>NC_136057.1:775818514-777279764 GCF_964261635.1 Lissotriton helveticus | reverse complement strand
ATTTCTCTTAGTTCGCTTCCCAGTTCGCTCGCGGGTACGCGAACCGGAAGCGACCCAAAAACAGTAAGTATAAGGGAAGGAAACAGACACTTATGTTAAAAGAAAGACAGCTATAAGGGAGTAAACTAGAGATACCATTACCCGTAATCCACTGCTGATGATGTCACATATTACATCATTCATGACATGCTCAGTGACATCATCAGCAGAGGATTGCGGGTTTTTTGGCAACATGCCTTATCCACGGTTTAATAACGCTGCCTTTTGCTTTATATAAGTTTTCAAATTGTATGAAATATATACCAATAGGTCGTTATGAACCTTTAGGTAGTGCTTTTCTTCATGAGGTCTGGTCGCTTCCATACACATACAGATGTTTCAAAGATGATCAAGAAGTTTATCTGAATGGAGAGGAATGCACTGAGACGCCAGATCATTCACTAATGTGTAGGCACATACATTTACACGGTTCATGCAACAAACACCGACCAAATATGGCTTGCGTGTTGCAAGGCACGCCAGTTCCTGCTATCATCCCCACGTTCAAGTTGTTGGAAAATGGTAGTTATTTGATGCTCAATAATGAAGATTGTTCTGAGTTAATTAAAAGTATTCCTTTTATCGTAACAGTAAGTGAACGGGTTATTTGCTGCAGAAATGTTCTATTTCCTCCCACACATGAACATAGGGAGTTTTCAATCTGGCCACAAATACCAACCTTGGGACACGTTTCAACGGCATGGCAAGAATAAGAGCTCTTTTGTCTCAGAGAGAGGTGGCCTTGAGTTCGGCCCGTGAAACTTTCGTGCTTCACATAGCGAACACCCATACAGAGGTGCAAAACCTTTTTCAATTAACATTTGCCTTTCAATTTCAGCAACATGTTTCCGACTATCTTTAACGCATCCTCCACAAAGTCCCTGGTGCACTTTTTTAAAGTTGTTACCAGTGGTCTCGTGACTTCATTTGAGAAAATCTTTGGAGTCATCCCTGCTTCCTTTCATTGTATTTTCTGCACTCTGGTTCGTGGATTGGCATTTTTACTTGCATTACCAGCGGACGCTCTTGTGCTTTTTTACATTTTTAAATATGGATGTCCCTCCTATGCAACCTCCGACCCTGCAGCTGCTGACACTGTTCCGCAATCGCATGCTAGAATATTATGGCACAATGCCGTTGGCGATATTAAGCACGGCATATGGATTATCTTTTCGGTTCTCCTACTTCACCTGTGTCCAGCCTGTATTTCACTGCCTGACCTGTGATTTCGATTGGGCCATTGATTTGTGTCTCTGCGGACCGGTTTCTCCTGACGTCGACTTTAATCAGCTGATGACTCCTATCATTACTCACGAGTTGGTTTGTCCTGGCGAAAGGATTATGGCTGTGGCATTGATGCATGGACTACTTGGTCCCTGGAATTTACTGGCGGCAGCACAGTCTTTCTTGGAACAGAGCTTTCTTGAAAACCCACCGAGCTGTCCTCTGATGGTGATAGAGGATCCGGTGCTGGGAGAGCACGTATGTTCTTTTCCGCTTTTAAATTGGATGGCTGAACTGTTTTCGGATGAAGACGGTGACTTCCTATTGGAGGCTGTTGCAGCTTATTTTGCATACACAGTTATGTCATAGACCTTTTTCATGTTTGATATGCTGAGTACTAGCATTTCATTGACAATTCATTGACTTATTTGTCAAGTTTTTATTATTTACCTTGCCTATTGGCTTAAGACTCGATAAAGTACTTGGCTGTTTTATTTTTCTTTAGCATTAAATTTTCCTAGTTTTTAATGCTTTACCTTGCGCACCGTCCACATATAAACTTGCAATCTGCTCTCATGAGATGGCACTTCTATTATCTTATTCAGTTCGTTTCCGGATCATGAGGAGGTGTCATCTAGGTCCTGGATATCTTTACACCGTGTTAAGTTAGCATGGGCTCATTACCGGTTTAAACGCCATTTTTCCTTTTTTGCAACTTCTGCACACGACACTTAGTTGTTGCTTTAGCTTTCCACCTAGTAGTTCATCGTGGTTTACATGAGAATAATATGTTATTGGTCTACTATCTGCTTTACTTGTTAAACTATATCTGTACAGCGAGTGCTAAAGTTTCAAGAACAACACGATACAGAATTGTTATGAGGTCTGATCTCCACGACTTCATACTCATAACATAAGTGCAACTTCTGCCAATTCTGGGCATGAGGCGGGTTTTATATTGCTTTGCCGAACACACATACACAACAGTTGATGCGGTTCACATGAAGAGAGAGCTGGTGTATGCTGATGTGATTCCTTCAAATCTAAGACACTAAAGTATGGGCACGCCCTAAACCAACACAAAGAGACCTTCTTAGCAAATAATATAATATGTGTATTAGGGAGGGTGAGATATAAGCAGCCGCGGGCCGTGGAGGGAGTTACGGTGAAGCAGGGAGGCGGGGAGGGGGAGAAGCAGGGTGGAGCCCTCTCTACCTTGCCCCTCCCCCTCCCCGCCTCCCTGCCCCACCGTAACTCCCTCCACGGCCCGCGGCTGCTTATAAGTGTTGCTAACTCTTATTCATTTACAGCATGTTAACATACTGTCACCATTCGCTTTTTATGTACTAGTAACTATGCTGGTAATTTTGCTACTGATAATATGTGTACTTGTATTCTCCACCCTGCTTCTCCCCCTCCCCGCCTCCCTGCCTCAACGTAACTCCCTCCACGGCCCGCGGCTGCTTATAAGTGTTGCTAACTCTTATTCATTTACAGCATGTTAACATACTATCACCATTCACTTTTTATGTACTAGTAACTATGCTGGTAATTTTGCTACTGATAATATGTGTACTTTTATTATCTAAGGTACTACGCCTGAGAAGACGGCATTAGTAAATAAACATTTCAAATACACATCTGTTCTTCTTAACTCCATGTTCTGGTTTCTAAGAAATCTATAACGACCGACTGTTCATGAGTTCCACGTATCCTGAGGTACTATAAGTTCATATTCTGGATTGTCTAAACATTGAGAGTTTGTTATATCCAATGTGACACTGTACCTAGCTTGCTAAGGAGTTTTTGATTACTAACGTGAGTTTTGGGACACCCTAATTCGCCGAGGTTCCAATCCTCTGTCCACAGTTCTGTGTGAGAACAGAAACCCTGCGACAGGGGCACCCCCGACCCTTGCTGGAGCTTCATCACACTTGCGATACAACTCCAGCAATGCGCCACCTTTACGGCACAGATACATCACGCATCTGTGCTGTTTTTGCCCCATGATGCGCCGCATTGTAAATGCAGCACACCATAGGTGACGGAACAGCGGCACAGAATGACTAACACATCCCTGGTGATGCGCCAGTCATCATAAATGTATCCCTATGCTTCTTATCTTGTTAGAGATGAACCGCCATATGTATCATCAAAGTTTTTTGCATTTCCTAAATAGCGAACTTTAAGGAATAAATAGCGATTCTTTACCATTCTTAGTTTGCGATGAGCTATTTGCTAATTAGCCGAATGTAGCCCAATGAAGCCCAATGTAGCCCAAAGATGGCCGCCAGACACACAAAAAAACAAATGTAGCCCAAATATCAGCCAGATGTAGCCCAACTATAGCCCAGTGACAGAATGACCAATCAGCTTCGCAAACCTCTGTTACGCGAAGCGGAGCGCTGTTACAGATATATATCTTTTTTTGAACGTTAATTTCTCAAAATCCACTGGAGCACATATATTGAGACCTAGCAAAGGCACATCGGGCTACCAGTCCCTAATATTTTGCCAAGTTTCGTGCAAATCCATTCAGCCGTTCAATTATTATTATTATTTTTTTTTTTTGCCCCGCGGGGCCCTTTTAAAACCTCCACATCAAACCTAGGGGGTCAGCGAGGATCTACTATGCCCCCTTATAGTTATTTCCCCCTTTGTTTTGACCTCCTCTTGTCTCTCGATCCTACCGAGAGACAAGATGGCGGCCGCTACGGACTGTTTGGAATGTTGACAGACGCCGGAGAACCAATCAGCTTCGCTTCACAAAGCTCCGTTGCGCGAAAAGTCCGCGAACCAGTGCGCTGCCCAGTCCGCGCTTACAGATATATATCTTTTTTTAAACGTTAATTTCTCAAAATCCACTGGAGCACATATATTGAGACCTACAAAAGGCACATCGGGCTACCAGTCCCTACAATTTTGCCAAGTTTCGTGCAAATCCATTCAGCCGTTCGGGCTAAAAGTGAGGCCAACCGCCCTATGGAAAACTCAATGTTAAAAACACGTTTTGGGACCCCCCTTTTTTCTCGGCCCCCACTGGACGAACCCCCCCCAAATTTTCAAGGGCTGCTCAGAAACAAAATGTGCCATTTTCCTGAAAATTTCAGCCGATTCCGTCCACAAACGCCAAAGTTATTAGACATAGAATTTTCAAAAAACCCATAGAGAAAAAATCCTAACTATATATACCTACTGGCGACCGCCAGTAGGTAATATATATATATATATATATATATATATATATATATATATTACCTACTGGCGGTCGCCAGCAACATTCCAAACCGCCAGTAGGTAATATATATATATATATATATATATATATATATATATATATATATTACCTACTGGCGGTCGCCAGTAGGTATATATAGTTAGGATTTTTTCTCTATGGGTTTTTTGAAAATTCTATGTCTAATAACTTTGGCGTTTGTGGACGGAATCGGCTGAAATTTTCAGGAAAATGGCACATTTTGTTTCTGAGCAGCCCTTGAAAATTTGGGGGGGGTTCGTCCAGTGGGGGCCGAGAAAAAAGGGGGGTCCCAAAACGTGTTTTTAACATTGAGTTTTCCATAGGGCGGTTGGCCTCACTTTTAGCCCGAACGGCTGAATGGATTTGCACGAAACTTGGCAAAATTGTAGGGACTGGTAGCCCGATGTGCCTTTTGTAGGTCTCAATATATGTGCTCCAGTGGATTTTGAGAAATTAACGTTTAAAAAAAGATATATATCTGTAACAGCGGACCGGTTAGCGCTCTGGTTCGCGGACTTTTCGCGCAACGGAGCTTTGTGAAGCGAAGCTGATTGGTTCTCCGGCGTCTGTCAACATTCCAAACAGTCCGTAGCGGCCGCCATCTTGTCTCTCGGTAGGATCGAGAGACAAGAGGAGGTCAAAACAAAGGGGGAAATAACTATAAGGGGGCATAGTAGATCCTCGCTGACCCCCTAGGTTTGATGTGGAGGTTTTAAAAGGGCCCCGCGGGGCAAAAAAAAAACAAAATAATAATAATCGAACGGCTGAATGGATTTGCACGAAACTTGGCAAAATATTAGGGACTGGTAGCCCGATGTGCCTTTGCTAGGTCTCAATATATGTGCTCCAGTGGATTTTGAGAAATTAACGTTGAAAAAAAGATATATATCTGTAACAGCGCTCCGCTTCGCGTACTTTTCGCGTTACGGAGCTTTGCGAAGCTGATTGGTTCTCCGGCGTCTGTCAACATTCCAAACAGTCCGTAGCGGCCGCCATCTTGTCCCTCGGTAGGATTGAGAGACAAGAGGAGGCCAAAGCGAAGGGGGAAATGACCATAAGGGGGCATAGTAGATCCTTCCTGACCTCTTAGGTTTGATGTACCATTTTGCCAAGTTTGGTGTAATTCCGTTCAGCCATTCAGGCTGTAGACGTATGTAAATGTCCTATGGAAAATTGCATGGGGAAAACACATTTGAAAGTGTTGAAATTTAGAACCAATTAAAATGTTACTTTGGTTTTGTATTTGTGTGTGATGAAAGTTAATTGGTTATGTATATATGTCAAATGAGAGGAAACCACAGCCATTTTGTGATACTACTGTCTGAGGTACATTTGTGAGGAATTTTTGGTGGTGAATTTCTGGTGTTTGATTTACACAGTACTAACACTTCTGCTACTTTTAAAAAGGTGAGTTGTTAATTTGTATGGGGAACTATGTTGTACACTTGAAGATAATTTGAAAAATGTTTTCTGTTATTTATTTGCAGTCCTTCTGTTATACTAAATACTTGATAAAGTTAGTTTTATATTATGTATTACTAAAGACGATAAATGAAAGTGATTATTTTTTTCTGCAATTTACAGCAAGCAATTTCAAAATAAAATGGCTCACAATGAAGAGACCGTGGCAATTTCTTTTGAATTGTCCAACACATTGATTGAAATTGAGAGCACCAATAATGAAATATTGTCACAAGGAGGACATGACTTGTATGATTCCATTAGATTGATTGAAATGGACAGCACCAAGAATGAAATATTGTCACAAGGAGATGACTTGAATGATTCCACTACATTGATTGAAATTGAGAGCACCAATAATGAAATATTGTCACAAGGAGGAGATGGCTTGTATGATTCCATTAGATTGATTGAAATGGACAGCACCAATAATGAAATATTGTCACAAGGAGGAGATGACTTGAATGATTCCACTACATTGATTGAAATTGAGAGCACCAATAATGAAATATTGTCACGAGGAGATGACTTGAATGATTCCACTACATTGATTGAAATTGACAGCACCAATAATGAAATATTGTCAGAAGGAGGAGATGACTTGAATGATTTTTTTGATCAATCTCTTGATGGCGAATTTATCGAGTGTTTGGAGACCATAGAGTTACAAGAATCATCATTGCAGACTTTTAATGAGGAGATTCCAGATGAGATGATTGAAGAGGAAATTACTGATGAGGACATGTTACTAGTTCTTTCAAATTTAGAAAATTCTGAAGAATAAATTTATATTTAGAAATCAAAAATTGTTTGAGACATTATTCATTTTTATTTTTAATTTATGAGGTTGTAGCGAAGTGATTGTAGTATAAAATGAGACTTATAGTATAGAGTGCAACATTTTTATGTTACATGGTAAGTTTACTCATATTTACTTCCCTTCTGCCACTATATTATCTCCAATGTGTATTTGACATGTCTTCTTCATCTCCGGCCTCCTTTCTCTCACTGTGTGTCTCCGATGCATCTTATCGCTGGTATTTTGTGTAATTACAGAAGAGAGTAAAATAAAATAGTTTGGAACGTGAAAAGGGGGCAAAGTAGAGTACTCCTCACCCCCTAGGCCTTTTTAGGCGGTCCCAAAAGGATCAGTTTCTGCTTTCCTGAGAGATTATGGTATGAGTTCCATATACCACAATAACTTGCATTACAACATGCAAGATATCTATCTCCTATTACCAACTTTTGGAGATATTCGCGGTAAGCGCGAATATCTCCAAAAAGTAACACCTGCCCTGAGCAGTTCTTAGCCATGTTATCCAATGGGAGGTGGATAACATGGCTAGGAGTATTAGCTCGGTAATGCATGAATATCGCTGAGTTTTTAGCGATATTCATGCATTGCGGCCGTTTATTATCGCATTTGCGATAAACCTTGATAATAGTAAGGTTTATCTTCGATAATTTCTGACGATGCTTAGTGGTAAAAAATTGGTTGGTAAGCATCGTTAGCGATAAATATCGCTTAACTTTGGTAATATGCCCCAACGTCTGTTAACGTTCGATTCGAAGGAAATGAGGAAGTGTTGAAAAACATTGTCTGCGCCATCTTGCCTTTTTTGAAATGCCACACTTTTGTCGTGCACGGCAGCCATTTTAGATGTCTTGACCAGACCCACTCTCTGCACGCTGTCGATTCGTAGCATGGCTCCTCACCCTCGTAAGCATCTCCCCCAGGCACTGGTCACCACCGCTCTCTGTCTTATGCATGGGCAATAAACCTTCCCCCATCTGCGCTGCTCTTCCCTGAGAATCACACTCTGTGCCCGCCCGACACCTCCCTTTCGCCCTATTCACTACCGCACCCTCTGACACTCCTCTTCCTCTGTGTCCGAATGTCCAGGCCGGTCCTAGGCTATCAGCTAGCCCTGCAGATGTAGTTTATGGCCCCAGCTGTAAAGAATCACCCCTCTTCAAAGGAGTTATAGTAGATCAAGGCCCACACCCGATGTGATCCGTCACAGCACACGCGTTCCTACTATCTGAAAACCATCCTGTATTGTGATTGGGGAGGGGACCGAGCCTGAAGCGGAAGATTCCAGGAATGACTCTTTGTACATCAAAGTTTTTACAATTATGTGTCACATTAAAAATATATAGCACTCCAACAAAGTAGTAGGAATATAAAACTTTAATAACATATAAATATATACAACAAAACAAAAACAGTAAAAACATTTAAACAACGAAGAGACCGTGGCAATTTCTTTTTAATTATCCAATAGATTTATTGAAATTGACAGCACCAATAATGAAATATTCTTGTCAGTAGCGGTCTGTTGTGCGAATAGTTCCAAGGCAGCAGAACGCGCTGAAATCTAGATGGCACGAAAGTGATGTCTAGTAAGTTGCCGCCCAGCAAAAAACGGCGTGGGGCGCCGCGGGGGTGAGTGAGTCCAGTAGGCACCACAGCTATTCTTACCAGCATTGCAGAATTACTGCTGGGGACAATGCCTGTGCTGTAGCAGGGTCACAGCAGAAACAAAAAGGATTCTGTTGAAGATGTTGTTGGTTTTCAATTTGAAAACAGTTCTGGTGTCAACTGCTATGCTAATGTAGTGGTTAATGTTTTGTTTTCTCTAGAAAATGTAAAAGAGGGGGAGGCAGTCCAAAGTTCCGTTAAAAGGGCAAAGGAAAGGATCGGTGGTTTGAACTATCAGTCAAAAAGGGGAGGGGGTGCAATAATTTTTCCTACCGGGTCACACTGTGCTTTCACCGGAAGTAAGGTCTGCAGGATTGTAGTAATTCAAAGTGAGGCTGGCGCCAGCATGGGAGCGCCGACGTCCCGCGGATACAGTTTCGTCACTCCACGGGCGATCATGGCAGTCATTCCCCATCGGGGGTCGGAGACTCCCGCGGCTCCTCTAGAATCTTCAAGGTCGTGGAGGACTACGGTGGTGGAGTCAACCAGTGACCGGGCCATTTCTTTATGTTGGGCCCGCTCTTGCCAGGTCGACCGCCATTTTGAGAGTTCGGCAGCTACCGGCGATCGCGGGGTCACAAGAGCGGACGGGCTCCACCCTGCCGGGCGAGACGTTGCAGCATGGCCACAGTGGAAGAACCGTTATCTAGGTCGTTCCGAAACTGTGCAGCACTGTAGTTGTTAGGATGCCACCGCCTGGAGCGCTGAGGGTGCAGCTGGGAAGCCTCCACCTGGGGAGGCGGGAGAGGCCTGTTCGCACCGTCTCTCCCTCCCAGTGCACCCCACGGCGTCTCGCTTGAGATTTGTTATGGCCGGACCAGGCGATGAGGACGAGGGGGGGGTCGGAGGCATGTGCAAGACATCCCCCTCCAGTGTTGTCGCAGCCATTATAAAAGAAAGAAGTGTCCCGTCCGTCTTCGGGCCGGGCTTCCGGTGGATGTCGGCCGGACGCCCCTGGCTCTGGCCCCATGAACGGGTTTCTTGGTTTATCGGCTGCAGCCGGATCCCGTCGGCCTCGGCCCCCCGACCGTTGGTGGTCGGACCGGAAGAGCATGTGGCGGGACTACCTGCAACTCTCAAGGGCCACCGCGGCCGGACTGGGAGAGAGAGGGGAGGGTCGAGGAGACATTCCCCCCCCCTGCAACTGTTCAGCGTTGTAAAGGCAATCCCCTGGCCGGGTCCCGCTGGTCTCGGCCTCTCCTCCGGCTACACCCTACGTTAGGATCTCCTGGCCGAGGCGTGGCAGCAGGACCTGCCTTATATGGGCTGCTCCCGGCTGGGCGTAGCCGGAACCCTGCCCCACCTTGGAAGTTTCCAGAGTGGGGGTGGATGTTCTACTGACTTGCATTTTCCCTAGTCTATCGATTTTTTTGGCGTGGCAGGCGGTGGGACAGCGAGGGGTGATTTGGTTTCTCTTACTGTTTTTCTGGTCTCTCACCACTGGCATATTTTAACGTTTTCTTGTTTCTAGGACATTAATAGGTTTTATCATTACGTTATGTTATCGTTTCTTTGTTCGTTCATCAGTGGCCTACTGATTTTCGTTTTCCTATTTTTTTCTTTCCAGGTTGTTTCATGGTAAAGTTTCTGTTAACAGGATACAGTGATCACTTCGTTATTATTGCATATGTCCTTTTCACTAGGGGTGCTCTCTGGTCGGGCCAGATGACGTATCTCTAGTAAATGGTCCGGGTGAAAAAGGTGCATCAATCAGTGGGGAGTAGATAGGCATGACAGATTACAACGGGGGAGAACGGTCCGCATTACGTACCCTTTCACTACTTGCAAAGATTTTCCTACGTTTATTTGCAAACAGGGAATACCTCCAAAAAGAACTAATTCCCAAACAGTCAATGTTCGGACAATCAATCAATCAATGAGGAATGAAATAGGTACGACGTGTTAAAGGCTTGCGTTACCTACCCTTCACTATCTGCAAAGGGAGATAGAATATTCCTATTCTTCCTCGTTTGCAGGTAGAGAAGATCGTTAAGAGAATTAACTTCGAACAATTCAATGCTCGATTGAAACAATCAACAAGGGGTACTGTAAACACAAATGAACGCCGCTTATATACATACGCATTGCTATTTTCAACAGGTTGTTCCTAATGTTTCTATTTTAGCGAGGTCAAAAGAGATCCCATTAGTGGCCTACTGATTTTGCTCGATTCCTTTTGTTTTTTTACACGATTTTTCGCTATCTGCAAAGACTAAACAGAGTATTGCGACTCTGTGCTTGTTTGTAAATAGAGAATGAACCAAAGAGAACAATCAATCAAATGGAGAGAGAAGCAGGCACGACGGATTACAAAGGGGGAAAGGGCTGCGTTAACTACCTTTCACTATCTGCAAAGAGAGAGTACTCCTAATAGAAATGAGGGGTGGGGGGCAGCAATCAAAGCAGATCAGTGTGCATAAACACGAAAAAAAAAATTCTTACCACGTACTTGACATTCGACAGCTTATGATATTTGCTATTAAAAAACCATTGAAATTCACTGAAAAAACCATAGGTTATAGACCATATATAGTTAGGAATTAGCATTTACAAAACCTTGAAAATTCACTGAAAAAACCATAGGTTATAGACCATATATAGTTAGGAATTAGCATTTAAAAAACCTTATTTTACTCACACAAAACCATTGAAATTCCATATATAGTTAGTTGCACTAACTATATATTGCGCACCCGCAATCCACTGCTGATGATGTCACATATTACATCATTCATGACATGGTCAGTGACATCACTGATGACATCACTGATGACATCTCAAATGACATCACTGATGACATCTCACTTGACATCAATGATCACATCACTGATGATATCATTCATGTGACAATACAATGCATCTCCTCACATTTTAATATAACCTCTGTTTCACCCAGTGTTAAAAACAGAGTATAATTTTTGAAACCATTGACACACCAATACTAGTTACTACATACGTACTCACTGATTCCTACGTCTACACACACATTCACTCATTCACCCATACAATCATTCATACATACAATCACTCATGTTTACAACACAATCATATGCACTCATACACCTATACAGACACTCACACTCTGCCACTCATCCATGGAGTTACTCACACACCTAGTCAGTCCTGTAAAGAATCAATCACACTTCCATTTTCTACTCTATACAGTTAAACATAGAGCACCTTACGTTTTCAACCATATACTAACACATACTTACTCTCTTATACAATCATTGATACAAGTACACATTGATCTGTACAGAGTCACACACCTCCCATCCAGCCACACACACACTCAGTCTCCCATGCAAATACTTGGGCAATCAATCAATAACCCATATAGTTACTCATATAGCTACTGATCAACACATGCAGCAGTTTACAGAACAACAGACATAATGATGCACAAATTAAGACAGTTTAGTCACTAACCCATGCACTCAGTGAGACACATTTAATCACTCACTCATACATTCAGTCATGCACCTACTAAATCCTTCGTCCAGACACTTATACATCCACTCATTCTTCAATATGTAAGACATATTTTAACTTTACAGAAACATAGTCACTGGATGTTGTCATCAGTGATGTCATCAGTGATGTCATTTGAGATGTCATCAGTGATGTCATCAGTGATGTCACTGACCATGTCATGAATGATGTAATATGTGACATCATCAGCAGTGGATTGCGGGTGCGCAATATATAGTTAGTGCAACTAACTATATATGGAATTTCAATGGTTTTGTGTGAGTAAAATAAGGTTTTTTAAATGCTAATTCCTAACTATATATGGTCTATAACCTATGGTTTTTTCAGTGAATTTTCAAGGTTTTGTAAATGCTAATTCCTAACTATATATGGTCTATAACCTATGGTTTTTTCAGTGAATATATATATATATCAAAATAGAGTTTTAGCCCTCGGTGGAAGATGCCACAGGAATGGTGAAATTTGGATCCATTTCTTTAACCCCTTCGATGCTCATGACGAGCTCAGCTCGTCATGAGGTGTACCTCTCGTACACTCATGACGAGCTGAGCTCGTCATGTAAAGTGGGTTTTAGAGAAATGCAGCGCAGCGCAAAAATCTGCACCGCACGCATGCGGTTAAGGAGCACCTGCAAACAGGAGATGCAGGGAAAACAGTCACCATCTGTTTGTGTTCAGCCAAACCGGTTTCAGGAGTTTATCCCTTCTTCAATGGCTTCTGCTGGGCAATGATGGTGCAGTATGCACTTGTGATTTATAACGCCTGCCTCCAAGGGCGTGGTCAAATTAAGCCTTCTGGGTCTTGTAGTGCATACACTTTTGCCTCGTGTGAGTTCATCATTGTGGCAGTTCTTACATGAATGATTAAAAACCCAAGTGGGCTGGTGAGAATGCTGCTCTGGGTGTCCTCTTGTCAATGGTCAGCTGCTCCTGGATACCAATCCCCCGAACACTGATGTGTGCAAAAAACATGCCCTGTGGCACATTTTAAGTTGGGGAATGAATTCCTCTTCAATCCAGAGGTCCCCTAAGGGCCAACTAGCCCACCAGGTACCTCCACTTAAGCGCCACAGAGCTGCATTGCAGAGTGTTGAAAAAAAGGGGCGTTGCCTCTGAACACCTCTTTGCAACGCAGCTCCCTTGCACATACTGGAGGTACCTGGTGGGCTAGTTGGCCCACAGGAGACCTCAGGATTGAAGAGGAATGAATTCCCCAACTTAAAACGAGCCAACGGGCATGTTTGCACACATATCACCTCAGGCCCTACCCCCTTCCTTCACTATTGAGCAAAATATTCCTCTAAAATCAGGTGAACTACGAATTCCAATTTACTCACCTTTTATAAAGAGAGACCTCAGTGCTGCATCTTTCAGCCCACTACTGATCCTGAAAAGTAATTCTAACCATACTTACAGTAACTTGAATTTCCTTCCATAGGCTAACATTGACTGGTTTTACTTGGAAATTCTTTCAAGTGTGGAGTTTTGGACCTTTAAAAAATTCCTCTAAAATCAGCCGAACTACGAATTCCGATTTACTCACCTGTTATCAGGAGAGACTTCAGTGCTGCATCTTTCAGCCCACTACTGATGCTGAAAAGTAATTCTAACCGTACTTACAGTAACTTGAATTTCCTTCCATTGGCTAACATTGGCTGGTTTCACTTGGAAATTCTTTGAAGTGTGGAGTTTTGGACCTTTAAAAAATTCCTCTAAAATCAGCCGAACTACGAATTCTGATTTACTCACCTGTTATCAGGAGAGACCACAGTGCTGCATCTTTCAGCCCACTAATGATCCTGAAAAGTAATTCTAACCATACTTACAGTAACTTGAATTTCCTTTCCTATGCTAACATTGACTGGTTTCACTTGGAAATTCTTCTAAGTGTGGAGTTTTGTAACTTAAAAAAATTCCTCTATAATCAGCCGAACTACGAATTCCGATTTACTCACCTGTTATCAGGAGAGACCTCAGTGCTGCATCTTTCAGCCCACTACTGATCCTGAAAACCAATTCTAATTACTTACAGTAACTTGAATCTCCTTCCATAGGCTAACATTGACTGGTTTCACTTGGAAATTCATCTAAGTATTGAGTTTTGGAACTTTAAAAAATGCCTCTAAAATCAGCCACACTACGAATTCCGATTTACTCACCTGTTATCAGGAGAGATCTCAGTGCTGCAACTTTCAGCCCACTACTGATCCTGAAAAGTAATTCTAACCATCCTTACAGTATCTTGAATTTCCTTTCATAGGCTAACATTGACTGGTTTCACTTGGAAATTCTTCTAAGTGTGGAGTTTTGGAACTTTAAAAAATTCCTCAAAAATCAGCTGAACTACAAATTCCGATTTACTCACCTGTTATCAGGAGAGACCTTAGTGCTGCATCTTTCAGCTCTGTACTGATCCTGAAAAGTAATTTTAACCATACTTACCAGTAACTTGAATTTCCTTCCATAGGATATCATTGGCTGCTATATAAAATATATAAATTAAAAAATATATCAAATAAAATAAAAAATATTACAATTTTAATATTTTTAAACACATTTTTTCCAATTTATATTAAAAATATGTATTGTAATTAAAAAAATTATCTAAAAATAAATAGTTAAAACAATGTAGTAAATCAGTATAAAAAATATAACAATTAATACATTTAAAAATTATCATTTACAAAACCTTTGAAATTCACTGGAAAAAAAACATAGGTTTCAGCCACGTTATAGTTAGGAATTAGCATTTAAAAAAGCCTTAGAAATTCACTGAAAAAACCATAGGTTTCACACATGTTATAGTTAGGAATTAGCATTTAAAAACTTTAGAAATTCATTGAAGAAACCATAGGTTTCACACATGTTATAGTTAGGAATTAGCATTTAAAAAACCTAAGAAATTCATTGAGAAAACCATAAGTTTCATACATGTTATAGTTAGCTGGACATTTCACTCATACAAAACCATTGAAATTCCCCTGTTATAGTTAATTCAGCTAACTATAACTCACGCACCCGCAATGCACTGTTGATGATGTCACATATTACATCACTCATGACATGGTCAGTGACATTACTCATGAAATCACTGATGACATCTCAAATTACATCACTGATAACATCACTGATAACATCATCCAGTGAATGTGTGTCTTTCTGACACACACTAAAACAGTGCAAATGAGAACGCCTGTCAACTGAAAAACATGATTTAAAAGTGGGAGGAGCAATAAATTGATTCCATACACTGTTATGTAACCAAAAAGTATATAAACCCCACCCGTGGGATGATTGCGAACACCGTACTATCAGACCACATGGCCCAAAATAACATCTTGGACCCCTCCCAACACGGGTTCAGGCCTGGGCATAGTACGGAGTCCGCCCTTCTATCCACCACCGAACACCTCCGGAAGATACTGGATACCGGTCGAAGTGCTGCGCTGATACTACTTGATCTCAGCGCAGCCTTTGACACGGTCTCCCACAATATCTTACTGAGTCGCCTGGAAAACATCAGGATCAGTGATCTGGCCCTTGAATGGTTCCGCTCATTCTTGACGAACAGATCCTTCCGTGTCTCAGCACCCCCGTTCACCTCCCAATCTCACTCTATCGGCCAAGGAGTTCCGCAGGGCTCTGCCCTCAGTCCATCCCTTTTTAACCTGTATATGCAGCCACTTGCGGCAGTGGCTAAAGAATGGGACCTCACGCTGGTGTCGTACGCCGATGATACACAGCTGGTAATCACCCTCACTGAGGCGCCCTCAACCTCTGCCACAAGATTTAGGGATGGACTGGCTGCAGTTGCCCATTGGATGACGGCTAACTGCTTACAACTGAACGCAGGGAAAACCGAGGTACTGCTCCTGGGTAAGAACCCCAGTTGTTGGAATGACCAGTGGTGGCCCCCCCTGCTGGGCCCCATCCCTCCTTCTAAATCTCTGGTTAAAAACCTAGGAGTATGGCTGGACTCCTCACTGAACTACCAAACTCACACCAAAAGAGTAGCTGCTACATGCATCGGGCTGCTGAGAAGCCTCAATTCCATTCTAGGGTTTTTTGACCCCAAAACACGGCAGCTCATAGTCCAATCCACCATCCTTTCCCGGTTGGACTATGCCAGCGTCCTACTGCTAGGCGCTAACAAAGCCGAGACAACCAGGCTTCAGCGAATTCAGAATTCAGCGGCTAGGGAAATAGTCGGCCTTCCCAGAAGATGCTCTGCTAGAGCCACCATACATAGACTCCACTGGCTTCCTGTGGAAGCCCGCATTCAATTTAAGGCCCTCACCACTGCTTTCAAAATCCTAAAAACTGATGGCCCCGAACTCCTCTGCCCGCTTCTAACACCCTACACCCCCCAACGCAATCTTCGCTCCATGGGCCAACATTTAGTAGTGGTCCCCCGCACGAAACTCTGCCGTATCGGGGGTCGCTCCTTCAGACTTTCTTTCTTTCTTTCGAAAACTTTATTTCGATTCATTAAAACAGAATCATAAAAGTATGACATAAACAAAATACACAATGTAAAAGAATCATGCACTTATCTCTAAGCATTATAATATTATCATTACATGATTTACAGATGAATATAAAAGAAATCGAATAAGTTAAAAAGACAATTTTACCAATACAAATACAATACGATAAATAATGGGTAATGATGCCAACTTTAAACAAATCACATAAGTGGGAAACAGCAATCCCTGTCAGTAGTTAATATCGCCTTCTAATGCTAAGTGCTACTCTAATAAAACTAAGAACAGCATTACATATTGCTGGGGTTGATAATGAGAGTAAGTGTTCATATCCCTCTTTATAAAAGCGGGATCCAAATGATGACAAAATTGGTTTAATGAATCTGCTCCTTGGATCTTTGTACAGGGAACAAAAAAGTATGAGATGGAGAGTATTTTGAGAAACTTTGTTGTTACAAGCACACAAGGGTAGACTCTCACACCAGCCCACCTGCTGTGGAAATGCAAATAGAAAATGTAATGTGTTCAAACGGAACCTGGTTAAGTAAAAGCTCCATTGTGTCTGCCCTATGTATGATAGGTAAGGTTGATGAAGCAACCTTCCCCTATGGTAGACCGCGCTCTCACTATTTCGCAGCATGCCTAATTCTGAACGGTAAGCCTCTTTAATTAAATGCTTTGTATCAGCACCGATAGTCTCAACTTTCAAAAAGATATGGCCCAGACCTATCTTAAAAAGGGTATCCCTAACATATAGTAGCCATGGGATTTTATCAAAATGCTCCATTTTAAGACAATCTTGTAATATTTCCTTGGTAAGTTTTAGGTCATCAGAGCACCAAACCTTAGACCAAAGCAGCAAGGGGGAGACATGTATGGTGTCATTAACAAATTCAAGTCCCGCCTCAGTGTGGCAAAAGATGTTAGGGGTGCTTGTTGGAACACATAAGAGGCGTTTTATGAACTTGTTTTCCATAATTTGGATGTTATTGCAGGATTGTGTACCCCATACACCCGCGCCATATGTTGCAACCGGGATACATTTAGCTTTATATACTCCTTCAGACTATTAGGAGCAAAACTCTGGAATTCCCTTCCCCTGAACATCCGCCGCCTTGACAACTTGTCCGCCTTTCGCAAAGCAATAAAAACTCACCAGTTCCCACTACTGTAAGCTTCTGCCCTCCCTTCCCCCTCCCAGTAGGTTATGCTATGGTTCTTAGCGCGGGACACCCCGTCGCTGGGGCAGCTGTCGCGCTCAACAAACCCATAACATAACATTAGTTTCGTTTCAGAGAATCAATACGGGCGAAGAAACTACGAGCAAAGGAATGATTCGGAACTGCAGAAACATCTTCACATTATCTTTCATTTCCTCAGAGAGTACATATTGTTAATGTATATTTAAAAATACATAAAACCATATGTACTTTCTCGAGGAGTTGGATGAATTTCTACGGAGGAAGGAAAGAATATTGAAGAGAGGTAAATTATCTGAATGGAAATATAGGTTATTTAACAAATTAGTACGTGCAAAGTATTAATTAGGAGCGATGTCATTATCTTTAATTTGTCTTTCATTTCCACAGAGGGATCATATTGCTAATGTATATTTTAATGTATATATAACTTTATGATCCTTCAACTGGAGTTGGATGACATTCAACGAAGATATTTTTCTAGTATGCAAGTATTTCTTTCTGATTGAAAAATGTACTAAAAAAAACTCTTTATCTTCTAGAAATTGGACTAAAAGTATATATATTAAGTAGTGCTTTTTCCAATTTTCACTCGTGAAGAATAGGAGGATTATCTTCTCAAGTACTTTTTTTAAAAACAGTAATATAATTGTGGTTTAAAATGTTGTGATTGCTAAATGTAATTATGACATGAAATGTACATAAAAAAAGAAAGATGAAGCAGTGAGGGAGTGTTTGTCGTAGCACTTCTATTCTACTTTATCTGAAAGTAAAAAAAGCCCAAACATTTATAAAAAAGATGATGGAGCAACACTTATATAATGTAAACACAAGGAATGAGTGCTTATGATCAAATAAAATAAATGTGGTCCAACGCGTGATACCAATGAATGTAAAATAATTTTTGCATTTTACCTATATGATGAATATAAAAGACTCAATAAAAATATTTTGAAAAAATTATAATTTTTCTTTCAAGGATGGTTTGAAGAATTATACATTTTATAAAAGAACATAGTACTCCACGCTAAAGGAGAAAAGTCAGCACAATTACGATAGAATAGAAAATATAACAATATATTTAAATACTTTTACAGTCAACAAACTCGTAAGTAGAGTACACAGTTTAAGTTAAAAACACTCTACCACAACTAGTTTTTGAAACGCATAGTAAAATAAAGTGCGTCACAAAATGGGCTACATACATGGTGAGTGTATCGTAACGTCACATACAACAAAGAAAGCCAATCAAAATTAGCATCAGGAAGGTAGACGTAAGTACACAACAGCCAATGAAATGTTTTTCAAAATCTGCGCAAGGAAAGGGATTGGTCGCTAATAAGTCTTTTTACAATGCTTCACAACCAATCAAAAAGAGGTGTTGAAAGTTTCTGTTTTTAACATACGAGCAAAACAGATATATTTAAAGACTCTAAAAGACTTCTTCCAGAATAAGTACGCACTTCACTGCAAGACCCCATTTAATGATTATCCAGGCTCTGAAGCTTAAACACGTCATAAATCATCTCTCATCACTTTCTCTTCTTTTTTAGTGTATTGTGTGAGGCATACTGCGTGAACCTATGCCCAGAGTCCTCGAAGGCCCTGAAGACTGCCACGCCCCAGGACCAGCTCCTGCAGTGTCCCAGAGCTGTGCGGTCCCCCTCCCAACATTTAAAAGCCCTGGGTGAAGGTGGAAAATTAAGCAAGACTGAATACTTTTGTACAGCCCACTCCGCTTACGCTACCAGGAAAACACAACAACACTACATGGTCCAGATTTCAATTGTAATGATTTCTTAGTTCCAGGTCTAGTTGTCAGAACGGCACACACACTCCCTCATGGCTGGTATACACCCACACCACACCCATCCAGCGCATACGGCACAACACACATGACCCAACCAATAATAAAGACGGAGCGTACAATGCCCCCACAGTCCCGCCGACTCCTTGTGTCCTTCTGGAGGCTGAATTGCTTTAACACATGGGGAGATGCTAAATTGCATGTGAATATGCAATCTTGTTTGGATTTTGAAAGTGAGAACAGATTTTACTGCTGTGTCTTTCAAAGTTCAAACTAAGTTTGCTATGGGAGGGCAGGAGCCGCCTTCTCATTGCAAATTTCAGTGTCCCGGGGGTAGGCACCCCGGGACACTGCAGGAACCAGCTCTGGGCGTGGCAGTCTTCAGGGCTCTCGAGGGCGCCAGGCGGAGGTCCACCAAGCCCCTGTCACACAATACAGAAATCTCCGGGGGTGGTTGTTCCCGGGGTTTGAGGGGCGTCATTGAGGTCCACACAATTTTAATTTTGATGGGGGGGCTGTGTACGTGAAAGTGGCGCAAGGGGGTTGTAGATCTGGTACACAGTGGTTTGTTTTACTTTTCTTTCCTTTCTGTCTTGTAGAGGATCTAGGGTAAATATAACGTTTTTTTTGTACAGCCAGTACCTTTGAACGCTACTCTCAAACGGCTTTCTGCCTGTTACCATAGTAACAGTTCATGGAACACTTACGTGAGCACAGAGGTTAGAAGCTCACCACAATATGTTGCTAATTGAAATAGTTACTGTGCTGGAGATTTATATTTTTTTCATAGGAACTGTTAGTCATAGAAGAAGTCAGTGGAAAAGTTTTCTTAGCGATTCCTTCCTGTTTGGGGAGTATTAAGGTAAAGTGCTCCAAGCGGGACTTTACGAAGCTTAATGTTCATTGGCTGTGAAGTATTAAAAGTATAAGTTTTGGCAGTGGATGTATGTCGTTAGCACACGACGCATACCTTTACCACGCAACTTTTACAACGCAAGTCGTTACAACGACTTGCGTTGGGGGGCGCTGGATAGTGAATAGTTTAATTTACTATTCCAACTCCAGTCCCCGTGGATAGTAGGGAAGGTGTTGGATAGTAAATTAGACTATTCCCTATCCTAGAGCACCCCCCAGCGCAAGTCGTTGTAACGACTTGCGTTGTAAAAGTTGCGTGGTAAAGGTAGTTCGTTGTAAAAGTTGCGTTGTAAACGCTGTTCACCTTTGGCAGTTATTCCTTCCTCCTGTGCGGAACAACATGGACATTTTGTTGGCTAAAGTGTTCCGAGCACAAGTTTGCTCCTTATTGGGAGGGAACGGTTGACTGTTGATAGTGGTATTGTGACGCACTTCCAAAGGAGTATGGGAAAAGAAAGTTGTAGAGGGCAGGTTAGGAAGACTATTAATACCATAAGGTGGTGGAGAGGGATTATGAGGGAAAAAATTGATTTAATATGTTTCAAGGGTCATTTATATAATTGACGTGTGGTGTATAAATCACGGCGGAAAAATGACAGTGTCTTGAAATGTCTTTTTTAATCAAGTTTGCGGGTGACATCCTTCTTAGGAGTACTATTTACTTATAATGTGATGTTTACTTTTCTGATGGGGACGTGTGGTTGCGCAGCAAAATATTCAGTCTAGGTTTGAAACAGTTTTTATTAAGCAAATACAAATAAACTTTCTTCAGAAACAGTCGCTGTAAATATGAAAGGGGTGACTATTAAAAATGGAATTTCATAAAATATCAGTTAAGCGTGGATATATCCTTCTTTTTTCTGCTACAGTTTGTAACAGTGTTGCCCCACATTCTTGATAATGTAAGACAGCATCAGTTACTTTTAGATAAAGTAGAATAGAAGTGCTACAACAAACACTCCCGCACTACATTATCTGAGATCAAGAGAACAAGTAAAAAACAGTTAAATACAAGTGACTTCATTCACATAGAAATGTATGCATTATTATTTTTGAAATTTGTATTCTGTAGAATTCAGGAATGTTCTGTCGTAGTGCTTAGAGGTTGCACACTGTTCCGCTAGCAAATCACATACTCACTAAAGAATATATAGGATGGTACTCTTATAATATATAGTACTGGTCCTATATATTCTTTAGGGAGAAGGTGAATAGGAACCGCAAATAAGAATAGAAATTAGAAAATAACATTCAGAAATGTAGGGTTTAATAAATATTTAAAGTAACAAAGTATGCATGATAGCCATATTTTTTATTCTGCAGTTTCGTAAAATATGTTTCTTGAAAAAAATATCTGATCAAGTACGTTTTAATATTTGAAAGCTATATTACAGATGGCGCTGAAAAATCTCCTATTCCTCTTCTGTAACAATAGGACAATCTATTACAATATAACGATTGATACCATTGTAACAGTAAGAAGAAAAGGAAAATGAAGTTATGTATTTAACAGAATATCCATAATGAAATACTTTCGAGCGGTAATTATTTACTGAACTTCTTTTCTCCGGGAGGTGAAAAAGTTTGATCTTCGTGGCGACGGGTCATATACTCCTCTGAGATCATGACGGTGAGAATTATATGTATTATATTCTCACAGCACATGATCAAAAGGGGGAAACAGACTGAAAACTGGAAGCCGGTAACGTTGCTTACATATCGTTACTCTTTGTGACGGCAGATCATGAACTCCACTGAGATCACCATAACTGTTAATGTTATAATATACATATTAACAATATATGATCTCTATGGGAAAACAGGATAACAACTGGAAGATGGTGACGTTGATTGTAAATGTTTAGGGTTTGCGTCGACAGGTCACCAACACCTCTCAAGCGAAGTACAGTGTCAATATTATAATATAAAAAGTCACAATATATAAGCTGAAAGGAGCCAGAAAAGGAGCAATGTTTGTTGTAATCGATCTGTTTCTAAAATACAAGCTGCTGACGTTACAGAGAAAAAGCGAAAAACATCAATAACATTTTTTTCTAGATATAAATGTTTAAATATTGACAAATAGCCACAAATTATAACTAAGTATTATGCCTATGCCATATTGAAACAACGTACAACTCCGGAATATGTTTGTTGATGTAAAATAAGAATCCGATGCTAGAAAACAGAACCTGCATCACAGATTGGGAAAACGAAACTAATTCCACACTAGGGGGGGTCATTAGGATGACAGGCGGACTTAGTCCGCCCGCCATCCTATCGGAATTTGAGACCGCCTGCCATAAGGGCGGGGGTCCCTTGGGGGGTATTTGGATGCGCCCGCCACAGTGGTGGGCGCATCCTGCATTAATAACTTTGTGCGGGCGGTGCTCTCTGCACCGCCCGCCACAATGCTATAAAAGCATGTATGCATTTGCATACACCAAGCAGCAGGCACCGCGTGCATGCCTACCGCATTGTATATGCCAATGCAGGGGGTACCACAGGTACCCCCGTGTGTACCTCCCACCCCTCCTTCACTTTGGGGGCCCGCAGGGGGCCCTCAAAGTGAAGACCGCATGCCTTTCCATGGCGGTGATAAAGGCATCTGTCCTGGCCCATCGTAATATGGCTGGCGGTGTCTAATAGACACTGTCACCATATTAAACCTTTTCCACCCTGGCCGCAAGGCGACCGGGGCGGAAAAGCGGCGGACGGTCTTTCCATCCGCCGCGGTCCCCCTGCCATACTAATATGGTGGGGGGATTCAGGAGAGGATGGTGGTCGGATTGCCACCACCAGGCTGGCGGTGACTGCCGCCAGCCTGGTGGGGGCAATCCGCCCCCGCCATCTTAATGAGCCCCTAGGTGTGGTTTATATAGTTTTAGGTTGTTTAGTAGTCTACGGAAGGAATATGTGGCTCCGCCTAGTTAGATGTTACGTTTTACAGTTTACAAGTGCTCACGTTTTAACTGTTTTACTTCTGCACGTGTTGGGAAAAGTTACAAACTGTGAAGCTGTAAAGGTTTCGATTTCCATAGTAACACGTATAAGGTATTATTATCTACATATGTTGGAGGGTTTAAAAAGTGTTACTCAGTAAACTGTGTTCTTTGCATTCTCATGATTAAAAATATCTAAATAGAAGACATAAAAAAATATTGTTAACATTAGAAGAAAAAAAAACGAATTATTATTTGTTATTACTATGCTTCTTAATTAAAAAAATGCTAGCATTTGTAAATCGTAAACCTACCCTCGGAAAGGTGTGCTGGCGCGTTGGGAAGATTAAGAAAGGTATTACTTACAGTTGGATAGTGGTGGGCTAAAATGCTGATGGACTATGGAATCGAACTGTGAACGGTGTTGTTGAAAGTCAGGTATTATAGGTGTTGTGTCATATTTTACCACACTTATCTGTTAAATTCTGCTAATTAAGTCGAAATTATTCTTAACTTATAAGTAGGGCTGCTTGATTAATGTTTTTACTGATGTTTACAGATAAATACAAACAGAAAGGTATTTATTTTCCTCTTTGTATTTATTTTAAACTGTGCATGAATACAGAAATTGGGTTATTTTTTGAGCGTTTGTAAATGCTGTCAATGATGAGTAGTAGGGCAATAGGTCTGTCGTTCTAAAAGTAAAAGGATCAAAACAATAAAAGACTTTTAGAAAAGATCCTTAACCCCTTGGGCGCAGCCGCGATTCTGCGCTTGTGCTGCGTTTTTCGAAGTGGGCGGGTTCATGACGGCCCCCAGCCGTCTTCAGCACACACCCACCGTGATGCATGACGGCTGGGGGCCGTCATCAGCATCGAAGGGGTTAATGTTTGAAATTTAACTCATACAACTTGCTTGGGGGTCCCCGGCTTCCAGTGGTGACTCAATGGGGGTCCTCAGGAGTCAGAATTTTGGGAACCACTGGTATAGATGGTATTTAAAATGAGACAGAGATGTAACTGAATGAGGTCAAAGATCACAAATTAACATAACACTTGGCAATATTGCCTATTTGCACGTGTGCAGTGTGCCTGATACATCCCACACCTCTCATAGGCCCGACCTGAAGAGGGTGTCTGTAGGGAAGTGCCAGCTGGGTCAGATCTACAGTATGGTCCAGCAGGTCTTTGAAATGATTCAGATGAGACATAATTAGGTGAGAGATCATGTCATTATGCAGGACAATATTGTTTATTTGCAGCATGTTTAATTGGAGGCATTGTCTATCTAGGCCGCTCTGCTTACCTTTTGCAAACACTGTTTTTAGCAGAGCGCACAATTTCAATTCTGCTTTGGTTCTATACTGCAGACTGTGTTAAATTCAGCCTTGATTTATTTATCTGCAGAGTGGACAGCAGCGTTTATAACTTGAAAAGAGAAAGAGAAACAATGTCAGAGAGAGGGAGAGAGAGAAAGAGAGAAAAAATGACATTGAAAGTGTGAGAGAGAGAAAGTAATAGATGGAGCAGAAGAGGTAGTGTTGATACTGGAGAAAATCTTCGTAGCTCACCTTTTTGCCTCTGGTGTGTGTCCAAGCACATGCCGGTTCATAGTGCACCCTCAAGTTTAGTGATCTGAAAGATAGTATAGAGTTAGTAATAGCAGAGTACATACAACTGCATACGTATATTTCTGTGTTATGCCTTTGGACACTCAGGATACAGTATTACATCAACTCCCACTTCAAGGAGGTTTCTGTGCGCTCTTTTTCTCCCAGAGTACTATACACATGCACTCCCACTGCATAGCGGTGAGTTTTAATTACTGCATACCCAGACTGTTGCACCCCATTGACTCCCAGTATCCGGATGTGAGTGCCCTTTCTTGCGCACCCAGACTGTTGCAACCTATACACTCCCACTTCCCGTAGGTAATTGTACATTCGTACACTGTCAAGTTGATGCACACTATCCGCTCTCTGAGCCCACAGGTGACTTCTCGTTGCTTTGGAAACAAGCTTCTTTGCTCACCTTGTACCACTGGCGTGATTCCAAGAGGGTCCAACACGTGTTGAAGCAGCCTTCTTATGTGTTGTTACGATGGTCACGCATCATCGCAGAATCCTCAAACGTTGAGCTTTGGAGGTGTTGGGGAATGCCAATTTGTGAAACACAACCTGTTAGATAAAAAGGAAGGTAAGATTGTGCGTCATTTGTTTATTAAAGGAGAGAGGAAGTAAGAGAGTGACTGAAAAGAATATTCGCATCTCACCTTTCTGTCTCACCTTTCTGTCACCGGTGTCCACAATGTTCCGGGACGTAGTGCACCCTGAAGCTCAACATATAAAAGATAGTAAAAGAAAGATGTTATGATTGGTAATTGCCATTATCTTAATGTGGAGTAGATTAACATCACCCTTTCACACACCTTCCCTCCCGCATTAAAAATACAACTATTTGTACAGTTCCAACTTGTTTAATGGGCTCCGATTTATGAAGAATTAGTAGAGTAGTAATGTTTTCCATCCGGTTATAGAAAACAAGTGATATACGTGGTTGCAATCATCACGAGCGACAGACTTTTGACCGACTATAAGAACACCTGCTTAGGAAAAAATATACAAATGCAATGAGATACGGTATATAGGAGTGCGTATGCCTAAATTGCTGCGTCGCCTTTTTGTTTCCAGTCTACTGCTCCCCATCTACTCCCTCCGCTGTGCACCCAGGCCTCACTGCTCACCTTTTCGCAGACTGGGCATGTTCTACATTATGCGGTCCCGCTCTGCCACCAAGAAGTCTCACATTTGGTGCTGAGTCTTGATATCGCCATGGGAAAGGACATACTCCTGCACCCATCATCTTTGCAGGTTCCTGACCCGCTCAGTCCTTGTGGTACCAGTAACTCATTGACCAAAGAGGCCACGCACGTGGTGTGGGCCCCCTGTTCGGTAGTTCGGGCCTACATGAGGTGTCCGAACCACCAGGACGGGCCATCACAGCGCTTGCGATGGAAGCAACTCTAAAATGGTGTATAGCACGTGCGCCCCATCTTTTTTATTGGTAGGGTCACGTGTGTTGTGACGCATGTGCTCGATGGGTGTGGTGTGGGTGTATACCAGCCATGAGGGAGTGTGTGTGTGCCATTCTGACAACTAGACCTGGAACTAAGGAATCACTACAATGGAAATCTGTTGTGTTTCCCTGGAAGCGTAAGCAGAGTAGGCTGGACTGACGTATGCCAGTGCTGTGCGAGGATGTGAGCGATGACTCCAGAGCTATGGGCGTGGTTCCGACATGAGCTATATGAGAAATCAACTGATTTGGGTGTCTGTGTTGTAGTGCTAACATCACCCGGGTGTTCCACGTAAATGTGTCATTATGTCTGTAAAGTCCAACAACATGGCCAACATGGAAGGTACGGGGAAATACTGATCCTACATTCATCCATAGTTGCACACATAAAAGATGGTGGACATGACGCATTTCTGCGATTATAAATGTTTGTTGTACATTCAGTGGAGTGTTGTAGCTGTAGTAATACAGGGGTATGAAAGCTTCAGGTTGCAGTTTTTGGCACATGAAGGGCAAGTTATATATATACGTATATGTTCATTCGGGTATACTGTCGAACTTGGTGCTGGAAATCAGTGTTCGAGCGTTGGAGTCGCGTCCACATCCTGTTATTGTAGAGAAATGACGTAATATATGCGGGCCTGAAAATGTACTGGAAATACAATGCTCATGCAAATTGAAGACTTACTATTGGGTCCACTTTGCGCTATATAAATATGCTAAAAAAAAACTCGATCAATAGCACACAATTATAAATTTACTATACACTTTGCTTGCAGTATTGTAATGATCTAGTTTCTAAGTTTGTATTTGTAGAATGAGCGAGAGAAAGTTATATAACCGAAGTTTTAGTTACTGCCAGAGGTAAGATGGTTGCATACGCTGTTTACAGCACAATATACTGTGGTAGGACCCAGGAGCTGAATTTTACAAACGTAATGAATACACAGACACAGATAGATAGTTGAATGGGTACGGGCACATGTGCTTGACTCCATTTTATTACGTTGCTGTTAGTATCAAGTACAATAGTAATCATGATATCATACACAGATATTTAATTATAAACGGTTTATGACTTCTGCTGTACAAACGTAGGAGCACTACATATGAAATAATACACAGAAGATTCTATCGTAAAGGGTTCATGAGTTGTGGTGCACTGAGGTAGGGGCGGTTTGTGTGGAGCCTGCCATGATGCGTGGTCCAGGCAGACCGCACTGGTAAGAATGTGTTTTTTTAAGCTTGAAAAGCTTTATTGAGTTGAAGAAAACAATGTAAAACATCAGTACAATAGCGCAAGTAAAGAGCGAAACGAGTTAAAACAATTGTGGGGAATAATGTGCCAATAAACAAGAAAGGCCCCAAAAGGGGAAAGCACTATACAAAGAAAGAATGCTTTTATAACTTTTCATTTTGTGGGGAAGGAAGAGAGAAAGAAAGAGGGAAGAAAGGGGAAAAAGGGGGGGGTGGAAGGGGAACAGCAATAGAAAAATATATGGGAAGAGAATTAAAGAGGCATGAAATACAGAGAAGTACACAGTAATACTGAATATAACAATAACTTGTATTCAAGAGGCACTTGTAGATAAAAAGACTGTTAAAGGTGACCAAAGTAAATTACGTTTTATCAACAATGGAATAGAAGAAGCACATGCACGATCTAGTCTATGATGATGGCAGAGCAGATTCCACCAAGCATTATAAACTACGTTGGTAGTGTCTTTCCAATTAGTTGTTATAATTTGAAAGGCGTTAGCAATGCAAAGATCAATAAATGTACTAATAAGGAATGGGACATCCCAAACTGGGGCCAAACCACCCATGAATACAGAAGAAATAACAAAAGGAACATTAGTAGATAAAATCTTATTAAGTGTAGAACAAATGCGGGACCACATAAGTTGGACCTTAGGGCAAAAAAAAACATGTGAACAAAATCACCAGGAGTGCATGAACAAAACCAACACTTCTTGGTGTCTAACAATTTAAATTTAAACAAATCACAGGGAGTATAATATAATCTATTATAAAAAAAATAAAGGGTTTGTGTGGTACTAGCGGAACGGGAGGTGGAATGAAGTTTGGACCAAATAGAGTCCCAGGTAAGTGAGGGGAAAGTTTGATTGAGGTCCGATTCCCAGAGAAGTTCAAGATTAGTTTTAGGTCTGTCAGTAGGTGAGGGAGAAAGTAATTTATAAATAGCAGAGGCCTTAAGGGGAACCTGAAAGTTAGGTGGAGAAGCAAGGAGGGGAGATAAAGAGGATGAAGGAGTATTGTTGAGGATAATAGTGGATAGTTTGGGCAGAAGTTCATGAAAGTGTGTGCAGTATTTATTAGAGATACCGAAAGAATCACGAAGTGCTGGAAAGGATAATAATGAATTGTCAGAAATAAGATGTTGGTAAGTGAGAATTCCTTTTTCAATCCATTCCTTCCAAAAGAGCGCACGATTGCGTAATTTAAGAGATTATTATACCAAAGTGGAGTATTCATATGAAGGGTAGATGGTGAAGAGAATGAGCGAAAAAGGGCAAGTGTTAAAGCTTTGGAGTGTTTAGAAATAGGAGAAAGTAGCTTAGGAGGTGGTTGAGTGAGATTGGAGGCAATAAGGAAGGAGAAGGGGTGAAGTTGAGCCAATTCCAGAGAGTTCAAAGTTGTGGTAGGAGGAGACAAAGTTTCAAGAAGAAAAGGCCAAATTTGCTTGAGAGTAAAAGCAGAATGAAAACGTGAGATATTGGGGAAGTTAACACCACCAAGCTGTTTAGGGTGTTGAAGACGGAGGAGAGAGACTCTAGCCTTGCGCTTATTCCACAGAAATTTGGAAAAAAGACTATTGATAGACTTAAAAAGAAATGGGGGAGAGAGATAGGAAGCATGGAGAGACAGAAGTTCACAATAGGAAGGAACATCATTTTAATAGTGGAGAGGCGACCCAACCAGGAAAGAAAAAGGGGGGACCAACGTTCTATAAGAGAAGAGAGCTTTTTTAAGGATATCGGAGTGATTAATTTTGATAGTTTCTCTAATAGTGTTAGCATATAAAACGCCAAGACATTTGATAGAACCGGAGTTACATTGGAAACCAGAAACCTGAAACATGTGAGGAAGACCAAATTTATTGAGGGGAAGGACTTCAGTTTTATCAATATTTAATTTATATCCAGAAACAGAGGAATATTCATGTAATAAAGAAAAGAAAGCGGGAAGGGCAACAACAGGGTTATAAATGTAAAGCAAAATGTCATCTGCATAAGCGGTAAACTTAATCTCAACATCTTTATAAAGAAAGCCAGAATAGGAAGGGGATTGTCGAATTTTCTCAAGGAAAGGTTTGAGTGCCAGAATAAAGAGAAGGGGGGAAAGTGGACAGCCTTGTCTGGTACCTCTATGAAGGGGAAAATAATCAGATTGCATTCCATTAATCCATATAGAAGTAGAAGGAGCAGAATAGAGCAACTGAACAAATTTAAGAAAAGTGGGACTGAAACCGTGCCAGCGAAGGGCGTCAAACATAAAGTCCCAGTTGACACGGTCAAATGCCTTCTCGGCGTCTAGAGTAATGGCAGCCAAAGGGCTATCCATTTTAGCCGAAAGATGAATGATATTTAGAAGGGTTCTAGAATTGTCTGTAATGGATCTTCCCTTAACAAAGCCGGATTGATGAATGTTAACCAAATCGGGGAAAATGGAACTAATCCGTAAAGCCAAAATTTTCGCATACAATTTACAATCAGTATTAATGAGGGAGATGGGTCGGTAATTTTTACATAGAGAAGGGTCCTTATCTTTCTTGGGGAGAAGAACTAGCATAGCCTGCGAAAAAGAACCTTTAGATTCACCAGAGGAGAGAAAAGGGTTAATTAACTGAAGAAAATGAGGAATCAAGATAGATTTAAATTGGAGAAAGAAACGTACAGTAAAGCCATCAGGGCCAGGTGTCCTATCTTCGGGGAGAAGAGAGAGAGCAGCAAGAATTTCCTTTTCTGAAATTGGGGCATCAAGAGAAGAGAAATCCAACAAAGGATTGGGAGATTTAGGGACAGAATTAAAGAAAGAATCTAATTGCTCTGCAGAGGGGGAGGACTCAGGAGTATAAAGAGAAGAGTAAAATTGAACAAAGCAATCCAGAATTTTGGCATCAGAAGAGTGGAGCGAGCCTTCCGAATCTTTAATCGAGACTATTTTCGATTTCTGTTTTTTAATTTTGAGATAATTTGCCAGAGCCCTGCCAGCTTTATTGCGACCACTGTAAATCTTCGCATTAAATTGAAGAAGCTGATTGGAGGCCGATTCCCAGAAATGTTTATTAAATTGCAGTTTAGCGGAAATGAGAGAGGACAGAGATTCAGGAGAGTTGGAAGTGTAGTAAAGATGCTCTAGTTCTTTAATGCGTTGTAGATAGGAAGAAGCTTGGGAGAGCGCTTTCTTTTTTTACGTGAAACAAAATCAATAATACAACCCCGGGCAGTGGCTTTGAAAGCATCCCAAAGAAAGTGAAAGTTAGAGGTGGAGTATAAGTTAGTAGTGAAAAAGTCATCCATGAAATGATTGAAGTGGTCAATGAAAGTGGGATCAAGTAAAAGGGAGTTGTTAAAGCGCCATCTGCGGGCCTGAGGCGTGGGAGAGGGGTAATCCATATCTAAAATAACTGGGGCATGATCTGAGATGAGGATAAAGCCTAATTCTGAGTTGGTCATAAATTGGAAAGCATGGTGGGAGGGAAAAATATAATCAATACGGGAAAGGGAATCATACACAGGGGAAAAAAAGGAAAATTCCAGAGAGTCAGGGTGGGACAACCTCCATGAATCTATAAGGCCTCTGGAGGAGATGGCTTTGTGAAAGGACTTTTGCATTTTGTTGGGAATGTAGCGAGCTTGTGATTTGCGGTCTAAAAAAGGGTCCATCAATTACAATCTCCCCCAACAATCAAATCATCATTAGCATTAGAAGAGAGAAGGGAGGAGAAATCATTCCAAAAGGAAGAATCAATGCCATTCGGACCATAAACATTGCAGAGAGAGAGAGGTACATCATTAACAATGCAATCAAGGAGCAGCCACCTGCCATTAGTGTCAATAGTTTCATTTAGAATTTGAACAGACAATGCTTTATGAAATAAAATAACAACACCATTTTTGTGATTAATAGCAGGAGAACAAAAAACATCCCCAACCCATTGTCTACGTAACATCGATAACTCTTGAGTAGAAAGATGTGTTTCTTGTAAAAATGCAATTTGACATTTTAAACGAGCAAGATGAGATAAAACACGTTGTTTCTTGATAGGGTTACGAAGACCCTTAACATTCCAGGAAATGAGTCGGAAACTTTTCATATAAGAAGATTAAAGTAAAGTAGAAAGAGAAAGTAAGACAGATAAAAAGAGAGAATAGATAGAGAAAATGGCAAGGAGAGATAGAAAATAGCTAGTTGAAGGAAAAAGAAGAACGATGGAAATAGTAGAGGAGCCCAAGTAGAGAGAGCAAAAGGAAAAAGGAGCAAGGCCATCATAGGAAGGTGAGATGAGAAGAAGTGAAGAGATAAAAATGGAGGAGAAAGGGAAGGAGTGACTATCATCACAGTGCCAAAAGAAAGGAGGAAGGAAGCAAAGTAAGGTGGATAAAGTCGAAAAGGCCGAATAGGGCAAAAAATGAAAGAAAAGGAGGGGAAAGTGAAGCAAGAAGGAGGAAAGAGGGAGCATAAAGCAACCCAAAAGAAGACAGCGAAAAGAAGGACGGCAAAAAGAACCAAGGTGGTTCTAGCCATACAAAACATGTAACAAAGAAAAACAATGAAGTGAGAGCGGGAGCAGCAATAAAAGACGACAGAATAGAAGGGAATAAGTCAATAACACAGTCCCAGGAACGAAAGAGAAAGAACCAAGAGAGAGAGGAAAAAATGCACGGAGAACCTGGGACTGAGAACGACATAAGAAAAAATGAAGGAGACTTACCAAACAGATATGCAGGAAAAAGCAGCATACTGGGAAGACGGAGATGTACAATAAAACAAAACAATGCAGAGGAGAACTATCAAAACATCAGGAAACGCACCTAAGAAGTAATGGAAACAAAAAAAAGTGAGGTAATGTGAGGAGAAACAACAAATCATAACAGACAATTAAAGAAACATAGACAGGAAACCATCAAATAAAAAAAATAAAAAATAAAAATTAAGAGCTGCGTTGTTCCTAGGAGCAGACATTTGAAATGTATTTCTGAAAAACAAAGGGAAAAAAAACAACGCATATCAGAGCACGAAAAGGTACAGCAAAAATTTTGAAGACAAAAGGAAAGAAACAATTAAACATTAAGTGCCGCTGTGTTCCATGGAATCCTCTTTGTGAGTATTGATGAACTTCCGCAGGTCTGATGGATCATCGAAGCTGAAAGACCTTTCTTTGTATGTGACCTTGAAGAAACATGGATGGATGAGCCCATATCTGGCATTCATGGCACGAAGCGTGGGTCGCAAGTCCAAAAATTTCTTGCGACGGGCAGCAGTCAACTTTGATACGTCCTGGGTGAAAAATAACTTGTGACCGGACCACACCAGCTGCTTGTGCTGCTTAGCTGAATGAAGAATAGTCATTAAGTCAGAGTAGAGGAGAAAATATGCAATAATGCCCCTGCGTTTCGAGAAAGCAGAAGAGTTTTTAGAGCCAAGGCGGTGCGCTCTCTGAATATTAACGTCCAGATGTTTAGGGATACCAGTGATAGGCAGTACTTGGGACTTCAGAAAATGGATGATATCCGACCCCTCCGAATTTTCTGGAACACCATAAATACGCAGGTTGTTGCGCCTATTTCGATTTTCCAAATCCTCAGAGGTCTTTTTGAGGAATTCAACTTCTTTGGTGAGAGTGGCGACCTTGGCGGCAACATCCCTGGCATCACTTATCTGCTGCTCGACATCAGTTACTCTTTTGTCTAGAGTAGACCATTTCTCATCAAGTCTCTGAAGAGTTGTGGTAGTATCCGCCATGAAGGGGCGAATATGACGAAGTTCCTCCATAATGTCCTCAAGCGTCACAGGAGATGGAGACTTGGAAGGCGAAGGAGGGTCTTTTTGTGGGGTCTTTGCGCGTTGTAGCTGCCGCAGAGGAAGCCTTAGAATTCTGTGTGGGTTCCATAGTATATGAGTGAGAAGCTCACTAAGAGAGATGGAGCAGGCAGCTCATATAAATGCACCAGCAAAAAGGAGATATACAGAGGCCACCACACAAAGGTCGAAAAACGGAACCAAAAAAGGCGGTATATGCGTAGAGCAAGCAGGAGCTCATACAAAGCAGCAGAGGCAACAGGTTTGAATGGTAGACTGCAAATCTATGGAGGAGGGGTACCATAGATAATTATGAAAAGCTTTAGACAGCCTACAGGCAATTGAAATAAGGCAAGAAGGGCATTGGACCATATCAATAAGAATGGAAAAAAAACAGATTAATTCCCCCTTCGCCTCGAAAAAACAAAATGGCGGCCATTATCAAAGAAAGTAACTCCCACATGTAAATCTGCGAGAAGGAGCACTTAAAAAGCAACAGTCCCACAACAGTGTAGCCAGCAGCTGGGGCAGTCATTTCTGAAGAAAAACGCCAAGAAAACCAATTTGGTTCGTGTAAAAAATGCCAGCAGAACTGTAGAAAATGCAAGGAAAAAAACTAAAATGGCGGCCGTTCACGGAGAAGTCCGTTTTTACCTCAGTGCGCCATGAAGGAAGGAGCACCAGGAGCCACAGGCATATCGTCGGGTGCAGGAGAACGTCCAACGTCCAAATCTGCCTTGGAAAGAGGGAAAAGCCGATTGGAAACGGTCCCTTCGATCTCGGAGCAACGCCGAGATTGCGGAGCTCACGGAGGAGCGGCCATCTTGGCTGCCGCGTCGCACGCTCTAGAATGTGTTTTGACTACTGAATTTTGCCTTGATAAGGCCACATGGAGATTATTTATGGTGTACTGAGTTAGTGGTACGTCTGGTGTTTAGCGTGTGCTCACTTTGCGATGATGCGTGGTCTGAACGGGCTGCACTCAAAGCATTGACGGTTGCATACTGGACTGCATGAACTTTGAGGGGGAAAAAAAAAACTAGCATTGATAGTTGTCAATTGCTCTGCAAACTAGGTCTACTGATTGCTCTCCATAACAAATTAAACGATTGCACTTCACGCAGTGCATTCTAACTTTCTCAAATTGGGGACGTATGTCTGGTGATGATGTTGAAGGTGATGCCCCAGAGGTACTTGGTATAGCCGGTGGTGGAGGTACATTTTGGCACAGTCTTCTACATTCTTTGTGAGCAAAGTTCACTGGATACAGGGATTGAAGGTGCTTGTGCATACTAGCAGTGGCACAGGAGTATTTTTTGTCTCTGCCTTAAATAAATTGAGGCTGAATTCACTGCTGTCTGTAGTGTAGATCCAAAGCTGAATTCAAGTTGTGAACCCTACTGTCCGCAGTGTACATCGAAGGCAGTAGTCAGCACAGTTATAGAAGAATGCTTTTTTTTAACTTATTTTAACAAAATCTGAATACATACAGTATATTTGTCTCTGCATTAAGTAAATCAAGGCGGAATTCCCTACTGTCTGTTGTGTAGGTGCAAAGCTGAATTCAAGTTGTAAACCCTGCTGTCCGCAGTGTAGATCTTAGGCAGTAGTCGACACAAACATAGAGGAATGCTTTTTGTCACATCCTTTAACAAAATCTGAGGACCTAGAGTACAATTGGCTCTGCCCTAAATAAATTGAATAACAAAACAACAATACCAGTACTGCAAATTTACTCTAGGGTGAATGAACTTAACATAGTGAAACAAAACACCATATTGACAAGACTGCTTTTTCTGTCTGAATTAAATCTTTATATTTATAATTTTTTCAAAAAAACATATTTTTCATTTTATATCGCATCAACAAAAAGAATACAAGGAACAAATCAATTTGTAAAATATCACAAAAACATTACACAAATTACTAATATACAATGACAATCTCCAATCACACCTTCCATACACTCATTCACCCAGACTCACTAGAGCCACTCATACTTATTATTTACACAATGTACATTTTTTACAACCGTTATAATAATGATCAATAACTTTAAATCAAAGGCAACCTTGGAATCAATTCCAATTTTTAGAACGTTTGATACTTTTTCGGGTTTCCTAAGGTCGCATAAGGCTGGTCTACGCGTTTCGAACACCCTTAATAGGGGGTGCTCTCGTCAGGACCACATATCTGAAAGACATAGGGTAGGTGTTTTTAGGGTCAACGCTAGAAGCACATCCTAGCAGTAGCATGAGCGCCAAACACTGTTCTTACCTCTGCCTTGTGATAAAAACGAGGTGAGAGGAAAAATCTGCAAATAATCAAACGGAAGAAAAAGCGGTCTAAGTATGCTAAAATCAACACCAATTCGTTTATGCCAATAACCATGACCGTCGCTTACCAATACATACATTCATACTCACATTCTTAGTATCTTGTATACTGAATTCAACTGGATGTTTTGAGTTAATTAGGTTGTACCTGCAGGGTGAGAATGGGAGGGACACAGCGTCAGATGTGACTGTTCTCTTTTAAGCGTAAGGTGAGGGGAGGCGGGGGAGGGGAATGCCTAGCTGAGGGCTTACTTCTGGGCGAAGATGTTGATGCACCGATGTTTGTATTCTTTTGCTTCCGTATTCTACAAGAAACGAGAGTACGAAGGATGATTTTAAGGGCCAGGTCGCATTAAAGTTGAAAAAATGAATGAAAGCGCCGTAGCAATTCTTACCGATTAAATCAGCGGTCGCGTCCTTCAATTTCAGTCTGACTCGATTTCGTCCTTCAATTTCAGTCTGACTCGATTTTGTTTACTCTTGGCGGATTTCTGGTATCTTAGATAGTTGGCGCTGCGCCGACGTCAGACTACGGCGGCTGTACCTAAGGCTTATGGGAGATGTATTTTGAAGTTGTTGTGTGCAACCTAGAAATCGTGGTTGCTGCCATTCATATAAGCGGTAAAACACACAACGAATACGAAAGATGATGAGATGAGTTTGTGAGTATCAGTCATGGGATCTGGTCCATTGGTTCTCTTATGGGGGAATATGTTGGCAGTGCGGGCTCTCGCCGACATCGAGCTGCAGCGATTACTTATCAGACATCTGTAAATGTTTCAACGTTATTCTCATGAGTACCCTATCGAATACCCTATCGAATATGTAACCTCAATTATTATGATTTCTACAATCCATATTTAAGCCTACTCTTGTGGTATAAAAACAGTAAATGCAAGATGGTAAGATAAAGTAATGCGAGTCGCTCATTGGTCCTGGTCTATTGGCAATCATTTAAAGAATGTATATACAAACTAAATTGGCACTGCGGCCTTTTGTACTGGATACTATCTACATCTCCCATAAGCCTTAGGAACAGCCGCCGTAGTCTGACGTCGGCGCAGCGCCAACTATCTAAGATACCGGAAATCCGCCAAGAGTAAACAAAATCGAGTTAGACTGAAATTGAAGGACGAAATCGAGTCAGACTGAAATTGAAGGACGCGACCGCTGATTTAATCGGTGGGAATTGCTACGGCGCTTTCATTCATTTTTTCAACTTTAATGCGACCTGGCCCCTAAAATCATCCTTCGTACTCTCGTTTCTTGTAGAATACGGAAGCAAAAGAATACAAACATCGGTGCATCAACATCTTCGCCCAGAAGTAAGCCCTCAGCTAGGCAATCCCCTCCCCCGCCTCCCCTCACCTTACGAATAAAAGAGAACAGTCACATCTGACGCTGTGTCCCTCCCATTCTCACCCTGCAGGTACAACCTAATTAACTCAAAACATCCAGCTGAATTCAGTATACAAGATACTAAGAATGTGAGTATGAATGTATATATTGGTAAGCGACGGTCATGGTTATTGGCATAAACAAATTGGTGTTGATTTTAGCATACTTAGACCGCTTTTTCTTCCGTTTGATTATTTGCAGATTTTTCCTCTCACCTCGTTTTTATCACATGGCAGAGGTAAGAACAGTGTTTGGCGCTCATGCTACTGCTAGGATGTGCTTCTAGCGTTGACCCTAAAAACACCTACCCTATGTCTTTCAGATATGTGGTCCTGACGAGAGCACCCCCTATTAAGGGTGTTCGAAACGCGTAGACCAGCCTTATGCGACCTTAGGAAACCTGAAAAAGTATCAAACGTTCTAAAAATTGGAATTGATTCCAAGGTTGCCTTTGATTTAAAGTTATTGATCATTATTATAATGGTTGTAAAAAATGTACATTGTGTAAATAATAAGTATGAGTGGCTCTAGTGAGTCTGGGTGAATGAGTGTATGGAAGGTGTGATTGGAGATTGTCATTGTATATTAGTAATTTGTGTAATGTTTTTGTGATACTTTACAAATTGATTTGTTCCTTGTATTCTTTTTGTTGATGCGATATAAAATGAAAAATATGTTTTTTTGAAAAAATTATAAATATAAAGATTTAATTCAGACAGAAAAAGCAGTCTTGTCAATATGGTGTTTTGTTTCACTATGTTAAGTTCATTCATCTAGAGTAAATTTGCAGTACTGGTATTGTTGTTTTGTTATTCAGCTAAGTGAGGCTTGACCTTACTGTATTGAGCCCAAACCCTCTTTTTGGTTTCACATTAAATAAATTGAGACTGAATTCAATGCTGTCTGTAGTGTAGATACAAAACTGATTTCAAGTTGTAAACCCTGCTGTCCGCAGTGTACATCGAAGGCAGTAGTCAGCACAGTTATAGAAGAATGCTATTTTTCACTTATTTTAACAAAATCTGAATACATACAGTGCAATTGTCTCTGCATTTAGTAACTCAAGGCTGAATTCCCTACTGACTGTAGTATAGATGCAGAGCTGAATTCAAGTTGCAAACCCTGCTGTCCGCAGAGTAGATCTTAGGCAGTAGTCGACACAAACATCGAGGAATGCTTTTTGTCACATCCTTTAACAAAATCTGAGGACATAGAGTACAATTGTCTCTACCTTAAATAAGTATAGACTGAATTCAATGCTGTCTGTAGTGTAGATGCAAAACTGATTTCAAGTTGTAAACCCTGCTGTCTGCAGTGTACATCGAAGGCAGTAGTCAGCACAGTTATAGAAGAATGCTTTTTTCACTTATTTTAACAAAATCTGAATACATATAGTATAATTGTCTCTGCATTAAGTAAATCAAGGCTGAATTCCCTACTGTCTGTAGTAAAGATGCAATGCTGAATTCAAGTTGTAAACCCTGCTGTCCGCAGTGTAGATCTTAGGCAGTAGTCGACACAAACATCGAGGAATTATTTTTGTCGCATCCTTTAACAAAATCTGAGGACTTAGAGTACAATTGTCTCTGCCTTAAATAAATCAAGGCTGAATTTCATGCTGTCTGCAGTGTAGATGCAAAACTGATTTCAAGTTGTAAACTCTGCTGTCCGCAGGGTAGATCGAAGGCAGTAGTCAGTATAGAAATTGAGGAATGTTTTTTGTTGCATCCTTTACCAAAATCTGAGGATTTAGAGTACAATTGTCTCCGCCTTAAATAAATCAAGGCTGAATTTCATGCTGTCCGTAGTGTAGATCCATAGCTGAATTCAAGTTGTGAACCCTGCTGTCCGCACTGTAGATCGAAGGCAGTAGTCAGCACAGATATCGACGAAGAATTTTTCTCACTCATTTTAACAAAATCTGAGGACTTAGACTACAATTGTCTCTGCCTTACATAAATCAAGACTAACTTCAGTGCTGTCCGTAGTGTAGATCCAAAGCTGAATTCAAGTTGTGAACCCTGCTGTCTGCAGTGTAGATCGAAGGCAGTAGTCGATACAGACATAAGTCTGCGGTGCTGTGGCGCTGAGTTCGCAATGGGCCTGTATCGAGGAGGCATGTGGTCATGGCAGCAGCCACGTGGCAGAGTGAGGACCTTCACTGTGGCAGAGTCTTTTCTCTTTGCAGAAGTGAACCAAGCCCAAGGCATAGCCTAATTATTTATACTCTTACGCTGGAGTTGCGTACGTTGGACCAGGCCACTCCGCTTCTGCTTCAAGGGGGGAGACAACACAGCTACATGACTGAGATATTCGCCAGAGTCTGAGATAATATGGTTGTGTCCACTGTGCAGTACACTACACGTATCAATAGTATATCTACACACGGAAAAGTTTTTTGTTTGTATAGTGAGTTGTGTATAGCATTTCACTGGTAGTCTTGGCGTTGTGTAAATTATTGTTGATATGCGTGTTTCCTCCCTTAAACATAGTTAGTTGCAACATCTCTGAACATTGAGCTAATGTGCTGTTGAGGGGATATATTATTTTGGGAAGGTCTGTTGTTTTGCGCTGCCTCTGAGGTAGTAGAGGGGGAGGGGTCAGGATGGATGGTTGTAGTGGTGGCGGCGCTGGGTGTTGTATTTTTGTTGTGTGTTGGAAGTGCATAATTAGTACTTCTATCACATATTCGTCTTTAAATATGGGTGTGAATTGGATGTAATTCACACAGTACATAGTTGAAGTCCTTACACTAGTTAAATGTTGATATTAATTTGTTAGTGGTAAATGGAACTATTGCCTCTTTTTTTAGGTAGCATTATAGATTTAGTTTATTGTTGAAAGTATGGGGAAGTGGTGTTTTTTTTCTCTCTACGGAAACGCCTAGTTTGTATATTATTAACGTTAGTTGTGGTTCTGGTTTGTAGCGATTTTCTTGGAGGAAGGAATCAATTGAAGAGTGGTAATATTTCCAATTTTTACTAGGTTGAGAACGGGATGATAATTAAAACATATAGGAAAACAGATATTCTTAATGAACATTACAATTAGGAATTATCATTAAAAAAACTTTGAAATTCACTGAAAAAGTCATAGGTTTCAGGCAGGTTATAGTTAGGAATTATCATTTAAAAAACCTTAGAAATTCACTGAAAAACCATAGGTGTCAGGGGTGTTACAGTTAGCTGGACATTTCACTCATACAAAACCATTGAAATTCCTCTGTTATAGTTAGTTGTACTAACTGTAACTCTCGCGCTCGCAATCCACTGGTGATGATGTCACATATTACATCATTCATGACATGGTCAGTGACATCACTGATGACATCACTGATGAAATCTCAAATGACATCACTTATGACATCATCCACGTGACAATCTGATACACCTCATCATACACTAGTATAACCTTTCATCACTCACTCTAAAATACAGAGTACCATATTTGAATCCATTGACACAGCAATACGAGTATCTAAAAACCCACTCAGTGATTCCTAGATCTACACACACATCTAATCAATTACCTATAGATTCCCTCATACATGTTGTCAATGATCAATAGAACACTATCAAATATACTTATACAACTATATTGACATTACACACCAGCACACATCCTATTCAGTTATGCAGTCATCCTACTCACTTTAGAAAACAATGTATCATATTTACATTTACTCAGCTACACAATTATACAAATAGCACTACATTTATTCATATAGATAGTAACTCATACTTATTGTGTTATGAAATCACTATTACAAGCATACCGTTATCTATACAGTCACTCATGCAATCAATGAGTGTTATATATATTGATTTATATACAACAACTGTCACATACACTGCCTTTTATTGTTCTACTCTGTTGGACATGTACCATTTAGAAATATATTTGCTCATCACCACACCCATAAAGATATTCACTCACCCAAACAACTATTATAACATGTAGTCTTAAAGTCATATACCTACTGAATTAACTATTCAGATATCTTAGTCACAGATCCCCACTGAACCACAAACACATTCACTCTCCCATACAAATAGTCAGTTAACTAATCAATAACTAATATAGACTTTCACGTAGCTAGTAACCAACTAGTGCAGCAGTTTACATAACAACTGACAAAGTAATACAGATATTCACGCAGTTTAGTCACTATCCAATATATTTAGTGAGACACTATAAATTAGTCAAGTAAACAGTCAATCAGACTGCTACTAAATCCTCCATCAAGATAGGTATTTGTCCACTGATTCTTAAATGGAGATTGCTATATATAATGCATATTTAAATAACAAATCAAACCACATTCACTGGATGATGTCATCAGTGATGTCATCAGTTATGTCACTGACCATGTTATGAATCATGTAATATGTGCCATCATCTCCTGTGGATTGCGAGTGCGAGAGTTACAGTTAGTACAACTAACTATAACAGAGGAATTTCAATGGTTTTGTATGAGTGCAATGTCCAGCTAACTATAACACCCCTGAAACCTATGGTTTTTCAGTGAAAAAAAAAAAATATATATATATAAATATATATATATGTATATATATATATATATATATATATATATATATATATATATATATATATATATAAATATATATATATTCACTGAAAAAACCATAGGTTTTACACCAGTTATAGTTAGCTGGAAGTTTTACTCGCATAAAACCATTGAAATTCCCACGTTATAGTTAGTTGGACTCACTATAACTTGCGCGTGCAATGCACTGCTGATGACGTCACATATTACATCAATCATGGCATGGTCAGTGACATCACTCATGACATCACTGATGACACCATCCAGTGAATGTTTGTCTTTCCGAGAAATAAATATGTATTATATATGTATATGTAAAAGTTGATGGAAGAATAAATGTTTAAATAAGTGTTTACATGGATTTTTTTTAAAATACATATATTAGAGAGTAATGTTTAAATATTTAAATATATGTATTAGTGTTTCACTTTGTGTATAAGTGGCTGCATGGGTTGCTGAGTAGCTACATGTGTATGTATATGGGTTATTAGATGTTTTTCTTAGTATCAGTATGAGTGTTTGTATGGTTTGGTGGGGGTATTACTTAGCACATAGATGCATGAATGACTGACTCTCTCTTTGTATGTGTTTTGAAGACAGCATATGTGCAGGACTGTATGGGTGGATGAGTGTGTATATGTGTGTGTTAGTGAGTGAATGACTGTCTCACTAGTGTCTTTATCAGTAACTACATATGTTTTAATCTAGTATATGTGAATATTGATGTATATAAGTGAGTATATGTGAGAGTGAGGGATTGTAAGAGTTCCTGTTTAAATTAGTATGTGTTTCTATAAGTGATTGTTTAAGAGAGTAAGTATGTGTAAGTTTCCTTAGAAGTAAAGTGGTAGTGTGTGTATAGCTGTATATGCAAATAAATGGATGTTCAATAGTTTATTTGCATGTGTGAGTATGTGTGTGAGTAACTTTTGGATGCCTGTCGTTTTGTAACAGGATGTATAGGTGTATCACTACATATGATGAGTGAGTATATGTATGAGTGACTATATAGAACTGTTGGTGAATGAGTGGATGTGTATATAGATGGTGGAATTATTGAATTGGTTGTTGTAAGTGGTAAGGGTATCTCCATTTTTTTGAAAATTTTAGTTTCTAAGTTTCTATTTTTGAATATGTGTTAAAAGGGTTACATTACAGTGAAAGGAGGTCTCTCACTCTGTCACAAGGATGGTGTCATCAGTGATGTCATGAGTGATGTCACTGACCATGTCATGAGTGATGTAATATGTGACGTCATCAGCAGTGCATTGCACACGCAAGTTATAGTGAGTCCAACTAACTATAACGTGGGAATTTCAATGGTTTTATGCGAGTAAAACGTCCAGCTAACTATAACTGGTGTAAAACCTATGGTTTTTTCAGTGAATTTAATAGTTTTTTTAATGCTAATTCCTAACTATAACTGGTGTGAAACCTATGGTTTTTTCAGTGAATTTCAATGGTTTTTTAATAGCAAATCTTTATAGGTATAAAAAATAATAAATTTTAAAACGAATTTTATATTGTATAATTATGTCAAATTTTTATATTTTTTTATATTTTTTGCCCGGAGCGCTCCAGGGGCGCGTACCGGTGAACGCACGGGTAAGCGCAATGTTGCGGCGCGCCCCGGGGCGCGTACCGGGGAGCGTCCCGTTAGCGCTTTTCTTGCGAACGAAAACAACATCGTGACGTTTCGCGTAACCGCGTAATGCGTCATATGACACACTGCATAAGCGCACCCAGAAGCACGCGAGCGCATACGATCGCGCAACGTCCTGACGCGATTACGCCACGCGCCCTGGAGCGCGACTACGGGCGCGCCCCGGGGCACGTAGCGTAAGCACGTCGGGTCATGTGACCTGAAAATAACACTTTTCATTGGTTGCTAAAATTTTTTTTATAAAGAATGAAATCCCCATCCATTTCCTTCACTTCTTCTTTCACTTTTGTGACTGAAAGACCTGCCTGTTTTGCTGTCGGTTCTTTGTTGGATATCTTGGATTATCATGGCTGCCACACCATCCAGCAGTGAAGATGACCCCAATGAATTCATCGATGAAGAGCCTCCTCAGCCAAAATACAAAGAACATTTCATCTGGAATTGTTTTTCCATACCTGCTCACCAGAAGAAGGTAAATGCTTCCCAATATATTATTTTGGGAACTCCACAATAATTCGCCATGTGGAGAGAAGGCACCCCCAGAATTTTGCCCGGGAAAGTGTCAGGGCTACTGCACAAAAGGTTCCCAGTGATGGGGCCTCTACATCAACCGGAGGACGAACACCATCGGTGAGGGGGTGATCACAAGAGCCGGTTCCGAACATTCAACCTGCATTTAACAAAGGCGCCCTTAAATGCAGATACTGTGATCAGCTACTTTCCTGTGGGGAGCAAAGTGTTCTGCTCATGGTTCGAGCATTGGAGAACCATCACTGCCGTTACCAGCCCTAATTTTTTATTTTTTTTTTGCTCCTGTTGAGCAGTTTCTAATCCCTGTTTTTGTTGTAGTTCTAAAAAAAGAAAAAAGAACAAAAAAAAGTTCTTTTCAGAACTACCTCCAATTCTCATCAAAGAGCTATATTCTTAAAAAAATGAAAAAGAGTAAGTGAAGTGGAGTGCATTGATAAATGAAAGGAAAATGAGTAAGAAAGAACAGAAAAGTATGAGAGGAGAAAGGAAGTGAAGTAGGGGGACTGAAAGAAGGTGAGTGTTGGGAACGAAAGTAAGGAGAAGGAGAGTGAACATGGGGAACGTGGTTATTCAAACAAAATGTAGAAAAGGAAAGGGGGGTGGAAGGGTAAGAAAAGATGCATTGCTGGAGTTGCATCATTTTTGTGACACTCTCCAGCAATGCATCACTTTTGCGCTTACAGATACGTCTGAAATACTGACGTATCTAAAAGTACTTGCGACATAATACGTCATATATTTAATATGACGCATGAGTAGAAGACTGAAGGCCTCATTTATGAGGCCATGCGTCACTTTTACGCCACCGGTGCGTCACTTTTTGTGACGAACGAGTGCTGTTAAAAATGCACCTTATTCAGTCATATTTACAAAGTGACGCATCTAGGTAGATGCATCACTTTGTAAACCCCTGCGCCACATTATACCTACGTCAGGTGTAATGTATACAAAAGGGACGTATAGACGCAAGAAAGGGTCGTAGAGGTGACGCAGTAAAATCTATGAGATATCACTACGTCACTTTTATGACGCTGTTGCGTCCAAATCTTGCGCCTGTTTCACAGCAGGCGTAAGACTGGTGCAGGCCCTTTCACATGGGGCCTGGCCCCATGTGAAAGGATGCATTGCTGGAGTTGCATCATTTTTGTGACACACTCCAGCAATGCATCACTTTTGCGCTTACAGATACGTCTGAAATACTGACATATCTAAAAGTACTTGCGACATAATACGTCATATATTTAATATGACGCATGAGTAGAAAACTGAAGGCCTCATTTATGAAGCCATGCGTCACTTTTACGCCACCGGTGCGTCACTTTTTGTGATGCACCAGTGCTGTTAAAAATGCACCTTATTCAGTCATATTTACAAAGTGACACATCTAGGTAGATGCATCACTTTGTAAACCCCTGCACCACATTATACCTACGTCAGGTGTAATGTATGCAAAAGGGACGTATTGACGCAAGAAAGGGTCGTAGAGGTGACGCAGTAAAATCTATGAGATATCACTACGTCACTTTTATGATGCTGTTGCGTCCAAATCTTGCGCCTGTTTCACAGCAGGCGTAAGACTGATGCAGGCCCTTTCACATGGGGCATGGCCCCATGTGAAAGGATGCATTCCTGGAGTTGCATCATTTTTGTGACAGACTCCAGCAATGCATCACTTTTGCGCTTACAGATACGTCTGAAATACTGACGTATCTAAAAGTACTTGCGACATAATACGTCATATATTTAATATGACGCATGAGTAGAAGACTGAAGGCCTCATTTATGAGGCCACGCGTCACTTTTACGCCACTGGTGCGTCACTTTTTGTGACGCACCAGTGCTGTTAAAAATGCACCTTATTGAGTCATATTTACAAAGTGACGCATCTAGGTAGATGCGTCACTTTGTAAACCCCTGCGCCACATTATACCTACGTCAGGTGTAATGTATGCAAAATGGGTATATTGACGCAAGAAAGGGTCGTCGAGGTGACGCAGTGAATGAACGGGGTTTTCCCCATGCTACGCTCCCCGGTACGCTCCCCGGTGCGCGTACCGGGCGCACCCCCCGCGAAACCGAAAAAAAAAAAAAATGTTTTACCCGAGGGACCCTTTTATGGCCCCCACATCAAACCTAGGGTGTCAGGGGGGGTCTACCCTGCCCCCTTTTGGTTATTTCCCCCTTTGTTTTTACCACCTCTTGTGTCTCGATCCTACCGAGACACAAGATGGCGGCCACTCCGGACTGTTTCGAATGTTTACAGACACCCGAGAGCCAATCAGCTTTCCGTGCGCAAGTCGCGTGGCGCGCTCGGAGCGCTCCCCGGTGCGCGTACCGGGGCGCGGCTATAGATATATACTTTTTTTTAAACTAAATTACTCAAAATCCTCTGGAGCACATATCTTGAGACATAGCAAAGGCACATCGGGCTACCAGTCCCTACAATGTTGCCAAGTTTGGTGAAAATCCATTCAGCCGTTCGAGCTAAAAGTGCGACCGACCGCCCTATGGAAATTAACATGGGGAAAACACGTTTTGGGACCCCCCTTTTATCTCGGCCCTCGCTTGATGAATCCCCCCCAAACTTTCAGGAAAGGACCGGAGCGCCGCGAGGCAAAGTTGAGTAAAATTTCAGGCAGATTCCTCAACCGGCGCCAAAGTTATTCCCAATAGAATGTTGCGATTTCCCTATGGAAATCAATCCTAACTATAACTACATACTGGCGACCGCCAGTAGATAATATATATATATATATATATCGAATTTGCATATATATAATGTTAATTAATCAGGTTTATATTAGGATTGTATTTTTTTCTATATTTATAAGGTTATTCAAATATGTAATGTGTCTGAAGTTAAGTATATATATATATATTCCTTCGAATCTTCTAGCCCTTTGGTTCCCCTTTGGCAGAAGTCACAGCACAGCAGCAGGTAAGTTTTCAAAAGTTCCTTTTTATTTTTTACACACCATGTGCAAAATAACGTGCAAATAGGACGGCCTACGCGTTTCGGCTACTGCTAGCCTTCCACTAGACCATAGAGTCCCTGATGTCTAGACCTTCTTTTAAATGCTTAGTGAGCGTGCCCTTTTCCCTTTCTACTGCTCCTCTAGACAAACAGCCTTATTTACAAATTACGGCCAAAAGGTAGGCGCCATTTTCTTGGGTGGACAAATTTTAACTCAAAATTTTCAAACAGTATATACAGTGAAGTACCCATGGATAGTTATGATTGAGTCTAAATTAGATCGTACTAATTTCGTTATGTGCAGCAAGTAATTATAACTCCAATTCATCGTAAAGTACTTATTGATCACCATGTCAAAATTAATTATCTATTACACAGTCTACTTCTTCATGAACTACAATAGATTAGTTCTTATTTTCCATTATCACTCCCACTATGTACATTATTTACAGTCATTTACAGATTTCCTCAATTTCTCAATTCTCCATTGATATTCTTGTTACAACTGATTTCTTATATGTTTATATCTCTCCTTATATTTGTACTACAAAGACCTTTTTGTAAAGTACTAAAATTTGTTCTCTAGTAGTGCAGTATCTCATTTATTTGTACATTATTTTCAAATACCATGTTGTAACACTTATATACATTTGAGTTATTCCTCTATTCCAATCTTTTATAAGTACATAGTTTGTGATGTTCAAAGAGAGATATATATATGTAAAGAACAATTAAACAAATGACATTATTAGAAATCAATTAGGTAATCACATATCAATTAAAATAATTAGTTACTATTTTAATAATAATTATTTACTATTTAAAAATATTTTGAATAATTATTTACTATAAAATATATTAAATCATTATTTAATTATTCCTTAACTACCCACCCTGTACCTCTACAAACCGAGTAGCCCATATCTAAAATAAAACTGAAATAAATATGTATAGCAAAATATATATAATCAATTAAGTTTCACACAATCACTATAATTATTAATTAATTAAAATGAATTAACAATTATTAATTGCTGATTCATTATTACTTATCTCCCCACCCAGAATCCCTACAAACTATGAAACCCACACTTAAACTATAACTAAAATATGTAAGTATTATGCAATTTACACCAATGTTACATCATTAAAGGCATAGGGATTGTAAAGGGATTGTGAAAAATACGAGTGCCGCACAAAAAAAAGTGTAGCAAATTAGTCACGCCCATTCACAAGGAGATGGTATGGGCATAGTATGTAGCCAGCTCTAGTTATGAAAAATAGTGTAAGGGCCATTTTTAGCTTTTTTAAGCAGCTGGGGTCTAAGCCTATCAAGGTCCTAAGAAAGGGACATATGCAGCAAGGTCGTGGGAGATGGTGGCAATTGACCCTTTAAAAAAAATAGAGGGTGGTTTTTATAAAAGACTGCTAGCATTCCCACGAAATTGTTCAAATTGTAACTGCCATGTTGAACTTGAGGCCCTATATCTTTCTGACATCACGAGGTTAGCACCCATTTTGTTATGGCACTCGTTTTGGAGGAGAGACTGCTAAACTGACCCAAAATATTATTAGGGACTGTTCAGTCCTAGACAATGTACAAAGAATCGCTTGGCTGCAATATGTGAAATCTACGCTGGGAATTTTGTAATTGGGAGATCTATATGTTAATCCATCCAGCTATAAAACTGTAGCTAAAGCAAGAATCAAACAAATCCTTTTATAGAAGACTACAGAAGACTACAGAAGAGAGAGGAAAATCAAGTCATCAAAAACACTCAGTCAGTCAGTCAGGATTCTTTATTCGGTGATTAAAAATCACCATAAAAGTACAGACATACAATATACACTCATTTCATTAAAAAAGACAATTAAATTAACATCAATCCTGATGTGAATACAGCTAAATCACAATGTATTAAAAAAAAAACATTATGGACCTTTAAAACCAATATCAGAAATCTCACGGTTACCCCCCCCCCTCTAGTTGCCCTCAATCAAACAGCCACTTTAATAAAATTAATAATACAGCACAGTGTAAGGGGATCATTCGCCTGTTCTAAATAAATCAAGGCCTCTTGAGCGCATTTTATGTTTTATTTTTTTTAAATGTCTAACAAGAATCTGCGCCTAGGTTCAGAATAAAATGAACATAACAGTACAAAATGAAGGGAATCCTGCGGAGACCTATTGTCGCAGCCGCAGGTTCCCTTCTGCTCAATTGTGGGGGAATACCCTAATGGTGATCCCAATAAATATGGTAAAAGATTGAGCCTAAAACGGTTCATTAAAAACCTATCCTGAGCATTGTGTATCAAATATAAATAAGGTTCCATTCCTTCTGTGGTCTTTACAAGGTTAAAGGCACACACCGTAGTTTTAGCCCTATCTAGCTCTGTTCTTTGTGTGGCTGTATGTGCCACAAACACTTTTTTAACAATCATCTTATGGTGAGGGATAATTGCTGCCGGGTCGGCAAAGAGATTCCCGAGGCCCAGAGTGTCCAAAACGGACTTAACATAACTGAGCCACGGGATCCGCGACCATTTGTCTCTGCCCAGGCAGTCCTTCATTATTTCCCTACTTAAGGTCGCCTCGGGATTTATCCAGATTTTTAGCCAAGCTAAAATTGGCCTGACTTTCACCAAGTCCTCAAGATAGGGTATCCCTAACTCCCTGTGTGCAATGGCTGCAGCTAGACTATGTGGGGCTTTCAGGATGGAGCGTAGATGTTTGTTCTCCTCCCGCTGAAGTTGACCAATATTCACAAAGCCCCACACCTCTGCCCCGTAGGTGACTTTGGAGCAACACATGGAGTTATACAGATTCAGCACCTGTTCAGGGCACCACCTCCCCAACCTCCGACCGTAACCTGCAATAGCTCCATTGGTAACATTCATCTTGCGGCAACGTTCCTCCACCAGGTAGTTAAATTTTAAAGACCCGTCAAATAGTAAGCCCAGATACGAGAATGATTTGACCTTCTCTATCTTGTGGCTCCCTATCATAAATGTACATTTGTTGCATGGTTTGTTACCAACAGATAAAACATACGATTTACCAAGGTTAACAGAAAGATCTAAAGAACCCATAAAAGATACAAAACCATCAATTAAAATCTGTAGACTCTTGGGTGTTCGTCCGAGGAGGACCGCGTCATCTGCGTAAAGTAACACAGGAACATGACTCGTCCCTACTCGTGGGCAATCTGATCCCAGCTGTAAGAGGTGCTGCTCTAGATTATTGATATAGAGGGAAAATAAAAAAGGTGCCAAGACACAGCCTTGGCGTACCCCACTTCTACAATGAAAGGAGTCAGTGCATCCACCCTCCGTATTGTACCTAACTTGCGCTGAGGTATTACGGTGCAATTCTCTTAAGATGTTAATAAGGCCGACCTCTATCCCCATGCTGGTCATCATGTCCCAGAGCTTGTCCCTCATTAAAGATGTACTTTATGTGCCATAGCTCCATTCAAGTCGGCATATCATATTAAATATTTGTATTAAATCCCCAACATCGTTTTATCTTAGTTAGGTTCCATATGAATCTCATTCCTTTGAGGATGGGGTTTTTAAAGAATATTTATTCACTAAACGATTTGCCAGTTTGTCCCTGTGATGCAAGGACAGCCCAGTCATATTTGCATTTTTTGTTTTTTTGCAGTTTTTATGGTCTTCTAAGGAAAATGTTGATTGTCTGACAGTTCACTTGAAAAAATCATCTCAACTTGCAGTCAGAAAAAGAAAAATAAATACCATTCTCTTTGTTAAAAGAATAAGCAGTATTTTTTCATATATAGCCTGACATTTGACCTCTATCTTTGAATGCACAGCAAAGGTGACAAGATAAAAATTAAATTCAAAGGAATGTTTCTTGTTCATTCACCTTCTGTGTATTCTGGGGGTACTACAGCACCCCTTCCCCCTGCACCCTTACTACCAGGGCCTATGAAATGAGGAGCACATGAAGTGGTGGGAACAGATTATGTATATAGAAAAGGAGACCAAGAGAAAAGGATAGGCAGATAAAAAACATCCTACAACAGGCAGCAAATGTCTCATATGAAATACTGAATCAAGAAAGTCCATTGTGGCTGAAGTCTAGGTGGCAAGATGGCCGCTGATTGACTGCAGTGAGAAGTTGCAGTTCTGTCTCCCCCTTCCTATGCCCTAATCGTATTGTAAAGGATGCAGGAGGTCCCTTTTCAAATAAACTATATTTTGGCTGCTTGGGTGCAGGAGTTTTATCTGCTGCGGTGGTTTCTGCAGGTAGCGCCGTCTCTTGCACAATACAAATCTGGTCGGCTGTCTTGGCTGCTACAGTGGCTGAGAGTTAAGCGCAGCATGGCACCGAGGGGACAGAAGCAGCCGAAGGAGCAGAATAGTCGGAAAGACCAGAACGAGAATGGCGGTACTAAAGAAAGGCCAAAGGACGTGGCGCCCCCAGCTTCTACCCAGCGTGGCGCGGGACAGCTGCGCAGGGTAATTGCCAGAAAATCCGATGAGCCGAGAGGTGGTTGTGGGAGAACCGCTTTGACCAGTCTGACTGGAGCTATTCGAAAATCTGTGGCGGCTAAAGCTGGAACAGATGTGGGTAAATCTAAAGAACTCAAAGAACTAAAAAAAAACATTTTTCGGCAGCCTACCTTGATCGAGTCATTCTCCACAAAGTCGGGCGAGACGGTGGAAGCTGGGGCCAGAGCCGCTGGGCTTGACGAGGCTGAAAGTTTGGTTGCTGGACAACGAGTGGATACAATGTTGCAGGTATTTCCTGCCGACACTCAAAGGGAGCCGAGAGATGGGTTTACAGGACTAACAGCTAGCATTCAGGATACACAGATTAATGAGGTAGGCAATCATGACTGAGGTAATGAAGGAAGTTGGGTGTTCTAAGCCCGAGATAGTTGGGGGAGTGACCGGGGGGGGGGGAGGCCCCACTGACTGGTAATATGAGCACCCATGTAAAGACCCCCCTAGCAACCTCTTCAGCATCTGTTGATTTGGTTACTTCAAGTCAGGCATGCGGGCTAACCCAGGATAAGGGAAATCTAGGCTCACCTGACGGGGATTGTTTCTTTACCCTTAACGATGACTCGGACTCCCTACTCTCTTGTGAAGGGAGTCTATCCAGTGGCTCAGACTCAGACTCAGTGGTGAGTTCGTCGGTACAGAAGACGCCTGCGGCTCATAGAGGTTTTCAACAGAAGAGAAGGACTAAATCAAAATCTAAACTCCCAGTCAGCCCATTAAATACTGGGGCCAACAGGAAACTTCTTTGGGACTACTCTGCTACATCACAGTTATATCAGGATGGTGGCGGAATTAATGCACAGGCAGGGCAGAACAATTCAGGTAGCCCACCTCAGGCCCCTTCATTGGATCTCCTCTACACTCCCCTGAAGCAAACGCAGGGAGAAGCCAGGACAGAGAGTCGGAGAGCTAAGCAGGCAACAAAGAAGATAAAGAGTTCTATGAGAAAAATGAACAAGCTATAGGAAGACATGGCAGATAGGGTAGCCCATGTTGAGGAAAGGACGGGAAGACTGGAAGATGATGTCAGTAGGTGGCAGTCATTTAAGGAGGCACAGGAGAAAGCGGTCGAGGATGTCCAATGGAAGTTGGATAATTTTTAGAACCACCAGAGGCGGAACAACATAAGGCTTTGGGGGGTTGCTGAGGGGGTTGAAGGGCAGGACGTCAGGTTGTTTGTTATTAACTTGTTGAAGGGAGCCTTTCTGGAGATGACGTTCTGGAGTTGGGAGAGCGAGGTCCAGAGGGCTCACCGATTTCCTTTGACTCAAAAGAAAATGTATGGGGCGTCTCAGTTTGAAAGACCCCGGGCAATCCTTGTCTAGGTTGGTAATTTTCTCCTTAGGCAGGAAATCATGGATAAGGCAAAACCGGAGGCCAGGCGCACATTTGATGGAGTTACATTCTTTGCCCGTCCGGACATCTGCCACGCCACAGTGGAAAGAAGGTGGAGGTAAGGCATCTGATCGCTTCTTTACAGAGCCTTGGGTGTGAGGCCTACTTGCTGTATCTGGCACGGCTTAAGATTATAGTTAAAGAGCAAGTCAGAATGTTTTTTTCCGAAATCAAGGCCCAGCAGCATTTGGCAGAATTGAAGCAGCGGAAGGGAGGATAAGGGGGTACCTTTTCTGGGTTCTGGTTTAGTTAGAGGGGATTTCCCTCTTTAGATACCTCAGGAGTTATGTGGTATAAAGGGACACAAAGGGCGGAAGTAGTAGATAGGGGGGTGCGTCTTGCGGCAGTCTAAGCTGTCACACATAGGACCTATTTGCCTGTAAGGGAGGTGGGGGTGTCCGGGGGGAGGGGTTGTAGTTTTAGCTGTGGGGGGAGGGGGTGGGAGCTCACATGGTATAGCACAGCACGACATCTGAGATGGTTGGGTTGTCATATGAGGTGTAGTAACAAAAGGATGAGAAGTTCTTTAGAAGGGATGAGGAATTTGGGTATTAATGTATTGGTTAATTGGATGAGACAGGTATTCGATGTGTTTTAAGGAGTGTACGGATTGCTACTATCAATGTGCGCGGGCTGAATGATCGTCTGAAAAGGCAACGTGTCGTGGTCCTCTTGAGATCAATGCAACTCGATTTTGTTTGTTTACAGGAGACGCATGTAGAAGGGACAAGGGGCTTTTTGTTGGAGCAGATGTTTTTATTTTTTTGCTTGCTCATTCGAATCAGGGGGTGAAGACTAGAGGTGTGGCTATACTGCCTAAAAGAAATGATGTTAAAGTTAGAAGAAAAAGGAAGATCAATGGGGTAGATGGATCCTTCTGGAATGTATAATTAATGATTAAGTAGTCACTATAGGATCGGTATATGGATCTACTGAGGATGATCCGGATATTTTTGATTTTTTAGACCTAGAGTTAGCCCCCTGGCCCCAGTCGGTCATCTTGTGTGGAGATTTTAATATAAATGGGGTAGGGGGGGCTAGGTACGGAACCAGGACATCGTTATCTAGGTCATAAAAAAATAACATGTCGAGCATTAGTCAATCTGGCATGTCATAATTCCTTAACGGATGTGTGGGCACGTTTAAACACTTCTGATGATGGTATCACTTACTATTCTGCTCCATAAAATGTCTTTGTCAGATTGGACTACTTTTTTATTTCAAACTCTTTGTTGTCAAGAAGCCAGATCGCGAAATTCCCTCGGAACGTCTCTGACCATAATCCGCTGGTGTTAACATTAAAATTCACAAGGGCAGGTAGGCGGTAGCAGATATGGACTTTTGAAAGAGGAATACTTAAGGATAAAAGCTATCTTAAGCATATGAACAATTGGATAGGAACTTATTGGGAGATTAACCGAGGCAGTACTTCTTCAGGGGTAGTTTGGGAAACCTTTGAGGTGGGTATCCGCGGGGAGACGTTAAGCTTTAGCTTATACACACAAACACAGGAGGAGGTTAGAGCAAAAAATCTGGCTAAAACAGTTTCTGATGCAGAGGGGAACCTGAACTTAGCAATTCTCTCCAGGCCCTCTGTGGACCAGGCGCTACTAAATGTTATATGTGCCAAAGCGGAGGTGAACGAAAGCATTGCTATTAAGGCAGCTGCGACCTACTTAACAAAAAAGGAGCAATGTCACGAACTGAGCGAGCGCATGGGGCATATATTGGCAGTCCGTGCAAGGCAGAGATCGGCTTCAGGAGAATTTAAAGAGATTTCAGATGGTAATGGAGGTACGGTTATGGATCCCAAGGGGATCCGGGAGGTTATTAGGCAGTTTTATCCCTGGTTATATAGGGAGGATCAGCCAAGGGACCTTTCAGACAACCAAGGGTATCTCAGGGATATCTCTGCTCTTCTACTTTCTGAAGGGGACAGGGATGTACTTGACGCCCCCTTGACTTCTGAAGAGATTTCTGCAGCAGTTAATAGTCTTCCATTGGGTAAAGCCGCGGGACCTGATCACATCCCCATTGAATTTTATAAAGCATTTCAAGTGGTAATTCGTTCTGACCTGGTAGATACAATGTTGCAGGCTCAATCAGGGAATTCCGTACCAAGTTCTTGGGCAGGAGCTGATATAGTGGTGATATTGAAAAAAGGTATATCACCTTTAGAACCAGGGTCTTATAGACCTATTACCCTCATGAATTTGGATGCTAAGATTTTCTCTAAGGCAATGGCTCTAAGGTTCTGTAAGATTATAGGGCAGTTGGTTAATCCTACTCAACATGGTTTTATCCCTGGGAGGGGCACTACACAGCATGTCCATGAGGTCATCACCATCTTCGATGCCATGGAAGTCTCAGGAGATCCGATGGCGGTTCTGCTTCTGGATGAAGAAAAAGCATTTGATCGGGTCTCCTGGGACTATCTTTGGACGGGCTTGGGCTGGTGTGGCATCGGGGAGGGATTTATTAAGGCTATCCAGGCTCTTTAGTAATCCCCTACAGCTCGACTTAGAATTAATGCAGGGTACACGGCGTCATTGCAGATCAAGCGTGGCACTCGTCAAGGGTGTCTGTGTTCTCCGCTGTTATTTGCGGTATATATTGACCCGTTGATTCATAAACTGGAAGCAAATGATAAGATCCCCCCGATAAGGATTCAGGGCCAAGTTTTCAAACCCTGGCATATGTGGACAACCTGGCTATAGTGACTCCTTCTCCTACCAGCGCTATACTTGAAGTGGAAGTGGAGGCCATGGCGTTTGGCCAGGTTTCATGTTATGCGTTAAATGGTCCTAAGATCCAGATTATTAGGAATAGTCGAGTAGTATGTAATGATGCATGCATCATTGATTCTGCTGTATACTTGGGGATTAATATTTTGGCACATCTGCAGAAGATAGTTGATGGTAATATCAAACCCATAATCGCTAAAGCCAAAAAAGACCTGGACAGAATGCACAACCTCCATCTTTCCTTAGTAGGGCGCTCCAATGTTGTGAAAATGATTATTTTGCCCAAGTTTCTCTATCTATTTAGGACAATACCACTGATATTTGAGGTTAAATGGTTCAGGGAGTTGGAGCACTTAATTAATAGATTTATTTGCTTGCATGGGAAGACCAGGAGGGCCCTCCATTTCATGACTGTTCCTAGGGCCAGGGAGGTTGGGTGGTTCCTGATTTTAAGATGTATCACTGGGCAGTAGCCCTCCAGTATATGTGTGGGTTGCTAGGGGGGGATGCGTCAGATCCACAGGTTAAGATAGGCTCTACCGATATATACGCTATACTTATCGGCGAGGAGGCAGAGCACTGTTTTCTTAAATACACTGATCCCAGTTATTTTAAAAGACTAGATTTAAGACACTGATGGTGGCTTATAAAATATGGGCTTCATTTTGTCAAAAATATGGGCTCGGCAGATACAACGCATATACTCAAATGGATAAGAATGTTTCTCTCCCCGGGGAAATATTTGCAAATTCCGTTATGGCTGAATGGGGATGACGGGTACTCTGTAAATTTTTGACCTGTTAGGGTCTAATGGAGTTTGTCAGTTCTCTGATATACAGGGGGTGTTCGGCAGTGATACAAATATTTTTTTTAAGTGTTTACAGGCCCGGAGTTATTTAGCAAACAAGCAGGGAGGTTCTGCTGTATTCTGTGAAAATAGGATATTGAATGTTATCGAGGTTGGTGCAGAGTATACTATTCGAAGGTTCTACTCTGAGCGTTCTGCTTCAAAGGGTGATGATCTGTAAAAATATCAGAAAAAGTGGGCAGATAAGCTTGGGGTAGCACAGGATTGTTTCCAAGACTCTCTAGAGTTGGGACGGACTCTACTTTGTTCTGCAGGGCTACAGGCCCAACAATATAAAGCGATCTATTCTCTGTATCATACACCTGCAAGGATAGCTCAGTGGGGGGGGGGGCGTAGGTATAATGTGTCCCCGGTGTGACAGTTTAGAGGCAGATATAATTCACATTTTCGCATCCAGTGCTCAACTTCAGTCATTACATAGAGCTATTGAATCTTTTCTGGATAAAACTTTAGGAATCAGTGTTTCCGTTACGCCAGCTCGGATTATTCTTGGGATAAGCGGGGTAGATGAGCAGTGTCCGTTACACTATTTCTTATTTATGGCCATGTCGGTTCTACAAATGTGTGTTGCAACAGAATGGTTAGATAAGGCAGCTCCAACCTTTCAGCAGTGGTTGGCTAGGCTGCTTCTGTGTACAATTTAGAGAAAGGGATTTATGCAAGAAAGGGTAAAAACTGAAGATTTCTTGGGAAACGCATCTGGGAACCTGTCATGAGTTGGAAGGAGAATGTGTAAAAATTGAATTTATGTTAATCCCTTCTTATTAGTTCAATGATTATTTTCTTCATCTCGGATGAATGTTCGTTCTATGTGTAAATAATTTGAACTGTTGTGCGAAAAGAGACAAACCCAATAAAAATATTTTTTTTAAAAAGAAAGTCCATTGTGATATCCGGGCCAATTTTATGATGGGTGGATTATTGGAATTAGTTTCAGACATTAATTGGGTTTGCAATCCAAGGAAACTGTCCTGGCAAACATCTAAAAGAAAACTATGATGTGATATTACTCAGGTGTTGCTCAATGGTAGGAAATGAAGAAGAAATTGCATAAGATTTAATTGGACTTGATGTACTCTTGCTCTATGTTCTCCTCGGCAAGAGAAGACAAGTACAATTAGAATTGGTATTGAATATTGGCACTAACTTTTTAGGTCTGAATTTTGACAGCACAGCTGTCAAAGAGACCCTTTAGTAACACAGAGATAAGATAATTGGTAAAGCGTATGGTTATACTTAGTCAGTGTGTTCGCACGCTGGACCAAGGAGCTCAGAAAGACAGAACCCAAAGGCAGGAGTATCGATGAGAGGACCTATCTTAGTATTGAATTGGGTTAAGAAACAGCCATGTTTTCAGTTTCTTTCTGAAATAAGTTTCTGTAGGAGAGGCTCTCAGGGCATACAGAAGAGAGTGCCACATTTTAGCAGCTAAATAGGCGAAGGTTCTCGCACCCATTCTAGATTTCCTGATTCTGGTAATTTTAGCAAGTTTAGCCTCTGAGGATCTGAGATTGTGACCTGGGATGTAAGCTTGAATCAAAGAATGGAGATCGCTGGGACCTTGTTTACTGAGCATGCGACGGCAGAAACACAGGGTTTTAAAACCAATTACTTTGGCAACGGGAGCCAATGTAGCTGATTAAGAGCACCTGATGCTGATGATCTTTTAGGGAGAATCAGCATCAGCCTTGCTTCCCTCTTTTAAACTCGCTGCAAAGTTTTAAGATTACCTTCAGAAGCACCCAAAAATAATACATTCCCGAAGTCCAGCTGGGAAATAATGAGCCCATGAACTATGGTTTTCCGCTACGTAGTGGGTTTAAGGTCAAGAATTTTGCTCAGAGTCTTCAGAGTGCCAGAACAATTTTCCACTGTTTATCTGATTTGATCGTCGAAGGAGGTTCTTAACTTTTTGTTTAGTGACCGGAGGTTCACCCACGGCTGGTGGCCCCCAAGCCGGTGTCCATATTGAGGTTTTTTTTCCTACCAGCAGAAGCTCAGGTTTGTTGAGATTTAGTTTTAAGCAACTGTCAGTCATCCTCTTGGTTGAGGAGTTGGCCTAACAGCTAGGGTGGTCGACCACAAATATGGGGAACCCGGTTCAAGTCTTGGCAACAACGCTGACCATCCTGTGATTCTGGGCAGATCACTTAATCTCCCTGTGCCTAACAAAAATGAATGGTCCTCATGTAATGCCACTGGTGCTATGTAAAGTGCTCTGATACCCGATTCGGGTCAAGTTCTCACTAAATAAAACTCTGTAGAAAAAAAATCCCTGAGGCAACATCCGATAGACAAGATTTAAAGAGTTCGGTGGAGATAGAGTTAGGTTCAGACAGATTTACTAAAAGTTGTATGTCGTCAGCAAACGACCCTACATGAACATTATATTTTTTGATGATGTCCGCCAGAGGTCTCATGTAAACATTAAACAATATGGGGCTCAGAATAGAGCCCTGGAGGACTCCTTTAGTAGAGTAGAACAGGTCTGAGACGCAAGATTTTAGAGTTACTTGAAAGGACCAATCTTGAAAAAATAATCTATTCTAAACCATTTGAGGGCATTGCCACTCATCTCGCAATCCAGGAGCCTTTGAATTAGTATGTCAAGAGACACCTTGTCAAAGGCTGCACTTAGGTCAAGTAGTATCAGGGCGAAGGTTTGGCTTTTGTCCACATTCTGTCTAAGTGTTTCCTCCAATAGGAGGAGGGCAGACTCCGTGGAGTACATTGCCCTGAAACCGGGTTGAATAGGGTGCTATAACTCTTTGGATTCCAGGTAACTGTTTAAACAGTTATTTACATGTTTCTCCAGTATTTTAGCCCCAAACGGAAGGATAGAGATGGGTCTGAGATTTTACAAGATGGAAGGCTCCAAAGAGAGATTTTTTCTACTAGGGATTACCGTGACATGCTTCCATGGCATAGGCACTGAACCTGAAGTGATTGATAACCTAATATATTCTCGTAAAAGGCAGTCATCCCTAGCTGAAGAATTCATGGTGGAACTGGATCTAAAGTAGAACCAGATTTAATAGATAGGAAAATTGGACTCAATTCTGTTATAGAGAGAAAATGTCACCTGTTTGTTCTCTATTCAATGTGTTGTCTCCTTTTATTATAGGTTCAGAGAAGTTTTCATAGATTTTGGTCACTTTGTCAGAGAAAAAATCGCAATGTTATTACGGAATTCTAAAGAAGGTGCAGCATTCGCTGAGATTTGTTCAGTGGATGTAAGTGACTTTAGTAAGGAAAATAATTATTTAGCAGAGTTTCTAGCTACATCTATTTTCTGCACATAGTAATCCTTTCGTGCTACTCTGATAAGCTTATGATTCCCTTTCAAGACGTCCTTTAGACAGGCATGACTAGAGGGGCTACAATCCTTCCTCCTTACACTTTCAAGGTGTTTACATTGTGTTTTAGAAGAGGCAAGATGGTCATTATACCAGAGTGCAGAGAGAGCAGATCTAGCGTTATGTCTAGAAGATAAAGGCGCCATATTATCAATTGCCGTAGTCAACCATGCTTCATACTTTAATGTTGCATCAGTCACCTGATCTTCCAGTTTAATTTTATGTTTTGTGTCTGACACAACAGCCATAAATGTATCCGGTGTGACACTGGCCCAATGCCTCGAAAAGAATGGAGGGTCAGAGGAAGTCGGTGAGGGCCTACTGAACGGAAAAGAAAAAGGGACCAAAAAGTGATCTGTCTAAGGTATACTAATGGAATCCATGACCTGAATGGAAGGGTATTAGTAAAAAAAGGATCAAGCTAGGGTCCTTTTTCATGTGTGGGACCCACCACGAACTGAGATAGTTGAAGGGTTTCCAAGTCTCTGATTAGAGATAGAGCTATCCGGCAGTTCTCTGATGCTTGATGCAGGTTTAGATCACCGAGTATGTTCAATTTATTGTGCCGCAGCATACATAAAGAGGGCTTTTGGTCATCCCTTTTAACCATTGGCTTTCCTTGATCAGCCTCTTTCAGTCATTGGCTTGATACTTTGTCAATCAGGTTTTGTCTCAGCACAGTAGCTATTTGCTGTGTGGAATATGCTGCCACCTCCATTGCAGTGCTTTCAGTGCGCTGCACAGGGAACTACTTTAAAAGTATAGCCTTCTCTGTTCACTCCTGCTGGGTCCCTCCTTTGTACCTCACTCTAATGCCCTAACACTACAGCTATTTTCACATTGAACCCAGACATATTGTCTTTGCAAATGCTTGTTTTATTACTAATAACAAACATAGAGTGTCTCTCTAACACATCACCACCTTTTCTCCAACACACCAAACACTCTCAAACACAAAATGTTTTTACACACCTAAGAATTTTGTGGTGGCCATATTGCTGCCAGTTGTAGTGGTAGCGGTAATGGTGGTAGAAATGGTGGTGATGGGGTAGCAGTGGAGATGGTGATAGTGTTAGTAGTTTTGATAGAAAGAGTGTGAGAAGACAGGACTTTTTTGCAGTGTCCCCCACATTTTGGCCCCATTATGACAATTAGATGCAGGTTATTTGACACTGATTGTGCCCGGGCTCTGTTAAACAGACCGAGGGCCTGTGCTCTGATTCAAAGTACATGGTAATTAGGTATAGTTACAATTGGTACTGACAACTTGCCAGTAAGTCCCTAGTATATACGGTAAGGCATGGAAGTCTGGACGCCCAGCAGATTTAATGCACTAAAGTGTTCACTGCTGTGTTGCCTGCTGTCATTTTAATGCAGCCCTGCTTTGCAGGCTGCTTTTAAAATACAATTATATGCAAATTCACCTTTGGGATTAAAGGTACTTCAAAGTCTAAAATTACCTTATTTTTCCATATGAGTCACCCCTACTGTCTATCCTAGGGTCCCCCAGGGTAGGATACCATGTAAAAAATAAGCAGGTACTTTTTAATAGATATTTTATATGCCCTGGTGAAGGAAAACCAGGCAATTTATTTTGTTCCCCATTGTAACACATTGGCTTTACAGGCTAGCTCTAGGAATACTTTCATAACGTATAACCATTGACAAGAGTTAGCTAAAAATATACTTCAAAGTATTACAATGATAGATTAAATCCAACAACTTGTCAAGGTTAGATGTATTATAAATATCACACTAAAGAAGTTATAGAACTTGCTTTTATTATGAACCAAAATCCAGCCTTTGAGTAGCCTCTCCTTATTGGCTAGCCTTTAACAGCTGAGTCATACTGCTCGGATAAGGTGTTCTGTGGGCTGCAGAGACAAAGAATATTTGGTGTACTCAATTGGTCAGGGCTGCCCACTTGCTTGTCACCCCAAAAGCACGTAAAAAATGGGAGAGCTGCCCAGCAACTTACAAGAAGAAGAAGGACTGCACTGCTGGACACTTAGACTGCACAAGGGATGGGTGCATTCGTAAGGACTGCACCTGCTTCATACTTTTGTCTTCAGCCCGAAAAGAACTTTGCCTTGCTCTGAAAGTTGAATAGTGGGCTCCCTGAAAGCTACAGCTTAAAAGATCTCTATCTGCACCATCTTCACCAAGAAGAACCCAGCAGGACAGCGTTCAGTGGACTTTTAAGGATTTGACAGAGAGTTATTGCCTGCGCACACCCTATTTAATGCAAAGTACTCTGTATGTAAAGAACTTTTTAACCAAGTGTGTGTGCTGTTTGGTTGGAAGGCAGCCAGCCCAATTATAGATCAACATCTGGTGGAAACACCACTAGTATGCCAAACGCACAAAATGTGTTTAAAGTATAACAATGATAAAACTTTTATCTGTAACTGATTATACTTCCAAGTAATCACTCAGAGAATAACATTTTGTAAAAAAAAATGTTCTTTGTTCTGTTTCAATCTGAGAATTCTCTTGCGTTTTCAATAATCACTCAATAACATGTTAATACATGATATTAGATAAATCCAAAAACAAAATCATTGTCATGAAACTGTCATACTGGGTTGATTAAATGTAAAAAATCAATCAATTCCAAGCTTATAAAACATAGTCACAACTTAAAGTAGGCCCAATGCATTTCGGGAAACTCCCTTCTTCAGGGGCACTGTAAAAAACATGAGACATTGAATCAACACTGTGTATCAACAGCTGTAAAAATATAAACTTGTTAACGCTCAATGCAGCAAAATAAAAAAATAGATAACAACACTTGATAGCAATTCTTCAAGCATACTGGAGACACTGTTGAATACAACAAGATAACTGCATGATGGGCTTATTTCTAGGTCAAAAGAAACCATGAAAGGTGAGGAAAGTGAGAAAAAGGATAGAAGAAGCCTTTAAATCGACCGCCACCTTGAATGTGAAATTTTAGAAAATTGTGTTTCTGAAAGCTTTTGTGATAATCACCAAGGTCTGCCTGTCACCATTGTGGAAATAAAAAACCTTGAACAAACCCGTTCCATCTGAACAAAGTGGTACTCACTTCTAACTTAAGTTGTATAGAAAACGATGGGCGAATAACTGGATTGAATATATAGGGCACTGCAACTCTGTTGTTAAACAATAAACACAAGTACCAAAATGATCATTAGAGAAAGAACGGCCCATTTGTTAGTGAATATCACTGTGCTGTGGTCGTACTTAATAACTTACTGCGGTGAGCAAGCGGCTCAGTATGATAACTGGTTATGTAAAAATGCCTGTCCGCTACCGCATAATGTCATGCACTCGAATCTCAATCTGAAATATCAACCTGCAATGTCAGAACGAGTTTAATCAATTGATTTGCGTATAAGCGAATAACCTGGTTGCTTTCTAGTATAATGGGGCTAATACCCAAACCTGACTCACCAAAACACGCTGAACGCGTTCCTCTTAATCCTCAGTTTTCAATTCTGCTCGGGACAATGTGAACACTACTGGTTGATCGTAATCTACAATGAATAAGTAAAGCGCTATTAGTGTATGAACGTTTACACAATGTGTGCCAACTACCTAGCTAATTGTAACTGACACCTCTATCTGACTGGGTGACTCACCTACTAGTAGGAAACCTGTGTCCACAGTTGACGCAGTATGTAGTCAATCGAAGACGAGCTCTGCAAAAGACCAAGACTCTCTCAGTTATATAATTCCTGAGACCCGAAATGACTGCCGAAACTATCCATTTGTATAAAACTAAGTATGCCATGAATCCTCTACTCACCACGATGGCGAAAACAGTAGCCTCGGCTGTCTGAACCACAAGCGCGAACGCGTATTACTGCTGGACACCTGAGAGAAATGGACGAGCGCGTTCTGAGCTCGCATAGAAAGAGGACTAAACTTGTCAGCCATATTGAAGTGGTGGGAGAATAACGCTCCCATTATGCTTATCTGAAGGCAATATGTGTAGGTAATAAAAAACGAAAGAAACGGAATTGCTAGGAATGTAATCGTAAATACTGAAATCCAACTGTTATTAATAGTAATATAATCACGCAGCAAGTTGAATACGTCCAGTTAGAAAACCTGAGCTGACAAGTAACCCAGAAGATCTACTGTGATTATGGCTACAGAGGATCGTTAATACCATCCTCTCAAGCCCAAACATTTTTTTAATGGGAGAGAATGAAAGTCGAAAATAGAAAGCTAGCTACTGACTCAGTGTGGCTAGATAAATAGTGTGTTAGCAAACTAGTGCACAAGAAGGTTTTACACTAACAAATGGGCCGTTCTTTCTCTAATGATCATTATGGTACTTGTGTTTATTGTTTAACAACAGAGTTGCAGTGCCCTATATATTCAATCCAGTTATTCGCCCATTGTTTTCTATACAACTTAAGTTAGAAGTGAGTACCACTTTGTTCAGATGGAACGGGTTTGTTCAAGGTTTTTTATTTCCACAACGTGGCAGGCAGACCTTGGTGATTATCACAAAAGCTTTCAGAAAAACAATTTTCTAAAATTTCACATTCAAGGTGGCGGTCGATTTAAAGGCTTCTTCTTTCCTTTTTCTCACTTTCCTCACCTTTCATGGTTTCTTTTGACCTAGAAATAAGCCCATCATGCAGTTATCTTGTTGTATTCAACAGTGTATCCAGTATGCTTGAAGAATTGCTATCAAGTGTTGTTATCTATTTTTTTATTTTGCTGCATTGAGCGATAACAAGTTTATATTTTTACAGCTATTGATACACAGTGTTGATTCAATGTCTCATGTTTTTTTACAGTGCCCCTGAAGAAGGGAGTTTTCCGAAATGCATTGGGCCTACTTTAAGTTGTGACTATGTTTTATAAGCTTGCAATTGATTGATTTTTTACATTTAATCAACCCAGTATGACAGTTTCATGACAATGATTTTGTTTTTGGATTTATCTAATATCATGTATTAACATGCTATTGAGTGATTATTGAAAACGCAGGAGAATTCACAGATTGAAACAGAACAAATAATTTTTTTTTTTACAAAATGTTATTCTCTGAGTGATTACTTGGAAGTATAATCAGTTACAGATAAAAGTTTTATCATTGTTATACTTTAAACACATGTTGTGCATTTGGCATACTAGTGGTGTTTCCACCAGATGTTGATCTCTGATCTGTTAAGGATTTGGCCAGGTGCATTAGGGGTCTTGTAGTCCCAACATCCCAAGGAGCAACTCAGAGATTCTTGAACCTTAGATCACTGTTGTGGACCCTCAAAGACCCAAATGAAACATCTGAAGAAGAAGGGCTGCCCTGCTGGACTCTTGGACCACACAAGAGGACTGCACTCATAAGGACTGCACCTGCTGCACTCACAAAGCTTCCAAAAAAGGAATTTACCTGTCTGAAATGATAAGCAGTGGACTCCCTGATGAGCAAGCAGTAGAAAAGTGCTGGAAGGGTTATCTGCAACATCAAAAACGAGGACAACTCCATCTGACAAGTTTCACCTGGATTTTACTTGGATTGACTAGGTGCATTGTGGGAGTTATAGTCCCAGACCCCAAAAGGCAAACAAGAGCTTCTGAACCCTTGGATGGTGCTGCAGACCCCTTTCCTGCATCAAGAAACACTTCTGGAAGTAAACATAAATGTGTTACATCACAGGTATCCTGAATTCTTGACTTTGTACTGGTCCAGTGTGAACTGTATTAACTCTTTAAACATTGTTTACTTCTAAGATCTAGTTTTACTTTTAAACATTACAAATTTATTTTTTATTTTACTCATTTGTTAAGCGCACGAATCATCCCCAAGGGGATCTCTCGGCACCCAGAGAAGAAGGCAGAAGGAGGAGAGGTGACTGTTCCGTTTTTAAAATAGCCAGGTCTTGAGCAGCTTTTTGAATTGTGCAAGATTAGGGCAAGCACGAAGAGATTCGGGGAGCTCATTCCAATGTTTGGGGACCAGATAATAAAATGCCCGGCCTCCAATTTTAACTTTCCTGATTCTCCTTCCTCAAAGCAGGCTGCGATTACTGGATCTAAGTTGTCGCGCAGGTTGGTAGCGTGCCAGTTTGTTCATCAGATAGACCGGGCCCAGCCCGTGTAGAGACTTATAGACCATGCAGAGTAGTTTGAAGATGGCGCACTTCCTGACAGGAAGCCAGTGTAAAAGGCACAGGAGAGGAAGAGAAGGAGTTTGTGATGGTTTTTTAAGGGCCAGACGAGCTGTGGTATTCTGCACCACCTGCTGCTTAGATAACAAGTCTTCCCTGATTCCTACCAACAAGGAGTTACCGTAGTTGAGGCGGCTCATAAGAAAAGACTTGATAAGGGTCCTTCTAGCGCTCAGTGGAATCCAGGGGAAGATCTTTCTGAGTAACCGCATGTTCCCAAGGCAGGTACCTGCAAGGATTTTAACCTGCTCTTCCATAGAAAGTTTATTATCAATTTTGACCCCTAAATTCTTGGCCCAGCCCCTGGGGGCAGGGGCCTCTCCGAGTTCTGTTGGCCACTAATCGGCACTCCACAATTCCTCTGCCTTGCGGAACAACAAAATCTCAGTTTTAGAGAGTTAAGTTGCAAAAAGTTCTTCCTTGTCCAGCTGGCTATATTCCTCATACATGCAATAAACTTAACCCTAGTGTCTGTTTTTTTTTCCAAAGTGTTCTATCAACTGCGTATCATCTGCGTAGGAGATGGCTTCAAACCGGTAATTTTTGATGATAGAGGCCAAGGGAGCCACGTAAAGATTGAACAGTGTGGGGCTCAGTATAGAGCCCTGTGGGACCCCCTTGTCCACTGCTGTTGTAGGAGGCACAAATGAGTCCAACTGGACACATTGAGTACTATCTGACAGGTAACTCTGAAACCAGTCAAATGCTGGGCCTCTGACACCGATCTCCCTAAGCCTGTACAGCAGGATATGGTGAGAGATGGTGTCAAAGGCCGCCGACAGGTCAAGCAGCACCAGCATGACTGGGAAGTCCCTGTCCAATGACATCCTAAGCATGTCCGTAAAGAGCAGCCTCAGTGCTATAGGAGGCATGAAAGCCAGACTGGGATGGGTCTAATATTTTGTTCTGTTCTAAGTAACTGGAGAGATGTCGATTAATTATTGTGTCCAAGATCTTAGAACAGCACAGGAGGAGAGATATTGGCCTATACTTCTGGAGGTCCCTAGGGTCTGCTGTGGCCTTTTTTAGCAAAGGCTTATGACGTGCATTCTTCCATTTACGTGGGAATGTCGCCGTCGCTACCAAGATGTTACATATCTCTGCAAGTGAGTCCGCTATGACCGAGGATATTTCCAACATGACCGCAGGTAGTACCGGGTCCAGAACAGACCCTGATTTCACATGGGCTAAGAGAGCGCCCACCTGTTCACTGGGAAAAAATTCTAAGGTCGGGGAGCATGGGTTTTCCAGGAGGGGAATTCCCTCATTCTCCTCCGGCCCAAAAGAGTGATAAATTATATCAATATTATTGATAAAGTGAGTCGCTAGGTTATTGCATAATTCCTGTGTCGATGGCGGGTGCGAGTTGTTTGCCCTAGGATTAGTAAATTCCTTCAATATGGCAAAAAGCTTGCGAGAGGAGTCCTTAGCTTCTGTAATGCGAGCTCCTAGATAGGATCTTCTAGCTGCATTACAACTATTTAGATTAGTTCTATGGGCCTCTCAATAGTTCCTTTCGTCATGTTCAAATATAAACTTTCTCCATTTCCTCTCCCTTTTTCCCTACACAGGGCCTTCTCCCTTGTAAGTATGTCAAAGTACCAAGATGCCGGGGTTGCCCTAGTCTGTATTTTAACCAGCTCCAGCGTTGCCACAAAGTCAAGAGCCTCTGTAATGGCGGTCTCAAATGTATCTAAGGCCATGTCACAGTCGTTACAGTTCCTGAGAATGGGGGGGGATTAAAGCCATACTAAAAACCGGGGCTGTCACCTTTTTCCAGCCTCTGCGGAGTTCTTTGCCTGGTTGCATAGTTCCATTAGATTTTGAATGGGCCCAAAAGAAACTCAAGATCGCATGATCCGTCCAGCTAACCCTCTGTGGTGGTTCAACTGATAGTTCTAAAATGTTCGAGAAGATAGTGTCTTGTACATGGCCTGCCACATGCGTTGGACTATCTACTCTTGAGGAGAGATCCAAAGATTCCATGGCTGCAAGCAGACAGGCAGAGTCCACACTATCAAGTGCCTCCAGGTGATGATTGAAATCACTTGTCAGATTGCAATGTGAAAGGAGCCAGCCTCTCTAATAGTGCGGCACAGAAATCACTCCTATTTCCTCCTGGAGGGTGATATTCCAAGGCTCCCGTCCATTCGGTCTTAAGTCCTCGCTGTAATTTGAAAATCAGCAGCTCTAGATTGGCATTAGATACAGAATCAAGAGTCTTAATATGAAACGGGGGACGTGCAGCAATTGCCAGCCTTCCACCCCTCTTTCCAGATCTGTCTAGGCGCACGACCGAATAATCTGCTGGAAATGTTATTGTCAATGCCGGGGTAGGATAATTATTCAGCCAAGTTTCTCTGAAGAGGCAGCTATCATGCTTTTTATCCTCTTACAGATCCCAAATCTCAGCAACATGTCTGAGAAAGGATTTGACATTAAGATAGAGCCCTGAGTCGCCCTCAGACTGAGTCATTGCCCAGAGAACTCTCTACCCCCTGGATTTTTCCACTTGGGGGTGGTCTGTGCAGTGCCTAACTTATGTTTCGTGTACATTGTGGACCAACTGCAATAAGGGCAGCTCCAGTCTGAAAGACTCTCTATTAATTGGGGGACAGATCTCCCCCCCAGTACAGGGTACAACAGGTCCCCATTGCAACAAACAGTCTCTCGGATAGCATATCCTAGGTGTGGGGCAAACCTGCTGATGAGCGGGCACCATTTCCTGGCAGCCGGCAGTGTCCAGACGCGGACGGGCGCAGACAGGCTTGCCTTTGGCACGCATTTGGCGTGCCAGGGGCGAACCCACTGCACGCGGTGTTATTTATGCTCTCAAGTGCGCAGAAAGACTAGAGCGCTGCCCGTTACCAATGGCGGCCAGAGCTTCCAGCCAATTCAAAATGCCGACTCTATCTCCACAAACAATCAGCTGTCTGATTGCGGAGGACCGGAGAGCAGCAGGGAAAGTGCAGCAGTGAATGGTAGGAGTTTCAACAGAGCCCCGCCGTCCCCACAGTGCAAGACAGAAAAATGACAATCAGGTAAAATGCTCAGCTTTAGTTAAAGATTAAAAAGCGGACAGTTTCAAGCTACAATAGTCTGAAAGTAAAAACTTGATTCTTCTCTTTGGTTCCCTACATTGTATTTCTGTTGTTTTGGTATCATTTTAATCATAAAAATATTTCCCATTTTTATAAATTGGTGTTGGATTTTTATTGTGTGTTGTTTCTTACTTATTTAATATATTGTTGTTTTTAAATACTTTACAAGTCTGTCTCCTGTGTTAAGCGTGCCTGCTCACAGCCAGCTACCAAGGGATGAGCAAGGGAATAATTTATTGAGACCTTGACTGGACCTTTTGTTTTAATTGTGGCATTATTACTAGTGGAAGGTACCTACCTACACCTAGTAATAAACAAGGGGCAAAAGTAGTCATGATGTCGGTGTTATGGTAGTGATTGTGATGGTAATAGTAGCGATGATATGGAAGTAGAGGTGATAGTGATAGTCGTGAGGATGGTTTTAGTTTGGTGAGAGTGGCCACAGAGGTGATGTTGGTGATAGTGGTGGTGAGTGTCATGGTGACAGTGCTAGTGGTGGTGGTAGTAGTGGTAGTGATGGTGATCCAGCAGTGTACCAACAGCAGATACTCCACTACCATATACTCACCTGGGTCCATAAATGCACACACAGTGGTTGAATAAACCGCTGGAGTCAAAAGTTTTCACGATTAGCTATTTAATGCTCCTAGCTAACCTTTCGCTGATCAAAAAAGTTATTTCCACTGGTTGATGGTCCATTAGTTGAAATAATAGATGTTGAAAATGACATTAGCTAGCTTATTCTTTATTCAATCCAAATAACCACAGACTCGGGAAAGTTTTAAATCTTTAGCTAAACTAATGCATGTCAACCATTTCAAATACACAGTGCAGTCCCCATCATTCTTAGGAGAGACAATTCTATTTAAATAATCATCAAACACATACTTTGTAATGATCAATGCTTAGAAAGGGAGAGCACAGAGAGAAAAGAACATCTGCAAATAGCGTGAAAATATATTTACCAAGGATGGTGTGAAGACCAACACCCTGGCCAAAAGGCTGGTAAGGGTCCCCCGAGATAGATCAGGCAACAAAGTTTTCAGGACAGAAATCAGGACAGGATAGATGACCTCTCTAGAATAAGGACAAATTGCATAGCACCCCTCACTGACACTCTCTTCCTCCTTGAGATTCTTCCGCGATCTTCTTATCTAACCCAATTAAGGAGCAGATTATGATGGAGGATTATCCGCATCCTCCGGGCCGGCGGAAGCCACCGCCGGCCCGGAGGATGCGGATAATCCTCTGCGGAGCCTCAAAAGACCCACCGCCATATTAGGATGGCGGTGGGTCTTGAAATCTGTCCTCTGCGGAGCCTCAAAAGACCCACCGCCATATTAGGATGGCGGTGGGTCTTGAAATCTGTCAGCAGCTTTTCCGCCGCGGTCGCCTATCAGACACCGCCAGCCATATTAGGATGGCGTAAGATGTATGCTTTTCTGCTGCGGCTTTTCCGCCGTGAAAAAGTATATGGACCTTCACTTCGGGGGCCCGTTGCGGGCCCCCTGGGTGAAGGGGGTGGGGGGGTGCGCATGGGGGGTACCTATGGTACCCCCCCTGCATTTGCGTGCACAAAGCGGCAGGCACCGAGCGGTGCCTGCCGCTTTGTGCATGTAAATGCACAACTTTCATTTTTAACATTGCGGCGGGTGCTGCTGCAAGCAGCACCCGCCGCAATGTTAAAAATACAGGATGTGACGTCCAGGGTGGCGGTCACATCCTAATTTGCACGGAGGGACCGCCGCTGCCCCTGCGGATGGTCCCTCCTACTCTATGGTGCCGGACAGACTCAGGTCCGTCTGCCATCATAATCGGCCCCTAAATTAGGATAGAAAGTTCTGCTTCAGGTTCTGCATGCGATTCTTCATCCGCATCTCACAGCATCTCTCCCTGCAGCAGCACCTCCCGCAGCAACTGCATCCCAAAATGCGCTAACTCACTAACTAAGGCTATCTCAATTATACCTTTCATTCTTCATGTACCACCCACTAAAGTTTCAATATCGTAAAAATACAAAATCTATTTGGTCAGGCAAAGGGGAAGATCATCACACCATGCTTACATGTTATTTACTTCAGTTAAACCATTGTTCACAAACCCATCCCCTTGATTTTTATTCATAATTTTATTTCCTACCCGCGTTCATGTCTTATTTGCAACAAAATTGCACACAGTCTGAATGCAAGTCCACATCGATGAACTTTTCACAGTCCGTTCTCAGGCCAGGACACTTTGCGACCTTGGCTTTCATTCAACCTCTGAGTCATCACTCCATTTTAACTTTCAGTGCCCATGTGCAGTCGTCACATGACTCCGCTTATTTCAGTTATACATGAGAGGCCCAAATACGCACTAGTGATAAAGTCAGAAACACAGATGTTACTTTACAAAATAAATGGTTTCACTGTATAGCACCTATCTCTACTCTATCCAAGTGTATTTATTAGACGTATCCCTGCATTAGCATTAGTAAAAAACACTTGTTTTAGTTCAAGCAAGCAGATGCCATGCACGCGAGTCTTCATGACTCCATTTTAGTGCCTTCTGCTCATGCGCAAGAAATTCCCTCCAAGCATTAGCTCGTCATACTGCGTAGATGCAGTTGACGCATGCGCAGTAAAGATTTCCATGTTTGAAGCAGTTTGAGTCCTTCGTTCATGTTATTCTTATTAGCAAACACATAAGCAAGCTTCACTTACCCGCGTATTTGTGTGATGCGCAGAAGTTTTACACAAAACAATTTTAATAACTTGTTAGTTAGTTAAAGGAGCGGATTGCTTCCGAGCAAGTCTCATTTCTACGAGTCCTTACTGCATTAATCCCCTCTGATCGCCTTTTGGAGCCATCACAAAATTAGCCATCACAACCAGATGCCAACTTTCAGTATTTCTCCTTCTCATTTCCCTGTTTTTCTTTCTTGGTTTCATCTTTGTTTTCTAAATCTTTCATCTTTTAGTTATATCTTTCCTTTCATTTCCTCCATTTGTACCTCCTCATATTTTCTTTTCTTGTCTTTCCTTTTCCATTCACTTTGTATCTTCCCTTTCCTTTGTTTCTGCATCATTTGCACCAAATCATTATTGCTAAACTATTATTATCATACCAACTATTGGAAGAAATATTTGACCTAAAATACTTTTCCCTAAGTCAGAAAACCAATTCTCTGTTAAAGAGATGCTCTTTGTTAGTCTTTCCCATAGACTGTCAACCTCCAGTGGTTTCAATTCTTCTTGAAGTTTTGTAATATTCTTAATACACCCACCTTCCCTAATCTTGATTTGATTGTGTCATTTAGTTGCTCAACTATTCCAGAAGCCTCTGGATGGTATACACAGTGCAGTTTTTGTTCAATATTGAATGCTTCACAGATCAATCTAAATATTTCATCATTAAAATGAGGTCCTCTGTCTGATTCCAAAGTGACTGGGAAACAAAGACGAGGAATCAACTCCCTCAACAGTAATTTAGCAACTGTAAGACTGTCATTTCTCCTAGTGGGATATGCCTCCACCCATCGTGAACACAAACACACTATGACAAGGACGTACTTCATTCAATTGCTTGGAGGCAACTCTATGAAGTCAAGCTGCAGTCTCGTGAATGGTCCTTCTACTTTTACAATTTTTCTCCAACTGACCACTGTCTTCCTGCCTGGATTTAACTGCTGACAGATCAAACATCTTTAGCAAAGGCTCTTTGCGACTAATCTGAACTTCGGATTGTACGAATCCTGTCTGAATAGTCTAATCATGGCACCCCTACTGACATGTGTGTCCCCATGATACATTCTTGCCATTTGGGAAAGTAGGCAGTCTGGCATGTCTGGCCTGCCATCAGTGTACAGCCATACATCTTCTGTCCTTCTTTCACAACCTGTCTGTATTCATATTTCATTTTCACTTGCCTCAACGTCATCCTGCAACTGTCTCATCTCATCCCATGTTTCTAGAGCTGAAGAAAACATAAGTTGGCAGCTGATTTCACTTGTTTCAACTTTTCTGTTGAGTGCCATGTTATTTCTCGCACAATATTGAGCAATTTGGTCGCATATCTGTTACCTGCCGCCACATAGTCATTTCCTGACTGGTGAGCAGCACACTTGACCACTGCTCTTTCTTTTGACAATTGTCTTGCTTCCAACAAATCTTTTACATTTTTGCAGTTTCTTATAGGAGATCCTAAAGAAGTCAGAAATCCCCTCTGCATCCAGAGCTGGCTGAAGTCATGCCCAACCCCGAAACCATATTGACTATCCGTAAATATGCTTATCCTCCAAATTTTCCCAATTTTGCATGCCTTTGTTAAGGCCACAAATTTGGCTAAATGTGCAGACTTGACACCCGGTAAACAGGATGCTTCAATGAACCTGATATTTTACAAAGAGCATAAGCTGCGCTGAATCCTCCTTTCTCTGTTCTCATGCAGGAACCATCTATAAATAGTTCATGATCTGATTCCTGTAAGGGAGTTTCTTTTATATCTGGGCGGGTCTTAGTACACAATTCAGTCACATCCAGACAGTCATGATCCACATCATCTTTCACTTCTTCAGAACTTGAGTCTGGCAATAATGTGGCAGGGTTCATTCTTGTACATCTTATTACTGTCACATTTTCCACTCCCAGAATCACTCTTTCATACTTAGTCATCCGACTAGGGGTAAGGTGCTGTGTTTGAGTTCTTGTTAAAAGAATCCCTACTGAATGGGGAATGTAAACTTTGGCTGGATCTCCCATCACAATCGATTTACTTTGTTCCAGACTCATATAAGTAGAGCTACTGCTTTTAAGCAGCCAGGTAATGCTGAAGCCACAGGATCCAGAGTAGCGGAAAAATATGTTACTCGACATCGGCTTAATCCATGCCTTAGAGTCAAAACTGAAAGCAAACTTTGTTTGCCACCATTCCTGCCGCCTGTCATCAGCGTCCCAGAAGCCCTGGTGGGACCGAAGTCCCAGGGCATAATCACAGCGCTCAGTCAGCTTCCAGGAGGTCTTCTGTGCATCGGACTACTAGTCCCAGCCTTCTTTGCTGACCCCACAGGTGCCGCTAGTGAGGGGGAGGCACAATTACATCAGTGTGCATAAAGCGGTACCTCTACTCCCGCGGCGTGGGTCTAAGAACTTTGTTTGCCACCATTCCTGTTTTCTGTCATCAGAGTCCCAGAAGCCCTGGTGGGACCGGAGTCCCAGGGCAAAATCACTGCGCTCAGCCAGCTTCCAGGAGGTCTTCTGTGCATCAGACTACTAGTCCCTGCCTCCTTTGCTGACCCCACAGTGAGGGGTTGGCGCTAATAAACCAGTGCTCATAAAGTGCTGCCTCTCCCCCGCGGCGCGGGTCTAAGAACTTTGTTTGCCACCATTCCTGCCTTCTGTCATCAGCGTCCCAGAAGCCCTGGTGGGACCAGAGTCCCAGGGCATAATTACCACGCTCAGCCAGCTTCCAGGAGGTCTTCTGTGCATCGGACTACTAGTCCCAGCCTCCTTTGCTGACCCTACAGGTGCTGCTAGTGAGGGGGAGGCGCTATTACAACAGTGCGCATAAAGCGCTGCCTCTCCCCCAGGGGCTTGGGCCGCGCCCGGGCGAAGCCCGGGCCAAGTGCGGACCCGTCCTTGCCCATCATTGACAGGAAGAGACAGGGCAGGGCCACCCCTCTTCCATCTATGACCTGAGAGTGGATTTGATGTTGTGGCCACCATGAGACCATCGGTTTGAAATCCAATCTACTGTTCGTTCTGACGTTGCCTACCGAGGTTGTAAAATATTGACTATCTATCCGGTGGGTTTTGCTGGATTGTTGGACATTGTGGTCATTTATTCTCTTTCCCTTTTGTAGTTACCAGGGGATAGGGGCTTGTGGGCTATAGTTTTATCCTAAGCTCAGTGGAGTTCTAGCTTCCGCGCGCAGGGGAGGCTGGGAATTTTATCTGCCTGGCGGATACGTTTAGAAACATGGGAAAAAGAAAAATACCAGAAGGATGCGGGGAAGGGGGGGATGCTGGAGGGAGTGGAGGGAGTGGAGCGAGTAGGGGTAATAGGGGGAAAAAGGGGGAAAAAGGCAAGGAAGCTTCAAAAAGGTGCAGATAGTAATTGTGTCATGGACCGTATTGACACCTTAATCAGTGAATGTGAGGGAATACTAGAGTCTTCTCCCTGAACACTACCTATCTGCAACAAACCCCTACCTAGGTCAAGCCAACTCTCTAACCATGCTATTCCCGCTATGTTCCTAAAATCAAAAAACAAAGCACTGGTCTCTAACATCGCAGCCGGGGAAAATGAGCAAACCCCCTCCATATATCATCCCGATTATGACCAAGCCTAACACTTAGTTCATTTGCCTGCGCACAACCTGTCTCTGACCTTGAATTTTACAAGAGTTTACTTTCAAATAATTTTTTGTGGTCCCAAGAACAAATTGTTTTCTTTATATTTATTTTGTTTAGGTTGCTCCCAGGGTGACGTTTCCGTCCTGTAAACGTCCTTCAAACTAAATTGATGAGTGCTTCCAATTACTTGGTTGCAAATCCCTTGTGGGGCACTCCTTTTGTGATCAATAAAGATTCAAAAGTTCATTTCTAGTATTCAATGTGAATTTTATTCATTCATCGTTGTTTTCAATTGTATTGTTTTTTATTTCACATCAATACGAATTTTAATTCATTCGTTGAATTCAATTGTGTTATTTTTTATGCTTTTTCAAAACTTGATATATTCCTCCATAAACATTTCCACATCACGTTATATCATTCTCCAATGCATTTCGAGCTGAATATGCTCTTCATCAGGGAGTGTGATCTAAGAAAGGTAATATAACATATTGTAATGATGAACTAAGGACAGCTAAATAACATGAAATGAAAACACTGTTGCTTGGTGCATGCATAGGTGGGTTAGTGGTGTACTCGGTGACGGTTGTGACATCATGCTTTGTGTAAGTGAACGGTGTAATGTACTTAAGTTATAATGTCGGAGTCTAACTTGTAGATCTGTGATCTGTATGGAGAAGCAAAGGCTCATTAACCCGGAATATAAGTTTAACGATAATATGTAGAACCGATATTATAATCTTATTTACGGAAGTTTTTTTACCGATAGAATTTGCCTAATAAACGCGCCCACAATATCATGAGCACTTCTATAGACTTAATTCGCTAAGCGTTTTCTTACCGGGATTAACGACGTGTCGTCCGGCGTGTTTAGAAATGTTCAACATTGCTCCCGTTTAGTTTCCGTGTTATGGCCACTGCGCGTATTGCGTCTTACGTGTGAATCATGGACATGAATGACGGGCTACCTAGTGAATGTTACTTTCGCCGCCATATTAGAATGTGTGATTAAGCTGGATAAATCAAGGACGTGTTATGTGTATGTGTTTCTAAAACTGATAATTACCATGATGTTTACAGAACTGCGACCAAACAATATTGTTCATAAAATATAGTGTACATCGCTCCAATTTACAACAATGTTTTTCATATTGGCATCAATTACAGATTTTGCAGAGCAAAATATAGTCCCATCCTGTGTATTACAGATAATAAGCAAACTCAATACGTTCATTGAGGCCATGCGGCTTTATGGCTTGTAAATAATAGATCCAAAAGTTTTCTCTGCGCAACAACTGTTTATTATTGTCTCTGCCTTCAATTTTATCAATGACTTCCAAGATTAAAAATCTCAATTGGGCTATGTTGTGTTTAAATTCCTCAAAGTGTGTCGCCACTGTGGACTTGGTATTTTTGGTTCTTATATTAGATTTGTGTACGTTCATACGTAGACGTATTTTACGCTCTGTTTTACCCACATATATTTTGCCACATGGGCATTTCAGTAAGTATATAACATTTGAGGTTTCACAAGTTGCTGATACGTGTAATTTGATTTCATGACCTCTCATCGGGTGGTGGATAGTGGTTCCACGAATGATATTGTGACAGTTTTGGCAATTTAAACAGGGCATAGTTCCTGTATGTCTTTGTTTATGTGATTCCTTTTTGTCCAAGATTTCTCCTATGTTTATGTTCCTGGTATATGCAAATAATGGTGGTTCCATGAACATATTTCTGAAGTCAGGTTCCATAGTTAGCATTGGCCAATGTTTATTTATGATCTACTTGAAAATATAATTTGATGTTGTAAATTTAGTTACTACCACCATTCCGGTGTTTACTTTTTGGCAGATGTTGCTAAAGCTGCTTGTCGAGTAACCTGTTGGCATCTTGTTGTTGCTTTAGAAATAACTTGTGGAGGGTACCCTCTTTCTTTAAATCTTTCTGCCATCTCCTTTGTTCTCTGATCTATTTTCTGTTCATCTGAAACAATTCTTCTAATACTCAACATTTGTGAGGTTGGCAAATGTGTTTTCAAAGATTGTTGGTGATGACTTGTGAAATGTAGGATGTTATTTCTATCTGTCAATTTCCTATAGATATCAGTTTCCAGACCTGTTTCAGTTTTTACTACCAATACGTCTAAGAACGTGATTTGGGTATCAGAAACTTCGCTAGTAAATTGAAGATGTTGGTTAAACAAATTCCAAGTTTCAATGATTGACTTTGCACTTTCTTTGTTTCCTTTCCATGAGAGGAAAATGTCATCTATGTACCGTTGGTACAATAATATGTGAGATCTCCACTCTTGGTTTGATAAAATGTGCTCCTCCTCAAATCTCTCCATCACTAGGTTCACGTACGATGGAGCCATACAATTCCCCATAGATGTACCGCTTAGTTGAAGGAACCATTCCTCCTTCCATTTAAAGTAGCTGTGGTAAAGCGAAAAATGAACAAGTTCCAGAATAAAAATTTGCGTAGTGTGTTCAATATCACTATTTAACAATGTGTGTTCAATTGCTTCCAATCCCATTTGGTGGGGAATTGATGTATATAGTGACTTTATGTCAGCTGTGCATAGTGTGATGTCCTCATCTTCAGGCCATTCTATGGTCTGTAATTTTAAAATGAAGTCAGTGGTGTCCTTTGTATAAGATCTCATCCTCTTGACACTCGGCTGAAGATATTTGTCTAAGAATTGACCGATATGTTCATGAATGCTTCCACAAGTTGAGACTATAGGTCTAAACGGTGGGTCCTGAACATTCTTGTGTACTTTCGGTACCATATAAAATGATGGGCTTCTGGGATTGTCTGTTAGTAAGAATGATCTTGTTTTCTCATTAATAATTTCCATATGGACTGCCTTGTCCACTATCTTCCTTAGTATCTTAACACATTCTCTAGTGGGGTTGTTATCCAATTTCATATATATGTTATGATCCATAATATGTTCCTTGACTTTATCTTCATAATGAGTTGTATTGAGTACAACCAATGCTCCCCCTTTGTCAGCTTTTTGAAATACTATTTGTGGATTATTTGCTATTTTTTTCAGTGTATCCCAATCTTCACGTGTGATGTTCTTCCTATTGGTTGTTTTGAGCTTGATTGCATTCAGCTCCTTCTTGACCAAATTCTCAAAAAGGTCCAACGTTTCGTGGCTTATAGGAACCATGTAGGTGCTACGGTTTCTTAAGCCTTGAAGTTCATCCTCTTTTTCTTCTTCTGCATTGCTTCTCTCCGGTTGTGTCACATTCTCAAAAAAATTCCTTAACAGTAGTTTACGCATGAGTTTAAAAAGGTCAATATCAAGTTCCAATTGGTTACTATCGGAAGTTGGTACGAACGATGTTCCTTTTTGTAAAATTGCTGACTCTCGAGGGGATAGTTCATAGTCTGATATGTTAATAACTAGGTTTCTTTCACTACCTTTTTCTTGTCTCATTTCAATACGTTGGTGCTCCTGGTGTTTGGATGTTCCTTCTCCTTTTCCTTTTCTCTTACCCCTCCTGGGTCTTCTATGCCGTCTTGGCCTTCTTCTAAAAAAGCCTCACCAGAAGTTGTTGGTTGTATGTTTTCTGTTGTTTGTGTAATCAAGTGACTAGTACCTGTTCTTGTTCCAGGTTGGCTATTGCGTTGTGGTCGATCTGTGTTTCCGCTCCCTGATGATGATGTATCTGTGGTCTGAGTATATGGACGATTCCTCCGTCTCTGGGCATAGACTTCTGCCCAGGTGTAAACCTCCCCAACTTATAGTCGAGGGTATCTCTGTTGTATTTTCTTATCTTTCATTCATTCACCTCCTGTGAATGTTTAGCAATTTGGCTGTTGATGTCTTCCAACACCTTTGACCACTCATCAGCTGACATCATATTAGTTAATTCATTGGTAACATCCACAATCTCTTTCGATAACTCCTCTAGAATTTTTGATAGCTCTTCCACAATTAACAAGATAAGATCCAATGAACACTTGTTCAGGATGGCGTACCATCGCTCTTGGAATTATTTTGCATTTTTGCACAAAGATGGTTTGAGTTCGATAAGTAAACCTCTGGGAATTCTTAGGGCCCGGTGATATTTGATTAAGGTACTTGCGTGTAATCGCTGATTTATCTCTCTTTTGGATAGGTATAGTAACTGTTTGATATTTTGCTCCTTTGTTCTGTGTATAGATGCCTGGGATGTCTCCTCTTGGATTAAAGCATATATTCTGGTTGCTGCATCCTCTGCAAAGGCATATGTGTCTGCCCTTTGATCCGTGGTGTTGGTAATTTCTTCATATGATGCCATGGTGTGCTGCCGGCGTTGGGCGGAATACGGTATATGACTTAGTTCATTTGCCTGCGCACAACCTGTCTCTGACCTTGAATTTTACAAGAGTTTACTTTCAAATAATTTTTTGTGGTCCCAAGAACAAATTTGTTTCTTTATATTTATTTTGTTTAGGTTGCTCCCAGGGTGACGTTTCTGTCCTGTAAACGTCCTTTAAACTAAATGGATGAGTGCTTCCAATTATTTGGTTGCAAATCCCTTGTGGGGCACTCCTTTTGTGATCAATAAAGATTCAAAAGTTCATTTCTAGTATTCAATGTGAATTTTATTCATTCATCAAGCCTAACACTGAACATGTTTACCCTATAATTATCTGCACCAATAGTTTCCAGACCCTGATAGATCAAGCCAACAATGAAAAAGGGGAGGGTGGTCAGCCCCTGGCGGTCCAGACTCCACTGACACCAGCTATACATGGCGTAGAGGCAGAGTTGGGCATTCCTAAGGAGGGGCAGGTTGTGACCCAATTGGTTTCTAAGCTATGGCTGGAAGTGGTCACCTTGAGAGGTATGATAGTGGAGCTAACCGAAATGGTAAAACTATTATCTTTAGATCTAACTCGAAGAGGGAGGGCCAAGGCAACAGAAAGTAGTCACCAAGGGTGTTTGCAAGGTACTTCCCGGGTTATTCCATCGGCTGCCCAGACTATCTCCACAATAGGTAGTGAGGTTTACCCCACGAGGTTCCCACTCCCCTCAGGAAGGGTAATTTCAAAGCCAACAAAAACACTAATACATCCACCACTCTATGTAGCAAGTACCTTGATTAACCCTTATAAGACAGCTGTATCGAGGGACCAGATCCCGCCTAGCAGAAACACTCCCTTGCATGTTGACTGATTGGAGATAGGCGTCTCGCATAAGAAACGTGACCAGTACCTACTTAAATCACCTAGCCCCCCCAGAATATACATGGTAAATATACCCAAGTTGGATGCAAGTTGATGAATAGAGAATGTAGACTCCCTCATAAATAAAGCCATACACTGGATACAACATGTTAGGGGATGTCGTTCAGTCGTTAGGGAGGATATAGTTAAAGCATGTAGGCTAACCTCTTCGTACAATGATCAAGATTGTATAGAGCTTACCATGATAAGGGCAAATTTGGTGGAGAACCTTTTTGCACTGGAATTTCATACTACCGCACCAGGGCATTCACCAATACAGTTTTAACGATCCCATCCGGGTAGCAGGAGCGATCATTTAACATGTCACAGGCCTTCTACTATGTGGGGTAGCTCTACCCTTGGGCATAATGATTGACTGGGGAAGGAAAGGCCCCTAATTCAAAATGAAGAACACACAATAGCTAGTCCTAACCTAAGGGATAGTCTCCTGAGTCTTGAGCACCCAATTGTAGGATGGGGCCATATATCGAAGACCACACCGGTTATCACAACCCAGGTAGCCGTCGAGTTGGAGGTGAGTGGCCTAACTTTGTGTAATCCTAGTGGGCCACTGTCTTTCCTTGTATACCCAAGTAAGATTTAGGAGGGGGTGGGCACACACTGCCTCACACTCCAGCACTCAGTTTGCCCCGATGCATCATAATAAATGCAGTGCATGATAACATTTTCTTCGGTGTCAGGCTTTAGTTTTTCACCCTTGTTGGTGCAGCCAGTGCTGTGTATCTCTAGACACGTGTTTCAGGATAATTGTCTCCACTCCACTCCACACCCACTCCAGTGAGTGTAACAGTAGGGAAAGTGTTGGATAGCGGACGGTTAAAAATTACTATTCCCACTCCAATGAGTGCAACATTAGGTAAAGTGTTGGATAGTGGTAGGGTAAAACTTACTATTCTCACTCCACAGAGTGCTACAGTAGGGAAAGTGTTGGATGGCAGAGAAATAAAATGTACTATTCCCAATCCAATAAGTGCAACTGTAGGGAAAGTGTTAGATAGCAGAGGGGTCAACATTACTATTCTCACTCCAATAATTGCAACAGTAGGGAAAGAGTTGGATAGAGGAGAGGTAAAAATTAAAATTCCAACTCCAGTGAGTGCAATAGTAGGGAAAGTGTTGAATCATAGTGGGGTAAAATGTACTATTCCCACTCCTATCAGTGCAACAGTAGGGAAAGTGTTAGATTATGGAGGGGTAACATTTAATATTCTCACTCCAGTTAGTTCAAAATTAAAAACAAACAAAATATTAACAACAACTAATTATAAAGTAAGTACAATTAATTTACTCCCCACCCTTTACCTCTTTAAAAAATAAAACCTAGGGCGTGAGCAGACGTACTGCTCCGGAGCTCCCACCGACGGCCTGCCAAAGCACTGGCTTCTTGACCGTTTTCAGCTGCTGTCGGCCGGTACCTCACAAGTGGTTTCCATCCCGACACTGCCGTGAGTTCACCTGAGGACAGAGGAGACTATTGAGCGGACGTATCCCCCCTACCAGCGAGGCGGACCCAGACATGCCGCCGGGGCCGAGATGAGAGGCCTGGTAGCTGTAGGCGGGCCGTGAGTGACTCAGGGAGTGGGCCATTGGCTCCCGCATGGTTTGGGCGTCTGGCTCCTCGGAGTCTGCGATGCCCTTCGGAGAGAGGTGCGGGAAGCGGGACAAAGGCTTCTACCTGCGGCTTAAATGAGCCGTGGAGGGTCGGGAGCTGGAGAGTCCGCCATCTGCTGACAGACACGGATCAAAGAGTGCAGCAAAGAGTAGCCGGTGATAGAGTTCGGGCCCCCCTGCCCGGACTAGGTGGAGAGTGCAACGATTGGCGGGCGGCTACCGACCCGAATTTAGAGCACCGCACGGTGAGTGCTGCAGGGGCCCACTTTGCCGCATTATGAGAGCAGGCATGCCTGGCTGGAAATGCGACAATCAGGCTACGGAGTGAAAGGAGCCGGAGTTATGGCCCGACCTGGGGGGCCTCACTGAAACTGTGCAGAGGGGACTGTTGGCATAAGGGGTTAGAAGAAGCCACCTATGGTGATTACGCTCTGTGGGGGAAAGAGGCGTAGCTCCGGAGGCATGACCTGGACTCAGCGAACAGACGGGTGCACAGACCCGCCATTTTGTGATGGTGCCTATGCGGACCCCGATCTCATGCGGCTGACACATTGAGGTGCAGCTGTCTCCATCTAACGATCTTTCTGCAAGCCAGTTACTGTGTGGTGAGAGGGATGCTGTGAGCGGGCCTGTTGGATCTGAGGGTCGGAGGGAAGTGCGGTCAGTGTACGGGCCTGGGCCCGACCCCTGAATTGCTCTGGAGGCCACAGGGCCTCGAATGGGTATGTGAGTGCTGGAGTGCGGCCTAGCAGACTGGGTGGCAGATAGCAAGGAGGGTGTCATTGGACACACTGCAGCAGCGAGTGGAGACGAATGATGCAAGCGACGGCCTAGCCTCAGTGTGGTCCCTGCGAAGATTCCACCCCTGAGAGACTCGAATGGGGGAAACCTTGAGGAGGAGATACGACCAGTGTGGCAGACAGGGGCCTTGGCTAGAAGCCACGAGGTGGAGAGATGGATGCCTACTGACTGATCCTTGGGGGCTGCTTGGGGGCGAGATAGCAAGGCCTGCTTTGGAGACATTGTTGTAGGTAAAAGAGCCGAGGATTTGTTTTGGGGTGAGCGGCCAGTGCTTATAGAGCCCGTTGCTGAGAGTGACTAGACTGCGGAGGAGCTAAGAGTGGGTCAGCGCATCTGCAAGAGGCCTGGATTACTGACGGGGATACGCTAGTGGAGGCACCGAGGGACCACACGCTGACAGATAACGCAATCTCTGGATCTTCCGGTCCCACAGACCGTAGCTCCAACTCACTCGCTAACGCGGAATAAAAGGAACCGGACAGACGTGGTGGCATTGATGGTTACGGAAGCGGTGGCCTCGCTGTTTAGGAGAGAGTGTTCATCTTGCAAATCCTGTGGTGTCATGGAGGGCGCAATGTCCACGTCCAGAGGACGTAAAGACAAGACATTGAAAGATTTGTTCGCCAAGGCACAAGCGAATCAACAATCTACCAGTCTGGCTTCCGGCGGTGCTTCGCCCGTTCCTGAGTGGGAGGATGGAATAGAGCCGCTCACCAAGGCATTCTTGGAATGTTTGTAGCACAGAGGGAGGACATTCACACTCTCAAGAAGGAATTCACGGCGGAAATAAAGGAGGTCCGTAGAGACGGGACAGTATAGGAGAGCGAGTTGCAGAGCTCAAGGACAAAAGCGATGGGAAAGACACCGATATAGCGGCACTGCAGCAGGAAATCATCCGGATCCATGACCAACAAGTTGATCTCCAGACCCATCTTGAGGACCTGGGAAATCGTTCCCGGCGTCATAACGTACGGTTCCGTGGAGTGAGAATCCAAGAAGACACAATAGACCTTTTCAAATACACAAAGGAACTCTTCATTCACATCTTAGGGAGGCCTCTGGAATCAGAACTCCGTCTAGATAGAGCAGGCATGGTGGGCCCCCCACGTGCCTCCTCCACTGGACATTTTGGTCTGCGTGCAGGACTATTGCACCAAGGAAGAGATCTTCCAAAAAGCTTGTCAGTTGCATCCGCTAACATTTCGGGATCAATCACCGGCCCTGTACCAAGATTTGTCAGCTCTTACTCTGCAGAAGCGCAGAACCTTTAAACCCATCACTGCTCACCTACAAAAACGCAACATCTCCTATAGCTGGGGTCATCCGTTTCGTCTGGTGTTCAGACTGGACAACCAACTTTATCAGCTCCGATCCCTGACGGAGGCCTGTCGATTGTTGGGCATAGATCCCCCTGCCGAGGAAAATGACACAGCGAGCCCCACAACAGATAGACGACTCCAAGCCCCAGTGGTGTCAGCAGGGACGGAGGCGGTGTGCCCGGAACCCCCCTGCAGCAGAAATCATGAAGGGGCAGCAAGCTTCATTGGAAGCAGCATCAACTGAATTGTCCACATCCCAACCTGGTTGAACATCATGATATCATATGGCCAATTGATCCTTTGTGTTTTTGCCCCAGGCCGTTGGCGGGAGGGGGACTTTGCAGACTTTGACGGAATACCCCCATTTCATTACATTTCCGATCACCTATGGATGATGGACAATTTTTTGGGGGGTATTAGGGGGAGGGTTTCAGTGTTCCTTGTCCACCTGCCTTTTGGGGCTAGTGTAGGAACGCGTCCTATGGGCTCTAGAGCTGCTGCGCCTTGTGCCTCGATTGTCCGTTGTCGCTTTTACAATATCTACCTGAGTGAATGCCAACCACCATGCTTAAAGTGCGGGGTCTTAATAACCCAGGGAAGCGCAAATCGGTTCTTTTGTGTTTGGAGCAATCCCAAGCAGATATCTGTCTTCTACAAGAGACGCATCTTTTGTCGAAAGATTGTCATCGGCTTCAGTCCCGAAAGTTCCCACTCCAGTTTTTTTCTTCAGGCAATAGTAAAACGGCGGGGGTGGCGATTCTGGTGGCTCAAAGGTTTAAGGGTAAGGTCTTACACAAAGAAGCTGAGATAAAAGGTAGGCTACTGACCTATAGATTTCCCATAGGCGACTTGATGTTCACTATTGGTTCAGTGTATGCCCCCAATGACGGCCAGGAGCGCTTCTTCCACTCGGCTCTTTCGGAGGCCTCTGCCACACCAGACTGCCACATCCTCCTGGGGGAGACCTAAACCTGGTTTTTGACAACACCCTAGATAGATCATGTCAACGCATGCACCAAACAGGCGCTCTCTCCACAGATGGCTTGACCCGTCTACAAGACTTGGGATTTAGTGACTTGTAGCACAGCTTCCACCCTCAGGAACGTGAGTACTCTTACTATTCCAATGCCCACAAAACATATGCGCAATTAGATTACCTGCTGGCATCTACACCCGTACACGCACTGACGACGGAGGTGGAAATAGGAGTCGCCTCCCCCTCCGACCATTCCCCAGTGACGTTGTTCTTTCCCTTCCGCCAATCTACTGTCCTACTAGGACATGGCACCTTAGAGACACTCTATTACATCGCAAAGACATGGTCACACGAATTCAGCAGGTCATCACTGACTATATCTCGCACAACAGCAATACTGACACTACTTTTGCTACACAGTGGGCAGCATTGAAGGCAGTTATAAGGAGAGAGCTAATTGCTATCTCAGCTGCAGACAGTGTTGAGCGTAGGCACAAACAGGAAGAACTCACCCAACAGACTAGGGAATTGGAACAGATGCACCAGAATCCCTCGAGTGTGGAGGCAGCTTAAGGCGGTACGCCAACAACTTGCTGCCATTGACCAGGACAGCGAGAACACAACACTGGGTGTGGGCTTCCCACAGTAAGGCCAAGCCACCTTAACGTTAAGCAACAACACAAACGCCAATACTGCAAAATCTTTCAAGAGGAGTAACTCAACACAAAGAACTAAACTAAGTGCGGGAAGGGACTGATTTGTCAAGAATAAATCTTCTTTATTGATCACACTTTTTGAGAACTCGAGTTCCTGAAAGCCGACCCGATTCGATCAAGACTTTGACGGAGGATGACCGCATTTAAGCGCAAGATTCATTCGCGCCCATTCTGAAGTGCCATCGGCTAAAACGCTTTCCCAAAAACAGAGCCCAGATACCACGTTTCAACACATTTTACTACCGTCCGGCGCTTCGCCCTCCGCCCCCCAAAGTTCAAATGGTGCACACGCATACCATAGTTATGAGGTCCTGATGAGAACCCCCGCATCCAATAGGGGTTCGAAACGCGTAGATCGCCTATGCACACCATAAGGACACTATTCATCAAATAGCTGCTCCATAACAGACTAAAACATTAATCACTCAAACATATGTCCTTGGTGTTTATGAAAATTGTTTTTGGCGAAGTTGTAAATATTTTTGTATGTAAGTATGATTGGTGAGAGAGAGAGTGAGATTTGCATGTGATTGTTGATAAACTATGGTTGTTTTCTAATTGTTTCATTTTTCCACTACTGTGCACTAATTTTTGTAAATGTCAATTTTATGCTAAATGTATTCGTAATGTTTGTCTTTTTGATAAATTGTGAAATGTTTGGTGAATTATAACCAACAAATCGTTCTCAAAAAGTGTGATCAATAAAGAAGATTTATTCTTGACAAATCAGTACCTTCCTGCACTTAGTTTAGTTCTTCGTGTTGAGTTACTCCTCTTGAAAGAATTTGCAGTATTGGCGTTTGTGTTGTTGCTTAAAATTGACCAGGACAGGGCAGAATTTGCAGACTTGCTGCTAAGACATGCCTATTATACCGGGGGGATAGGTGTGCGCGCCTGCTAGCCCATAAATTGTGCGAGACTAGACAGCAACAGAAAGTACAAGAGATTCTCCAAAAGGACAGTAGGCGTGTCATGGAGGATGGAGACATTGCTGGCGCATTTCGTGATTTTTATGCCAACCTGAATTCTAGCTCTCCACTAGAGAGATCAACTGGGGAGGCCATCCTTGACTCTGTCCCATTACCAGCGCTAACTAAAGATCAAGCCGAATACCTTGACAGAGACATTCGACCTCAAGAAGTTATCTCCGCCATCTCGCGTCTTAAGCTAGCGAAAACGCCGGGACCGGATGGCTTTTCCGCTGTCTTTTACAAGACATTCTGTGCACAACTCGTCTCTCTCCTCACCCGCCTTTTCAACTCCTTTTTGGAGCCCGGGGCAATTCCGGGAGACCTTCTGGAGGCCCCTATAGCAGTAATCCCGAAACCAGGAAAAGACAAATCCCAATGTGGGGCATACCGCCCTATCTCCCTTCTTAATGTGGATCTTAAATTATATACTGGGATTTTAGCTTCCGCCCTAGCACCTCACATGACTGGGCTAGTTGACCCGGATCAAGCTGGCTTCATCCCGGAACTCCAAACCTCTGATAACACTAAGCGCACCCTACATCTCATTGAAAAAGCCACACGCACACAGGGAGAATATATGATGCTGGATATCGACGCCGAAAAGGCTTTTTATAGGGTTCATTGGCCCTACCTGGAACTAGTCCAGGAAAGGATGGGGATTTGCATGAAATGTCACCCATAATGTGTTGAATTGTTACAAGTTCCCGATGGGCACGGTTCGAGTCAATAGATTTACGTCTCCCCGGTTCACCATTGAGAGAGGCACTAGGCAGGGGTGCCCTTTATCGCCCCTCCTTTTCACTCTTTATATGGAGCCATAGCCACAGAGGTTGAGACTAAACCCAATTGTTTCAGGGATCAAATTTGGCGGTTATGTCCATACGATTAGCCTTTATGCTGATGATGTTTTAATTTCGTTATCTAATCCGCAAGTCGGGTAGCCAGCATGCCTAGAGGATCCAGATTTTTTCGCACCATCTGCCGGGTTCAGAGTGAATATGGACAAGTCGGTGGCTCTCGACTTGTCTTTAGAGAAATCTACCCGGGAACATCTGCAGAGTTTGCTCCCTATCCAGTGGGTGGCGAACTCGATCCCATATTTGGGGATCCAGCTAGCCCCATCCCTCACGGAAACGGCTATCACTAACTGTACCCTGCTGTGGCAGAAAATTTGGCGGGAACTGGGACGTTGGAAACATTTCCCTTTGTTGTGGTTAGGTAAGGTAGCCGTCGTCAAGATGAAAATCCTTCCGCAGATCCTATATCTATTTTGTACTATCCTTCTTAGATCTCCCGCGGGCTGGATACAGCAGACACAATTAGAACTGTCTCAGTTCATTTGGAACGGTTGAAAACTACGTCTGAAACAGAGACTGACGACGGTTCCCCCTGAGGGGGGAGGACTAGGGCACCTAGACTTACTGCTTTACTTCCAAGCTGCCCAACTGCATCTCCTGGTATAGTGGAGACAATGGGAGTCAGAGAAACACAGGTTATTCCAGGATCAGGCAGTGGCTGGCAGACCTTTGCAGGAAATTCCGTTTGTCCGCAAAAAAACCAGACACCCTAACTTATACGCCTCACATATCACAAGGGTCCCTGTGGAGATATGGAATCAAACCAATATTAAACACAAACTTACCACCTTCCCATCCCCACTTACTCCACTGATGAATAATCCAGATTTCACTCTGGGTATGGATACAGTGGCTTTTGCGAAGTGGAAACCCTCCGGGTGTTGATTGCTCTACCACATGTATACAGCCGAAGGAGTTATCCCTTTCTCCAATTGAAGCAAGAATATGAGATGTCAGAGTCGGAAAGACTACAATATTTGCAAGTGCGACATTGGGCGCTTTATGACCGTGTCCGTACTGTGGCTGATAGACATCTCCTTCCCTATGAACACTGGCTTATTACAGGCAAGACAGACAAAAAGCTGATATCCGATTTATACAAGATGCCGCCGGTCAGATTCGCTCACACTCACAGCTCCGGGAGGGCACGCTGAGAGAGGGAACTTGGCAGGTCACTCAGTCATAAGGAGTGGGAGGGCATATACTATAGAGCCCGACATTCCGCTTATCACATGGGGCTCACAGACACCCTTACTAAGATTGCAACCTACTGGTACTACTCTCCTGAACGTGTCCATGCTATGGACCACACTACAGATGCAACATGTTGGAGGGGCTGTTGACAGGTGGGCACTTTGGTACACTTACTTCAGGATTGCGTTCACCTCCAGGACTATTGAAAACAGATACTAGATGAAGTAGATATGCATTTTGACACAGAGATTCCACGAATCCCCTCATATGTCCTTCTGGGCCTCCCAAATCCTCTAACCTATCCCTTGCGTTCTCGCAGGGGCCGCCTGATAGCTATAGCACATGGACTTAGCAATGCAAAATATACTTACATACTGGCGGACAGCCCACGTCCAGACATTCAATGGCTGGCTACACCGTCTGTGGCAGGTACTTGGAATGGAAAGCTTACGTTGACTATGGCAGGGAAGGGATCTAAGTATAGCGAGCTGTGGCAGCCCTTCTTGTCCTTGTTGGCCTCTGAATTCCAGGAACTCACTTGCCCTCGATACCTCCGCTTACTGCGTCTCTCTGATATGGAGTAGATGACGCAAGGCTAGCGGGCGCGAATGGCCTAGAGAATATAGGTGGTGGACTTGGAAAATGGGTGGGGGGTGGGTAAGGGTGGGAGGGGTTATGGGGTTTTCTTAGAGTTTTGTTCTATTTAGTCACCTATTGCATATACAATGCTTCCTCGCAGTGGCACAAGTCTGTTCTAGTACTGATAGACTTAGCTTGACTTTTCGAGCACTGGATTTTGCTCTGTTTAAAGATGCCATGGCTACACCTGCATGTATTTCTGTCGTATATGCTGTAAAATAAATTCAATAAAAAGATTTAATACTAAAAAATAAAACCTAGACATAAACAAATATAAACAATTATCTTCATTAAATATCAATTAATTAATTAATTAATATTAATGATTAACTAATTAATAATTAATTAAACATAAATTACTTTTCACCTTTACCCCTATAAAACCCACAAACCACACCTAAAATGAATTAAAAACTGCTTCTCTCTTTTGATAAGAATGACACAAGCACTCAAATTACCTTTTTGGAGGGCATGAAAGCAATCACTAATTGGATGAGTAACAATTTCCTTCAGTTGAATAGTGAGAAAACAGAAATTATGTTATTCAAAGAAGCAGTAACAAGGTGGTAACCCAACTGGTGGCCAGGAGTACTGGGCCCGTCCCCGTCCCCGTCCCCAAAACAAGTGGTAAAGAACCTAGGGGTCTAAATTGACCAAAAGTTAAGCTTGGAGGAGCATGCCACCTCAACCACTAGGGCCTTCTTCCACATAGTAAGCCTTCTTCTCAGAATCTTCCCCCTACACCCAGCATGCACACCAAAAACCCTGATACGAGCCTTGGTCTTAAGCCGTCTGGACTACTGTAATGCTCTGTTGATCTCAGCCAAGGAATCTTCTTTAATCAGACTACAAGTGGTCCAGAATATGGCAGCCCGATTAGTGACCAATGCCCCGCCCAGATCAGCTTCACTTCCCCTACTCCGTAAACTACATTGGTTCCATTCACAAAAGGATTATATTCAAGATTTGCTGTATGGTCTTTAAAGCCCTAAGCAACATGGGGCCTATGTATTTGACGGACAAGCAGGTCAGATACAATCCCTCCAGGACCCTCCGCTCAAGGTCAAAAGATCTCCTACACATATCTCGCATAAAACAGCCAAGGTTGGGGGGGGCAAATCCTTTTCCTATTTGGCACCAGTACTGTGGAATCAACTGCCCATCCACCTACTTCTCTGCACCAACTACCTATCCTTCAGAAAACCCTTAAAAACCTCACTGTTCTGATCTTTCCCGTTTTGGTTGTCTAGGGCTGCTACAACACAGAGATACTCCGGTTGGGGTGATTCATGCACTCTATAAATGATATAAATAAAATAAAAAATAAATTACAACATTGTCATATTCAATTTTCAATTCATGTATTAATACTAATTAAGAACGAATTATTAATTAATAAAACATAAATTACTTCCCACCCTTTGCCTCTATAAACCCCACAACCCCACCTAAAATTAATGACACAATTTCCATATTTAATGTTCAATAAACTCATTAATATCAATTAACAACAAATTATTAATTAATCAAAAATATTACTTCCCACCTATTATCCATACAAACCCCACAACTTGCACTTAAAATTAATTATACAATTTCCATATTTAATTTTCAATTAAGTAATTAACCCTGATTAACAACTTATTATTAATTAATTAAAAATAAATGACTTCCCACTTACCTGTATAACCCCTATAATTTTTTTGGGGGGTAGTTTTATATAACACGAACTAGACCCAAGACATCGGGTATCAGAGTGCTTTACATGAGCACCAGTTGTGTTACATGAGGTCACAATTATTTTTGTAAGGCACAGGGGAATTACGTGATTTGCCCAGAATCATAGGATGCTGGAGCTTCGTTGCCGAGACTCGAACCTGGTTCCCCAGCTTTGAGGTCGACCGCTCTAGCCGTAAGGCTACATCCTCTCACCTTCTCCCCAATTAGCAATTAATTAATTAATATTGATAAACAACCAATTAATCATTAATTAATAATACATTATTTCCCACAACTAACACTGTAATAACTCATTTAAATCAATATTAATAAATAAACAAAAATCATTAATTTATTATTTTTTAATTACTTCCCACCCTATTCCCCTATAAATCCACAACCCGTTACGGAACAAAAAAATACAAAATGTAATTAAAGTAAAATTGTTAACTCCAAAAAACTGAACACATGTTAAAAAATATTACCAATTCCTTTACAAAAAAATACATCACATGCATTTAAAATATATATTATTTTTGCAAACAATATTAATGACTTCTATATTTTTAGAAACAATGGGGCATATTACCAAGCAATAGCGATAATTATCGCTATTGCTTGGTTAGAGACAAAAATTTACCACTGAGCTGCGGCGATTTTTATCGCAGATAAACCTTGGTATTACCAAGGTTTATCGCAAATGCGATAAAAAACGGCCGCAATGCGAATGGAGGAGGAAGAACAGATAGCAGAAAGGGCAGCCAAACAATATACAGTGAATAGAGAGAATTGTTACGAGATGAATGAAAGAGTGGGCAAATTGTTAGCAGCTAGAACTAGACAGAAGATATCCTTTGGGGAGATAAAAGCAATCAAAGACAGTACAGGGGTGACTTTAACCAACGTAAAACAAATAAGGGAAGTCTTTAGGAACTTTTACACAAATTTATATTCTGAAAGCGATATAAAAGACCCTGAAGACATAATGGAGTATTTGAATTATTATGAGGGGAGGCAGCTGGAGGAAACAGAGAAGAAGAGGATAGACAACTTGTTAGACTTAGAGGAGGTAAAAACAGCTATGAAGAGTTTATCATCAGGTAAGGCGTCTGGTCCAGACAAAATCCCGCTAGAGTTTTATAAGGTGTTCTGGGAGGAGTTAGGTGGAGATATGCTTTATACTATGAAACAGGCACAGAAGGGAAGATCAATACCAAGCACTTGGTCTGAGGCCGAAATTGTGGTTATTCTTAAGAAAGGGAAAACGCCAACTAACCCGGGGTCATACAGACCAATCACTCTTATGAACACGGACACAAAGATTTACTCGAAGGCGCTGGCAACAAGATTCGCCAGTGTAATAACACCTTTAGTTACCAATACCCAACACGGTTTTATACCGGGACGGGGGACTACACACCATGTTAGGAAGTTAATCACCCTTATGGATAAAACAGAGGCTGACGGGGACCCGTTCGCGGTATTATTACTTGATGCTGAAAAGGCTTTTGACCGTGTGTCATGGGTGTATATGTGGAGTGTTCTGGAAAAATTGGGATTTGGTAGTGGCTTTTTAACAGCGTTAAAGACATTGTATAGAGATCCTGTGGCGGCAATCAGAATTAATGGGGGGTTAACGGATAAAGTAAAAATTAACAGGGGCACAAGGCAGGGCTGCCCATGCTCCCCGTTACTATTTGCGATATATTTAGACCCACTAATCAGGAGACTGGAGTCAAATAGGAACATCTCCCCAATTGTCACACTTAGGGGGGAGTGTAAGGTCCTGGCCTATGCCGATGACGTGGCGGTTATAACATCATCACCCACAGAGGCTATAAGACATGTGGAACAGGAGGCAAAGGAATTTGGGAAGGTCTCCGGGTATTCTTTGAATACCGGAAAAACACAAATCATAAAAAATAGTAAGGCCTCATGCCAGGATCCACGGGTGGTGCGGACGGGAACCTATTTGGGAATAACTATAACTTCAGAATTAGATAAGATAGTAGACTTAAACATCAATCCTATTGTACGGAAAGTTGGGGGGGAGCTAGACAGACTGAACAATCTCCATTTTACTTTGGTTGGAAGAGTGAACATTATAAAAATGTTAATCCTGCCGAAATTCCTGTATCTCTTCCGAACAATTCCCTTATGGTTTGATAACGTGTGGTTTAAAAGGATTGAAAACATGATTAATAAATTTATTTGGTCCAAAGGCAAAACTAGGAGAGCGGCGAGATTCTTGGCACTCCCACGGGAAAGAGGGGGATGGGCGTTACCAGATTTTAAGTTGTATTATTGGGCCGCTGCCTTGCAGTATATGGTAGGACTAATAGGTGGAGCCGAAGCAGAAGAAGAAGATCATTTAGGGTCATTAGCGATATATGGCATATTGCTGGGTGAAGAAACTAAAAATATTTTTTTGAAAAATTTTGACACGGCATATTTCAAAAGAACACGTTTTAAGACTATACTGGGTGCACATAATATATGGAAGGCTTTTATGAAAAAGTTTGGTTTGGGGAAATTTAATAGGTATATGAGGTTATATGAGAATATGTTACTTCCGGGAGATATATTCTCTGATGCAGTTTTTACGGAATGGTATCGGAAAGGGATAATAAAACTGGGGGATGTAATGGGGACACAAGGGGTGAAACAATTTGCAATAATACAGAAAAAATACAGTTTGCCGACAAATCATTTCTTCAAATATCTACAAGTAAGGAGTTTCTTACAAAACAAAAGAGGGGGAATAAGAGGATTGGAAAAAAATAATATATTAGAGATAATAGAAACTGGAGTAGACTGCACAATTAAAAGATTTTATTTTGAACTAAATGAACAAAGACCGGATGACATGGCTAAATGGGGGGAAATCTGGTCAATGAAGCTGGGCATAGAACAAGAATGTTTTAATATATCATTAGAATTAGGGATGAATATTCTATGCTCTGCCTCATTACAAGCACAGCATTACAAGACTATGTATTGGTTATATTACACCCCGGCTAAACTGGCACAATGGGGAGCGACAACTGGTATAAACTGCCCCAGGTGCACGAGTGCAGACGCAGATGCTATTCACATGTTTGCAACGTGTCCGAGTTTAGTTACAGTACTTAAAGAGATAGAAATGTTTCTACAAAGGGCACTAAAACTACCTGCTTATCTATCACCTGCGATTATTCTGTTAGGGGTAGATGGAAACAATGATGTTGAGACAGGGAATTATTTTATTTTCGTGGCCATGGCAGTGTATAGACTGTGTGTTGCCACCGCATGGTTAGATCAAGTGGCGCCATCATTTCAACAATGGTTAGCTAGGTTGTTGAGTATATATAATTTAGAAAAAGCGATCTACTCCAGAAGAGGGAAAAGATTGAGGAAATTAGGTTCGGAAATATGGGAAACAATAACGAAATGGAAGGACGAAGGCTTATTTGTATAGGAAAAGTATATGTATATAATTTGTAAGAATTTGTAAAAATGTGTATATAATTTGTAAATGAGGTATAATAAGGTATAATAATGTATAATACATATAGAAAATACAATCGATATCAATATCTATGTATAAGGAGAGTGATCTCATCCAAATAAGGATTGATCTATTACTTTGGTATTAAGATGAAGTTTCTTTATCTTCTCCCTTTTTAGGCTTACTTTAAACGAAATGTATGATGTAAAATTGATATGATTAGGAAAAACTGTTTTTCTCTATTATTTGCTCCTTGCCCCCCTCTGTGCTCCAGAGGGTGGGAAAAATTATAAAAATTCTGTGAATAAAAAGATTTAAAAAAAAAAAAACGCCCGCAATGCATGAATATCGCTGAAAAGTCATATATCTCAGCGATATTCATGCATTACTGAGCTAATGCTCTTAGCCATGTTATCCACCTCCCATTGGATAACATGGCTAAGAACTGCTCAGGGCAGGTGTTAGCTTTTGGAGATATTCGCGCTTAGCGCGAATATCTCCAAAAGTTGGTAATAGGAGATAGCGATGTTAGTGACTGTTTCCAGTCGCTAACATCTTGGCACGCCCACTTTGCATGTCATTAGTGATAAATATCACGGACATGCAAAGTGGGGCCCAAGATGGTCGCTATCTCCTACTAGCTGTCGCTAACTGGTGTTAGCGACAGCTAGGAAATAGGGAGATAATTTTATCTCCGCTTTCTTGGCTTTTAAAGCCAAAAAAGCGGAGATAAACCCCCTTGATAATATGCCCCAATATTTCTTACCTTAAAATCAATATTCTTGACCACGATATTTTTGCTGTCGATATTTCGGACTCACAATATTTAGGACTCAATATTTTTGTAGTTCGACATTGCCAACTCGATCTTCTGTCTGCACACCCAAACACAGCAAAGCTATCAACAACTGCGAATGGAGCAATCTGCTGGCCAACTGCCTCTACACTTAGCAAACAACCTAAAACAAGGCACAACATGCTAAAATGTAAAGTCAAAATGTTCATAAATTATAAAGGAGTAGGTTACTGAGAAATAGTAGCCAAAAGTATATTAGAAAAGATAATATGACATTTCCCATCGAAAGGAAATTAAATAAATAAAACTGAGTGTTCTGTAGCTGAAGACTCTGTATTCACGTCATCAAAAATAGTAATCCACCAAAAATGGGAAAAATATTGTTCAAAAAACATCCCAACAAATACAAAAACGAAGCAATTCCAAAGAAAATCTCTTGAAGTAATCCAAAGTATCTAGGAACCATACTAATCCTCAAAACATGTTTAAATATTAAATGACACAAAATAGGAAATCAAAGTAAACACCACAGGTTAATTATAAGTCAAAATTGATTATCTAAAAAAAAAAGGAAACGCCCAATGCCCATAAGACACGTTTGTGGACAAAAACCTGTAAAGTAAAGCACAAAAACCCACCAAAAAGCACTATAACTAACTTTGAAGACCTGCTCCACTGTACCCTCCCACCATTAAAACCCCCCGAAAATACTTAGAAAAGGAGTTACCTGTTCTGACGGACAGCAGCACCTTATCATTACCTGGTTCCAGGAAAACAGACTAAAAATAACACAAATACATTGCAAAATAGAAGCTAGAGGTTAAAATGTTATGAAATGATAAAGTACAAATGAAATATTATCATTAAATATATACATGATTTAATATATTCTGAAAAAACATGTTAAAATAATATTGAAAACAATTCTATACAACAATGAAATAAATGGTAAAAGCTGTTAGTAAATGGAAAATAAAAGAGGGGCATATGCAACATGCAATAGTAATTAAATATAATTTACTATTTTTAAATAATGTAAACAGTTTTTTCTAAACTTTATATAAATGTTTCTTTTTGAGTTGATATATATGTATACATATATATATATATATATATATATATATATATATATTCACTGAAAAAAACATAGGTTATAGACCATATATAGTTAGAAATTAGCATTTTTAAAACCTTATTTTACTCACACAAAACCATTGAATTCGCATATATAGTTAGTTGTACTAACTATATATTTCGCGCACCCGCAATCCACTGCTGATGATGTCACATATTACATCATTCATGACATGGTCAGTGACATCACTGATGACATCACTGATGACATCTCAAATGACATCACTGATGACATCACTGATGACATCTCATTTGATATGACTGATCACCTCACTGATGACATCATTCATGTGATAATACGATGAACTTCTTCAGACTCTAATATAACCTTATATACACTCAGTGTAAACAGACACTCACAGAGTGTCACTCATCCATGGAGTTACTCACACACCTAGTCAGTCATGCAAAGAATCAATCACACCTCCATTTCCTCAACTATACAGTTATACACACCTTACTTATTCAAACAGATACTAACACATATTTACTCTCTTATACAATCCCTGATACAATTTCAGAATGATCCATACAGCCACTCACACATTCACTGGCTCTTATGCACAGTTATTTATATATGTCAACTCTCACATATACTGTGTTTTACATATGTTCTTACTTTGACATGTAGCACTGAGATATCCATTCACTCACCAATACACTCATGCACACAGTCAACCGCCCATACAGCTGTTCCCACATGCACTTTTGAACCCATACATCTAGTGAATCAACTGCTCACACATCTATGCACAGAGTCATACACCTCCCAACCACCCACACACACACTCAGTCTCCCATACAAATACTTGGGCAACCAATCAATGACCCATATAGTTACTCATATAGCTACTGATCAATACATGCAGCAGTTTACAGAACAACAGACATAATGATGCACAAATTAAGACAGTTTAGTCACTAACCCATGCACTCAGTGAGACACATTTAATCACTCACTCATACAGTCAGTCATGCACCTACTAAATCCTTCATCCAGACACTTATACATCCACTCATTCTTCAATATGTAAAACATATTTAAAGTTTACAGAAACATACAGACACTGGATGTTGTTATCAGTGATGTCATCAGTGATGTCATTTGAGATGTCATCGGTGATGTCATCAGTGATGTCACGGACCATGTCATGAATGATGTAATATGTGACATCATCAGCAGTGGATTGCGGGTGCGCGAAATATATAGTTAGTACAACTAACTATATATGCGAATTTCAATGGTTTTGTGTGAGTAAAATAAGGTTTTAAAAATGCTAATTCCTAACTATATATGGTCTATAACCTATGGTTTTTTCAGTGAATTTTCAAGGTTTTGTAAATGCTAATTCCTAACTATATATGGTCTATAACCTATGGTTTTTTTCAGTGAATTTCAATGGTTTTTAATAGCAAATATCAAAAGCTGTTAAATGTATTCTTCTTCTAAAGGAAAAATATATTTTATATGTATTTAATATATTTTTTTATGTATATATATATATATATATATATATATTTTTTTTTTTGTTTCGCTACCGGTCCGCGCACCGGGTAGCTTCCCGTTAGCTCATTTTTATGCCACGACCCGGTCCGCGTACCGGGAAACGAACCGTTTGCACAACTGCCGCGTTCGAGAACAACATCGTGACGCGTCACGTAAGCACGACGTATCGCGTTGCCGCGTAATGCGTCTTATGATGCGCCGCGTTCGCGCACTCGGAAGTGCTCCGGTGCGTGAACGAGGCGTGAAGCGCAGCTTACCGGAAGTGCTCCGGGCGTGGAGCGGGACGCGTAACGCAAGCGTAACAGGTCATGTGACCTGTAAATAACACTTTTCATTGGTTTAGAACTTTTTTTTTCCCAAATGATGAAAACCCCTCCTTCTTTCCTCACTCTGACTTTCATCTTTGTGAGAGGAAGACCTGTTTTTGCTTATTAAAATAATGGCATCTGTAGTAGCTGCAGCTGGTGGACCCCCACCACCACCACAACCACCTAGGAAGGAAGGACCACCTCCACAGTTCCTTCCCAACCCAGAGGAGGAAGAGGAAGAAGAAGAGGAAGAAGATGTAGAGCTGAGGCAGTTCTTACGTGAAGAGCCCCGGAAATCCCACCACAAAGACAGTTTTATTTGGCAATTTTATTCTTTTCCTCGAGGCCAAAAAAAAGTGAATGCCTGACATGTGACATGCCTCATTTGTAAAGATGTTTTATCTAGAGGTACAGACAAAAAGTATAGTTATGGTAACTATACTATGCACCGTCATTTGCAGAGGTGGCATCCACTGAATTACAACGTTGCAGTGATGCATCACCTCCAAGACAACCCACCAACTCCTGTGGCCAGTACATCGGCACAGGTAACTCTGTCGGGACCAGAGGCGAGGGAAACGGTCCCAAACATCCAACAGAATTTTGTGCACATGAAGATAGTGTGCCTTTATTGTGGTGACCTACTTTCATGTGCAAATATGAGTATCAATTTGATAAACAGAGCATTTGAAAACCACAAGTGCTCAAAACGCCGCAAAAAATAAAAAAAAATTTGCTCCTGTTGAGACCTTTCTAATGCCTGTTTTTCGTTGTTCCCCCTCAAAAAACCCCCAAAAAACCATAAAATTGTTCAAAAAATACAACAAAAAAAATGTTCAGAAAAATAAAAAAATATATAAAACAACAAAAACATTAGAAAAAAGTTCTTTTCAGAACTACCTCCCATTTTTAAAAAATTACTAACATTTTTAGCACTCTTCACTTCATTTTTCTCATGGGTGCGCTTCCCGGTACGTGCACCGGTGAGCGCCCCGTTAGCGCAACACAAAAAAAAAACAAAAAAAAAACAAGAGAAGGAGAGCATAAGAGAAAGAGAAAGAGAGAGTAATGTTAAGAGACAGACAGCAATAGAGAGCAACACAGATGTACTGTGTAATACATAGTAAAACAGTGTAAAAGATATAACAAAGTGTAAGAGAGAAAATGTAAAAAATATAAGGCTGTGAAACAAAGAAAGAGAGAAGAAGAATATTAAAGCAGATGCCCATGAATAATGTGAGTGTCTGTAAAGAGTAAAAGGAAAGAGAAAAAATGATGTACAAATAAAAGGTAATAACGGAACCAGATTTAAATAACACTGGTAAGGGAGAGAGAGAAAAAAGTAGTGTGCATAAAAAAAGAGGGATGAAATAAGATGGATAACATCGAATAAAGTTAAAACATGTGGACTGACAGAGAAAAAAACTAAAAGAAGAAAAGAAGAAGTAACAGAAAGGGAATAATTAAAGCAGCAAAGAAATGTAAATAACGTAATGTGCTTGAACTTCAGGGAGAAAGCATAATGAACAAGTAGTGAAAGAGTGAAGAGACAGAGACAATTACAGTAAGATAGAAGGACTGAGTGAACGGGAATGAAGAACTGTGAGAACAGAGGTACTGAGAAAAGGAGTGGAAGGAGTGCAGTAAGTAAATCACCCACACAACACAACAGCTACCCTACCTCAAAGCACTCTAAAATATTATTTTACTGTTTCTCTTTGTTTTCCCCTTGTTACGCTCCCCGGTGCGCTACCCATAGTAAAAATAAAGAGGGGTGATAGAGGGAGAAATATTGAATTAGGATAACACATGGTGAGTGACAAAGAGAGAGGACAAAGAGAGTAAAAGGAACAGTACCTGAATGGGCTTGAGTACAACAGCAAAAAAAGATAAGTAATGCAGTGTGTGTGACTTACAGGGAGTTAGTGGGTGTAGGTCAAAGTGTGGGTGTGTAAGGTGTGTCTGTGGGTGTGGTTGTGTGGAGTGTTTTGGTGTGGGTAGAGATGAGGGTGTGTGAAATATGTGTGAGAAGTGTATGAGTGTGGGGTGTATATCTGTTCAATGTATGTGTGTGTATGGAATGTGTGTGTCTTTTTGAGGAGTGTGTGTGGGAGGTTTTTTTGTGTGTATGATGTGTAGGTTTGGTGTGTGTGTGGGGTGTATGTTACAGGTGTGTGTATGTGTTGGGAGGGGGATGAGGTATATATGTAGGAGTAAGGTAAATAATTAAGAAAAAGAGAATGAGTAAATAAGCAAAGGAAGGGAACAGAGGGTAAGTGAAGTAAAGAATAGGGATCAAAAGAAGTTGAATATGAGAGGGTAAATAATGGAAGGGGAGTAAACATGGAGAATAAAAATAAGTGAGAGAAGCAGAGTACAAACACAGGAGTGAGGTAGATTGAGAAAATGTTAGTGACCTTAAAGTAAAGGGTGATAACAAACTACATTTGTTTAGTCATACTTACCATATAATAAATGTAACTATAATTTTTTTAATACAGTTGGTATCTGTGAAAGAGAGAAAAAAAATATAAGTTATAATTAGTAAAATATGTATTTTAAATTAAAATATACAAATGAAGAGCTAAAAACATCATAACACTCTATTTAGAAATATAGTGAGAGTCAAGAACACAGAAAGGGAAATAAACTAAGGTAGAAGGACAAAAAAAGGGAAAAAGAAATAGAAGGAGAGCAAATTACAATGAGTAAGGCATATAGATTCACTAAGAAAAAGAGAGAGAAGTACAGAGAAATGAACTGAAGGTAAGAAAGATACTAAAACAATGTGAGTTAGCAAAACTAAATCAGGAAACACAAGTAAGTAAAAAGATAATGACTGAGACAGAAAACAGTCTAATTAAGGATGCATTTAGAAGAATGAGGAATAGAAGATAACTGAGAGTAAGTGAAGAACAGTCATAGAGTGAAAGGATGAAGGGAGACAGAATAATATACAACAATTGAAGGAAATGGACTAAGGAAGTTATAAGGTAGACACACTAAGAGAAAAACAGAGTGAGGTGGAGTACAATGAGTGAGAAAAGAAAAAAAGTAAGTGAGCAAAAAAAAAGGAAAGAGAGGAGAACACGACTAAAACAGTGCTACTGAGAAAAAATAATTTGGTGATGAAAGTAAAGAGAAGGACAATGAAAAAAAGGAAATGATGGATAGTAACGGAACCAGAGTAAAAGAAATGGGATGAAGAACGACGAGAGAGGAGCAGTGAAGTTGTTGTAAAAGAAGTGATAGAAGGTAGATAAACACAAGTGAAAATAACACAAGTAGAGTAAGGCACTGAGTACAGAGAAGTAGTGAACGAAAAACAGAGAGAAGAGGTCAAAAGTAAGAAGCAAACAAAGATAAGCGAGGGAGAGTGGATGTCAAAGAATGGGAATACAATTTAATTTACACAATCCAAACTATAGAATAATTTCTACAACATGTTACATAGTTTATTTTTGCTGTTCTCAGAATATATTGAATTTCACTTAAAGCAGTGAGTTCAAATTACTCATCATATGACAGCGGGAAAAAAAAAACACAATCTAAAAGATTGTGTTTTAAAAAAAAACTTACATACTGACAAACGACAACTGTACGATAATCTTTGATTGACTTACTTTTCCTTGAGGCCAAATAGTATATCATGGAGGTCCTTTTCTCGTTACATAGTATTTTGCTGTTCACTTAGAAATCCATTTCATCGACTTTCTACAAGAAAAGCTCCAATAACATCTGAAATATTTTCAAAATTTTAATATACTCCTTTTTTTCAGTCATGACTCTTCACTCATTCTTGCACCTTTCCATTTGGCCAAATAGTGTCAGATGTATGAGTATATATGAGTACTCCTCCCGTCTTCATAGGCCAATTACCTTTACCTAAATTTTGGCTGTAAAAACACTAGGTATGAATTTATAAAGCCAAAAGGCAAACGTTGTTTGAAAGTCAAAATATTGTCGTTACATTGGGTCCAACCTTTAGAAGTTTTTAAATAGCATGTGTAATGCCCTGATGTTGTAGAAGGACCGTCATGAAAAATAATAGCTACAGTTGCAAAGGTTCTTCCTGATATCGATAACTGAGAAGCCACGAAATTTTTAATAGAAGTTGTCAATTTTGTTCCATCAGGTCTACATCGTTGGAACATTAAAATAACATAGTGACCATAATTTTGTAGAAATAATGTGGACAGCATTGCAGACTTACATTGGGTACACACCATATTGTGATCCGCTGCTTTAACTAGATTATTGAAAGACACTGATTTGCAGTCTGGTAAAGTTAAATATATAAATCTTTCAGAGTCTATTCTAGTAGTACTTGATGAAGCACAGTTATCACAGTCATGTTGCCATTGATAAGAAAGGCCAAATAGATTTTTTATATCTACTCCTTCATCTTGTAATACATCAAACAAATACATTAAACATTCCTGACAATCCTGCTGAATATTCTGTGAAAATTGATTTTGACTTGAACATATATCTAGAAGATTTCTAATTTCTGAAACACTTTCTATTTTAGCTCTATCACTACTACATTTCTCTAACACAGAATTCAATAAACAGCACAATGTTTGTTCCCGATTTTCAACAATCTGTCTTTGTAAATTTTGAAGAAAAAAAACAACATTAACTACTACATTAGCATAGCAGTTGACACCAGAACTGTTTTCAAACTGAAATCCAACATCTTCAACAGAATCCTTTTTGTTTCTCTTTACAATTACACTTTTATCTACTTTATGCCTTTTTGCTGATACCTCACTGCAATTACTCTCATTTCTTCTTTTTCGGCCTACCACACGTTTTTCAATCAGAGGATATTGAGGCAAATGTGGAGCATACTCTCTTCTTAACCTATTGTATTCTTTTACACAATCTAAATCTGCACAAATCTTTGTTTCATCACACTCAATCAAGTACAATCCTGCTAAAGTTCTGACTCGTGATAATGCCACATATGCCATACCCTCTTTAAACACAGAACTTCCAATGTTCACCAAAGCGCTATCTACACTTAAACCTTGAGACTTATGAATTGTCACCGCATATGCCAAACAAATAGGAAACTGTTTTCGGCGAACATATAAGTCTTTCATGAGCGAAAATCTAGCTGAACAACGCCAAATTTGTTCTTTTTCATCAATGTCATCAAATTTAATTTTTAAAATTTCAATTCCATCTCTATTTTTGTAATTCAGAAAACCAACAACATAACCCATTGCTCCATTTACTAGACCTCTTTCAACATTTAAATTCCTTCTTAAAATGACACGACAATTCAAACACACATTCAGAGTCTTTTCAAAACCAGCAGTTTTAGATATAGTCTTCTCTAATGAATCCAATTTTGATTTCAAATTTTCAGACAAAATAATTGTTGCTCCCATATGCTCTATTTTATCAATAGCTTCCAGTTTCACTATCTCTTCATTTTCTAACTGTAACATTTTGTGGTTGAACATGGAACATTCTTTCAGAGTTGGCAACAAACATATGCCAGATTTCTTCTCATTAATTTTCTTAAATATGTTCTCTGGAAGAATGTTTTCATTTGGGTACAAATTTGAAATTAATCGTGCATGTAAAGCTTCTTTCCCTTGCTGACTTACTTTTCCGATCCTTACATCTTGTAGAATATTTTTATAATCTTCATCATTGGCCTGCCGCATATTTTGAAGCAGTTCTGCATATTTAAAGTTTAACCATATATTAACGTTTCCGAAGCTCCCTAAGCACTTCATGTGTGAGCATTTTGAACACAGGTTGTCCTTTCACTGGAGTCAACTGCAGAAGATCTCCAAAAACAATAATAAGTTTTCCACCAAATAAGACATCACAGTCTGTTCTAAGAATTTCTTGCCTTCTCAAATGCACAAAAGCAAGCATGATATTTGACACCATGCTTACTTCATCAATGATAAGAAGTTTCATTTTCTTCAGGACTCTCGAAACTTCGGAACACGCATCTCCTGATAGCTTGTGATACTCCAATTTGTTATCATGCACCACTGGCAGCATCAGTAAACGATGTAAAGTAATCCCTTTAATGTTATGTGCTGCCAGCCCAGTTGGAGCAGTAACAACACAAGACAGCGGTGATTCAGTCCTTTTCTGCATATAAGTTGCAATGGCTTTAATCAGAAAACTTTTTCCAGTTCCCGCTTCTCCACTCACGTACAGTTGGACAGGCTTAAATGATGTACATGAGCACTCTTTTTTCTCATGACTGAATCCATGTTCAATCTGTTCTGTGACTTCGTCATATATCTGTTTCTGCTCAAGGTTTAGTTGTTTCACCAAATCTTCTAAGTTAACTTCATCATCTTGACCTTGTTCCATAGCTCTTTCCACCTCATCCATAGCAGTAGCAGCTTCATTTTGGATATTTGGTCCTCCTAGTGGATCCTGACTCAATGAAGCAGAACTCTGACTGCCTTAAGAACTGTCTCTCGCAATCTCTGCAGCAATTGTGGCTTCTTGTTCTATTTCTTCATTCAACATTTGCAGATAATTTGGAAAAACAGGACATTCTATGGTATCCTTCGTTGCATTAAAGGAGTCTTCATAACAGAGAAAATCTCCAAGAAGTTCCTCTTCTTCACGCCATGGTTTAAACAGTTGCAAAAGAGCCAAATAATAAAATTCTCTTTTATCTGTATTATCACAACTCAATTTGCGATGATTAATCAAATGACCTTTTTTCTGTTTCACTAGACATCCTTCACATCCAATGACTCCATATATTCCATTATTGATATCTTCTCTGATGTTCCTCTTATAAATATATCTCTGCAGAACTTCATGGAGACAAGCGTTCTCAAGGTGATGACTTCTATTTGGATAGTATGTATCCAACATGTTTGTCTTCAAAATATCTGTACTTTCTGGTTCTTTCTCCGCCAAATACTCTATCTCTTGTACAGATTTCAAAACTCGATTTCGTGTTGCAGCAAGACCTAGACTCACCCAAATGATGGTTCTAGATTTGGCATAGAGACTTGCTGACGACAATCGATCAGAACATTCATACGCTCCAATTTCTCGATGCGACAACATCTTCAGACTGTAACTGTATAATTTCTTGCTTAGACTCTTTTCATGTGAAATGTCCTCCCACATTTCCTTTAGTTCTGTCTTTTCTTTTTTTGTGATGTAAGACGTCACATATCGAGCCACAGCAATAGAGTTGTCAGCAACGAATTGAATATCCATGTTAGCATTCCACATGGACAAAATCACTGGGTTGTAGTCGTTGATGTACTTAGACTCTTCGTCTCTTTTTAAATTGTATGTATTTTTGGGTGATTTCCTCGTCACAGTATGTCGCAGAGAAGACATCAAATTATTTACTCTTCCTTTAGAAATCACTGGTCGTGGAAAGCTGAAACGACATTTTGTGTAGAACTTGTCCTTGTTTCTGAATTTTCGACGACAGTACTTTCCACAACGATGGGATTGAAAGCGTAAAACTTGTTGCCTTAAACTGTTTTCTTCTGTAGTTTTCGGAACAGCACATGTTGAATACTCTTCAATGAAACTCATCACAGTCTCATCCGAATCTGTTCCAAATTTGGGTGCATCTTTAATCCACAACAACATATGTATGTGAGGAGCACCTCTCGCTTGATACTCCTTTCTCCAAAAGAAATCCAAAACCTCTCCAAGGAGAGGATTTTTTTTGTTGGTAATAAAAGACATCATAGCTTCAAATCTATGATTAAAATATCTGCATACATTCACTGGATCCAAAGAGCACAGTTCTCCAGGTGTTTTGAATTCTATATTTTGTATATTAGCATTGGCCTCTCGTAGAAATTGAAGTAAGTCCTCCCATGCATACTCGGCACAGCTAAGAGTGAGGAACCATGTAGGAGTTCCTAAGTTTCTTAGCATACATTTCAATTCCCCATGGCGACGGTACCAATACTCATTTGTACCACGCTGACATGCCATGAGATTGATTAGATGAGATTCTAAAATATTATCTTGCAGATTCACTTTCTCCATTAAAGTCCCTCGCCGAAACATTTTGTAGATGTGCTCCACTTTTCAGAATATGGTTTACTGCATAAGAAAGCCCAGACAAGTCACTTTCATACAGTAGATGAAACAAATAGGGAATGCATTGACGAAACCTTGCATCTTCAGCATATAATCTTACAGTTCGATATTTAGATGCAGGAATTTGAAGTGGTCGATCGTCATATCGTCCACCTCAACCTGTTGGAAATAGCTGTGGAAAACAACGAGCTTCCAAACTTTCTTCCCATACACTAATGGGACTTCCTTTTGCTGTTTTCATTTGAAACAAGTCAATTGCATTCCCCACTACTTCTTTGGAATGTAAAGGATGAACAGTATAATGTTCATATATTTCTTCACTTCTAGACACATCAACTTTTTCAATTTGGCCGCCTGAACAATCACTGTCTTCATCTGTAGCTGTTTCCTCTGCTATACATCTTTGTAGTACTCATTGTTTTTGACTAAATACAACGTTGCCTTTTTGACTTTCCTAACATCCACTAAATCTTGCCAGATTTTTTTACTCTTTGTTTGAACCCCATTAACTAGAATAACTAAAGGTTCCTCTTCTACCTTTTCTATACCAATTGTATCAATATTTTTTTTCAAATCTAGGGGCAAATAAACAACTCTTCCCTTTAATCCTCTCTGCAAATCTGTAGGAGGCAATTTCCCTATCTTAGGCTCCATGCGAACAATTGCCTGAAAAGGATGGACACATTGAATCAAAATAGACTCATATGTATTTAAATCTATCAATTCACGGGGAATGTTTATCAACTCCAGATTATTATGAACAGCTCTAGCAGGCATTCTGTTTTGATTTAATTTGTCATAACAATATTTACAAATACGCTGATCAGAACTCAATTCAAAAGAATTCTCCACCCACAAATAAGTTGCTAAATCTTTCCACTCATAATTATCCATCTTTTCACTTTTTGCATATAAATCAACTAACCTAGTCTGAATCTTATGAGTCCGTCGACAACACACACAAGTAAAATTTCACTTGATTTCACCTTAAACCTGGTAATTTCCTTCTCAAACTTTTCTGTATTTAAAATCTGTACATTGTCTTCCACATTACCTTGAATTGCTGTCTCAATTTCTACACTGTCCTCTTGCTAAATGAAAATAACAAATCTCAATTTCTTCACAAATCTTCTTCACATCTAATTCTGTTCCATGCAAAAGAGCACTGTTTAATTGTTAAAGCTTAAGTGCTGGACTTTTTGCATAATACAACATTCTCACTAATTTCCTCCTTTTGGTATGATGCACTGCTAACATCCTAAAATGATGAAAAACACTCTGACAGACTTTTCTAGAAAGACAAGCCAGTGAATGGCCTTGCAAACCTGTGATTCCTCTCACTCTGCAAGGATCTAAGTCTTGCAACAACTTCATTTTCTGCTTTAGACTTTTCTTACTATATGTACGTAAGAAATTACAAAACAAATCAATTGATTCCTGTCGCACACTACAAATACTACTACACTTCCAAGTGTACACTGGACCCTTAGTACGCCTCCCTAAAACTCCATCAGATAACACCTCTTCTGGTTCTCTAGGCACAAGTTTCTCTTTTTCAATCGGACAACCGTCTTTCACTTCATACGCTCGACCACTGGTGTCAACTGCATGCACTAAATCATTCTCCTGGAAGTAACTCTCCTCATTAAAAAATGGCTCACAACTTGAACTGTGCATCCATTCTCCAGAAAAAACTTTACAAAAATTAGTCCGATTAATTACTCTTTTCCATCTACTGTTTGATTTGAAAACATCAATTGTCTTGTTAAGGGTCCTAATTCTATTGATTATTAAAATAAATATTTTTTTCTTAACTTCAAAAGCCTGATCAACAATCTTCTCTACATTTTTCTTTTTCTTATAAAAAGCAGCTCTCTGTTTACCTTTCCTAATGTTTTTTAACAAATTTAAAACCACTCTATTGCGAAACATTCGTCTACGAATGTCTCTAAACTGATTCTGCCTTCTATTCTTATACTTATTATTCTCTCCTGCTCCAGTTTTAGGATTCTTTGAAGTTCTCTCCTTCCTTTTCAATTTTACTCTCTCATTTTCTTTTTGTACATGGTGTCCATTATTTTTTCTGGATGTACATATGTTGCGTAAAAAAGACTTAGTTGTCTTACCAGGAGCTTTGTTCCTGTTGTGGAAGAATGCTGTAATTCCGTTGCTGTTTTTAATTTTTCCCGGTTGCGTTCTTTCTTTGTCCTTTCCTTTGTGGGCATCTTTGCTTTTTCTTCAAATAACGATTTCAATCTGTGTTAAAGAAAAACAGTAGCACATTATAGACCACTATTACCAAACAACAAAGCAATGACAAAAAGCAAACGATCAATACAGGGTTTCAGATCAGGTGAGGATTCTCCAGTGGTGCACAAAAGGTGAGGACTGTATTGAAAAATATAGTGGAAGACAGCTCTGTCCACAACTACAAAGAAGATCAGACCTATGTCTAACTCCACTGCACTCTTATACACAGGCTTCACCACCTATGCTTCCCAAGAAAATATTGAGTTATATAGTTATATAAAATTGTATTTTATAAAGTTGTGAAGCTCCATGTGAAAGCGTTTGCCTCAGTCTTATTCCTGTTGTGAGGCAGGGGCAAGATTTTGCCTCAGTCTTATCCCTGTTGTGAGGCAGATGATTGTAAATATGATCTGTGCTGCGTTTCCTAAATTTGATATCAAAAACGATTTTGGGGAAAATAAATGTATTTTACATTTTTGAGTATAATGTTCCACAAAGGTTTGAAAAATGACACATACATGCGTCACTTTTTAAATATGGGGAAAAAAGGTACATGTTTGGGCTTTCCTGGGGAGCCTAGGTGGTGAGGATTGTATCTAAGTGTGCAGTGGACTAGGCTTCATGAAGCATATCCCTGTCTGCATTCTTAGAGACAGGTGTCAATTTGACTCTTTACAATGATGTTACCTATGTTTTAAATCAGTGTAGGAAGCATATTGAGTTTGTTTGCATAGAGGAATTGTATTTTGTAAAATTGTGAAGCTCCATGTGAAAGCGTTTGCCTCAGCCTTATTCCTGTTGTGAGGCAGGTGCAAGATTTTGCCTCAGTCTTATCCCTGCTGTGAGGCAGATGGTTGTAAATATGATCTGTGCTGTGTTTCATAAATGTGATGTCAAAAACGATGTTGGGGAAAATAAATGGATTTTACATTTTTGAGTATAATGTGGCGCAAAGGTTTAAAAAATGACGCATACATGCGTCACTTTTTAAATATGGGGAAAACAGGTACATGTTTGGGCTTTCCTGGGGAGCCTAGGTGGTGAGGATTGTATCTAAGTGTGCAGTGGACTAGGCTTCATGAAGCATATCCCTGTCTGCATTCTTAGAGACAGGTGTCAATTTGACTCTTTACAATGATGTTACCTGTGTTTTAAATCAGTGTAGGAAGCATATTGAGTTTGTTTACATAGAGGAATTGTATTTTATAAAATTGTGAAGCTCCATGAGAAAGCGTTTGCCTCAGTCTTATCCCTGCTGTGAGGCAGATGATTGTAAATAGGATCTGTGCTGTGTTTCCTAAATGTGATGTCAAAAACGATTTTGGAAAAAATGATTGGTTTTTAAATTTTTGATTATAATGTGGCGCAGAGGTTTAAAAAGTGACGCATCTACCTACATGCATCAATTTTTAAATATGCAGCAAAAAGGTACTTGTTTGGGTTTTCCTGGGGAGCGTAGTTGGTGAAGCTTGTGTCTAAGAGTGCAGTGGACTAGGCTTCATGAAGCATATACCTGTCTGCATTCTTAGACGCAGGTGTCAATTTGACTCGTTACAGTGATGTAAGCTGTGTTTTAAATCAGTGTAGGAATCATATTGAGTTTGTTTGCGTAGAGGAATTGTATTTTGTAAAATTGTGAAGCTCCATGTGAAAGCGTTTGCCTCAGTCTTATTCCTGTTGTGAGGCAGGGGCAAGATTTTGCCTCAGTCTTATCCCTGTTGTGAGGCAGATGATTGTAAATATGATCTGTGCTGTGTTTCCTAAATTTGATATCAAAAACGATTTTGGGGAAAATAAATGTATTTTACATTTTCGAGTATAATGTGGCACAAAGGTTTAAAAAATGACGCATACATGCGTCACTTTTTAAATATGGGGAAAAAAGGTACATGTTTGGGCTTTCCTGGGGAGCCTAGGTGGTGAGGATTGTATCTAAGTGTGCAGTGGACTAGGCTTCATGAAGCATATCCCTGTCTGCATTCTTAGAGACAGGTGTCAATTTGACTCTTTACAATGATGTTACCTGTGTTTTAAATCAGTGTAGGAAGCATATTGAGTTTGTTTACATAGAGTAATTGTATTTTGTAAAATTGTGAAGCTCAATGAGAAATTGTTTGCCTCACTCTTATTCCTGTTGTGAGGCAGGTGCAATATTTTGCCTCAGTCTTATCCCTGCTGTGAGGCAAATGATTGTAAATAGGATCTGTGCTGTGTTTCCTAAATGTAATGTCAAAAACGATTTTGGGGAAAATAAATGGTTTTTACATTTTTGAATATAATGTGGCACAGAGGTTTAAAAAGTGATGCATCTACCTACATGTGTCATTTTTTAAATATGGGGCAAAAAAAGGTACTTGTTTGGGCTTTCCTGGGGAGCATAGGTGTTGAGGCTTGTGTCTAAGAGTGCAGTGGATTAGGCTTTATGAAGCCTATCTCTGCTGCATTCTTAGACACAGGTGTTTTGAGGCAAAATCTTGCACTTGTCTCACGACAGGAATAAGAGTGAGGCAAATGCTTTCTCATGGAGCTTCACAATTTTACAAAATACAATTCCTCTATGTAAACAAACTCAATATGCTTCCTACACTGATTTAAAACACAGGTAACATCATTTTAAAGGGTCAAATTGACACCTGTCTCTAAGAATGCAGACAGGGATATGCTTCATGAAGCCTAGTCCACTGCACACTTAGATACAATCCTCACCACCTAGGCTCCCCAGGAAAGCCCAAACATGTACCTTTTTTCCCCATATTTAAAAAGTGATGCATGTATGCGTCATTTTTTAAACCTTTGCGCCACATTATACTCAAAAATGTAAAATCCATTTATTTTCCCCGAAATCGTTTTTGACATCACATTTAGGAAACACAGCACAGATCATATTTACAACCATCTGCCTCACAGCAGGGATAAGACTGAGGCAAAATCTTGCACATGAAGCTTCACAATTTTACAAAATACAATTCCTCTATGCAAACAAACTCAATATGCTTCCTACACTGAGTTAACACAGCTAACATCATTCTAAAGAGTCAAATCTATTTCTATTAAACATGCACACATTCTTTATTCCTTTTAAAAAATGTAAAAACTATTTTTATGCTTCATGAAGCCTAGTCCACTGCACTTTTAGACACAAGCCTCACTACCTACGCTCCCCAGGAAAGCCCGAACATGTACCTTTTTGCACCATATTTAGAAAGTGAGACATGTAATTAGATGCGTCACGTCTTAAACCTCTGCGCCACAATATACTCAAATATGTAAAAAAAAAATCATTTCCCCAAAATCGTTTTTGACATCACATTTAGGAAACACAGCACAGATCCTATGTACAACCATCTGCCTCACAGTAGGGATAAGACTAAGGCAAAAGCTTTCACATGAAGCTTCACAATTTTACAAATTACAATTCCTCTATGCAAACAAACTCAATATGCTTCCTACACTGAGTTAACACATGTAACATCATTGTAAAGAGTCAAATTCACACCTGTCTCTAACAGTGCAGTCAGGGATAGGCTTCATGAATTTTAGTCCACTGCACTCTTAGACACAAGCCTCACCACCTATGCTCCCCAGGAAAGCCCAAACATGTACTTTTTTGCACCATATTTAAAAAGAGACACATGTAGTTAGATGCGTCACGTTTTAAACCTCTGCGTCACAATATACTGAAATATGTAAAAAACATTCATTTCCTCAAAATCGATTTTGAAATCACATTTAGGAAACACAGCACAGATCCTATGTACAACCATCTGCCTCACAGCAGGGATAAGACTAAGGCAAAAGCTTTCACATGAAGCTTCACAATTTTACAAAATACAATTCCTCTATGCAAACAAACTCAATATGCTTCCTACACTGAGTTAACACATGTAACATCATTGTAAAGAGTCAAATTCACACCTGTGTCTAATAGTGCAGTCAGGGATAGGCTTCATGAAGCCTAGTTCACTGCACTCTTAGACACAAGCCTCACCACCTACGCTCCCCAAGAAAGCCCAAACATGTACCTTTTTGCACCATTTTTAAAAAGAGACACATGTAATTAGATGCGTCACTTTTTAAACCTCTGTGCCACAATATACTCAAATATGTAAAAAACATTCATTTCCCCAAAATCGTTTTTAACATCACATTTAGGAAACACAGCACAGATCCTATGTACAACCATCTGCCTCACAGCAATGATAAGACTAAAGCAAAAGCTTTCACATGAACCTTCACAATTTTACAAATTACAATTCCTCTATGCAAACAAACTCAATATGTTTCCTACACTGAGTTAACACAGGTAACATCATTGTAAAGAGTCAAATGTATTTCTATTAAACATGCACACATTTTGTATTCCTTTTAAAAAATGGTAAAAATATTTTCCCCCCCAAAATCGTTTTTTACATCACATTTACAAAACACAGCACAAGTCCTACGTAGAAGCATTCCATGTCAAGACTAAAAATTCACAATTTTACAAAATACAATTACTCTATGCAGTAAAAACTTTTTACCAAGTATTATCAAAAAGCATGACACAAAGCAACATGTAAAGACCACAATTTTCTTCCAAATCTTCTCCATAGAGTATACAAATCTCTATGTATATTAAATGAATCATAACTCACCTTTACAAATGCTTTAGGACATTCACAACAGTGTCAGATACACACACCAATATTTCTTTAGCAGAGTAAAAGGTATGTTCTCCAAGCACTGCAAACCATAAAGGCACAGAAAACCTCTAATTCTACACAGATATCCCTTTTTGTTAACCAATTAAAACTCTTCCCTCTCTATATTCAAACCAACACCCTTCCCCCCCTCAGCCCTTTCTACCTGTTACCATAGCAACTCCTTCCTTACTGAGCTGCCAGGGTTAAAAGTTTATTCTACAATGTTGCAAATCACCTCTGCAAGGATGTTTGACCTGCAAATACACCAGCTTATCTGGTGTACGGTTTCTTTAAATCACTTTTTTTTAACCATTCAAATTACTTCTTACACAGAACACAACCATGAACCCTAACTTTCAGTTTTCACCTATCTCATTCTACCAATCATTGCTTGTGATTCAAGAGCACTGAAACTCCACAGGTTTTTTTGCAAACTCCTATTATTCCAACTGCCATTTCTTTTCCACACTTGATCTAACTGCACCAGAATCTCCTCTGATTATGTATTCTGTCTGGATTATTGGACATAGCTATATCCACTGGGCTCAAAGGTATGCTAGTACCAGAAATTTACACAACCTTGATTTATCAAACGTGAACATAAAATGGATTGGCCACAGAGGATTAAAATGTCACCAATTGATTCCACTGGTGAAAACCTTTTTGCATTTGCCACACCCTGACCTGTTAATTCTGCACTGTGGAGGAAATGACTTGGGCACTTTGACTGGTGTAGGTCTGGAAATGCTTTTAAAGGACACCTTTGATCAATTGATGGCACTTTTTCCACAAACTGCCTTGGTATATTCCAATATATGCCAAAGGCAGAAATGGAACTGGTCCAACCAATTTTGTCCACAATTTGAAAAAGCACGGAAACATGTGAATAAATCTGTTTCTGCTTACATGAGAGACTATGGAATGGGTTCAATATACAACAGCAACTTGCGTTACAACATGCAAGATATTTACAGAGAAGATGGTGTGCACTTCTCAGATGAAGGGAATAGAATATTCCTCCTGAATTTAAGACTGTGCATTGGTACCTACTTGTAGGTACCTAAATCAGCCACAGAACCCAAAAGCCCTTTTCAGGGCTACCCTATCTCTGATCACTCCAAATGATTATCTTTTTCTAACTTTTTTCACTATTTTTCACCAAAGTACGCTCCCCGGTATGCTCCCCGGTGCGCGTACCGGGCACCACGGGACCCTATTATGGCCCCCACATCAAACCTAGGGGGTACCCTGCCCCCTTTTGCTCATTTCCCCCTTTGATTTTTGCCACCTCTTGTATCTCAATCCTACCAAGACACAAGATGGCGGCCGCTGCTGACTGTTTCGAATGTTTACAGACACCCGAGAACCAATCAGCTTGCCATGCGCAAGTCACGTGGCGCGCCCGGAGCGCTCCCCGGTGCGCGTACTGGGGCGCGCTTACAGATATATAAATTTTTTTAAACCTAAATTACTCAAAATCCACTGGAGCACATATCTTGAGACATAGCAAAGGCACATCGGGCTACCAGTCCCTACAATTTTGCCAAGTTTGGTGAAAATCCATTCAGCCGTTCGAGCTAAAATTGCGACAGACCGCCCTATGGAAATTAACATGGGGAAAACACGTTTTGGGACCCCCCCTTTTATCTCAGCCCCCGCTTGAAGAATCCCCCCCAAACTTTCAGGGAAGGAGCGGAGAGCCGCGAGGCAAAGTTGCTGAAAAATTCAGCCTGATTGCTCAACCGGCGCCAAAGTTATTCCAAATAGAATGTTGCGATTTCCCTATGGAAATCGATCCTAACTATATATACCTACTGGCGACCGCCAGTAGGTAATATAATATATATATATATATATATATATATATATATATATATATATTACCAACACGCTCAAAGCTGGAGGGCGCTTCCACAGAATCCTAAGCGCCTCTGCAGCGAGGAACACGAGACCCAGAAGTTCAGGTGAGAAAAATTCTTTAATCGGCACCTTCGTCAAACATAACGTTTCGGCCTCCGAAAGGCCTTGGTCACATGACACACAGAGAGCGCGATCAGAATTTAAAGTGCTAGTGCTCCACATCAAACACATTTCATTGGACATTGACTAGTCGTCAAAAATAATATCGAAGACAGACTACAACAGCATTATAAATCACAAGGTAATCCCAAAAGAATAATTTATCAAAGTGACTTATGCATATGCGTTTTGCAACAAATTATCCATAACATAGTATGAAAAAAAAAACGTTGCTTGGTGTCACAATAGTTGCTTTTAGCTGGATAATCCACATTGCGATACAAACTATGGGGCCGATTATGATGGCGGATTTCCCGCATCCACCGAGCCGGCGGAAGCCACCGCCGGCCCGGAGGATGCGGGAAATCCGCCGGGGAGCCCTGCAAGACCCACCGCCATATTAGGATGGCTGGTGGGTCTTCCTATCTGTCCGCCACCTTTCCACCGCGGGCGGATTGCGCCCGCGGCGGAAAAGCATTAACATGGCTGGCGGTGTCTATCAGACACCGCCAGCCATATTAGGATGACAGCGGAAAGATGCCTTTACACGGCGGCATTTCCGCCGTGTAAAGGCATACGGATTTGTGTTTGGGGGCCCGTTGCGGGCCCCCAGGGGTGAAGGGGGGTGGGGGGTGCACATGGGGGGTACCTATGGTACCCCCCTGCATTTGCCTGCACAAAGCGGCAGGCACCGCGAGGTGCCTGCCGCTTTGTGCATGCAAATGCACAACTTACTTTTTTAACATTGCGGCGGGTGCTGCTTCAAGCAGCACCCGTCGCAATGATAAAAATACAGGATGTGACCGCCAGGGTGGCGGTCACATCCTAATTAGCACCGAGGGACTGCCGCTGCCCCTGCGGACGGTCCCTCCTCCTCTAGGGTGGCGGACGGACGCAAGTCCGTCCGCCATCCTAATGAGCCCCCAAGAACAGAAAATACTGTTGGTACTATTGCCAAAGTTGATTTCACATAGACCAATTGACATATTAATTACTGTATAAATACAATACAATAAGTGAAAAAATTAATTAATTAAACAACTGTTCACTAAAAAGACAAGAGTACCCCAAAAGAAGGTCACAAATACAATGTCCCACTACTCGTGTACAGATGTAAATAACAAAACAGTGAATATGTGAACATATATAACAAGAATTGTATATATGTATGCATTAAAATTGAATTTGCAGTTGTTACATAGGCTGATCCCAACCTATGCAAAGATGATGTTCATTAGCTTTCCTTCCAGAACCAAATACTGGCACAGGCCAACTAAAATCCACAGTATTGTCTACTGGGCAATTATATATCTCCGGTGCATCGGATCTAAAAGGGAGATAACATGTTGACACATGAACAAGTACACTACAGTGTTTACAGAAATAGGGTGTTGACTCAGAGCATCTCTATTTCTGTGTGTCACTAGTTTTTACAGACACGTATACAAATCTTCAGTCGAATTTAAACCCCAAGGGGATTTACTATTCAACTCAATGATATATTTAGGGGCCGATTATGATGGCGGATTTCCCGCATCCACCGGGCCGGCGGAAGCCACCGCCGGCCCGGAGGATGCGGGAAATCCGCCGGGGAGCCCTGCAAGACCCACCGCCATATTAGGATGGCTGGTGGGTCTTCCTATCTGTCCGCCACCTTTACGCCGCGGGCGGATTGCGCCCGCGGCGGAAAAGCATTAACATGGCTGGCGGTGTCTATCAGACACCGCCAGCCATATTAGGATGACAGCGGAAAGATGCCTTTACACGGCGGCATTTCCGCCGTGTAAAGGCATACGGATTTGTGTTTGGGGGCCCGTTGCGGGCCCCCAGGGGTGAAGGGGGGTGGGGGGTGCACATGGGGGGTACCTATGGTACCCCCCTGCATTTGCCTGCACAAAGCGGCAGGCACCGCGAGGTGCCTGCCGCTTTGTGCATGCAAATGCACAACTTACTTTTTTAACATTGCGGCGCCGTCGCAATGATAAAAATACAGGATGTGACCGCCAGGGTGGCGGTCACATCCTAATTAGCACGGAGGGACCGCCGCTGCCCCTGCGGATGGTCCCTCCTCCTCTAGGGTGGCGGACGGACGCAAGTCCGTCCGCCATCCTAATGAGCCCCATAGTCTCTAGCGCTCTGAGGATGCCCTCTCTATCACCACCTCTTCTCAGTGGGCCTACTGCATCAATTGCAAAGTATCTAAGGAGTGCACTGTTGTTATTGTGACTCTCTTTGAAGTGCCTTGCAACTGGGTACGTGGTATCATTCGTGTTGATAGCTCTGATGTGCTGGAGCACTCTCTTGTGAACCTGCAACTTAGTGCTCCCCACATATTGCAGGCCACATGGGCACTCCAGCACATACACCACGTACTCACTTTTGCAGGTTAGCTGCTTTAAGATTTTCCGGGGCATGTCTGAGAACGGAACGGTGTATTCTGTTTTACTTACACCATGCAAGCAAGCTTTACAGCTGGAGCATTTCCTAAAGCCCTTGCTGCCAGACAGCCAATTTGTCGTCGATATCACCTCAGGACTGGATTTAACTAACGCGTCATGTAAGGAGTGTGCTTTCCTATAAGTGATAGCGGGTTTCCTTGGCATGTGTTCTCCAATCACCGGATCAAATCTTATGAGATCCCAGTGTTTGTTGACAATTTTTCTTAAGGCCCCATGTTGCCTATTGTAGGTCCAAATTAATCTGGTGGGTTGTTTATCACCACCAATGGTGGGTTTCAAGGTTTTCTTGTGAATGAGGGCAGTATCTCTGGATATAGCATTTGCTTTAGTAATAGCAGCATTGATAATGATATCACTATATCCCCTAGCCAGGAACCTGTGCTTGCTAGCCTCTTGAAACTGTTTGCATTGGTTTTCTGTACTGCAAACCCGCCTGATTCTGAGCATTTCCCCGTAGGGGATGCTCCTAATCAGGTGGGGAGGATGATGGCTCTTAGCGTGCAGTACAGTATTGCCTGCAGTAGGCTTCCTGTACATGGTTGTTTCCAACTGACCATCAATCACTTCAATTGTGACATCCAGAAAGTGGGCTTTGCTGCAGCTTACTTTCGAGGTAAAAGCCAGATTGTAATTGTTACAATTAAGTTCCTCGATGAACTGAATAGCCTCTGTCTCTGTTCACTGCCATATTAAAAAAATATCATCGATGTATCTGTACCATCGTATGATATTTTTCATGCAGATATCATGATGTTCACCAAAGAGGACCTGTCTCTCCCAGTAGCCCATGTGCATACAGGCATTACTGGGAGAAAAACAGGCCCCCATGGCGACACCTCTCCCTTGTTGATAATGCTGTTTGTGGAACATAAAGTAATTATTATGAAGACAGAAACTAATCATAGAAACAAGCATTTTGTTATGTTCTAACAATTCAATCGGTCTCTGCCCCAGGTAAAATTGAATCGCCCGTATTCCATCCACATGAACTATGCTGGTATATAGTGATGTAACATCTAATGTTACCAGCAAATATTCAGAACTCCATTCTACCTCTTTGATTTTTCTTAAGAAGTCACTCGAGTCCTGAATGTAGGATGGGAGCCCACAGACATATTCCTGAAGGAAGGAATCCACATAAATTGTAGTGTTTTCTAACAAACCCCCGCAAGCTGATATTATGGGTCTCCCTGGAGGCTTGGTAGCGTCTTTGTGGACTTTGGGGATCAGATATAGGACTGGGGTGACCGGGTGGTCATTTTTTAAGAATTTCAGTTCATCCATGCTGATGAGACCTGATGAACGCCATCCCATCAGCATGTAATAAAACTCACCCTGAGCTTTCCTGACCATCCCCACATCACAGTGTTTGTAGCAATTATCATCATTAAGTTGCTGGAGTGCTTCCTCCAGGTATAAACTCCTTGGCCACAACACGACATTCCCACCCTTGTCTGATTGACGGACAATCATGTTGCCATCTTTCTGGATTTTCCTTACGAGGTCAGAGTATATTTGATTCTGCCTGTTTTTGTACTTGTTGAGTTTGAGTGTTTCAACATGTAAATCTTTAATCTCCTTAATTGCCGCTTCGTGAAAAATGTCAATGTTGTCAAAAGCCATGAGTGGTGTGAAAGTTGAACGTGGTTTGAATTTAGATTGGCAAGATAAATTGGTAATGGGAATATTTTGTGTACTTTGAGAAATTGTTTGTTCTAACCTCAGTTCCTCCAAGTCTTGTAACAGAGGTGCATCATTAACAGAAACTCTCATTCCAACTTATGTGTTACTAGGTCTCTCATGCCCCTTGCGAGTTTTGCTGCCAGAAAAATGTTTTCTTAGTTTCAACTTACGTACAAATTTATACAAATCTATACGTGTTTTTGCATAATTGAAATCACTCGGTGGGCAAAATGAGAGGCCCATCGATAAAATGCGCAAATCAGAGTCTGATAATTTTGTAGGGGTCAGATTTAATACAGAGAGACCATTGTCCACAGCTGTTGTGCCACCCATTATTTTTTGGTGTTCCATCCCTTCTTTTGTTTTTTCCATTTTGGTTTTGCGCCTTGTGTTAGCTTTTCTTCGCTCTCTGCGCCTGTGGTTGAGGATTTTGCTTTTGATTGAGGCTTGACCCTGGGACGGAGAGTGTCGCGTCTGTCCTGCCGAACACAGTCCAGTTCCTGTGCCAGGGTAAGCCGGGTAAACCCCAACTGAGATCTATTTGCACCAGCCTCAGATTCTGACCCACTGTCCATATTTGACCTTAATTCAGCATTCGATGAACTCTGGGATAGCCTGGAGGACATGGTGATATGATTGTCAGAGGACACTTGAGACAAACTGGGTTTTGCTGCTTTAATCGCATCGTATTTCCGCGCAAACGTGAAAATGCGTCCCTGTAGATAATCATTTTTGTCTCTTTGAAACTTATATTGTTTCCTCTTGATAATAATGTCCTCCTCCTTTTGAACACGCGACATCATTTCCTCTCTTAATTTGGTGCATTCCGTTATTAAATCCGCACCCAATTTGTCTATCTCCTCATTGAATTCCTCAATTAATGCTTGGATTTTCTTACGGTCAGATTCTGCATATCGAATCAAGATATCCACAAGTTTGCGGGAGGAATCAAGGTTGCACTCAGCCCACTCCCTTAACATCTCTGGGTCTGGTTGTTCGTAGCTGGGAGCCAACATAACTCTCAATCCCCGTGGGATTCGGTTCACTTCCAAATATCGGCTCAATGAGCGGTGTTCCCACCATTTGGACTGCTCACGTTTAGTGAGCTTCTCCAACAATTTAAATTTGTCACGAACAGCTGAACCTGCGCTTGTAGTCGGCTCCATGGAAGTACTTGCAGACGATTCCCCAGCCGGGGAATCGTTGAACACATCGAGGGCAGTCGCCTCCCTCCCTCTCCTTGCGCCAGCTGACATGGTGCCTTCAATAAATACAAACGCGTGTTCGCGTACTCACTTGTCAGGCGATTGCAGATGCCAAATGATAGAATCACCTAACATGAACTTACTCCTCAACCGGACTTTTCTCAGCACGCCGAACTGCAACGGGCAACAGACTCGGTCTAGGACAGCAGTCCCACCGCTCCCAGCCCGATTTCAGTCTCCAGCGTTCCTTCATGGGTCCAGGGGCACGAACTGTATTCTCCCCACCGGGAGCACAAACAACCTCCGGATCACCAAAGGTTACAGCTTCCTGCCGTTCAGCCGCTTTCAGGAGGAGGGGTCTCGTAACGCCGGAGAAGCATCCAACCGGCTAACAATATTACCAACACGCTCAAAGCTGGAGGGCGCTTCCACAGAATCCTAAGCGCCGCTGCAGCGAGGAACACGAGACCCAGAAGTTCAGGTGAGAAAAATTCTTTAATCGGCACCTTCGTCAAACATAACGTTTCGGCCTCCGAAAGGCCTTAGTCACATGACACACAGAGAGCGCGGTCAGAATTTAAAGTGCTAGTGCTCCACATCAAACACATTTCATTGGACATTGACTAGTCGTCAAGAATAATATCGAAGACAGACTACAACAGCATTATAAATCACAAGGTAATCCCAAAAGAATAATTTATCAAAGTGACTTATGCATATGCGTTTTGCAACAAATTATCCATAACATAGTATGAAAAAAAAAAACGTTGCTTGGTGTCACAATAGTTGCTTTTAGCTGGATAATCCACATTGCGATACAAACCAAGAACAGAAAATACTGTTGGTACTATTGCCAAAGTTGATTTCACATAGATCAATTGACATATTAATTACTGTATATATATATATATATATATATATACTGCTGGCCCCTGATGAGGAAAATAAATTTCCGAAACGCGTCGGGCCTATTTCAAACACGCAACTGCCCATACCAACTAACGCTTTGGGGAAGGCGCACGCAGGCTCGGGTGCTACCCGCTACTTGGACAACCCCATGGAGCGTAATATATATATATAAATATATATATATATATATATATATATATATATATATATGGATTTAATCCCTCGTTCGCTCACTTTCCCTCCGTACTTGTGGAAAACAACAGAAACTGACTCAACTTTTGCTGGTGCGATTATGTTTATTGCTTAGTGCCCTGCCTATATATATATCTGCAACAGCTCGCAATGAAACACCGCCTGAATGCGGAATCACAGGCATGGATCAACTTTTTGTGCCAGCATTATTTTATTTCCTGTTACATGTCAAGACGCGTTTCAGCCGTCCAAGCGGCCTTGATCACCTAATCGTGCGTTCTGACCAGCCCCATTTTAAAGTGCAAGTGCATCAGTATTACAGTTGACATAGAAAAAATACTTTCATGTTCAAATACATATCTTGAAATATTTTTTATATTACAAGACAATTAGAAATGTCATAAATATAAAATAACAGCATAAATGCTTATATTTAGAACAATTCAATCTAAAAATTCCGAATATATATGCTTAAAAATTTTACATTATACATACTACATGGAAACACTATTAAAATAAAGGATTTCAGACTAAAATGATAAAATAAAATAATCACACTCCAGCATAAACCATTTTTCAAAATATGTTAGACCCTAAAAGAGTGACATTTGCTATTTCCATTCCACTAAAAATGTATTTGGGGAAGGTGTTGGACACTAAAGGGGTAACATTCACTATTCAAACTCCAATCAAACCATTTTGGGGGAAAGTGTTGCGCACTAAAGGAGTGTAATTTACGATTTCCACTCCAATGTAAGCCAATTTATGGAATGTGTTGGACACTAAGGAGATGACATTTAATAGTCCCACTCCAATCTAACCTTATTGGGGGAAGGTGTTAATAACTAAAGGGGTGATGTTTACTATTCCCACTCCACTCTAACCATGTTGGGGGAAAGTGTTGGCACGAAAGAGGTGACATTTACTATTCCCACTCCAGTCTAAAAATATTGGTGGAAGTTGTTGAACACTTAAAGGGTGATATTTACCATTCCCACTCCTAGTTAACCATATTGGGGGACGCTGTTGGACACTAAAGGGGTTGCTTTTACTATGCCCACTCCAATCTAAGTCTATTTGAATAGGATGTTAGACGGTAAAGAGCTAAAATATACTATATAAAACATTTTAAAGAGGTCTCATGCAAATTAAACATTTTATATACACGATCAATGGTCCACACTCACACACAATTTGTTAACTAGAAAATTCAGTAGCATTTCATCTAAAAACACACTACCCGAAACAACAGACATATACATACAAATTTAAACCTTAAAATATAAAAAAGTATTATAGCAAACAATTACTATGAATAGAAAAAATGTACAACCATTCCTAAATGTATACCATAAAAAATATAAAATCATAATGCAAAATTAACAATCATAGATTGAAAAAATAATTGAAAAAAAAAATTATTTCAGAAAATGAAGATTATAGGAGCTCATTACGATGGTACAGCACTGTACGCAATGTTAAAAGTACTTGCACTGCATTTCCCTGCACCACGTGGCAGGCACTACATGGTGCCTTCCACTTGGTGCATGGAAATGTACGGAGTGCCATGGGTACCCCCCAGTGCAACCCCCCACACACAGAGGGGGCCTGCAACAGGCCCCCGAATCCAGCCTCGGCCTGTCTTTTTGCAGCGCAAAAAGACAGGAGGAAAGGGATTTCAAAATCCCTACAGCGGTGCCTGCAAGGCACTGCCGCAATACTGCACTGTGTCCCGGTTCCGCAAGGTGGGCAGAAAAGGACCATCTTGCGGTACCATGGTAGAAGGACTTTCCGCCCGCTGCGGACACATTGGGATTCCCATCGCCATCCTAATTTGGCTGTGGACATTTCCTGTGTGATGGCGGAAGGGCCAGCACCGCCGGCCCGGCAGTGGTGGTCCTTCTGCCATCATAATGAGCCCCCAAGTTTTTTAAATAAAATGATTCTTTTAAAACAAAATAAATATAAATTACATGTATGTTTAAAAACATTTGCAGAAAAAATAAAATATTTAAAAGTTTATATAAAAATAATTTCTAATAATTCTTTTTTAAATATTACTTACAAATGATGTTAAATACAATGATATTTTCTACATCGATATTTTCACAAAGATATTATAAACCACGTTGAAAAAGATGTTTTATATTCCTGTCGATGATATTTCTGAAATCCCGATATTCTTGACTCTGAGGGGCTGATTACGATGGCGGTCAGACAAGTGTCTGCCCGCCATCATTTTGAGGTTGGGACTGTCCAAAAAAGAGGCGGTGGTCCTAACCTCTAACTTATGATCCGACTGTCGTGTTAGAAACATGCGTTTTTGCATTGAGGCTTGTGCTGTGGCTCCGGAAAATGGCCATAGCACAAGCCTGAATGAAAAAATGCATATTTAGAAACATACCTGTACCGTGGTTCCTGGCACAGGGAGCATGAAAGTTTCATGGGGCACCACTTGTGCCCCTGGCCCTCATACCAGGGGGCAGGAGGTGCTACTAGGGCCCCCAAAGTCCCTTTCCATCTGCCTCTACATGGCGGTATGAACACTATGCATAGGCCAATGGAAACAGACATTGTAATTCCAACAGCGGACCTGAGCAGGCACAGCCCCTATTGTGTCACAAAAGACGGTCTGGGTGTTGGCAGGATGGGCCCTCCTGACTTGATGAACAAGCAGAGCTGTCACCTTTAACACTTGCACTTCTGATGCACTGCCTCAGCTCACACACAAATGGCTTCATAGAAGGCAAGCAGACTGTGACCAGGGCAGTGAGGCAGGACATTCCAGACACCTATGTAGGGGGAAAACTCCAGACTCTGCTGCACTTCAAAGGAGGCATCAGGTATAAAAATAGGACTTTCAGACCCACTCTTCAGTACTCTCCTGTACCTGAGGATATTACAGATGAAGGGCTGTCCAGTTGTTCTGCTGCTCTGGACCTGCCTGGACCTGGAACTGGAGCTGCCTCAGGCTTGCCCTGATGTCTAAGAATGAAGACTGGACCTGCGTCCTTCCTCCAAGGAGGAGTGACCCAAAGGGTCAACCGGCTGCCCTCCCGTTCTGAGCTACAGGAACACAACAAGCTCTCAAGGCGTCTCTGCAACTGCCCAGTTGTCCTGCTGCACTGGACATGGCTAGACCTGCAACTGTACCTGCCTGAGTCATAATGGCCTCTCCTGGAGTGAGTTCCTGATCTTTAAGAGGTGTCTTCCAGGTCCTGGATTGTTAATGTAATTTACAACAAGGGGTGGTGATGGACACAGTTTCTGAATTAAGCAGAGTACTCTCACCCAGTCAAGAGATCAGGGCTAGATCCAACACCGTTTTTTAGCTCATTGCACCATCCCAGTTTCAGAACCTGGCAGTATGCAAATTAGTCTGTCCCTGGCCCAGTGCATCATGGGAACAGGGCAGACCAGACTACAAGAGCCAATTCTTACACTGGGAAGGAAACAAGCTTCCGGGGACCGGTTTCTGGCATTTCAGCCGTCTTCGGCCCGGCTTGCTTGAATCCTGATGGTGCAATGAGCAAGGGACTCACATCTGAGTATACCCTTCCACGCTTAGGGTGGACAAAATAATTTACAACAAGGGGTGGTGATGGACAGAGTTTCTGAATTAAGCAGAGTACTCTCACCCAGTCAAGAGATCAGGGCTAGATCCAACACCGTTTTTTAGCTCATTGCACCATCCCAGTTTCAGAACCTCGCAGTATGCAAATTAGTCTGTCCCTGGCCCAGTGCATCATGGGAACAGGGCAGACCAGACTACAAGAGCCAATTCTTACACTGGGAAGGAAACAAGCTTCCGGGGACCGGTTTCTGGCATTTCAGCCGTCTTCGGCCCGGCTTGCTTGAATCCTGATGGTGCAATGAGCAAGGGACTCACATCTGAGTATACCCTTCCACGCTTAGGGTGGACAAAATAATTTACAACAAGGGGTGGTGATGGACAGAGTTTCTGAATTAAGCAGAGTACTTGGATTGTTAATGTGGCATCATTTGAGCTCCTCCTTGAAGCTAAGGAGAAATACTGAGGTTTTAGGCTCTTCTCAAACAGGCTTGTTCATGCCAAGATCTTGCTGCCCAGGATGGCAACCAACACTAAACTCTGATGGACCGGATTCTTCACACCACAGTGACTGTAAGTGATGACCTGCAACACGAGATCAACATTTTGCGTTACAGCATCGACTGCCAACACGGAGCTCCAGCAATGGTCATTCATGACACCCAACAAAAGCTTTCCGCTACTGCAACGACCATCCGCGACACCCAGACAGCGCTTCGCTAGAGTGACGGCCATCCACGACTCTCTCCCTCCTCATCACGGCCTCCTCTGCCACAAACTGAAATCTTCACTTTAGAAACTAAATGTTCCAGCTGGACTAACCTTGTCCCTTTATCTAACCCATGTTCCATCGTGGTCAGCATAAACTTGTGACTTTCACCTGGTGTTGCACTACCAGATAACCGTGAGTGGTGCTTTGTGCTTTTAGGCACTATACTTACCGTAAATCCTTGAAATTGCATATCTCTGCTTCTACTGATTGGATTTTTTATGTATTCATGTCAAATAATTGATTAACTTTTACTCCAGTTTTTTTAATTGGTGTGGGAGTTTTTTTGGGTTGTGTTTTCACTGTTTGTGTGCTGCATAAATACTTTGCACATTGCCTCTAAATTAAGCCTGACTGCTTTAATCCCAAGCTACCAGAGGATTAAGAAAAAGATAATTTAGTGACTTTTGTGATTCACTTTAACATGGAATGTGGCCGTTGCTTGAGGAGGGCTCACACCCCTCTCAACTCACAAACAAATTACTCATATTGATGGCCAGTAGTGGGATTCAGTACTTGTTTTTGTTCAGTGCCATATAGTGATTTTGTGTAACACTAAAATCTCCAAAAAATAATTGGATACCATAGTCAACTTCTTTTTTCTCTCAAATTGGTAATTTTTCCAAAAATAATTCTTACCACACCTTCATACACTTTTGACTCTTTTTCTGTTGCACCTGTGATACCATGCCAGAATGAAAATGGATCCAAACTGCCTGTCATACTTGAATATGAGGGAGCTTAAGGACTTCTACATGGAGATGGGGCTGGTCTTGGAGAAGGGGTCTGCAAAGAAGGACCTTTTGGCAACCCTGTATGATTTTAATGTAGCACACTGGTGGAAGACTCACACAGGCAACAAAGAAGGTGATGGCCCTGAGAAAGATGATGACGAGGAGGAAGGAAATGAATTAGCAATGGTTCTAGAGGAGAGAAGCAGGACCACATAGGTGTAGTCTCCTGCTGGATCCAAAGCAGGAAGCAGTGTATCCTTCTGCACCCTGTCTTCTGAAGTGTTGAAAGACAGACAGGCTGAGAGGGACCTGAAGATGCAGCTAGCCAGACTGGCACAGAAGAGAGAAAACCTGATGCTGAAAAGGTTTCAAAAAGAAGAAGGCTGAGGTAATAAGGGTCTTGGCAGAAAATAGGATGTTGTGGACTCATGAACTGAGTCTAAAGGAGCTGGACTTGAAGGGAAAACCACAGTCCAGCAGAAATGGTGGCAGTAACAGCACAGCGTCCAATGGAGATCTAGGACTCCACATACCCAAATACCTGGTGCCTTTGAGGTAGGGGATGATATTGTTAGATGGTTTCCAGCCTATGAGGTAGCCATTAGAAAACATAGGGTCCCAGGGGAGCTTTGGGGGACAGGCCGTGGAGGCACATTCCAGCTATAAGGAGGGATACCCTGGTGGACTTCAGGAAAGCTATTAAAACATTTCTCTTCCCCTCTGACTAGCCCTTCCCCGTCCCTTTCTATGTTCTTGCGCTTACCTGTTCAGTTTCTTAGCCTCCTTGGTTTATGTTCTTCTGCTGGCATCGCCGGGATGCCTCTTCACTGAGGCAGCGGCGCCCTATATAAACTCAGGTAATATAACATAACATAGCGTGAGAGGTAGCTGCCCATGTGTTCTACACTCCCATGAAAGCAGCCCTTAACACTAAGTTTAACCTCCCCCTAAAGGGATACGCCTAACTTTTATAGACAGCCATAGACTCAATTGGCCAGTCTTGGGTAGATCTTCTGGAATTCTCTGGGAAAGCACTCATGGGTTGGGTGAAGGGCAGCCAAGTGAGTAGTGACAAAGTGCTGTTTGACCTCATTTTGAGAGAGCACATGTCCAGTAACTGTTTCACAGAGTTGCACCAACAAATGGTTGACTGCAAGCACAATCACCACAGGGAGATTACAAAGGAGGCAGACCTCCTGGGGAGGGTAGTTCAGGTTCTCCTCAACAGAATGAGGGGGAGGTACACAGTGACTAAGACAGGTCTCAGAATAGTGTGGGGAAAATGTTCACATACCCCTTATAAGAGTAGATGGGGAGGTCTTGTGGGCAGTGGCCCAGGGCACCCTATTTCCAACCCCAGTGCTTTGATTGCTCCCAGCTGGAGCACAAGTGAGGGGATTTGATTTGTAACAAATGACCACCCACAAGTGGGAGTTTCACAGGTATAGGTAGACCCCAGATACCCATTGACTGCATTCTGGGTACTACATTATCACCAGTGCCCAGGGTGCTGGAAGGGGCGGCCATCCAGGGAACAGTGAAAGCGCAGTTTCCTGGGGGTACCACAAGCAGAGGGTGGCGAAGCCCAGATGGAGGGCAGTGGAAGGAATGACTTATACCTGCCACCTGTTCAACCTCAGGGTACAACTCCTTAGCTGAAGAGCCAGTCGCAGGTTATGATCCCAGAACTGGTGGGAGATGAAGTAAAAGAAGGGTGCCTAACTCCCAAGGATGTTGCCAGCCGCTCAGAGTAACTTCAGAGAACCCTCGATGGTCCAGGGCCTAGCTCTTGACACTGACAGTCAGTGTCAGTGGTCTATGTTGTTTGCTGTACTTATAGGCAGAGTTTTCTTTGGGTTGGGGGCAGAAGTCTGTCCTAAGGTGCAGAGTGGGCCACATCAAGTTGTTGCCCATGGTGGTACTGTCTGCCTACTGGGATACATCGATGAGCAAGTTAAAGTTAGGAGCTGCAGAGATGGGATCCACAACTGAGGAGGAGGGTTCCTCGTGAGTCAGTGTTGTGGCTCCGGGGAGTGTTGACAGAGGGATCCAACTGAGTTCAGAAGGGCATAGAACTGACAAGTGCCTCTGCAGAAGAAGGCCATTGTTCACGTTCTAATGCCCGAGCAGGAAAGCCCATCAAGGTATTGATTAGGCTACCCTGGCTTTAGGTTGGAGGAGAGTCTTGTTGGGCCTGGCCCTCTCTGCAGGGTCACCCCCTAACATTTTGCCTTCACCGCTGCTGTTTTCTGAATCTGTATTTGTTGCATTTTAGGATTCTGGGCATTTTATCTTTGCTAATCAGTGCTGGACTGCTTCTGTACTCCCCTAAAAACATGGGGCAATCGGTTTGCTTCTGACTGACACATTTTCATTGACTTGGAAGTCCCTAGTAAAGTGGTATTACATGTACCCAGGACCTGTAAATTAAATGCTACTAATGGGCCACCCACTTAGGTAGAGTTTCTAAACATGTCTCAGGTCTGTGGTTTGCAGCCTATGTGCCGTTTTCAATTGCCATTTCGTCCTGGCACAAACCTCCCTTTTTATTAGCACGTATAAATCCCACCTATGGTAGGCCCTAAACAGCCCATAGGGCAGGGTGCAGAGTATTTAAAAAGTTGGAAATATATATTTTACATTTCCTGGTAGTGACAAATCACATTTGTGTTTTACTACTGTGAGGCATGCCTCTCCTATTTGATAATATTGGGTTACCATATTACATTTAATAAGGGATAACATTTGGTCGGGAGCAACTAGAACTGTCATGTTTGGTGTCTGAGGACTTTTAATTTAAAATTACCTTTAATGGTAAAGTCAGATTTTAAGTCACAATTCTAAAAATGCCACTTTAGATGCAGTTGGCCTTTATGTATTCCTCCCAGACAGTATCAAAATAGAGGGTGTGGATGTTGGCAAAATGGGCCATCCTGTCTTAATGAAGGGGGTGGAACTCTCTCCAGTCAAACTTGCACTTAAGAGACACTGCCTCAGCTCACACACAAAGAACTTCACACTAGCCCAATGTTCCTGCATACCGTCTGGGACCAGAACAGGGAGGCAAGAAATTCCAGACACCTCTGTAGGGGGAAACCCCAGAAGTTCCTTCTACTTGAAAGGGGGCACCAAGTATAAAAATAGGACTCTCAGACCCACTCTTTAATATGCTCCTGGACCAGTGGATACTACAAAAGGACTTGCCAGATGTCCTGCTGCACTGGACCTGCAACTTGAACTATCTGGGATCTTCCCTGCTGTCTGAGAAGGACTAAAGAGCCTGCACCCTTCATCCAAGCTGCATACATTGAGCTCCTCCTAGAAGCAAAGGAGGAATTCTGAGGTTTTGGGCTCGATCCCGTCCATGGCAAGATCTTGCCACCTCTGTCTGCCTTCAACAGGAAGTTCTGGTGAAGCCGTCAGAGATGACTGTCAACACAAGTTCTGTATTTTGCAATGCAGCATCAACAGCCCACAGTAACTGCCAACGTGAAGCTCCAGCAATGACCATCCGTGACACCAGACAGGACCTTCTTGCTACAGTGACGACTATCTTCAACACTCGGTCTGCTCTTTGCATTATATCAATGAATATCGGCGACCTTCTCTCTGCTCCTTGCGGGCTCCTCCACCACAAACAGAATTCTTCATGCTGGACTTTAGGAAGTAACGGTTTCAGCAAGATTAACCCTGTATCCACCAGGTGCTCTATCGCAGTTGACCTGAACTTTTGATTTTCACCCGGCCTCGCACAACTGGATAACCGTGAGTGGCGTGTTGTGCTTTTAGGTGCTATACTCATCTTACATTTTTTAAATTTGGTGTCAAATGATGTATTTAATTTATCTATATTGTCCTGTAGTTCCTATACAACCTATACAGGTACTGCGTTGTAGGCCAGCATACATTGTAGGATTGGTGTCAGACTGATTCTGAACACCCCATCGTGTATGTTGGCATTTTGTACCAGCTAGTTCACAGTGCCGCTATAATCTCCTCTTACCAAGGAGAGATTAGTTCTTAGCAACCATCGAACATGACAACCCTGATCCCTCATGACCGTGGAAACAATATACCACTTTTTGCTCAGTCACTAGTGCTTTCTTAGTCTGTCTAACAGAGATATACAGAATAAACAGGCTGGGCATTTTCAATAAGTGTTTATTGAACAGTTGATATTCGGGTGTAAAATAGGTGATCTGCAACAACCGTTAAACAGTAGCCGATATATAGAGGATTAGAAGCACTAGGAAAGTAAACGGATGGTAAAGCTCTGCTATTTTGGAGTAATCATGAATACATACAAGTACATAAAATACATGATAATAAAAAGATGCGTACTCCTACTATGTCTCCCTAACTTGAGGTACCTAAGTGTACCTAGCATGTGCGCAGGTGTGAAGCCAAGAATCCCTCTAGGATAAAGTCAAACCCATTACATGAAGTGAGAGACTGTCTCGGTCTCGGGTTGGACACCCAGCAAGGGATGTTCGACCACTGCGTGCTAGAGTGTCTGCATGCAGGAACCTCAGTGTCTCTGGTCAGTGTGTCGACCGGGAAGTCCTGATCTCCTCTGGCTATCTTAGCAAGATGTGATGTATATATACCCATATGTCTCCCCAGGAGTCCTACTTTGCTGTATTACTGTGTAGGACTAAGGATGACGTCGGGCATGAACTTTATACATAGATATTATACAGGAGATGGTAGTCCTGCTGTGCTTTCAAGAATCCTCATGTATAATGTATGAGATTTTGAACTAGGGAATACCCCTGTTCTGAATGCAGTGTCGTATCTAGGTAAAAGGTGCTTAATAGTCCAGAACATATGGTCTTAAATCGGTGGACGATGCCTGTCACATCAGACCTGTTAAAGATGCGATTTACCATTTCAGCGAAATGGAAGGGCAAAGTCGCAACTGAAGACCTTGCGATCAGGAGATCAAAAGTCTCTCGAGCGGAGATTAAGGGTACAGACTTTTTTAAAAGCATGGCTTTCATTCTGCTCAAAGCATCAAACCCTATTAATGAAACATTTAGCGAAGGCCATAACAGTGCCTCCCTGACCGTATGTGTTGGTGGAAACAAGCAAGTAATCCTGGAGTTCACGGTTGCCAGGTATGAGATGCCCGGAAGCATCCCACAGCAACCTTGATCGCTCAGCATCAATTAACTCCCATTCAAAAGTAGCCTGAACACTGGAGTGATCATGGCAGCTGGGGCACCCCTCAAGTGACAGAATACGTTTGCTACTGAACCATTACATGCACCATGCAGCATCATATCCTGACATATGAGTGATCCACTTAAAGTGTCCTCACAGTTTATACCACTTAAAACACTTCTCTATCCCCACTCCCACATCGAAATCGAAATTCCCAAGATTCCTTGATGAATTCCCTACCCATTTCTTCATATCTGACTGCCTGCATTTGCTCAAGGCAACATTGAAATTGGAAAGCAGTGACCGGTAGAGTTATGTGGCCATGGATTAACCATTCCGTGGACGGTGATTTTGCCACTGTAAAAGCTAATCTATCCAGTTTTCCAATACACAGCTTGTATATTTTGCTCCCCTTTGTGCCATGTCTATCTGTTTTTCTGTTAGGTTGTATGAAGAAAACAGACATGTTCTGTTGATAAAACGCCAAGGCACATATCACGTGCATAAAGATTACAGCGCCCAGCTTAACAATATAATAGAACACAATTGTGATTGCCTGTGCTGAAATATGGGCAAATCCCGTTCTAATATATCTATTGCAGAAGGTACAATGTTATAAGAATCAGGTTACTGTTATCTCCGTGCACTCCTGATTTGAAGAAAGTTTCAAAAGATACTTGAGGCGCGATCCTTGTCGCACTGTGCCTAGCAGTGCCTTAAGTAATTCAGAGAATGTGTGATTTGAAAATCACTAAGGACGCGCACATTTATGTTGAGTTTTAATGACTTTTTTGCTGGTTAGAACCTCCTTAAGGTTTCTTGATCTTTTGAATGCAAAAGTTAATTGGTCACTATATAAATTTTTCAAGTCTGGTTCATCTTTGATAAGCGACCAATGGTGGTTGATAATTCTCTTGATTTTTTTGGCAGCTGTTGAAAATTTTAGGACACATACTGTTTTTTGTTCCTTGGTTTGTACTACGGGTGTCAATAGAGAATTAATGTAATGAAGATGTTATGTTATTTCAACCGTCTATGGTTCGTTTGCTGATCGCTAAGGTCCTGTATGTTTTCATTTTCCAGGCCCCTGACGAAGGGTTACCCTGCATAACCCAAAATGCATTGGGCATGAAGTAATGCAATTAATTGTTTATGTTTGGAATAAACTTCTACAAACACTGTCGATAAGAAGGTTCAGGTTAGGTACATGTCTTGTCCCTCTAGAAGGGTGGAATGCTACTCCCGTCGCCAGAACTGGCGAGGGGGTAGTATTCCAATTCGTATGACACCTTACTCGACATGTTTTGATAAAGCCAAACCAAAGATAGCATTTAACCGCGAGGTTCATAATGCACTTAAGAGTATATGGTATGGCAGTATCATGAAACAGCTAAAGGACATGGTTCCGAAAGCTGCAGACAGGCTCAGCTCACGCCAGAGCACCATCTCACATATTTCCAAGCACTCTGCCTCCAGGATTGATGAGGTCTTTCATAGGAGTGGCTGATAGGAACATATGTGTCCATTTTAGGTTAGGTATAGGCATACTACACCTAAGTAAGGGGTGGTTACACCGACTTACCCCAGCTGAGTGATCAGCCAGTTGTGTCAAATATGGAGGCCAGGCCAGGCCAGGGGTGGCACAATACGTGCTGCAGCACCTGGTAGGCCTTGGAAGCACCTGCCCTGGGTACCTAGGGTACACTGTTACAGGGGCCAATAAGGTGAACCAGTTCCAATTGGGTATGTACCCAAGGTACATGGAGTCCATTTTAAGGAGGGAGCAATTAGCCTGGGGCCCTGAATAGCAGGATCCCAGGCCAACTAAAGTAAAAAACCAGCTAAATACTAGGCGAAAAGTTTGGGGGTAACCATAGTCAGATATCCACCTTCCTACACAACCCCCCCCCCAAACGAAAGCACAGCCAGCACAGCCAGCACAGCCCCACTAACCTTTCCATGGAGATTTACCATTCTAGAATGGGTTTCTTGTTCAACCTCAGCCCAGGCTGAGATTTCCAAATCATTCCCCAGTAGACAATCTACAGGCAAGTTTAAGGACACTGCCACTCTCTTTGGGCCAGTGACTCCTCCCCAGCTGAGATTTACCACTGCTATGGGATGATTTTTCTGAACTCCATCAATGTTTGTCACCTGGTATGTGGCACCAGGTAAAAGTTGCAGAGAGGGGACTAGATTCTCAGTCACCATGGTGATACTAGCCCCTGTGTCTCTGTAGGCCTCAACTTTCAAACCATTGATGAGCGGTTCTTGTCTATACTTGCTCAAAGTTTTTGGGCAATCAGTGAAATTGGCAAACCCCATGCCAGTTTCATAGACAAGAGTATCTGAGGTAGGGGACCTGGTTAGGCCAGAATCCACCTGTGTTCCAAAAGTAAATCCACCCAAATTCTTGGGGGTGCTCCCACCACCTGGGGGACCACTGCTAACAGTGACAGGAGGTGTTGGATCTTTACCTGGAGGTATATTTTCCTTATTGCAGGCCCTAGGGCAACTGGGGTCAGTTTTCCAATGGCCAGGCGTTTTACAGTTATGGCAATAATGCTTTTTCTCTGTAGAGGAAGTGTCTTGGGACCCACCCCCATCCTTGGAGTTTTGGGGCGCTGGGAAGTCTTCTCTTTTGATTTATCCCCACCCTTCTCTTGAGGCTTGGTAGTCTCTTTCTTTTGGTCACCACCCTGGTTCTTAGGCCTGATCCTGGTTCTGACCCATTTGTCTGCCCTCTTACCCAATTCTTGTGGAGAGGTCAGATCAGAGTCTACCAGGTGCTGATGTAGAAGCTGATTTTGACAATTACTTAAGATTTGCTCTCTCATAATTAAATTATACAATCCTGTATAGTCTGTAACCTTACTTCCCAGCAACCAGCCCTCCAGAGCCTTAGTGGCACATTAAACAAATTCAGACCAGTCCTGAGTCTGTGTCTTCTGGGTGTCTCTGAACATTAACCTGTACTGTTCAGTGGTTAAGCCTAACCCATCAATCAGAGCACTCTTCAGGACCAGGTAGTTTCTAGAATCCCCATCACTAACTGTGAGGAGTCTGTCTCGGCCTCTACCTTCAAAGGAGAGCCACAAGATTGCTGCCCACTGCTCCTGAGGGATCTGCTGTACTCTGCAGGCTCTCTCAAGTGCAGTCATCCATTTGTGGATGTCATCCCCACTCTTGTAGGGGGGCACAATCTTACTCAGGTTTCTATTGTCATAGGACCTGTCTTTATCATTTTGGATATTGCTGCCACCAGTGGATCCTAATCCACTCTCTCTAGGCTGCCTTGCTCTAGCGAGTTTCTATTTGGCCAGGGCAACTTCTAATTCTTGCTTCTGGATCCTAAGTTCAGCCTCTCTCATTTTGGCCTCATGTTCCCTTCTCTGAGGGCTAGACAGCTCCCTTCTGGAGTGTCCATGAGAACCTCTAGAAGCTTGGGAGGCATTGGACTCACCTGAGTGATTCCTTCTCCTCCTTTGCTCCTGGTTAAGTCCACTTGGGGGCCTGAATGGGTTGGACCCACTTTCAGTCCCAAATGTGCTTAAGTTAGCCAGGTTAAGCCTGCTGATAGCACCTGACTATTTCTCTCATCGTCAGACCCACTTTCCTCCTCCTCCTCCTCTTCTTCCTCATCCTCTGGCTGAGTATCTCCAGTGACCTGGTCTTCCTCATCTATCTGGATGACAGGGGCAGGGGTGTCAGTGTTGTCATCTTCAGTGGGAGAGCCTCCCTCTCCAGTCCCTGAGGGGCCTCGTTTGGAGGTCTTTAGAGCTTCAGACTGGTCTAAAAGCTCTCTGAGGTGACTTGCTGTAGGGGTAGGACCCGTTTTGATTCCTCTTAAGGAACACAGCTGCCTCAGTTCTTTAAAAGTAAAGATAGCAAATTTGGATGGTGCCCTTGGAGGGTCACACTCAACAGAGATAGGTCCAGTGGATCCCTCTGCTCCAGACATTGCTCTAGTGTGGGTGGATATGTTGCAATCTACCTACACTGGTGTTTGCCTAACAAACCTATCTAGTAGTTGTAGTCAGGGTGTGCTACTCCCTATCCTCTACAACGACTAAGTTCAGTAGAACTTAAGTATACTAGTCTTGTTTTAGTGTACCTATCAGGTACCTGTATGATCTTTCAAATGATACTCTCAAAGATTGTAATGGTAAAACAACAGCAAGCTCAAATCCCACCGCTGCCACCAATGTGAGAAGTTGGCCTGGTATATGATGCTCACTAGTTCTAGTGATCACCTTGTACCATGCTAAGCAAACCTTATGGTGGAGGTTGTAAAGTCAACCTTATAGACAAGCTATCCTAGGGGTAGCATGGACTAAGCAGTCTTAGGCTAAACTCTGTAAAGGCATGTGAAGCAAGCTGTTTTACCATACACAATCCCCTTGAATACCAAATGAAAGGACACCACACAGATATATATTGAAAATATATATAGATTTATTTCTACAAATATCCCCTATACTCTTTATGAGCACAGAAGCAAATGCATTAAAACAAAACACAGTTTAAATATACAAAGCTGCACAAATATGGATGAGCCCTAGGGGCCACCTAAATCATATACTACAATAGTGGTATAAGAACCACTATGGGGAAAGTGAAGAGGCCTAGGGCCTGGGGAATCACTAGGGCTGTTCGAGACTAGCAGTGATGAAGTCGGGAAAGGCCCGCGGGACTCGAGTGCAGTGCTCAAAGTGCACGCATACACCAATGTTAAGTCAATGGTGCGTAAAAGTTACAACGTTAGTGTTTAAGGAACCTTCCGATGGACCTACAAGGATAAAACGTTAGACACAGGCACTAGAGGTGTACACCAGTGTGGGAACACCGGCATTGCTGAGTTACCTCACCCACAGGAAGCGGGTGCACAGGTGCGAAGTAGTGTCGGGTTTCGTCACGCAGGTCGATGGTGCTTGGAGCTGAAGATGCTGCAGGCGGGCCGTCGTGAAGAGTTCCGGTGGATCCAAGGGTGGATCTGAAGAGGTGAAGACCTGAAAGCAGAGGGGACAATGTTCAAAGTCACTAGCCAGTGACTACCGTGGAACCAGGATGGAACCAGGCGATGTCGGGTGCAAACAGGTGATGAAGTGAAGATTGTCTCTGCAGCCACGTGGACACGAAGAGGTCAAGGATGTCCAGGAGTCGATCACGAGCTGTTCCACGTAGGCTCTCGCTGATGGCGGTGTTGGCAACTTGATTGGAGCAAACAGGCCTTGGCTAAAGCAAGCCATGCAGGAATCAATGCAAGCTTCTCACTCGAACCAGCAAGGTCAGAGCGGGTGCTCCTTTTCAGGGGAGCAAGGGCCAGTCTGGAGCAACCAGACCAGTGGTGTAAGTTGTAGTTTTTGTTGCCAAGATGGCCACTAGCCACGTGGCAAGTGACCGGAATGCCGTGTCAAGTGGCAAAGTGCAAAAGGGCCCCACGCAGATCGTGGAGATGCTGGGGGGCTGATCTTTGGTGCAAATGCTGCTCGGTGTTAGGGCTTCTCAAACCCCAAAGCACAGCATCGAGGGTGCCTCGGGTGCTGCGCAGTCAGCTCTTCGGGGGTTTTCCCAGATGTCCGGTCCCACGTCTCTGGTGCCTCCACGGGTCTCTTCTTTTCAGGGACTGTGGATCGGGCTCCGAGATGTCTGGGAGTCTGGGTCTTGTCAGGCTCTGGGCTCGGGCTCCTGCGGGAGGCGGCGGCAAAGCAGACGTCGAGTTGCTGGTTGGTGCCTGTATTCACAGGGTGGTCACTCCTTGGCCACAAGGGAGATTCTCTTCAGTCTTCTGTGCAGCAGAATGTCGAAGTCCAAGTTTCTTCTGTATTTTAAGTCGAGTTCAGGATGATCTGAAGTCTCAGGACACAGCTCCTACTCTTATTCCAAATCTGGGGGCCGGATCACCTACTAGGTCCCTCCTCTGGGTGGGAGCAGGAAGGGGGGTGGCTACACCCCCTTTCCTTTGTCCAGCTTCGCGCCAAGACTGGGGCTGGAAAGCCCCAGCACCGGTTTGAACTGGCCTATGCACAGGGACACCTTGTGTGCCCCAGGCATGTCTGATTCTATTCAGCCCTGTCCTACCCAATACACAAAATCCTGTCTGGGGTGGTGCTAGCACCTCCCAAGGCAGGAAGCCCTTTTTTCAAGCTGCCCTCACTGGAAGGACTCCCAGCAGCAGGAAGTCAGACTTGTGTCTGTGGTGGCAGCATACATTTTGTGATGCTGAGGCTCTGTTTAACTTTAACCGGGGTTCAGGCTAGGTACATGTCGTGTCCCTCTAGAAGGGTGGAATGCTACCCCCGTCGCCAGAACTGGCGAGGGGGTAGTATTCCAATTTGTATGACACCTTACTCGACATGTTTTGATAAAGCCAAACCAAAGATAGCATTTAACCGCGAGGTTCATAATGCACTTAAGAGTATATGGTATGGCAGTATCATGAAACAGCTAAAGGACATGGTTCCGAAAGCTGCAGACAGGCTCAGCTCATGCCAGAGCACCATCTCACATATTTCCAAGCACTCTGCCTCCAGGATTGATGAGGCCTTCCATAGGAGTGGCTGATAGGAACATATGTGTCCATTTTAGGTTAGGTATAGGCATACTACACCTAAGTAAGGGGTGGTTACACCGACTTACCCCAGCTGAGTGATCAGCCAGTTGTGTCAAATATGGAGGCCATGCCAGGGGTGGCACAATACGTGCTGCAGCCCCTGGTAGGCCTTGGAAGTACCTATGCCCTGGGTACCTAGGGTACACTGTTACAGGGGCCAATAAGGTGAACCAGTTCCAATTGGGTATGTACCCAAGGTACATGGAGTCCATTTTAAGGAGAGAGCAATTAGCCTGTGGCCCTGAATAGCAGGATCCCAGGCCAACTAAAGTCAAAAACCAGCTAAACACTAGGCGAAAAGTTTGGGGGTAACCATAGTCAGATATCCATCTTCCTACAGGCATAAAGGAAGCAGAAAAAAATCTGTCAACATATTTTTCTGTGCTGATGTTGGTCCAATCTTATGATAAAATGCGGCCCGGTATGACGTGTTAAATCCTGGAAAATATGGAAATGTCTGTGCAAATGTCTTTGAACAGCTTTTTGCCTGTGTGGGACAATGTTCTCATATGGTGGTAGGCGAACATATTTCTGGGATTAGCAGATTGATGAAGAAATTTATGACCATAATGTTGATAGTAATACATTGATTCAAAATCTGATGTGCCATCCAACATTTCATTGTTCAAAAAGGCAGCAGATGTTTCTAAATCAGACAACATATTATTGTCAGTTTCATAATCCCAATCATCAGAAAATATACTGGAGGTAATGATATCACTCAATTATATTTTAAATAAATGTAGAATTTTCAAAAGTTCGGTCGGACCAAATGTATCATAATCAACCTTGTCCCATACTCTACCATCAGGTATAGGAACTGCTGTAATGTTCACTGATGACAATTCTCATTGTTCACAATGTGATGATAAGTGAGGTTTCAGAATCACATTCACTTTTTATGCTGCAGAGCTGTGTCAAAGGTAAGTTCCAATTATAAGCATGCTAAAAACAATTAGTAAGCCTATCCAGAAAAGAAAGAAAAGTATCCCGGTAAATACCCAGAGTTCTACCCATGGTGATGCCAGGTAAGTTTTTTTTAAGAAAGTTCAGAAAGTCTTTAATTTGCTGGTTGCGTGTTTTTGGGCTGGCGTCGTTTCAGGCTCACTTGGATCCAATGAAAAGGTAACAAAGTCGATGAAATTGCCAGATGCAGTTCGATCAATTTCTGGTATTTCTGCAGGTCTTGTGGAAACTGCAGCTTGCTCTCATTGAGGCATGTTGATGTAGATATCTGTGTTTTGTCGAGGTCAAATTTGTCTTTCATCTTGATTTTGATTCTGTTTAGTAACATCAGTTTCTAGAGGAACGAGTTCCATGGCATTATTGCATAGTCCATCATTCTGTGCAGGGGACTCGTCAAACGTGATGAGTCTTTCTGTTTGAGCTTCTTTTATGGTAGCGAGAGAAGGGCGTTGTTTACTCTGGAGTCCACAAGGCCTACTATTTAGTATCAGCCACATAGTGTGATTTGATTAAGTTGATTGAGACAAATCTTTTCTCCTTTTTTCCATCAAGAGGCGGTAGAAGTGCAGTTCATGTCCCTTCAACAAGGACTGGTACATAGTTTCTGTATGATGGCCCAAATTCTTTTTTGTCTGCAATTTTCTCTCTGACTAGATTCCCAAGTTTAGGGATCCAGACAGGTCTTGCCGTAACTGACTTGACTTCCCAGGTGGTGGTCTGCTTTACCTGGACATTGCTTTGTAGTGCCCTGGATTCATTCAGATCCTGTAAAACAGCCAAACGTTTATGGATGTCAAAATGTTTATCATCTGCCACTGTGCCTTCACAATCAAGGTCAGGTATCCTCATTCTTGTCCCAAATACCACCCCCTAGAAAACTTCTTGGCATGTTATTCAATGCTCGTTGTACTCCATGAATGTACCCAATTCTCAGCCAAGCCTAATACTGTAGTTGTTAAAGACTGCTTTAAGTCCCGTTTTTTCCTTCCGACTACCTAATTTCCCTTGGGGTGGTATGGAGAGGAGTACCACAATGCTACATACAAACCTCCCATGGCTTACTTGTAAGCCCTAGAGCTAAACACTAGGCCACAGTCAGAATGTAATGTGCTAATTGCGTATGTCCCTATACAGACTCGCAAAACTTTTATGACAGTTCTAGCATCAGCCGAGCGCTGGGGCCACACCCATGGGAATCTAGAGCAGGAATCTACTGTAACCATGATATACCTGTAAGGCCTCAGTGGTCCAAATAAACACATGCGAGTGGTTTGTCTGATATTAGTAATGTTGTCTGCGCTATGTGGAGCCTTTCATCTGCTGACAGATTTTGCATTTCAAGACATAGTCCTTAGTCTACTTTGTTAATCCTGTCTTCCAATAGCATTGTTTCAGTAAGGAAACAGTTGCCGCACTCCTGCGTATGCAGAACCTATACCCTTGTGTGCTGCTAGAATTAAACCCAACCTGCGCTCCATATTTGATATTACACTATCCCCCACTCCAGGAATCTGAGCAAATTGAACGTTATTTGCATCTAATTTGTAGGAGTACTTGAGTGGAAATCTTTTCGGGAGTGCTGTTTTATTGCATGTAGCAATAATTGCAAACCATAATCTCACTGTCTATTCTTGTTTTTTAATAAGTTATTGCAGCTACGGAAGCCGTGCGTATCGCCCCCTTTGCGGCATCATTAGCCAATTAATTCCCTTCAACGGGAACGGCAACACGTTGATGACTCAGTGTGTGCATCACGTGAGCCCTTGGTCGTTCATTTTTCAACTCTAATACCTGTTACCAGATCGTTTTTTGCCTAATTGTGGCACCTTTTGCATCTCTGAGCCCATTTTGTCCCTAGTGGTGTAAGTATTCATTGTATGACTGCACACAGTAAAAGGAATCACACATGATTAGTGTGTGGAATTCTCAATCTCTATTTACCAGTGCCAGTAACAGAGCTTTTAATTCTGCAAGTTGTGTCGCACAGTCTCCTAGAGACTTGGTTTTTGTACAACTCGGATGAAACTTTCCATCCTGCATATGCGACCTTTAACGATTACCCAGGTGGCGATGTATTGCTGTTTACTCCCAATGGCCGCTTGAGCAGATCCGGCAGTGTAAATTAAATATTCATACTGATCTACAGGCAATATTTCATTAGAGAGAGGATAGTCTTGTCCGTATTGCAGGAATGCCTGTGTTTTTAGACTTGGGTCGTACCTGTATTCTACATCAGTTCCAGTAAAAGAATTAGCCCATTGTAGCCATCTCGGATGAAAGGCTTTAGCATTTGGCACGCTAGCCTTTGTAGCAGACTCTAAAGCCGGTACTGGGGTTACGACTATTATTCGCTTTCCCTGAGCCAGTGCTCTTTCTCTTACTACAGCAGTCTGCACTTCTGTAAGAGTCTTTTCTGTTGATGCAAAGCACATCTAAGCATTTGTGTAAGAATGTGATTTGTATGCTATTGGCACTGTTTCAACTTCATGATATGTTAGGTAGGTGTATCCAGATTGACCCGCAACTATATGGATCACAGAGTTGCGTACCTTTATGCATATCTTTAAGTGTTTTTGGAACTATCATATCAGCTTGCAGGGAGCAAAGAATAGCTGTGTGTTCCTCTGTCCATTGTCTGACCGAAAAGTCAGCTTTTGTCAAATCGTAGAAAGGTTTAACTCTTTCTGCGTAATCCAAAATGTATGTTCTGCCAAAGTTCAAGAAAACTCCATATTGATTGTAAATTTGATATTGGAGGTTGTAGCAGTGCACACTTTTCCAAAAAGTTTGCTGCTAAGCTTTTACCTTCACTTGAAAGCTCATTTCCCAGAAAAAGGACATTGAGGTGGGCTATCTTTAATTTTTTTTATTACTTTTGTAGCTCTCAGAGGTAAATCCCTACATTATGGTATTTACTCTGTTCAAGTGTTCATCCAGGTCATCGTCCGCTAGATAAATATCATCTACATAGGACAATGCCTCTTCATCCAGATTTTGAAGTAATTCAGTTACTCTGGCTGAAAATAAGCCCTGGCTGTTCTTATACCCACCGGGGAGTCTACAAAATTGTCGCTGAGAGCCTAACACAGATAATGCGGTTAAATACCTGCTTTCAGGGCCTATATTTTGGCCAAATAATCAATTTGAGATATCTAGTGTTGTTTTGTATTTTTTCCGCACAATGTTATTCATTAGTGCGGCTCTGTGTGCATGTTGTACTGCAAATGTCTTTGTGCAAATGTTTAGATGTCTGTAATCTAAAACTAGTCAATATGATTTGTCAGGATTCATTACGGGAAACAAAGGATTATTCATTTGAGGGGTGCAAGTTTCAATCACCCCTTGGTATTCAAGTTGATCTAAGATCTCCCTGACCTGTTTCTTTGCTTCTCGCTTTATCGGATACTGCCTCTGCGGAGTCTGAGTATCTTTTAATGGAATTATGGGGTGGGTTAAATCCTCATCCCACCCAATATGGTTTTTATATAATGCCCGGGCAAGGGCTACCGCCCACTTCCATGCATATTTATATTTTGGATATCTGTGAACAGGGTCGGAAAAGGCTGGTAATATTACCGTTTTCTCCCCTAGCGCAGTCTATGACGAATGCTGGTGGCCAATCTTGTTCAGCTAATAGAACATCAGGTTCTCCCAAAAGAGACCTCTAACTTTCCTGGGTTTGTCCCCCTCCATTTGGAGTGTTATTTCATATAACTTATGTGGGACACTTACCCTAGTATCAGGTGTTTCCACCGTGACATAATCATTCAAGTCCACTGTCACCAGATATTCTATCAGGTTCTGGAGAGCTATTGTTACTTCTGCCGCACTGTAGCATCGTCAGACCCAATTCCCCGTTCAGTAGTTGAGTCCTCAAAATTCTGGGCATGTCTGCCCTTCAGACCTGCAACCTTATTATTTTTTTTAATGAGGTTTTGGTTTGACTTTATCTTCTTTTTTGGAAGTATAGTCTTGAGCGTGCTGCATGTCTCTGGACTTTGGGGCTCATTAGGATGTTGGACAGGCTTGAGTCCGTCCGTCATCGTGGTGTAAACTGGGACCGTCCGCCATGCATGCGGCGGTCCCACTCCCAATTGCGATGCGATCACCACAGTGGAGGTCAGATCTTGATTATTACCGTTGCGGCAGGTGCAACTGAGATCAACAGCCGCCGCGATGTCAATATGCCATGAGGTGCATTTCACAGCACTACGTTGCAGGCACCCCACGGTGCATGCCACATACTGCTGTGAAAAGTCAAGTGCACCCTCACCCCCAACACAAGGGGGCCCGCAATGGGTCACCATCATTAATCCCCGCCAGCCTTTCTATGGCGGCATTGCCACCATGAAAAAGGCCAGCTGTAGCTAGCATCATATTTTGGGGGACGGTGCCTGCTAGGCACAGCCACCATTTCTGGCTATGGGGACCAACCGCCAGGCAATCTGTAAGATTGCTTATGGTGGACCAGTGGTGGACGGTTTTTGCATCTCTCAGGGTCTGAGCGCGATTCTCTCCGCCATCCTAATGTGGCTGGGGAAATCACTGTACGATTGCGGAAGGACGGCAACTGCATGGCTGATGTTGACGGACCTTCCGCAATCATAATCAGGCCCTTTGTATGCTCTTCTTGTCTGTCTAACCGCCCTTCCCTCTCTGAGTTTTTCATTGAACCCTGAAAGGAACGAGAGGAATGTGTATCAGTATCCTGATACCTGTCAGGTTTCCTAATATTGTCCCTGTTCCTAAGGTTATGCCTTCTTTCAGAGGACTCCTGTGGAGGAGATCTACCTCTGAATTGAGATTGGTTTTCTTTAGGTTTCGTTTTTTTGTTATTGTCCCACTTCTGTTTCAAATAAGCAGGTGCCTGCTTAAAGGTGTCCTTCTCGGGACTACCGATCAGTTGGGGTTTTAATGCTTTCCCACCCAAACTGTCTCTGCCCAACTCTGCATATGCAGTCTCAATTATTTTAGGTACTTCATGCTCCTGTTGTAAAGGACTGAACTCCCGTAGGCGTTGACGGTTTGCCACTGATGCTGCTTCTCCTTTAATATTTGCTAATATTATGGCTGATACCTGGGCATAATTACCTAGTAATTTCATCCCTGCGTTCAGAGCCAGTTCTGCTCCGTACTCATTTTGAATTTTCTGAATACATCTGGTATTACTGCAAATGACGGATACCATGTGTTCTGGTATGCATGCAGCAAAAACTGTACCCCAAGAGGTACAGTTTTCAATCTGTGGTGTTATCCCCATGGGCAATCAGATTGTCAGCATTCTGTGTTTTTCATATGGGCTAGTATTCAGGAATACTGCTTCTAGCTGTTATATTTTTGAGCTTCCCAAAGTGGCATCTGTTCACGCTTTGCAGCATTTTACTCATTACTGCGTGTAAAGTTTGTGGTGTGATTTTAGTTGCTGTATTTTGACCTGCATTTGTGTTTGTTGTAATCGTTGCTGCTGGACCTTAAGTGTCCTCATGACGAACGGTGTCATGTTTCTGTAAAGTTTTATCAGTTCTTTGTGAAGTATACATAAGTCTCCTCCTGGCACTGTTTCAATGTCAGGATGTGGTGTGTATGCTGCTAATACAGGCCATGTTGCTGCTAATACAGGCCATGTTGCTGCTTCTCTTCTGAGCGGACTGAGTCTCACTTTATTTCTTGTATGGGGAGGGCACCTTTAAACCAGTATAAATGTTCCTGGTAAGTTAGTGGAACTTCCTTGTCCTCATGGGGACAATAATCGTCCGGTATTCCACTTTCTGTGTAGAAGTTAAATGTTTTTGTTCTTGTATTTGCAACGGGGAATGTAACCCATGAATAGTATACCTCTATTTTAATGATTTGTGTGCCTCAATCACGAAAGCTATTGGTCCATCCCTGGATGTTAGACCGTGTGCACCTAGTTTATGGTAACAACATCTCTAACATTTTCTTTAATGGAAATTGCGTCTACATCTTCTTTGTCTGCCGAGAGAATGTGTTCTTGCAAACTATTCATGTATAATGTTTCTTCAGTCATTGTTTAAGAGAAGAAGAGCTTCTCAAGGGAACAAAGATAAGGTGTTTTGCCCAGTTCAGGAACAATGTGTCCTTCTCGCTTGATTAACCAATAGGCAATAAATAGGATTTTTGCCTACTCAGCTGTGGCAGAGTTTGTAGCCACTCACTCCAGACATCTCTGGATAACTGTGAGTAGGAGTCTCTGAGACTAGCACGACTAAACTACTCAGATTCTGCTGTTAAATAAGTACCCAACCAACGTTGGCGGCGCCATGTCGTGTAGTTCCTAAAACAACCTATACCAGATCTGCGGGTTCAGACAGTATACACTGTAGAATTGGTGTCAGACTGATTCTGAACACCCCCACTGGGTATGTTGGGCTTTTGTACCAGCTATCTCACCGCTATAATGCCGCTATAATCTTCTCTTACCAAGGAGAGAATCGTTTTTGACAACCATCGAACATGACATCCCTGATCGGTCAGGGACCGTGGAAACAATATATCACTTTTCGCTCAGTCACTTGTGCTTTCTTTGTCTGTTTTAGACAGATACACAGAATAAACAGGCTGGGGGTTTTCAATAAGTACTTATTAAACAGTTGATATTCTGGTTTAAAATAGGTGAGCTGCAACATATATAAGCACTAGGAAAGTAAACGGATGGTAAAGCTCTACCATTTGCAGTAATCATGATTACATACAAGTACATAAAATACATGATAATGAAAAGATGAGTACTCCTACAATGCCTCCCTAACTGGATGTACCTAAATGTACCCAGCATGTGTGTAGGTGTGAAGCCAAGAATCCCTCTATGATAAAGTCAACCCCATTACCTGAAGTGAGAGACTGTGGGACCCTGTCTTGGTAATGGGGTAGACAGCCCACAAGAGATGCTAAACCACTGCGAGCTGGAGTGTCTGTATACAGGAACCTCAGCGTCTCTGGTCAGTGTGTTGACCACGAAGTCCTGATTTCCTCTGGCTTTCTTAGTAAGATGTGATGTATATATACCCATAGGTCTACCCAGGGGTCCTAACTCGCTGTATTACTGTGTCGGACTAAGGATGACGTCGAGCATGAACTTTATACATAGATATTATACAGGAGATGGTAGTCCTGCTCTGCTTCCAAAGATCTTCATGCATGATGTATGAGATTTTGAACTTGGGAAAATCTGTGTTCTGAATGCAGTGTTGTATCTAGGTAAAAGGTCAGTCCCTGTAAACCGTTGTAAGTGTAATATGGGGAAGAATATTAAGTATGGGCGAAATTTGCGGTACGCGAATTCGTGCGAAAGCGCATTCACGGTCTGCCAAATTTGCGAATTTGTGCGAATTTGCTGATTTTTTTATTTTTGCGTGTTCGCGGGGCACTTTGCGTGTTCGTGGGTTTTTTTTCAGCGCGCTGACCATGAAGTTACCCATGCGGTCGTACATTGGCGCGGCCATCTTGTTTTCAGTGTTCGCGTTGCATATTTCCATTTCCGGGTGCTAGTTGCATGCTCGTGTTGGGCATTTCCTACGTGTGGGGCGCAATTACGTCATCGTGTCCGTTTTTGCGTGTTCGCAGGGGAAATATCACGCGAACTTACCCACGCGGTCCTCATTGGGCGCGGCCATCTTGTTTTTCATTCATTGTATGGTTCGGGGCATGCTTTTTCTATCCTGCTTTAATCTTTGCAATCCTTTGTTTGTTTGAACTTTTTAAAATCTTTTTTACTCATTATTTATCCCTCTCTTTTTCGACATCTATATTTTGAGTTTTTTTCTACTTTTGGTTACTTTAAAACTACTTTTTTTAACTCTTTTGTTTTGTTTACTTTTTCCCTATTCTCTTTCCTATTTATTTCCATTCCTGTCCAGGACCATGGCAAAGGGAGCCGGGAAGAATAAGGGGAAGGGTCCGGCACCCCGTACCCGGCTCCCTTGCGGGCAATGCAGGATGTATTCGCCCAGGAGATTTTCAGCGCGGTGGAGGTGGCCGCACTTATCTTTTATGTTCAGCGCCGCCTCCCGAAGACCGTCGCAGCAGGCAGCAGGCCCGGTGCAGGGTATGACCTCCGGGAGCGTCGCCAGCTCTGGGATAAGGTGTGCCGGGCTATGTTTAGGGAGTCGGAGCGCACCTACAATCAGGCGACGCACCGGTGGGCGGACCTCTTTGACCAGGAGCAGGACCTGCTCGACCTGCTAGGTGTGGAGATCCCTGGGCTTGGTGAGTAGCTATTTAATAACTACTTTGTTTTCTTCTGCTCTGTGTTATTATATTGCTAATATATGTATTTCCCGAAGAGCAAGAATGCTGCTGATTCGATTACATTGCAGGTAAATTAATGTTTATAGCTTCTGTGATTGCAGGTGCTCACCTGCTCAGTGGCATTGCTACTATGCTTACTTGTTTGCAACTTTGTGGTCATTTGGCCTGATTATGTATGAGTGTAGTACTTTACAGAACTGCGTAATGCTAGAGAGACTAGAGACTCAAGTCTAGTCCTTCCTTTGTACTCCTGCTGCCACTTAGAAGAAGAGATAGTGGTGGATTGATAGATTGAGTATATTATGACTTGTTATTAGCAGTAGGACATTTTTCAGTGGTCTACAATCATGATGATGGACTGTTTCTGTCATGTCGCGTGCTGCTGAGTGCTGGCAGTCGTAGTAGAACCTTTTTGTTGTTGCTTTAGTTAATGATTTACATAACTTGCCAAGTAGACGGTCTGCAAATCCAGCAATACTGTACTATCCTCCTAGTAGACCAGATCAGATAGGCCAATACATGTAGTGCAATTGTTGGTAATTTGTTTGCCCGAGATAATTTTAGATTGTGGTCAAAGAAATCAAATATTTCAAAAAAACAATCATTCATGTTTGTGTTTACTTCATGATCATCAGCAACTCCCAGGGGCAAGAGGACGACAGCGACATCGGCGGAACAAGGTGGGCAAGATCGGTCCTCCGAGGTCTCTTCTGCTGACCCCAGTAAGTTGTTCTATTGTAATGTTAATATTAATATTAATAATTATCCTTCCCTAACTAGTCTTTGATCTTCTTTTAGACTGTTTCTACATTCTTATCCTGCCTCTACTATCACTCTCTGTGCTATTACTATTTACGATTATTATGATTCGGTCTGTGTAGGTAGCTAAGCTTGCCCAGTCGGCAAACGGTGTTAAACAAAACTCTGATCCAGCAATAGCTCTAGGCACTGAGTGCAGTCCTCTAGGTTGCCCTTGCTGTCTATTCCAGTCTTCTTAATGTAAGTGTTTTGACAATTTCCAACAACAAAATGTCAATGTGTCCACCAAGAATAAGCTAGTAGTTGGCTTTTTTGATTTGACATACCATACCGCTAGTGTTTCAGGGACTATACTGCACATACAGAAGTATGGACAAGAGAAATAGGACATTGTTGATGATAGGTGCAGTTCGACTTTCCACACACCTCAGTCCAAACAGAAGTTGAACCCTCAATCCCCTGACAGAGTATCTAGTGTGTCTGACCAATGATTATACGACCCAGAAGAACAGAAGAAGACTACAGTTGAGTCCCGACCTATCAGAGTCATGGAAGCATGCCTGCAAAGTGCAGTAGTGCAAACCCTTCCACTCGTGAACAAAAACCACACAGTGTTTTTTAGTTTTAAAGTTTTATTTTTAAATAAGAAATAAAAAAACAATTTATTTATTTTTAATAGCGCAGTATACCGAGCGAGCAGTGGTGATAGATGACGTTAAAGTTTAAACACCCTTCCCTAGAATCAATATACCTCAACTTAACACATCTAATTATTAGAATAACTGTGCGGGAGCCCTCACCTTGTTTGAACTTCAAGTACTGGTGGTGATGAGGAGTAGGTGGTGAATTGAAAAGCTCTTGTTTGCAGAAGGGCAATGGAATCTTCTGTCTGTAATTAGAAAAATGGTGCACGTTAAAAAGCAAGCATTAATCAGTCGTGCCAAAAAGTGTAGAATGTAATGGCTAAGCATATAAAAGGTTAACACCCTCCCCAAAACCGTCACTTTTTTTCATTCCCAATAATTAAAAATTGGTTATGTATTAACATTTTCTTCCATTACAAGACGAAATAGGGGTGGTGTGTGGCATCTAAAAATATGATATGTTTTTTCTAGGCGTCACAACATCGGATGCGGCACATACTACCACCACCACCAGTGCCAGCAGTGCGGAGGCGTCCACTCCAGGGGGTAATGCATCACAAGTGCCACCAGGAGGAGCTGTGGGGGATGGCTCAGCAGCGGCGGATGGTGGTAAGTTATTATACTCCTTACTTATTGACATTTTAGAGTAGGCTTGCAAAGAACTGTATGATGTACTGTACAGTAGACAGTACACTAGTACAAGTACACTGTACTGTTAAGAACAGTTACTAATTTAGAACTACATTTTTGCCAATTACGGAGAAGACAGTCACCCTTGACTTATCAATAGCATTAGCGGCTGTAGTTCTCGAGTGAGCAATGGCCCACTCTATTTGACTTCAACTCAGCTGGGAAACTTTTATCGTGAAGCCAAGTCATATCAGATGAACTTGAGGGACGTGATAAACGAACAGGGAAAGAAGGGTGAAAGGAAGGACGAGCGAGTCGTAACATTTATGACTGTAAAGAACGATACGTGTTTTTGAATGCAGGCAGAGGTGGCTGATAGGAAGGAATCAGATGCATGGCTGCTTGAAGCAAGGATGGTTGGAGGAGAAAGAAAAAATAACTGCCTGTGTGGGTGAATGAGTAAATGCATGTGTGGTATGCATTGCAATATATCATTTGGGTGAAACTCAAATTCAAGTCAAGACGGTGGTTTACCAAATAAAATAAAAAGGGTGTTAGTTCGTTGTTGAGAAAAAGTAAAGTTGGTCCAGTTGAGCTGCTAGTAGAATTCCTGAAACTCCCACTAATGTTACAGGCCTACAAAGATGGCAGAAATATACATGCCAAAATGTTATAACAACACTACACTGGCTCGACCACTCCATACCACGACTAGACAGACATGTAGTACTGCTGTGGTAGTTGTTGTTGACTGGTTTACCTGTTGGCCACCTACGAATTGGCCATATTTCTTCTGTAAACCGACGATGATGATCCATCCATCCCAATGAGTGACTGTAAAGAAAAAAGATATATTATTTAACTTTGATCATCAACACTCATCATCATGGTATATTGGCAAACAGTGAGTCCTAGGACATTTTGCATATTGGAAAATGCAACGTAGTGGCCCCTGCAGTTGAAATACAATTTTAATTAAAAATTGTAAAAAAAGCAGAGTAGACTTGAGTTACATTTAGTGTGTAAAAGATTAAATAATAACAGAAGACATATGATTCATTTCATGCACAACAAACAAACATCAATTGCTTTCATCAGAGCCAGACACCCAGTGCTGTCCACTGCATGCCATCTCATTATTCATTACCTGTTCCACTTTTTGTCCGCATCTTGTTCTTAAATTGAAGGCCCACAGGGCAGACTCTCGTGTCAATTTCAGAAGTAACTGTCAGCAATCACCATATAGACACTAATTCCAGTCCTACTTCTTTTGAGGGGACTCGTCTACGAAGTGACAGTTTCTTCATTCTGCGTAATCCAGCCATCTGCCTTGAGGGAAATGCATAGGGGGAGTCTGGAGGTAGAGGATAGAGGAGCATGACTGAGTTGTGAACTTGTGATCTTCAGGATCACAGACACAGCGGCACCTTCAATATGGAAATTAGACGAAGACAGTGCTGCTGATGGATTTGTTGTGATTAGAGTTTTGTTGTGGATGGTAAAAGTTGCAAAACAAAGAAAGACACACAGGAGTAAAAGTGAATAAGGAGTCAGGACGAAAAAAAAGGAAGTCAGTTTCAGGGCTCGGTGTCAGGGAAGTAGAGCTCGTCCTCAAACTCTGTGAATTGAGATGGGAGTAGGTCAGCTAACAGAGAAGAACTTCCATCACCTAAGTCGGTGTCCTCTTCTTCCTGTGTGGTTTCACGTATTTTGTAATCTGGTGGTATGAAGTACTGATTCATCTTAATCCTTGTCAACCTCTCCACATATTTGGGCGAGAGACGGGTCCTTTTTGAAGTTACAATGGCACCAGCAGCACTGAAAACACATTCAGAAGACACGCTTGCGAGTGGGCAAGAAAAATAATTTAGAGCCAGGTTGGTGATCAGTGGCCATTGACCCCTTTTCCTATACCGATACAGCAATGGGTTCTGATTAAAGAAGACCTCTGTTGGGTCATCCAGATAGGCCTGCACCATCCACTCAAGGTTCTCCAGGGGTGCTCCACTTTGCGTACCATCTGTGGCCTTTGCATCAGCACTGGAACGAGCAAACCCTTGATGAATTATCGAATCCACTTCCGACAATATTATGGCTGGGCCTGGTGCAGGTGAGGATGATGATACGGTTGCTGGTGTAGGTAACGGCTGTGAGGGAAAGTGGACCTTGACGCCGGATGGCCTGCTGATTCAGTAGTACTTCTGCCGGGTCTTTCAATTTCCTGCCGCTCTTTTTTTAACCGAATGGCTGACAGAGCTAGCCAATGTTTGTACTTTGAAACATCTGCTTCATTAAAAGGAATGAATGCTTTGCTGGCCACTGCCTTTTTGTACCGTGGATCTAGAATAGTGGCACAAATGTAATGTTGTTCTGTATGTATTTTTTTAAGCCTTTCATTGTCAACTAGGCGGGATAATAAGCTCACAGCCAACTGATATGTGTCTTGCTTGTCAGTATCACCTTTGAAAGTTGAAGACACCACCTTCAGTTGGTGCTCTAGCATGCACAACAATGGGATAGCTGTGCCCAAAGTACAGTCCTCCCTGCTGACTTCAAGCGTGAAGACCTCAAAAGGACGAAGAATGTCTGTCAGGCTTTTCACTAGCTTCCATTCCTCCAACTCTAGCCTCATGTCTCTTATAGTAGAACCCAGTGCAAAGACATACTCATTGATTACCAAGAACTGCTCAGACAGATGCTCAAGCATGTAGAAGGTTGAGTTCCAACGTGTTACCACCTCCTGGATGAGTTCTCTGACTGGCAGTCTCCGGTCACGTTGCATGTTCTTCAGCTGCTTCCGGGCCTTAAAAGAATGGCTGAATTGTGTGCAGATTCTTCGGCAGGTGGTCAGTAACTTGCTGACTGTGTTTTCTTTTTTCGAGAAATCTTGAACAACAATGTTAATACTGTGCACCAAACACGACACTCTGAAATAGCCACCATCATTCATGGCCCTAACTATATTACTGCCATTATCCATGGAAACATAACCAATCATGCGCTTTGTTGGATGCAGCCATTCATAGACCTTACTCTGAAACTCATCCAAAAGGTATACTGCAGTATGAGATTTCTCCAATGCAAACATGGCTCCTGTTGCATGTTTCCAAGTAGCTTGAAAAACTGTGTCCGTGTCAACACCTGCATATAACTTGTCTCTAACCCCTGCAAAAGAGACCCAGTATGCAGTGATGCACATGTAATCAAGGACTTGGCAACTGTTCCACATGACTGTTGTCAGGTGGATAGTGTGAACAGCACTCTTCTGCAAAGCTGCCCCAATCACCTCCAGCACATCTTGATGTAGTGCTGGAACCACAACTCTGGCAAAATAGGACCGGCTAGGAACCTTCCATTTAGGGCAGAATGTTGCCACAAATTCTAGAAAACCCGCCCCTTCCACAAAAGAAAAAGGGAGAAGGTCCAACGCTAACATTTTAGCCAGCATTGCATTATAAAGACGTGCCGTTGGGTGGTTGCGTTCAAATGGCTCATTCGACCAAAACATGCTTTTAATGGTGGTCTGGACCATTTTCATACGTGATGATGATGATGATGCAATTCAAAAGAAGGGGGTTACCAACGGGATTCAATGATGGGGGGGGCAGGCTATACGGGGTAAACTAGCAACAAAGAAAACAGAAACCCTGCCCCAAGAATAAATGTAGGTCCCACAAGGGGATCCTGCTTATATAAAACGACTATACGGTGGGAATTGGAGCCACACATACACCACACAAGTTTATATTCTCAAAATTTCATTTTATTTAATTAAATATTTAGTTGATTTTCTGATAAATTCATTGAGATAAAAACACATCACATATGTGTGTATATATAGGAGAAAAAGATTGATAAATCACACTAAGAGTCCCACACATATTATACCTATCAACAATCAAAACCCATTCATAACATGCAGCAAACATTCATACACTCCACAATACAGTACGTCAATGCCAGTTGGTATAACTCAGATGGATCAAGCTGTAATAACAAAGAGGGGGATTATTTTTGACTGAGGGGAAGTAAAGTCAAAAGAATCCAGATGTCATAGTCCGATAGAGTTTCATCCCTCCCTAGAATCACGCCGACGCGCGTTTCGGTGTAAGGCCCATAAGGACCACACCTTCATCAGGGCAGAGAGGTACCAATATGTGTGGGACACACCGCTGTGAAGATAAAAACAAACATATGTATGTACATATATTTATATAAGCATTTACAGAAACATCTAACATTTTTACATAGTATAGATGGAACATCTATTGTTACAACATATATATTGTATATCTCTTTTCTACTATATGTAACAGTTCTCTCTCATTATATAGCTTTCTTTAAAAAAAAAAAAGGAAAAAATAAATTTTTGTGTGTGTGTGGCCTGGCTCCAACTCCACGCTTGCGTTCAAGGGATCAAGCGGTCTCCTCTAGGTAGTCCCTACAGGATCTACAAAGCACACAGTGCACTCCAGCTAACTCAGGTACCCCTATGTGATTATACACAACCACCACTCATCCTTCTTTTAATCAACAGAGGAGTTTTCTACTCAAACATACATCCATGCATACCATGTGTTTGTGAAAAACAGTTTTCAGAGGACCCTATGGGTTTAGACCAGGTGGGCCTCGTAATTTCGCTGAGTTAATTTAATTCTCGCCTGTATCACCCTTCATTCACCTTGATTCAGATTCCAGAGGATGGCTGCGAATTCCTCAATTCAGAAATCAGGGACACCAGGGGGTCATGGGGTAAGATGTCTGGTATAAAGGGGGACCTTTAATATCAGGTTCACGGGCTGATGAAAAAAGCGGAAACAACCTTAAAAACAGCTTGCTAAGTCATATATAAGAAATGACTCGTTCAGAAGGTCCCTTTAATAAGCGTGGAAGTACTTTTTTGTCAGAGGCAGGGAACCTCTTCTCAGGGTGAGGCGCCCCCCTAGAGCTGGACAATTAATCAATCGTTGATTCGATCTCTCACTCGTTCCTATTTACCCTGTTGAAAACACGTTAGGGTCCAGAGAGCAGTACACGCATGATTCATAATTAGTTTACCTTAGCGTGAAGCCAAGTTTTCGTCAGTTCGCCTCCGAGAAATCAAACAGGATTAAGGCTCGGTCGTGAGTATCTTGTTTCCTCTGTAACTAAATTTTGCATAAAATAAACGTACAGTCAGGGCTCCGCTTTTTAAGAGGAACAAAGCATATATATATGCGATATATAGGGGTGGGGTCGCCGAGTTTTAGCATACAAACTTCGAGCCATATTTCCGTTTGTCAAAATAAACTACTCGAGACAGGCAAAGGACATGGTACAGCTAATATATCATTATTACTGCCGTCCTGGTAGATTAGTTGGAAGTTTCTAAATAAACCAAGCTCGACTTACACGTTCAATTACATAGGGGGGCCTCACAGACGGTTCTCGATTGCACGTCCATCGTGTGGTCTGCGTGGGCGGTTCCCTCGTGTCGATAGTAAGGTTCTAACGGAGCAGATGATTTATTCAAGTGGATGACAGAGGTCTAACCGTAATGAAAAAGGGGAATAAAGAAATCAAGTGCACACGCATTAATAGTGTTGCACGTACCTACAGATTCAAGTTTAAGACTCCTGTATTCAGTATGCGCCACGAGACCTCCTCGTACTTACTCATTTCCCTCGATCCTATGGTCCTTATACCTCGCAGGATTCAGCTGGTAGTTCATCCACCCGGTGTCCAAGATGGCTACGTTGTGGACGTGGGTTTAAATATGAGATGTAAGGTAGTCTCGCAGCTACTTCCGTTTTTTATTTGCTGAAGTAACTAGATATCGAGGACGGACTATATTACCATCCTCTGGGCGGCGGCCATTAATGGAGTAGTTTTTAGGGTAAGTTAATGCGATGAAAATGTTCCCGAAGGAAACTGGATCTTTATTCTATGAAGGCTTTCGCTCTAATTTATAAAGTTACTTCCATGTCAGATAAGACAGAGGGGAGATTTAAATGATCCCCTGTCAGACAGATTTCAAAGACAGATTTTAAAAAAAGCAATGGATCCGAATTTGTGGATGGTTCTGAGTGGAGACAGTTTAAACCAACAACGATCAGGGAGGCTAAGGCACTATGTGATGGCATTGTGCCATGGAAACTCCTCGTTAAATCCACAGTTCACTGAGTTCAGAATAAATATCCAAAATACTTCTCTCTTTTTACGGAGAGCAGTGGGATCTATTCCAGGTTTGGCTTCGATTTTTTCCAAAATGGACCACCTCAGATCTTTCTCACTGTGTTTCTTCTCCCACCAGTGGGATACCATGGGGGCCGTCAGCTTCTTCAACCTGATATTGGATTTATGTTCGCCGATCCGCAAGCGGCACTCACGTCCGGTCTCTCCTACATAGGGGAGATTGCACGGGCACAAGATAACATAAATTATGTTGCTCGTGCGACAGTTGGTCAGCCTCTTATTGCGGGATACCGATATCGAGCGGTGAAGTGTGGTTATCTTATCTCCCACAATAGCATGTGGGCTTGCTTGGCAAGTGCCGCATCGATGGTTTCTGAAAATGGGACTCATATTTGCAATGGCAGTTTGTTGAACCTTACCCGTTTTAGGTAGCTTACCCTTAACCAAGAAGTTTTTCAGATTTCTATTTCGTTTGAAAGCAAAGATAGGTCTGGGTAAGGAAGGTTTATCCTTCTCAAGATTAGGTAGGTGCCAGCTGGAGTTGATTGCTTGGTGCAGTTTGTGGTCTAGGTTGGAGTGGCGGGTAATGCAAACCAGTTGGTCTTGGTTTTCTTTCTCTTTGGTTTGAAACATGCATTCCCGGTCAGTATATCTGGCCCTCTTAAACGAATCCTTTACCGATTTAGCCGGATATCCACGATGAAGGAGTTTAGCTTTGAGGATGTCGGATTGATGTAAAAAGTCTCCTACATCAGAACAATTTCTCCTGATGCGGATAAACTGGCTGTAGGGTATGCTGTCACGTTGGCATCGGGGGTGGAAACTTTCGTATAGTAACAAGGTGTTTCTTGCTGTGGGTTTCGTATATAATGAAACCTGAAGTTTCTCAACTTGGTGTTCCACCCAGATGTCCAAAAACTCGATCCGTTCATTACTCGTATGCATAGTAAACTGTAAGTTGGTGTCCGCCGCATTCAGCAAAGGAGGAATTTGTTTAGGTTGTCCTGGTCCCCCTTCCATATAAAGAAAACATTGTCAATAAAACAATACCAGTGGGTCACGTTTTCATGGAAGGGGGCCATTTCATTGCAGATGTGGGTCCGTTCAAATTCTCCTACATAAAGGCAGGCAATGCTGGGGGCACAGCTGGCCCCCATGCTGACTCCTTTGATTTGTTTGAATATCTAGTTGTTAAATTCAAAGTAGTTTTCATTTAAGACCACCTTCAAACATTGAAGAATGAATGTCGCTTGCATGATATCGGGTTTGGACGCTAGGATCTTTTCAATGGTGTTGTAGGCCCCTTCCTGAGGGATATTGGAATATAAATATTCCACATCCAAGGTGACCAGTATTTCTCTGTCATTTAGATATCCGATACCCTCGATCTTGCCGATAAAATGTCCTTTATCCTTGATGAAGGATTCAAGGTCGCTCACCATAGGCTTGAGGAATCTGTCTAGATATTTCGACAGCGGCTCAGTGGCCGCCCCGATAGTGGAGACAATGGGTCTCAATGGGGGGTTTTCCGCATTTATATGGGTTTTGGGAACCCCATATATGATGGGTAAGCGGGTGTGGCTGGGGGTTAGATATTCTGCCTCTTGCTCACAGATGAGGCCTGTTTCTACAGCCTCACTGACCAGACCCAATATGTGTTGTTTGAGAGTATTCTCAGGGTTGTGTATTACTCTCTGATAGTGGTCTGAGGAGGAAAGAAGAGCGTTCATTTTGTCAATGTAGTTCAGGGTGATGATGATGCAGTCTTCATCAACCCAGTTAGGCTCATTGATGTACTTTTTCGCATTGGTGTCTCTCCCAGACTCTTAGTCTGCCTCATACATGTTTCTGGGGTAGAGGGTGTGGGCGCTACCACTGAAGTGCTGCTGCCAGGGGTACTGGGTGTACCAGAAAAAATGTCTGTCGCTTCTTCACTTCCCCTCTGCACGATCAGCCCATTGTCATAATCAGATGCAATATGAATGGATACATTTGGATTTGTTGTACTTTTGGCTTCCCGATCTTCCATAGGTGCGCCTCCAAAGTGATAATGTGGTGTTTTTGGAGATGACCTCTCTGGCCTCCGGTACCATAGTTGGTACCAAGCTTACCCCGACTAACTACAGTTTTTCAAATCGAACAAACGACCATGTTTTCCGCCTTTTTGCTAACACTAAAGAAGTTCCAAACTGGGGACTGGAGATGTCTGCTGGTGGTGGAGGTGCTACTTTCCGCGCATCGAAAGCAGCGGCTTGAAAATGCATTTTCTTGGAATATTGTCCCTCATCAGAAGGAAGGTGGCTTGAGGAAGAACTTGTAGTAACCCTCCTTGACCTTTTTCTTGCTGGGGATCTGGAAGACAATGGATCATCACCAGGAGGAGTGGCTTCCTCGGTTGCTACCTCCGCTTGAATCTCGATTTACTGATGTGCCCCTACTTCTGGAGGAACAAGCATTGTGGGCAGTTGTGCCGCTCCATGCGCCTCTAGTTGCGCCTCTCCATGCGCCTCTCTTCGCACCTCTCCATGCGCCTCTCCATGCGTCTCTCCTTGCACCTCTACTTGCGCCTCTACTTGTGCCTCTACTTGCGCCTCTCCTTGCACATGTACTTGCGCTTGTACTAGTTGCACCTGTGATTGTCATTGAGGCTGTGGTTGTTGAACACTCGTCAGATGAGTTACACCCTGCGTTGACTGGATGCTACTTTCTTGCGATGAGCCAACATCACTGGTCGATGGTGATTGAGCAATTAAAGTGGCTGCCTCTGCAGCACTCATGGCCTTGGACCTAACTTGGCGTGGTGGCACCGAGCCCAATGAAGCGGAGGTGCTGCTCCCAGCTTGGTCCCCGGCGGACCCCGCTGCTGCAGGCGTAGTTTTTTTTTCCCCAAAAAAGTGTCTGTGGGCACACCAGTCTCCTTGGTAAGTGGCGTCTCTTGCTTCTTCTGCTCCTTCTTACTGGCAGTGGCACTGGCAACTTTCTTGGTAGAGGAGCTACGGCCACCTTTCTTTGGGCCCATCTTCTTCAGATGTCAGAACAGCAGGCCGCAGTTGCACGTGTTGCAGAGTTGTATGTGTGCAACATGTGACGTCACGTGACGTTGTGCTGCACACACCGCAGCAGGACTTCTTCCTGGCACTGATGATGAACGATGAGGATGATTCATTTTTCTCTTTGTGTACCTAAAAGCAAAGGAAGCCAGAGGAACATCAGTTAAATAAATGTTTGATGTGTCGTGCTTCTATTATTATTTGCAACTAGGCATTTCTTATTATTACAACACACCCAAAAACGGAAAGACCAAAAATAAAAATTGCAATTATTTCTAATCAAAAATGGATGTTTACATTATTAGAAGAGAGACCACACAGAGAGAGTTGTTTCATGCACCACTGAGTACCCCTGGGCATAATGGATGAAAGGAGGCAGACTGGGTGCAGGCCTATTGCACAAAGCACACTGCCTGGCTTCAAAATGGCCCCTGCCTTGACCCCTACCCACATGGCCAGGCCCTGTCTGGACCAGGCCTAAAAATGGCCCCCACCCACATGGCCAGGCCCAACACCACCCCAATAAATCGAAAAACACACAAAAATCACCACAATCCAATGCCATCCATTCCCTACATGATATTTAAATTCAAGAGACCCCACAGAAAGCCTTGGTCCATGCACCACACTGAGTACCCCTGGGCATAATGGTTGAAAGCAGGGCAGACTGGGTCCAGGCCTATGGCACAAAGCACACTGCCTGGCTTCAAAATGGCCCCTGCCTTGACCCCCACCCACATGGCCAGGCGATGCCTGGACCAGGCCTCAAAATGGCCCCCACCCACATGGCCAGGCCCCAACACCACCCCAAAAAATCAAAAAACACACAAAAATCACCACAATGCAATGCCATCCATGCCCTACATGATGTTTAAATTCAAGAGACCCCACAGAAAGCCTTGGTCCATGCACCACACTGAGCACCCCTGGGCATAATGGATGAAAGCAGGGTAGACTGGGTGCAGGCCTATGGCACAAAGCACACTGCCTGGCTTCAAAATGGCCCCTGCCTTGACCTCCACCCAAATGGCCAGGCCCTGCCTGGATCAGGCCTCAAAATGGCCACCACCCACATGGCCAGGCCCCAACACCACCCCAATAAATTGAAAAACACACAAAAATCACCACAATCCAATGCCATCCATGCCCTACATGATGTTTAAATTCAAGAGACCCCACAGAAAGCCTTGGTCCATGCATCACACTGAGCACCCCTGGGCATAATGGATGAAAGCAGGGCAGACTGGGTGCAGGCCTATGGCACAAAGCACACCGCCTGGCTTCAAAATGGCCCCTGCCTTGACCCCCACCCCCATGGCCAGGCCCTGCCTGGCCAGGCCTCAAAATGGCCACCACCCACATGGCCAGGCCCCAACACCACCCCAATAAATTGGAAAACACACAAAAATCACCACAATCCAATGCCATTCATGCCCTACATGATGTTTAAATTCAAGAGACCCCACAGAAAGCCTTGGTCCATGCACCACACTGAATACCCCTGGGCATAATGGATGAAAGCAGGGCAGACTGGGTGCAGGCCTATGGCACAAAACACACTGCCTGGCTTCAAAATTACCCCTTGAGCTCTACCCACATGGCCAGGCCCTGCCTGGACCAGGCCTCAAAATGGCCCCCACCCACATGGCCAGGCCCCAACACCACCCCAAAAAATCGAAAAACACACAAAAATCACCACAATGCAATGCCATCCATGCCCTACATGATGTTTAAATTCAAGAAACCCCACAGAAAGCCTTGGTCCATGCACCACACTTAGTACCCCTGGGCCTACTGGCTAGTGTGGCTTTACATGCACACCAAAATTTAAAATAAATCCACATATACCAGTGAGCTATTCAATTCCATGACCTAAATTATATTTAAATTCAACAAAACTCACAGAAACAGTTGTATCATGCACCCATGACTAACCCTGGGCCTACTGGATACAGTAACAATGCTAATAAGGTTCCCCCGTGTTCAAATTATAATTTCTCATATGGCAAAAACTCACAACATTAAATCAAGACCCTTCAAATAAATACAGGTACGACAAAAAATCCCTTATTTCATTTGTACATTTTATTTCTTTTTTTCGTTATTGTATCAAAAAATATTTTCTCATTTTTTTAAAAACTTTACTTATGTATATATCCTTTCACAAACATAGATAATAATCCAATTCATATTACAGTGCCCATAGAATGTGTTTGAGAACATACAGTACCTTACAATAAAACCTAATACCCTGTTTGTCACACACCAACCAACATATACACTTACTCATACATACCACTTCACAAAAATATAAACTCAAAAAAAGACTCAAAAAAACCTCAAAAAAACACACACAAAAAATTTCTACGGCTGAGGTAACACAGATATTGTTTGTGCAGTATCAACGCCAGGTCTACGCGCGTTTCGGCAGATACAACCACCTTCCTCAGGACCAGACCAGATAGAGTTTAACTCTACTCTCTTTTTTGTGTGTACAGGGTACCTTCAATATATAAACACCTAGCTGTGTCCAGTTTCTTTTGCGTGTGAGTAATAACTATTCCGTAGTGATAAGTAAAAAAAACAACATCGCCCCAAAATTATTCAAGCTATGTAGTTGTGGGGACTATTCATTAATTTGGTATGTGGACCAATTCATGCAGACGTGCTGTATCGGCTTCTCCTGTTGGTTTCTCCCAGTTTGATCTCAAGTCTGTCACTCATGGGCGGGACGAAGCACGACCGACGAGGCAGGAGGACTATACAGGTCGACTTGGAAGACGCGAGAAGACTCTGCGAATGCCTAGAGTTAAGATATTAAAGAAAGTGATTGTGACTAATCATGGTAAGAAAATGACCTATGAAGCTGACATCTCCCTTTGAACTAAGAAAAGTGACAAGGAGCACGAACCATAGAAAAATAGGTGCCTCGCCTGCTCTCAAACGTGCAAATAGAGAACCGCCCATGAGGGACAGACTTGAGATCAAACTGGGAGAAACCAACAGGAGAAGCCGATACAGCACGTCTGCATGAATTGGTCCACATACCAAATTAATGAATAGTCCCCACAACTACATAGCTTGAATAATTTTGGGGCGATGTTGTTTTTTTTACTTATCACTAAGGAATAGTTATTACTCACACGCAAAAGAAACTGGACACAGCTAGGTGTTTATATATTGAAGGTACCCTGTACACACAAAAAAGAGAGTAGAGTTAAACTCTATCTGGTCTGGTCCTGAGGAAGGTGGTTGTATCCGCCGAAACGCGCGTAGACCTGGCGTTGATACTGCACAAACAATATCTGTGTTACCTCAGCCGTAGAAATGGGTTTTTTTGTGGTTTTTTTAGGTTTTTTTGAGTCTTTTTTTGAGTTTATATTTTTGTGAAGTGGTATGTATGAGTAAGTGTATATGTTGGTTGGTGTGTGACAAACAGGGTATTAGGTTTTATTGTAAGGTACTGTATGTTCTCAAACACATTGTATGGACACTGTAATATGAATTGGATTATTATCTATGTTTGTGAAAGGATATATACATAAGTAAAGTTTTAAAAAAAGAGAAAATATTTTTTGATACAATAACGAAAAAAAAAAAATGTACAAATGAAATAAGGGATTTTTTGTCGTACCTGTATTTATTTGAAGGGTCTTGATTTAATGTTGTGAGTTTTTGCCATATGAGAAATTATAATTTGACCACGGGGGAACCTTATTAGCATTGTTTGTGTATTGTCCTCTCTCATCCCCGGTCAATTGAATTAACCATAGAGAGGGTCCCAAATCTCTTGTGCCTACTGGATACAGTGCCTACCCACAATATATATTTTTTTAAGTTGTGAAAAAGTTTAAAAATTGTAGTTGCAGCAACTGCAATGCCCCAAACAAACAACACCATCTTACTTGTAAAATCTCAAATCCAAAAGTGATCCCAAAAAAGTCCTCAAATACAAATATCCAGCAGCAGCCACAAAGAGTAATCCTTCCAGCTCCAGATCCAAATGAAAAGTGACCAGGACATGGACAAAGCACTCTGAGGAGCCTGCTGGACAGGAACAGGAAGTTGGAGACTCTGGGGCACTTCCTTCCTTCCACCCCCACAAAAATGGACTCCTTGCACAAAAAAGTGCAGCCAAATGTCAATCTGAGGAGTTATTCTGATCCAAATCATCATTTTCAGAAGGTTTATGCTGCCTTCGGTAGATTTCTTGTGCAGAATTGCAATTTTTGCAAGTTCAGGAAAGCGAGCTGTTCAAATCTCCCACCAGAAGTCAGCTGCGCGTCGCATCTATGTGTTCGCAATTGTTTACTCCCGCGATGCGTGATCGCAGGCCCTTATGACGTAGTCGCGTTCTCAAACTCTCGCAGTGCAAGATGGCGGGCCCCTATGACGTACTCGCGGTCAAAAAGTCTCACGCGATCACGCACTAAAATCCAAAATGGTGCAGCGCAAGCAAACCGGGAGGAAAAACAACTCAGCGAACTCAGAATCACGGTAAGTCAACGCCGCACGCGCGATATTGTATTTTTGAAGCGCGACCAAGCAAAAAAATCAACCAGCTTGCAAATTGCGGATTTGTGGGAAAATTCGCACGATTCGCGGATTGCAAATTTGCCAAAAATCCGCAAATTCCGCGAACGGAACGGATTTTCAGCCCATACTTAAAGAATATAGGTGAAGGGTTATGAAGTTACCTGGTCCTATTTTATGGTACCTATATGGAATATAACACCCACTTCTCTTCCGAATGGACGACATAGTTAAATTCCCAACGTACTACTAGGTTGACTTAACACTGGTACGTTAATAGTTTAAAAAAAAAAAAAATTGTTTTTGTTTAAAAATAAGGGTACCTATATGGAATATAACACTATTTATCTAAATTGGTGTGGGATTTTTCATGGTTTGGGTTTTCACTTTATTACTCTTTGTGTGCAACATAAATACTTAACATACTGCTTCTGAGCTAAGTCTGACTGCTTTTGAGCCAAGCTACCAGAGGGTTGAGCACAAGTTGATTTAGTGACTTTTGTGGTTAACACTGACAAACATTGCTGCTGATGCTTGAGAAGAAATCACAACCCCAATTAATCAACTACCCAATTTCACACAGTTGCAATATTCTTCAATTTTGGACCTCTTTCCATAATGGTATCTGCAACATTGAACTCTCATTGGGCAGATACATACATGTAATGTTTTTAATTTATGGTGGTCTCACAAATAATGATGACCAAAATATTGGGTGCACAGAATATGGTGTCAAAAATTGATTTTATATACAGGTACATATTGGAAGCAGTGCGGGGGGCTCCCCTGTTGTGTTCACCCACTTGGGACATTAATTTATTGAAACATGTCTTTACTGTTGATAATCCAGTTCGGAGTATGCAAATCCATTTGGGCTTTAACATCAGGACTACACGTATGCAGCCATTTAATGGACTAGAACAACCATAATGCCAACGCCCATTTGGGGTGAGACTTGTTTATTAAATAAATCCATTTTGCTGCCTCCGTTACTAAAGATATGTAAGCTTCCATTGATCAAGGGTACACAGATATTCAAAACGAGTTTGGCTTTTAAAAGGAGCAAGCGAAGGGAGGCGCTGACAAGGCAACTGCCTGTGGCATTTGTGTGCACACCCTTCTGTGTGTGGCATCTCTATTGGGGCGACTCATTGTGTGTGATATATATATATATATATATATATATTCACTGAAAAAACCATAGGTTATAGACCATATATAGTTAGGAATTAGCATTTACAAAACCTTGAAAATTCACTGAAAAAACCATAGGTTATACACCATATATAGTTAGCAATTAGCATTTAAAAAACCTTATTTTACTCACACAAAACCAATGAAATTCCATATATAGTTAGTTGTACTAACTATATATCGCGCACCCGCAATCCACTGCTGATCATGTCACATATTACATCATTCATGACATGGTCAGTGACATCACTGATGACATCACTGATGACATCTCAAATGACATCACTGATGACATCACTGATGACATCTCAAATGACATCACTGATGACATCACTGATGACATCTCATTTGACATTACTGATCACATCACTGATGACATCATTCATGTGATAATACGATGAACCTCTTCAGACTCTAATATAACCTTAGATACACTCAGTGTAAACAGACACTCACAGACTGTCACTCATCCATGGAGTTACTTACACACCTAGTCAGTCATGCAAAGAATCAATCACACCTCCATTTTCACAACTATACAGTTATACACACCTTACTTATTCAAACATATACTAAAACATATTTACTCACTTATACAATCCTGGATACAAGTGCACAATGATCCATACAGCCACTCACACATTCACTGGCTCTTATGCACAGTTATTTATATATGTCAACTCTCACATGTACTGTATTTTACATATGTACTTACTTTGACATGTAGCACTGAGATATCTATTCACTCACCAATACAGTCATGCACACAGTCAACCGCCCATACAGCTGTTTCCACATGCACTTTTGAACCCATACATCTATGCACAGAGTCATACACCTCCCAGCCACCCACACACACACTCAGTCTCCCATACAAATGCTTGGGCAACCAATCAATAACCCATATAGTTACTCATATAGCTACTGATCAACACATGCAGCAGTTTACAGAACAACAGACATAATGATGCACAAATTAAGACAGTTTAGTCACTAACCCATGCACTCAGTGAGACACATTTAACCACTCACTCATACAGTCAGTCATGCACCTACTAAATCCTTCATCCAGACACTTATACATCCACTCATTCTTAAATATGTAAGACATATTTTAACTTTACAGAAAAATACAGACACTGGATGTTGTCATCAGTGATGTCATCAGTGATGTCATTTGAGATGTCATCAGTGATGTCATCAGTGATGTCATTTGAGATGTCATCAGTGATGTCATCAGTGATGTCACTGACCATGTCATGAATGATGTAATATGTGACATGATCAGCAGTGGATTGCGGGTGCGCGATATATAGTTAGTACAACTAACTATATATGGAATTTCATTGGTTTTGTGTGAGTAAAATAAGGTTTTTTAAATGCTAATTCCTAACTATATATGGTGTATAACCTATGGTTTTTTCAGTGAATTTTCAAGGTTTTGTAAATGCTAATTCCTAACTATATATGGTCTATAACCTATGGTTTTTTCAGTGAATTTCATTGGTTTTTTAAAAGCTAATATCTATAGCTGTAAAATGTATTCTTCTTTAAATCCAAAAATATATTTTATATGTTTATTAATAATTTTTTTTAAATATTTTTTTTGTTTCGCTCCCGGTCCGCGAACCGGGAAGCTTTCCGTTAGCTCAAATTGATGCCGCGACCCGGTCCGCGAACCGGTAAGAAATCAACATAGTGACGGTATCGCGTTGCCGCGTAATGCGTCTTATGACGTACTGCGTTAGCGCACCCGGAAGTGCCCCGGGGCGCGGACCGAGGCGCGAAACGCAGCTCTCCGGAAGCGATCCGCGGCGCGTCGCGAAAGCGCGATGTATCGCGTTGTCGCGTAATGCGTCTTGTGACGTACCGCGTTAGCGCACCCGGAAGTGTCCCGGGGCGCGGACCGAGGCGCGAAGCTCAGCGACCCGGAAGCTAACCGGGGCGCGTTCCGCAGCGCGTAACATGAGCGTGAGAGGTCATGTGACTTGTTAATAAAACTTTTCATTGGTTCATTTCACTTTTGGTTTCATAATGATGTACGGCTAGGTCAGGTGACCTAAAAATAACACTTTTCATTGGTTGAGAAGTATTGTTTTTCCCAAATGATGAAAACCCCTCCTTCTTTCCTCACTCTGACTTTCATCATTGTGAGAGGAAGACCTTTATTACTATATCAGAAATGGCTTCAGTAGTTGCTTCAGCTGGTGGACCCCCACCACCACCTCCACCTCCTCATGGGAAGAGAGGACCACCTCCCCAGGTGATGACCAACACTGAGGAGGAAGAGGAAGAAATGGATGAAGAGGAGGGAGAATAACCACAGTTCTTAGAAGAAGTGCCCCGGGTTTCCCATAAGAAAGCCAGTTTCATCTGGCAGTTTTATTCGATCCCTCCTGGCCAAAAAAAAGTGAATGCGAGGTATGTCACCTGCCTCATCTGTAAAGAAAAATTATCCAGAGGGATGGATAAGAAATATAGTTATGGCAACCATACTATGCACAGGCACATGACAAGGAAGCATCCACTCAATTATAGCCGGGCGGAAATACGGGATTTGCAGGAAAATCCAAGATCAACTCCTGTGGCCAGATCAAGAATATCCATTTCATTGACACCAGCAGAGGCACGGGAAACTGTGCCAAACATACAAGAAAATTTTGGCCACATGATCCACACTTGTATGCACTGTCGTGCGTTGTTAGCATGTGGCAATATGAGCATAAATGCTATCAACCTGGCGTATGAACACCATAATTGCCCTAACCGCCCCCAGTAATTTTTTTTTTGCTCCTGTTGAGCCCTTTTCAATGCCTGTTTTTTGTTGTTTCCCCCCCCAAAAAAAAACCAAAAAAAATATAAAATCGTTCAAAAAATACAAAAAAAACAAAAAATGTTCAAAAAATAAAAAAAAAATATAAAACAACAAAAATATTTTAAAAAAAGTTCTTTTCAGAACTACCTTCCCTTTCAAAAAAAATTGCTAGAATGTTTAGCACTCTGGCAAGCTCTATTTCTTTTGGTTCGCTTCCCGGTTAGCTTCCCGGTACGCGGACCTAACCAAAAAAATTTTTTTTTTTTAAAAAGAGTAAGTATAAGGAAAGTAAACAGAGAGTGATGTTAAAAGAAAGACAGCTATAGGGAGTAAAGAAGAGATACTGTTTAATAGATCTATTTACCGAAGAAAAGACGGAAGAGGGTATAATTATGAAAAACAAAATAGATAACGAAGTGAAAGAAAAAAAAGAGAGTATAACATTAACAAAGAAGAGTTTCTTGGAGAATGTGAGTGAATGTTCAAAATAAGATTAAAACATGAGGAATAACAGAGAGAAAAAATAGAAAACAGAAAACAAAAAATAACAGAAAAAGATTAATTGAAATAGCAAAGAAATGTAAGTAACATAGAGCCATATCATCAACATAGGCAATACAAGTTTTGCAGCTTTTATTGGCAGAAATGTGTCGCTAAAGCTGCTTTTGCGGCAGAAAACTGCCGCTAAAACCACTTTTGCACCAGTTTTCTGCCAATAAAAAGAGCAATAATTGTATTGGCTGTGTTCATAATATGCCCCTTAGTGTGCTTCAACTACACAGAGAAAGCATTATGAACAAATAGTGATAGAGTGATCAGTCAAAGACACTAAGAGTAATAGAGACGGAGTGAGTGAACAAGAGTGAGGAACTATGAGAAGAGAGGGACTGAGAAAAAGAGTGGAAGGAGTTGAGTAAGTAGGTAATAGAGAAAGGAATGAGGGAAGTAGCAAAGGCAGGAAACTGAGGGTTAAAGTAATGAAGCAGTGGAACTAATAGAAGTTAAATGTGATAGAAATGTAACGAAAAGAGTACAAAACATTTACCTTATAATTGTCGTTAAATTACTCACTTTTTGTTTTTATACTTTCAATCTGTGAAAGAGAGAACAAACATTTGAAAAATATTAAAACATGTATTTAAAAATTACAAAAGACAAGGGAAAAGATTGAAGGACAAACAGTTTTTCAACAACTTTGACACTTACAGAAGCTTCTGCTTCTCCAGGCCCCCTACACAGTCCTAAAGATATACATTTTAAACTAACAGTATCTTGATGCAGATGAAGTGAGGCCTATCTTAAAACATGGTGCATCTTTTGCATTGCTGTTGTCTCAGAAAAGTGTCGCAAGACACTAAAATTTTAAATAATTGCTTCAGGATGCCAATAAGATGTCTCCTATCCAGAGGTTTGTTTGAGGTGAGGCCTACTCAGGGTTGCAGATGAAATTTCGAGTTGTTGAAGAGAATAGAGGACATAATATATGTGAAGGTCTACCAATGAAGTGAGTCATGTCCACTGCACTCTTGAACAAAGTCCAAACCTCCTATGTTTCCCTGGACAGACCTAAACTTGATCTACACAATGTGCTTCGTAATGATAGGAAACACAGGTGATGTAAATGAAATACGTGCAATTTATTTTGCTCATTTCACAATCACATCACTTGTGTTTCCTTTGCTTAGGTATCTCATTGTGCAGATGTAGTCTAGCATATGAAAGAATACGCAGAAGCGCAGCACTGCATGCAACAACTTTGACACTTACAGAAGCCTCACCTTCTCCATGCCTCCTACACAGTTCTACATATACATCATAAATGCAAACAGTACAGAATTAATTATACATGTTAAATGGTTTATTTTTGCTGTTCTCAGAATGTATCAAAATTCACTAAAAACAGTGACTTGAAGGTATTCATCATATAACAGCGGGGAAAAAAAAACACAATCAAAATGATTGTGTTTAAAAAACCCATACAACATAACAAATCAGAATTCAGAACTCCTTAAAGTTAACTTACTTTCCATGACGTCAAAGGATGTCCTAAGAACAGCTTACACTCTGTTGTGCTGTTATTACTTTCAGCCCGCCACTTTCTGAAAGAAAATCTCCATCGTTTTTAAAAACATGTTACATGCAATAAATGACTTCTTGCTCTCTACCACAAGTTTCCACAAGGCCAAATCTTGTCAGAGCCATTTATAACTCTTGGATTTCTTGTAAGCCAATCCCGTCATTTGGCATTTCTGCAACTTTCAGAATTAAAATGTTGAAGATCATTTTCACAATCCAGGAATAGTAATATCTTCCTCTTCTTGCTCAGTCATGTTCTACATTTCCTATGACACTGATACTGCTTACTATGAAGCAGACTTACACTAACTCTATGACTAGTACAATTATTTAATTCTCTACATCACTTTCAATCACAAAGCAATGTAAAACAGTAGACAGCATTGCAGACTTACATTCCCTCTACTCTATGTTTTGATTGGCTGCTTCAATTAGCTTATAAAAAGAAATAGTTTTTCTGAACTCATTCAAAGTGCACTTATTTCTCCATGACGTCCAGTCTTATGGTTAGAAGTTACGTCTCTGAACTACACTTATCCTCAAGGCCAAATTGTGTAGGAGCCATTAGAACTTCTTGAAATTCCACAGAGCACATCCCGAGATTATTTCCCTAAAATTTTGGTTTTAAAAACACCAGGTAAGAGTTTTTAAGGTCATACGGCAATTTTTTTTTTTAAATTAAAACAGAATCGTTGCAGAATGACCAGCCATTTCTAGACTTTAAATAAGCTGTGTAATGTCCTGATGTTATTGAAGGGCCGTCATGATATATAATTGCTGCAGTTACAAAAGTCCTTCCTGATATTGACAACTGCGAAGCTACAAAATTTTTAATTAAAGTTGTCAATTTTGTTCCATCAGGCCTACATCGTTGGAACATTAAAATGACATACTGGCCATATGTTCGTATAAATAATGTGGACATCATTTCAGATTTACATTGGCTACACTCCATGTTGTGATCAGCTGCTTTTACTAGCTTATTAAAGGAGACTGATTTACTGTCTGGCAAAGTTAAATATATAAATCTTTCTGAGTCTACACTAGTAGTACTTGATACCATACAGTTCTCGCAGTCATGCTGCCATTGATAAGAAAGCCCAAACAGCTGATCTACATCTACACCTTCAGCATGCAATACATCAAGCATATACATTAAAAACTCCTGACAATCTTGCTGAATATTTTGAGAGAATTGTGTTTGGCCTGAACATCTGTCTAACAGATTTCGAATTTCAGACACACTTTCTATGTTTGTTCTATCAGTGCTACATTTCTCTAACACAGAATTTAACAAACTGCAAAATCTTTGATCAGAATTGACCACAATCTCTTCTTTTACATTTTCTAGAGAAAACAAAACATTAACCACTACATTAGCATAGCAGTTGACACCAGAACTGTTTTCAAATTGAAAACCAACAACATCTTCAACAGAATCCTTTTTGTTTCTGCTTGTAATTTTAGGTTCATCGACTTTTCGTCTTTTTGCTACAACCTCCCCAGTATTGGTCACATTTCTTCGTTTCCGGCCTACCACACGTTTCTCAAACAAAGGATACTGAGGCAAATGTGGCGCATACTCTCTTCTTAACCTATTGTATTCCTTAACACAATCTAGATCCGCACAAATGTTTGTGACATCACACTCAATCAAGTACAATCCCGATAAAGTTCTAACTCGTGACAATGCCACATATGCCATACCCTCCTTGAACACAGAACTGCCAATATTCACCAATGCACAGTCTACACTTAAACCTTGCGATTTATGGATTGTCACCGCATATGCCAAGCAAACAGGAAACTGCTTACGGCGAACATATAAGTCTTTTACAAGCAAAAATCTAGCAGAGCAACGACCAATTAGCTGTACTTCCTCAATGCCATCAAATTTAATTTTTAAAAATTCGATTCCATCTCTATTTCTGTATTTTACAAAATCAACAACATTACCCATTGATCCATTTACCAGACCTCTTTCAACATGTAAATTCCTTCTTAAAATTATACGGCAGTTCAAGCACACATTCAGAGTCTTTTCAAAACCTGCAGTTTTAGATATACTCTTCTCTAATGAATCCAATTTTGTTTTCAGATTCTCAGACAAAATAATTGTTGATCCCATATGCTCTACTCTGTCAATAGCTTCCAGTTTCACAATCTCTTGCTTTTCTAAATGCAACATTTTGTTGTTGAATTTGGCACATTCTGCAAGAGTTGGCATCAAACATATTCCAGATTTCTTATCAGTAATTTTCTGAAAAATATTCTCAGGCACAACATCTTGTTCTGGATATAAATTTGACAGTAATCGTGCATGTAAAGCTTCTTTCCCATGCTCGGTCACTTTTCCAATTCTAACATCTTGTAGAATAGTCTTGTAAACTTCATCCTTCGCCTGACGCATATTTTCATGCAGTTCAGCATAATTGAAGTTTAACCATATATTGACGTTGCCAATGCTGCCTAGGCACTTCCTGGTATCTTCATGCGTGAGCATTTTGAACACAGGTTGCCCTTTCACTGGTGTCAGCTGCAAAAGATCTCCGAAAACAATGATGTGTTTGCCACCAAATAACACATCATACTCTGTTTTGAGAACTTCTTGCATTCTCAAATGCACAAAGGCAAGCATGACATTGGAAACCATGCTTACTTCGTCAATGATAAGAAGTTTCATTTTCCTCAAGATTCTTGAAACTTCAAAACAAGCATCTCCAGATAGCTTGTGATATTGTAATTTGTTGTCATGCTCCACTGGCAGCATCAGTAAACGATGTAAAGTAATCCCTTTAATGTTATGTGCTGCCAGTCCAGTTGGAGCGGTGACAACACAAGACAGCGATGACTCTGTCCTTTCCTGCAAATAGCATGAAATTGCTTTAATGAGGAAACTTTTTCCAGTTCCCGCTTCTCCACTCACGTACAGTCGGACAGGCTTCAACGACGTACATGAGCACTCTTTCTTGTCATGACTTAATCCATGATCAATTTGCATGGTAACTTCGTCATATATTTTCCTCTGCTCAACGTTGAGTTGTCTTTCCAACTCTTCTAAGTTAACCGCATCCTCCTGAGCATGTGCCATGGCTCTTTACACTTCATTCATGGCAGTGGCAGCTTCATTTTCGATAACAGGTCCTCCTAGTGGATCCTGACTCAATGAAGCAGAACTCTGACTGTCCTGAGAACTGTCTCTGGCAATCTCGGCTGCAATTGTTGCTTCCTGCTCAATTTCCGCATTCAACATTTCTACATATTTGGGAAAAGCAGGACATTCTATGGTCTCCTTGGCGGCATTGAAAGAGTCTTCGTAACAGAGGAAATCTCCAAGCAGTTCCTCTTCTGCACGCCAAGGCTTGAAAAGTTGCAAAAGTGCTAAATAGAAAAACTCCTTTTTTTCAGGAGATTCGCCACTCAATTTTCGATGGTTTACCAAGTGGCATTTTCTTTGCTTGACCAGACATCCCTCACTTCCTATTACAGCATACACTCCTTTCTCAGTATCTTCTTTGATGTTCCTCTTGAATATGTAATTTTGAAGAACCTCATACAGACAAACATTGTCGAGGTGACTGCTTCTATTTGGATAATATGTATCCAACATGTTGGTCTTCAAAATGTCGGTACTGTTTGGCTCCTTTTCCGCCAAATACTCAATTTCCCGCACAGGTTTCAGAACTCGATTACGCGTTGCAGCAAGACCAAGACTCGCCCAAATGATACTCCTGGACTTGGCATAGAGACTTGCTAAAGACAACCGGTCAGAGCATTCGTAAGCTCCAATTTCTCGATGCGACAACATCTTCAGACTGAAACTGTACAACTTCTTGCTGAGGCTCTTTTCATGGGAACTGTCCTCCCACATATCCTTCAATTCTGTCTTCTCTTTTTTGGTGATGTAAGACGTCACATACCGAGCCACAGCCATACAGTTATCAGCCACAAACTGTATATCCATGTTAGCATTCCACATGGACAAAATCACCGGGTTGTAGTCGTTGATGTACTTGGACTCTTCGTTCCTCTTCAAATTGTATGTGTTTTTAGGTGATTTCTTCATGACATTATGTCGCAGCGAAGACATCAAACTGTTTACTCTTCCTTTAGAAATCACCGGTCGTGGAAAGCCGAAACGACATTTGGTGTAGAACTTGTCCTTGTTTCGGAATTTACGACGGCAGTACTTTCCACATCGATGGCTTTGGAAACGCAGAACTTTTTCTCTTAGGCTTTTCTTCTCCTTTGCATTTGGAACAGCACACGTAGAATACTGTTGGATGAAACTCATCACTGAGTCTTCTGGATCCGTTCCAAATTTAGGTGCATCCTTGATCCACAGCAACATATGTATATGAGGAGCACCTCTTGCTTGGTACTCCTTTCTCCAGAAGAAATCCAACACCTCTCCAAGAGGTGGATTCTTCTTATTCATGATGAAAGACATCATAGCTTCAAATCTATGATTGAAGTACCTACATACATTGACTGGATCCAAAGAGCACAGTTCTCCGGGTGTCTTGAATTCGATGTTATCTACGTTAGCATTTGCCTCTCGTAGAAATTCAAGTAAGTCTTCCCAGCCATACTCGGCACAGCTCAGAGTGAGGAACCATGTGGGAGTACCTAAGTTCCTCAGCATACATTTTAAATCACCATGACGACGGTACCAGTACTCATTAGTACCACGCTGACACGCCATGAGATTATTCAGGTGAGAATCCAAAATACTGTCTTGGACATTGACTTTATCCATAAAGTCACTTGCCGAGATGTTTTGCATGTGTATACCACTTTTCAAGATGTGGTTCACTGCATATGACAGTCCAGACAGATCGCTTTCAAACAGGAGATGAAACAAATAAGGAATGCATTGTCGAAACCTAGCATCTCCTGCATACAATCGCAAAGTCCGGTATTCAGAAGCAGGAATTTGATGAGGTCGCTCATCATATCTTCCTCCCTGACCTGTTGGAAAAAGCTGTGGGAAACACCGAGCTTCCAAACTTTCCTCCCAAACACTAATGGGACTCCCTTTGGCTTGTTTCATTTGAAACAACTCAATAGCATTCCCCATGACTTCCTTGGAATGCAAAGGATGAACACTATAATGTTCATATATTTCTTCACTAGTAGAGGGTTCTACTTTCTCAATTTGACCAGCACACAAATCGCTATCCTCTTCCTCACTTACTTCCTCTTCTGCAACATATACATTCTTATAGTATTTATTATTTTTTTTCAAATACAATGTTGCCTTTTTAACTTTCCTAACATCTACTAAATCTTGCCATATTTTCTTATTCTTTGTCGGAACCCCATTAACTAAGATAACCAGAGGTTCCTCTTCCACTTTTTCTACTCCAATTGTGTTAATGTTTTTCTTCAAATCTAGAGGCAAATAAACAACTCTTGCCTTTAATCCTCTCTGTAAATCTGATGGAGGCAATTTCCCTGTCTTTGGCTCCATTCTTACAATAGCCTGAAAGGGATGGATACTTTGAATCAAAATAGATTCATAAGTATTTAAATCCTTCAATTCAGAAGGAATCTCAACCAATTCCAGATTATTATGAACTGCTCTAGCAGGCATCTGGTTTTGATTTAATTTGCAACAACAATAAATACACACACGTTGATCCAATCCCAAATCAAAACAATTTTCTACCATCAAGTATGTTGCAAAATCCTTCCATTCACTATTATTTTCCCTTTCACTTTTTGCATATAAATCCACTAACTTAGTCTGATTCTTATAATAAGTGCGTCGACAACACACACAAGTGAAATTTGGCCTCTCACTTGATTTGACCTGAAATGTGACAATTTCCCTCTGGAAATTATCTGTACTGGAAACCTGTACACTATCTTCCACATTACCCGCTTCTTGGTCAATTTCAACATTCTCCTCTTTACTTCCAAAGTAACAAAACTCAATTTCTTCACATATATTCTTCACATCTATTTCAGAACCATGCAAAAGAGCAGGGCATAATTGTTTAAGCATAATTGCTGGACTCTTAGCATAATACAACATTCTAACTAATTTCCTCACTTTATTATGATGCACTGCTAGCATTCTGAAATGATGAAAAACACTCTGGCATACTCTCCTGGAAAGACAAGCCAGTGAATGACCATGCAAACCTGTCACTTCTCTCACTCTGCAAGGATCTAATTCTTGCAACAACCTTATTTTCTGCTTCAAACTTTTCTTATTAAATGACCGTACAAAATCACAAAGCAAATTGATGGAATCCTGTCGCACACTACAAATACTACTACACTTCCAGGTGTACACAGGACCCTTAGCACGTCTTCCTAAAACCTCATTACCTAACACCTCTTCTGCCTCTGTTGTCACAAGTTTTTCTTTTTCAACTGGACAACCATCTTTCACTTCATAAGCACGACCACTGGTGTCAACTGCATGCACCAAATCATTATCCTGGAAATAACTCTCCTCATTAAAAAATGCCTCACAGCTTGAACTATGAATCCATTCTCCAGAAAAAACTTCACAAAAATTACTACGATTAACTATTCTCTTCCATCTACTATTTCTTTTGAAATCATAAATTGCCTTGTTTAGCTTCCTAATTCTATTGATTATCAAAATAAATAACTTACGTTTAATTTCAAATGCCTGATCAATAACTTTCTCAACTTTTTTTTTTCTCTTATAAAAAACCACTTTCTGTTGACCTTTCTTAATATTTTTTAACAAATTGCCAATTATCCTGTTGCGGAACATTCGTTTACGAATGTCCCTAAACTGTTGTTTCCTTCTACTATCATGCACAGAGTTATCTCTTGCTCTAGCAGTAACATTTTTGATTGGCCTTTCCTTTCCATTTGAATTGGTTCTCTTTTTATGGACTGAAACATTTTCTGTAGTAATATTTTTTTTACTACACATATTTCTTATGAATGTTTTTGTACTCTTACCCGGTGCTTTCTTCGTAACTTGACAAATCTTTTTGTTAGAGGACTGCTGCTTCTTTTGATTCACCTGCTGTCTTTGACGTTTTGCAGCCTTTCTCTCTCTTTCTTTCGTTGGCATGGTGAAATGTTGAAATGATCTGCAGTTGAATCTGTGGTAAAATATATTAAAAAATGTTATTAACCACTATTACCAAACAGTAAATCAATAACAGTGATCAAAAACTTAACACACTACTTGACATTTTAAATAGAAGATTTTTTAGTCCTTGGCAAATTTACAATACAGAAATAGCAGAAAAGAAATGGAATTTATGTTCATGTTACCTGTGCTATTTTATATGTGAATCTGATCTAATTTTATGAGCATATTTTAATATTTTATTGAAGACACTACACATAACCTGTTTTTGAAGGTGTCTTTATTTTTAAATTAAACGGTTTACACTTTTACTTTTTATTTATTATAAATTTTAAAAATAAATGTTTATAGTTCCATAGGCTCAAGCAGGTCAGCTTCCCACCCTATGTCATATAATTCGGACAAATCTGCATCCTCATCACGCTCTTCTTCATCCTCAGGATTTAAATCATCCAAGGGATCAACATCCACTGATGTTTCAATTACAAGTTCAATGATGAGGTCAAAATCAACTGATTGCAGATTGTCGCTCATGTTGATGTTGTCTTTATCTTTAAAGAAAGATAACAACAATGAGATGTTGCAGAGTAAGAGACAAATCTCTGAGATTATAATAGTAAAATTGTTTAACAAGAGTAACATTTTGCAGCTATTATTTAGCCATGTCCAGCGATGCTGAGCAGGTGAAGCCTATGTCTAATTTTTCAGTGAACATGACTCATCTCTTCTTAACCTTGGATAAGCCTCACCAACTCTGTGTCCCCTGCACATACTTAAATGTAAAGGGGCAGATTTATGTTAAATGGCACATCCCCAGGCATGCACCAGTTAACGTGCACCGCTGCTCTGCCACCCATGGTGTGCCGTATTTACAATCAGATAGGAGAAAGCTGCGTCAAAACCCTGCGCCTGCTTTAAGCAGGCATAGGTCTTGACGCAACATTGTGGAGATGGGGCACCCCTGAGCCTTGCTTGAGCTGCATCGCACTTGCGATACAACCCCAGCAATCACTACCTTTACAGCACAGATACGTCACGCATCTGTGCCATTTTTGCCCCATGATGCCCCGCATTGTAAATGCAGCACACCATGGGTGGCGGAACAGCGGCGCAGGATGACTGGCACATCCCTGGTGATGCGCCAGTCATCAAAAATCTATCCCTAAGCTTCTTATCTTGTTACAGATGAACCGCCATATGTACCATCAAACTATTTTGCATTTCCTAAATAGCGAATTTTAAGGAATAAATAGCAATTCTTTACCATTCCTAATTTGCAATGAGCAAATTGCTAATTGCAAATTACCCATTCATTTCCATGGGCTAGGAGGCTCATAGGAATGAAGGTACAATTTGCGATTAGCAATTAGCTCATCGCAAATTAGGAATTTTTCCAAGGGTGCAGGGGTGTCTCAAGAACACCCTGCTGCACCCCTGAAAAAGAAATTTGGGGGCATATGGCGCACATACATGCCCTAAGGGCATGTATTGGCGTCATATGGCACCTTTTGTTTTTTGGAAAAAAAGCTTTTTGAAAAGAATTCACAAATTACCACAAACTAGAAGTTGGTGGTAGTTTCCAAATCCTTAATGTCATTTTTTACATATTTTTTGTTTGATACATTGCATATAAGTAATCACAAAATTTGCAAATCCTTCAGTGCAATCGCAAAATAAGGAATAGCAAATTTAGCTATTCCTTATTTTGCATCAAACTTGTTTGATACATACCATTTGTCTAATTAGCATTCGCAAAGGCCGAAATTCGCAGAATTTTGATCTTTGCGAATGCTAATTAGCTTGATACATATGGCCCCAAGTGAGGCCTGTCTTGCAACATGGTGCATCTTTTGCATCACTGCTGCATCGGTTTCATGTGGCACGTTTTTTTTACACCATGACACATCTGCCTAAATGCATCAATTTGTAATTTTGTCGCCTCATAGCAAATCTTTTGCACCGCCGCTGCATCATAAAAGTGACGCACAGTGCCGCAAAAGAGGCATACACCTATCATAAATCTGTCCCTAGCATTTTAAATGATTAATCCAGGATGACGATAAGGTGTGGCCTATCCAGAGGTTTGTTTAAGGTGAGGCCTACTCAGGATTGCAGATTAAAGTTACGCTTGATGAAGAATACAGAGGAGATAATACATGTAAAGGCCTACCAATGAAGTAAGTAATGTCCACTTTATTGCGCCAGTCATCATAAATGTATCCCTAAGCTTCTTATCTTGTTACAGATGAACCACCATATGTACCATCAAACTATTTTGCATTTCCTAAATAGCGAATTTTAAGGAATAAATAGCAATTCTTTACCATTCCTAATTTGCAATGAGCAAATTGCTAATTGCAAATTACCCATTCATTTCCATGGGCTAGGAGGCTCATAGGAATGAAGGTGCAATTTGCGATTAGCAATTAGCTCATCGCAAATTAGGAATTTTTTCAAGGGTGCAGGGGTATCTCAAGAACACCCTGCTGCACCCCTGAAAAAGAAATTTGGGGGCATATGGCGCACATACATGCCCTAAGGACATGTATTGGCGTCATATGGCACCTTTTGTTTTTTGGAAAAAAATGCTTTTTGAAAAGAATTCGCAAATTACCACAAACTAGAAGTTGGTGGTAGTTTCCAAATCCTTAATGTTATTTTTTACATATTTTTTGTTTGATACATTGCATTTAAGGAATCGCAAAATTTGCAAATCCTTCAGTGCAATCGCAAAATAAAGAATAGCAAATTTTGAATTAAGGACATTTTAAGTCATTTCCACATGTGCAGTGTTTTCAAATTATGATTTGAAAATCGTTTTTGGGGAAAAGGAATGGTTTGCAAATTTATGACAAGGACATAATGGTGTATGCTTCTCTATAAGGCATTTCACTGTCTCTGATGTCATTTTTCCCATATTACATAATAAGACCTTTCCCCATGGAGCACATTCCTTGTAAATATGCTCCCACCTGTGCATGGTGAATTTAGATTTTGACTGTTTGAGTCACATAGCCATGTTAAAAGTGACCCAAAAAAATTGCAAACGCTTTAAAAAAACACATTCATGTGTCTTAAGGACATTTTAAGTCATTTCCCCGTGGACAGTGTTTTGTAAGTGGCGCAAAAGAGGCATACACCTATCATAAATCTGTCCCTAGCATTTTAAATGATTAATTCATGATGACGATAAGGTGTGGCCTATCCAGAGGTTTGTTTAAGGTGAGGCCTACTCAGGATTGCAGATTAAAGTTACGCTTGATGAAGAATACAGAGGAGATAATACATGTAAAGGCCTACCAATGAAGTAAGTGATGTGCACTTTATTGCGCCAGTCATCATAAATGTATCCCTAAGCTTCTTATCTTGTTACAGATGAACCACCATATGTACCATCAAACTATTTTACATTTCCTAAATAGCGAATTTTAAGGAATAAATAGCAATTCTTTACCATTCCTAATTTGCAATGAGCAAATTGCTAATTGCAAATTACCCATTCATTTCCATGGGCTAGGAGGCCCATAGGAATGAAGGTGCAATTTGCGATTAGGAATTAGCTCATCGCAAATTAGGAATTTTTCCAAGGGTGCAGGGGTATCTCAAGAACACCCAGCTGCACCCCTGAAAAAGAAATTTGGGGGCATATGGCATACATACATGCCCTAAGGACATGTATTGGCGTCATATGGCACCTTTTGTTTTTTGGAAAAAAATGCTTTTTGAAAAGAATTCGCAAATTACCACAAACTAGAAGTTGGTGGTAGTTTCCAAATCCTTAATGTCATTTTTTACATATTTTTTGTTTGATACATTGCTTTTAAGGAATCGCAAAATTTGCAAATCCTTCAGTGCAATCGCAAAATAAGGAATAGCACATTTTGATTTAAGGACATTTTAAGTCATTTCCACATGTGCAGTGTTTTCAAATTATGATTTGAAAATCGTTTTGGGGGAAAAGGAATGGTTTGCAAATTTATGACAAGGACATAATGGTGTATGCTTCTCTATAAGGCATTTCACTGTCTCTGATGTCATTTTTCCCATATTACATTATAAGACCTTTCCCCATGGAGCACATTCCTTGTAAATATGCTCCCACCTGTGCATGGTGAAATTAGATTTTGACTGTTTGAGTCACATAGCCATGTTAAAAGTGACCCAAAAAAATTGCAAACGCTTTAAAAAAACACATTCATGTGTCTTAAGGACATTTTAAGTCATTTCCCCGTGGACAGTGTTTTGTAAGTGGCGCAAAAGAGCCATACACCTATCATAAATGTGTCCCTCGCATTTTAAATGATTAATTCAGGATGACGATAAGGTGTGGCCTATCCAGAGGTTTGTTTAAGGTGAGGCCTACTCAGGATTGCAGATTAAAGTTACGCTTGATGAAGAATACAGAGGACATAATACATGTAAAGCTCTACCAATGAAGTAAGTAATGTCCACTTCATTGCGCCAGTCATCATAAATGTATCCCTAAGCTTCTTATCTTGTTAGACATCAACCGCCATATGTACCATCAAACTATTTTGCATTTCCTAAATAGCGAATTTTAAGGAATAAATAGCGATTCTTTACCATTCCAAATTTGCAATGAGCAAATTGCTAATTGCAAATTACCCATTCATTTCCATGGGCCAGGATGCCCATATGAATGAAGGTGCAATTTGCGATTAGCAATTAGCTCATCGCAAATTAGGAATTTTTCCAAAGGTGCAGGGTTGTCTCAAGAACACCCTGCTGCACCCCTGAAAAAGAAATTTGGGGGCATATGGCGCACATAAATTTTAACAACATTCCTTTACCTCAAAAACGATTTTCAATTCATAATTTGAAAACACTGCCCACAGGGAAATTACTTAAAATGTCCTTAAGACACATGAAAGTGTTTTTTGATTGCCTTTACAGCATGGTTGGGTCACTTTTAACATGGCTATGTAACACAAACATTTAAAATCTAAATTTGCCATGCACAGGTGGGAGCATATTTACAAGCAAGTTACGCCACAGAGAAAGGTCTTACATTAAAATGGGAAAAATAACATCAGGGACAGTCAATTGCCTTATAAAGAAGCATACACCATTATGTCCTTGTCATAAATTTAAAAACAATTCCTTTTCCCCAAAAACGATTTTCAAATCATAATTTCAAAACACTGCACATGGGAAAATTACTTAAAATGTCCTTAAGACACATAAAAGCGTTTTTTGATTGCCTTTGCAGCATGTTTGTATCACTTTTAACATGGCTATGTAACACAAACATTCAAAATCTAAATTTTCCATGCACAGGTGGGAGCATATTTACAAGCAATTTGCGCCACATAATTCATAATTTTCTCCTTAAAGCACACTATTCTCTATCTAAATTAAAGAAATATTTTCTCACCTTAGCAAATACTTTGAGTTTGAAAACAGTCTCAGAAACACACCAATTTGTCTTCAGCAGAGCAAAAGGTATGCACTCCAGAGTCTGCAGCTATCAAAAGCACAGAAATGCTGTAATTCTTCACACATATCTCTCATGTCACCCAATCAAAACTCTTCCCTCACTTTTTTTCAAATGAAAACCCTTCCCCCCTCTGCCATTTCATGCCTTTTCTGCATGGCAACCACCTCTTGGAAGACTTCTGGTGTTTGCAAGTTCACACAACAATGTTGTAATTGAACTCTGAACTCTCAGTGCACCTGCATATCCAGTGCATTCTTTCATTTAATGATTTTTTATTTACCATTCAAAATACATCTTTCAAATAACTCATCCATGCACCCTAACTTTCTGTTTTCAGCAATCAAAATCCACCAATCACTGTTACTGCTTCATGAACACAGAAACTCCACAGTTTTTTTCATTTTAAACTCTCATTTTTTCAACTGCCATTTCATTGCCACACTTCATCTGACTGCAGGAGAACCTTCTCTCACCATGTTTTCTGTCTGGATTGTTGGACATAGTTATATCCACTGGGCTCACAGGTATGCTGAGAACAGAAAATTACCTAACCTCAATTTACAAGATGTGGAAATTAAGTGGTTTGGCCACAGAGGATTAAAATGTCACCAATTGATACCATTGGTGAAAACCTTTATGCATTTGCCCAAACCTGACCTGTTAATTGTGCACTGTGGAGGTAATGATTTGGGCACTTTGACTGGGGTAGGTCTGGAAATGCTTTTAAAGGACACCTTTGAGCAATTAATGGCACTTTTTCCTCAGACTGCCTTGGTATATTCAAATATATGCCAAAGACAGAAATGGAGGTGGTCAAACCAATTTTGTCCACAAATTGAGAAGTCGAGGAAGCATGTAAACAAATCTGTTTCAGCTTACATGAGAGACCATGGAATGGGCTCCATGTACAACAATAACTTGCGTTACTACATGCAAGATATCTACAGAGGAGATGGAGTTCACTTCTCAGATGAGGGCAACAGAATTTTCACTCTGAATTTAAGACTGTGCATTGGTACCTACTTATAAGTACCTAAATGTACCATAAACCCAAAAGCTCTTCTCAGAGCTACCCTACATCTGATCACTCACAATTATTATTTTACTGTAACATTTTTCACTAATTTTCAACAAAGTACGCTCCCTGGGGCGCTACCCGGTACGCGAACCGGGAGCTAACCTCGTGAAATTTTTTTTAAAAATGGTTTTTTTTCGCACATATAAGCCTCCTCAGCCACCCTCACAAAACCTAGGGGGTCAAGATAAGTCTACCGTGCCCCCTTCTACCCATTCTGAACATTATTTGCCCTCCATTTTGTATCTTAATTCGACCGAAACACAAAATGGTGGACTCCCGTAACGCTTAAGGTTCGCGAACCGGGGCGCTCAACGGTTCGCGTACCGGGTCGCTCCCTGGGAAGCGCACCATCAAAAAAGGTGGGAAAGTAGTTTACAGAAAAGCCACTGGAGACAATTTCACCAAATATAGATTAGCTCATACTACATACCAATCCCTACCATTTTCACAAATTTGATTGGAATTCCATTTAGCCATTTAGCCTGTAGACCTCTCTAAATACCCTGAGGTAAATTACTTCTCAAAACACATCTGAAGTGTTGGAATTGACAACCAATTAAAATGTTACTTTCATTTTCTACTTTTTTTACCTGACATTTGATTGGTTATGTACCTGAATATATATAAAAGAAGAGAATGAAACACAGCCATTTTGACTACTACTTCCTGGTGTACATTTCAATTGGATTTTCACTAATCACTTCAACTTCTTTCTAAAGGTAAGTTGTTATTTTAAAAACTGAACTATATTGTGCACTATAAGTTAATATGGTAAACTTTTTCTGATAGTTATATACTATCCCTCTGTAGTAGTTATAGATTTAGATAGACTTCTCTGTTATAGTTATGGATGGAGTTAGGCTTCTCTTTTATAATTATGAATTTACTTACGTTAAATCACATACACTTTTTTATATTCCTACTTCCACTCTGATACTATACACTGCCCAAAGATAAATTCTCTGTTAAAAAATGCCTATCTAAAATTAATCCCAACAGTGCCCTATCTCTACTAATATATTTTTTTTTTATCCAAATTTCAGGCAACATGGAAGGCGAACAGAAAGTTTCATTTCAAATTGTCCTGCAAGAGAGCAGCCAAGAATTAATTGATCCAAATTATATAGAATTTATGGATGAAACTTGGGACCAAGAACTACTGCAATGTGTGCAAGCAGTGGATGACCTCCTTCAAAATGAGGACATTTTACACCCTCATAGATTACAAGCTATGTTCAATGAAAATGACGACATTTCAGACAGTGAAATGTTAGAAATGTTATTAAATTTTGAAACACAATCACAATAATAAATAATTGCTTAAAAAATAAAAAAAATAAAAAAATAATCAACAAAACCAACAATCAATTAACATACAGTATTTGAAAAGTCTATCATTCATTTTTCATTGCAGTACGCTGCCCAGAACGCTTCCCGGTTCGCGGACCGGGCGCTACCCACGCAAAAAAAACAAAAAAAAATTTTGTTTCTTTTGCCCCGCGGGGCCCTTTTAAAACCTCCACATTAAACCTAGGGGGTCAGGGAGGATCTAGTATGCCCCCTTATGGTTATTTCCCCCTTTGTTTTGGCCTCCTCTTGTCTCTCAATCCTACCGAGAGACAAGATGGCGGCCGCTCCGGACTGTTTAGAATGTTGACAGACACCGGAGAGCCAATCAGCTTCGCTACGCGAAGTTCCGGTACGCTTAAGGTCCGCGGACCGGAGCGCTGCCCAGAGCGCGCTTACAGATATATATCTTTTTTTAAACGTTAATTTCTCAAAATCCACTGGAGCACATATATTGTGACCTACAAAAGGCACATCGGGCTACCAGTCCCTACAATTTTGCCAAGTTTCATGCAAATCCATTCAGCCGTTCGGGCTAAAAGTGAGGCCAACCGCCCTATGGAAAACTCAATGTTAAAAACACGTTTTGGGACCCCCCTTTTTTCTCGACCCCCCCTGGACGAACCCCCCCAAATTTCCAGGGGCTGCTCAGAAACACAATGTTCCATTTTCCAGAAAATTTCAGCCAATTCCGTCCACAAACGCCAAAGTTATTAGACATAGAATTTTCAAAAATCCCATAGAGAAAAAATCCTAACTATATATACCTACTGGCGACCGCCAGTAGGTAATATATATATATATATATATATTCACTGAAAAAACCATAGGTTATAGACCATATATAGTTAGGAATTAGCATTTAGAAAACCTTATTTTACTCACACAAAACCATTGAAATTCCATATATAGTTAGTTGCACTAACTATATATCGCGCACCCGCAATCCACTGCTGATGATGTCACATATTACATCATTCATGACATGGTCAGTGACATCACTGATGACATCACTGATGACATCTCAAATGACATCACTGATGACATCACTGATGACATCTCATTTGACATCATTCTTGTGCTAATACGATAAACCTCTTCAGACTCTAATATAACCTTAGATACACTCAGTGTATACAGACACTCACACACTGTCACTCATCCATGGAGTTACTCACACACCTAGTCAGTCATGCAAAGAAACAATCTCACCTCCATTTCCTCAACTATACAGTTATACACACCTTACTTATTCAAACATATACTAACACATATTTACTCTCTTATACAATCCCTGATACAAGTTCACAATGATCCATACAGCCACTCACACATTCAGTGGCTCTCATGCACAGTTATTTATATATGCCAACTCTCACATGTACTGTGTTTTACATATGTACTTACTATGACATGTAGCATTGAGATATCCATTCACTCATCAATACACTCATGCACACAGTCAACCGCCCATGTAGCTTTTTCCACATGCACTCTTGAACTCATACACCTAGTGAATCAACTGCTCACACATCTATGCACAGAGTCACACACCTCCCAGCCACCCCCACACAAACTCAATCTCCCATAGAAATACTTGGGCAACCAATTAATAACACATATAGCCTCTCGTATAGCTAATGATCAACACATGCAGCAGTTTACATCACAACAGACATAATGATGCACAAATTAAGACAGTTTAGTCACTAACCCATGCATTCAGTGAGACACATTTAATCACTCACTCATACAGTCAGTCACGCACCTACTAAATCCTTCATCCAGACACTTATACATCCACTCATTCTTCAATATCTAAGACATATTTTAACTTTACAGAAACATACAGTCACTGGATGTTGTCATCAGTGATGTCATTTGAGATGTCATCAGTGATGTCATCAGTGATGTCACTGACCATGTCATGAATGATGTAATATGTGACATCATCAGCAGTGGATTGCGGGTGCGCGATATATAGTTAGTGCAACTAACTATATATGGAATTTCAATGGTTTTGTGTGAGTAAAATAAGGTTTTCTAAATGCTAATTCCTAACTATATATGGTCTATAACCTATGGTTTTTTCAGTGAATTTTCAAGGTTTTGTAAATGCTAATTCCTAACTATATATGGTCTATAACCTATGGTTTTTTCTGTGAATTTCATTGGTTTTTTAACAGCTAATATCTGTAGCTGTAAAATGTATTCTTCTTTAAATCCAAAAATATATTTTATATGTTTATGAATAATTTTTTTTTTAAATATTTTTTTTTCTTCGTTCCCGCTTCGCGAATCGGGAAGCTTCCCGTTAGCTGACCTTGATGCCGCGAAATAGACCGCGAGCCGGTAAACGTTTCTTTACCGCAAGTGCCGCGTTAGAAAACAACATCGTGACGCCTCCCGTCCGCATGACGTTTCACGTTGTCGCGTGATACGTCATATGACGTGCTACGTTAGCGAACTGGTACGCGAAGCGAGTCGCAAAGCGCAGGTTTCTGGAAGCAAACCGGGAGGCCCTGCAAAGCGCTTAACGTAAACACAGCAAGTCATGTGACTTGGTAATAACACTTTTCATTGGTTCATTTCACTTTTGGTTTCCTAATGATGTAAGACTAGGTCATATAATCTAAAATGAACACTTTTGATTGGTTGAGAACTCTTGTTTTTCCCAAATGATGAAAATCCCTCCTTCTTTCCTCACTCTGACTTTCATCATTGTGAGAGAAAGACCCTTTGTGATCACTGAGCAATGGCTTCTTTAGTAGCTTCAGCTGGTGCTTCCCCACCACCTCCACCACATCCAAGGAAGAGTGGACCACCTGCTCAAGTTGTAATTCAACAAGAAGAAGAAGAAGAGGAACAGGAGGACGAGCACGAAGAGAGGCAGTTTTTGCCTGAGCAGCCCAAGACGTCTCACCGGAAAGAAAACTTCATTTGGCAATTTTTTAAAATTCCCAAAGGTCAGAAAAAAGTAAATGCAAGATACGTAACTTGCCTTATATGTCAAGATAGACTGTCCAGAGGGACCGACAAAAAATACAGTTTCGGAAACTACACAATGCATCGCCATATGACTAGGTGGCATCCTAACAACTACAGTGCTGCACAGTTTCGGAACGACCTAGATAATCTCCCTATTATGGCCAGAAGATCTGTTGTACCGGAAGTAACGGGACCAGAGGGCAGGGAGATGGTGCCAAATATACAAATGAGATTTGGTGATGTAAAACACACCTGCGCATTTTGCGATGGATTCATTTCCTACGGAGAAAAAAGCATCACTCTGATCAACAGAGCTATTGACTATCATATGCAAGTTTGTCCGAAACGCCCAAAATAATAAATACTTCTTTTTTTTGTTTTGTTGCTCCTGTTGAGCCCTTTACAATGAATCGTTTTCATTGCCCCCTCCAAGAAAAACCCAAAAAAATATAAAACTGTTCCGAAAAATTCAAAAACAGTAAAAAAATGTTCAGAAAAATAAAAAAAAAAGTTCTTTTCAGAACTACCTCCCCGTTATTAAAAAATTGGTACAATATTTGGAACTGTGCCAACCTCTATTTCTCTTAGTTCGCTTCCTACTTCGCTCGCTGGTACGCGAACTGGAAGCGAACCAAAAACAGTAAGTATAAGGGAAGGAAACACACACTTATGTTAAAAGAAAGACAGCTATAGGGGAGTAAACTAGAGATACCATTACCCATAATCCACTGCTGATGATGTCACATATTACATCATTCATGACATGCTCAGTGACATCATCAGCAGAGGATTGCGGGTTTTTTGGCAACATGCCTTATCCACGGTTTAATAACGCTGCCTTTTGCTTTATATAAGTTTTCAAATTGTATGAAATATATACCAATAGGTCGTTATGAACCTTTAGGTAGTGCTTTTCTTCATGAGGTCTGGTCGCTTCCATACACATACAGATGTTTCAAAGATGATCAAGAAGTTTATCTGAATGGAGAGGAATGCACTGAGACGCCAGATCATTCACTAATGTGTAGGCACATACAGTTACACGATTCATGCAACAAACACCGACCAAATATGGCTTGCGTGTTGCAAGGCACGCCAGTTCCTGCTATCATCCCCACGTTCAAGTTGTTGGAAAATGGTAGTTATTTGATGCTCAATAATGAAGATTGTTCTGAGTTAATTAAAAGTATTCCTTTTATCGTAACAGTAAGTGAACGGGTTATTTGCTGCAGAAATGTTCTATTTCCTCCCACACATGAACATAGGGAGTTTTCAATCTGGCCACAAATACCAACCTTGGGACACGTTTCAACGGCATGGCAAGAATAAGAGCTCTTTTGTCTCAGAGAGAGGTGGCCTTGAGTTCGGCCCGTGAAACTTTCGTACTTCACATAGCGAACACCCGTACACAGGTTTGCCTTTCAATTTCAGCAACATGTTTCCGACTATCTTTAACGCATCCTCCACAAAATCCCTGGCACACTTTTTTAAAGTTGTTACCAGTGGTCTCGTGACTTCATTTGAGAAAATCTTTGGAGTCATCCCTGCTTCTTTTCATTGTATTTTCTGCACTCTGGTTCGTGGATTGGCATTTTTACTTGCATTACCAGCGGACGCTCTTGTGCTTTTTTACATTTTTAAATATGGATGTCCCTCCTATGCAACCTCCGACCCTGCAGCTGCTGACACTGTTCCGCAATCGCATGCTAGAATATTATGGCACAATGCCGTTGGCGATATTAAGCACGGCATATGGATTATCTTTTCGGTTCTCCTACTTCACCTGTGTCCAGCCTGTATTTCACTGCCTGACCTGTGATTTCGATTGGGCCATTGATTTGTGTCTCTGCGGACCGGTTTCTCCTGACGTCGACTTTAATCAGCTGATGACTCCTATCATTACTCACGAGTTGGTTTGTCCTGGCGAAAGGATTATGGCTGTGGCATTGATGCATGGACTACTTGGTCCCTGGAATTTACTGGCGGCAGCACAGTCTTTCTTGGAACAGAGCTTTCTTGAAAACCCACCGAGCTGTCCTCTGATGGTGATAGAGGATCCGGTGCTGGGAGAGCACGTATGTTCTTTTCCGCTTTTAAATTGGATGGCTGAACTGTTTTCGGATGAAGACGGTGACTTCCTATTGGAGGCTGTTGCAGCTTATTTTGCATACACAGTTATGTCATAGACCTTTTTCATGTTTGATATGCTGAGTACTAGCATTTCATTGACAATTCATTGACTTATTTGTCAAGTTTTTATTATTTACCTTGCCTATTGGCTTAAGACTCGATAAAGTACTTGGCTGTTTTATTTTTCTTTAGCATTGAATTTTCCTAGTTTTTAATGCTTTACCTTGCGGACCGTCCACATATAAACTTGCAATCTGCTCTCATGAGATGGCACTTCTATTATCTTATTCAGTTCGTTTCCGGATCATGAGGAGGTGTCATCTAGGTCCTGGATATCTTTACACCGTGTTAAGTTAGCATGGGCTCATTACCGGTTTAAACGCCATTTTTCCTTTTTTGCAACTTCTGCACACGACACTTAGTTGTTGCTTTAGCTTTCCACCTAGTAGTTCATCGTGGTTTACATGAGAATAATATGTTATTGGTCTACTATCTGCTTTACTTGTTAAACTATATCTGTACAGCGAGTGCTAAAGTTTCAAGAACAACACGATACAGAATTGTTATGAGGTCTGATCTCCACGACTTCATACTCATAACATAAGTGCAACTTCTGCCAATTCTGGGCATGAGGCGGGTTTTATATTGCTTTGCCGAACACACATACACAACAGTTGATGCGGTTCACATGAAGAGAGAGCTGGTGTATGCTGATGTGATTCCTTCAAATCTAAGACACTAAAGTATGGGCACGCCCTAAACCAACACAAAGAGACCTTCTTAGCAAATAATATAATATGTGTATTAGGGAGGGTGAGATATAAGCAGCCGCGGGCCGTGGAGGGAGTTACGATGGGGCAGGGAGGCGGGGAGGGGGAGGGGCAGGGTGGAGCCCTCTCTACCTTGCCCCTCCCCCTCCCCGCCTCCCTGCCCCACCGTAACTCCCTCCACGGCCCGCGGCTGCTTATAAGTGTTGCTAACTCTTATTCATTTACAGCATGTTAACATACTGTCACCATTCGCTTTTTATGTACTAGTAACTATGCTGGTAATTTTGCTACTGATAATATGTGTACTTGTATTCTCCACCCTGCTTCTCCCCCTCCCCGCCTCCCTGCCTCACCGTAACTCCCTCCACGGCCCGCGGCTGCTTATAAGTGTTGCTAACTCTTATTCATTTACAGCATGTTAACATACTATCACCATTCACTTTTTATGTACTAGTAACTATGCTGGTAATTTTGCTACTGATAATATGTGTACTTTTATTATCTAAGGTACTACGCCTGAGAAGACGGCATTAGTAAATAAACATTTCAAATACACATCTGTTCTTCTTAACTCCATGTTCTGGTTTCTAAGAAATCTATAACGACCGACTGTTCATGAGTTCCACGTATCCTGAGGTACTATAAGTTCATATTCTGGATTGTCTAAACATTGAGAGTTTGTTATATCCAATGTGACACTGTACCTAGCTTGCTAAATAGTTTTTGATTACTAACGTGAGTTTTGGGACACCCTAATTCGCCGAGGTTCCAATCCTCTGTCCACAGTTCTGTGTGAGAACAGAAACCCTGCGACAGGGGCACCCCCGACCCTTGCTGGAGCTTCATCACACTTGCGATACAACTCCAGCAATGCGCCACCTTTACGGCACAGATACATCACGCATCTGTGCTGTTTTTGCCCCATGATGCGCCGCATTGTAAATGCAGCACACCATAGGTGACGGAACAGCGGCACAGAATGACTAACACATCCCTGGTGATGCGCCAGTCATCATAAATGTATCCCTATGCTTCTTATCTTGTTAGAGATGAACCGCCATATGTATCATCAAAGTTATTTGCATTTCCTAAATAGCGAACTTTAAGGAATAAATAGCGATTCTTTACCATTCCTAGTTTGCGATGAGCTATTTGCTAATTAGCCGAATGTAGCCCAATGAAGCCCAATGTAGCCCAATGTAGCCCAAAGATGGCCGCCAGACACACAAAAAAACAAATGTAGCCCAAATATCAGCCAGATGTAGCCCAACTATAGCCCAGTGACAGAATGACCAATCAGCTTCGCAAACCTCCGTTACGCGAAGCGGAGCGCTGTTACAGATATATATCTTTTTTTGAACGTTAATTTCTCAAAATCCACTGGAGCACATATATTGAGACCTAGCAAAGGCACATCGGGCTACCAGTCCCTAATATTTTGCCAAGTTTCGTGCAAATCCATTCAGCCGTTCAATTATTATTTTTATTATTTTTTTTTGCCCCGCGGGGCCCTTTTAAAACCTCCACATCAAACCTAGGGGGTCAGCGAGGATCTACTATGCCCCCTTATAGTTATTTCCCCCTTTGTTTTGACCTCCTCTTGTCTCTCGATCCTACCGAGAGACAAGATGGCGGCCGCTACGGACTGTTTGGAATGTTGACAGACGCCGGAGAACCAATCAGCTTCGCTTCACAAAGCTCCGTTGCGCGAAAAGTCCGCGAACCAGAGCGCTGCCTGGTCCGCGCTTACAGATATATATCTTTTTTTAAACGTTAATTTCTCAAAATCCACTGGAGCACATATATTGAGACCTACAAAAGGCACATCGGGCTACCAGTCCCTACAATTTTGCCAAGTTTCGTGCAAATCCATTCAGCCGTTCGGGCTAAAAGTGAGGCCAACCGCCCTATGGAAAACTCAATGTTAAAAACACGTTTTGGGACCCCCTTTTTTCTCGGCCCCCACTGGACGAACCCCCCCAAATTTTCAAGGGCTGCTCAGAAACTAAATGTGCCATTTTCCTGAAAATTTCAGCCAATTCCGTCCACAAACGCCAAAGTTATTAGACATAGAATTTTCAAAAAACCCATAGAGAAAAAATCCTAACTATATATACCTACTGGCGACCGCCAGTAGGTAATATATATATATATGTATTACCTACTGGCTATCGCCAGTAGGTAGTTATAGTTAGGACCCTGATTCCATAGGAAATCCGCAACATTCTATTTGGAATAACCTTAGCACCGGTGGATGAATCTTCGCGAATTTCTCCAATGAAATCGCCTGCTCCGCTCCTTCCCTGAAAGTTTGGGGGTGATTTGTGAAGCAGGGGCCGAGAAAAAAGGGGGGTCCCAAAACGTGTTTTCCCATGCAATTTTCCATAGGACATTTAGCCAGGGCTACAGCCCGAACGGCTGAACGGAATTACACCAAATTTGGAAAAAAGGTAGAGTTCGGTTCACAGATCATGCTTTTTGTTAAATGGTATAAATCCGTTCAGTAGTTCCTGAGAAAATCATAAGTAAAATCATAAGTATATCTGTAGGAGCTTACTGTACTCTGTACAGTACGCGCACCTTCCCGAGCACGAGCTGTATGCTGATTGGATGTCAACTGTCTATCAAAACTCCAAGTGTTGGCAGCCATCTTGTGCCTCGGTAGAACCGAGGCACAAGAAAGCAGACAACAAGCGCGCAAAACACGCAAAGGGGGCAGGGTAGGCACACCCTGACCCCCTAGGCCTGCTCAGCCAAAAAAAATATGTTTTAATTTTTTTTTTAAATCACAGGGTACGCATACATACGCATACCCCGTGAAAATAAAAAATAAAACGGTCTGCTTTTTTTTAAATTACCCCTTCGGGGGGCCCAAATCCCGGGGGCATATTTTTAAAAAAGTGTGGGGGGCCCTATGCCCCCCACACTGCACTGGGTACCGCCACCGCCCAGGGCAAAGTAATTATGCTAGCGGGGAGACACACGGCCCCCCCGCAGCCCCGTGACCGCCACCCCAGGGGCAAAGACATTAATGATGGGGGGCCTCAAAGGCCCCCAGAGCCCTGGGGACCGCCACCGCCCGGGGCTTTGTTAGTAAGTATGCAGGGGGGGCTCATGGCCCCCCTGCAGCCCAGTGGACCTCCACCCCCTGTGGCAAAGACATTAATGATGGGGGGCTCTAAGGCCGCCCGCAGCCCCGGGGACCGCCACTCCCGGGGCTTCATAGATGTTGGAAGGGGGGCCGTGCGGCCCCCTCCTGGAGCCCTCGATAGCCCTGGGAACCGCCACCCCCCAGGGCCGGCTCCTGCAGTGTCCCGGGGTGCCCACCTGCTCTCTCTTTCAAAAACCAAAGTGGATTGCTTTTCTGTATGGGGAGCAGCATGTTAGCTACTCCCCATGCGGAAAAGCAATGCCGGCTCCCGCAGGATGCGGGGAGCCGGCAGGGACCGTGGGGGGCTTGGGGACCCCCCTACTGCCCCAATGAGGAAGGCCAGGCCCTGGGGGATGAGGTTCCCCGGGGCCAGAAGTGGGGCATAGGAGGGGGGCTAGGCAGCCACCCTCCACAAAAAAATAAGAAGTTGGCCATGCCCCGGGGGATGGGGTCCCCGGGGCCTTAAGGGGGGCATAGGAGGGGGCTATGCAGCCACCCTCCACCAAAAAAAAAGTTGGGGATGGGGTCACCGTGCCGGAATGGGCCACGGGAGGAGGGCCACGCGGCCCCCATCCCAAATTTTTTTTTAAAAATTGGGGGCAGGCCCTGGGGGATGGGGTCCCGAGGGCCAAAAAAAAAAGAAAAAGAAGGAGGGCTAACCAGCCCCCTTCTTAATTATTATTTTTTTTTAAATGGGATCGGGAGGAGGCCACGCACCTCTCTGCAAACGCGCCCCCTGGCGCCTTTGCAGAGGGGAAATAATTCCCCTCGCATACTGGGGGTCCCTGGGGGCCAACTAGCACACCAGGTGCCTCCAGTATGGGCCAGGGGGCTCCCTTGCAGAGACGTGTAAAGAGGCCATGCCCCTTTTTACACCTCTCTGTAACGGAGCCCCCTGGTGCATACTGGACGTTGCCGGTGGGCTAGTTGGCCCCCAGGGACCCCCAGTATGTAAGGGGAATTAGTTACCCCTCTGAAAAAGTACCAGGGGGCTGCGTTGCAGAGAGATGTAAAAAGGGGCGGGCCTCATTACACCTCTCTGCAACGCAGGCCCCTGGGGCATACTGGAGGTTCCTGGTGGGCTAGGTGGCCCCCAGGGACCCCCAGTATACAAGGGGAATTAGTTCCCCCTCTGAAAAAGCACCAGGGGGCTGCGTTGCAGAGAGATGTAAAAAGGGACGTGGCCTCATTACAACTCTCTGCAACGCAGACACCTGGCGCATACTGGAGGCTCCTGGTGGGCTAGTTGGCCCCCAGGGACTCCCAGTATGCAAGGGGAATTAGTTCCCCCTCTGAAAAAGCACCAGGGGGCTGCGTTGCAGAGAGGCGTAAAAAGGGGTGTGGCCTCTTTACATGTCTCTGCAACGCAGCCCCCTGGTGTATACTGGAGGTTCCTGGTGGACTAGTTGGCCTCCATGGACCCCCAGTATACAAGGGGGCTTAATCCCCCAACTTAGAACGCGGTACGGGGCGTGTTTGCACAGTGGTGAAGGTAGGGGGCGGGGCTAGAGGTGATATGTGTGCAAACATGTTCTGTGGCGCGTTTTAAGTTGGGGAATTAATTCTTCTTCAATCTAGAGGTCCCCTAGGGGCCAACTAGTCAAACAGGTACCTCTAGTAAGCACCACGGAGCTGCGTTGCAGAGTGTTGTAAAAAGGGGGCGTGCCCTCTGAACACCTGTCTGCAACGCAGCTCCCTGGCGCATATTGGAGGTACCTGGTGGTCTAGTAGGCTCACAGGGGACCTCAGGATTGAAGAGGAATTAATTCCCCAACCTAAAACGTGCCACAGGGTGTGTTTGCACACATGTTACCTCAGGCCCCGCCCCCTTCCTTCACTATTCAGCAAAATATTCCTGTAAAATCAGCCGAAATACGAATTCCGATTTACTCACCTGTTATCACAAGAGACGTCAGTACTGCAACTTTGAACGCACTACTGATCCTGAAAAGTAATTCTAATCATACTTACAGTAACTTGAATTTCCTTCCATAGGCTAACATTGACTGGTTTCACTTGAAATTTTTTCTAAGTTTCTAGTTTTGGAACTTTAAAAAATTCCTCAAAAATTAGTCAAACTACGAAATCTGATTTACTCACCTGTTATCAGGAGAGACCTCAGTGCTGCATCTTTCAGCCCACTACTGATCCTGAAAAGTAATTCTAATCGTAGTTACAGTAACTCGAATTTCCTTTCATAGGCTAACATTGACATGTTTTACTTGGAAATTCTTCTCAGTGTGGAGTTTTGGAACTGACCTCAGTGATGCATCTTTCAGCCCACTATTAATCCTGAAAAGAAATTCTAACCGTAGTTACAGTAATTTGAATTTCCTTCCATAGGCTAACATTGACTGGTTTCACTTGGAAATTCTTCTAAGTGTGGAGTTTTGGAAGTTAAAAAAATTCCTCAAAAATTAGCCGAACTACGAATTCCGATTTACTCACCTATTATCAGGAGAGACCTCAGTGCTGCATCTTTGAGCCCACTACTGATCCTGAAAAGTAATTCTAATTGTAGTTACAGTAACTTGAATTTCCTACCACAGGATATATTTGCCTGCTATATAATATATATATAAATTAAATAAAAATATATAAAAAATATATATATTACAATTTCAATATTTCTAAAAAAACATTTTTTTAATTTATATAAAAAATATATAATGTAATTTAAAAAATAAAATATATAAAAATAAATAATTTAAAATAATGTAGTTAATCAGTATAAAACAAATATAACAATTAATACATTTAAAAATTATCATTTACAAAACCTTTGAAATTCACTGGAAAAACCATAGGTTTCAGCCACGTTATAGTTAGGAATTAGCATTTAAAAAACCTTAGAAATTCACTGAAAAAAACATAGGTTTCAGCCACGTTATAGTTCGGAATTAGAATTTAAAAAACCTTGCAAATTCACTGAAAAAAACCATAGGTTTCACACATATTATAGTTAGCTGGAGATTTCACTCATACAAAACCAATGAAATTCCCCCATTATAGTTACTTAAGCTAACTATAACTTGCGCGCCCGCAATGCACTGCTGATGACATCACATACTACATCACTCATTACATGGTCAGTGACATCACTCACGACATCACTGATGACATCTCAAATGACATCACTGATGACATCACTGATGACATCATCCTTGTGAAAGAGTGGCAACCTCCTCTCTCCCTAGTATAACCTTTGATACACACATTCAAAAATAGAACATAACATTTTCTAAAGAATGAAGATACCAATACCAGTTAGAACAACCTATTCAGTAATTCCTAAATCTATATACATATCTGCTCATTCACCAATAGTTCTATATAGTCACTCATGCATGTACTCACTCATCATATGTACTCATGCACCTATATATCCTGCTACACACCTACACTTATACATAGAGGTATTCACCATATACTCACACATGGAAATAAACTATCAAACATCCATTTACTTGCATATACAGCTCTACACACACTAATACAGTTAGTTCTACATAAACGTACTCAAACTTACTCCCTTAAGCAATCAGTAATAGAAATACATATTTATTTATACAGGAACTCTTCCAATCTGTCACTGTCATATACCATCACTTATATATATATCAATACTCACATATACTAGTTTAAAACATATATACGTACTCATAAAGACACTATTGAGGCAGTCATTCACTCACTAACACACCCATACACACAATCATCCACCCATACAGTGCTGCACACATGTTGTCTTCAAAACACATACAAACAGTGAGTCAGTCATTCATGGGTCTGTGCGGTAAGAAATACCCACCACCAAACCATACAGACACTCATTCTGATACTCAAAAACCAACTAATAACCCATATAGACACTCATGTAGCTACTTACTAACCCATGCAGCCACTTATACACAAAGTGAGACACTGATACAGATATTTACATATTTAAACATTACTCGCTAATACATGTATTCACTAAGATATACTTAATAAGTCAGGTATACAATTAATTTTACACAAAACAAACATTTAGACACTTATTTACCCATTTATTCTTCCATCAACCTTTAGATATACATATATAAAAAATATTTATTTTTCAGAAAGACACACATTCACTGGATGATGTCATCAGTGATGTCATTTGAGATGTCATCAGTGATGTCATGAGTGATGTCACTGACCATGTCATGAGTGATGTGGTATGTGATATCAATAGCAGTGCATTGCGGGCGCATTCGTTATAGTTAGCTGAACTAACTATAACGGGGGAATTTCAATGGTTTTGTATGAGTGAAATCTCCAGCTAATTATAACATGTGTGAAACCGATGTTTTTTTCAGTGAATATATATATATATTTATTTTTTATTTCACTGAAAAAAACATAGATTTCAGGGGTGTTATAGTTAGCTGGACATTTCACTCATACAAAACCATTGAAATTCCTCAGTTATAGTTAGTTGTACTAACTGTAACTCTCACGCAAGCAATCCACTGGTGATGGTCTCACATATTACATCATTCATGACATGGTCAGTGACATCACTGATGACATCTCAAATGACATCACTGATGACATCATCCAGTGAATGTGGTTTGGTTTGTTATTTAAATATGTATTGTATATACACCAATCTGCATTGAAGAATCCGTGGAAATATAAATATCTGGATAGAGGATTTAGTAGCAGTGTGATTGATTGTTTACTTGAGTAATTTATAGTGTCTCACTAAATATACTGGATAGTGAATAAACTGTTTGAATATCTGTATTACTTTCTCAGTTGTTGTGTAACCTGCTGCACCTGTGGGTTACCAGCTACGTGAAAGTCTATATTAGTTATTGATTAGTTAATTGATTATTTGGATGGGAGAGTTTATGTGTGTGTGGTTCGGTGGGGGATTTGTGACTGCCTAAAGATATGTGAATAGTTAATTCAGTACGTATATGAGGTTAAGACTATGTGTTATAACAGTTGTTTGGGTGAGTGAATATCTTTATGGGTGTGGTGATGAGCAAATATATTTCTCTATGGTACACGTCCAACAAAGTAAAAAAAATAAAAGGTAGTGTATGTGACAGTTGTAATAAGTATGGAACAACAAAAGAGTAGACCAGGTCTAGGGTAGTGTGTCACTATACCAATGGCTCTGAAGCGATAGGATGTGTGGGTGCAACAATGCTGTTGGAAGTAATTAGACATACAAGGCTAGAACAAAGTCCCATCAGACCACCCTGCTTGGTGGAGTTTACGTCATGTGGGACTTGCTGATCAGACCCTGCCACACCTAGCCAAACAGTGCTATAGTGGAAGGGGATGCCAGCGATCCAGCCATGATGTCTATCATGGAGTGGACTAAATAAAGTGCAGTGCTCAAAGGAAATGTGCTAAATATGCACATTTCCTTTGAGCACTGCACTTTATTTAGTCCACTCCATGATAGACATCATGGCTGGATCGCTGGCATCCCCTTCCACTATAGCACTGTTTGGCTAGGTGTGGCAGGGTCTGATCAGCAAGTCCCACATGACGTAAACTCCACCAAGCAGGGTGGTCTGATGGGACTTTGTTCTAGCCTTGTATGTCTAATTACTTCCAACAGCATTGTTGCACCCACACATCCTATCGCTTCAGAGCCATTGGTATAGTGACACACTACCCTAGACCTGGTCTACTCTTTTGTTGTTCCATAGTTGACCAGGGGAGTGAGTAGACAGGTCTTTAAATATTCCCCTTGACCCTCCCTACAATTGTGTTTTTTATAGTTGTAATAAGTATACATAAAACTCACTCATTGATAGCATGAGTGACTGTATAGATAACTGTATGCTTGTAATAGTGATTTCATAACACCCTAAGTATGAGTTACTATCTATATGAATAAATAAATTGCTATTTGTATAAGTCTATAGCTGAGTAAATGTAAATAGGATACATTGTTTGCAAAAGTGAGTAGGATGACTGCATATCTGAGTAGGATGTGTGGTGGTGTGTAATGTTGACATAGGTTTATAAGTATATTTCATAGTGTTCTATTGATCATTGACAACATCTAGGAGTGAATCTATAGGTAATTGATTAGATGTGTGTGTAGATCTAGGAATCACTGAGTGGGTTTTTAGATACTTGTATTGCTGTGTCAATAGATTCAAATATGGTACTCTGTATTTTACAGTGAGTGATGAAAGGTTATACTAGTGTATGATGAGGTGTATCTGATTGTAATGTGGATGATGTCATCAGTGATGTCATCAGTGATGTCATTTGAGATATCATCAGTGATGTCATCAGTGATGTCACTGACCATGTCATGAATGATGTAATATGTGAAATCATCACCAGTGGATTGCGGGTGCGCGTGTTACTGTTAGTACAACTAACTATGATGGAGGAATTTCAATGGTTTTGTGTGAGTGAAATGTCCAGCTAACTATAACACCCCTGAAACATATGGTTTTTTCAGTGAATTTCGAAGGTTTTTTAAATGATAATTCCTAACTATAACCTGCCTGAAACCTATGTTTTTTTTCAGTGAATTTCAAAGGTTTTTTAAATGATATTTCCTAACTATAATCTGCCTGAAACTTATGGTTTTTTCAGTGAATTTCAAACGTTTTTTAAATGATAATTCCTAATTATAATGTCCATTAAGCATATCTGTTTTTTTCTTTCTTTTTTAATTATCATCCCAATCTCAACCTAGTACAAACTGCAAATATCACCACTCTTCAATTGATTCCTTCCACCAACAAAATCGCCACAAACCACTAAAAAAACAGGCGATAGCTTCACTTACCAGTAACAAATTAACATCATCATTTAACTGGTGTAAGGAGGTCGACTTTCTACTGCGTGAATTATACCCAACTCACACCCATTTTTAAAGACAAATATGTGATAGAGGTACTAATTATGCACTTCCAACACCCAATGAAATCACAACACCTAGAGCCACCACCACTACAACCACCCCTGCTGACCCCTCCTTCTCTACTACCTCAGAGGCAGCGCAAAACAGGACAACAAACCTTCCCAAAGTAATATATGCCTTCAACAGTACACTAGCTCAATGTTCAGAGATGTGGCAAGCAACTATGTATAGGGAAGGAACTCGCACATCAACAATAATGTACACAATCCTAACACTACCGGTGATATGTTATACACAACTCACTATACACACCAAAAACTTTTCAGTGTGTAGATATACTATTGATATGTGTAGTGTATTGCACAGTGGACGCAACCATATTATTTCAGGCACTGGGGAATATCTCGGTCACGTAGCTGTGTTGTCCCCCCCTTGAAGCAGAAGTGGAGTAGGCTGGTCCAACGTACACAACTCTAGCGTAAGAATATAAATATTTAGCCTACGTCTTGGGCGTGCTTCACTTCTGCAAAGAGAAAAGAGTCTGCCATAGCGAAGGTCCTCACCCTGCCACATGGCTGCCGCCATGACCACTTGCCTCCTTGTTACAGGCCCATTGCGAACTCAGCGCCACAGCATCTCAGACTTATGTCTGTATCGACTACTGCCTTCGAGCTACACTGCGGACAGCAGGGTTCACAACTTAAATTCAACTTTGGATCTACACTAGGCATAGCATTGAAGTTCGCCTTGATTTATGTAAGGCAGAGACAATTGTACTCTATGTACTCAGACTTTGTTAAAATAACTGACAAAAATTCTTTGTCGATATCTGTGCTGACTACTGCTTTCCATCTACAGTGCGGACAGCAAGGTTCACAACTTGAGTTCAGCTTTGGATGTACACTACGGACAGCATGAAATTCAGCCTTGTTTAATTTAAGGCAGATAATTGTACTCTATGTCCTCGGATTTTGTTAAAGGATACAACAAAAAGAATTTCTTGATGTCTGTGCTGACTACTGCCTTCGATCTACACTGTGGACAGCAGGGTTCACAACTTGAATTCAGCTTTGGATCTACACTACGGACAACATTGACTCAAGCCTTGCTTTATTTAAGGTAGAGACAATTGTATTATATGTCTTCCGATTTTGTAAAAGGATGTGACAAAAAGCATTTGTCTATAACTGTGCTGACTACTGCCTTCGATCTACACTGTGGACAGCAGGGTTCCCAACTTGAATTCAGCTTTGCCTCTATACTACGGACAGCATTGAATTAAGCCTTTCTTTATTTAATGCAGAGACGATTGTACTATATGTCTTCAGATTTTGTTAAAGGATCTGACAAAAAGCATTTCTCGATGTCTGTCCTAACTACTGTCTTCGATCTACACTGTGGACAGCAGGGTTCACAACTTGAATTCAGCTTTGCTTCTACACTATGGACAGCTTTGAAGTTAGCCTTGATTTTTGTAGGGCAGAGACAATTTTGTTAAAGGATGTGACAAAAAACATTCCTCAATGTCTGTACTGACTACTGCCTTTAAAAGTACACTGCGGTCAACAGAGTTTACTACTTGATACAAGGAGCGCATCAGCACTACAGACAACATTGACTCAGTCTCGATTTATTTAAGGCAGAGACAATTGTACTGTGTCCTCAGATTTCGTTAAAGTATGTGACAAAAGAGCATACCTCTATGTTTGTGTTGACTCTTGAATTCAGATTTGCATCTACACTACGGACAGTAGGGAATTCACCCTTGATTTATTTAATGCAGCAACAATTGTACTATTTGTGTTCAGATTTTGTTAAATGATGGGACAAAAAACATTCCTAAATGTCTGTGCTGATTACTGCCTTCGATCTACATTTTGAGGGCTCACGATTCAGGTGGAATGGCGATTGCACATGACGCATTCCAGTAGGCATGAGACATTGAACCAGTGCGACCCGCCCAAACCACAAATCATCCCAGGGTGCACACACGCTGAGTTCTTCAGGTACCACTAACTCACTGCACCACAAGTCATCTCTGCGTGGCCTTATTAGGCAAGAATTCACTAGGCAAAAAACATTGCTCCCAGTGCGGCCCCCCTGGACCACGCATAATCGCAGGTTCCGTACAAGCTAAGCGCCAAAGATACTACTAACTCAGTGCACCATAAATCATCGTAAAGAAGAGTAAACAGTTTTATGTCACAGTCAGGCATACTATCACTTTTAAATATAATTTATGCAGAATTTAATTAACAAATGACATTACTCCAATTACTGTGCCTCCCCTCTCCCCCGACCACGCATCATCGCAGGCTCCACAGAACCTTGTAGTTTCAGGTGTCACTGACTAAGTGCACCACTTATCATCGCTGGCTGCATACAGGCTAAATTACCAATACTGTGCAGCTCTAGTCAACCCCCCGTGGCCATGGGCTCTTGCTAACCGCGGCCTCCTGCCAACACTGTGGTCATCAGAGCTCACAATTAAATAGACTGTTGATTCATTATTTGCAGAGTACAATAACAAACTATTTATAACACCTATCAAACCTATACAATATCCCTTTAGTATGCTTCTTCAAAAACTTCTTTTATATCACTTATAGATTTAGTTGAATAATAAAATTCATGCTGCAAGTGCAAACGCACACTTAATGACAGTCTACACTGTGGACAGCATAGGACACAATTTGAACATCATTGGAAACCTGAATTTCTTTTTTGGAGACAAAAATGGCTACACCACTGGAAGAATCATCTGATTCTGATCATTTTGTTACTGAAGAATTGATAGCCATCAATGGTACTTTTTCCCCCTCAAAGTACATGCAGTCTAGTATGCAACAGTCAATGCTTTGTGTGCAGCCCGTTCAGACCACGCATCATCGCAGGGTGAGCACACGCTAAACACCAGACGTACCACTAACTCAGTACACCATAAATAATCGCCACGAGGCTTTACTAAAGCAAAATTCAGTAGTCAAAAAACATTACCCCCAGTACGGCCTTCCCGGACCACGCATCATCACATGTTATGTACACGCTCAGTCCCAAAGATACTACTAACTCAGTGCAGCATAATTTATCGCCACTTGGCCGTATTCAGGCAGAATTCAACTGACTCTTCATTCATTATTTATAGAGTAAAGTGCCAAAAGTCTACACTGCGGACAGCACAGGTCACAACTTGAACTATAATGTCCCTCAAAATACATATTTCGACAATGTATTCCATACATGTTTCATCTTTTATTTCAATCGTGATTACAGATGATACAGTCCAATAGGCAACACGCTGAGCACCAGACGTACCACTAATTCAGTGCACCATAAATAATCGCCAGGTGGCCTTATTAAGGCAAAAATCAGGTGCCAAATAACATTCTTACCAGTGCGCTCTGCCTGAACCACGCATCATTGCAGGCTCCACACAAACCAACCCTACCTTAGTGCACCACAACTCATGAAAACTTTACGATAGAATCTTCTGTGTATTATTTCACATATAGTGCTCCTACATTTGTACAGCAGAAGTCATAAACCGTTTATGATTAAATATCTGTGTATGATATCATGATTAGTATTCAACTTGTTACCAACAGCAACGTAATAAAATGGAGTCGAGCCCACGCGCCCGTACCCAATTCAACTATCTATCTGTGTCTGTGTACTTATTATGTTTGTAAATGCTGTTCCTGCACCCGACCACATTATATTGTGCTGTAAACAGCGTATGCAACCATCTTACCTCTGCCAGTAACAAAAACTTTGATTATATAACTTTCTCTCACTCATTCTAAAAATACGAACGTACAAATTGGATCATTACAATGCTGCAAAGAAAGTGTAAAGTCAATTTATAACTGTGTCCTATTTCTTGTTTTTTCTTTTTTTTAGCATATTTATATAGCGCAAAGTCGACCCAAAACTATATCAGCAATTTACATGGGCACCGTATTTACAGTACATTTTCAGGCACGCGTAGATTACGTAATTTCTCTACAATCACAGGATGTGGACGCAACTCGAACACTGATTTCCAGCACCAAGTTCGACAGTTTACCTGAATGACCACATACGTATATATATTAACTACCTTTCATGTGCCAAAAACTGCAACCTAAAGCTTTCACAGCCCTGTATTACTACAGCTACGTTATGTTATGTTATGTTATGTTATATGGGACTTTTATAGCGCAACGGCTACTCCAAAGGAGTGTCCCGGCGCTTTGTGCTCCAGACCTTGAAAGAGACTGGAAAACATAACAGTAAAAAACAGAAACCTAATAGAGGGAGGCACACTAACCAGAAAACAGCCAAGTCTTTAGACCCTTCCTAAAGGCAAGCAAATTCGATGTAGCCCGCAGAGACAGTGGTAGGGAGTTCCATAGCTGAGGGGCAAGGAATCTGAAGGACCGACCGCCCAGCCGGGCCCTCTTGATACGTGGCACCACCACCAAAGCCAATGATTCCGATCTTAAGGATCGTGCAGGCCGGTAAAAATCCAGCCTCTTCTGGAGGTATTTTGCACCATTGGCATGCAGGGCTTTATGGGCTAAGGTCATAGCCTTAAACATTATCCTCTTCCGTATAGGAAGCCAATGGAGGGATAGAAGTAGATTTGAGGCACTAGTACGGCGATGCAGGCCAAAAATCGCTCGTGCTGCAGCGTTCTGAGTCACCTGAAAGCGCTGTAAGAGATATTCTGGCAGACCCAGATACAGCACATTTGCATAATCCAATCTGGATCCTATAAGTGCCTGGACAGTTATCCTCCGATGTTCCTCGGAAAGTAGGGGAAAGAACTTTCGAAGCATCCTAAGGATCCCGAAGCACGTTCCTGTAAGAGTAGCCACCTGGGATTTGAGCGAAAGCTCATTGTCGATTTTTACTCCCAGGTTCTTAGCCCATTTAGATGACTGAGCTGGGGGGAACATGTCAGCGGGCCACCAACCATGCCAATCTGGTTCCGATGGGCATCCGAAGAAAAGTATCTCGGATTTATCCGAGTTACACTTGAGGCTGTTTCGTTGAAACCAATTAAAAACAGCCCCAAGGCACTCACGGATACTTTCCCCATTGAAGTCTTCACCCTTGTGACAGGTAAACAGAAGCTGGGTGTCGTCAGCATACGAGACGATCCGGGCCCCAAAGGACTCCGCCAGTGCCGCCAGAGGGGTCATGAGGATGTTAAACAGAGTAGGGCTCAATACAGAGCCCTGAGGAACTCCGACTCCCAATGGCGGCTACAACACTCAACTGAGTGTACAACAAACATTCATAAACGCAGAAATGCATCATGTCCACCATCTTTTATGTGTGCCACTATGGATGAATATAAGGTCAGTGATATCCCATACCTTCCATGTTGCCATGTTGTGGGACTTTATAGACATAATGACACATTTGCGTTTAAGACCCGGGTGACGGCAGCACTACAACACGGACACCCGAATCAGTTGTTTTCTCATATAGTTCAAGACGGAACCACACCCATAGCTCCGGAGTCATCATTCACAGCCTCGCGCAGCACTGGCATACGTCAGTCCAGCCCACTCCGATTACGCTACCCGGAAAACACAACAACGCTACATGGCCCAGATTTCCATTGTAGTGATTTCTTACTTCCAGCACGTGCTCTACGCCATTTTAGAGTTGCTCCCATCGCAAGTGCTGTGATAGCCCATCTAAGTGGTTCGGATGCCTCATGTAGGCCTGAACTACCGAACAAGGGGGCCCACTACCACGTGCGTGGCCTCTTTGATCACTGAGTTAGTGAGGACTGAGCGGGTGAGGAACCTGCGATGAAGATGGGTGCACGAGTATGTCCTTTGCCATAGTGATATCAAGACTCAGCACCAAATGTGAGATTTCTTGGTGGAAGATCGGGACTGCACGATGTAGAATGTACCCTGTCTGCGAAAAGGTGAGCAGTGAGGCCTGGGTGTGCAGCGGAGGGAGTAGATGGGGTGCAGCAGACTGGATAAAAAAAGGCGATGCAGCGATTTAGGCGTACGCAGTCCTATATACCGTATCTTATTGCATTTGTATTTTTTTTCCCAATAGCAGGAAAGTTTTTATAGTTGGTCAAAAGTCAGTCCCTCATGATGAATGAAACCATGTGTATCACTGCGCACCACTTGCTTTCACAACAGGATAGAAAACATTACTACTCTACTAATTCTTCATAAATCGAAGCCCATTAAACAAGTTGGAACTGTACAAACAGTTGTATATTTAATGCGGTAGGGAAGGTGTGTGAAAGAGCAATGTTATTCTACTCCACATTAAGATAGTGACAATTACCAATCATAACATCTTTCTTTTACTATCTTTTAGATATAGAGCTTCAGGGTGCACTATGTCCCAACACGTGGTTGAAGACACACTGGTAACAGAAAGGTGAGCTGCGAATATTCTTTTCAGTCACTCTCTCACTTCCTCTCTCCTTTGATAAAGAAATGATGCACAATCTTATCTTCCTTTTTATCTAACAGGTTGTGTTTCACAAATTGCCATCCCCCTCCCCAACACCTCCAAAGCTCAAAGTTTGAGGATTCTGCGATGATGCGTGGCCATCGTAACAATGCCTGAGAAGGCTGCTTCGGCACATGGTTCACCCTCTTTGAATCAAGCCAATAGCACAAGGTGAGCAAAGAACCTTGTTTCCGAAGCAACGAGAAGTCACCTGTGGGCGGAGGGAGTGGGTAGTGTGCAGCACCTTGACTGCGTAGGAATGTACAATTACCTCCGGGCAGTGAGAATGGATAGGTTGGAACAGTCTGGGTGCGCAAGAAAAGGCACTCACCTCCAGACTCTGGGAGTCAATGGGGTGCAACAGTCTGGGTACGCAGTAATGCGAACTCACCGCTATGCAGTGGGAGTGCATGGGGTATAGTACTCTGGGAGAAAAAGAGCGCACAGACACCACCTTGCAGTGGAAGTTGATGTAATACAGTATCCTGAGTGTCCAAAAGCATAAATCAGAAATATACTTGTGCAGTTGTATGTACTCTGCTATTACTAACTCTATACTATCTTTCAGATCACTAAACTTGAGGGTGCACTATGAACCGGCAAGTGCTTGGACACACAACGGAGGCAAAAAGGTGAGATACGAAGATTTTCTCCAGTTTTGACACTACCTCTCCTACTCCATGTATTACTTTCTCTCTCTCACACCTTCAATGTTGTTTTTTCTCTCTTTCTCTCTCTCCCTCTCTCTCACATGGTTTCTCTTTCTCTTTTAAAGTTATGGACGCTGCTGTCTACTCTGCAGATAAATAAATCAAGCCTGAATGTAATACAGTCTGCAGTGTAGAAACAAAGCAGACTTCAAATTGTGAACTCTGTTCGCCACAATGTTTACACAAGGTAAGCAGAGCGGCCTAGATACACAATGCCTCCAATTAAATGCGTTCGAAATCAAACTATATTGTCCTGCATAATGACGTGATTTCTCACCTAATTCTGTCTCATCTCTGAATCATTTTAAAGACCTGCTGGTCCATACTGTATATCTGATGCAGTAGACACATCCCTACAGACACCTCTTCAACGTGAGCCTATGAGAGGGGTGGGATGTATCAGGCACACTGCAGATGTGCAAATAACCAAATATTGCCAAGTGTTACCTTAATTTGTGATCTTTGACCTCATTCAGTCACCTCTATCTAATTTTAAAAACCTATTTTCATTTTTGTTTTGCAGGTTACCTACCATTGGAGTCCATCTCACATTTTGTTTATTATATTGTTATGTTAAAGTTACGTTTCTAGTTATTTATTAGATTGTTATCTTAAAGTTACGTTTCTAGTTATTTATTTTTGTTGTAATAAAAGTAAATTTTTTTAAAAGTGCATACGTCTTCTTTTTCTGACAACATTTCACTATTATTTAGTGAGATAATCATATGCTTAGAGAAGATTTAACAATTAAAGTAAAAATTATGTTTATAACTAGAAGTATAATACTGAGGCTAACTCTTTACTAGCTCTTTACCAGAGTCTGTAGCTGCGATTAGCGGTTCCTAAGGAAAATTTTAAAAACTCCAGCACAGTAACTGTTTGGATTAGCAACATTGTGTGGTGAACTTGTGACCTGTGTGCTCACTTATGTGTTCCATGAACTGTTACTATGGTAACAGGCAGTAAGTAGTTTGGGGGTAGGGTTGAAAGGTACTGGCTGTACAGAAACCGTTTTATTTACCCAAGATCCTCTACATGACAGAGAGGAAAGCAAACTAAGACAACAGAACACTGTGCAGCAGATTTACAAGCTCCTTGCGCCACTTTCACGTCACTTTTCTCCTGTTAAAAGTGACGCAATAGTGGCGCAAGGGACTTGTAAATCTGCCCCTCTGTACATTACGAGCAAAAGAAGTACACAACTCTTCTAATTCTTTATCGATCACAATTAGACAGTGTTGCTTCGCGATTCACAATGCACTTCACTAAATACTTTGTGCTTATTTAAATGGAAGACGGGATTGTCGACATTACAAAACTTAGGAGCATATTTACAAAGACAGCTTTAAAATGTTTTGGTGTAAACCTGGGCTCTATTGGAAATCTCACAAATTCTCAAAAGCCTATTATTAAGCCATTATGGCCGCTTTAACGACACTTTCCTAACGCTAAAGCGACGATAATTTTAACGCTGTCCTTGCAAATATACCCCAATATCGCGAGAAATACAGCGATGATTTATGTTTGCAAGTGAAAAGCTTGTAAATATAAGACTGTGGACTTCACATATCAATCCACCTCGCATATTAAACATGCTTAAGCCTACTTCAGAACAGATGTTAGGATCCGACATAAACCGCAATTAGCGAGAGTTTTGCTATCGGTCCTCAAATCCAGGGCCGCCTTGTAAATACAACGCTGTTGTCATACCTCCCTCTTCCTTTTTATATTGTCTTAGGAACACCTACCTTGCCACTGAGAATGCCTACATTGCAACTCATTGGAGATATGAGGCGAGCCCTTAGCAAACCGGCTGCTAACATGCATTAATGCATCTTAGCGTCGCCTAGTAAATGGGGCAAAATCATTTTCACCGCATTTTTGCCTTTTTTTTTAAAAATTGCAGCGAAATGGCACTTGTTAATATGCCCTCAAGTTTGGTATGACAGAGCGGAAACCTCGACTCCTGCCCTGCCGTAGCAAACAGCAGTGTCCCGGGTGTAGGCACCCCGAGACACAGCAGGAGACACTCCTGGAGGGTGGTGTTTCCCAAAGCTTTCGACTGCTCCAGAATGGAGACCACGCGGCCCCCCTCCCAAAAATAAAAAGCCCCAGAGGGTGGTAATCCCCGTGGCTTAGAAGGACCTTTGATCTCCCTCACCCACTTATTTTGTAGCATCGAGGAATGGCGGTCCCCGGGCTACAGGGCCCCTCTGGACTCCCATCAAATGTAATATTTTAGACTCCAGGATTTGGCCCTCCCAGGTTGCTAATTTTTAAACAAGCACAGGAGCCCGCGCTTTTTTTTTTTTTTTATGGCGGATCCATGCACCCAGCGCACATTTCTCAGTTTTTTCAACAACAAAAAATTGAGGGGGGGGGGCAAGGGGTCCTTGTAGGACCCCCTAAGCAGGTCTAGATGATCAAAATATTTCTTACATGCCCCCTTTATACAGTTTGAACACTTGTCACACTAATTTCTAGATCCTCACTTCTAACAAGACACAAATTGGCTGCCAACGCTTCCTGGTTTTGAGTGTTGATAATCACTTGTCAGCCAATTAGCATCCAGCGCGTCATCGGACGGTCAGCTTAGAGTGCGCGCAAGATGCGCGGATCCACCGAGGCTATAGATATATATGAACATTTAATTGTAATTTTCTCAGGAACTACTGAACGGAAATCCAACCATTTAAGCAAAAGGCACGAGTTTGAACCAAGGACTACCACTTTGTAAAATTTTGTGTAATTGCGTACAGCTGTTCGGGCTGTAGCCGCGATGAACAGTACCTATGGAGAATTGCATGGGGAAAACACATTTTGGGACCCCCCTTTTTTCTCGGCCCCCGATTCAAATGCAATTTTTTTGACCCCAGGAGTTCTCCTTCTCACGTAGCTAATTTTTAAACAAGCACAGGAGCCCGCGCTTCATTTTTTTTTTTTCACGGCGGCTCCATGCACCCAGCTCACATTTCTCAGGTTTTTAAAAAACAAAATAATTCTTTTTTGGGCCCTAGGGGTCCTTGTAGGACCCCCTAAGCAGGTCTAGAGGGTCAAAATATTCCTTACCTGCCCCCTTTATACGTTTTGAACACTTGTTCCAATAATTTCTAGATCCTCGCTTCTACCGAGGCACAAAATGGCTGCCAACCCTTTCTGGTTTCGAATGTCGGCAACCACTTGACAGCCAATCAGCATTCAGGGCGTGATCAGGACGGTGCGCTTATAATCCGCGCAAGATGCGCGGATCCACCGAGGCCATAGATATATATGTACTTTTAATTGTAATTTTCTCAGGAACTACTGAACGGAGTTACACCATATAAGCAAAAGGCATGAATCTGAACCAAGGACTACCACTTTGCCAAATTTGGTGTAATTGCGTTAAGCTGTTCCAGCTGTAGTCGCGATGAACAGTACCTATGGAGAATTGCATGGGGAAAACACGTTTTGGGACCCTGCTTTTTCTCAGCCCCCGCTTTACTTTTAGTAAGTTCTGCGCTTCCACGCGATAATTATTAATTAATAGAGGCCCAATGGAGGGCAAATGACACAATTAATAATTATCGTGTGGAAGCGCAGAACTTACTAAAAGACAAACTTTGAAAATGAGGGCATTTTGGACTGAAAGTACTATACATACCAGCATGCAATATAATGAACTCACCTGTGAAAAGAGCATGCTGGGACAATGCCTTCTCAATACTGCCCAGCCCATGGAGATGCCTGTGAACAAGGAGTCTTTACTCTGAAACGCGTAAGGCTTTTGAATCTTTTCTGAAAAAAAGAAATGCTGCCTGCTTTCACTAAATCTGCGCCTGGTGTGCCCTTCGAACCGGGAAACTTTGCTTTGCATATATATATATATCTATATAAATGTATATATATGTATATTCACTGAAAAAACCATAGGTTATACACCATATATAGTTAGGAATTAGCATTTAAAAACCTTATTTTACTCACACAAAACCATTGAAATTCCATATATAGTTAGTTGTACTAACTATATATCGCGCACCCGCAATCCACTGCTGATCATGTCACATATTACATCATTCATGACATGGTCAGTGACATCACTGATGACATCACTGATGACATCTCAAATGACATCACTGATGACATCACTGATGACATCTCAAATGACATCACTGATGACAACATCCAGTGACTGTATTTTTCTGTAAAGTTAAAATATGTCTTACATATTTAAGAATGAGTGGATGTATAAGTGTCTGGATGAAGGATTTAGTAGGTGCATGACTGACTGTATGAATGAGTGATTAAATGTGTCTCACTGAGTGCATGGGTTAGTGACTAAACTGTCTTAATTTGTGCATCATTATGTCTGTTGTTCTGAAAACTGCTGCATGTGTTGTTCAGTAGCTATATGAGTAACTATATGGGTTATTGATTGGTTGCCCAAGTATTTGTATGGGAGACTGAGTGTGTGTGTGGGTGGCTGGGAGGTGTATGACTCTGTGCATAGATGTGTGAGCAGTTGATTCACTAGATGTATGGGTTCAAAAGTGCATGTGGAAACAGCTGTATGGGCGGTTGACTGTGTGCATCAGTGTATTGGTGAGTGAATGGATATCTCAGTGCTACATGTCAAAGTAAGTACATATGTAAAACACAGTACATGTGAGAGTTGACATATATAAATAACTGTGCAAAAGAGCCAGTGAATGTGTGAGTGGCTGTATGGATCATTGTGAACTTGTATCAGGGATTGTATAAGAGAGTAAATATGTGTTAGTATATGTTTGAATAAGTAAGGTGTGTATAACTGTATAGTTGAGGAAATGGAGGTGTGATTGATTCTTTGCATGACTGACTAGGTGTGTGAGTAACTCCATGGATGAGTGACAGTCTGTGAGTGTCTGTTTACACTGAGTGTATCTAAGGTTATATTAGAGTCTGAAGAGCTTCATCGTATTATCACATGAATGATGTCATCAGTGATGTGATCAGTAATGTCAAATGAGATGTCATCAGTGATGTCATCAGTGATGTCATTTGAGATGTCATCAGTGATGTCATCAGTGATGTCATTTGAGATGTCATCAGTGATGTCATCAGTGATGTCACTGACCATGTCATGAATGATGTAATATGTGACATGATCAGCAGTGGATTGCGGGTGCGCGATATATAGTTAGTACAACTAACTATATATGGAATTTCAATGGTTTTGTGTGAGTAAAATAAGGTTTTTTAAATGCTAATTCCTAACTATATATGGTGTATAACCTATGGTTTTTTCAGTGAATTTTCAAGGTTTTGTAAATGCTAATTCCTAACTATATATGGTCTATAACCTATGGTTTTTTCAGTGAATTTCATTGGTTTTTTAAAAGCTAATATCTATAGCTGTAAAATGTATTCTTCTTTAAATCCAAAAATATATTTTATATGTTTATTAATAAAAAAAATTTAAATATTTTTTTTGTTTCGCTCCCGGTCCGCGAACCGGAAAGCTTTCCGTTAGTTTAAATTGATGCCGCGACCCGGTCCGCAAACCGGTAAACGTTCCGTTTGCGCAACTGCCGCTTTAGAAATCAACATCGTGACGCGTCGCGAAAGCGCGACGTATCGCGTTGCCGCGTAATGCGTCTTATGACGTACCGCGTTAGCGCACCCGGAAGTGCCCCGGGGCGCGGACCGAGGCGCGAAACGCAGCTCCCCGGCAGCGATCCGCGGCGCGTCGCGAAAGCGCGACGTATCGCGTTGCCGCGTAATGCGTCTTATGACGTACCGCGTTAGCGCACCCGGAAGTGCCCCGGGGCGCGGACCGAGGCGCGAAGCGCAGCGACCCAGAAGCTATCCGGGGCGCGGACCGGAGCGCGTAAGGTAAGCATAACAGGTCATGTGACTTGTTAATAACACTTTTCATTGGTTCATTTCACTTTTGGTTTCATAATCATGTAAGGCTAGGTCAGGTGACCTAAAAATAACACTTTTCATTGGTTGAGAACTATTGTTTTTCCCAAATGATGAAAACCCCTCCTTCTTTCCTCACTCTGACTTTCATCATTGTGAGAGGAAGACCTTTATTAATACTTGAGAAATGGCTTCAGTAGTTGCTTCAGCTGGTGCACCCCCACCACCACCTCCACCTCCTCATGGGAAGAGAGGACCACCTCCCCAGGTCATGACCAACACAGAGGAGGAAGAAGAAGAAATAGAGGAAGAGGAGAGAGAAGAACCACAGTTCTTGGAAGAGATGCCCCGGGTTTCCCATAGGAAAGCCAGTTTCATCTGGCAGTTTTATTCAATCCCTCCAGGGCAAAAGAAAGTGAATGCGAGGTATGTCACCTGCCTCATCTGCAAAGATAAATTATCAAGAGGGACTGATAAAAAGTATAGTTATGGGAACTATACCATGCATAGGCACATGACCAGGAAGCATCCACTCAATTACAGCCGGGCGGAAATACGGGATATGGAAGAAAATCCAACATCAACTCCTGCGGCCAGGTCAAGATCGTCAATATCATTGACACCAGCAGAGGCACGAGAAACTGTGCCAAACATCCAAGAGAATTTTGGCCACATGAAACATACTTGTATGCACTGTGGTGCGTTGATAGCATGTGGCAACATGAGTATCAATTCAATAAACCTAGCTTACAACAATCATAATTGCCCTAACCGCCCCCAGTAATTTTTTTTTTGCTCCTGTTGAGCCCTTTTCAATGCCTGTTTTTTGTTGTTTCCCCCCCAAAAAAAAACAAAAAATATATAAAATCGTTCAAAAAATACAAAAAAAACAAAAAATACAAAAAAATACAAAAAAAATATAAAACAACAAAAACATTAAAAATAAAGTTCTTTTCAGAACTACCTCCCCTTTCAAAAAAAATTGCTAGAATGTTTAGCACTCTGGCAAGCTCTATTTCTTTTGGTTCGCTTCCCGGTTAGCTTCCCGGTACGCGGACCGGGAGCTAACCAAAAAATTTTTTTTTTTTAAAAAAGAGTAAGTATAAGGAAAGTAAACAGAGAGTGATGTTAAAAGAAAGACAGCTATAGGGAGTAAAGAAGAGATACTGTTTAATAGATCTATTTACCGAAGAAAAGACGGAAGAGGGTATAATTGTGAAAAACAAAATAGATAAGGAAGTGAAAGAAAAAAAAAGAGAGTAGAACAATAACAAAGAAGAGTTTCTTGGAGAATGTGAGTGAATGTTCAAAATAAGATTAAAACATGGGGAATAACAGAGAGAAAAAATAGAAAACAGAAAACAAAAAATAACAGAAAAAGATTATTGAAACAGCAAAGAAATGTAAGTAACATAGAGCCATATCATCAACATAGGCAATAAAAGTTTTGCAGATTTTATCGGCAGAAATGTGTCGCTAAAGCCGCTTTTGCGGCAGGAAACTGCCGCTAAAACCACTTTTGCACCAGTTTTCTGCCAATAAAAACAGCAATAATTTTATTGGCTGTGTTCATAATATGCCCCTTAGTGTGCTTCAACTACACAGAGAAAGCATTATGAACAAGTAGTGATAGAGTGATCAGTCAAAGACACTAAGAGTAATAGAGACGGAGTGAGTGAACAAGAGTGAGGAACTATGAGAAGAGAGGGACTGAGAAAAAGAGTGGAAGGAGTTGAGTAAGTAGGTAATAGAGAAAGGAATGAGGGAAGTAGCAAAGGCAGGAAACTGAGGGTTAAAGAAATGAAGCAGTGGAACTAATAGAAGTTAAATGTGATAGAAATGTAACGAAAAGAGTACAAAACATTTACCTTATAATTGTCGTTAAATTACTCACTTTTTGTTTTTATACTTTCAATCAGTGAAAGAGAGAACAAACATTTGAAAAATATTAAAACATGTATTTAAAAATTACAAAAGACAAGGGAAAAGACTGAAGGACAAACAGTTTTTCAACAACTTTGACACTTACAGAAGCTTCTGCTTCTCCAGGCCCCCTACACAGTCCTAAAGATATACATTTTAAACTAACAGTATCTTGTTGCAGATGAAGTGAGGCCTATCTTAAAACATGGTGCATCTTTTGCATTGCTGTTGTCTCAGAAAAGTGTCGCAAGACACTAACATTTTAAATGATTGCTTCAGGATGCCAATAAGATGTGTCCTATCCAGAGGTTTGTTTGAGGTGAGGCCTACTCAGGGTTGCAGATGAAATTTAGAGTTGTTGAAGAGTACAGAGAAGATAATACATTTGCAGGCCTACCAATGAAGTGAGTCATGTCCACTGCACTCTTGAACAAAGGCCAAACCTCCTCTGTTTCCCTGGACAGACCTAAACTTGATCTGCACTATGTGATTCGTAATGATAGGAAACACAGGTGATGTAATTGAAATACGTGCAATTTCTTTTGCTCATTTCACAATCACATCACTTGTGTTTCCTTTGCTTAGGTATCTCATTGTGCAGATGTAGTCCAGCATATGAAAGAGTACGCAGAAGTGCAGCACTGCATGCAACAACTTTGACACTTACAGAAGCCTCACCTTCTCCATGCCTCCTACACAGTTCTACATATACATCATAAATGCAAACAGTACAGAATTAATTATACATGTTAAATGGTTTATTTTTGCTGTTCTCAGAATGTATCAAAATTCACTAAAAACAGTGACTTGAAGGTATTCATCATATAACAGCGGGGGAAAAAAAACACAATCAAAATGATTGTGTTTAAAAAACCCATACAACATAACAAATCAGAATTCAGAACTCCTTAAAGTTAACTTACTTTCCATGACATCAAAGGATGTCCTATGAACAGCTTACACTCTGTTGTGCTGTTATTACTTTCAGCCCGCCACTTTCTGAAAGAAAACCTCCATCGTTTTTAAAAACATGTTACATGCAATAAATGACTTCTTGCTCTCTACCACAAGTTTCCACAAGGCCAAATCTTGTCAGAGCCATTTATAACTCTTGGATTTGTTGTAAGCCAATCCCGTCATTTGGCATTTCTGCAACTTTCAGAATTAAAATGTTGAAGATCATTTTCACAATCCTGGAATAGTAATATCTTCCCCTTCTTGCTCAGTCATGTTCTACATTTCCTATGACACTGATACTGCTTACTATGAAGCAGACTTACACTACCTCTATGACTACTACAATTATTTAATTCTCTACATCACTTTTAATCACAAAGCAATGTAAAACAGTAGACAGCATTGCAGACTTACATTCCCTCTACTCTATGTTTTGATTGGCTGCTTCAATTAGCTTATAAAAAGAAATAGTTTTTCTGAACTCATTCAAAGTGCACTTATTTCTCCATGACGTCCAGTCTTATGGTTAGAAGTTATGTCTCTGAACTACACTTATCCTCAAGGCCAAATTGTGTAGGAGCCATTAGAACTTCTTGAAATTCCTCAGAGCACATCCCGAGATTCTTTCCCTAAAATTTTGGTTTTAAAAACACCAGGTAAGAGTTTTTAAGGTCATACGGCAATTTTTTTTTTAAAATTAAAACAGAATCATTGCAGAATGACCAGCCATTTCTAGACTTTAAATAAGCTGTGTAATGTCCTGATGTTATTGAAGGACCGTCATGATATATAATTGCTACAGTTACAAAAGTCCTTCCTGATATTGACAACTGTGAAGCCACAAAATTTTTAATCAAAGTTGTCAATTTTGTTCCATCAGGCCTACATCGTTGGAACATTAAAATAACATACTGGCCATATGTTCGTATAAATAATGTGGACATCATTTCAGATTTACATTGGCTACACTCCATGTTGTGATCAGCTGCTTTTACTAGCTTATTAAAGGAGACTGATTTACTGTCTGGCAAAGTTAAATATATAAATCTTTCTGAGTCTACACTAGTAGTACTTGATACCATACAGTTCTTGCAGTCATGCTGCCATTGATAAGAAAGCCCAAACAGCTGATCTACATCTACACCTTCAGCATGCAATACATCAAGCATATACATTAAAAACTCCTGACAATCTTGCTGAATATTTTGAGAGAATTGTGTTTGGCCTGAACATCTGTCTAACAGATTTCGAATTTCAGACACACTTTCTATGTTTATTCTATCAGTGCTACATTTCTCTAACACAGAATTTAACAAACTGCAAAATCTTTGATCAGAATTGACCACAATCTCTTCTTTTACATTTTCTAGAGAAAACAAAACATTAACCACTACATTAGCATAGCAGTTGACACCAGAACTGTTTTCAAATTGAAAACCAACAACATCTTCAACAGAATTCTTTTTGTTTCTGCTTATAATTTCAGGTTCATCGACTTTTCGTCTTTTTGCTACAACCTCCCTAGTATTGGTCACATTTCTTCGTTTCCGGCCTACCACACGTTTCTCAAACAAAGGATATTGAGGCAAATGTGGCGCATACTCTCTTCTTAACCTATTGTATTCCTTAACACAATCTAGATCCGCACAAATGTTTGTGACATCACACTCAATCAAGTACAATCCCGATAAAGTTCTAACTCGTGACAATGCCACATATGCCATACCCTCCTTGAACACAGAACTGCCAATATTCACCAATGCACTGTCTACACTTAAACCTTGCGATTTATGGATTGTCACCGCATATGCCAAGCAAACAGGAAACTGCTTACGGCGAACATATAAGTCTTTTACAAGCAAAAATCTAGCAGAACAACGACCAATTAGCTGTACTTCCTCAATGCCATCAAATTTAATTTTTACAAATTCAATTCCATCTCTATTTCTGTATTTTACAAAATCAACAACATTACCCATTGATCCATTTACCAGACCTCTTTCAACATGTAAATTCCTTCTTAAAATTATACGGCAGTTCAAGCACACATTCAGAGTCTTTTCAAAACCTGCAGTTTTAGATATACTCTTCTCTAATGAATCCAATTTTGTTTTCAGATTCTCAGACAAAATAATTGTTGATCCCATATGCTCTACTCTGTCAATAGCTTCCAGTTTCACAATCTCTTGCTTTTCTAAATGCAACATTTTGTTGTTGAATTTGGCACATTCTGCAAGAGTTGGCATCAAACATATTCCAGATTTCTTCTCAGTAATTTTCTGAAAAATATTCTCAGGCACAACATCTTGTTCTGGATATAAATTTGACAGTAATCGTGCATGTAAAGCTTCTTTCCCATGCTCGGTCACTTTTCCAATTCTAACATCTTGTAGAATAGTCTTGTAAACTTCATCCTTCGCCTGACGCATATTTTCATGCAGTTCAGCATAATTGAAGTTTAACCATATATTGACGTTGCCAATGCTGCCTAGGCACTTCCTGGTATCTTCATGCGTGAGCATTTTGAACACAGGTTGCCCTTTCACTGGTGTCAGCTGCAGAAGATCTCCGAAAACAATGATGTGTTTGCCACCAAATAGCACATCATACTCTGTTTTGAGAACTTCTTGCATTCTCAAATGCACAAAGGCAAGCATGACATTGGAAACCATGCTTACTTCGTCAATGATAAGAAGTTTCATTTTCCTCAAGATTCTTGAAACTTCAAAACAAGCATCTCCAGATAGCTTGTGATATTGTAATTTGTTGTCATGCTCCACTGGCAGCATCAGTAAACGATGTAAAGTAATCCCTTTAATGTTATGTGCTGCCAGTCCAGTTGGAGCGGTGACAACACAAGACAGCGATGACTCTGTCCTTTCCTGCAAATAGCATGAAATTGCTTTAATGAGGAAACTTTTTCCAGTTCCCGCTTCTCCACTCACGTACAGTCGGACAGGCTTCAACGACGTACATGAGCACTCTTTCTTGTCATGACTTAATCCATGATCAATTTGCATGGTAACTTCGTCATATATTTTCCTCTGCTCAACGTTGAGTTGTCTTTCCAACTCTTCTAAGTTAACCGCATCCTCCTGAGCATGTGCCATGGCTTTTTCCACTTCATTCATAGCAGTGGCAGCTTCATTTTCGATAACAGGTCCTCCTAGTGGATCCTGACTCAATGAAGCAGACCTCTGACTGTCCTGAGAACTGTCTCTGGCAATCTCGGCTGCAATCATTGCTTCCTGCTCAATTTCCGCATTCAACATTTGTACATATTTGGGAAAAGCAGGACATTCTATGGTCTCCTTGGCGGCATTGAAAGAGTCTTCGTAACAGAGAAAATCTCCAAGCAGTTCCTCTTCTGCACGCCAAGGCTTGAAAAGTTGCAAAAGTGCTAAATAGAAAAACTCCTTTTTTTCAGGAGATTCGCCACTCAATTTTCGATGGTTTACCAAGTGGCATTTTCTTTGCTTGACCAGACATCCCTCACTTCCTATTACAGCATACACTCCTTTCTCAATATCTTCTTTGATGTTCCTCTTGAATATGTAATTTTGAAGAACCTCATACAGACAAACATTCTCGAGGTGAATGCTTCGATTTGGATAATATGTATCCAACATGTTGGTCTTCAAAATGTCGGTACTGTTTGGCTCCTTTTCCGCCAAATACTCAATTTCCCGCACAGGTTTGAGAACTCGATTACGCGTTGCAGCAAGACCAAGACTCGCCCAAATGATACTCCTGGACTTGGCATAGAGACTTGCTGAAGACAACCGGTCAGAACATTCGTACGCTCTGATTTCTCGATGCAACAACATCTTCAGACTGAAACTGTACAACTTCTTGCTGAGGCTCTTTTCATGGGAAATGTCCTCCCACATATCCTTCAATTCTGTCTTCTCTTTTTTGGTGATGTAAGACGTCACATACCGAGCCACAGCCATACAGTTATCAGCCACAAACTGTATATCCATGTTAGCATTCCACATGGACAAAATCACCGGGTTGTAGTCGTTGATGTACTTGGAGTCTTCGTTCCTCTTCAAATTGTATGTGTTTTTAGGTGATTTCTTCATCACATTATGTCGCAGCGAAGACATCAAACTGTTTACTCTTCCTTTAGAAATCACCGGTCGTGGAAAGCCGAAACGACATTTGGTGTAGAACTTGTCCTTGTTTCGGAATTTACGACGACAGTACTTTCCACATCGATGGCTTTGGAAACGCAGAACTTTTTCTCTTAGGCTTTTCTTCTCCTTTGCGTTTGGAACAGCACACGTAGAATACTGTTGTATAAAACTCATCACTGAGTCTTCTGGATCCGTTCCAAATTTAGGTGCATCCTTGATCCACAGCAACATATGTATATGAGGAGCACCTCTTGCTTGGTACTCCTTTCTCCAGAAGAAATCCAACACGTCTCCAAGAGGTGGATTCTTCTTATTCATGATGAAAGACATCATAGCTTCAAATCTATGATTGAAGTACCTACATACATTGACTGGATCCAAAGAGCACAGTTCTCCGGGTGTCTTGAATTCGATGTTTTCTACGTTAGCATTTGCCTCTCGTAGAAATTCAAGTAAGTCTTCCCAGCCATACTCGGCACAGCTCAGAGTGAGGAACCATGTGGGAGTACCTAAGTTCCTCAGCATACATTTTAAATCACCATGACGACGGTACCAGTACTCATTAGTACCACGCTGACACGCCATGAGATTAATCAGGTGAGAATCCAAAATACTGTCTTGGACATTGACTTTATCCATAAAGTCACTTGCCGAGATGTTTTGCATTTGTATACCACTTTTCAAGATGTGGTTCACTGCATATGACAGTCCAGACAGATCGCTTTCAAACAGGAGATGAAACAAATAAGGAATGCATTGTCGAAACCTAGCATCTCCTGCATACAATCTCAAAGTCCGGTATTCAGAAGCAGGAATTTGATGAGGTCGCTCATCATATCTTCCTCCCTGACCTGTTGGAAAAAGCTGTGGGAAACACCGAGCTTCCAAACTTTCCTCCCAAACACTAATGGGACTCCCTTTGGCTTGTTTCATTTGAAACAACTCAATAGCATTCCCCATGACTTCCTTGGAATGCAAAGGATGAACACTATAATGTTCATATATTTCTTCACTAGTAGAAGTTTCTACTTTCTCAATTTGACCAGCACACAAATCGCTATCCTCTTCCTCACTTACTTCCTCTTCTGCAACATATACATTCTTATAGTATTTATTATTTTTTTTCAAATACAATGTTGCCTTTTTAACTTTCCTAACATCTACTAAATCTTGCCATATTTTCTTATTCTTTGTCGGAACCCCATTAACTAAGATAACCAGAGGTTCCTCGTCCACTTTTTCTACTCCAATTGTGTTAATGTTTTTCTTCAAATCTAGAGGCAAATAAACAACTCTTCCCTTTAATCCTCTCTGTAAATCTGATGGAGGCAATTTCCCTGTCTTTGGCTCCAGTCTTACAATAGCCTGAAAGGGATGGATACTTTGAATCAAAATAGATTCATAAGTATTTAAATCCTTCAATTCAGAAGGAATCTCAACCAATTCCAGATTATTATGAGATGCTCTAGCAGGCATCTGGTTTTGATTTAATTTGCAACAACAATAAGTACACACACGTTGATCCAATCCCAAATCAAAACAATTTTCTACCATCAAGTATGTTGCGAAATCCTTCCATTCACTATTATTTTCCCTTTCACTTTTTGCATATAAATCCACTAACTTAGTCTGATTCTTATAATAAGTGCGTCGACAACACACACAAGTGAAATTTGGCCTCTCACTTGATTTGACCTGAAACGTGGCAATTTCCCTCTGGAAATTATCTGTACTGGAAACCTGTACACTATCTTCCACATTACCCGCTTCTTCTTGGTCAATTTCAACATTCTCCTCTTTACTTCCAAAGTAACAAAACTCAATTTCTTCACATATATTCTTCACATCTATTTCAGAACCATGCAAAAGAGCAGCACATAATTTTTTAAGCATAATTGCTGGACTCTTAGCATAATACAACATTCTAACTAATTTCCTCACTTTATTATGATGCACTGCTAGCATCCTGAAATGATGAAAAACACTCTGGCATACTCTCCTGGAAAGACAAGCCAGTGAATGACCATGCAAACCTGTCACTTCTCTCACTCTGCAAGGATCTAATTCTTGCAACAACCTTATTTTCTGCTTCAAACTTTTCTTATTAAATGACCGTACAAAATCACAAAGCAAATTGATGGAATCCTGTCGCACACTGCAAATACTACTACACTTCCAGGTGTACACAGGACCCTTAGCACGTCTTCCTAAAACCTCATTACCTAACACCTCTTCTGCCTCTGTTGTCACAAGTTTTTCTTTTTCAACTGGACAACCATCTTTCACTTCATAAGCACGACCACTGGTGTCAACTGCATGCACCAAATCATTATCCTGGAAATAACTCTCCTCATTGAAAAATGCCTCACAGCTTGAACTATGCATCCATTCTCCAGGAAAAACTTCACAAAAATTAATACGATTAACTATTCTCTTCCATCTACTATTTCTTTTGAAATCATAAATTGCCTTGTTTAGCTTTCTAATTCTATTGATTATCAAAATAAATAACTTACGTTTAATTTCAAATGCCTGATCAATAACTTTCTCAACTTTTTTTTTTCTCTTATAAAAAACCACTTTCTGTTGACCTTTCTTAATATTTTTTAACAAATTGCCAATTATCCTGTTGCGTAACATTCGTTTACGAATGTCCCTAAACTGTTGTTTCCTTCTACTATCATGCACAGAGTTATCTCTTGCTCTAGCAGTAACATTTTTGATTGGCCTTTCCTTTCCATTTGAACTGCTTCTCTTTTTCTGGACTGAAACATTTTCTGTAGTAATATTTTTTTTACTGCAAATATTTCTTATGAATGTTTTTGTACTCTTACCCGGTGCTTTCTTGTTGACTTGACAAATCTTTTTGTTAGAGGACTGCTGCTTTTTTTCAATCACCTGCTGTCTTTGACGTTTTGCAGCCTTTCTCAGTCTTTCTTTCGTTGGCATGGTGAAATGTTGAAATGATCTGCAGTTGAATCTGTGGTAAAATATATTAAAAAATGTTATTAACCACTATTACCCAACAGTACATCAATAACAGTAATCAAAAACTTAAAACACTACTTTACATTTTTACATATAAGATTTTTTAGTGCATGGCAATTTTAGAATACAGAAATAGCAGAAAAGAAATGGAATTTATATTCATGTTACCTGTGCTATCTTATATGTGAATCTGATCTAATTTTATGAGCATATATTAATATTTTATTGAAGACACTACACATAACCTGTTTTTGAAGGTGTCTTTATTTTTAAATTAAACGGTTTACATTTTTACTTTTTATTTATTATAAATTTTAAAAATAAATGTTTATAGTTCCATAGGATCAAGCAGGTCAGCTTCCCACCCTATGTCATATAATTCGGACAAATCTGCATCCTCATCACGTTCTTCTTCATCCTCAGGATTTAAATCATCCAAGGGATCAACATCCACTGATGTTTCAATTACAAGTTCAATGATGAGGTCAAAATCAACTGATTGCAGATTATTGCTCATGTTGATGTTGTCTTTATCTTTAAAGAAAGATAACAACAATGAGATGTTGCAGAGTAAGAGACAAATCTCAGAGATTATAATAGTAAAATTGTTTAACAAGAGTAACATTTTGCAGCTATTATTTAGCCATGTCCAGCGATGCTGAGCAGGTGAAGCCTATGTCTAATTTTTCAGTGAACAGGACTCATCTCTTCTTAACCTTGGATAAGCCTCACCGACTCTGTGTCCCCTGCACATACTTAAATGTAAAGGGGCAGATTTATGTTAAATGGCACATCCCCAGGCATGCACCAGTTAACGTGCACCGCTGCTCTGCCACCCATGGTGTGCCGCATTTACAATCAGATAGGAGAAAGCTGCGTCAAAACCCTGCGCCTGCTTTAAGCAGGCATAGGTCTTGACGCAACATTGTGGAGATGGGGCACCCCTGAGCCTTGCTGGAGCTGCATCGCACTTGCGATACAACTCCAGCAATGCGCCACCTTTACAGCACAGATACGTCACGCATCTGTGCCATTTTTGCCCCATGCTGCGCCGCATTGTAAATGCAGCACACCATGGGTGGCAGAACAGCGGCGCAGGATGACTGGCACATCCCTGGTGATGCGCCAGTCATCATAAATCTATCCCTAAGCTTCTTATCTTGTTACAGATGAACCGCCATATGTATCATCAAACTATTTTGCATTTCCTAAATAGCGAATTTTAAGGAATAAATAGCAATTCTTTACCATTCCTAATTTGCAATGAGCAAATTGCTAATTGCAAATTACCCATTCATTTCCATGGGCTAGGAGGCTCATAGGAATGAAGGTGCAATTTGCGATTAGCAATTAGCTCATCGCAAATTAGGAATTTTTCCAAGGGTGCAGGGGTGTCTCAAGAACACCCTGCTGCACCCCTGAAAAAGAAATTTGGGGGCATATGGCGCACATACATGCCCTAAGGGCATGTATTGGCGTCATATGGCACCTTTTGTTTTTTGGATAAAAAGCTTTTTGAAAAGAATTCGCAAATTACCACCAACTAGAAGTTGGTGGTAGTTTGCAAATCCTTAATGGCATTTTTTGCATATTTTTTGTTTGATACATTGCATTTAAGGAATCGCAAAATTTGCAAATCCTTCAGTGCATTCGCAAAATAAGTAATAGCAAATTTTGATATTCCTTATTTTGCATCAAACTTGTTTGATACATACCATTTGTCTAATTAGCATTCGCAAAGGCCGAAATTCGCAGAATTTTGACCTTTCCGAATGGTAATTAGCTTGATACATATGGCCCGAAGTGAGGCCTGTCTTGCAACATGGTGCATCTTTTGCATCACTGCTGCATCGGTTTCATGTGGCACGTTTTTTTTACACCATGACACATCTGCCTAAATGCATCAATTTGTAATTTTGTCGCCTCATAGCAAATCTTTTGCACCGCCGCTGCATCACAAAAGTGACGCACAGTGGCGCAAAAGAGGCATACACCTATCATAAATCTGTCCCTAGCATTTTAAATGATTAATTCAGGATGACGATAAGGTGTGGCCTATCCAGAGGTTTGTTTAAGGTGAGGCCTACTCAGGATTGCAGATTAAAGTTACGCTTGATGAAGAATACAGAGGAGATAATACATGTAAAGGCCTACCAATGAAGTAAGTAATGTCCACTTCATTGCGCCAGTCATCATAAATGTATCCCTAAGCTTCTTATCTTGTTACAGATGAACCGCCATATGTATCATCAAACTATTTTGCATTTCCTAAATAGCGAATTTTAAGGAATAAATAGCGATTCTTTACCATTCCTAATTTGCAATGAGCAAATTGCTAATTGCAAATTACCAATTCATTTGCATGGGCCAGGAGGCCCATAGGAATGAAGGTGCAATTTGCGATTAGCAATTAGCTCATCGCAAATTAGGAAATTTTCCAAGGGTGCAGGGGTGTCTCAAGAACACCCTGCTGCACCCCTGAAAAAGAAATTTGGGGGCATATGGCGCACATACATGCCCTAAGGGCATGTATGGGCGTCATATGTCACCTTTTGTTTTTTGGAAAAAAAGCTTTTTGAAAAGAATTCGCAAATTACCACCAACTAGAAGTTGGTGGTAATTTGCAAATCCTTAATGGCATTTTTTGCATATTTTTTGTTTGATACATTGCATTTAAGGAATCGCAAAATTTGCAAATCCTTCAGTGCAATCGCAAAATAAGGAATAGCAAATTTTTAATTAAGGACATTTTAAGTCATTTCCACATGTGCAGTGTTTTCAAATTTTGATTTGAAAATCGTTTTTAGGGAAAAGGAATGGTTTGTAAATTTATGACAAGGACATAATGGTATATGCTTCTTTATAAGGCATTTCACTGTTTTCGTTACAGGCGGAGTTACGGGGCGATCCGGAAGCAGAGAGGTGCAGCACTGTACTTCAGCGGGCACATAGGGGTGCCAGAGCCTAAGCTGGAACCTCATGGGAGGCCGGGAACCCGTGTCGGCGCCCCAGTAGTCCTTCGGGCGGTTGTGTGCCTGTGCAACCAGGGGTTTGCCTAGATACGCCCCGCAAGGGGCGTGAGTAGAGTTATTACCATAATGACGCAGCAGATGGGTGGTTTGCCACTGTGCTGCTTGGCTCATCAGGCGGGCAGGTGGTGAGAATGCGGCCTGCCCTTGGATCGCCCGTAATATAACCCACCGTGATTACATAATGTTGTATGTAATAAAATAAACCTGCAGCAACTTTTCCCAATCTAACACTTGTGTCTGTGTGTTATTTGCGGGATGTTGGGTATGTTGGGGCGGGGGGTGCTGTTGACCTGATGGGACTATAAGAATATTGTTGAACAGACATAAGAATTTAAGGAGGACTACCATCTTAGCAATGGCGATCGCGATAGACAGTGGCAGTCTGAATCAAGCCAGAAGGTGCTCCTCTAGCCACTGTATTAGCCTGCCATAGTTTGCCTCCCAAAGTTCATCGATGATTCTACTGACCCATATTCTGAGAAAGCGAACTGCCTCAGGCAGCCATTGCAATGGGTATTCAAATTCGAATAATAATAATAAGGGAAGATAACGGATTTGGACCAATTAATAAAGATTCCTGCGCAGCTATAAAATTGGAAAAGGTCTCTCCCTGCCTGAACCAGTTTTCTCTCTGTGGTCCCGGTGACTGCTGTCTCTTTCTTCCGGTGTCTTCTTTCTGACCTGCGCTGTTTCTTGCTGAGGCTTATTTCTGACTTAATAACTCCTGGGGCCCGCAGGCATGCATTGCTTGGCAGACCACACGCTGCATGTCCTTTTGTATTCCAATTATACATTACATTGATATATGTTCCTGTTTAACATTTACCATTTCATATTTTGTGACATTCTTTTGCTTAACCTGGGCAAAGCTGTGCTTGGAAGTTATAGTTTATATCTTATTTTATATTTTGTACAAAGGTTATGTAGGGTGACTGAACTACGAAGAATGTAGGTGATCAGAATGTTGAATTAGATGAGGGAGAGTCGTAAAAAACAATCTGTACACTTTTTTAGACACATCAGCTTCTCAAACGATTCAAAAGGCAGGTATCGTCCTGTGGATCTGTGGCCTCTGACATCGGCATGCCAGGGACAAGGTACTCTTTAATTATCCGACACTTCCTGCTCTTGGTAATAAATTACTACCTGTAGGAAGCACTCGCTTCTCATCCGGAGAGCTGACTTCCACAACTAAAGATGAACTGTCTGCCATAAGAGGCAAACATTTGGTAATATTAAAAAATGTGCTTCGGATATCTGTCTTACATCGTCCACCCTGCCTGGTTTAATTTTCTCCTTCCTTGGCTTGTTTCACCCTCACCCTTCTGTCCTACTGATATTTCCTGAGATTCTGTTGGGTCTCTGCAGATTCTATGCTGACAGTTAAAGATTTAGAGAAATTTGACAGGACACTTGACAATGCTGTATGTGTTTCTTAAATAAATAGTTAACTTACCTACAATTCATTGTCTTCAATCGATCACAAGGTGGTTTTGACTCCATTGGCTGAACGACCGGAAGTCACCAGCTGCAAATTAATGCTAAGCTTATGTCTCAATGTTGACCCTCGGGTGTGGAGGAAGCATACAAAGCTCAAAGTAGTTAAAAGCATCCAGGTGGTCAAACTGAAACACAAATGTTTTTTTATCACATTGCAACGGGTATGATTATGCACTTATTTATGATGATTTGTATTTGGGGTGATAAGTTATTTGAGGATGCTGGTGATTATTGCACTGATATGCCTAATGTCTGACCTGACATCCTTGATGCTGTATTCTCCTAAGTTTTTTGCCTTCACCCCTCCTATTTTGCTGAATTGTTTTTTGTTGCTTTTAGGACCATGTGCACTTTAGCACCCCTAACCAGTGTTAACGTGCTTGTGCTCTCTCCATAAAACAAGGTAAAACCGGCCTGCACCTGATTGTCAGTTTAATTCACTTGTAAGTCCCTAGTATATGGTACTATCTGTGCCCAGGGCCTGTAAATTGAATTCTACTACGGGTCTGTAGCACTCATTGTGTCAACCCCTAAAGTAGCATTTCAAAACATATCTCAGGACTACCACTGCAACCTGTAGTGCAGTTATAAACTCCCATTTTGACTTGAAAAAATACATCTTTTGCCAGGGACAAACCTTCCTTTTTAAAATATATCACCCCTTAAGTAGTTCTAAAGATTCATAAGGCAGGCTGCATTGTATTTAAGAAGTAGCAAATGTGTACTTAAGTTTTACATGTTTAGGCAGTGAAAAGCTTTTAAAGTCGTTTTTCAAAAATGTAAGGCCTATCTCGCCCATTGTCTAACACTAGGTTATCCTATTACATTTAATAAACAATAACTTTTGATTGGGGGATGGTAGGGGCATTTTACTGAGGGCTGTGTAGGGTTGGCCTTCAGTCGCTGTTTATGCCAAGGAAAGGATAAAGACTGGAACTTTCCTGAGAAACCTGCTTGAAGAAGAATCTCCAAGGGCATGTGTGTGCTGGCCTCCTGTTCTGATGTTTCAGGGACGCAAAGACTTCACCCCTAGCTCCCCTGAACTCTACTGCTGAGAGTTCTAACCTGCCAAGAGGTTCATTTTCCAGTTTTGCACCTCTGAAGATTGCTTCTGCTTTTGGGAACTGGAATAAATCTAAGACAAGCAAGAAAAGCAATCTCTGATGCCGTAAGTGACGCCGCCGTGATTCCACAACCTACACCATGGGCAGGGGCACAGCTTGTGAAGTGCACAATGCATCGCCTGGCCTGCACCACAGCTCCAATGCCCTCTTATGCCTGCCGAAACCTGCAGTTATCAGGCTTACAGATGCCAGCGCTCGCACTGACTCTGTCACCGACAGCGCCTGCATCCAGTTATCGTGGGGCCGATAACTACTGATGATGACTCCATGAGCTCACCGACTTCGCATCGCTTCACCAGAACCGACACCTCACCGATATCACAATCAGCTTCCCCTGTCCTGGATTTGACATGTCGCCTCCTTACAGACACAACGCTTCGCCTCCCCCGTGGTATCCAGGGAGCTGGCCTCGACCTTGGCACCGACTCCTCATCTCCATGACACCATGCATCGTCAAAGACTTTGTTTTCCAAGGTACTGTTTGTTTGGGGGCCCTTGTGGCCCATGCTCGATTCTGCGGTCCTCGCAGTCGGTGCCCTACTTTGGATTTATTGATGTCACAATGTCGCAATAGCCCCAGGTGGAGCTATTTGTTTTCTAAAAGCTTTATTTTGCAAATATTTTTAAGTGCTATTTCAATACATGTATGTTGGATTTTTTGTTGTTTTGGTCTTGGGGAATTTAGGTAAAGATACTTTATTTTTCTAAACTGGTGTGGTGTCCATTTGTGATGTTTTCACTGTATTACTGTGTGTTTTGAGTACAAATACTTTACACATTGCCTTTGTGATAAACCTGTCTGCTCGTGCCAAGCAACTAAGGGACTGAGCAAGTGTGTATCCCCTTAACGCTGATTAGAAAGAAGGATTTGTACTTAGACAAAGGTGCATACCTCTGCCAACTAGAGACCCCCAGTTCTAACAGATCCGATATACTAACTTTTAAAAACAATGTCACTGATCAATGTGGGATGCTAATTTAGTATTCCAATTCTTTTCTACTAGACCAGATAACAGTACTCTCTCTTTAAAGATCTTGTCTGAACAATGTGCTATATTGCTTGATCAAATCTCCTTAAAAAGGGCCTCTCGTATGTTATATTATGTTAATTTAATTTATATTGTGCACAGATACTCGAAAGTGTCCCGGCGTGGAACATAGAGGACAACCATCAGAAATGTATGCAAAGAAATATGTTTTCAGATTTTGTTTTTAAATCAACGGATCCTGAATGATCCAGAGGGTGAAAGGGAGAGCGTTCCAGGCAACAGCAGCTTTTCGAGCTAAAGAGCTGCCTCTAAGCCTCTGACATTTAAAGCAGGGAACCTGAGCATGGCGCTGGAACAGGGAACGCAGACAATGCACTGAAGTGTAAAAGGCAAAGCGTTTTTGCAGATAGATGGGACCACGTCCATGAAGAGGATGGTGAGCCATGACCAAAGATTTAAATTTGACCTGGTCGGCTAAAGGAAGTCAATGCAGAGAATGCAGATGGGGTCTCATGCTAGTCCTAGCTGGATTTTCAAGAAGGAATCTGGCTGCCGCATTTTGGACCACCTGGAGTTTTTCTAACAGATAGCCCGGGATGCCCACATAAAGGTCATTGGCGTAATCCAGCCAAAACAAAATAAAGGCGCAAATGACAGTCTCTTTCACCGCCCTAGGCAAGAGAGGCATAAACTTCCTCAAAGTTTTATGGAGGCCAAAATGGGTCCAAGCAAGTTTCTTAATTTGTGTAACGAAGGAGAGGTTCTCCTCAAACCACACCCCCAAGTACTTAGCAGGCTTCCCTATAGAGGTGGGGATAGGGAACTCGGTGGGCCAAAGAGTTTCTCTAAAATTCAAGAGAAACTTTCCATATAGGAAAATCTCCGATTTATCTTTGTTGCATTTAAGTAGTATCAGAGTTCTTAATGTATCTACACTACGCTACTCTCCTTCAGATATATGTTGTACCATTTGGAGATATGCAAAAGAGCTCCCTACTAAGAGGCTAAAGTTATCCCTCATTAGAAAAACACACTGGCATGCTGAAAAGTAATTGTTCACCAGAGCAATATGAAGGCAGTAGCTGAACATGCCTGAAGACATGTTGAGAAATAAAAAAACATTGTGCGGGCACACCACTTCCAGAGCCCAGTCTCGGCCTAGGGATTAGCATGATTAGGCAACACCACTTTGTAGTGCCGCTGGTAGAACAATGCCATGTTCGCGGCTGTAAGGAAACCAATCACCCATGGACCTGAAGAAATTCAGAATTAATTATACAGACTTGTATCTTACCTACCCAACAATTGGAAGTACCCTAGGAATGGATTAATTACTCACCACCATCCACCATTGAGAACCACTAGATGGAGGAACCAACAGGCTCCTATGACCACCCCCAGCCCTAAAAGTCAATCTTCACGAGCTGATTTCCGGTGAGCCCGGCTGGGCTCCGCCTATGCTGTTACCCCCTCACCTAGTCTTGATGAAGACCCGCCTTGACCTTCTAGCAGTGCAGACCAAGGGTTGAAACGTCGACAGCATAAACAATTGTACCAGTTATAAAGATTTCTGCGGCAAGGCTTATTCATTCAGTGTGCAGATTTACTTGTTAAACTTCTTGCATCTCTGGCCAAAATCATTCCCCCCCCAATTTCCCTTGTATATATTGCACCTTCACATTATCACTGAGCACAAAATGTCACCTTCCTCACTTATTTAGTGTCACTATATGCCTTTGTTAACAGCCTTACAAATATTGAAATTAGGGTATTTATAAATGATGCAAGTTTATAAAAGCTTTTGAAATACCCCATATGGTTTTGGTTTTGGATTCCTTGCGAATAAATCACTGTGTGTAAATAACTGTTTTGAATAATCAGAAAAACCTAAAAAAAATAGTAAGCGCCCGACAGAACCAATTGTGAATTTTTTCATTACTGCCCAGGTTCTGATGGATACTGGGTTACCCCATTGTATAAGATTGCTGCAGGTGCCAGCCAGAAATGGCTGCCAGTGATTTTGAAAACATGCGGCCAGATTCATCAACGTAAAATCGGCTCGCAAAGGGCCAGATTCTGAGAATCTGGCCCTTTGCGAGCGCAATTTTTGCATTTGGGATTCATCATCCCAAATGCAAAGATCGCTATTATAGAATTCGCAATTTTGCGAGGAATTGCATTTAAGGAATCTCTATTTGAGATTCCTTAAATGCAATTCATGAAACATTTAAAAATTGCAAATTCGCAATTTTGGGCCGCTATTTACCGCGAAGTCAAACCTTGTGGTAAATAGCGGAAACTTAGAAAAATGCACTTAAGTGCATTTTTCTAAGTTGTATGTTACACACACACAAGTCCTTGGGACATGTGTGTGCGTAACACCAGCGTCCAATATCATTTCAGGGGTGCAACAGGGTGTCCTTTGGACACCCCTGCACCCTTGAAATCGCAAACTCAAAATGCGATTCGCTAGTAGCGATTCGCACATTGATATGTCTTCCCATTCATTCCTATGGGCCTTTGGGCCTATAGGAATGAATGGGGAGTTATTCCTTATTTGCGATTAGCAATTACCTAATCGCAAATAAGGAAGCTGTAGGAATCGCAAAATAAATTGCGATTTGGACATGAATCCCGTTTTGCGAGTCTGTAATAGCGATTCCTTAATAATCGCTATTACAGACTCGCAAAAAGGGACTTTGATTAATCTAGGGGATGGTGACAGAGGTCATGTAATTTAGAAGTTCTTGTGAGTGACTACATAGCCAATACAGTGCATCCTCTATACACAACGCAATCATTATAAGGTTTTTTAAGACAGGATTTATGTGGCTTTAATTGTTATGTTAAGTAAAATTCCTTCAACATGTGGAAGAAGCACACTCAGTTGGAAGGCAACTGAGCTCCTCTGGTGCATGGTACAATGACCGCGAAGCCCTCCTAATGGTGAAAGATCGACCAGAGAAGTCCAATCTGGTTTGTGTGTCCACTTTTGGAACCCACACCAATGCAATCAAAAAAATCATTTTAAAACAATGGAACTTACTTAAAGCAATACATGAGCTAAAACAGAAACCGATGTTTGCCTTCAAGAGGGGAACCAACCTACAAGATCGGTTGGTTCATGCCTATGAAACCACTCTCGAGAAAAATACGGTTGACAACATGAGACAATTACTGCAGATTACAGGCCATTACAAATGCAAGATGTGTACAGCTTGTAATACAACTGAAACAGTAAAATATTGCACAATTAATGATGTCAACCTTATTCTTAGATCATTCTCGAATTGCAACACTGCCAACGTTGTGTATTGCATAAGATGTCCATGCAATTTACACTATATTGGCAAAACCATTCAACCTGTTAAAAAAAGGATGATTGAACACCAATCACGCATCAGATGTAAAAAAGAAAATGCCCCGCTAGTTGAACATTTTCAGCGGTTTGGTCATAATGAAAATCAAATGGTCTGGTGGGTCATTGATGTGATTAAACCAACCAAGAGGCAGAACAATATTGATAAGATTCTGACCTTGAGAGAAGGCAAAATAATCTGTATTGCTGATACCATCAATTGAGGTTTAAACTCCGCCACTGAATGGCACTCTCTTGCTTGTCTGTGAACTGGGGACTGTCACTTTATACCTCTATGCTAATGTAAACTTTTATGCTTCGCATAAATCTCCTGTATAAAAAATATGTATTTCTCTGTATACGTACCAATTGCAATCTTGAGATGGACTGTTCTATGTACCAAAAAGAGACAGTCATTGTCTATATGCAGACATTTGTATCAACTTATGGATGAATATAAGGGTCATATACGACTGTGTCAACAGAAATGAATCAATACCTTTGTCCATTACTTGTCTAAATGCATTTGATTGTAAGCAGTCTATGCATTTGATAAATATAAATGTGTGTCAATTGTGATAGAAGTAAATAAAGGTCAATATGTAAATAGACAACTATAGGAACATGTCATCAAAATCTATATATTTCTGACACGGTTATAACAATGCGGTATTTTTTTAATTTGGCGATCTTGAATATGATTATGGTGCCATATGATATTCTGATGCAAATTTAAAATTAATTTGTGATTGTTTTGATGGGAACGCAGTTCCTCTAACATGTGAGATTGCTATCGTCCAAATATGACGAGACCTTGAGATTTCACCGACTTGTTAAAACTAAGGTCAATGGACAATCAATATTTGCCCGGCGGTATCGCCTCTTTAACCCACAAAATATTAACCAATGAAGAGGCAGGCGCTGGAGACTGGAAGGCAGGAAACAAGGTTTATTCTCTCCGGAGGAGAACACATCAGTTCAGACAGCCAGTATCGTCACGAGGTGCTCTAACCGCATCTCTGAGGCCTGGCCTCTTATACACAGTTAAATGAATTTTATTGCAGGTAACACAGTCTTGTAATGCTTTGAAGTATGAAAGGACATCCTCTGAATCTCCCCTACAGGCCCGTTCCCACACACATTTACAGTTGAAGTCCCCACCCCGGTCACAACAGGTGATGATTATCGCGCAGCTGGACATTCCGCCGATTCACGGAATGTGGGAGTTTGATCGGATCTCATAGGGTGGGGGCTTTGATCAACTCGGGGGTCCTTTGATGAGGGAAGCTTTCTACTGTACGGGGAGGGGCAATAAACAGTATCGGCAGAGCTAGGTGTCGGCCTGGGAAAGAGGAAGACAAACGGGCACACAGGAAAGGGGGTTTGTATCAAAGGGCCTGGGACCATGAAAGGAATGAGGGGAGGTGTCACGTTGGGAACAGGATGGGGTTCTGAGGCAGAGCTGCGCTGGAGAGGGGTTTATGACCCGAGGCATGTGCGGGCGGGGGGTTTGCCAGCGTGCGGGCTTTGCGAGGGTGAAGGGCTATGCTGGGGGCCAGTGGCGTGCAGAGGGTGGTTCTGATCGAGGCACCTAAAATGGCGGGTCCACACGACAAAAAGTGTGGCATCCGGGGAAAAGGCAAGATGGCGCAGATAATGTTTACCAAACTGTACTAATTTTCCACAGTCCTCCCTTTAACATATCCAAGACATCTTGCTGGCCTATTTCCTACCCATGTCTACTGTGGCGGTCATAAGTAAAGAAATGGGAACCCAGGTGAAGGAGCTATAAACATTACATTTAAAATCTTTCGTCTTAGGAGGCGGGTCCATCGATAAACTCGTATGCAGGAGGATCATAGTAATGCAATATTGGGCAAAACGATTCTGTAGTGTGAGCATTGAGTACATTTCATAGATACTTGTAGTCATTCGGAATGTGAACTGATAGGTTATTACATATGTAAGTTCTGTCCATTTTTAGTTGGAGCATAATCAATACAATGGTGGCTGGGAGAGAAATGAGACGTAGTAAAAACAATAGTCAGAGGCGCCATTGTTCGAAGGGGAGGTCCTATTGTCATGGACCGTTATTAGTGAGTTCTCAGCATCCTTTGTCGTCTTCTGTTGGCACGGTGGAGCGATGAGTCCAGCTCTCTTCTGAGCTCCGCGTTGCAGGGCATGACCTTTTTCTCGCTTTCCTGGTTAAAAAGGTCCTTTTCGCCCTGTGTCCTTTGGAGTCGATTGTCAAAAAGTTCAGGCGGAAGAAGGGTGTGTGTAAGTAGTCCATAGGGTAGGTCGGAGAAAAAGGGGGGATGGAGCAGGGCCAAATCGGGAACAGACCAGGGGGGGCGGAAAATTTCAGGTAGGCGGGCTTGTGACCGAATTCAGAGAGCAGGGACTTTTCGGCACACGTTGAACATTGAGCAGGGGCATCAGGTCAGCCCTTTCCTCTCATTTTGTCGGAAACAGTGCCTCGTCCTGCAACTCCTTTCTGTCGCGGTCTCGCCTTGGCCAATGTCGCAGATGTTCCACGATCTGTAGTCAGGCCACGTGCTCCCACATCCGGTCTCTCTTTCCTCCGACAGCGGTACCCTTAATTGAGTTTGAAAAGACAGTCTTTAGAGAATTGGCAGAGGAAGGTAATCACATAAATCTATTTCTCTCCCAGCTCCACGCAAATGAGAAACATCCGTTACATTGGGGTTCACAACCATCATATAAATAATTGATGATGGGCTTGTTGGATTTCCTATAACTTTCCTTCGTAACTATCTCCTTGGTGCTTGTTGGCGTTACATTCATTGTCGTGGTACGAAATCTGGTGCCTATTCACCGTATTTTGTGTATTACAGTTACATCAGTTCTTCTGACAGAGACCCACCTTCCTAGTACGAACCTTACAAAGCTATACCGTTCTCCAGGGCTTTATATTTTTCGAAAAAAAGTGCAACGTGCTGTCACCATGGTCTGATGGGTATCTTTCTGAGGGACGAACATAGGCTAAACAATTTTCCATCCTATAAATGCATCCTACCTTTCAGCTAAACATTTTACTTTCAACAGGGTTAATTGCAACGATTTCTTCATTTCGGCCTAATCTTTAACTTCGCAAACATCAGTCTAGTTCCTACATAGCCTCTTACAACCTTATTACTTTATTTAAAAAAAAACGGGATCTTATGGAAACAACTAGGGACATAGCAAACTGAGGTTAGGGACTATCATCTTGCTTTGTGTCATAAGGGCGTTATTTAGCAGAAGGCCACAGTTCAGTTGGTAAGCGTTCAGTGACATTTCTCGAATTCTAAAACTCCGTAGCTTGTTCACCAACAGATCATTTCTAGGAACAACGGCTGGCCCGTGTTAGTTGTAAGTCGACTTGTTTCCTACAACAGGGGGTGAGGGACATTTTTAAAACTCTCGTCCGGGGCAGCTGATACAAAACTGAGGGGGTTCTGGGAAGACGGGGATGTTTCGATCACTTTTTACTGTTCGGGGATTGCGACAATTCGGGATGGGGAAGGTCGCATTATCCTGAGGCAATTTTTTATAGAAGCCACTGACGTGTAGTTCCCTTATTACGGGCCAGATTAGGGAACCTTAGTCGTCTTACCTGTCCTTTCCCGTTTGGCCAATTCTAGGTTTCATCAATATTTAGCAGAAAGGAGAGGTAGTGACACGGCATCAGGGTGATTATATTTAAGACAAATTTTGTGCAAATACTGCCAATTGGGGGGTGCACTAGGGGTGGCGGTTTGCCAATTTTGGTGCTAGTCGTTCGGAAGAGTGAGAGTGTGGAGGGGAGGGAGAGAGAGAGAGAGAGAGAGAGAGAGAGAGAGAGAGAGAGAGAGAGAGAGAGAGAGACGTGCAACAATAGGCTAAATAGTACACGTGCGACATGGGGAGTGGCCGTGTATTAAGATAGGCTATTCAGCGCACTACACAACATAAGACATTTACGGGTCCGTGTTAGAATTTCGAAAGCATGCAGTTTGGGACGGACGAGCATTAGGCAGGGTAGAGGGGGCATGCATTGAGTAAAAGACACCATTGTATCGCACTTCTCGCACTCTCGGTCCGCCGACCAGTCAAGTCAGCGCCTCAGTCGCACAAAAACATGTTCTCATAGTTTCAGACATACGTGACACGTGTCCATTCGCACAGCACGGATTAGGGGTGACCGTGTTTTATCATATTATACAACTTATTAGCTCTTTCGTTACAAGAGCAGTTTGTGGGTGTGCTTAGGTGCCATCTGGCAACGTTAGTCCGCTTCGTGTATCAGACATGGCGGGGCTTCAGATCTTCACCATACCTCGGTCGTGATCTCCAATGTAACCTGTAGGGGGAGGAAAAGAGGGGAAGGGAGGGGGACAACATTCGCGCATTTCAAATGCATGGGCACGAAAGTTCTTTACTTACCTCATACTCGTCTTGTCTCCTCGGGATAGAATCCCTGGGGTCTTGGTTTCTGAAGCTAGGGGGGGAAGAAGGGGCAGTGTGTCCTTATAGGTCGCGTGTAGGGAAACGTTAAAATCAGGGGCTCTTAGTGTGGGGTATCTAGTTGGTAGATGTATCTAGCTATCGGGGCCCTTAAATCTTTTCCAATGCTGTGATGGTCTAAGGCATACCAGCTCTTCGGCCAACTCTGTTCCCTAGTACCTTTGAGTGTCGTACCTTCATAACGTTCTATTATTTACACCACTTCACGTTACCCATCCTCAGAAGTCGAGGTCCTTCTCCATGCGTTAGTTCCAGAGCCAGTCGCATACCTGGAGGCGGAGTATCGTGTCTTAGATTCGATCCTCCCTCTGGAGCTGAGCAACCATCTTCTAATAACCTTAAAAAGAGAACAAAGCAGGGTGCACAAAAAAAAACTCTCCCGCTGACCCCACATTTTTCAAAAAGTATGCAATAACCATTTCATAGTTCGGAAAACCTTTATTTGCACAATCGTTCAGCATGTAGATATGACAGTGCAATCGTATTTGGCCGGGCACGGCAATGGCTAAAGTGCGTACAGTAGGGGGTTATTTTGCAGTATTGGGAATATTAATATCAAGGGGCATTCATTTCATAGTTGGCAGTACAGTTGGACTAGTTGCAATCAAATTTCCTATATGTATACCGTGTGCGTGTGTCGTAAGCGAGGTTATGTATCGGCTATAATAATATCATAATAAATTGTACATTTGAAAAAACATTTTTTTTTCACGGGGCCGTTTTACATGTTCGTCGAGTGAACCCTCCCTCTTTTTTCGTCAAGTGTACAAAGGATCATATACATATTTCAGAACATCGAGTCTTTTTAGCTAAAAACACCACGAGGCGTTCGCAAGTTCTTATTGATTCCGGCGCCATTTTGGGCGGGGCCGGGTTAGTCCGGAAGTAGCATCAGAGACAAAATGTTTCCCATAACCGGCGGTTGGACCAGAGTCCTTTTCGGCAGTTCAAAAACTCGTGCTAACAGAAGGGGTGGCTATGTCGTGGTTATATTCGTTAGCGTCCAAGGCAGTCGTTCCTCGCCGGGAGTCGGCAGGGGCCGAGGGCTCCTGGGACTTTTGTAGAATCTTCAAGGCTGTGGGGATGCTGTCGGAGGTGGGGGCTCGTGCCCCGGTGGACAAGCGTCCGAGTTACATTGCTGGTCAAAGTTACTCTAGCGGCCTAGACCCGCCTTCCAGGGGCCCAGACGCCATTTTGAGGCCCTGCAGCAGCCGCCCTTCGTCGAGTCTGCAAGAGTGGAGGAGACCTTTTGGAGTGAAAGAAAAGGAACTCTGTGTCGTAGGAGCAGGACATTCGGCTAGGGTGTTCTGTGGCGCCCCCACCTGGGGGGGGGGGCGAGGGAGACTCGTTCGCGCCGTCTCCCTCTCCCGGTGTACCCCACGCTGCTCCCTTTCATGGGCATGCATGATGGCCACTCCACATCCCGTGTTCCTCAAGTCCCATGTCCAGTGCTGCGGTAGTATGGCCACCTGCGGAGCATGTTCGGTGCTGTGCGAGTATTGGCGCAGCCGTTGCATGTTCGGTGCTGCGCAAGTATCGGCACCGTTGCATGTTCGGTGCTGCGCAAGTATCGGCACCGTTGCATGTTCGGTGCTGCGCATGTATCAGCGCCGCCCGGCTGGAGGATTTCGGTGCCGGGCCGGGGGCTGGGAAACCTCCTATCCGTGGAGGTGGGAGAGGCTCGTCCGCGTCGCCTCTCCCTCCCAGCCCAACCTGGACAAATTTCTGCAGAGGTATTTGTGATGGCCGGGCCGGGGCTGGGGAGCCTCCTATCCGTGGAGGTGGGAGAGGCTCGTCCGCGTCGCCTCTCCCTCCCAGCCCGACCTGGACTAATTTTCGCGGAGGTATGTACAAGACATCCCCCCCCCCCGGAGTTGTCGCAGCCATTATTCAAGAAAGAAGTGGCGCCTGGCGTGTTGCTGCTGCCATTACGGAGGAGAAAAGAAAGAAGTGGCGCCTGGCGTGTTGTCGCTGCCATTACGGAGGAGAAAAGGAAAAAATGTGCCGTCCGTCTCTGGGCCGGGCTTCCGGTGGATGTCGGCCGGACGCCCCTTGCTCTGGTCCCATGAACGGGTTCCTTGGCTCATCGGCTGCAGCCGGATCCAGTTGGCCCCAGTCCCCGGCCATTGGTGGCCGGACCGGGGGAGCATGTGGCGGGACTATCTGCAACTATCACGTGCCACCGCGGCCGGACTGGGAGAGAGAGAGAGGAGGGTCGAGGACATAGACGTTCCCCCCCCTTACAACTCTCCAGTGTGGTCAAGGCGGTCCCCTGGCTGGGTCCCGCTGGCCCCCGTCTCTCCTCCGGCTCCACCCTATGTTACGATTTCCTGGCCGACTGTTGGCAGCAGGACCCGCCTTATATGGGTTGCTGCCGGCTGGGCGTAGCCGCAACCCTGCCCCACCTTGGAAGTTTCCAGAGGGGGGGGGGATGTTCTGCTGACTTTCATTTTCTACAGTTTACCGCTCTTGTTTCTAACGTTTCCTGTTGTTAGGGCATTAATAGGTGTTATTATTACGTATTGTCATTGTTTCTTGCTCGTTATGTTAAATAAAAGTTCATGTTCATCAGTGGCCTACTGATTTCGTTTTCCCATTCCTTTCTTTCCAGGTTGTTTCATGCTAAAGCTTCTGATAACAGAAGTTAAGTAACACGGAAACACAGGCAGAGGGATGACGTAGATTCATGCATCACGTACACACAAACTCAGACGGGGAGACAGTACAAGTATTATATACAAAGACCCAAGACAAACATAAAACAGTTATTGGCCATAATTATCTTTTTCTGTATGCTGCGCATACTTATTGTTCTGAGTTCTTTTTACCTGTTTCTTGTCTTTTTATTCGTTGGCTGCCTTTTTCTGGTGGCTTTGATTGTACGCACTTACGCCTTTGGCAACTGGTCATGAACTAACCTAGTCGGGCTCGAGTCACTTTAGCAAGTACGTTTCCAGGCTGAGACAAACCGTTGGTGTCAATTGGAGAGCAATGGGGCAGCTTTTAGTTATATACCTATAAGGATGCGGAAAAGGAGGTAGGAGGTTTTCAAATATTGGCAATATCCTTAGTCCTCTCGGCGGAGGATACTTGTGTAACCCTTACCTCGAAATACCCTAAACTTTTCCCTACTTGGCTAAACGTAAGAATGCTTGATCACGTGTGTACATTATTCTTTTTGCTTTATTCGGGGTTTGTCGTGGTTAATTTAGAGCTAGACTGGGTTTCCCGTCTTAGCGTTGTTTGATCTATGAGGACTCGAACATGTCGCTGAAATCGGCCTGGCGAAATCTGTGCCATCGGGCATAGTCGAACGTGGTGGTTCTATCTGGCCTGTCCATGTCGGTCTGATTCATCTTTGTCTCGCGCCTTTTCCCTTTCTGCCGGCCTGTTATTCCTGTCGGCCCTCTGCTCCTACTCTCGTTCAGTAGAGTCGGACATTGGGCTTTCCAGTGCCCGGCATATTTACAAAAAGCACATTGGTTTTGCCCTAAGTCTGGTCGCCCTGTGCGCAGTGTCGGGGGATTACTTTCGGGTCGTTGTGTCCTGGGGTTGTCCTGTCGATATATTCCTTTACCTACTCTGTCCTCGTCTCTTTTCTTTCGTTGCATTGCTTCTTTGCGCCACATACCGAGACTGTCGAGCATAATAGGCGTTGTCTTATTATTACGAAGGGCTATTTCTAACGTTTCTATTTTATCAAGATCGAAGGATCCAATCAGTGGCCACTGTTTCTCTTGATTTTCTTTGGTATACCTGTGCCACAGTTTACTATAGGCTATGGTAACTAATCCATAGTTTATGAACATGTCTTTATTAGGGGTGCCTTCCAGCGGAGCTAGATGATCCACCTCTAATAAACGGTCCGGGCTGAACCAACTATCGACCAGTGGGGAGAAGACAGACATGACGGCTCGCGAAGAGGACAAAAAGTCAGCACTGCCTATCTTATCACTGTGTGCAAAGACTAGACAGAATATTTCTATTCTACGTTGTTTGCAGGCAGTGAATACCTCATGAACCAATATCAAAACAATAAATAAACGACCAGTGGGAAGAATAAGTAGATCCGCAAAGGTCTGCGTCCTCTACCCTTTCACTATCTGCAAAGGGGAACCTGTTCTTTCCTGTTTGTAGACAGAGAATCTCCAGAAAACAATCCGCGAACAGTAGCTCGGGGTCAAAAAACAGTTAATCAGTGTGGGAGAGGGAATCTCCCGAAAACAATTCGTGAATAAATAATCAATCAGTGGGGGAGAAAGATAGGCACGCTGGCTGCGTTACTTATCCTTCACTGTTTGCAAAGAGAAAGAGTCTACTGTTTCTCCGTTTGCAGACAGTGAATCTCCAAATAGGTCAACAAAGAGTAATACTAGTATTTTCTTAACAATTAAACAACTATTTCGCAGTTCGTCGTGTCTACACGACCTTACCCGGACCGTATGGACAGTTTCTTATCTTCCGAATCCAGCGCCCGATCGTCCTCCTTTCCTCGTATTCCTCGCGGCACTCCTGATGGTTCCCAGTCAGGACCGTAGATCACTCGAGAGAGGTCTGTTCGGAGCCAGTGAAGTTCGGATGATCGGCTGCCAGACGAGGGTCTATTGGGCAAGAGCTCTCCCGATCGTTGCAGTCGTTCACTCTGTCGTCAGGACCTCTCCCACTGGATCCACGAGTCACTGATGGGCCCCACGCTTGGGACGCCAATTGTTAAAACTAAGGTCAATGGACAATCAATATTTGCCCGGCGGTATCGCCTCTTTAACCCACAAAATATTAACCAATGAAGAGGCAGGCGCTGGAGACTGGAAGGCAGGAAACAAGGTTTATTCTCTCCGGAGGAGAACACATCAGTTCAGACAGCCAGTATCGTCACGAGGTGCTCTAACCGCATCTCTGAGGCCTGGCCTCTTATACACAGTTAAATGAATTTTATTGCAGGTAACACAGTCTTGTAATGCTTTGAAGTATGAAAGGACATCCTCTGAATCTCCCCTACAGGCCCGTTCCCACACACATTTACAGTTGAAGTCCCCACCCCGGTCACAACAGGTGATGATTATCGCGCAGCTGGACATTCCGCCGATTCACGGAATGTGGGGGTTTGATCGGATCTCATAGGGTGGGGCTTTGATCAACTCGGGGGTCCTTTGATGAGGGAAGCTTTCTACTGTACGGGGAGGGGCAATAAACAGTATCGGCAGAGCTAGGTGTCGGCCTGGGAAAGAGGAAGACAAACGGGCACACAGGAAAGGGGGTTTGTATCAAAGGGCCTGGGACCATGAAAGGAATGAGGGGAGGTGTCGCGTTGGGAACAGGATGGGGTTCTGAGGCAGAGCTGCGCTGGAGAGGGGTTTATGACCCGAGGCATGTACGGGCGGGGGGTTTGCCAGCGTGCGGGCTTTGCGAGGGTGAAGGGCTATGCTGGGGGCCAGTGGCGTGCAGAGGGTGGTTCTGATCGAGGCACCTAAAATGGCGGGTCCACAAGACAAAAAGTGTGGCATCCGGGGAAAAGGCAAGATGGCGCAGATAATGTTTACCAAACTGTACTAATTTTCCACAGACTGACCTATGCTACTTGTAGCATCCAGCAGCTACTGGCGTTTATTAAATTAGAATAATGGCATCCTTATGTGTCCCTGATTCCGATGTACAGTGTGAAAGATACGGTCACAGAAAGGTTTAAATCACGTTAAACATCTGATAGGTTTCTTCTTAGAGATGGCCGCCGTTTAGTAACACCTAAATCAGGTGACACGCAACTTAGAAGTCTATTTCGCGCTCCAAACGTAAATTTAAACGCGATTTCACGCGCTGCTCGCCTATGCTTTGGCTAAAACGAAGCGACTAAGCAAACTGAACACTTTGAACCCAGTACGTACTAGCAACCTTGTAACAATTTGACACTGTGGACTTATTTTAGAACTTTGTATCTAACCCAGTGTTTCTGTGTCAATTGCTCTCTAGAAGACTTTTCACGCTGTCTGAATCAAACAAGACAAGCGACTTTTTTTGCCGGTAAAGGTCAAAATGAATTTTTGTATTTTCGGACATAACTTATGGACTCGGTCCAAGAGATAAATTGTCAAAGTAGATTGAGATTGTTTCCTTCCAACCCCTGTTTGTAAACATTAAGAGAATTAAATCGCAAAAAAACAGTAGAGGCGGAATTATGTCCAATGATTTTGGCACAAACATTATGAAATGTATGTCCCCCTGCCATCTATTTAGATTGACATGCGATACTTTTTAGAAATGATACTGAATATTAATGCGGACATTAAACAAGGTCTGTCACCTTACAGATATTGTCGCTTAACAAGAAATTGAACAACGAGGTTTGCAACTGAGCAGATACTGCCGCTCAAAATAAGAAATCCATCTACAAAATACAGACGTAGTGATTCTTCAGAATTGTGGCACACAAGGTACCTTATGCTGTTGATTGAAGTCTTTCTGTCCCCCAACAACATGAATTTATGTTCAAAACACATCACATTTACTCGTCCAAGAGCAACTGACTAGATGAGGTTTGCTCTTAAGATGTTTCTATATTTAGAAACAAGGGCACTTAAACTTTATGTCCCAAAAGCCTTGGAGAGAATTTATTGAGTCACATCACCGCATTCCAAATATGTTTGTTTTTGATGTTACAGATCTCAAAAAATAAAGTATACTGCCAATCTCAACGCAGAACTACTAACGCGATTGAGCTAAACGCTATCAAGGTACATTCGTATGTTTTTACATGAATCGTCCCAAAATACATTATAAGATCACTGATAGGCAATTTGCTCAAGATTTTTAACTGTTCAACTAAGAGAAAGATGGAATTTACCCTGCTACAATGCAGTGATGCAATCATTTGCCATAGGATATAACTTATGCCATAAGGATATTCAGAGACTCGTTCAATAGATAACGCAAGCTATTGGGTATGTAGATGCCCTAGTACATGTCGAGCGCAAACTCAGAATTAGCTACTTGTACTAAGAAACCTATGATATGCGACTTGAAAATTAAAGTGTATGCAATTTCAGGCAACAAAAAATCTGATGTAGATATCTATAAACTGTCTTGAATTAGATATCTAAACTAGCTGTTTCCTTGAAAGAAATGTGTAACCTTTCAGACATTTGAATTAGTTGCTCTTGTAATGAATTGTTAAATCCTTTAGAGGTAAAATTCAGGTGTTAGATATGTTTTATTTGATATATAAATTTCTTTTCTATTGAATATGATATAGAATCAGCAATAATTTCTGTTCTATGTTATTTTAGGGGTCAACGAGTATCTGTCCCGTATAGTCCTGAAGATGGTCTTGCATATTGATTACTAAATACCGAAACGTCTACATTGCTTTTTCTTCCACAACTGTATTTTTAAAGAAGAAAAGCTTGTACCCTTGTTACAGAGAAGCTGTTATAATCTGATTGTGTACTTCATGTAACATTGTGTTTTTGATATACTGTTTTGTACCCTATTTTATCAAAATCCACAGATAAAATGTATTTTTTCTATCTACACCTGCCTCTATATTCCATTCCTATTCTGTGACTAACAGCTCTATACCTTGTGACATTCAGCACAATTCTCTCGAAACAATTAACAAAGTTGTCCATTGATGTTTTAAGACTTTCATTGATATTGGGTCTGATAACTAAGAACCAAAAAAATCCGTGAAAAATCTTGTTTGATCAAAATCCCTTGACGGTACCTTTACCTTATCACACATTCACGCCCAAACCCTCAAGGGTATATTGGGTTGCCCATTTTATATACGTTGATATGTCCCATAGCACTAATATCTTTTCCACTGATCCTTTGGGGCTGACCAATGCACAGCTACTTAGGTCTCTTTGTGCGTACACAACGAGCACACAAGTGTGACATCTGACCTTTTTTAAAGGTTGAAGCTATTTTTTTTTATTTAGCGCAAACTAGACCAGAAGGTATTGGGTATCAGAGCGATGTACATGAGCACCAGTTGCGTTATACAAGAACATATTTTTTTCCGTTAGGCAGTGCGAGATTAAGTGATTTGCCCAGAATCACAGAATGTTAGGCGTCCTTGCCGAGACTCGAGCCTGGTCCCCCAGATTTTAGTTTGACCGCCCTAGCCGTTAGGCCACATCCTCTCCCCGCTTAGGGCTTTGGGGGTTGAACTGGCAAAAATTTGAAAATGTAAACTGAACTGTAGGATCATCTTACGCAAGGGCCCCATTCCTGTTTACAGATTCGTCCTTTTGTTGTGTACCTCAGAATACATTTTGTGTAAAGGAAGTAAGATCGATAAACTTTTCTCCTGTTATCAAAGAAAATTGTATCGCAAACCTCTGGCAGGTAACATATTGCTTTCCTAGGTGCTTTCCCTTATAGGTTGCTTCCATTTACCCTAAAGAAGATCCTTTTTGCATTATAGGATGGGTTGAAACGTCAATGATTGTAGTTTTTGACTGTAAACTAATTGTAATGTCATAAACTAAACTTTCAATTTGAGTCCACTGTAACGAACTCAAAGTCAAAGTCACTTTATTCGGTGAATTATTGCCATCACAGGTCACAATCATACAAACTTGTAAAATTAATTTCAAAGGAGCAGATAAATAAACTTTGAGATAATAAAATGACAATAGAAATTTTACTAACATTAGATGCACGTAAAAGATAAAAATGTAAGAGCCTGTAGCACACAGATTGGCTACCAAATGGTATACGTGCAATATATTTTAAAATGATCTATGCCTGATCCTCCACATGGCCATTAAAAACTGGGAAATTTCAATACCACAAATTGCCTGTTGTCAGATTTTATCATTCTAGAAGCTTCTCTGAAGTCTTTGACTCCAAGGTTTCGGCAGAGCAGCTTGATCCACTTACTTCTTATACTACGATAACTAGGGCAAAAAAACAAAAACATGTCCAATTGTTTTTTACCATTTTTCACAAAACGGACAATGAGCATTACCAGAATTTGCTGTTTGCCCTCAACTGGCTGTAAACAAGGCATGTGGCAGGGTCCCATATCGAAACTGCAGATATAGCTTCCTGGCAATGCAAGCTTCTATTTCGTCCAAGACCTTCCCTATCTGAAAACCATATTTTAACATTAGATAGGCCAATGTCAGGGGAACCATGTTGGGTTGGCTTCCAATAAGCCTATTTGATGTTGCCAATAAACCCTCTTTATCTGCTCTTTGGAGGTTGCACTTGCCTCTTCAGTGACAGTCCACAGGTTCCCAAGCCCAGTGTTCGTTAATGTTGATCTCACATGCATCATATACAGAGGTCACCTGCTCCTAGGATACACAGTATCTAGGCCAGCCCCTGATGTTAAGGGCTCAGTCCTGGGTTGTCCACAACCTTCTCCATAACAAAAGGGGTCGAAACCTAACTATGGGCCAGATGTAGGTAATTCTATTTTACCGATTCATAAATACCGAATTTTACCGATTCGGTATTTATGAATCGGTAAAATAGAAGGTGGGAGATGTAGGTAAAATTAAATTTTAAATTACCGAATCGGTAACATTCGGTATTTACCGATTCGGTAAATACCGAATCGGTATTGCCCACTGATTCCTATGGGCCTTGAAGCCCATAGGAATCAATTGGCAATACCGATTCGGTATTTACCGAATCGGTAAATACCGAATCCTGCAAGGGTGCAGGGGGTGTCACTTTGACACCCTCTAGCACCCCAAATACAGGCATATGTGCCATGTGGCACACAGACATGCCTTAAGGGCATGTCTGTGTGTCACATGGCACAGGTGTGCATGCACAGATGTGCATGCACACCTGCATTCGGTATTTTACCACCCAATAGGATTGGGAGGTAAAATACCGACTCTTAAGGGCCTGTGGCACTCTCAGGAGTGTCACCTACTTGTGGAACTACCGAATCGGTAAAATTACCGATTCGGTATTTTACAGAATCGGTAAATTTACCGATTCAGTAAATTTACCGATTCTGTAAAATGCTGGCCCCTACATGCCGATTCTTAAATACCGGTCGGTAACGGCCGATATCGGCCGTTACCGACCGGTATTTCCTCTCCTACATCTGGCCCTAGATCTGTTATATTTCTACGCCACAGCTCTAAACACAAGGGAAGCAACGGCATGCTAATCAGCAAACCAATAAGTTGCTAAATAAAGCGATTTTCTACTGTGGCTATGGATAAAACATCTTTATGTCCCCAGAGTTCAGCACCATGCACTGCATACTCAAGCACCTGATGATTGTAGACCTGCAATGCCGGTGAGAGGGAATGATATTGAGAAGCCTTGGTTGTCTTTAACAATTCCCAGTTGTTTGCTCTAAACTAACTTTGCACCTGACAATATGGGTCTGCCAGTGGAAGTGCTCGTTCAAAAAATACCCAGATATTCAATGGTGTGGACTCACTCAATATGGGATTAGATTGGGTGGAGCAGCAAGGGTTAAACACCATGAACTTTGTTTGTGCCAATGCCCCCACCCACCTAAGCTTGCCAAACTTGTATTGCTGATTGTCAAAACAATGCCTAGAGTCTACTCCTCTGGGAGTATAAACTGGTAAAATGGGCAACCCATTCATTCCTCGTAATGTGGTTTTCAATGGGGGAGAACACATCGCCAGAGCCAGTGGATCAGTAGCGGCTCCTGGAAGCGGCATACGGCCGAACCGAGGTAAGTACATAAATAAATGAATAAAGCGAGTTACATTGCACTTGCTGCATCGCCATTTGCTGTTGCAGTGTGCTTAATGTAATTTGTTTAATTTATTTATTTATGTACTTACCTCGGTTCGGCTGTATGCCGTAGTTTACTACCCCCCACCCTGCCCCTACCCTGCCCCTCCTCACCACCCCTCAGCACTCCCTCCAGGAGCCGCTACTGCAGTGGATATAATATTCCAGAAGTTATGTGAGTCTCCTCTTTTGACAGCAACTTTCCCACTTCTCAGGCTCCCATTCTCGTTTTTCTCCTTGTATGGCATTTCTATATGCCCATATAGCTTGTTAGATTACAAACCACCATTGGCCTTAATAGCACCCATCAGTACCACACGAGCTTTGCTGCACTGGTTATTATGCCAAGAGGGTGCACTGTGTGTCCTAGCCATTTAGCTGGCCTAAACAGAAAAATACTCTCCCAGCTTCTGGAACATGTGGGTGTGGATTGAGGTAAATTTCAACAGTACCTCACCATCCTCCCTGAAAAAAATGTGTTACTGGTAGTAATACCCCCATCCTATCAGCTACCATTCTGTAGATATACGCTACTGATTCCCTTGAGCGATACAGTGAGCTTATTCAGCCCTTCGCCTATTTAGAGGTCAGGGTTAGCCTTTATCAAGGGGCTCATTATGGTTTGGCTGAGCTGCAGGAACAATGCTCGCCAATTCTAGGGCACATTGTGGCCACTATCCGCGTGGGGGAGTACCACCATATCAACCTGTTTAGGCCACAGTCGAAGGTCCAGTAGAACATAGTCAATGAGGCTCGTAGTCTAGGATTGATTAAATATGTAATTGCCATCTTTGTCCGTCCGTGTGGACAGTTGTCATGTGAAGCAGTCTGTATGCGCCCAAATTCTTATACCAGAGCAGTCTATTGAATCAGATTAGGTTTTTGTACAGCTGATGTTTGGAACTCACATATTTGAATGTTTATTTCTATTTGTTTATTTACTTGAGTTTTATAGAGCACTGGCTAGACCCGGAGGTATCAGAGCGCTTTACATGAGGAGAGTTACATAAGTTACAAATTACACATTGTTACAGAAGGTACAACAGTTACAGTTACATCGTTGGTTCTTGGCGTGTAGAGGGGGTAATGTAAAAGGGTGAGGGGGGAGATTAAGCGGAGTATAGGCATAAGGATAGACAAAGCACACAAGTGGAAAGGAATTCAGGGGAGAGAGGAAAGGAAAAAGGGAGGTAGCCAAATAATGAAGGAGGGAAGCGGAGGTGGAGGGGGTAGGTGACACAGCGTGGAGATGGGGAAGTAACTGTTTCTGGCCTCCAGCTGGGTGGAAGATGGCTCGCCGTGGGACAGGGATCGTTCTCAGTCCTCAGTTATGTGTGATTCCCATTGTCACAGTGAACTCTCTCAGTGAGGTCACTGAGACTCCAGGGCATAGATGCTGGATCCCTCCCCAACAAGGGGAGAGGAGTGCTTTGGTCCTGGGCACACTCTGAGGAATGAAGGAGGGAAGAGGTGGGGTAGGGGGTAGGAAACTCAGCGGGAACACAGTGTCCGACGTCCGGCAGGGTAGGAGATGGCTCCCAGTGGTAATGGGATCAATCCCAGTCCTCCACTATGTGTGTCACCCTTGTCACTGTGGACTCTCTCAGAGGGGTCTCTGAGACTCCAGGCCAAAGATGCTGGATCCATCTCCAACGAGGGGAGTAGGAGTGCTTTGGACAAGGGCATAATTATGGGGGCCATTTAAAGGAGTCTAGCTGGTAGAGAAAGACACTCCCTGTAAAAAGGTCTAATGGCATTGCCGGCGAGGAAAACAATGTCCGATGTTCGGCTGGGTAGGTGACGGCCGAGGGGTGAACCAGAGCCAAACTACTCAATACCTGCATTGGACAGCTCCACAGGGCATCGGCCAACGTTGCTCGGTTGTTGGTGCGGTGTATATAGCACTGGCTTGACCCGGGGGTATCAGAGCTCTTAACATGAGGAAGGAATACAGTGGGTAACATGGTTACATAAGATACTGGAGCATAAACATAGCATCGAGAAAAGAAACGTGATTTCAAAATTACATCAGTTACTTAGTACATTTAAAACACAATAGAGAACAAGTTCTATGTTTCATGGGGGGTAAAGGGGATTAGAAAGCAGGTCTGGTCTGGCACATCTGTCATGGAGGAAAGTACTTCACGATACAACAAAAGTCAGAGTATGCGAGTCTATAAACCGGTAAGGGTTCAGTGAAAGAGCAACGTCTAGTACCTTATACCATCACTGCATCGAGTCGAAAAAGAAAGAAAAGGCATGGGTCCGAAATGAGCCACAAGTGTGCCTTACTGTGACCAAAACAAGAAGTGAGGGGTGTGGGAGTCATAAGAAGGGGTCGAGCTTAGGCAAAGGACAAGCTAGCGGAAAAGGTGGTGACCAGTGGAAAGAGTCGATCATGAGATTCAGGCGTAGCCGCAAGATGGAGGATCCAAGTAATGGACCCCAAGAACTTCAAAACAAAATGGAGGGGTTGCAGGAGTACAGAAATCCAACAGCAAAGTTGAAGAAAAAGAAACAAATCCCATGAGAGGGGCTGGATGTGGAAGGCAGCCACCAGATCTGGCAGGAGGAAGGTTGGAGGTCGACAAAACCATTCACGGGTCGTCATCGTCAGAGAGAGTCAGCGCCAGAGTCCATCATGCAGCAAAACCAGACTAGGAGAGCAGCTTTGGGGGTAGGAGAGCACGCAACTTCAGAGAAGAAATAGGGGGATCTGGCTCACCGGTACAGGGCAGCTGCGTCACAGCATTTCCGTTGCTGCTCTTGTTGATGGAAAGAGACTCGTGAGGGCATCCGACCTCCTGGAGACGCAAAGCATTGCAGTATTTTCGCTGCTGCTTCTGTTGATGGACAGAGACTCGCGAGTCCATCCGGTCTCTCTGGGAAGCAAAGCGAGATGTCCGGTAATCAGCAGTCTAGATCTGAATGTTGTTTCATATGGAATAGTGAAGAAAAAAGGAGGATCAGTAAAAAATAATATTTGGATCAGATCAGATAATTTGGTTAAAGGAAGCATCAATTTCTCCAGGTTTTCTTGTTTCATTTTGTACAAATCAGTCACTAAATGGGAATCTATTTGCCTCTCCTTTGTACTTCAGATATTGATGCTTCATTTTCTGCCTTGGTGGATGAGAGTAGAGTTAGGGGTGGCAGGCAGAAGGTACATGAAAGCTCGGCTCGTTATGGGCTCGAGTTTCAATGGGACCTCGAGCTCAGCCAGAGGCAGGCTCAAGGCTAGAGCTTTCATCAACTTGCCCACTCCAGGCTTAAATCAATGCAGTGGTAATTTCAAGATGAAACATTGACATGTAGAGGTGAAACTAGAGCAAAATGCAGGCTTGAGGCAATGTATACATTTCTGGAGTTTGTGTTGATTCTTTAATTTTACGCGTACTGAAAAGGAGCCATAACTGTGTGGACCATGGTTATTGTAATAGTTGGCGGTCTAGTGGCCGCTGCTGATGCACCCCTGCAGCCACAGGCCAGGCGTGCCTTGCGGGGAATTAATAAAAGGAAGGCGGCCGCACGGGGCAGGTCACTTCCGACCTGACCCGTGGTGTGGTCTCTGTGTGTGCTGCTCTGTGCGCGTCAGCCCCCGCGCTAGGCCATCCACACCCGTGGGTAATACCTGCACAAACCCACAGCATCACACTGGTGACGAGCGGAGGGGACCCAACCCTCACTCTCACTGTGCGACGCTCGGCCGGACCGACTGCCTCCCGTGTGCCCTGAGCGTGGCTGTGCACCGCGTATGGTGAGAAGCTGCCCGACGTCGGCAGCATGGCGCGCCCGCCCCTGCCTCAGCGCCGGCCACGCTGGTTGCGGTACATGCTTCAGAGAGACGCGCGACCTCACCGGCTGCCTCGCTGTGTCTCGCCCAAGACGGGCCGAACACACTAGCCACACCCCCGCCGAGCTGCACCACGCTGGGCCCTGCCAGGGGGTCAAACTGACTGCAACACCGCCTGGGGAGTGACGATTGAGTTCACACTCACGGGCTGGGACACAGACACTTTCCAGCTGCTGGCTCCTGGAGCCCAAGAAGCATTGGCAAATTTTTTTTAAAAAGAGCGGAAAAATACATGTAAAGTCACTCAAGTAAGGAGATTGAAAGGGGGAATCAGCACATTCCAGGATAAATGAACAAGGCTGAGACTGACACAGAGCACCACGTGGGACATTCTGCGCTACCCTACCCTAGGCCCTGCCAGAGCACGTGGCACCCCACCAGCCTAAACGCACCCAGAGGCTCACTGCCAGGAGCTATGTTGGACAACAACAATGCCACTGCGCCAGCCTGCATCCCATTCCAGCACGCAGCTTCAGGGGTCCTGCCTCCTTTCAGTGAGCTGGAAGATACCGGGTCAGCCGCCCCCGGTGGAGAATATGGATTGAACACCTCAATAACTACTTCGTCGCGACCAGAGAAACAGACGAGGAGGTAGAGATCCCTACTGCTACACTATACTGGGGACGAGATTTTCAAACTTTTCAAGCATCTGCCCAACACAGGGGCTGCAAATGACAACAATGAGGCAGTGACAGCATTAAACAGCCATTTTGAACCGCAACTAAACCCAGATTTCAAAGTTTTCAAACTCGGACAAGCCCGCCAGAGGCAAGGAGAGTCCATGGACGTGTTCTATACACGTCTCAGGGAGCTTGCCAGCACGTGCACCGATGAAGACCAGCCAAAAGAAATAAGGAGACAACTAATCCAGTGATAAGACCCTACGAGGGCTGATACTGCGCAAACCAAGGATCACACTGGAGGACATACTGATACTAGCCAGATCGCACGACCTGTCCGCGGCTAGGGCAAATGAAATGGATCAAGCTCTAACCAAACCCCATGCAAAACCAGACTCCATCAAGACGGAGCGAGCCGATGTGGTAAGGACCAAGCCCAGAGGAGACACGTTCAGGGGACCAAAAGGAGACGCCTCCAGATCAAGGTGTGGATACTGTGGCCACGAACCACATGCGGCTTAAGACTGTCCTGCCCAAGGGAAGACCTGCACCAATTGCGGAACACCCAATCACCTTGCATCCGTCTGTAGAAGGCGCAACAGAAACCGAGAATTTCGAGGACAGAAGCCCCAATGCAAGCCGTTCGACAGCTGTCGGTGGCAGACACTGCACCTCCCAACCACGCACAGAGAACACCTGCGAAACACCGACCGACCATAGAAGATTCCTCAGAGGACGACGAAGAAGAGGTTTACATTGTATCTTTCGCCAGGGAACTCAAGCAACGCCGCCGACCACAACCCACGTGCATAGTGCAAGTCGCGGGAACCGAGGTGAAAGCGGTCATCGACACTGGAGCGACGGTGAACGTCATGGGCCTACAACAATACCGAAGCCTACGACCTCGCCCTCCTGTAGTACCATCCAAAACCAGAATCTACGCGTATGGGGCAGACATGCCTTTGCCACTGAAAGGAAAAATTTCGGTACCTATCAAGGCAGATGATCTTGAGGTGATGGCCACAATCCACATGATCAACAGGGAAGCAGATACTCTCCTGAGCAGCCACACTGCCCAAGATCTGAAGCTGATCGCCTTTGCTCAACGAATCCGGATGTACCAAGTGGAAGAGCTCCTTGGGCAGTTCTCCGAGTTTTTCCAAAGCCTCTGGTGCATTAAGTGTGACCCCATCAAGCTACACATTGATAAGTCGGTCGCCCCAGTCCCCCTGCGACACAGGAGAGTCACTTTTCACCTGTAACCGCTCGTTGAGAAGGAGCTGGAAACCTTGGAGGACCAAGGAGTCATTGAAAAAGTATCAGGGCCAACACCATGGGTATCCCCGATGGTCATCGCGGAAAAACCCTAACAGCCAGGAGCCATACGCCTGTGTATCGACATGCGGCTGCCCAATAAAGCGATTAAGAGGGAACGCCACATAACACCAACAATGGATGACATCATTGCGGATGTCAACGGATCCAAATGGTTTTCGAAAATTGACCTGAACGCAGGGTATCACCAACTACCCCTGTCAGAAAGCAGATTCATCACCACAATCAGCACCCACCTAGGACTCAGGAGGTACAAGCGGTTGAACTTTGGGATATCATCGGCAGCCGAAGTGTTCCAAAACACAATACAAGAGCTGTTATCAGGTTTGCCAGGAGTACTAAACATGAGCGATGATATCCTCATCCACTCAGCAACAGCCGCAGATCACCACAAACATCTCCGTGACACGCTGAAGCACCTCAGCGAATATGGAGCAACTTTACACAAGGACAAGTGCCAGTTCTTCCAGCCCTCACTCGAATTTTTCGGCTATGTATTCAACCAGGAAGGCATACAGGTAGACCCGAGGAAGTCGCAAGCCATCAAGGACGTCCCCGCACCAACGACACCGACGGAAGTGCGGAGCATCCTAGGAATGGCCACATACTGTGAGCGATTTATACCTGGCCTGGCCACCCGGAGTGAGCCGCTATGTGCACTCACGAAAGCCAACGCAACCTGTCACTGGGGCCCAAAAGAAGAAGAAGAAGCCTTCCAAGGGATAAAAGATGCCCTCTTAGGGGAAGCCACGCTAGCATACTTTGATCCCGCGAAATGGACGGAAGTATTGGTCGATGCAAGCCCAGTAGGACTCGGTGCAGTACTGGCTCAGGAGCGTGAACCAGGCCAGTGGGCTGCTCTAGCGTTCGCCAGCCAGTCCCTCCAAGGAAGCAAGGTATGCCCAGATCGAGCTTGAAGCGCTCGCCATCAAGTGGGCCTGTAATCATTTCCATCTGTACCTCCACGGACAACCGTTCACCATGGTCACTGACCATCAGCCTCTGGTTCCCCTTTTCAAAGGGACTGCACCGCATCCCCCTCCACGCATCGAACGCTAGGCCGTCCAGTTGCAACCGTACGAGATGGAGGTGGTGTACCACCCAGGGTCCAAGAATCCGGCTAACTTTCTCTCAAGACACCCAGTTCAGTCCGGGAGACAAGGAGAAGATGAGGTCGTCGAAGAATATGCCCAATTGGTAGCTCTAGCGTCATGCCCCCAGAGCATGTCCCTAGACGAAGTAAGAGAAGCGGCTGCCACCGATGCCGTCTATACCAAGATACTAAGCGCCATGCAGGAAGGCTCATGGACAGACTACCTCCGCCAGTCCAACTCGTGGACCCCAGATGATCGAGAAATCCTAACAAAAATGTGGCGGGTCCATCATGAACTAAGTGCCACCAGCGATGGCATCCTGCTGAGAGGACCCCGGTTAGTCATCCCGCAGAGCCTCAAGAACCGGGCTGTCCAACTAGCCCACGGAGGACACCAGGGCATAACCAAGATGAAGGCATGGATGCGAGAAAAGGTCTGGTTTCCAGAACTTGAAAACATGGTAGAGGAATACGTCCGACGGTACTCACTGTGCCAACTAACAAGTGGCCCAGAGAGGCCCCTCCCGATTATCACCGAAGAAGCATGCACTGTCCCATGGTCCAAGATAAGCATAGACTTTGGAATCTTCCCAGGAGGAAAACACACCTTTGTCATCGTAGATGCGTACTCCAAGTATCCTATTGTGGAACCCGTCATATCGACAGCCTTCAACCATATCGGACCAGTACTAGAGAAGGTCTTTGCCATGTTTGGTTTCCCTCAGGAAGTACGCAGTGATAATGGTCCCCCGTTCCAAGGGGCAGAGTTTGCTACATTCCTCCAACAACGAGGCATATCGCATCGCTGCATCACCCCTCAGTGGCCCCAAGCCAACGGGGACGTTAAACGTTTCATGCAAACTCTGAACAAGATGTTCCGCATAGCAGTCGTGGAACAAGTAGACCCAGAACAGAGACTACATGAATTTCTGAGAGAATAACGAAGCACCCCTCACTGTACGACTCAGCAGAGCCCATGGGCCCTCATGCTCCACGGTCCCCGCCGTGACCTACTCCCCACCTGCCCGGGATGGTCACCACCTCAACTGAATGCAGAGGAAGCACAAGAGCGGAGAGGGTGACGCAACCAAGATGCAAGTTTCACACGCCGTGCCACTCATAAGAGGCTTAACCATGGAGCGACAGTCGTCCTGCGGAGCCGACGCCAGGGAGGAAAATTCCAAACAAACTACGAGCGAGTTCCTGGACCGTCACTGCCAACCATGGCTCCATGATAACAGCGCGGAGAGGAGCGGAGGAAGTGTCCAGAAACATTTCGTGGTTTAAGGAAGTCCCAACAGAACAAAGCCCAGAGACTGCCGGCAACCACCCAAGTCCCATGGCTACTGAGGCGCCTGGAGGACGGGATGATGAGTCCGCGAGTGGCCAAGTTGGTGAAACCACCAAAGTAAGCCGCTCACCAGAACACGAGGTTTGTTCCGATGACTCCGGCCGGAGCGGATTGGGAGAGCGTACAGGCACCCGAAGATACGGCCTGAGGCCAAATCCTCTTCCGAGTCAGAGGTTGAGAGACTATGCCTGCTGAAGACCCGGGGCTCGCCAGCTGAGAATCACGCAAGTACCCCCGTCATGTGTTGGACTGAATAATGTATGCGAATCATTGTAAATATGTTAAGAACAAATTATAAAAAAAGAATTGAGTTGGATAGGGATGTAATAGTTGGCGGTCTAGTGGCCGCTGCTCATGCACCCCTACATTATCTGCGGGGATTTAATAAAAGGAAGGCGGCCGCTCGGGGCACGTCACTTCCGACCTGACCCGTGGTGTGGTCTCCGTGCGTGTTGCTCCGCGGGCGCCAGCCCCCGCGCTAGGCCGTCCACACCCGTGGGTAATACCTGCTCAAACCCACAACATCAAAGTTATAGCCTACAAGAGTATACTGAAGACAAGTATACAGGTGCGTGCCAACCTCTTAGAAAGGCTTCTAATGCGTGCTCGCGAGGCGCTGTGCAATCCCAGCCTCAGGGTTGCACCTTTTCAAAATGTTGAGGGCCACCACTGTTGGAAACTGTGCGTTATACTCTCCCCCTCTTTGAGCGATGCCAGCTTCCTACCGGTGTTTCCACTCACAGACCTATGCAGAATCCTGTGGGGGGATTGAAACGCGCGCCTTTTTTGGCGCTTACGTTTTATTTGTATTTCAAATAGAGGGACAGAATTAGACATACCTCCAGAATTAGGGGTCGCAAGCAAGCGTCTGGCCTAAGCCTGATCTAGAACCGAATGAAACGCCCTGCTACATTTGGGACAACCGACTCCCATTGGTTGCGATGTGCACACATCAGCTTCCGACACTTGGCGCTGCAGGGCATGAACAAGTCTTCTTGCTGGGACAGTCAGATTCCGCAGGCGTAGAAACATACAGAAACATAGGCTAAGGCACCACCCATCCTAGACTATAGAACGCTCTTCGACTGGCAGGTCAAAGAGGCGAGAAGCCCGAGACACAACGGCTCATCTCCGTCCCTCCTGTGCCGTAGTTGGATGAAGCGGAGCTCTCCGCCGAGCTCCGTGGCGGGTGCAGAGCCGAGTCTGTCAGTCTGGGGGAGCTCTGGCTCAGGGGCACGCCGCGGGCGTCAGTGCTGGTACCAGGTCTCTACCCTAGCTGAGGGAGCGGTGGACAGTGCTGCCCGCAGCACAGCACCCCTGTAGTATCGCCGCCCCCGCCTCTCGCGCAGTGACTAGCAGCCCAGGCACGTGTGGAGGAGAGGGGGGGGGGAGCAGTGGCTCTACCCCTCGGTGCACACACAGGCTCGCGCTGAGGATCCAGAGCGCGTGCAACAGTCCGAGGAGCCGCCGTCTGCCGAGAGAGGAGAGCCCCGGGAGCCTGAGGCAGGAGCAGCCACAACTGCAGCGGGGGGAGATGCGCCCCTGGCAGGCAGGGGGCGCCCGCGGCTCACCCCGCTCGCACAGCTTCTCCCGACCCGGGCCGCGGCAGTGCCGAGAGGTAGGCAGCTATCCGCACAGACCCCGAGCCTTCCTGGCAGGGTCCCGGCAGGTGCATGAGCGCGGGGAGCGAGGCTGGGGACGTGGGGTGCATGCAGCAGGGCGAGCGGGACTGGGGTCGTGGGGGCACAAGGTTTGTAGTTTGGTGTGCAGGTAAAGCGATGTGTAAGGAACAGGTGTGTGTGCATTTGGTTTGTAACAGCTAGTGTGTGAGTAATTCAACGTCTAGATTTGGGTTTGGGGAGTATTTGTTTTGGTTAAGGGTTTTGGTACCGGGAGATATTTGGCTGGGAAGAGGTGTGCACTTTACATTGAAGTACGGAGGTATCACTGTGGATGGATACATGCACTTCGCTTCGGGGCTCGAGTTTTTCTAGAGTTTATTTTAGTTAAATGTTGGTCGTTTTGCAGAACGGTGGATGGGTGTATTTTGCTTCACTGACAGATGATTTGGTAGACACACCACACAGTTGTTTTGTTCCTGTTGGGTGGAGGGGTTGTGTGTGTGTGGTTGGGTGGGGGTAGGCGGGGGGGGGGGGGATGGGGGCGATGCCTTTATTTTATTTTTGAACCATGTATAAAGTAGGTGTTCGGTTAATGGGTAGTGGTGTTGGTGTGTTTTCGAAGGCAGAGAGATTGGGAAGTAGCAGGTGTATTTTGATGTACGGGTTTGAGTAGTGGTGAATGCGTGTATATTGTGTGAAGATGGGGTTGGGTAGGATAAGGGTCATGTATTTCGCTCTATGGTACCGTGATTATGTGAGCAGGTGCTTGCAGTTTGTTTTGGAGTTGCAGGTTAAAATCGAGTTCGGTGCATGCTTTTCACTTTTCTTGTCAGTTAGTTTTTGTAGAGCAGCGGGCATGATGTGAGTACTTTGCTTTGATTTGAATACATAGGATCATGATTGTTTTTCTTGCGAGGGTGTGAAAGGCATGAATAACGACGAATGTATTTACTTTTATTTTTACATGCAGGCGGAGGAGCTGTCTCTTCATTTGGGTTGGCTTGGGGGGCTGCATGGACTTTTCTTGGGTGGGAGAGTTGTAGGCAGGCACTATTCTGCTCAGGGTGTGACGAGTATGGTGAGGCACAGTTGTGTATATTTTGGTTTGGGGTGTATCATTTGGTATGCTTGTGTGGTATGATAGGTGGTGGTGTTTATTTGGTTTGCGTGGTGGAGAATTTACTTATGCGAGGGTGCACGTGTCTGTGGCTGTGCTTGATGAGGGATGGCTGAACATCACAATGGCTGAACTACCTGGCTTAAGAAATGTGTTGATATTTATGTAGAAAATGCTAAAAGTTAGTCCAATGCCCAACTGGACACAAAAGAGCTATACTATATCATTTAGATATTTGGCAAAGATCTAATAAATCCAGAATGCAAATGGTTTGATAAGAAGGAACACTGAGTACTTCAATGGTACAAGATAAATACAAGCATGTCAACTCTAATTGCTAGTAACCTGGGCACAGGCATCTCAATCACTGCCTCTAGAGCTGAACTCAGTTACTACAAGCTCACCAGGAAGTATGTGCGACTGAATGCCTGATGGGGCGAAAAAACTAAACGGTGAAAGAAGGTAGACATGTCACCCCACACCCTAAACAATGTTTTTCCATCATGGCTCGATTTATTCTAAAAGGTCTTCAGCTAAGACATTATTATGCATGATTATGTACCGAATGGGTAAACCATTAGTCACCATTTCAAGAGAAGGAGACACGAAATAGTTAAGGCCTGGTTGAGGCAGGATAGAAAGAACAACAACCATTTGAAGGCCTTAACTCTTTCCCTTGCACAAGAGAACAAAATCAGTTAACAACTAAACACACACCACAGTGTAGTTTTTGCCATATATGAATGTTTATTTCGCTCACTGAACTCAGACAATAGGTGTATTGCCGCCTTGGAATCACTAGGCATATCATTAAATATTAGCGTATTTTGTAGAATGTCGAAAGAGGGACAGCCAACCAGATTATTCAGAATTCAGTATGTGACTGCTGATTTTGGACTGCTCTTCCAGCACTGTAATAACACAGCGCCTCTGTTCTGTGTGTTATCACGAGAATAACTTTTCATGAGAGGCTTGATAGATGGGTGATGTGTTCACAAATGTGTCTAACTGTGTGATATCTGACCTTGCATTTAGTTATTAACTTTATATATGGACTAGTTTCCCTCTTTGCAAGGGCAATGAGTCAGGTGAGAGACAATAACAAGTAGGCTTGACCTGTTCTGAGGTTGCTTGTGGCCTGTAGCACAACATGGCGCCAAAGATTCTACAGTGGCACAGATGGTCATAATGAGAGCGAGGGAGGGCAGTAAACATTCTGGTGTTAACATACATTGATACTCAAATCAGCCACTTGTAGTTGGATGGTATGAACTCTGTCTGTTCCACAGGGACATCATTCAGCAACACTGTGCTGAGGTCTGCCTAGACGCGTAACTGCAGGGGCTCTTGGCACAGCCTTTGAGATGGAGTGGCGATAGCACGTAAGGCGGAAGCTGCCCGCACCTAATGTTTGATTGGCTCGCAGTTTAAGTGTTTTAACAAAGCCCTGAGTGGGCACGTGGGCGTTCGAGGTGCCCGCATGGGCTTCCACGGGCAGGAAACAGTTCCGAGTCCGAGTTACTTGATTGGCTGCCGTGACAGTGATCTCACCCAGTATTTCAAAACGCCTTTTATCGGCGCGGTTATTACAGGTGCACGGTGATTAGTAGAGCGGCTTCTTGCTCGGTGCATCATCTCGTGCCCTGAGGTCACGCTCGCGCCGCTGCGCTGATTCATGCTCGCATTAATAGGGTTGGTCCTGGCCTAGGGGCCGCGTGGTGAATGATGCCCCGCTGCCCTGGCTTCTGTAGGCGCTGTGCGGTGACAGCAGAGCAGGCGCTTTGAGCTCGGAGAGCTGCAGTCACATGGGGGCTGAAGACAAGGGCTCCTGCCCTGGACTCGATCCTACAGTCTGCAGCCGGTTGTCTGGACCCACTGAGCTCCGTCTGAGCGTAACGCGGATCTTCCTGATAAGATAAAGAACCAAACAGGTGGTGCACATCTGTTTCTCCACTGCAGTTTTAATATATGGAAAAAGCGCCAAAATAACACCATGTCACGCAATAACATGTTCAATTAGTGCATCACATCCCCGTGGACTGGCGCTGACAGGGGTGTGCTGAGTCACGAACTAGTTAACCCTTTCAAGGGAAGCGCTTTATGCGAGCAGAAACCGGTGAGACGTGGGCAGGCTGACATCAGACTGCAGGGTGTGCTGCACGGGACGCGGTTACGGTGTTTTATCTCTTGTATTCTCAAGGTCCCCACACTCATAATTCATGCAAATGAGCTAATTCCTCTCAGTGTTGAGGTTGGAAGCCAGTAATGAATGTAAAAAAACAAACTAAATCAAGCATTCAGTATATGAATAGAGGTAGTGGCAAACGGGGTATCAAAATGACTAGTAGCGGAAGGGCACGAAGCATTAATTGTAGCAGTGCCATAGTAGAACTGTCACTATTAAGGTAGTAGTTTTAATAGTAGTCTCAGCCATAGTAGTTGTATTGGTATTAGGCGTAATAATAAATAGGTGTAGAAGGTCACTCCAGTACCAGTCATCGAACAGCAGTATTAGTTGTGGTGCTGCCAGTGATCGTAATAGTACCTGTAGTAGTGCTTGTGGTAGCAGTAGTAGCACTTATCCATGTAATGGTAACAATGCTAGTAGTACTATCATTTCTACAACAGTAATGCTAATAGTATCAATATGTGTAATTATGCTAGTTTTGTTGAATGGAATATACTAGGTATATCAGCAACCCTCATATAAGCAGTATTAACGGTGGTAGTAATTTATTAGTGGTAGTAGTTATAGTATTACCGAGAGTAAAAGTAGTTGTTAATAGTAATGGTAGTCACAGGACTACTAGTAGTAATAATTAAAGAGAGAAGTGAATTATTGTGTGGCATAGACGGTGCTGGAACCAGGCGAGAACCCTGAAAGCAACGGGGCTGCGATTGGGGAGTTTTCAAGAATTGGCCCAGCATGAAAGAAGATATTGTAATTAATTGTGTAACATAAATCATATGTAGAACACGTCACCAAGCCTAAGTGTAGTACATTTCTACATAAGTATTCCGGTAGCGCTAACTACCCCTTCATCTTAGACATTGAGCGTGTGATGTCAACAGACCCCTCGAAAGGATGGCATTACAGGATCAGCTATCAGAAGATGACGGACCTGCTGTGGAACCTTTGTTTACTGCGTAAGAACACTCGTCAACAATGGCCTCCATGTGAATTGTTTCGACATTTCTATAGAAATGATGGAAAAGCACGGCAGGTGCCACCTAAGCATGTTTACCACCGTTCATTTATTGACACAGAGTAAACCTTTGTCCAAGGACAGAGGGCCTGTAATGGGAGCAGCACAATGCCAAATTTGATACTAAGCAAATGAAGGCTCTGTTCACACAAGCAGCCTAAACCATTATTTCATTGAAACAACCAAGAGCCACCTGCAAACTACACTCCTCCAGTTATCTGAAGATCATGTGCAGCGCCTGTTAGTAGAGTAAGACAGTACACAGTACCCTTGGGCGCCGAAAGAGTTGTCTTCTCTAGATGGCCAACTCATGCTGCTTTTCTTAGATTATTCAGAGGGTGTCAATATGTGACTGTGGCTTTAGTGGATTGGGAAGGTGAACTAAGCTGAGACCTGGTGTCACTAAGTGTATAGCAACCAAGGGGTCAGATAAGCCTCTGATCTAACGAATGTCAACCACTGTTGGCTCCAGGTACTCCCAAACTGATAGTGCGATGCAGAGCAGAACTGCCGCGTCCCCTAACGAAAAACGCGACTCTTATTCATTACGAATTCCTTATAAATCCGTATTCATTTGGTGATGACAGTTACTGGCCCACTGGCCACATCTAGATTGCGGGAAAGCCTGTGCAATCAGGTTTTTCTGAAGACACATTTCGCCTGGTAAAATCAGGCGATATTTATCAGGGGAAAAAGAAGCAGATTTAAGGGCAAAAAAGGAAGGAATCGATCTGAAACACAGTTTCTCACAGTTATTCCTCATTCCAGAAGTTAAAACCTGTAATCGTGTGGTAATATTGCACTCAGTAATTGCAATTCCATATAGTATGGGTGTCTAGCACGTGGCATTCCCAATGGAGTTTTTCCATAAAACTTGTAATGAGCTCACCTCCCCATTCTAGCATAGTACCCAGTAGTGGTATCAGTTTAAGACATTTAACTGTTGTAGAGAGCTCACCAAAAGGCTAGCATAGTTTTTCACTCATTTCAGTCATTTATTCACTATATGGCAGTCAGCGCAAACACTCTCATTGTGGTAGATAAGTCAAGTTCAACGTGTTATGTTATTTTTGCATTGTAATGCAGCAGCTTATGATTGCTTTCATGCATATGTTCTTCATCTGTGTAGCCAACACGCTGTAAAAGGAATAATTATGAGACTGTAGAACACACATCATTCACTTGCATTTTCATTTCCTGCTATTGACTTGCTTCCCTCCTCCCGGCTTTTCCGCCCTCCAGTTTCCTCAGAAACTCAGGTTTGCACATGAAGCCCTAGAGCTGAGTTTGTCAGGACTTGTGGACATTGCTGTGGTGTACATAGCGCACTGCAGTGCTCGCATTAGGTGATTTCTTATAACCCAGGGCCATTCTAAGAGGACAACATGTGCTTGGCTGAAGGTATGACACTACGTGGAGGTAGGCAGCCTCCTCCCTTCTGACTGCACTCCATACATGTTGATGGGCATCAGTGATGTGTGTGCTTCCGGTAAGCACCAGCTGAGTGAGCACAGGAGGCAGGTGTTGTGAGGGGTGAGGATGGCAAGTGGGTGGCTATTTCACCACCCACTTCCAGGACTTTGACCCACATCAACCTGCTATTGCTTCACAGCAGCTACAAATGGTATCATAGGGTGTTACTACAGCAGTAAATATTCTCTTCGAGGGTCCATTTACTTCTTCGGACTGGTGCTTCCTTCTGTAGATTCTGTGTCAATGGGGCACCAAAGGTCAAGCCAATCAGTACTCAGTTTTTTGTGCTACATTATGCAAAAATGAGTGTGGAACCTTCAGAAATGACTGTAAAACCCTCCTTAGTCGTTTGGTACACCATATCTATCACTCATCTTTAATCTCCAAAGAGATATCTTCAATTAACCTCTACAGCTATACTAAGATCACAAAGGGCAGATTTGCTCAAAACGAAGGAGCCATGACCAAGTGCCCCTCTGACGGTGCTCATATGAGACTCGTCATTTTCATATGACACCTGCAAAAAACTGGGTTGTTGGTCACCTGGGGCATGAGCCCTGGTCAAGCTGAACCTACAATCCTTATCAGGGTGAAGCATAAGCCAAGACTAAATTAACCTGTGCTCCACCCTCTGGTAGCTCAGTACAGAGCAGTCAGGCCTAACTTAGAGGCAATGTGTAAAGTATTTGTGCAATACTTCAAACAGAAATGAAGTGAAAACAACGCACAAAAGGATCCCACACAAGTTAGAAAAAAGAATAATTTTGAATAAATAAAACAAGAGCAAAATTACAAAATCCAACCAGTAGATCGGAACATATCCAATTCTGAAAAGTTTAGTGGAAATCGTGCCAAAAAGCACAAAGCGCCAACTGGGGATATCAGTTGCTCGGGACCGGGACAAAGTCACATGTTTAGGCTGACAATGAAGGAGTGCAGGTTGGTTAAAGGGACCCAGTTACCTCAGCAACGTATCCTAAATCCTGGTTTGCAGAGCATTGTGATTATCTGTGTCAAAGATGTGTCAAACAGACGAAGCACAGCCTGCTTCCGAGGTGCGACCAGGAGTCTTGAGTCATCATCAAGGATCCCCACAACAATGGCTTGCAATGCAAAGTCCGGCATTGAGGGTGTGTTATTCAGTCAGAGCAATGTGTCGGTTCTGAGGAGCTGCGAGGTTGCAATGTGGAGTCTGGCATCATCGTTGAGGCTGCCGTCAACGAGGGATGCAAAGCACTGCACCAAGGATGCATCACATACCTGTGGTTCCTAATAGAGGCTGCGGAGGCAATGCAGGTCTTTGCAACAGGTCCAATCCTCACAGCAGCGAGTTGCATCGCTTCTGCTCGGGGTTGCGTCGCACAGTAGAGGAGAGGCATCTGATCTGCTGTGTCCACAGAGGCTGGCAAAGCACCGCAGCCCACTTCCAAAGGTTCAAGACTGGTGTGGCGCCACTTGGCAGGGTTGACTCACAGATGACAGAGTCCAGATGTTGGGATCAATGTTGTGGGAGTCTTCTGTCCCTGAGGCTCAAGTCAGGAGGCCAGACAGCTAGTCCTTGGAATCACTCTGGGGTCCTGGGTTCAACAAGTGCAGGTCCAATCTTTCTCACCCAGGCAAGAGGGCAGCAGGTCAGCACAACAGTTCTTCAGAGCAGCAGTCCAGCAGAGTGATAGTCCTTTCAGCAGCACAGTCATCCTTCTTCCTGGCAGAGTATCAACAGGTTCAGAAGTGCACTGAAGAGGTGGTATTGAGGTCCTATATTTATACCCAGCTAGGCTTTCCTTGGAAGTGGGGAGAGGCTTCTTGAGGCATGCATTTGTAGTGTACAGGCATCCTGCCTTCTTTGCCATGACTTCAGACTAACTAACAGGAGCAATGTAGCATGTTGTGTGGAGGCAGGACATAGCCTATTCAAGTGTAAGTGGGGCTGTCATGTGCTCCTCCTTCCCATCCTGCCAGTGATGGCCCATCCAGGCACACCTAAGCTCCCTATTGTGTGTGGCTGTCTAGGAGGAATACACAGAGCCAAACTGTCAACTACACCAAGTCATGTGGCAAGAGACAGACTGCAGGCACCAAATGGCCAAGGCAGGAAAATACCAATGTTCTAAAAGTGGTGTTTTCAAAATTGTAATTTAAAATCCAACTTCACCATAAGTTAGGATTTTTCATTACAATGCCAAAGACACCAAACATGAATGGGTTGCCCGTCCCCCCTTGGAAGTTGCAGCTTATTACATATAATAAGATAACTTCAATCTTATTCTATGGGACAGGTATGCATTGCAGTAGTAAAATCAAATTTAAGAGTTTTTCACTGCCAGGACATATAACATTTAAAAGTACATGTCCCACTTTTCAAATACATTGCATCATGCACTCTGGGCTGTCCAGTCCCTACCCTAGTGGTAATTTACATTATTAAAAAGGAAGGTTTGGGCCTGGCAAAGAGTTTATTTTATCAGGTCGACAATGCAGTGTAAAACTGCACACACAGGCTGTAAGTGAAGGCCTGATACATGTTTGAAGGACTGCTTCAGTGGGAGGCACAATCAGTACTGTAGGCCCATCAGTAGCATTTAATTGACAGGCCCTGGGCACAGGTAATGCCGCTTTAATAGGGACTTACAAGTAAATTAAATATGCAGTATAAGAAAATTCGACCACATTTTAAGGGGAGAGCACAAACACTTTAACACTGGTGAGCAGTGGTAAAGTTCGCAGAGTCTTAACGCCAGCAAAACAGGAGGACTGATGGCAAAATGTTAGGGGGAAAACCGCACCAAGAATGCCAGATCTAACCACTCTGCAAAACCAAAGGTCTGCCAAGGCAATGTGGGAAACGTTTCACCTGGGAGATGTGGCCTAGATGTTAAGGTGCAGATACCAGAACCTTAAAGAAATGGGTTTAAACTCCTCCTTTGCTGGTTGTTGCACAACCTTGAGATTCTATACAAATCACTTTCTATGGATGTGACTGATGTTTTACATATGTGTCATCATGTAAATATTCATAATGACTTGTAAACCCCAACCAATCAGGAAATATTGCACTCTTGTAGTTTATCAGCTTATATGTTACAAACCCCCTTTTCCAGCACATCCCAGTCCCTGTACCCCAGTCACACTGTACTGTTCTATGTCCACACCTCAATTATCAGATTGCCTGAGAAACTCAAATTCTATTTGGCCCACTCGTCACACCGCAAGCGTGCCAGCTCCTTTCCTGGTCCCAGTTCCATTTAGCCAGGTAACATTGTCTCGCACACCCGGTGCTCCTATTTCTTTGATACTGCAGTGCAGTTCTCCTACTGTTCATCTGTACCACCCTACCTACAACTCGGAATGGACAGTTTTGCACAGGTCGCAGGCAATTTCCAGTGATATTTGTAATAATGAATAGGCTGAACGGCCATTGACACCAACTGAATATTGCATAAACAACACGCTGTACCAGTCACTCAGCGCAAATATTTATTCAAGACTGCTAAGAAAGGTTCTCGTGGTGCGTCATTTCCGGGCACATGTGCACTTCATGTGCTCTGGCCCAAGCCCTTCTCCTAAGGACTAAAATATGGCCGTGTCCACGCCACCACTGCTGCAGCTGAAAGTATGCCATGGATGCATGCTGTAATTTCAAAATGATTATGTACACAAGCATGTAGGAAGCCAAATGCCTTGGCTTATTGAGATATCGACAGAACAGAAGAACGATGTGCAAGCTAATGCTGACTGAATTGATTAACATGCTGTGCATTGATTCCTCTTGTAAAAATACAGATGCACAATATTCATTCTGGCTGTCAGTGCATGTTTGTGCCTGTGTTGCTTGGGACCACTGGTGCTACTTCACAACTGTTTGTTGTCTCCCCTGCAGAGTCCTACATTCTGCTGAACTGGGAGCCCCCCACATGTAAGCGCAGCCCCACTGGAGGGTATCACCCATTGTTTAACGCATGGGTCTGAAGCTCCTGTGAAGCAGGGGGAACCCCTCCCTCCAGGACCCCCGCATGTGAATGCCAATGAGATAAGGGAGTCTCAGGAGTCCCTCGTCATATTATATAAGTGCCATATTACATAAGTGCCATATTATATAGGTGGCCCTATCAATCAATGACTTACCCGCTCACCAGGCTGCTAGTTCGTGACAGTACTTGGCAGTTGCCATCCTTCCTGCTCGCCACTTTCACATAAGCGTGGACCCTCTGCAGAGAGAGCTTCACATTGCACAGCTGTTTTGAACCTTGAGCTGGAGCTCTGCACTAACTACAGAGAGAAGGCAAAGGGCTAGGAGCAGACATGTGTCACTGTTTCCCTCAATGCTGTGGCCAGGCTTGTGGCTAATGAAACGGGAAACATCCTTTACAACGCAACTTTTACAACGCACTACCAGTACGACGCAACTTTTACAACGAAAGTTATTACAACGAATTGCGCTGGAGGGTGCTCTAGGATAGGGAATAGTTTAATTACTATCCAACACCTTCCCTACTATCCACGGGGACTGGAGTTGGAATAGTAATTTAAACTATTCACTATCCAGCGCCCCCCAACGCAAGTCGTTGTAACGACTTGCGTTGTAAAACCTGCGTCGTAATGGCATGCGTTGTAAAAGCATGCGTTGTAGTGACATACATCCTAATGAAACAGCAAGGTTTATGCCTCCTGCTTGTTAGATGAAGAGCTAGGCAGCCTAAAGCGGATAATAGATGTCCTCCCTGATCAAGAGGAGACAGATCTACTGTGAGCCGACTGAGAACTGGGGAACTCCCTCAAAGGCAGAGTCTCACTCAAAAGAGGATCTGCAGCCTAGCTGCCTTGACTCAGCACTCACATTAAAGAACTATTAGCTACATGAGAAGACTGAAGATCCCAGAGGAGTCCCAGCAGGCTGGCATCTGACCGGTTAGTCCTCTTTGCTGCCCTATTCCCACCCATCTTCACTCGTACACTAGTTGTACAGCGCTGGAGTGTGCATCTTGACTTGTGACCCAGTGGTGGACAGGCATGAGGACTGTACAGGTTACTCAAACCAAATCTCACACTTCCTGGGTCACCTCTATCTCCAGCTTCCTGTCTCGAGACGAACACTAAGGTGCTCCAGGGCACTTGGGTGTCTCACATCATCCGGGGTCTGGTCACACTGACCTCGAAAGGATTGAGCAATTATCATAGGATCTTTGGTTTCTGGTTTATCAGTGTTCCTGATACAGCTTTTTGGGGATTGGTGCCTGAGAACACCAGGCAGGGTCTCAAACGCAATGATCCGTTTACTGCTCTGTCTTTTGCAGCATCGGAGCCGGGGCAAAGTACAGGCCGGCGAAGATATTTTGCTGCCTTAGTTCTGATTGTGCTATGAGTATTGCCTGGGATTACACAGCTTGGATTTCATATCTTTGAGGTCCTTAACGTCTCCAAAGTATTGTAACGCAAGATCATAACTAGGGTCTTTGAGGTGTTTTACTTTGTGCTCTTCAGCATCTTATCTTCCGTTAAAATTTCTAATGTAAAATATAGCAACTTTCTTTTTTTTCTTTTTTATTTCATCATCATCAGAGTTACAAATTCATAAGACATTGCCAGAGAAACAAAAAGTACCTTACAATTCAAAAAGCATTATCATCAGATTCAAAAACAAATACAAATAAATAATTTTTCAAAAACACAGAGAGCTATAATCTGGGAAAAGTGAATCATAAGAATTCATCCCAAGAACAACAAAAAGCCATTATCAAGAAATATCATACAATTGCATTAACTTTTCCCCCTATTTCATTTTATATCTCACCCAGCCTCTGTTTCCATTCAATTATTGGGCCCATATCCTCCGTCCAGCTTCTTTTTTTTCCCTTCCCCTTTTTTCATATAAGGCCATTTCTAAGATATATATGGCCAATACCCGAGAGATCCATTGCTGTAACGTTGGGGGGTTGGGATCCTTCCAAAGTGTGGCTATGCATAGTCTCCTGAGGGTCCTAGCTAAATACAGAAACTCATGATGGAGAACTTCTACACCCTCCCTCACTACGCCCAAAATCATAACTTCATCAGTCAAACTTAAATGAATCCCCAGAGAATCAGCAAAAAATTGTTCTAAAGATTTTTTGTACACATCTAAAGAGGGGCATGATGCAAACATATGAATTGTGTCTGCTTGCGTGGATTGGCATCTTGGACAGATGCCCCCACTTGTTCCCCCCCACTGCGCTATTCTATGAGGAGTGTAGTAAAGTTCAAACATAGTCTTATATTGTTGAGATTGTAAGTTTGCCACTCTTAGCACCGAGTTTGACAGATCATAACTAGGGTCTTTGAGGTGTTTTACTTTGTGCTGTTCAGCATCTTATCTTCCGTTAAAATTTCTAATGTAAAATATAGCAACTTTCAAATGCAGTTCTGACTGGACGTTGACGATTGGTGCGTGTGTACCGTGTTACAATGTCTCGGGGTTCCAAACCTATGCCACTATTTTGTGTACGTTTGTGCTGCTCAAACATTCAATGCTGGAGAGTCAAGATTAAAACTAGCCTCGGCTAATCTGATTACACTGCAAAACAAAACAGGGCTCAGAGGCTCTAACATTTCCACCAGGTTTGCGTGCATGTAGCCCTGCATTGACCCACGCAGAAAGGAAGCTGGAATAGCACTTGCGCAAGACAAGTGTGGTGAAAAGTGCTGTTAAGTACTCCCACAATTATGAGGCCTGGTTGGCGCAATAGCAAATCAAACACTGTAAGAAAGAAAATGCAACCCGAGCAAGACCATGTTAATTTTGTTAATAGAACATTGTGATATTCCGGTCTGTCATCCTCTGAACTCCCTCACATATCTCGACCCAGGTTTAGTTTGGTTTCTCCACACAAAAAAAGGGGTTTGAACAACAGCAGCTGGATTGTGACAGGGTTGACTTCAAGGAGGCACCACTGTTTGTAAGTGTGTGACCAAGGGAGTTATCCATAACTATCATTCGAGGACAAACAGACATCAAGGTGCAGTTGTCCATGTTTTCTACCCTTTCACTAAATTATTGACAGGTGCATGAAGTGAAGGGAGTGCAGCCAGACCCCCTCGCTCGATCTAATGTGCACATAGTTACTGGCATTGAATGGTGAAGCTGAAACACACCTGCCAGAGCGGCTGAGTCCGGGAGCCGAGGCTCGGGGTTCGATCCCCGGCGGCAGCTCAGCTCAGCATCACGTCACTCTGGGCAGTAGCTCACTAAATCTACCCGTCGCCCCCCGCCCCCTCCCAGCGCCAGGATACCCTCAGGGGCGATAAGTTTGCACTTTACAAGTGTGACATAAACATTATTATTTAGGTCCAAGGATGGAATGAGTAAAGCAATCACTAATATGTTAGTCATCACCGTTAGCACATCGAGGACAGAAATCATGAGTCTTTGCAAGAACCCTGTAAACTGTGATCAGTAATTATGCGAGGAATCAGTAATCATTTTGAGGTGTTCTGTTTGTAAATCACAATAAAGTGAAAAAAAGACATTGAAAGGACTCAGGAGGATGTCGGAGTGGGGGGTAAAGGGGAGGTTAAGACACCAGACCGGGGCGAAGGGCACCATAACAGGGTCATAGCTGGGGATGACATGCAAACCATTGCTGGGGTGTGGCAAAGTAGGTGGCAAAGTAGGTTTGACGCACTGACCACTGGTGTAATGAAACTTGAGGGGGGCTCCCTGTAATGTACTTAGAGGGGTTCCCTCCGGACTAAGTAGAGAGCTCTCCTGTCAGAGTACTCTGGTGAGGGAGCCCCCTGGAGCTTGGGGGCCACCCCACTGCGGAGGCCGCGGGGGCCTGTGGTACGACACTGGCACTGACCTGGCCTAAGGCGGATAGAAGGACAGGAGAATAAGCACGGTGTTTGGGGTGGGAGGGCAGAGACACTGGCGGGGCTCTCCGCATGGGTGATGAAGGATCAAGCACCTTGTGTGAATGGGCGGCCCCATGAGTGAGAAGATGACATGGACAATGTCTACGTCAAGTAGGAGGAAGGAGCACTGAGATGGGATATTGGCAGAGGAGCATCTAGGTGGTGGTAGAGAACATTGATGGGACCAGTGCTTTGGTCAAACCAGGAGCAGGTGCCGGAGAAGATTGAAGAAGCTTCAGCTTCGATTCCAAATGCCGGAAGCATCAATTTGCCTAAAATGTCTTCTGCCCATACTTAGATGGATCTGCATAATTTATAGCAATGGAATGGATGACAAATGTGAATATTCATGTAACTTACTGCCGTAGCATCCATGCTTCGAATACCACTGCATCACTGTGTGAAAAGTAAAGTAGCAATAAAAAGCCAATAGTTCCAAACATTCAAATTTAAATGACTTTTTGATTCTGTCAGTCATATTTTTCTTATGACGTTCTGCAATAGCAATAAGGGAAATAAACTTGTTTACTGATTCCGAACAACATCGGTAAAAAAAAATAATGCCACTATGTGATAAAGTATAAGTACACGTTTTAATTTACTGTCCCAAGATGGCAGATGCCATTCTTCGAGAGGTCAATAATAAGAAAAATATGTGGCAAAATGCATTAAAGACCAAGGGGTGGCCTAGTATCAACTGACAGCTGCCGGACCCGCCAAAACAGATCAGGCTTTCTTAAAAATAAAAAATAAATCAACTGAAAAGGTCGGGGAGCAAAGAAGGAGTGAGTGTGGAGGGGGAGGAAAGAAGTCAACCCACGAGCATGGGGACAGGAAGCAATGGGGGGCTAACAGGGTTAAGGGGTCAACTGACAGGTGGTAGAATCAAGGATGAGCAGTGAAGGAGGGGGAGCAGTGCAGAGAATGCGGGGTGAGGACTTGAGTGAGGAAGCGGTACACAAGGAGGAGAGCAAGAAACCATTTGCACTCCACGGAGTGCTGACATTTTTAAAAAAAATAGTTCTCTGGATATAAGCAGCTGAAGCATACACATCACCCAATGATTAGGATGATAAAGAAGCTATACTTCAGGGGAAAGACAAACCCAAGAAGTGGATGGACAGCCTTATAATAAGAAACAAGGATATAAGATTCACAACAGAAGCAATAAATGATAAGGTAAGGGCTGGCCAAAACCCACTGTAAATATTTGTAGCGTATTCAAAAGGTCTTTGACAATAGACAGCTAAAAGATTACAGTATACGAGGCCTAACAAGTAAATTTCGCAGAGGGTGTGTGGTCATTCTTATTTCCCAAACATTCCTAATTGTAAAGAGGCTTAACACCCCCAGGCCTACTCCGCTGAGCGCCCAGTGTTGCAGAGGATTGTGGGCCCTATGCTTACTTTTAAAGCAACCAAATATCCCGTATGGTGTCCTGGCACAAGAGTATCCACAGAGTATCCGTCAGAATGGGGAATTAAAAAGGGAGAAGATTAAATACTAAATTGGAAAGTTTGAGGGATTACCGAAGAGAAAGACATTGGGTTGAGCATGGGTAGCGAGGAGAAGTACACCAACGTTCGAGGCTATGGTATTAGAGGACACAGCCACCCCAGTTCGGGAATGCACAGGAAGTTCAGAGAGAAGGATCAGCAGGTTTGGGTGGTCTGATAAGAGGAGAGTCGTTTTTGATGATATTTTGGGCCAAGACCCTAAATAGTCCGATGGCTGAGACATAGGGATTTAAACATGATGTGTTTAACAGGAAGCCAATAGAAAATTGGAAGAATATGGGAAACTGAGTAATGGAGAGGGAGATTAGGAAGACGAGCAGCGGCATTCCGTACCAATTGAAGAGAATTTCCATAGTCATTTCAAGACAATATGGTCACCTGGGTGACTGTCTTCCTCAGATGAAAGGGGAGACAAGGGAGGATCTTACAAAGGACTTCGATGTAGTAGAGGCAGATGGGCGAGACCTGAGATTTATGGTTAAAAAATGGGAGTATAGAATCAAAGACAACACACCAGTAACGCACAAAAGGTGATGTCTGGGTTGAATTGAAGCCATTTGGCACTCATCCAGGAGGCAACGTCAGAGAGACAACTTATAAAATTGTCACTGCTGGAATTAAGAGAGTGGGTCCAGTCGAATACAAATGTTATGTTATGAGCATAGAATGTCAGCTCCAGACCACAGGATTTAATTATTGAGCAAGTGGGGTGATATACATGTTGAATTAGGTTAATCTTAGGGAGGAGTCCTGCACAATACAGGAAAGAAGAGGTTTGGTCTTGGAGAGGAAAGGAAGTTGTTGAACCACCTGGGAGTGATTAGATACAAATGAGGCAAACGAAGAGAGAGATGAGCCTAGTACCCCTATTAGTTGAAGATGGTGTACTAGAAGAGAGTGGAATACAGTAATGAATGCAGGTTACAGATGGAGTGCGATCAGGGCGGATATGCAAAAGTCATTAATAATAGCCGGAAGGGCAGTCTCTCTGCTGTGAAATTATCGAAAACCTGATTTGGATGGATGCAGAACAGAGTGGTCCTCAAAATATTCCGAAAGATGAATATTGATATTTTTTTTTGTATCTTTCAAGTATCTTTGTGATTGCCTCCGTATTGCTTCTGTCACTAATCTACCACCTCCTCCCCTATCTACTGAACTGCTTTGGACAGTTATGTTTTCCTAATTTTCTCTTTTTTTACAATCTGGTTTGAGTGAACCTTTATTTTTCAATGTATATCTAATGAAACATACAGGCTACTGAAGGAAAGTCTTAATAATCTTTGATTCCACAAAGGGTACAACTTCCATAATCATTGATAGGCCTTCATAGCCTAGCATTATAGTTCTCATTATCTAGACGCCGTTTGTACAAACCCCACATCTGTGTACTTCACCAATCACAACTTGGTTTCCTCTTAGTTTAAGTACCTGGCTTCCATTTCCAAGTCACCTTATCTTGCATAAAGAGAAACTCAGTCAGTATTCCAAACGAGCCAGCATTTCTACTAATGACATTGTGGAAACATTGGGGCTCATTTACAAGCCCCTTGCGCCGCCGGTGCGTCACTTTTAATATGAGGGAAGTGACGCATCAATGGCGCAAGGGGCTTGTAAATTCTCCCAGGGCTCACCTCACAGTGATAGAAATGACGATAAAGCTCAGTGAATAGTAACCAAAGAAGATTTTTTTTTAGAAAGTGAAATAATATAGTGTTTTGCCCAAGATGCTTCTGTGAAAGATAGAGAGGCACATTTATAAATGTAGAAGGGGAAACTTGGTCTTGATAATGTCAGATACCTAACAAAGACAAGGTGATGGTTTCCACAAAGTAAAAGGAAGCTTAGGAAAGGGATGTCATCAGCACTAAATTACTAGTGTTAACAATAAAATACCAGGGATGTTGTCATTTTAATAAACTAGTAACTTTCACGCTCCATAACTGTTACTCATGCATTGCCTCCTATACGATTTGAGTCACAAGCTCAAAACGTTTGAGTAAATATTATACTTAACAAGCATCATGGTATGCTGAAAGTGATTAAAACGCTCCATTTTTTTCTTTCACCCCTTCTTTTAAAGACAATATACCTGTGCACTTCCTCGACCTACTGAAATCATGACTTCTTGTCTTTCAGAAGGCATGTTGCCATAGAATCGTCTAATATTAGCAGTACAACCTCTCTTGAGTGAGCTCAACCCGATTCATCTCTACTAGCATGCTGCAAACCCACTCTGCTGTGATCAAGACATTTAAAGCTGAATAAAAAGTGAGTCGCTTGTGGATGACTTCGAGTCAGGACCTGGACAAGCGTCGGGTGCAGGAGCCACCTTGAGATCTTTTGTGATTAGGAAATGCGATAGTTTCAGAGCTACTTATAGGTGTCAGCAGCTTTTATATAAAAGTGCATAAGTGTCTCTTGAATTTGGAGACACGTATGCCGACTGGATATGTATTCCAAAAATGTCACTTTATGTAATTCATATTCTGATACACTCCTACAATTCACCCTTTTAAATATAGGAAGTAGGATTGCAGGTATCCTGTCATCCGTTTGACAGCAAGGTCCGTCCTCTTTACAAAGTGTACAGAAGTTGCTTGGTTTGGCAATATAAGGATAGTTTGCGCGCGAACATTCTGACACTACACACTGCTCTGTTGTGAGTTTCATCTGCATGCCAAGTACTGTCAGTGTCGAAGAGTCCAGTGCCACAGCCTAAAGCAGCAAGAAGGCATCAGATAGACAACGCTCCAAGAATCTGACTTGCATTAGTATTTTCTGCCAGCAAAATTGTAATCTTAGAAATGTCCTTTACAGGAAATGATTGAGATTGGAGGGCAGTCTAAGACACCTTAATGTAGATGAATGGACCTTTGAAATCTGCTTTTAAAGCTGGACATATCATCATCATCACCATAAAGCATGGCCTGTTGACATTTTTTAAATTTATGTACATTTTTATTATTATAGATATCTAACGCACTGCTCAAATATGTGTATTTTTGCACTTTGCTGACTGCTCGTTTCTTAACTCTGGGTTAGAGGTGCCACACATGACATTTCACGGGCTAACAATATTTCAGATAATTTGCATATAAACGCTTTAACTTAACTGCAAACTTTAAAAACATCATGGCAAGTTCTAGGCTAGTTTATGTACTGCGGCGGGCCCTGCATTCATAAACAGGATCGTCAAGCATTGCATACGAGTTTGCCGAGCGGTGTGCTCTGGAAAGCGTCTCTGTCTGCCAAGATTAATTGAATATGTTAGATTATGATTGCTTCTATCTAAATAGGTCATAAGCGCATATATTAAGTCATCCAGCTGAGAAGCTGATTATCCGTTGCAGGAGAGATAACCCGAATACGAGAAGAAAGATATACATATACAATGCATGTGCACCTTGTGCTAGTTATAGAAACAACAGTGATCAATGAGAAAGCATATGGTAGAAGCACCATAAAAGAGTGTTTAGAGTGTAGAAACAGAAGAATTTCATATACTTTGTTCTAAATTGCCTAACAAATTGAATTCGTATAAGATTTCGAACCATGTGAGTTTTAGAAACCTCTAAAAGTATATTATCACCAAGCAGGTAATTAATGAGAAATGAATACATGCCAGGTAAATGGAAATGGGTTATTGAGTTTCTATTACAATTGTGTGTATTCTGATGATGATTTTGACTGTATAACACTACAGAAACACTCTTCTTTTGCTCTCATTGTATGCACCATTGACTTTGAAAAATCGGCAAAACTCCTCCGTACAACTACAAAGTTGAATTTCTATGTGAATAATCTTTTAACATAACTGACCTAGAGTTCCTAAAACGAAAAAGTTATACAAATATATGAGCAAAAGTTATATGTAGGTATTTTGAAAATATGGTAATAGGCCATACTTACTAATGAATGATTTCATGAAATGATTTATAACAATTGACTACTTTACTAATGCATTAATTGTATTTCATCCGCTTACATCTAAAAGGTTCCAGCATATATGTGTATTTCATTTACTGACCGAAAGGTCTTCATTTGACTTAAGTCTTTAAGGCTTGAACGTTCTCATGATATCGTAAGAAAGAATTTCTCTTCAACTCTCCCTCAGAACTTTCTTGTACTTTCCCATGATAGTTTGGAATCAAATAAAACTTGTGGCAGTAAAGCACATTGATACAACTGTGTGACACAAACTTTTGTTACTAGCACAACAAAAAGCTTCATTAATGGATTTTTTTGTGGACTAACCTGTGTGCTCAGTATGGACAACCAATTCCTAGAAGCTGTATGAGAAAGAGTGTGAATGTTGCTACTCTTAGTTCTACTGAGCGGATGATGACCCCATGGGTATCTGATGATAATGGCGTGACAGTCAATGTCATCTCTGGATTTATTGTACTATATTATCCGACACCTCTTGGGAACTGGGGCGCACTTGATCAGATTTTCTTGGACACACACTTAGTTGGACACCTTTAGCTTTGCCTTGCATTTCTCCATCCCTGCTGAGCTACATTCGACTTCGCTAAACTAGAGCTGGGCTACACACACAGGCTGAGCTGAGGGAGGTCTCTCTCTTGCTCTGAGGAGAAGCGGCACCTGTCCCTCTTAGCACTGCCGCCTTTCTAGCCCATGGTGTTGGACTCTGTTAGCTTAACCGTTTCTCTCTTCTCATTGTCCTTTCATAGACTATATGCTTGCTGAAATAACTTGTAGAACTTTCCCCTGCCCTTGTTCGTGGCGGAAACCCTTTGCCTAGCAGAATTTCCTTGGACTCCTTAGCTGAACTAAACTTTGCAATGCTCTACTGAGATTACCCTGAACCTGGTCTTACCAGGCTCTTTCATATTGCTTACCTTTACGTGATGTGTAATTTTACACTATATTTTTATCTGAATTTATGTGACTCGACTGATTTAACTAAATGATGATTCATGCTTTGATTGCTTTATAAACTTAAAATTGAAACTATTAATGCCTGAATCATTTAAGCTGAACACATGTTTTTCCCACATGTATTGTGCATAAGATATCTGATGTACTAACAATGAATCCAGATAGTCATAGACTATTTACAGAACATCACGTTCTACTGCTGTTGTTCTGTATTGCCCGACTAGATTTCTTCAGGAAGTTTGGACTTCCAGCTTCTATCTGGTACCTTTACAGCATTGTATTGAGAGTAATCTATTTGAATTTGATCACTCATATGTAAGTTGTTTGTCCTCGTTGGGTAGCCAACAGTTGACACCCTAGTTTTGTTCACCCCTCAAGGTCCATTGGAGGACCAAATGGTCAGGAAAATAAATTCAGTAAAATCCAGATTTGAACAAAATGGCTTTTGGGCCCAGGTAAAACGTTGGACTGGAAATTCCGCTACAACATAAGCATCGTTATACTCTGCTATCTAAGCTAGAGGGCCACTTAAATAATACATTTTTCTGTGCATGGGGAAGACATGGGGAGAAATGTAGATGAGTTTTATTTTTGGGGTGGTACTCGCTGCAGTATAGAAATGTTACTCCATTTATAAGCGCTGTGTTATTTTTCACACATTACATTTCACCCAGGAAAAGGTTTAAGATTCAATCCTCCTGTCCCCAGTGTATGTTTTCACTGTTCAGAAACAAGTGATTTAGTGCATATTAGGACAAGTTATTTATTTTGAGATTTTATGGGGGTTTTATATTTCTCCTGATTTCTGAGAAAAATTTGGAGGAGATCAAGAGTACAAGAGATTTTAAGATGTGGAGGATCAGTGTGAATGATTGTTCGAGATCTACATCAGTGGAAAACGTTTATATTAGAAGGAATGCTGCCTTTATTTGGAAGAGACTGGAAGAAACATAAATCCAAGGAAGAAACTAGATGAAATGTGGAGTAAGCTAATTCTTTCTGGCTCTTTATTGCATAAAAAACGTAGATTTACAACGTCCTCAATACATCAGTTTAAATCACAAATGTTCTACATATACGGTCATCACAAAAAATACAAATCTGAAAAAATCTTTAAAAATACAACATTTAAAAAACATTTTGAAAGTGACACCAGGCAATAAAAAATATTTTTTCACAATCAGCAATCTAAAGTCCACCAAAGTAGGTTTGACAGATATTTCTATTTAGCATCAGTAAAGAGGAGAGAACAAGATGTTCCATGTATCACTGTTTCCAATTCATCACCACAACTTCAGAAGCACATCCTTTCAGCATTGGGATATATTTTTTTAATAAACCCCACTTATGTAAAGTATATCAAACATACGCACGCTTAGTTTTCAACAAAGTTTCCTACATTTCAAGGTAAGTAAATGGACTAAATACGATTAGATTCCCTAATGAATCGCCATACATATGTAATGCTTGATAGATTTTAAACTTTCAAAATGGAACACCTTCTATTTCATCACATGATCTTTCAAGGGAGTAGATATTTTCTTTTTTAGATTACTTCTGATGGCACATCTAAAAAGACGAGTTGTACCAGAATGATTTACTACTGGAACAGGGCAATCAACATTTTCTCAGATCAAAATTGAAACCGTTCTCCTCACTAGATTATTTTTCCTCAAAAACAGCATCTCCTAAGGTTAGTTTATTGCTATTATTAAGAAATTTAGCAAATAAAATTAATCTGTTAGCAGGATAACCAGAAACAGGGACCAAGCCTGTTAGACCTGGCATCTTTGTTGTGGTTTCCCCTGTCTTTTTGCCTCTACCTCGTGTAATTTTGATGCTGCGCTGGATTTCGTTTTTGCTGGTTTAGATGCTGTTGGGCACTTTGCCACTGCTGATCAGTGTCAAAGTGCAAGTGCTCCCTGAGTAAATTGTTATTGTAATTGGTTATTCTTGATTGGCATATTTGTATCACCAAGAAGTCCCTAGTAAAGTGCACTGAGTGTGCCAGGCTTGGTGATACAAATGCTACTAGTGGGCCTGTAGCACTGATTGGCCACCCACATGAGTAGCCCTAAAATGGTGTCTCAGGCCTGCCCCTGCAGTGCCTATGGGCAGTCTCTGAACTGCCATGTCAACCTGGCCAGTGTCCCCACTGACCAGGCCTAACCCTTCCCTTTCTGTACACATTGGTCACCCCAATGGAAGACCCCAAGTACACCCTTGGGCAGGATGCAGTGGATGTGAAAGGTAGAGCATGTACAAGTGCAGGTGACATGCTCTGTTAGTGAATTACAACCATTTTCGTTTTTCACTATTGTAAAGCAATCTTGCCCATAGGCTATCATGGGGAATACTGGCTACAGTGGTTACCTGCATATCTTCCCATAGGAGCAAGATAGGACATAAAAGTCTGGTATCCCTGAACTCAGAATTTAATAACACATCTTTTAGGAAAGGTGGTTTTTAAATCCTGTGTTTGAGAACAGCACTTTTAGAAAGTGGCTGTTCTTTTGTCTGACCTTTCTGTGTGCCTTGGCCTGTTTGTGAATTGACTGTGTGGTTTGTGAGTGACTGGGTCGCTCCCAGAGGCTGAGTGGGCCATTCCTGGGCTGAATAGCTCCATCTGCATCTAGACTGGTGGGAGGGGTAGCACCTGGGCCTGAATAGGGCTGTGCCTGTCTTCCACAATGCTGGCTCCACCTCCTGCTGGGCGGCTGACGACCATGCCCCACTCTCTGAAAGGAAAGGAGAGGCCAGGAAAACAAAGTGCTCAAGGAACACCTAGAACTGGGTCAGACCGGGCTCAGAGCCCTTCTGCACAAATGGAAAAAGACTTTAGGGGTATAAGTATAGGACCCCAGACTACAGAAAATTAGATCATCCTGGAATCAAGAAGGAACCTCTGCCAAGGAGAAAGCTGGATGATTGAAGAGGAAGGACTGTCCTGCTGTGTGTTTGTGGGCCGACCTGCAGTTGCTTTGCCGCCAAGGAGAGGGGAAGGACTTTGCTTTGCGCTGTGTCCCCTTGCTTCAAGAGATCACCAAGGGCCTGAGTTGAGCTGTCTCCCTGTTAAGAAGTCCCAGGAACCAAAGTACTTCACCCCCAGCTTCCCTGAACTCTACTGAGAGAGTTCTGTCCTTCCTAGAGTGTTTGGGCCAGTTGTGGTGCCTCTGGAAGTTGTACCTGTGTTTGGGAAGCTGGAAAAGAAGATACTAAAGACTTTCTGCGAAGTTTCACGCATCGCTCGCTTGCGGAGCGCATCCCCGTCAGTGCGAGGAAATTCCCGCCACCGCAAAGATCGAGATCGACGCAGCGCCTGTTCCCGCTGCAAGAAACGGTGCATCCTTCGCTTACAGAACGCATCGGTCCGGTGCGGGAAGAGTATCATCGTTGCGAGTATCGCCACAGAACCTGTCGTCACTGGGTGAGATCGTCGCACTGCTTGCTTGCGGACCGCATCACGTCGCTGCGAGAGTCGTCGCAGAGCCATCGCATCGAGGGGCCGCGAAAAAAGAAGATCGATGCTGCGCCGCGAACGCCGCCGCACCTGAGATCGTCGCCGTCCCGAAGATCGTTGCATCGTACCTTTTGCGAGATGCTTCCTACGAAACCTGCGCACCGGAATCCATACAAGGTATCACATCCCTCCCCATACAGACTGGAGTCATCGCAACACGCCCACTGCGTCCAGCGGGGTTGTTGCATCGCCTCCCCAGGGTCTCGGGAGTGACACATCGCTTGTTTTTCAACGCTGCAGTTTTCACTTGGAGCATTTGTCTCATCTAAAGGTACTGTTGGCTAAAACGTGACGCAACTGTGGATTATTTTAACGCAACCTTAAGAACTCTTTTGAAACTATATTCTTCAACTGTGTATGTTGGATTTGTGTTGTTTTGGTCTTGTTTAAATACTTCTATTTTTCTAAACTGTTGTGGAGTCCATTTGTGGTGTTTTCACTGTGTTACTGTGAGTGTTGGGACAAATACTTTACACATTGCCTTTGATAAGCCTGAGTGCTCGTGCCAAGCTACCAAGGGGGTGAGCAGGGGTTAGCTAAAGAGTGTATCCTCCTTACTCTGACTAGAAGCAAGGATCCCTATTTGGACAGTGGTACCTACCTCTGCCAACTAGAGACCCCCAGTTCTAATAAAGCCCAAATTCCCACTGATGGCCTTCAGAGGTGTCACTAGTGGGAGAGAAGCACACTACAACACATCTCACCTAGAGACCACTCAGCGATCTTACAATGAGACTATCCTTACTCCTCCTCAAACATAGGGGCTCATTAGGATGGAGGATTTTCCGCATCCTCCGGGCCGGCGGAAGCCACCGCCGGCCCAGCGGATGCGGAAAATCCTCTGCGGACCCACCAAAGACCCACCACCAAATTAGGATGGCTGGTGGGTCCTGGTTTCAGTCCGCCTCTTTTCCGCCGCGGTTGGCTTACAACCGCGGCGGAAAAGCTCTAACATGGCTGGCGGTGTCTATCAGACACCGCCAGCCATATTAGGATGGTGTAAAATGTATGCTTTTCCGCGGCGGCTTTTCCGCAGTGGAAAAGCGTACGGACCTTCACTTTGGGGGCCCGTTGCGGGCCCCCTGGGTGAAGGGGGGTGGGGGGTGCACATTGGGGGTACCTATGGTACCCCTCTGCATATGCGTGAACAAAGCAGCAGGCACCGCGCGGTGCCTGCCGCTTTGTGCATGCAAATGCGGTGCATGCATTTTTAACTTCGAGGTGGGTGCAGCTTGAAGCTGCACCCTCCGCAATGTTAAAGATTGAGGATGTGACCGCCATCCTGGCGGTCACATCCTAATTGTACTGGAGGGACCGCCGTGACCCCTGCGGACGGTCCCTCCTCCTCTAGGGTGGCGGACGGACGCAAGTCCGTCCGCCATCCTAATGAGCCCGATAATCTGGAGATCAACTCTGCCCTAATAAACAATCAAATTTGGCTTAATCAAGCAGCCTCTGTGTGTTTATAAACACTACCATCAATTGGGCTGCCCAACTTCCCAAATCAGACAATTCATGTTCCGAATACTTAAAAGTGGGCACTTTGTCAATGGATACATCATTGAACGAACATTGCATTTTTTGACAAACTGCTGTAAAAACACGATTTTTCTATCAAATTTGTACTGGCTTTATAGAGATGAAGCAGCTTTAACTGTTCTTGCAAGGCCTTGAGGTTCAAACAAATAAACCTGTGTTATCTGCATGTATGAGTGGCCTGGCTACCAAGTTACCTGCGTTTGGGCTATTTACCACAGGCCCATAGATGCTAATTGGAAGCAAACCATACAAAACTAACATTAATACCTTTTTATATATAGCGCTTCATACCGTTATTTTTAAACAATGTAAATACAATATATTACTATTACTTAATTGATGGTACTAATTCCTCAACCTCAGGCTTAGCAAGGTTTACATTTTTTTTTCATCCCGATGAAATGCGAGGCGCCATTTTAATGACCAGCAAGTATCTACACACAGATAATCGAGTCTTGTGAACGCTGATAACGTACCCGGGCCGTTTACAAGAGACATTTGCGTCTATAGATTGCTCAACTGCCGGCAGGCTCCACACAAAGAATCAGGTGCCCGGAATACCTTTTCCATTATCGCACGCCTTTGAGCAACACTAGATGGCAGCACCCCATAAATATTATTCATTCCTGTTTACTTAGCAAGTGATAATGAGCCTACCATAACGGCTCTAGAAATATGTTATGATTAGATCTTCTCGTCAGTAACCTTCTGGTCCGGACACCTATAGCCGATACCTGCAGCACGATTGTCCACTGAGCAGTCATATGAAAATCATAAAGAATCAGCAAACTATGATGCCACTGATGCAATCGATCTTATGTGGTTCTCTTTGACTTCCCACTCCTAACCCACGAGTGATTGAAATAATTAAAAGCTATATTTCAGGTACCAAGGATATATCAGTAGCACTTATCCAGTTTCACCATCTTAATCTATTACGCCGATTTCTGTAGATACAGATATTGAATAATGATGGTAATGTCCTGAGGAAGACACAGCTATCGTGTCGAAGCGCGTAGACGTAAAACCATCTTCAATGTCAACGGGATTATTCTATGCATAATACATGTATCAATAAGATATTTACCTAAAGGAATATTTATTTTTTACTGTCTTTTAAATCAATTATCATGTCAATAAACTGTTTCATGACGTTATTTTATCAAATGTATTAAAATGTATTTTCTATATTGTTGTTCAGTCCTTTATCATTCCTTTTGAATACAGTTTCACTTTCTGATTTTGCCAGTCCTTGTTTGTTGCCTGGGTGTGATATATTTTGAAAAATTAGCAAGGGTTAAACACATAACTTCCAGCACACCACATTTGTCAGAAGCAAGCATTCAGCTCACTGAGGCTATATAGCAAATATTCAATAAGATAGGACCATGGAAGCAGATGTGGCGTAACTCATTCTCAGTTGTTAAAATGATAAGCCCCTACCAAGGTCCAGTCTTCTAGACAAACATATATCAGATTATGATATCAGAAAAGCCCTGAAAAGTTAATTTGCTTGTCCCATAACAATGCCCATGGTCCTTTATTGAATATATTCAAAATGTCCACAAAGACAAAAAATAATTGTACTATTTACATTTAACTATATTTATCTATCAGTTGGATCAATGGAAATATCTAATCGTGAATAGAGAAGTTTTTCCTAATCCACAACGGTATCCCCAACATAATGGGCACACTTGGACAGCCATCATGAAGAAGGTCTTAATCAGCCTGATGAATACCCTACCAATAGCACTCATAAGTGACATCATTCAAACAATTCTAGTGCATCAAGGTCATCTTTTTATAGATCGGGATCATTGTGGTTTCTAGCCACATCTTTGGAAGTGAACAAAGGAAAGTCAAGTCAAGTCAAGTCAAAGAAACTTTATTTCGGTCATTATGACCTAAAAAGTACAACACAGAACAAACATTTACATAAAAAGTGAGAACTGCGTCAGCTGATAATCATAATTTAAAAAAAGCTAAAACCGATTATGATTATATACATTTTCTCATAGTGGATTTAATTTGGAACTTTGAGATTTGTAATACGTCAAGTCTTACACAGTTAATTTCGGAAAGTGCGTAGTGCGATGTGTAAAAAAATTAGCTAAAAGAAAAACAGCGAATATAAAAGAGAGCAAAAGCTACTGGCTAAAATACTATACGATTAAAAAAACTATACATGAAATGCTATACAAATATCAAAGTCCTTTAGCAAAGAGTAGAATAGAATAAGAAATGTATTGATTTTTGATTCATTAGAATCATAACATCTTGGCGCACATGCCGATTGAAAGAGTTAAAAGTGTTGCACCAAACAAATCAAAGCATGATAATACGTGAATTAATTTACCCAACTCACTGTATGATAAAACTAGATGATAATAGAAACTTCATAGACCCAGCAGTTCAATACCCACAACCATGCCCACTCTCAGCCCTTTGCCTTTATCAGTATCTGTGTAAAACCCTCATGGAGCAATAAGGGCCAAAGTGCTCCATGCAAAAAAGTGCATTGTGCTCTATTGTTCCAGCGAGCCGCACCAGGATCTTTACCATTCATTGATGCAGTCTAGTTCATTTTCATCATGCCACCTGTATTCTCTTTGTTATTACCATTAATCCATGCTCGTCCATCATAGCTAACCTAACTGGGCCAATGAGAGCACCGTACAAATAAAAAGTGATTTGTGCTCTGTTGTGTGTGCAAAATCACTCCAATTACCTTTAAAATCATTAATGGACATTTAGGATTGCAGTTGTTTCTTTCCTGCTCTGTAAAAAGTGGCCTGTTAACTGGCTAGATTCACCTTTTAGGCAGTTTAATACAGCTGCCCTGCAAGACCTCACATTTAGAGTCTGAAATATTGTTTTTTTTATACCTTCACGTATACAGATCCCATGCATTAGTGGCTCCTCTGCTTGATCACACCATCTGTATTGCTTGTTATTCTCATCCTTCTTTCGGCCAAACCAATAGTTTAGTTGGATAAGGCCAAAGTGCAATCTTATAAGCAAGTATTTTAAGTGGTTAGAAAGAGGCTGGCTCGAGTACTCTGGTAGTGCTTCAGGCGTGTAACGATCTACTGCCCAGCTGCCATGAAATGTATTTCCTAGGTCCCGGACATCCTGCTTGGCTGAAATAATTTTTGCATATTTCATTAGTAATTTTGCTGTAATTTTATGTGATAGATTGTTGTTTATTATGTCCTCCGCACACAGAGAAACAATAGAAGTTGCCAGAAAGGAGCCCTACACCAAGCCTGGCTCCTCACATTTCCCCCAAAGGAGTTGTTTCATAGTGCCACTTGGCGCCGTTTTCAATTTCTGGCAGTATGAAACAAATTTCGCCCTCTGGGCCAGGTCCTGCTTTATTAGTTTAAATTCCAGTCTGATTTGTGCTCGGCTAGTGCAATCTGGGAGAGCAAATAAGCGACAATATGCATTGCACTGCTGTTAATCTAACCATTCTTTGAGCTGGTCCTTAAACACCATTGCTTCATACTAGATTTTTGGCACCAGTTTGCTTTCAACCCCCATCAGTAGGGCATTGGTATTTCGGCATGTAAGCTTTCCCCTGAGTTGGCCCATCATGCACATCCAGTGCTTCACTGTCATTTTTGGGGCGCCTAACTGCTCTTTCCTGCCTCCTCTTTCATCAAGCGTCACGCTGAGCTATTTAAAGCTTGCAACATTTTCTAAACATCATCCAAAAAAGCAGGCACACTTCTTTATCAGAGGTCTGCTAAAAAATCATTGTTTTTGTCTCCGTTGGATTAATGATGACGTCATTTTCTGCACTGTATTAGGCAAGCACCTCAAGCCACCTCTATAATCCAATTTGGGTGCAATCCGGTACAACTATACTGGAATCAGAAATGTGCAGAATAATTTTCAGTTCAGGTAAACACTAAAGGCCTCGTTTTTCTCTATTTAGGGTCCCTCTTCTCTTACTTCCAGAACTCCGTTTTGGTGCAGTCTGTTTTTTCATGAACGCCGTTTTGGCGCAGTCTGTTTTTTCATTGGACTAGCATGGGAGGTCCTGTTGCTGGGGCAGCCACGCGCTTTACTAATTTCATAATATAACAACTATATCATCCACGTACTGTAACATTTTTACTTTTCTTTTTGCTAAGCAAGGCGGGCAAATCCTAGGTGACACTAGATGGCTTTCCATGTGTACCATATATAGGTTAAAAAGCAAAAGGGCAAGAATACAGCCTTATTTTAATTCTTTGTTTTAGAAGATTTTTTCAGAAGCCGCCCAGTTAGCTGATAGTTAAATTTTTACTGGCTTGTTACTGTGTAGTGACTTGATAGCCTTCAGGAGGGGCAGTGTAATCCCCCAGTTACTTAGCTTGGCCCAGAGATGGTTTCTTGGAATATTATCGAAAGCATTTGTGAAATCAATGAAGGCAGCATTAAGAGGACGAGCGTTGTGGAGCAAAGGTTCCTCAGTTAAGCATGTCAGAGTCAGGAGATTATCCTCAATATTACAGTGCTTTAAAAAACAATCTGACACCTTGGGATCAATTTCTGCTCTCCAGCCCAGGTTTCTAACTCACTGTTTAGTAGTCTTGCATAATACTTCCCTTCAACATCCAGCATCGCTATCATTCTATAGCTTATGGGCAACAATCTACTTCCCTTCTTGTGTATGGGCACCAACATCGATCGCCCCAGCTATCCAGGACTGTAGCTGAAAAATACCATTCTGAAGAGAGGGAATTTAAAGTGGGCATCCTTAAGGATTGATCCGAATTAAAAGGGTCGCAACTAGGCCATTTGGTCATGTAGCACCTGCTGCTCTCATTAACCTAAGTGCCTTTCCCACCTGTCCTTCGTGCTGCTATACATCATCACTTGAAGGCTTCAATATTTTGCTTACTGCCTTCAATCCCGTTAATAGGCCCGACACGTCTGCAAGGCGGGTGATCTGTGGCTCATTTTGCAGCCCAGCAGTTGTGTCTAGACGGGGCTTTGTGTCTCAATTTGTTGCCCAGCAGTGGCTTCAACAGGTCGGGCTAGGTGTCCTACTGCCAGATTCCCATGCTTATTTGGCTTTCGTCCTGACGAGATTGTAGTAACTATCCTCAGTGTTGTGAGGTACAATTCCTTTATGTGAGCAGACAATTGCATAGGGGAGATGTTACAGCCCTCAGCTAGTTAGTTTGTGCAATGTATTTACTAAGCCCCAGAATTTCCTTGAGTCCTTTTGCTTGAGTGTTGCGTGGAGTTTAGCCCAGTTCACCTCTCCAGCAATGCATTTATTGACCCATCCTGTAAGCCCCCCTCATTGTTTAGACTTTTGCTTTCCTGGTTTTGATACCTTAATAATTTTTCTTGAGGCGGCGAAGGTCTTTGTTTAGTTGTTTTCCTAGCCCCCTTGCTTTCTGTCCGGCAGCATGTACCAATCTGAAACAATCTGAGTCTGAACCTTTTCCAGGGTCATTTGCCAAACTGTTTTGTAGGTATTCAACCAACTTGATCCAACCTTTCATTACTTAAATTTTCTTCTTGTGTTCATTACCCCATTCTGTTCGATTCAGATCTTGTTTCATTTTATTTGTTTCAGTGTTTTCCATACTCTAATTTATTCATTTTATCTGGGCCATGTCTTTTTGTCTGCCAATGAGCTTAATAAGTGGGATACTTGTAAAGCGCACTGTTACTCTACCCGAGTGTCCTGGCGCTGTAGACCGCTGGGGAACCCGTCCTGGTTTTCCCTGTGAGATGGTCCCTTTCTGGGTATCTCCAGGGTGAAACCAGGCATCCCCGGCGTCTGTGGGGGGCCGTTGTAGAGATGAGGCAAGCTTAATGCCCAGAGTTACCGAGTGTGTTCCCTGGTTAGAGTAGGCACTGAGGCGAGAATTATCAAGTCCGTTGACCCTGGTCCAAGACCCTGCCGCGTCGGGAATTGAACCCTGGTCCCGGGCCGTTCTCTGCTTACAGGTCTGCCGCCTCTAACCAGTGAGCCACACCTCTCCACAATCATGTGGTACCTTTCCACAATATAAGTTGTCTTACATGTGATTAAAGCATAGTCACTGGAGATTTTCAGATTTGCCTAAAAGGCATACATTTTATGGAAGTGCTCTATTGATGACCATAGGTAATCCAGAGTAGCTAGCCTAGAAGGGGAGATGTGCGTTTTTGCCGCTGGACTTTCGATCTTTACTCTACCATTCAGACATTGCACCCCTAGGTCCTCGAGCAAGCTAATCAGTTGTTCTCCAAATTTCTCCATTTTCGGACCCAGGAAAGTCACTTGTGGAATACACCAATATGCGTCCTTCCTATATTTCCTCTTGGATACTATTCAAAAGTAGATTTCAATTGAAGTCATCTCCAACCAGTATTTGCGCCTTTGGAAATTCTAACCTTAGGCCTTATAAGAGATCCACCAAACTTCCTGCTGACTCGCGCTTCAGTAGTGTTAATGAGTGAAAATAGATATTTCCAATGATTAATGTTTGAGTCACTCTTTTGGTGTGGCTTTTGACCAGTTTAATTTTTTTACAAAGATTATGTCTCCTTTACTGGCCCAAATTGTTGAGGTAGTGGCAGTCAGGTCTATTTTCACTTGAATCGAAACCCCAATACTTGGTTGTCCTTCACATTCGGATGGCAGGGCAGGGACTGCAAAGACAATACAGGCAAGGAAAGGCTCCAGATCCATCCACCACATTTCCTATATGCAGATGATGGTGTTCTTGGTTAATTTATCCAACTTCTTTCATGTGTCTTCATGATCCGAGATTCCCCTCACGCCCCAAAAGCAAATTTTAATCTCCTGGGCCTTTAATCGTGTTTCATGTGTCCTTTAGCAAGCAAGTAGACTACCAATGGGGATCAGCTGTAAACATCTGATTTGAGTGAGTAACCTTTTCCAGATGTGAGGTGTAGGATTTAGGTTTATTATAATGTTAACCCTTAAGTAGTATTTGAGATGGGTTTAATGGATTTAACACTTTGTTATCTATGGCAAAAATATGTATTTAGATGCTTTCTCCAACTGCTCTTCTGATTGCTTAAAGTTATTCTTTTGAATAATAAAATCCAAGGAAGATTTATAATACATAATATGGAACAATGAGTGTTGCACTTCACCTCTGCATTCCTATTGTTAATGCAGTTAACTGAATCACACTTCACATAAAAGCAAAAGAATTGAGCGTGCAAAACCTCTTCCCATGTGTTGTACTTGTTGCTTGTCAACACATACAGTTGATTTCAGGTACAGATTTGAATAAAAATATTTTTAAAATGTTGTTCTTCAAAGTTTCAGAAATCAAGCCTTTCTCATGTCACCTTTTCAGATTCTGTGATCTGCCAGAATCTCTTAAATACTGAAATATGAAAATGCAAGTAGAATGTTGTAATCCTGTACCTGTGCAACTTCCTGTTTCAGTCCAAATGCAGTCTAATTTAGATATATTTTTGCCTATTTTTGATTTCTTTTGTTATGCTAAGAAATGATTTACCATATTGCCTATTGCATAGTGGTGTTTAGTATTATTTGAATAGGTCGCATTTTATTCTAAGTGACTTAAAACAGGAGACCCCATCCTATGTCTCTTCCAATAAATACATGATCAAAATAAAGAGCCATTTTGTTAAATATAAAACTGTCTCAAATGTGTTTTGTGAAAGTGGCCCCCATGATGCCATTTCCATTGTCAAAAGATATATTTTGGGTGAAGGTAAATCATTTCCAATGCACAAAACAATAGATATGTTTAAAGTTTCACAACTCCGTTAACAGCCCAATGGCCAGCTCTGCTAACAGAAAGTATATACTTTAAAAGAAGTTCATAGGTAGAAACTGTGCCACAATGTGAGATATTAATCTGCTTCTTGCTCACTATTGTAGTCCTTTATTTGAGCTCTCGCTCTGATCAGATCCGTCAGACTCAGATGTCATCATTGTGTGACTTAACTATAGCTATAGATCTCCCTCAGCAATTTACTTCATGTGATAACCTACGCTTTCTTTAAATGATTATCATATATGTGTGTGATCTTTTACTCTTCCCGGTGTCCTACATAAAGATGCGAAAGATGCTTGTCTTTTTTTAGTTCATCAAGGGTTGTCTCAATTTCAGAGCACTCCTAAAATGACATGGAACCACTTGTATACACTGTGTCAACTCATTCCTTCTAGCATTGCTTCAACATTTAACCAGGAATCTCCTGTTAATGCTGATGTGTTATCCGTAATGCTCTGTGTCGCACCCTGTAGTAGTCGTTGTCCCTGTACTCGGTGAACAACGCTGACTTCTTGTGAAGTGAGAGATTAATAGCAGGATTATCTTTACTTGTGAGTTGGGCCTGACTGCCTCAAAGACAACATTTTACTCTTCTCAGACCATGAAATTAGATTCAGGACAACACGCCATCTTATTCAGCTGTTGTTCAGAATGTATTATCTGGAACAAGGCTGTCCACCATAACTACTCTGTAACACCTTATCTTGGAACATTAATTTCCTATGTTACCATGTGATGAGTAGGAGAGAAGCCATCACGCCTACGTTTGAATTTGCTTGTCATGCAGTTATGTAGCTATAGCCACCAATGTCCCCACACAATGTGCTTTTCTAATTGCATCTCAACCCCAGAATCATCTTATGTTTGGTCAATGTGTAGAACTGTATCTTTGTTTGAAGAACAGCATGAATATGAAAAGATAGGAACAAGTGTTCTCAGCAGAGTGATAGACAGAAATTGGAACCTGTCCACCATGATTTGACAATGTAGGTGCACTTGCTAGCTTCATTTATATTTTAAGACTTAGGCTTAGATGTATCATCGTTCCTATTTGCGATTTCTTAATAGCGATTTTTACCGAATCGCTATTTAGGAATAGCAAAATGGGATGTATGTTTAAAATCGCTATTTTTTTGCGATTCCTTATTATTCTTCATTTGCGAATTCGCAAGTTGCGAATTCGCAAATAAGGAATAATTTCCCATTCATTCCTATGGGCCAGGAGGCCCATAGGAATGATTGCGAAATAATTCTCAAATTGCGAATTTGCAATTTGCTAATCGCAATTCGAGAATTATTCCAAGGGTGCAGGGGTGTCTCATGGACACCCTGCTGCACCCCTGAAACTTACATGTGTGTGCATATGGCGCACATACATGCCCTATGGGCATGTATGTGTGTCACATGCCACCTTCAAAATTGCTAAATTGTGAATTTTGAAAGGAATTCGCAAATTAACACCAACCTCAAGTTGGTGTTAATTTGCGATTTCTTAACCAGAATTCGCAATTTGAAAAAGCTTCATACATGGCATTTAAGGAATCGCAAAATTGCGATTCCTTAAATGCTTAAGCAAAATAAGGAATCACAATTTTTTGCGATTCCTTATTTTGCTAATTTCTCATACATCCCAAAAGATGCAAAATGTCCGTTTGCGAATTTCGGCCTTAACGAATCGCAAAAGGCTTTATACATCTAGGCCATAATGCCTGATTTAAAGTTTGGCAGACTGGTGCTTGTCACAAATGCCCTGGATATCCCCTCAGCCTTATTATAAGAGCTCCAGGATATAATAGACTTGTAATAAGGTGGCGGATATAATGTACTTGTAATCAGGTGGCCGGGATACCCATCACATTTGTGATGGTATACCCATCCGTCAAACTCTGAATCAGATCCTAAGTCCTTAAATGCACCAATATAACAATAGTTAAAAAGGCTGAGACATAAGGCATTAATTATAGTTCAAAATAACGTTTCATATCTGTGGTGGACAAATCTTACTTAATTAAGTGCTGATCTTTTAATACAAGTGAATCTATGGGTTGGGAGATAATATTAGTACAGAGTGCCATGGGATGTGCCTATCAAGGACTTGTTGCAGACAAGTCCAAAATCTTGGTGCTAAATGTTTTGTTTGAGTGTAAACGCATTGCACCCCTGGCAACGACCTTATGTGTCAGCCAACACAAACTCTTAATGTGACTTAAATATGCCAGCATACCTATTTAGGGAAGGCCGGACCGCAAGAATCGTGCCTTTATGTCTCTCGTGCCTCTACATCACAATCTTACCTACGATCATAAATACTGCTTTCAATGGCCTATACAGAACTGAAATAAACAACCGGTCTCATAATAGGGACACTAATTATGTTGTGTTTTCTGGAAGTTGTAACTTTCGTCCCTGCCCCAGGAATGTTCACTGGTTTGCCCGGCATTCTAATTACAGTGTAATGTGAGAGCAGGATAAAACATGTCCTAAGAGACGATGTGCTCATTCATTGCCACTAATCCTCCCGGTAAGCTTAATCAAGATAGCATTATTTCCATAAAAGTTGTCTTTAATTTCACAGTTTTTATTACTTTTCTTTTAGAAGTTGAAACAGAGACCTTGTTGTGTAAGGAAGCACATAAACCAAACTTGCATAAAGATAATCCATTATAAAACGGGTGCTCATGATATGCACTTTTTCATTACATTTTAAAGTCAATCATAGAACATCAAAATACTTGAGAGAGGACCTAGGTTCACATCATAAGGATTGCTGCTAGCTACCTATTGGCCGTGCCCCTTGTCTACGCCTTCTTGGTGTATTTTATCAAACAATTCACAATATAGCACCTTTGATGTATTAGTAATTCGACTGTAGGTACCCTCATATTTATGCAGTGAAATGTAAAGTATTTGGGGAGGCTATTGAGAATCTTTTTTCTTCAGTATGCACTTTAAATGATTGCATCTAGAGAGGAGTCAGAAGTTTGTGTGGGTTTAGTTGAAAAAAAACGCATTTTATATAAGGAAACGCTGGTCATCGTTATAACCTTTAAATGCACACAATTTGAAAACGTTACAGTAGATAATTTGACAACTGACCGAATGCACCACAAAGTACATTTTAAACCTTGGTGCACAGTCTTTCGTTGGGCTGTATAGTGTGAAATTGCCTGTTTACAGCAGCTGCATTCCTAGATATAATAACTATTCAGCATCAAAGTATATGATATTTTCATGCAGGATTCAATGTGGTGAATATTATTGGAAAGAAGCTGGAAAGTAACTGAAGCATTACCACTTTGTCTGTCTTCCTTTTACAGTCCTTATAATATGAAGATATATCAAGCAGTGCCAAGCTTTCGACTAATATCTCTTGTCGTTCCCCCGCATTCCTTTATGATTGCCATGGAAGCACCGGTGTCTCAATCAATCAGTGTTTTGTAAAGCATGCTACTCACTCGTCAGGGTCTCAAGGCGCTGGTGGAGGGGGCAGCTCCGTTTACAACATTCGAAGAGCCAGGTCTTGAGGTCTTTCCTCAATTGGTCCAGCGTTGGGCTTCGCCGGAGGTGAAGGGGGAGCTCGTACCCTGTCTTGACTTCAAGGTAGGAGAAGGACCTTCTGCCCACTCTGTTCCTGTAGAAGCGGGGGATGGTAGCTAAGGAGAGGTCAGCTGATTGTAAGTTTCTCTTGGGTTCATGGAAGGTGAGGCGGTTGTTGAGGTATTGAGGTCCAATGTTGTGGAGGGGCTCGTATGCATACGTAAGCAGCCTGAAAGTTATCCTCTTTTCGACGGGGAGCCAGTGGAGGTCACAGAGGCGTTTGGTGATGGGGTTGTGACTTGGGATATAAGGGTTAGTCTGACTGCAACGGTCTGGACGGTTTGGAGTTTGCAGAGGAGTTTCTTGTTGATTCCAGTGTAGAGGCCATTGCCATAGTCCAGTCTGCGGGTAATGAGGGTGTGAGTGACTGCTTTCTTGGAGTCGGCGGGTATCCATTTGAATGTTTTACGTAGTATTCGGAGGGTGTTGTAGCAAGCAGAGGAGACGGCATTGATTTGGCAATTCATTGTGAGCATAGAGTCCAGTATGATGACGAGGCTCCGTGCATGGTCTGTTGGGGTGGGTGGGTTTCCGAGGGCAGGAGGCCACCAGGTGTCATCCCATGTGGAGAGGGTGGAGCCGAGGATGAGGACTTCTGTTTTCTGAGTTTTCAGGCAGCTGTTCTTCATCCAGGTTGCGACTGCTTTCTTTCCCTCTTGGAAGTTGTGCCTGGTGATGTTGGGTCCTTGGTGAGGGAGTGGATGAGTTGGGTATCATCGGCGTAGGAGACAATGTTGAGCCCATGGTTTCTGGCGATGGTTGAGAAGGGGGCCATGTAGATGTTGAAAAGGGTGGGGCTGAGGAGGGATCCTTGCGGTATTCTGGATCTGGTCTCTGTTGGTTCCGAGAGGAAGGGCGAAGTCTTATTCTCTGTGTTCTGCAGGTGAGAAATGAGCGTATCCAGTCTATGGCCTTTCCTTGGGTGCAGGTGAGGGCAGAGGTGAGGTCTTCCTCTGAGACTTTGTTACAGAGTTGGCATGGGTGAGCGGTGGATTTTTTGAAAGAGAAATGGATGCAGTGGTGGTCCGTCAAGAGCTGTTCTGTGGTGTGGCTGACGGAGATGCTGTTTCCTCCTGCAAAGACAGGGTCAAGTTTGTGTCCAGCTGTGTGAGTGGGGGTGGAGACAAGTTCCTTCAGTAATATGTTGGTGAGGTTCTCTAGGAGTGTGGTAGTGTTAGGGTCGTTGTAGTTGTCCAGGTGGAAGTTGAGGTCTCCGAATAGTATGTAGTCTGTGGAGGCGAGGGCATGGGGAGCGATGAGGTTTGCGATGGTGAACGGGGCACGGGGGCTGGGAGGTCTATATATAAGATTCCGCAGAACGTCTTTCTGGGGTTGGTCTGGATCTGGAAGTGTATGTGCTCCATGGAGGGCGAGACGTAATCTGAGTCGGTGGCTGTCATGCTGAGAGAGCTTTTGTGGATGATGGTGAGGTCTCCTCCTGAGTGGGTGGGGCAGTCTTTCATAAAGATCTTATATCTGTCGGGAATGGCAAGTGTCTGATAAACCTTCCAATCAGGGTCTAAATAATGCTGTCATTGTCAGTCATATTTTGTGATCATGCAAAAACTCCCCGGCAGGAGGGTAGTGCTACTCGTACAATATACAGGTGGATCCAAAGTGAAATGTGCTGGGCCAGAAGGATGCCAAAGCAAGCATTTAGTAATCAAACCTTCAGAGACTCAATGCCTAAACTAAGCTCCTAGGCCAGTAGAAAAAATCACCCAAAGAAGGACACTCCTACTTATACTACATGTAGTCAGGGAGCTAACCAATACCATGCCTTCGATAGAGACTGAGAGTCAGTGACATCAACAAGAAAAAGCAAAAAACTGAGAGGCTCCAGCCCAGAGAAAAAGCTAATTCATTAGTTATGAAAGGAAAATACATGAACATATCTCCAAACACCACAATGCTCATGTGTTAACTGGTTTCATGTGGAGGAAAGGAACACATCATCAATGAAACAGGAGAATTTATTTTCAAAGTATTCCTAATGCCACTCTGGTCACTGAAACGTGAGCTGGCACATTGCTGGTACAACTTGGCTCAAAAGTTTTAAAAGTAGTGAGGTTTTAAAACCAAAGAAACACAAGCGGCTATAAACAATACAAATATTCACTTTTAATACCTTGTGTCTTAACTCTTGAGTGGGCTAAAATTTTATACGTAGCAATGCACTGCACATGTTTTCTGTGAGTCCTACTCTAGCAGAGTTCAGGAATTTCCATGAGTATGGTTAGTGTTTCTTCACCAGGTTATGTCTAAGGGGATAGTACAATACTCCCTTTTTACCTGTGCCTCCTGTGGATTATAGCTCCCTCACTGGGTTATGTCAAAAGGGATAGTACAATACTCCCTTTTTACCTGTACCTCTTGAGGTTATGCCTATGATATGAGTCCAACCCATTCTTTGGGTGCATCTGTCTAGTCTCAAATAGCCTCATAAAATGTTATTTAACCTTTGATCATAGTGAAATAACTTTGACCCAATCACCCGTAGACCCATAACAAACACAGACAAAACAAGTTTAGTGATTACTCTTTGGGCTGAGTCTGTTGGCAGGATCTGATGTGTTTACAAATATCAAGGTCTGCAGCATTGTACCTGAATGATGAGCAATCCAGTTAGAGTTTGCAAGGGAATTCATAGAGGAACGTTTATAGTAATTATCCTTTCACCTCGTGTTTGCTAAGAAAACTGTTGGGACTTGTGGTGAATTGGGTCACTTCCACTGGTTCTCCAGGTGGACTGCTGCAAGTTAGAGAGTATATCACTAAACCTGACACCACACCCTTTTCCTGCCCATTCACTCAACAGTATCCTTGCCATATGCCAGAGAATTCCATATTACCCCACTGGTAACACTGAAGGTCATAACATTAAAAAAACAATTGGGTCCTGTCTTGGCCCCAAAGGGGGCTCAGACGTTTTGATTTGCTTTGTTTATCATAGGGGTCATACTATTCTATCAATTTATGGTACACACAAATACCTGCATCCTACTAGATTATAGCTCTAGCTGGACACTAATCTTTATTGGGTTTAATTATATTGTGTGATACAAGCTTCACCTCCTGGAAAAACTAGACCGCTTGACGTTCAACTCAAAGAGAGACCAACCACAAAAAGGAGGCGTTGACTCTTTTGAAAGTAAAATAATGCCCAAGACTCTTGGCACATCCCTGTTAAATGACATTTACTCATTTGAGAGATGCCCACTTATCACATATTGTGATTTGCACTCACTGATGGATGACTAGAAGTGTGATCAGGTAATAAAAAAGCTAAAACAATCGTGTAGTTTGCTAATGGGAGTGCTTCATGATAATTTAGGGGGGTCTCGCCCTAAATTGATGCAAAGCTTTTGCTGGCTAGAGTGATCCCTTGACAGTTTCTAGTGTTTTCGTGATTTTAAGCAAACGTATATTCTATTTATTTCCATGGTAAATATTGACATTTATTTGAAGTCACAATGTCTACACTTTAGTTACACCATTGCTAATCTTGAATTTCGCAATTGAGGCTGATGATCTGGTGTTGCAACCCGAAAGGCCTTTTCATCATACCTTTCTTTATCTCAAAGATGGGGTTCGTAAGATTTACTTATTGTCCCTGGTTTCTGTTTTGCAACAAAGTGTTGTTTCGTTTTACCTCTTTATCAACACGCTTTAAATCCAACCTAGACAAAGCATTGCACAATAGAACAAGGTGCAATATTCAAAAGTGAGCCTAGGGGAGGAAGTAATAAGTTACAGAAGGCCACAAGATCGGATTCGTGTGTGTTTGCACCTCACCTACCCTGCTGTATGTAGCCTGCAGGTGAAGTTATGTTAAATCTGTAGTGGAGTTCAAGAGTTATCTACTGCTGCCATCAGGCCACTTAACCAGTTAAAGGAAAGGGAAACTAATCAAAGGTCCTGCTTTGTAAGGGCTTGAATGCACACAATCATTGGCAATAACCTCAGCTGTGCCCACTGAATAGAATGGAAAAGTGATTCACAATACCTCGATTGTTGGCGTTGTCTCAGAGCCATTGAAGCATAAAGAGGTCATGCTGATCTGCATTGTGGTTTGTCATGTGTTAGAATTACATATTAACACTTATCCGGACACAATACTACCTTTGCTGAAACCAAGGTGTTTGGGATGTGTGCCATATTGTATCACCACATATCTAAAGAATATTTTCATAGCATTTTTCACTATTAGTTTAGTTAATAAAGCATGCAAATGGTAGTTGTGGCAATTTTTTCATATGTGATTTCTGCAATTTGCTCAAGCTGGCAACTCTCACTCTGAGTTGTTCGTTAAGGTGCGTCCAAGCCTGAATGCGTAACTTGCATTCAGCTCATAACTGGTCTTAGTACAAACATGAGAGTAGCACCCTCATTACAGTGGCATTGTAATAGCGGGTGCAAATTGTGAACAATGTGTGGAGTTTGATATTTACCACGTGTAACATTTGCACTCAAGGCCCGACTGGGGTAGAAAAGCAGCCCTCGCAATCACGTCCGACCGGCCCCAGGGTGATGCTGGCAGGACCACTGCTGCTGCGCTTTTGTTACAAGGGGGCTATTTTGCAGCACTGCTGCAAAACCGGACCCCAGTAACAAAAAAGGTCCCCACCGGGCAAAAAACAGCCCCTACCCTTCTCACCCACTGTGGAAATGCCTGGTGCACGCTATGGCCAGTCCGGCCCTGTTTGCACTCCATTTTGAATTTCACACCTAAGAATTGAGAATTACAGACAAAATGAACATTAGTTTACTAGCTTTGGGACGCAAACCAGCGTTTGCACAATTTGCTCCATGATCCTTAGATTAAACACAAGTGTCAAGTGTAGTTTGCAGCCGACATTTCATCTCATTTTCTGCGCTAAAAGGAGTTTAAGCCGAAACTGGGATTTGCAGCAGGACCTTAAGTGGGATGAAAAATGGAAGGGGAGGTATCTGTAAAGGGGGAATGGCCTATGTAAATAAGACAGTGACTTAAACACAAACTACATTTTTGTGATTCCTATAGTGTACCACTTCACCAGTATTCTAATTCTTCTTTGAGCTTTCTCTTATTGCATTCAGCTATATAACACAACAACTGAGCTACACCTAAAACCGGTGGGGATTAATGTCTTTGTCAATGGTTATTAGCTGATTAAGATAAATGATTAGGAACAATTAATTTACTGTATACATTGAAACTGTTTACATTTTGAAGTCATGTGACTGTGACTTGAACAGTACTGAGGCCTCCAGAAGCGGTAGTGGTCTTCAGAGTGTCTCAGTCACTCCTGTTATTTTCACTCTGTTAGACATGTATGCCATTTTTCTCTCCATATCTCGTACATCTGCCTCCTCTATAATTTTCTCCTGACTGCACTTCCACGTGACTCCTTCACATTACCACCTTCTAACACACAACGCCTCCACTCACCTGTAAGCAATGCATCTTTCTTTATTCTTTCACCCTGTCAAGATTTTGACAATTGTACCGCCTTCACACATTCTTACACAGAATACCAATTGCAACTGGAATACACGGCCAATACTCTATGTGCTCCCCAAAGAGGCCAAGGATTGGATGACCATGTATTATGAATACCTTTTTTAACCCATTGACAGCCACTGTGAGACAGCACGGGGCGTCTCAGTTCACAGTATGCACCATACAATACTATTATGCTGCAGGGGGAAAAACACAATATGCTGGAAATAGCTAACACTCTTAGGGAATGTAAGATTAAGTACAACTTTAAATATAAACAGGAACTAAATCGCTGACATGGATTACCTTAACGTGTTTTGCATTCATTGTTCAGAAATCGATCAGTATTTTTGCCAGTAAATTTAAGGTCATGAATATAGGATGATATTGACCCTTTCCAAAGTCCCTTTTCAATCACTATCGGGTCTGAGACGCAGATGGACCCGGCCCGCTTAAAGCCATGATTTGCAGCCCCATTGGCATCAATACTAAAGAGTCTATTCAACCCTCCTGGAAGAGAATTACAATCAGCCTCCGCACCTTGAGGAATTCTTCTGACTCACATTTTTAAAAACTGGATGTTTTTCATGTTGACATGGTTCACCCTTTGGAAATATTCAGAACGGAGGGCAGGCGGTGCTGCCAGGCAAGCTCTGACAAGCCCTCCCAGGGAATGCGTATATCGGAGTGCTGAATTACGTTTGTCCCAAGAAAGGGACTTTCTTTTCATTTTCAGGATAACTTCCTTGTTTCAAGACAAAACTTCTCGGTTTCACTTAGTTCAATGCTGATGCTTTTGACCCTGGTACAAAAACGCAAATGTGATTATTTTGACGAGTCCAGTTTCTATCAACGTTGTGTGTGCCAGCAGTAAATGTATTTTACCGTGAGAAAGATCCGCATCGTCCTGTGCCCGGAAGATGCTCAGAATGATCGATTTTTGCCCAGTGTTCGTTCCAGTGTAATGCAGTGTAGATATGGGGTAAGCCAGAGAAGGAAGGGTGCAGGCCATCTTACCCAGGTTAGCTTCAAACTCTCTTCCACCTTTCATGCGAGCACTGGTGTAATAAAATAGTCCACCTGTTTAAACGCAAGTACTCTCCACCATCCATCAGTAAAGTTGCTGTGCCTCAACCCAGTTACTGTTAGGAGGCATTGAGAGGGAACCTGTTACTGCAGCAAGTACGCAACACCCAGATCAGTGGCAGACTTTACCTACCTGCAGTTTCAACTGTAATGAACAGAGAGCAGGGGCTTCTCATTTCATGCAGGTTATCCATCTTGAAATTAAAACTGACATTTTATGCTTCTTCATTCTCAGTTGGAGGGATTATTCGCAAGGAATTAGCGTAGGACAGTGTCGCAAATCATTTGGCTGTGTGACCCTATGCCAATTCAAAAGGACACGAATGCACAATATTTACAAGATACAGTGCATTCCTTTCCTTTCGCTGGTGCACATTTTGCAGCCGTGGGCCAACGCAGGCACCCTTGCACCATGTTGTTTGCACTGTTGTTTTTGTGCAGGAAGGGGCACATTGCTACACAAAACCAATTGCGAGAGGGGTTTTCCTCTTTCTGTGCAGCACATGTGGAAAGAGGAAAAAAAAACTAGGAGAAATTTTAATATTTCTCGTTAAGCTTGCTCTAGGGAGGATGCAGGGTTTTGACACAGCCCCAGGTTTACCTGATGTGGTAAATCTGGGGCAGTGTCAAATTCCATGGGTGTTGAGTGGGACCACTCACAGCAACACCCATGGAACACCTCTTTCATGCAGAGTAAGGCAAGGCAGCGACTTGCGCTGCCTCGCCTTACTCCAAATCTACAAGGCCATGGTAAGCTACGCAGGGTGGCTTTATGTGGCCTTATAGATATGACTAAGCCCTGTGTACCACCACAAGGTCACAAAAAAGACGTTACGGCTGCACACAGGGCTTGTAAATACACCCTAAAATTAGCCTTACCACCCCAAAACCCATAACCACCCTGAACCCAAAAATTACCCTTGCCACTCCAAAACTCATACCCGCCCTAAACCCTAAAATTACTCTTGTCACCCAAAAATCCATACCCACCCTAAACTTTAATATTACCCTTGCCACCCAAAACCCCATACCCTAAACCCTAAAATTACCTTTGCCACCCAAAACCCCATACCCTAAAATTACCCCTGCTACCCAAAAACCCACACCCTCCCTAAACCCTAAAATTACCCTTGCAAACCAAAAAACGATACTCTCCCTAAACTGTAACATTATCCTTGCCACCCAAACACCCATGCCCACCCCAAATCCTAAAATTACCCTTGCCATCCATACCCACCCTGTTAGACCTGGCCTAATTGGCGTGGCTTTCCCATGTATTTTTGCCTTTTCCTCCTGTTATTTTTCTGTGTGTTGGACTTTGTTTTTTCTGGTCTAGATGCTTTGGGCACTTTGCCACTGTTGTTCAGTGCCAAAGTGCAAGTGCTTCCTGTAAATTGTTGTTATGGATTGGTGATTCCATGATTGACATATTTGATTTACTAGTCAGTCCGTAGTACAGTGCACTGTGTGTGCCCACTGTATGTAAATCAATTGCTGCAGGTGGGACTATGCCACCCACATAAGCAGCCTGTAAAGGTAACTCAGACCTGCCACTGCTGTGTCTGTGCGCAGTTTAGTACTTCCATGTCAACCTGACAAGTGCACCCACTTGCCAGGCCCTAACCTTCCCTTTTCTTACATGTGAGTCACCCCTAAGGTAGGCACAAGGTACCCCTGTGGACAGGATGCAGTGTGTGTGAAAGGTAGGACATAGTTTAATGTGTGTGGCATGTCCTGATAGTGAAATACTGCCAATTTCGTTTTTCACTATTGAAAGGCCATCTGCCCCTTAGAATAGAATGGGAGTTCATTTATAACATCTTATAAATATAACTTACCACTGGGATAAAGAAGATAAAGTGTAGTGTGCCTGAACTCAGAATATAAAGATGTATCTTTTAGTGAGGATGATTTTTATATTCTGTGTTTGAAAATACCGCTTTTAGAAAGTAGGTATTTAGTTGCTTAGCCATCTTGTGTGCCGCTGCTAGGTTTGTATATTGACTGTCTGGCTTTGGAATGACAGGGGATGGGGATGTGCATTCTGTCCAGACAGCCACTTGGGGGGTTTAGGTGTGTCCTGCCTTCAAGGGTGAGTCAGGGCTGGGCTGGACCTGGCTGCATTTAGAGTAGGGGGAGGAGAATTCTGTCACACCTGAATGGGCCTGATCTGCCTGGGACAATGCTGTCTCCACCTCCTGCCAGGAAGCTGCACCAGAGAGGACAGAACTGGTTTTGTCTGGGCAAAGAGCTTCTCTGCCACTAGAGAACAAAGGATTTTGTGCTATAAAGAGAGGGACCGAGACCCCTGAACTTTAGATTACTTCTGGGATTCAAGAGGAACCTTTGTCAAGGAGAAGAGCTGGAAAAACTGAGGAGAAGTACTGCCCCTTTGCTGTGTGCTGTCTGGGTTGGCCTTTACTGGCTGTTTCTGCCAAAGAAAGGACAAGGACTTTGCTGTGTGCTGTATCCCCTGCTTGAGGAAGTTCTCCAAGGGCTTGAAGTAGAGCTTGCCTCCTGTTCTGAAGTCTCAGGGACAAAAAGACTTCACCCCCAGACCCCCTGAACTCATTTGCTGGGAGTTCTGACCTGCCAAGAGGTGCCTGCCAGTGTTCTGGGCCTCTGGAGGTTGTTTTTGGGGCTGGGAACTACAATAGACTAAAGAACTATGAAAATCGACACAACACCTGGTTCTGACTCATCGCAGCGGTGCGAGAAGAATATCTGATGCATCGCCGCAGCCAACGAATCGACGCAGTGCCTGCCTGCGGCTGAAGTGTCTGCCATGTGACGAGTCCTGTGCACCTATCTCCAACGTCTGAGATCACCGCACCGGTTGTGATGCCGACCCTGCTGTGTAAGAACCAACGCATCGAGGGGACGAAGCTGGAATCTTCGCAGTACATCCTGGATCTTCACGCATCGCATCATACTGGATCATCAGCCATCAGGTCTGTCACATCGCTGGGGGACACAGTATGGAACCGACGCATCACCTACCTACCCAGTAAGAAACCAATGCATCACTTCCTCTCCGGTAAGGAACCGACGCATCAGCTCCCCTGAGCAGCAAAGGAACTGACGCATCACCTCCCCCGGATCAAGTAACCGAGGGATCATCTTCCCTGTGTGTAAGGAACCAACGCATCACCTTCCCTGTGGCCCTTTTTATTGCTTGTGTTTTTTGACCCATCTAAGGTACTTTGTGTTGAAACTGTTGCATCTACAGATCTAGAGTTTGCTATAGACAGAACTTTTTCTACCTTTTGAAAGTCATGTTTTGATTACTGTATTGTGGATTTTTTGTCATTTTTTTGTCTTGTTTGCTTTAGATAAAGAGAACGTATTTTCCTAAACTGGTGTGGTGTCCATTTGTAGTGTTTTCACTGTATTACTGTATGTGTGCACACATGTTTTACACACTGCCTCTGAGATAAGCATGTCTGCTTGTGCCAAGCTACCAAGGGGTGAGCAGGGGTTATTTTAGAAGTGTATCCCCCTTACCTTGACTAGGAAGTAAAGTCCCTACTTGGACAAAGGTGCAAACCATTGTCAACCCTAAAATTTCCCTTGCCACCCAAAAACCCATACTCACCCTAAATCCTAAAATTACTCTTGCCACCCAAAAAACAATATCCACTCTAAATCCTAAAATTATCTTTGCCACCCAAAAACCCATACCCATCCTTAATTCTAAAATTACCTTTGCCACCCAAAAACCCATACCCACCCTTAAACCTAAAATTACCTTTGCCACCCAAAAACCCATACCCACCCTAAATCCTAAAATTATCATTGCTATCCAAAAACCCAGACCCAACCTAAACCCAGAAATTACCATTGCCACCCAAAAAACGATACCCACCGCAAACCCTTAAAACCCATAGACGCCCTTACATAAAAACACTAAATGCTTACCTAATACTTACTTTTAAAACATATGCCTTTACCATTTATTCATTTACAATTAAATCAGTTGTAAAAGCCTGCATTGCAAAGGCATATGAGTGGTCACATTTTGCATTGTAATGGTAATGCATTGTAACAGCACTTGCGTTGTTAGAACCGCGTTGTAACGGTAACGCTTTGTAATGACTGTGTTGTAATGGTTGTTTACCACCAAGAAACCCTTTCTGTCACTCACCAGAGATATGAAAAGGCCTGCCCAAACACCATTCTGTTCCAAGCATAGGTGGGCTGAGATATTGCTCTGCCAGTCGAACACACTCCCTACAAGATTTGCTTGTTGTCTTTTTAATCCGTATTTCCTTTGCCAGTACTCTGGAGCCCCCGCTGGACTAGACTCCAGCAAAGCAGTATCTGTTTCTCCGGGTTATATGTCAGACTGTTTTATAAAGAAATATTTTATGACTTAAATATTGTGCCCTAAATATGGTTCACAAATCTATCACCCCCTTTGAGGTTAATATTATAAAATCCTCACCCAGCGGTGTGATATTTTTGTAAACAATATTTAAGGACGCAATATTTATGTCAGAAACTATTTCTTTATACAGTAGTCTGGCATACAATCTCGGGTAGCTGATCCTGTGTTGCTGAAGTTTGGCACCTTCTTGGCATGCATGCTAGCCAGATCCATAAAACTCAAAGAGGCACTTTGAGTTCTAAGCAGGAGCGGCCCGTGTAGGTAAGAACGGTGCGGCGGTGGGGCTGTGGGGCTGGTTTGGGGGGGTTCGACAGATGACAAGGGAAATTAATTTAATTTCCCTCTTGTTCATCCATCGAAGTTCCCCTTTACCAAGCCCTACCACCCCCCACCCCTCCACCACCTCACCATTCTTACCTGCAAAGGCCACTCCTGGGTCTAAGTGCGTGTTCTTGTGTCTGGGAGCTCACATTCTGATTGCCCCTAAGAGGGGGATCTCTGTCTTCGTCCCCTCCAGTACCATGATCGGCCCACTCCTTATAATGGATCCACTGGCCAGCTGTCAATGTGAACCTAGGTTTCAAGATATCTTTTTTCAAGGAAGTGGTAAACCCTAACTGTATACCAGGAAACAAAGCAAGGACTACTTGCCCTGTAACACTTAAATGCAAACACTTAGGCACTTCATTCTACTGTGTTAGAGTCTTGTTTTCTTACCATGCAAGTTTTAATATTGTTATTCTGTGTTTTGAAATTCCTACTGATCACGGTTAGCTGGTGATCACCAACAGTATTTCATGAGTTATTATTTTAGTGGGTGGATTGCAGTCTCCTCATTTGTTTAAGGATAGCACAGCATCCATGAATAATTATTGCAATATGTTTATACTTATAATGTGTATAACACAAATGGCTCAGTGTTGCAGCTGCATTTCAGTTGTGCTATTTCGAAAGTTTGTTCAATTTGTGTCGTACACTATTTTTACCGTACATATTTATATATCTGAAGGTGCTATGAAAGTCTTGTTTTATTTATACAAAATAAAAACCCAGGCTGTACATTTCATATTTATTGCAACTGTGATAAATGTGTCATACTGTATCTACTCTCAGCGTTTACATAATCTTCTTTGGGGTAGGCGTTTCACTGCTCGTCCAACCTACCCGAGACAATCAGCGAAGCTTGGCGGGACAATGTTCTGTAGCAGTGTCCTGGTTAGTTGAGAACACCTGCAAACCTTCTTTGAACTAGATAGTCACTAATTGTACAGCCCACCTGAGACAATCAGTGATGCCTAGGAGGACATTTATCAATAGAAGAGAGAATACCTAGTGTCCTGGTTAGTTGAGAACACCTTGAAACTCAGCTTTGACTTTACTAGTTTGTTTTGGAGATAACATGGGTTTGGAAAAAACACCTGATATAGGCTTTCTGCGACTTCATACAGATGGCATAAAAGCTAATGTATCTGTGTCACATATATAGGACATTTGTTTAGGTACCTACTCTGTGTTATAGCAATGTGTGGTGTGAGTTATAATTAGTCTAGAGATTTGGTCATATGGGATCAGCGAGTGGCGATATGAATTCAAAGGGTCGCTTGTAACATGCTCACCAGAACTTAAATCACCTCCTGATGGAATGAAATTCACACCTCTTGCTAGACAACAGACCCTTGAAGCAGTTTATGAGGACAGAATCTTAATGTCATATATGGATCAAGAGGTCATGTTTTTGTTTCATATGGAGGTTTCTAAATGAGAGTTCAAGGTTTGGTCACTTGAGTAGAGGAGAGAAATATATAGCCTCTGTTCATGTAGGTGGCTGTTAGGACCATAAGCAGTAGTTAGCAGTCTGCTCTTAGTTGATGGGCAAACATCATTAGATTTTAAAAGATATGCCAGACGTTTGCCTTTTTTTGTGAACTGCAGATGTTTTACAGCAGTCTGATGAGGAAACAGTGGAGTATTCTCATCATTTCCTCTACCAGTTGCCCATGTTCTTCACTTGATCAAAAAGAAATAGTTGCACTTGGGAGTATTTTGCACATGTATATTTATTCTTGCACTTTTGAGTAACTTTACTACTTTTGGCTACTCACTTAATCCAGCTTTAAAGTTATTCAGAAGTGTGGCTTACATGTCATCACCTCCTGAAAAAAAAGGGGATGGAGCCTAACTTACCAGTGTGAGTAACTACTAAAAATATATTGTAAGTCTGGCGCCACACATGGACAACCGCTGTTGGTGCAACACCTTCCCAAAGAAAATAATTGCGGTTGGGACTTAAATGTTAGCTCCATGGGAAATAATGTTAATTTAAATTACATTATTTCAAGTAGTGATGCATAAATGTAATTTTGTGTTCGAAAATATATCAAATCAAAATAAGCTTTATTCGATTTTAGAGTATAACATCACAAAAGCAGCAAAACAGATAAAAGCATGTTAAAATATTCCTAGCTAAAAGTACAATTGTGCTGTACTCCTATATCTTGTTCATTTGTAAGTGTACTTGTTCTAGGGTGGTAAGAGAATTCATCATTTAAAAGAAAGAAAAAAGAAAAACAGAAATTTACACTATATACATACAGAACAATGCTGTACAATAAAAGCTAAGCTGTTTTCTAAGAGAGTAGAACATTATTGCTTTTCCTTGCTCTCAATATGCTCTTTAGATAACCAACCATAGCCCCAATGCAGAAAATATATAAATAGTGCATATTTTAAATTGAATTATACAATCTTTTAATAATTGTTAGCGTTTAAAAATGAATGTAACAATAATTTATATTAAATATAAGTACAATATACATACATTCTAAATATTACTTTTAGTGTTTATATATTTTATAGGAATATTAATGTATGAGAAAACATCTTTACTATACCAACAAGCAAAAACAAATTTTCCTAGAAAGAAAAGGTTAGAAGTTGTTGGTTTTTGGGTAAATTCTCCATATTTAGCTATCATAAAAGTCAGATAAGGTCAAAAACTTCTGGTTATTGCTTTTATGTGCTCTCATTCAGTGGATATAAATATCATCTCTTTAGCTTACCCTCAAGAAGACAAGGGTCTTCCTTTATTTCACTTTCTCTGTACAGTGCGTACTGTCCCAACTAATTAGAAATATCTGCTTGTTCTCACTAAGAGGGGACTGGTAGGTCATGGAGGAGTGTGCCCAAAACAGTTAAGGACTGTCAGATGTTGTTTCAATGATGGACTACTGAATCTTAGTAAGACTCCTCATATGTTTGTGAGGAAATGGCCCCAAATTGCTTAAGAATGGGGTAACTGGTCAGCTATTTTGTAGACTGATTTTCCAAAGTATACCAACATAGCCATGGCTTCAGACCAGTCAGAAAACAGTAGCGGTGTTGAAGATTTCCATTCCTTTAGGATGCATATTTTGCCTGTTGTTAGAGAGGAGGCCAGTCAGTGTCTTCCTGTGTATTTAAACTAGGGGTGGGTGGAACTCATGGAGTTTCACTCTACAGGTTTCCACAGAGTTACATAAAAATTCTGCGAGATTCCATGGAGTTCCGCAAGCAGGCACAATTGGCACATCACGCTGACTTTCAGCGCCGGGAGCGTGTCTCATTCTACAAACTGCGCAAACTGCACCATGCAGCTGCTTCTTTGTTACCGCTCCAGTAGATTTTCTACTCGAGCTCCAGCTTTCTCACCGCGAGCGGCAGCATTCTCACCCCAAATGGTTGTGACTGCCCATGACCACCTGCGATGAGAAAATCTTGCCGGGTGCTGACCTAGGGCCCGAAAATCATGGTAGGGATACCAATACTCACTCTCGCTCACCAACTTATCACTGATGAGCCGCCCATGAGAAAAAACAATCATAACGCGGAGTGGGCAAAACTCTGCAAACTCCACCTACTGTCTACTTTGTCTGCATCATGAAGCATGAGCTGGAGTACTTTGCTACCCTTTTTTGTGCTGTAGATATTTTGGAAGTGTAGGTTGTAAATAAGAATGGACTTACTTTTTTGTGGGTGGGTATATATCCATCCCTTACCCCTTCCCTGATCCTACCTTAACTCCTCCTTGCTCCTCCCTTTTCCCCTTCCCTTTAGTAGTAAGTATTCAAAATGTTCCAGCCATTTTCCTATGTCCCTCCCACATTTAATTATAAAAGTGTACTTATGTGTGCGGAGACTCCGTACTCGGGGTGCACAACAAAAAAAGGAGAGGTCTAGGCGCATACTACACACATAGAGTGTGAATAGCATTTTGTAGTACGCTTTGTGCATATTACAAAATGCTGTTCGTGTTTTTGCCCCCAAGTGTTTAATTACCTTCCCCCATGCTAGCACAAGTGTCATATTGTGAATATATTTTTTGTATTTTTTTTGCATGATTTACTGAGCTATAGTCTTCAAATTTGATATTTATTTCGGGCTGAGGTATAATTTTAATGGTTTCTTTACAATATATTTTGTAGTCAATGCAAAACATGTGCCATGGATATTGCGTCGTGTGCCATATAATTGACTGTTACATTATGTACAATGAAGGATGACAGCAAAGATGATGAACTGCCTCTAAATTGCTTTACTGTAGGTTAAATTCATTGCTGTGACACTTCTAGTGATCTGCAACGAATACAAATCTTGTTCTTTTAATGCTGTGTACCAAGGGATTGGTGAAATAGCAATATACAGTAACCTGACTTATGCAATTAATTTCAGATTTTAATAGTTTGCCCAGCACAATCTAGCATGATAGTGCCTCGGTTATATTCCCTGTCCTTAAGAGTTCTGGGTTGTCGGATTAGTGGCCATTCCGTCAATCATGAGACTATTATGATCCCTAGAGCACTTGGTACAATTAAGAGATTTTTGTCAATATCATTCACATTAAATGCTCATCAAAGTCCACTTAATTATCTTCTAGAATGGATGAGGAATTTAGCAAAATGATTGCTTGCTTGCTTCATTCCTGAAGGTCCGTTTCAGTTTCTTTACAGGGTATAATGAGTTTATTGATGCTCATGAAGACGGGACCGTGGACTTAAAGAGTTGTGTCCCGTCTCTGCAGACATGATCTCTATAGTTCAGTGTGAGTACACAAGGGCCTTTGCTGTTTCATGTAATATATCAGGGACGTTGCTTTGGCATGAGATGTTTGACTAGGAACCATCACACTTGTGTGAGCTCTTTTCTTCAAGGATAGTTTGTCGAGCTGTGATTTTAAATATATATCAAAAGTGGGCCCTCTGAGTATTAATTCGTTTCACTCGTGCATTTGGTGTAGGCTTTGTTTAGTTTTGCAAAGTTAGATGAAGGCCCTACATACTTCTCCTAAAGCCCAATGTCACCCCCCCCCCAGTTGTACAACCACTGCCATTAGCACCTTTCAAATGATGCTTGATGAATCCCATCAGTGTGATAGTCAATCCCTTGTTCACTGATTACCTCTGCCTACTGAGAATAATACACACGAAGGTAGAAACTAACATCTCCCTGAAAACAAAACTGCATACTGCTTTCACCAATGTGGTACAAGTAAGCCTTCATCAGGAAAACTGTTTACTACTTGACCTGAAGTGTCAAGGGGACATTTATTAAGGCAACTCTCTAAGTTTTACAACGACATAATATCCCTACGTCTCATTCAGACCTCTCCCAAAATCTATGTGATGACTCAACATGTTAATAGAGCAAATTGACACATCATAGTCCGTCAAGACCTCTATACACAGATATATATAAATCTTTTCCTATACCTTTGCTTGTACCATTCCAAGAAGAGGATGTATTCAAGAGTTAATCTGTGCTGAAAGAAGCATAGACAACCATTTTCATTTATTAATCTGGGGTCAGTAATCTCCTTCCCAACAAACCCCTCTTCCATTGATAATGAAAGTAAATCATCTCCATTCACTTGAGGGTGCATATTCTTTCATCCTTGGACCAAAGCCATGCATACTAATGGTTCTTGACCACTCTTCTGATTTCAACATTACTGACTATGCAATACTTCTAAACCATAAAGTCTTCAAATTGGTTGCCATTTTTCCTGAAAAATGTAACACTGGACTTAGAAAGCACTTTCATCTCGAATTCCACCTTCATCTCCAGTGATCCATTATTTGAAGATTACTGGTCAATATATAAATGGCAGGTCTTGTTAAAATAATTGATTCTTAGAGTATCTAATAGTACATATAAACGGATTTTTTACATCTACATCCATATTAGAAGAGGGGGCTAACTATAGACCGCACACTGTCACAAGGTTGTAAACATCAGAACTAGTAGTGTTCAAAGATATTAAGTTGAAGGACTTGCATCTTTACTAATCTTTTTTTTAAGTTCCAAGTTTTTTAAATTATGAAGTTTTCATGGGTTCTTAAAAAGAACATACTTAGCAGTAGCAACCCTTTACTATAGCAGGAAAGGGCTGTCATGTGCAGCAGCTAAACAACTGCCACATAGCAGCAGCCTCAAACCTGAGTCTTCAGTTTCATAACTCCACACCATGGTAAAGTCCTGATTTCCACCTCAGCACGGTCCCTGCCTGCCCCTATACAATTCTGCCCTGTCTGCACTGGAGATGCCCCCTCATACCTAGCAGTAATTTCTGCCCTAGCAACGCCCTCCTCACAACTCTCTTACCTCAACCCATGCTCCCCCAACACCTTTCCACAGTGAGATGTTTCCTAATGCCCCAAAGCCCCCCGGGTACTCACACTTCCCGTTCCATTCCTGACCGTTCAAACCTGCTCATGGAGCGGTTGCTGCCTGCCACCTCAGGACTTCCTAATGAATGTTGCCCTGACCATGGCATATTCTGTCCTGGGAAATTCGCCTTGTAGTAGGACCAGCCTAGACTAAATTTTCTTAGCAAAGTTTATTCTATTCTTCTAACTATTTGGATAAATTATGAACTTCACAGACCAACGATGTGATTGACTCCATCTGTTACTGAACTTATATTCCATAGCCTAGTAGACATGGCCTCATTTCCCCTGTGCAGGCTTGTCTCAAAACAACCTTGTGCTCAGATAGTATAAAACTTTGTGATAATAATGAAATCTAAATTGCCCTTTGTCCCCCAAATCAATGACGTGATTAAGCTGGCAGACTAAGATGGCTGCCAATGCATTTTAGGTATCCCCTGCCAACAGTGCATGTGCTGTTGCTGTGAAGCCTATTGTTTATAGGGGGCTTGGAGCCCACCCATCACTTACCATTTGTTGGCTTCACTGTGACTTTTATTTGTTGACTCCTAAAGTGCCAGTGTTTGAAAATGTCACTTCCTGTTCTTTTGGCTGGAGCATAGACCAATTACTGGTTGTTTTACTTTGTTTAGTGTCCTTCCACTGTCCATCCACTGCCCACCATTATTTAGGTATTATTTTTTTTCTTTATGCTTCACATCCATGTTCCTTCTTCCCCTCTAGCCCCCGTTGTTTCTTCCCTTCCCACCCCATCTGCTGTCTGTTGCTTCTTCCCCTCCCACGACCTACCCATGTCAATATTGCTTCTTTCCAATCCAACCCACCCTCCCATTGTCTGTGTTGCTTCCTTCCCATCTTTCTGTTGTCTATCTTGCACCCCTCCCAGTCATAACACAAAAGCACTATGAAGCGACCAGCGCTGGCTGTCTCATGGCAATTATTTTACCGTTACCACCCTCTCTGTTATCCAGGCTGCCCAACCCACCCTACTCCAAATTTCCATGCTGCCCACCTCTATCTCACATAAGAAAAAAAATATGATGTGGTCAACATTGATCACATCATAGAGCTTTTCTTCTAACTACTTTTTTCTAACTTTCATTTTAGACATAATGCACAGCCGCCCTGCTTTACAACATGGCTAGAATACATTGGCAAAGCCGATGGCTTTCGAATAAGCAAGACCTATTAGCTTTGCCAAAGTTTGTTAACTAACATAACCTGGAAAACCACATTAAAAAATGGACATCAGCTGTAGTTTCTCTATGGGATGCAGCTTTCTGCTAGTGACTGACACTGTCCTAGTAACAGTATGTGAGTAGTTGCCGGACCTTTTCAAAGCTGAAAATAAATATTACCAAAAATTCTGAAAGGAAAATGTAAGACATTTGTCCACCAGCCCGGCACTGAAGGGGAGTATTTTTTTAGGAGGAAGTGCACATTTCGTATTGGCAGAATGCTGTGTCACACAACTTAGGGCATCTGATGTCTGAAGTGCGCTGACCCTTCACCCTATGATGTATAATGTGATGAGCAGAAGTAAAATATGAATTTAACAGAACAATGTTCAAAAGCAGTTTAGTGTCATGGAGTGAAGTGGTGTGAAGAGTAGTAGAGTGGAGTGGCATTGTGTGTCGTAGAGTGGCATAGAGTGTCATAGAGTGGAGTGTTGTAGATTGGCAAAAGTGGAGTGTCGTAGAGTGGTGTGTCATAGAGAGAAGTAGTGTGGCCTAGAATAAATTGTGGCTTACAGTATCGTAATTAGGAGTGGCATAGAGTAGAGTGGCGTAATGTGGAATCAAGTTTGATAGAGTTTCATAGGGTGAGGAGTAGAGTGAAGCGTGTAGAGTGGAATGTCATAATGTGGAGTAGGGCGACCTAGAGTGGTATGGAGTGGCATAGAGTGGAGTAGATTGTTGTAGAGTGATGTGGTGTAGAGTGGCATAGAGTGGATTAGAGTGGAGGAGAGGAGTATAGAGTAGAGTGGAGTGACATGGAGTGGAATGCAATGGTGTAGAGTAGAGGGGTGTAGAATGGAGTAGAGTAGCATAGGGTGGAGTAGAGTAGAGAAGAGAGTCGTAAAGTGAAGTGGCATTCAGTGGCATAGAGTCTAGGGGCATACAATGACATAGAGTGGAATAGAGTGTTGTATAGTGGAGTATGCATGGTGTGGTAGTACACTGCACTTACAGACAATACATTTTCTATTGAAATGGCCATTGCATTTGCACAGACATACAGTGTTACTGATAAAACGATACATCGCACAAACGATAATGTGTGGAAATGGCACCACCTAGTGTATCGATTTATTCTGATCATATTCAAATATTTGTTTTCAGCACACTTAAGAATTACAAAAAATGTGCTTCATTTGTGCTTTCCCTAATTTTGATATATTCTGAAATTAGCACAGTTCATTTACTGACATTTAAAATTTTGTGTGATAGACAAAAGCCTTTAATATGTAAAATAAATATGTAGTGCACACAGTACCCAAAGGTGTCAAGATGCTAGCAAAATCCAGAAGCTGCAACAGAGGTGGGGAGAGTAAATGAAAAAGACGAAAAAACCCTACTCAGAATCAAACAGAAGAAAACCACCTCCTTTTACATCCCCAGATTGTTAGATAAAGCCTCTCATTTTGAAGCCAGAGAAAGAAAAGTAAACACCAAACTTCCTCAGAAGACAGGGGCTGACATTTGACTTCTGTATTTTAATGCACAGTAAATGTGACAAGATAAGGACAAAATGTAGAGTCCTGTTTACAGAAAGCAAGCCCTGTGGAAGAATACAGTAAACAGGCTATGCTCTGCGGAATGAACTAACTCAAGCTGGATAGCCTAAAACAAATAAAGCCAGCAAATAGAAAGCAAGCAAATGAGAGTTACTAACCACAAATTCAATGGTGAACAATGGGCGTAATGCATTCCTATGTCAGCTTTCCAAATGTTCCCAAGATGTCTTTATCAAACTAGACAGCTGCGTTATCTGCTATGCTTCGCCCTAAAAATGAGATGGTCTAACAGGCAGTACCTCATGTTTAGAAGAAACACTGAACATGTGACTGTTTCGAGGGCAATGGCCATTCAAGCTGCACAGCTATTTTCTCCTAGCTCCTCAGTGGAAATAAAAATCGGAGGTGAAGCTAAATATAAATTCATGCATTTATTCTGTTTCTTTCCGTTTGCTTTCTCTAGTAAATATCTAAAGAGTAGGCACGGTCTTTGTGGTCAGACAGTTCTGTCAAATTCACAGGGTTTGAAATGTTGCCTATCTACTTGATAGTTTCTGGGTATTGCCTTCAAACCTACGGCTAAATAACAGATAAGAATTGCTCAATTTTGTTGATAAACATAGACATTAATGACTATTTTACAAAATTAGTCTGTGTAGGCAAAACACCGAAGCTTGGCAGAAAGACGTATTTGTGTGCAATGCTCTGGCCTAAACCGGCACAGGGCCAACCTTTGCATAAGAAGACTGCGTCATAGCGGCAGTTTAACCACAGTAGAAATACCGGCAACTAACAGTCACTATTTTGATGCATATATGTCTCAAGAAAGGCCATAACAGTGCGATTTGTTTTTAATATCCTAGTATAAATAGAAAGACTGCAGTGCTTTTGATTTGAACGCCATCTTTTGGCGCTAAATTGTATTTATTGTGTTACTATTTAAACGAATAATTAAGTAATTCATATAACCTACATTGTCTTTTACAGCAACATCGAAATAGGGGTGAATTTCTGTGCTGGTATGAAACAGAATTCACGTCACGTTAGTCACATGAGAGGTGGCCTCTGTAGAGGGCTGCAGTGTGTCAAGTTAAATATAAACTAGTAATTATTAGAATCCTCCCGGAAATCCCTAGGTGTACTTAGGTAAGAACAGCACCCAGCTACTCGTTGTCTTACATTTTGTGTCCTGTGCAAGTGTATTAAGTTTGACATCCGCTTAAGGCGGCATATTTAAACACGACTATCTGAAGCTCTGTTAGGGTGTTATTACATTACGTTGACAAGCTCGATATGCTTGTGCAACCAGTTTGTTTATGAATTATATCATAAAGGCTTCATTAGGTTAATGAACCTGTTCGAATTGCTATGGACGAAACTAGGAGATGTCAAGAGCATCTCAAATGTAGACTCGCCAGTGGACCTATTCTGAAGGGCCTGATCTTCTTTGAGGTATAAACTCACAAAGAATTGCTCCATTCTCCAGATATGTCTGTTTTTTTGTTCAAATTGAAACCTTTGTGAAGATGTATAAGGCCGCTGATGCAAGCCTGAGGCATGCCTGAGACAGAGGAGGAGGAATCTGCAACTGCCTTCAATGAGTACATACTATTCACACATTCTCAGTGCAGTATGAGATAAGCCAACATCTTTCCAACTTGGAAAAAGGTAAGAATACACTCCACAGTAACGCTAGGGGACACTCCGAAAGCATGTCTGCTTTTCCTATGATCAGTGGCATCTTAAAACAGCATTTGGAACGCTGACTCACGTTTCACTATACTAATTCACCACTAATCCTTTATGGGTTACAGAGTAGCATGCTACTCTCCAAAAAAGCGCTACAACACCCTTCAGTAGTCACAATCGCTATAAAAATGCAAACCTTTTTCGCTCTTCTATCCCTCGCTATCCTTCTAAATCCAAATAACTGACTAACCTATCTACCACTCAAATTACTTTCATATTTCACTATACTAATTCAGCACTAATCTTTTATGGGTTCTAGAGTAACGTGCTACTCACCAAAAAAGTGTTTCGACACCTCGGCAGGGGTGGTAAGTGCTATATAAATGCATTTACAATACAATACAATGGGAAACATCCTTTACATCGCTGTGATTACACCGCAATGCATTTAGAACACAGCTGTTACAATGCAAGCGTTACATCGACTTGCGCTGGATGGCGCTATAACCTAAGGAATAGTAAGATTTACTATTCCAACACCTTCCCTACTATACGTAGACTGGTGTTGGAACAGTAAATCTTACTATTCCTAAGTCCAGCGCCCTCCAGCGCAAGTCGTTCTAACGACTTGCATTGTAAAAACTGCAATGTTACTTACCGCGATCATTTTGATCGCGTTGTAACATCACATATTCCAATACAATACAATATGTTAGGCTGAGTAGGCCACATATCGACAAAGGAAACAGCAGTGCTCCCAAGCAACTGCAGGGACATGTTCCCTGTCCTGGCACACTGCCTCCAATCTGAACCCGAGTTGTCCAGTGGTCCAAAAGCAAACATCTGTTGCTGTCTCAGCTATGGTCAACATTGTAAAATTGCTAGAAAGGCAAGAGTGACCTTGACTTGCATCTTTTCTTTAGTGTTGTACTTTATCTTTACTGTATCTATAGCTGTATTATTTTGATCTCTTTTTACAATCCCTTGCTTTCAACATAAGGGGTTACTTTTCTACTCATCTAAGCAACAATAGGACAGTCCTTTCCAATTTAGAAGGGTCTGTTTCTGAAAATCCTGTAAACAACGCATGTCACTTTCAGGAATAATTGTTTATTTTCTTAGGAAGGCTAAAATTAGCTGCCAGTCAGTAGAACTCCTCTTAGAGGGTGCAATACAGTCCATGACTCAGAATTTAACAAATACTTTGGTACAAAAACCAATCTAACCACAGGTCATTACCGTGGTCACTCGCGAAAGTACTGAACATCACTTAAAGCATGTCTTTTCAAATAGAACCCACAACAAACAATGGCTAGAAAGTCAAAAGAAGATATCTGAAAGCTTTGTGGGTTTCATGACTAGGCACATTTAATCTGATTCGTATATTTTCCATTTGGGTTTAATCGTTCTGCTTACTGATTCAAAAGTATTGTGTACAATATCTGCATTGTGTGATTTTGTCTAAAATTACATTTGTAGTCATTATCTATTTGTGTCTGTAGCGCATCTGATATGATTGTCTTTGCTCCCTGGGTATAGTATAATGGGCTTGTAGTTCGCTTCATACTACAGAACTTGGTTGAAAACAAAGTTCAAATGTTAGTACTATTTTCATATCTTTTTATTTCTACTTTCTTTCAGAGCTATCCAATGGCAGTGATGTCCATGCACTTGCACGTCTTCTTAGGCGGGTTGCTTCTGTCTGCCCTAGTAGAGAAATGTAGCACGGAGTGTGAAGAAGCAGCAAGAAGGTCAGGGATGAACATAAACATGACTTACCACTTGCCCAACTTCACATCTGAAACCCCCATCCAGAACATTGTACTGCACAATGGCCACGTCTATGTGGGAGCCGTGAACTGGATCTATGTCCTGGACGAAAATCTAACTCACATCTCGTCGTTCAAAACAGGACCCGTGTTAGATAGTGCTGAGTGTTCCCCATGTCAAATTTGCACAAATGAAGACAACTTTGCGAATGCTTCTTGGAAGGATAATGTCAACATTGCCCTATTTATGGAAACCTACTATGATGACCACCTTATCAGCTGCGGGAGCGTAAGTAGCGGAGTGTGTCAAAGACATGTGCTAGATGACTCCAACCCAGCAGATATCTCCACCAACGTTCACTGCATGTATAACCAGGAGAACAATAAGGCCCCCCACAAGTGCCCAGACTGTGTGGTGAGCCCTCTGGGATCCAAAGTGCTGACAACTGTCAAGGACAGATTTGTCAAGTTCTTTGTTGGGAACTCTCTCAAGTCATGGCTTCCACAGGAGACGGCCTTGCATTCCCTATCCGTGCGGCGGCTGAAAGAGACCCAAGATGGGTTTGAGTTCCTCACCGAGCATTCTTTTCTAGATGTTTTGCCCCAGTACAGGGACTCCTATCCAATTAAGTATGTGCATGCTTTTGAGAGTGACAGCTTTGTTTACTTCTTGACAGTGCAGCGTGAATCTCTCGACTCTCAGGCCTTCCACACCAGAGTCCTGAGGTTCTGCTCTTCGGACTCTGAGCTGCAGTCTTATATGGAGATGCCCCTGGAATGTATTTATACAGAGAGGAGGCGGCGGAGGTCAACAAAAAGAGAGATTTTCAATATTTTGCAAGCGGCCTATGTAAGCAAGCCAGGCGCAGCTCTGGCCGAGGAGATGGGCTTTCACCTCAGTGATGACGTATTATTCGGGGCTTTTGCTCAAAGCAAACCTGACTCGTCTGAGGCAACAAACAGGTCTGCTGTCTGTGCGGTTTCAGTGAAAACAATCAACGAATTCTTCAACAATATTGTTGTGGACAAACACAGTAGTGGCTGTCTTCAACATTTTTACGAGCCAGATAGCAAATATTGCAAAAACAAGGTAAGAGATAAACACTTAATCATTTTTCTTTTTTTTTTTACTTTTTAATAGTGCTTTTGCTGTGCTATAATATCAGGGTTTCAAGAAAATAAATGTTTTGTATTAGTGGAAAGGAACTCATGGGTTTTGCATAAATACTAGAAATGGGAGAACAAACACGATGGATCTGGTTTGAGGATTATAGCGAAAACCAGTTTTCCTAGAATTTCAAATATGGTAATCATAAGCTTCGGGCCTTATTTATGTTTTTGTACCCGTGTATACATGTTTTGACCTCGTGGCGTTATGCTGTCAGTTGACAGTAAATACTGGGTTTGTTTAGTAAAACCCTAAGAGTTCCTTGTGTACATATGTCTTTAATCACGCCTGGTGTACCACACACTTGAGCACGATCGCGTTTTAAGACACGCCATTTACAGCAGCCGTTTGACTATTTTCTTTTTTTATATATATTATTATTTTTCATATTCATTGAAACTAAGCAGAAATGCAGCATATTTCACACAGAGAACTCAAGACAATAATAAAAAAAAAATTGATTGGAAGAATACTACAAATAAATTCAAGCATCTAGGCACAAAGGTTCATTTTCTCTTCCCTTTACAAAGTATTTAGAAAAGCAAGCAGATTCCCATATATTTTGGAGATTTTGACGTTTGCTATTATGATTTATAATGGCCATTTCCGGGCCCACCAGATCAATAAATTGATACCACCATTTGTCCTATCAATTGCCAGAAAGTCTGTACAACCTGGCATGTAATAAACATGTGCACGGTAACAGAATTGTCAATTTAGCATCTAGGAAACTTTGAATCTACCTGATATCCCCATTTATGCATCCTCTCTGGAGTATAATAAACGTCCTGAATACATTTATAATGGTGAATCTTAAGCCTAGAAACATTCAAAAGTGTATGCCTTTCATCTATATTTTCACTGGTAGATGAGATTATAAAGGATGAAGCCCACGTTTTCCAGTAAATGTACATACATGTGTTTGTCTGCATTGGTGAATGCACTGCAAGTTTCTCATGGGCAGCAATGTGAGACAAGCTGTCAATGGCATAGCTCTCTAACACGTTGATATATACTGACGGCATCAGCTGCAGCTGAAGGAACTGCTGTGCCTGGCTCTGCAATGTTGTTAAAGTGTTGGTCTCCGACTCCGATCTATATTGGCTGTCAAGAAATATCATTAACAGTAGTGGTAAAAAAATACATTTAGGGTTCTATAGCAGTCCACATAAGTCTAAAGCAACTTATGTACGCAAATTGAAGACATTGATGCGCTGACGCAGAGTAACATATACCTAAAGTTACATGTAAATAGCAGGATCTAAACCTCTCTAGAAACATGTGTGGTGCAATGCTGATCACTGATATTTTAGATTTTTTTTTGCAAACAATTTTCTTAAAGCAGTGTTTGGCAGCTTCTCTAAAGAGCTCAAAACAGACAGTTACCCCTTTCTGAAATAGAAGCATGGTGAGTGTGCATGTGCTATGGAGAGTAGTGGTCACTCGACTCACGTGCTACCTGTGCTGTGCACAGTATATTTTATCTTCTTCTGTTTGGTTTCTAAGTGCTTTATTCCACAGGTACTATCATGTGTCACACTTCTTCACATCAGCATTTGTAAACATCTGTCTTTTATTCTCATCTTCCTTGACCTCTCCTGGCGATTTCTGAACCTCCTCCACCCTCATTAGTTGGTGCCCCACAGGGCTCGGGTCTACTTTAATTACACTCCACTGGTCCCAAGTAGCTCTGATTACTGTAAGACCCTCTACTCCATCTCCCTAAATCTAAGTAACACCCCACGAGGCAATAATCCACACGGCTGCTCATCTTGCGACTGGCAATGGCCCGATCGATCACATCACCCCAATCGCTAAATGCTCTCTAATGGCTCCCTTTGGAAGCAAGATTGTCCTTCAAGCACACTTACATCACCTACAATGTGGCTCACCTCAGCACACCAAAATACCTCTTGTAGAAATTCAAGATATCTGGAGGTGCCCACACTTCCAGAGGCATAAGTAGATTATGATGATAATTCTCAAAAACACAAGACACTGAAACAGACCTCCAGAACGGCACATAAACTCTGGTATTCCTTGCCTCTCTGCCTCAGGAAAGCACTTATCTGCAACATCTTCAGATAAGAACTCAAGAAATACCCAACCAAGAAGTAGACTAACAGTGCATAAGCCTCGCTGCTTTAGAACTGTACAACCCTTAGACCGACAGACATGTTGTTCCACAGGAAACCAGTCTGAACTTTAAATGTATGACACTTTCTTCTGGCATTGCAAAAACACCTAATCTTTCACTTTGTTTGGCTTCTCCTACATTGATGCTGTGTAAGGATGATAGCTGGGTGGGTATCCGGCTTTCTGTCTCTCACTTTCTAGACCATTCATCATATAAGCAAGAAATAAATCATGTTGTGCTTTCATACTTTGTTGCCATGAAACCATTCTGAAAGCAACGAGGATCTTTCTGTTGAATGCCTTCACATTTTTTTCTTCTTTAAGCAAATTTGTCCCGTTCAATTTTTCGATTTCAATAGATCATATGAATGCAACTGAATTCTGAATGACAATGGAACTGTTAAACCCAGATATCTATGTTAACGGCAATTTTTCAAAGAAGCTATATATGTATGTTTGTATTTCTTGCACATGCGGACAACGAATCGTGGGCGGCGACGGAGCTCCTTGCTACCCGCGATCTCCCTGGCCTCACCCAGCAGCCATCGCCTCCCCACTTCCACAGGAGAGGCACTGACCTGGGAGAACCCCCACCTCCCCCCCGCCACATCTAAAGTGGCAGCGGCTGGAGCATGGACATTTGGCCCTGCCCAGAGCACTTGGACTGTCCTGGTCTACCTGCGGCTGCGGCAGTGAGTTTCAAGGGGCTGGTGCCCTCTTCTTTTGCTGCTGCTTTGGGGAACCTGTGAATGGGTCAGCCGGACCCTCCTCCCCCACTCTATCACCCTCAATACCTCCTGGCTACAGCCCTAGCACAAGGACTAAGATGAAAGCCTCCCTTTGATCGTAGGGGCCACCTTGATTACACCCATGGCCATACCAGTGAGTTCCTTTGAGGGAGATGCCCCCGCTCAGGGGTCACTTCGGGGCGCACGCAGACGGGTCGGCTCCCACTACTCCAGTTTCTCTCCTTCAGCACTGAACCAATGACAACCTTTTCTCCATTTACAAACTCCCCTAAACCGGCTATGGAGCCTTCATGCCCTACTGTGCCATTCCCATAGTTGACACCCAGCATGAGCTCAAGAACAGCCCCAGGCTCCAGCACACCGCCTTCGCCCACCACCACCTGGCCCACTATCCATACGGCCATCACCACTTAGGGATCCCTCCAGGCCCTAGATTACTGACTGTGAGTGCAACAGCACGCTGAATATCTGGTTGGATGAGCACTGCAAAAACACCAGCAATGGCGAGAAGATCTTGCTATTTGAATATGTTATATATATTTGTCCAATCATAATTGCTTCAACTTTTCTTAAATTCTAATCTTGACTGAATTTACAACTTGTATATATGTAACTCTAACCACTAGTATCTATAGTAGGCGTATGTACTTACTACCATTCTTATGTGAGTTTAAAGTTGACCTGTTTCGCATCTTTTATGTAATTCATGTACTTTGGAGTCCTTATGTAACTAGTTCTAATGAAAGCGCTCTGAAACCTTCGGGTAAAGTTTGTGATATAGAAAAGCACATAAATAATATTAATAATTTGCCATTGGTGGTTCCTACCTGAAGGCAATTCTCTTAATAAAGAACAAATGGACGCTTTGATTAACAGACCATTCAATATTTTTTCTGTCTCTTTTCCAAGTCAGAATGATCCTGTTGTTCACAGGGGGGTAGCTTGGTCAGTAAGATTGGGGGTGTAACCTTTAAATTTACGAACAATCATGCTAGCATACCTTCTTAAAATACATTATGATAAGCAGGACACACGGGGAGGTTAATTGGAAGTGGAAAGAGAGAAGAACACGGATTGTTAGAGGTACTTATAACACAATCGTTTTTAACTCCTTGCGTGCTGGTGACGGAACTACTCCGTCACCAGCCACGGACTCGCTGTGCTGGTGACGGAGTGGTTCCGCCACGGCCCGGCCGCCGCGCCTGCGCGGCATAAATTTCGCGAAGCGTGGCATGTTCTATTGAGCGGGCGGGGCCGTGACGGAACCACTCCGTCACAAGCACAGCGCGCCCGTGGCTTGTGATGGAGTGGTTCCGTCACGAGCATGGCGGTGCTGCATGGCCCCCCTCCTCCCAGCGCCGCAGCGGAATTACCGCCACGGTCAAGGGGTTAAACTAACTACGTTTTTAGGCAGCGACGAGAGAAAGAGAGAGAGTGTGTGTGTGTGTGTGTGTGTTTGTCAGCGAGGGCATGTAAACATCCAGGATGATATCAGGCAGACACTTCACTATACCCGACTCAAAGCACCTGTACGCAACTATTTACTACAGAATACATTTCTTAGTCAGGTGCAACACCCCCAAACACCCCTCTGAAGCATTTTGCGATGCAGTGCGCGCTACAAAATTCGTTTTAATAATTAAATTGTGTACTTACCTGCAATTATCCATATGCCAGTTTTTAGGTCCCTCCACCCTGCCCCTCCCAGTCCCCACCTCCCTACCCCATCGTAACTCCCTCTACGGCCCGCGGCTGTCAGCACTTCATTCAGTGGGGGCCCAAATTCTTGGTAGGGTGGACGGTGTTCACCCTGTGAATATAGTGGGTGGACACAGTCCACCCGGGTGTATCCCCTGCTCTTGCCCTGCCTGTTGTTGATGTTTTACAAGAACCCTGCACTCCTTGTAGCTGCCCCTCCACCCTGCAGCAGCCGAGAACCAGGGAGCCCGAGCGGGACGCAAGACACACTGATGTTGTTGCACCGTAGAGTGCTGCTCTAAACAAGAATGACTTTGCAGAGGTGCCCTTGCAGCTGAGCAGGACTTGAGAGCATTCTGCCGGCACGGGCCCGCCTGGCCAGCCACTACAGAAGGGTGCATTCATCGCACACTCGGGCCACAGTGACACTCTATTTTTAGCCTCTTCAAACCCCTTGTGCCGAAAAGGAGGGCCCCAAGTCAGACGAATGGCGCTTTAAGTACCTCTCGATGCGCCTTCCTAAATCATTATGTGTTTGGAACAAGTGTGCTCTGTTCTAAGCCAATATTTGCTCCTTTCTAACATTTGCTCCTTGTTTCATCGCTGGGAAGAGAATAGGACTGTGTGTGTGTGTGCAGCCGCGCTCATACCTGTTTCCATGGGCCCTGTGTCTTAAAGCAGAGGGACAGGGATAATGCAACAATTCTGACGAGACAAAATGCCCTGAAGTTCGGTCTTCCCTGATATAGAAATTGATATAATATTTCCTCATCTCCCAAAATGCATGCGGTGCCCCACATTTCAGGGTATTAATATGCTTACAGCATGAATAAAAGGCTCTCCCCGGAACTCATGGAAAAGGTAAAGGGAATGCCGGTGGGATTGCAGGAGCACGTGACTGCAATGGCTCAGCCTACACCGAATCACTATTACTTTTGAAAGGCCTATTGGGTGCTCTTTGCACAAAAATGTCCAACAGATCACTTTAAAGAAAATAGAGGCGATTGTTTCATTGTTTGACAAAGAAGCCAATAAAAGGTGTGATTTGGTTCATAATATTTTCGTTTGGACTAGTCGCTGTGCAGTCTGCTAAAGCTTGCTGGCTCTCTGTAGAGAAATTGTTGTTGTCTACAACTGTCTGAATGGTGTAGCCTCCATCAGGCAGTGACCCCTTCCCATCACTAGTGCTTATCAGTGCTGAGCTGGATGGTGCAGAACAAACTTGCTTGGAGGTACTCTTAGAAGAGCACAGAGTCCAGAATTAGAACAGTGCTCGATCTGTTCGATTTACGAAAAGGATTTTTGGTAGATCCAGATATCACTCAATAGAACAGGCATTAGTAACTGTTCGAAGGACCAGATTGGCTGGAATGGCATGTTTCCAATATAGTCCTTGATTGAATTCCCAGTCTCCTGTACCTTCTACACAAAGAATTTCTTTTTGTTTGTTGCTTAGAAGATAGGCCATTTATAATCCGCTTGGAACTCCTGCAGATCTACCTTTGTGACATCGGAAGGATGTTTCTTTCAGACCTTTGACTTTTCCTGACTTTATTTTTGGTAAACAACCTTTACAACGAAACATTTACAACGCACTACCATTACAACGCGGTCATTACAACGCAAACTATTACATTGCATTGCGCTGGGGGGCGCTCTAGGATAGGGAATAGGTTAATTTACTATCCAATAACCTTCCCTAGTGTCCACGGGGACTGGAGTTGGAATAGTAAATTAAACTATTCACTATCCAACACCCAAAAGCACTATGCGTTGTAATGGATTGCGATGTAAAAACCACGTTGTAAAGGCAGGCGTTGTAATAGCCTGCGTAGTAACGTCATACATCCTTTATTTTTATTGCCTTTGGTGAAGAACACTTATTACGATTTTGAGGTGCATAAGATTTGTGCTGCTTAAGTGAAGACATTTAATCAGCTATTGACTTAGAACAAAATTATATTCTAGTGCAATTATTGTGTGCTCTGACATCAAATCCACAAGCAGGAGCCTGTATGTGCCCCATGAATGGGCTACCATCTCTATGGCTCTAAACCCTTAATTCTCGGCTTAAGTCATTCATTCATCTAATACCTAGTCCAGAGTGAATCGTCACATGCTCTAAACAATTTTCCAATACCTCCTGCACATCCGAGAGCCTATTTTACAAGCCAAAGAAAGGACAATGTTAAGCCTTTTCTGTGTGGCGGCCAGTCACAGTTGTAATTAGACCAACTTCTGTTGCTATCTAAAAACATACAGCCATAAAAACCTTCTGGCATCTCTTTAAAATTCTGACGTCCAACTCTCACAAGTCAAGAGCACCTTCAGTCAATTCGATAACTTGTCTAGTTCCTCCACCAACGTCTCTTTAGAGCGCTCTTTGCTGTGCAACAATTTAAAACTCTACCTTTTCAAAATATATGTATTTTTCATTTAAATGACATGTTTTTAGGTTGGCCTCATCCATGGGTGCGTTAAAGGCATATACCCTCGTCCTGCATTGAAAGAAGGACATCAATATAGAACCGGGGTGACTTGACCTTAGCAGAGGGACATGGAGTGGGCTCTAACAATCTGGGCCAAATAGAACCATACCACCTGGCAACATGATTTATGACCAACAAGATCTCAGGCTTGTTAGAATTCAGTTGGAGAAACTGAAAGACATTTAAGACCGAACTGCTGAAGACTTTCCTCTGCTGTGTGAGTAGCACAATGAGCAAACTCTTCCTGAATATCACCATGGCCAAATTGCGTTTATGTTTGTACTGGTCTCATGTAGGCCAGGGACTTTGAAAATGCATGTTCTAGATTCCTTGGCCTAACACCCCTTACCAGGGCCGGACTGGCTACCGGGCGTTTTGGAATGCTGCTGAGCTGGGGGCTGATTTCGTTGATGGGGACCTGCGTGTGCTGAATGAAATTCGTTTTGCTTTGTTTATTTCAAAGCACACGCAGGTCTCCATCAACGAAATCAGCCCCCACCACAGTGAAATCAGCCCCAAGCTCGGCAGCATTCCAAAACGCCCGGTAGTCAGTCCGGCCCTGCCCCTTAATCTTGTCACACAACGCTGCTCATAATATTTCACCCTCTTACAATGAGGCCTCTGCTGTGGTTCTTCTCATGTCCAGTAGTCTCAAACCTGTCCTTTACTCTCTTATCACATGTCAGTCTTCCTTCTAACTCTTCAACTCCTTCCTTCTCTAACCTACGTGTTTGAACTTTTACTTTTTAGGTCAAAGCCTTTCAGACAACAGAGCTGTCTGATTTGCAAATACTTCTTGGGGACATTCTGAAAGCTTCCCTAGAAATGCATTCCATGAATTGCTTACCATTGGCTTTGTGGTTTATAACTCACATTTGCTTGATTTCAATTTGCTGTCTTTAATTTGTTTGAGGCAGTCCGCATGTCTTTGCCCCTCCCATGGTGCAAGACCTGTTTACGACCTCTCTGACTTGCTCTTTGTTTTCTTCCACAAGTGCTCACTTTCTGTAAACAGGCCTTTATGTTTTGTTCTTATCTTGTCACATTTGCTGTGCATTCAAAGACAGAGGTCAAATGTCAGGCTCTGTCTTCCGAGGTAGATTCGAATTTACTTTTATTTCTCTGACTTCAAAGTGATAGGATTTATGACAGTCTTGCTGGGTACTGGTGGAGTGCAGAAGGAAAGACTTGAGGGTGTTATTTTGTTCTAGCACAAAACAAAATTTAAATGCCAGTAAATTAACTTTACACATTTTTGTCAATATATCATAATTAGGAAAGCACAAATGAAGTACTTTTTTTCGTAATTCTGAAGTGTGGTGGAAACACACATTTGAATATGATCAAAACAAATCAATAAATTAGGTAATGCCATTGCCACACATTATCATTCGTCCACTGTATAGTTTTATCATTAAAACCTAATATTAGTGTAAATGTAATTGTCATTTCAGTTGAAAATGCATTGTCTGTAATGGTAGTGCGCTACCACACAATGCATATTCCACCCTACCCATCTCCAATCTACACCACTCTATTCCACTCTACGCCACGCCACTCTACAACACTATATACATAACAATCTACAACATTCTAATCCCATCTACGCTATGCCACTCCACTCTACGATACGCCACTCTACTCCACTCTTTGCCGCTCTGCTCCACTCTACACCCCTGGAGTCTACTCCACAACACTCTATGCCACTCACTCTACAACACTCTGTATACCACTCTACGCCACTATACTCAATACTCTCTATGCAACTTAACTCCACTCTATGCCATTCATGCTAAACCACTCTAATCTATGACAATTTACTGCACTCTACGCTAAGCCACTCCACTCTATGGAACGCCACTCTACTCTACTCTATAACACTTTACTCCACTCTTGCTTCACCACTCTACAATATGCCACTCTACACTCCTCCACTGTACGTCACTGCACTCTGTGACACTCTACTCTATGACACTCTACTCCACTCTATGCCACTTTAGGCCACTCCACGACATGTCACTGTTCAATACTCTACAAAAAGACACTCCAGTCTCCACCCCTCCACTCTACAGCACCATACTCCACTCTACGCCTCTCTACTATACTCTACTCCACTGTGTGCCACTCAACACCACACTATGACACCCTACTTTACTCCACGACACTCTACACCACTACACTCAACGCCGCTCCAGTCAATGCCACTGTACTCCACTCTACGCTACTCCAGTCCACAACACTATGCAACCCTCCACTCTATGACACTCCACTCTACCACCCTCCACTTTAAGAACTTCCATGATACTCTATGACACTCCACAACACTTTACTCTACAACACTCCACTCTGGGCTGCCACTCTGTGCCACACTATGCCACTCCACTGTACGACTCTCCATGACACTCCACGCCACTCCACTCCATTCTACTCCACTCTTCGCTACTCCACTTACGACACTCTTTCTCACTCTACAACACTCTACTTTTTTCTATGGTACGCCACTCAACGACAGTACTCTACATAACTCTCCTCTACTCTATACCACAACACTCTATGACACTCTACTTCACTCTCTGCCGCTACACACTATGCCCCTCCACTCTACGCCCCTCCATTCTAAACCACTGTGCGCCACTCCACTCTACAACACTCACAACCGTTCTACTCCATTCTACTCCACCCTACTCCATGACACTCCACTTTACTCAATGCTGTTCCACAACACTCCACTATACCCTCCGACTCTCCACTCCACGACACTCCACTCTGCAACACTCCACTCTTCACCACTTCTCGACACTCTACTGTACGCCACTCTTCGCCACTTTACTCCACTGAACACTGCTCTCCTCCACGCCACTAACTTTTAGCCATGCTGAACAGCAGCTGTGCTGGTGCACAACATGGCTAATAACACATTGTCAAAGCCAATAGCTCTTGCATAGGTTCTTGCATACACTTTGCCAATGCTTGTTTTGTTTATTGTCCTTTCTTTTTACTTCCGTCATATTGAGGCTGAACCAACACTCTACTGTATGTTTACCAAGCGGCATGACACACACACGTGGTCACTGTCATTTTTGCGAAGATTGTCCTTCCTCAGTTACCAGTGTAGACATTATAGAAGTTAAAAAATAATAAAACATGTTTATGGTGAAGAATTTTACAGATAAAAACCGGAGGCCCTTCTCTGGGGAGAGAAGTGTTGTTTGGTGCACTGGTCAGCCGGCCCGATGAGAGGACGGAGGACCGCTCCATCCCGTTTTATTTTGCTGCCTGCCCTTGTCTGCTTTATGGGGATAATATATTGACACACGATGAGCTGTACGTGAACCTTGCCTCTGGGGAAATAGTCACAAACACTAAATGCTTTCATTCAACGTCAGGAATGCATATCTTATTTTCCCCGGTTTGAAGAAACATGATTATCGTGCGGCGGGTGCAAGGGTAGTCCAGGCCTCAGCTGTTGGAGTCCATCTCCCCTGCTCTCCAAGGAGCAGATTCATTTAAGGCAAAATGAAAGGCGCTCTCTTTTTAAGCGGTTTCCATAGTGTGCGTGTTGAGAAAAGCTTTTAATAATAGAAATCAAAGGGAACACAACGTGACCGCCAAGAGTCCCTCCTTGCTTTATTTGAAGGGCAAAGCCATGAATAATATTATTCCCAAGAGCCAGGGTCCTCTCTCCCATCAGTGCTAACCTGGCCCTTTCCTCTGGTTCTTCTTTGCACATTGTTGTTCTATCATACTCTGTCTGCAGAGAGCACTCCTAACACAGATCACTCATGTTATGCCAGCATTTGTTTTCTAGACGGAGCTTGACCAGTAAAATAATACAGGGAAAGGTCAAACGCAGAACAAGTGGAATTTTTTTTCAAAAGATTGGAAGTGTTATGAATATTCTCCTATAAGACATATGGAATCATCTTTAATTTTATTTCACACAAGTGATGAATGTACTTTGTAACCTTCCGAGAGTATGCTTTGGGTGTAGATAGTTCATGGGGAAGAGCTGATGTCAATTTCTACACCGTTAAAATGAGCCGTGCATTCTTAAAACCCATACCCCAAGAAGAGTGATTAGAATGCTTGGTGAATTATTAATTAAAATGAGGCCCCTGCGTAAATGGCACTGCTAAGACCCTCATTATGAATGGATCCGAAATTATTTCGGCAATTCAAGTCCCCCAAGGAGCTGCCAATATGGTAGTGGAAACTTCTGCGAGACGGAGTTACTGCGAGATAACTAGGGAGACCCTGGGGGTTCCCTCATACATTAGGAATCACAGGGGGAATTAGTTATTCCCTCCTTATTTCTCTGTTGGCTGCTTTCACCAGGTCGAGGCTCAAGGAAATATTTCTGGATCTTCAATTTTGCCTCAAACCTTGGAATCCCGATGGCCTGGTAACTTTCTTAACAATTGTAATAATAGCATAATTCAGCCCTAAATCTGCCAAGAGAGACCCAGACACTATCGGCCTGATTCATGAACCGAAATTGCGCTCGCAATAGCTGCGAAAAAGCTAATGCGAGCGCAACAGTCAAAATCGGTATTCATGAAGAAAATAGCGAATTCGCAAACACAGAATAACGAATACGCAAAAATATTCGCAGAATCCCGGCAGTAGCCCATTTGCGAATCGGAAATTGCCAGGAACCACGGATACAGCGAAAAATATTGCGAAACCGCAATATAATCGCTATTCAAGAAAAATCGCTAATTGCGAAAAACCCGTAAATCGCAAATTGCGAGGCGCATTTTAAGGACAACCCAAAGCAGGTGGTAACCATCAAAGCCTATGAATTTTTTTTTTTTAAAAACCGTTACCCAATCAGGAACAGGTGCTGGCCTGACCAAACACACTTAAGGAGATGCAGCAGCAGCATTAGGAGTCTCACAATGCCAGGACTCTACATGGTGGTCAGGCGGCGAAGGCTACAGCGAGCAGCACGGAGGAGACGTAGGATCCATGAGAGGATATTCCGCCAGCGGGTCACCCTGCTGGGCCAAACCAGAGAGCAAATATACGCAAAGTACCGCCTGAATGGGGCAATGATCCTCAAGCTAATTCAGGACCTTGACCCCCTGATGCAGCACCCAAGAAGGCGGACCAATGCCGTGCCCACACATGTCCAGGTATTGTGCAGCCTGCACCTTCTGGCCTCCGGGAGCTTCCAGGGGATAGTTGCTGTTGCAGGGGGGATATCCCAGCCCACCATGTCCCGCTGCCTGAGGAGTTTCCTAAATGCAATGCTGACCCAGCTACACCACCACATCAAATTTCCCACCAGCCAACAGGAGTTGGATGAGACCAAGCATCAATTCTACAATGTTGCGCATTTCCCACATGTGATAGGATGCATTGACTGTACCCACATCGCCATCTGCCCACCAGCTGAAACGGAGTACATGTACCGCAACCGCAAGTCCTACCACTCCCTCAACATCCAGATGGTGTGCAATGCTAAGACATACATCACGGACATAGTGGCACAGTACCCGGGGAGCACACATGACTCCTTCATATTCCGGCACAGCGGCCTCCACACACGACTGGCCAGGGGAGACTTTGGTGAAGGACACCTACTTGGTAAGTACACTTGGCCCACAATGTTACACTGTGATGAAGTAGCTGCGCTGCACAGGCACTCACCCTCTGCTCCTCTCATGCAGGTGACAGTGGCTACGCCCTCCGTGAATACCTCCTCACCCCATACCTCAACCCTGCTACACCACAGCAACGGCGTTACAATGTAGCACACATACGCACAAGGAATTGCATTGAGAGGACATTTGGGCTACTAAAGAGCAGATTCCGCATACTGCACAAGACTGGTGGGGCCATGTACTACAGTCCTGATGTGTGCTGCCGCATTGTGGCTGTGTGTGCAATACTGCACAACATTGCTACCAGGCGCCGGATACCTGTAGAGATCTCTGGCAGTGAGTCGGAAGGGGACGACCGGCCACCTGAACATGTGCGTCAAGCACGCGGGGAGAATCCAGCTGAAGGACACAGACGCCGCAACCACATCACAATGAACAGTTTCTAGTGCACCCACTCCCCTCACCCCACAATTCACAAATGCATGCCAATGGAAATAATGACAGGAGGCCGATGTACAATGCTAGAATAAATATGTTCGAGGCATATGGGCTGCAGATGGTACATTTATGAATAGATCGCTATCTGGTGTTGGGCTCGGATGATTGCACTTTGTTTTTCTTCTGGAGAAGTCTTTGTCGTCATAGGTGACTCCTCCTCTCGGTGTTAGTGCGCATGGGCATCGGCTCCATCCTTAGATTGTTTTTTTCCGCCATCGGGTTCGGATGAGGATCGAAGCGCTCCGGACCGACTTCAACAAAGAAGGTTATAACCGGCGCGTATTCCTTTCCAAATCGACGGTATCGTTATCGAACGCGACTTCACTCCATACCGACGCGATTCGAAGGACGACGACTACGAGAAACTCGACGTAGTCCAGCCCGGGGTCCATGGAAAGGACTCCATTCAAAAAATGTCCAACGTGTGGTGCTAAGTTCCCACACAAGGACCTACACGAAGTGTGCAACCTCTGCTTGTCCCCTGAACACGAATCCAGGGACTGTGAGGCCTGTGCAGCGTTCTCGTCAAAGTCGACGATTAGAAACCGTCGAGCCCGAAGACACGAGGTATCGAGAATGCAGTCACAAGCAATCCCGGAGCTGTTCGAGGACCAGCACCCAGAAGAGGAGGAAGAAGAGGCCGACGAGGCGGGGTCAGAAGCGGACGAGTCCGACGTCGAGGAAATCGACGTCCAACAAACCGTGAGTGACGACGTCCCTTTACCGAAAAACAGACCCCGCACGGTGTCGACCCCGCCCTCGAGCCCGGTCAGACAACCGAAAAAAGTTTCCAACGCCCCGCCTTCGAGCCCGGCAACGAAACAGAAACCGAAACACTCGGTCCCCCATCATAGTGGTTCCGGTTCCGATAAACCGACCACATCGACACCGAAGCACCAGGTCAAGGAAAGCTCGAAGTCAAAGCAGTCCATGTCGACACCGAAGCACGCTTCGGCGCCGAAAACACCCTCGACACCGGGGACATCTTCGATACCGAAGAAGTCGGATCCGAACAAAACTTCGGCACCGAAAATACAAATGGACATTTCAAAGAAAAAACACCTTTCGGAACTGAAAACTGCGGTACCGACACAGGAACACGGAACGGATCCTAAACAAAAGACTTTGTTTATTGACCCAAAGACTGGCAAGGTAGTCACAGAACTACCTAAAAAGAGGAAACATGAACATTTGGACGACAAGGCTCATCCAAAGAAGAGAACAATGGGGACGAATACAACTCCTCCCCCTTCTCCCAAACCTCACACACCATCTTCGCCTCTTCCTCACAATAGGCCAGATATTCCTCCCACACGTCCATCTACACCTACAACAGATGGAGAGAGTGACACAGGGGAGGGGGGACACCCTGGGGATGATGAGGACACAATCCCAGAGGAGGCAGACCCATGGGAGGAGTATAATGTGGGATCAGGTAATGATACCGACCTTGAGTCATATCCCTCAAAACCTTCACCTCCTGATGACAATACTGGGTTTGCACAACTCATTACTAGAGCAGCAACATTTCATAAGGTAGACCTACATACAGAACCTCTAGTACAGGACTTCTTATTAGAGACACTACCTACTGCACAAAAAACATCAGGAACACTACCAATGCTAAAAGGCCTTCTCAGTCATACATCAGAGATATTCAAAGACCCAGTGAGGGCTAGGGTATTGAACCCAAGAATTGATAAAAAATATAGGGCAGCTCCAAAAGACCCAATATACATTAAGGGACAAATTCCTCTAGACTCACTAGTGGTCACAAACGCTCGCAAGAGAGCTAACTCTTTATCTACAGGAGAAGCGCCACCTCCTGACAAAGAGTCTAAACTAATAGATGCCTCTGGCAAGAGAGTAGCATCTCAAGCGGCAAACAGTTGGCGCATAGCTAATACGCAAGCACTACTTGCAAGGTATGACAGAGCGCATTATGATGAGTTAGAAACACTCATCAAACATCTCCCTAAAGAACATCAAAAGAGAGCTGATCAACTTATACAAGAAGGGAAGTTAATTACTAACACTTCAATAAAGTGCGCCCTAGACGCGGCAGAAACTGCGGCAAGGTCGACAAATACAAGCATCATGTTAAGGAGACATGCATGGCTCAGAGTGTCAGGATTCAAACAAGAGGTACAAACCTCGTTACTGAACCAACCTTTTGATGGGAAAACACTTTTTGGCACAGGGACAGATGAGGCCCTAGAAAAAATGAAAAAGGATACAGAAACGGCTAAATCAATGGGAGCATTGCAACAGCCGACACAAAGAGGTTCCTTTCGTAGATCCACCTATAGAGGAGGATCCAAAAGTACAGGTACAAACCAACAGCAAACCTCTTTTACACCTACATCGCCCAGAGGTAATTCTAGAGGTGGATACAGGGGTAACAACAACAAGGGTAGAGGTCGCGGAAACAACAACAACCGCAACTCTCCAACCCCAAAACAGTAACTTCATAGAGCTTCCCCCAGACCATATAACACCGGTAGGGGGACGCCTATCACAGTTCCTACCTGTCTGGGAAAACATCACATCAGACAAGTGGGTAAGACAAATTATCCAACATGGTTATTGCCTAGAACTCACAGCTACCCCACCAAACATCCCCCCCAAACAGCGTCCAATGAAACAAGATCATCTGACACTGTTAAAACAGGAAGTAATATCACTGCTAGAAAAGCATGCCATAGAGAAGGTTCCACAGCACCAACAGGGAACAGGAGTATACTCCCTATACTTCCTAATCCCCAAAAAGGACGGGTCTCTAAGGCCAATACTGGACCTAAGACCTCTCAACGCATACATAAATTCGGAACATTTCCACATGGTCACGCTCCAACAAGTACTTCCTTTACTGAAGAAAGGGGACTTTCTTTCTACACTGGATCTAAAAGACGCTTACTTTCATATCCCTATTCACAAAGCCCACAGGAAATACCTCAGGTTTGTGGTAGAAGGACAACATTATCAGTTCAAAGTCCTCCCATTTGGTGTCACGACGGCACCAAGGGTGTTCACAAAATGTCTGGCAGTGGTAGCAGCTCACCTAAGAAGACAACAAATTCATGTCTTCCCATACTTTGACGACTGGCTAATAAAAGCCAGGTCGCAAGAGGAGTGTCTGCAACACACACAAAAGACAATTCAGCTACTACACCAGCTAGGGTTCACGGTGAACTACACAAAGTCACACCTACAACCAAACAAAGTTCAACAATATCTGGGGGCTACCATAGACACAGAAAAAGCCAAAGTGTACCCCAACCCAATCAGAGTCCAAGCAATGCTTACAATCATTCAGAGATTTCAGCCACAACACTCACTAACAGCAAGAGTGTTCATGCAGCTATTAGGCATGATGTCATCCTGCATACTGCTAATACCATATGCAAAACTACAAATGCGTCCGCTACAAGAATGCTTAGCGACACAGTGGAATCAGGCTCAAGGACAGATTACGGATCTGGTGTTGGTAGACGACCGCACACACCGCTCTCTGAAGTGGTGGAACAGAACAAACATTACCAAGGGGCGGTCGTTCCTAGAGCCAATTCCACAGGTGACAATAACAGCAGACGCATCGCTCACCGGATGGGGAGCACATATGGACAAATACACAGTACAAGGAAGGTGGAGTGTGCAGGAAAGAACACTGCACATCAACTATCTAGAACTACTGGCAGTGTTTCTAGCATTGAAAGCCTTTCAGATACATGTTATCCACAAAGCAGTCCTGATCAGAACAGACAACATGACAGCAATGTATTATATTCAAAAACAGGGGGGGACGCACTCTCTCCAATTATCCAGACTAGCACAGGAAATTTGGAGATGGGCCATTCCTCAAAACATCTATCTGTTAGCCGAACACCTACCAGGAGTTCAAAACCAGATAGCAGACATCTTAAGCAGACAGTCGGAACAAATACACGAATGGGAACTGCACCAACAAATACTGCAGCCATTCTTCCAAAGATGGGGACAACCAGAGATAGACCTATTTGCCACTCATCAGAACGCAAAATGCCAAAGCTTCGCGTCCAGGTACCCACATCACCTGTCGCAGGGCAATGCGTTATGGATAAATTGGTCCAACAAATTTGCATACGCTTTTCCCCCTCTCCCACTAATCCCATTAGTGGTCAGGAAACTGCAACAACATTCAATGACCATGATACTAGTAGCACCCACGTGGGCAAGACAGCCGTGGTTCACCACGCTCCTGCAACTCTCACAAGTGCCACATCAAAAGCTACGAATTCTACCCATGCACCTTACACAGAACCATGGAGAAATAATGCACCCAGATCCAACTCAATTGAACTTAGCGATCTGGCTCCTGAAATCCTAGAATTTGGGTACTTAGATCTCCCCCCAAATTGCATGGAAATAATTAAACAAGCGAGACGTCCAACCACCAGAGCATGCTATGCAGCTAAGTGGAAGAGGTTTGCTATACACTGTACTAATAACAATATCAACCCTCTAGACGTATCAACAAGGGAGATTATTTGCTACTTGTTACACTTACAGCAATGTAATCTAGCGTACACATCTATCAGAGTACATCTAGCAGCTATAGCAGCATACCTACAAAACAGGCAGCGCATATCACTGTTCAGAGTACCAGCGATAAAAGCATTCATGGAAGGTCTTAAAAGAGTCATTCCACCAAGATTACCACCTTCCCCAGTCTGGAACCTCAACGTAGTACTCACCAGACTAATGGGGCCACCCTTCGAACCTATGCATAGGTGCGAAATACAATTCCTTACATGGAAGGTGGCATTCCTTATAGCCATTACCTCACTCAGAAGAGTAAGCGAGTTACAGGCATTAACAATACAAGAACCATTCCTACAGATACACCAGAATAAAGTGGTTCTTAGAACAAACCCAAAGTTCTTGCCTAAAGTAATTTCAGCATTCCACATCAATCAGCCAGTGGAATTACCAGTCTTCTTTCCAAAGCCACAGACGGTGGCAGAAAGGGCTCTACATACACTAGATGTTAAAAGAGCCATTTTGTACTACATAGAAAGAACACAAGACTTCAGGAAAACTAAACAACTATTTGTAGCATTTTCCCCAACACATAAGGGCAATCCTATCTCTAAAGCAGGCATCGCAAGATGGATTGTAAGATGTATACAAATATGTTACATTAAAGCAAAGAGAACATTAACTGTTCCTCCTAGAGCTCATTCCACAAGAAAACTAGGAGCATCTATGGCATTCTTAGGGAACATTCCCCTAGATGACATATGTAGAGCAGCAACTTGGTCTACACCACATACATTCACAAAGCACTACTGTGTTGATGTACAGGCTGCACAACAAGCCAGAGTGGGCCAAGCTGTATTAAAAACTCTATTTCAGACAGTTGCGACAGACACTGGTGACCACCGCTAGGGAGGTAACTGCTGTACAATCTATTCATAAATGTACCATCTGCAGCCCATATGCCTCGAACGGAATATGCTACTTACCAGTATGCATCTGTTCTTGGCATAGAGGGCTGCAGAGTGGTACATGCCCTCCCTGCCTCCCCGGAAACCTGTGTCTGTCCCAACATTATCTTATTTAGATACATTTACATGGGCATATCTTTATGTACTACACTACACTACTCCATCTAACCCTACTATGGCAAAACAATCTAAGGATGGAGCCGATGCCCATGCGCACTAACACCGAGAGGAGGAGTCACCTATGACGACAAAGACTTCTCCAGAAGAAAAACAAAGTGCAATCATCCGAGCCCAACACCAGATGGCGATCTATTCATGAATGTACCACTCTGCAGCCCTCTATGCCAAGAACAGATGCATACTGGTAAGTAGCATATTCCTATTGTTGAATGCACAATAATAATGACTTTTTGCAATTCTTAACATGTGAGCAGTATTGCGCCATACTCCTCTAAATCATACACAGGACATGCTTCTATCATCAGCATGTCCCTGCCAATGGACAGTAAAGTAAAGTGCGCCTCCGGCGCGCGGCACCCAATCGCCTTTCAGGCTCATCCTCTGGGACGGCACGTGAACCCGCAGTGGGCCTGCTGCTGCGGCGTAGCACACCAACCTGTGAGGCAGACAGGCTGCTGATACTGGAGGTCCCCTCACTAGTGTCGTCCCCACCACCATTGGCTGGGCCGGTTGGATGAAGTGCCAGTACGGCACTGGTGACCTGCTCCAAGACTCGCGCCACATCCTCGCAGCATTGCACCAGCTGCAGCTGCAAAGCTAGGCACCGACGTGAGAGCTGGGAGGTGGCATTATCAATGACATAGTTCGAGCGCGTGTAGGCAGATAGCCGCATAAGTAGCTGGCGGTGGCGGCGGCGGGCAGTGTTGCGCTGCGAGATGATGGCCGCAGTGTTCGCCTCCATAGCAGTTGTCATCCGCTCTATCCTGTCCGACACATTTCCTACACTGCGGCCAATGTTGTGGAGCTGGAGTTGCATTGCCCCTTGGCGTCGTGCCTGCAGTTGATGGATGCTCAGCATCCGGCGCTCAATGCTCTGCCCTGGCACGCGCACAGCCATCCCCCTCCTGCCGCTGCTTGCTTTGCTCTGCTGGCGAACCCTGCCATGCCTGCTGTGCTGCCTGGCCACAGTGGGTGTGCGCACTGTCTCCGCACTAGCAGCACCAGATGTTGAGGGTCCTGTTGGTGGTGGTGTTGCGGTTGACAATGGTGCAGCGCCTGATGGTGCTGGCGCAGATGGTGCTGGTCTGGCAGCAGGGATTGGTGCAGCGCCTGATGGTGCTGGTCTGGCAGCAGGGATTGGTGCAGCGCCTGATGGTGCTGGCGCAGATGGTGCTGGTCTGGCAGCAGGGATCGGTGCAGCGCCTGATGGTGCAGGATGTGTGGCTGTTGGGACCTCCTCTGCATCCTCTGGTGCCTCGTCTATGTGCAGCCTGTCGCTGTCGCTGCTGTTGTTGTCAGCGCCACCTGTGAGGGGAAGTGGACCTAGATTAATTGCATGTATCTGTCACACGTGCAGTTGCTACATGCATGCTGGCTGGCTTTCCCTGACTGGCTGTGGCATTGCGTACTTTGGGACATGTCTGGCTGCATTGGGGGTTTTGTACATTGTAGGCAGACTACATGTCCCACAATGCTTTTGGGCATGACCTAATGTGCATGGATTGCATGACTTGGGTTGATTATGGGAGGCTATAGGGTCATGGCCATTGTCAGGGGACATGGTCGCAGTCGCATGCCACTTACCTTGGCTGTCTTGGGTGGGTCAGGATGAGTCCAGAGTGATGACCCCTATACACGCCTCTGGCTCAAGTGTGTCCTCCACACGGTCCTCCAAGGGGGTGTTGGGAGGGACTGTAGGATCTCCACCTCCAGTAGCCAGGGTCTCGCCCAGCCTCTCTGCCACCCTCTCCTTGGCACGACCTCGGAGGTCGTACCACCTCTTTTTTAGCTCCTCGTGTCACGCCCACAGCGTTGACTTTTGTGCCGATCCCCAGCCACAGTCGGCGTTTCTCCGCTTCAGGCACCCTCCTGGATTCCTTTCCAAATAGTTTTGGATAGTTTTCTACCACTCCCTCTATCAGGTGTTCCAACTCCTGCTCACTAAATTTGAGCTTCCGCTTGCGCCCGGTGTCACTGTGCCCTGGTGCTGCATCCCCTGCCATTGCTGCAGTCACAAAAGTGAGGATTTGGAAGTTTTGAGGTGTTATGGAAGGAGCTCTGTGAGATGCAGCCTCGAGATCTGCCTCACTGTTCTGTTTGGGGGTGGGAACTGCCTGCTTCCTGGTTGTGATGTCATCACTGTACTCGAAATGCGACTTCCCGTTTTAGCGATCTCGCTATTAGCGAGATCACATTTAACGAACTCGCTAATAGCGATATCGCAATTCCTACACGGATTTTGACGGAAATAGCGATTTTCCAGCGATTTTTGAAATTCGCTAACGCTTTTTGCAGCCGCGTGCGAATCGCTTTATTTTCTTGCAGATTTTGATGAATGCCGGTCTGCGAATTCTAAATTGCGATTCACTGTCAATCGCAATTTAGAATTCGCAGAATTCGGTTTTCATCAATCAGGCCGTATTTCCTTTGTTTTAACAATCGTGTGGTATAGGGTTTGTGGAAAAATTCAAACTGGGGGGGGCACTACCAACCAGAATATAAGATCCTTAATTATTGCCCGGCGATGTCGCCTCTTGAACCCATAAAGAAGTTAAACTATTGAAGAGGCAGGCGCTGGAGACTGGAAGGCAGGAAACAAGGTTTTTATTCGCTCCGGAGGAGAACACAACGAAAACGGACAGAAGGTATCGTTCTGAGGTGCTCTAACTGCATCCCTGAGGCCTGGCCTCTTATACACAAGTTTATCTCTTTATTACATGTAACACATTCTCGTTGATACTTTGATGTACGGAAAGACATCCTCAGAATCCCCCCTTCCCAGCCCGTTCCCATGCAAGGCTACAGTGGAAGTCCCCGCCCCGTTCACAACAGGTGATGATCATCGCGCAGCTGGGTATTCCGCCGATTCACGGAGTGTGCGGGTTTCGATCGGATCTCGTGGGATGGGGGGGGGCTTTGATCATCTCGGGGGTCCTTTGAGGAGGGAAGCTTCCTATTGTATGGGGAGGGGCAAGAGATTGGTATCGGCAGAGCTAGGTGTCGGCCTGGGAACGGGGAAGACAAACGGGCACACGGGGAAAAGGGGTTTGCATCAAAAGGGCCGGAGGTCATGACGGGGAAGCAGGGAGGTGTCGCGCTGGGAACAGGATGAGGGCCTGGGGCAGAGCAGCGCCGAAGAGGGGTTTATGACTCAAGGCAGGTGCAAGCAGGGGGGGTTGCCAGCGAAGTTAGGAGAGAGAGAGAGAGACGCGCTGGCTCTCGGCGAGAGCAGGGAAGCCATGGTGTCCAAAATGGCGGCTGTTTTACGCGCACAAAAGGTTTAAGGAGAGCAAGAGGGCGCCGATAATGTTGACGGGTTTCAGCCTAACTTTTAACAGTCCTCCCTTTTCAACATATCTAGCCAACTTGCTTACTCAATGTCAATTTTCATCAAATTCCTAACTTCGGTATCATATAATGCCCTCATATGTTCGCTTCCAATGTCCACAGTTTTGGGAAAAATACAACTCGCACATAAAGAACACATAGGTGGCAAACATTGAATTCCTAAGCATAGGCCACATATTACAACTACGGGAATCAGGATAATGGTGAGCAGTCTCCAGCCCCAGCTTTTGACGGTGTCGCAGAACCAACCACCAAGCGACCATTCTTCTTGCTCTTGGTGAACTTCCGAAGATAGTCTGTGAAGATGTTCGATGGCTTTGTACACTGAGGGTGAGTTGTCCGGTATGTATGTACAACAGCTGGCCCCAATAATGCGGCATGCTCCTCCACGGTCCGCCAGAACCACATCTAGAACGAGGCGGTTCTGAAGAGCCACCAAACGGACCGCTTGGAGCTCGGCAGTGTTGTTGGCAAAGATGCCCGCTGTGATGTTCATGGTTGTCTCGACTGCCTGAGTCAAATGTCGGATGGCACGGCTGTTTGCCATCGGGCCCCAGAGGGGGACGAGTCCTTTCATAGCATCGAGGAACTGTGCCCCTGTTGAGTCGGCTTGCTCAACGTCTTTGGCTCGTTTTTGTCTGTGGTGATTCGCTGGGGCCACATAAGTTGGAGGAAGGACGAAGGAGATGTAGCAAGTGCCGCCCCAGCCTTTGGGGAGCCAGGTGTAGGCCTTCGTGCCACAGATGAAATACATGTTTGGGGATGACACAAAGGAAGGTGGATCCGTGGAGTCCAAAGTTCTGGTAAAGCGGCAAGCGCTGTGACCCACCAGCTGTGTCCCAAGTCCTTCTACACACATGTGGCCTGTGACGTTGATGACCGTCAGGGCCACAGTCAGAGTGGCAGCCGTTCGTTTCCGCAGATAGGAGAAGGTGGGTCTGGTTGGATTGTTGAACACCTGCATTTCGATTCGTTCTTTGGCCGGAATGTCCATTTGGATTGAGTCGCTGGGGGTCAGCGGGCAGAAGTGTGTCTTTGTCTTGTTTCGCCCGGCCCCATGAGAAGAATGTGCTGCAGCTCTGCTGGAGGTGGCATTTCCCGTATAGCTCTCTTGCAGGAGGATCAGCCAGGCAAGGCAGGAGCCGTGGACGGAGAAGGGTGAAGGGATGAATGGTATTGAATGTCCAGTGGCATGGGGTAGCAACCCACAGATCCAGCAGTTGGTGGCGTTGGTGGCAAGATTGTGCTGGTGAAGTAGCTGCACGAAAGAGTTGTTCCAAAACTCCTTTCGCCTCTCTCTTAGTTGAGGAGAGAGCGAAATTAGATAATGTTCCTTCGTGGTGGTAGGCTGAGCAGTGGTTAGGAATGTTTCGTGAGCAGGTGCGTGTTCTTCCATAATCCAGAGCGTAGTCATGAGGAGAAAACAGAGGAGGATTACGATGAAGAGTGCAATTGTCTTTGAGCTATGGAGTCTGTCTGTTCTCGGATTTCTGTAGTGGGTATTTCCTGTTGTCTCAGCCGGCTTCTTGTTTGGCGCTTCCATCATCTTCTTATCTGGCGCTTCCATCATCTTCGTCTTCAAGGTGCTCGGTAGTGGGCAGGACCACAGACTTAGTTTCAGCCTCTCTCCAGGTAACCCTTGGTAGTTTGGGTCACCGTTCTGAGATCCTTTAACCTAGTCCGTGGCCTACTTAGCCGAAGCTCCCTCCTTTCGACGCAGGAAATACCCTTCTCGAGATGGCACAGTGGGGTCAGGATGTTTTGAAAGTTCAAGTGTCTCTGTATCAGGGTAGCAGTTCAACGATGGTCGGTCCTGGTTCAGGAGCTCTTCTTGGGTGTTGACGGTGTCTGTCGTGGCCAGGGCTGGAGAGACCTTTTTGCAGTGATGAGCGTGCAGCCAGTGTTTCTTCCCCTCCACTCGAAGTGCGGTCCGAGTGGTGATCAGCACTTGCCAGGGGCCCGTCCACCGGGGTTCCAAACTCTTTGATCGCTGAAAGTTTCGGATCAGCACGAAGTCCCCCGGCTGGATGGCGTGACCCGGACCCCTGGAAGCATCGGGGATGGCCTGCTGCACCTGCTGATGAAGGACAGACAAAGTTTCAGTCAATTTGTACAGATAATCAGACATTAGGACATCCGGAACGTCATGAATGGACGTTGGTTTCGGGGCAGACCAGACGCTCATGGGTCGACCGAAGACAACTTCATAAGGGGTTAAGTGATGTCGGGTGGGGGTGGAGCGCATCGATAGCAATGCCAATGGGAGGGCGTCTGGCCATTTCAGGCCCGTCGTAGCCACTATTTTGGCCAGTTTAAGCTTTAGTGTGGCGTTGTGTCGTTCGACAAGCCCAGCAGATTGAGGGTGGAAGACTGCGTGGAATTTCTGTTTGATACCCAGCCCATTTAGGATGAGCTGGATAACGTTGGCTACAAAGTGGGGGCCATTATCACTCCATAAAACACGACAGAGGCCATAACGGGGGAAAAACTCCTTTAACAGGACCTTTGCAGTGGCCGTAGCGGTGTTGTCACGGGTTGGATATGCTTCCACCCATTTGCTAAATGCGCACACCACGACAAGTACATATTTCAGGCCTTGGCATCTGTCTAGCTGGATGTAGTCCATCTGCAGGACTTCAAATGGGTGGTTTGGGACCCCAAATCCCCCCCGGGGTACTACAGTTCCCTTCCCGGGGTTGTGTTGCAGGCATATTAAGCATTGTTGGACCAGGCGTTTGGCGGAATCTGGGATCTTGTCATTGTGCCAAACCCTGGAGACAAGTTCGATCATGGGGGCTGATCCTATGTGGGCAGGGGAGTGTGCCATGGTTAATATGGGAATCAAGTATGAATCAGGTAGCAACCATCTGTTCGTGTCTTTTGTCCGCCAGCAGCCTTCATCGTCTTTCAATCCCACCCGTGCCCATTCAGTCAATTCGTGTTGTGTGCTAGCCGTTTGTATGTCTCTAATTGTGTCCTTGGCGTCAGTCCAGTTTTCTGCTTGTGACCTGGTCACGTACATACGTGTTGTCGTTCTATTTTCAGCTGTCGTTCGGGCGGTGATGTCGGCTAGTGCATTTCCCTGTCCAATAATGTCTGTCACCTTCTTGTGTGCCTGGCATTTGATAACGGCAAGTTTGTTGGGGAGGAGGACAGCTTCGATTAAGGCGGAGACTAAATCCCCGTGCAAAATGGGTGTGCCGTGTGAGGTCAAGTATCCTCTCTCCCTCCAGAGGAGCCCAAAATGGTGAACCACCCCGAAGGCATACTGGCTGTCGGTGTAAATGTTCGTCGTGGTTCCTGTTGCCAGGATGCAGGCTCTCGTCAAAGCAATCAGTTCCGCTGCCTGGGCAGATCGCTGGGTGATGCGGGCTGTTTCTACTACAGTTCGAGCCGTGGTGACTGCATAGGCAGCGGAAGTGGTACCATCGGAGAGTTTGATGCAAGAACCGTCCACCCACAACTCCCCGTCGGGGTCAGGGAAAGCTGTGTCTCTGAGATCGACCCTACTCCTGGTCTGTTCGTCCGTAAGAGTCACGCAGTCATGTACGGGGTGCACATTGGGATCGTTCTCTGGCAAGGGTAACAGAGTTGCTGGGTTCAGTGTGGTGCATCTTTTCAGAGTGATATGGGGGGCAAGCAAGGTTAGTTCGTATCCAGTCAGTCGTGCACTCGTCAGATGTTGCGTCTTGGTTTGGTTCAGGAGGGTGTCGACTGCATGGGGTACCAGTACCGTGATGGAATTCGAGAGTACAATCCCCTCACTCTGTCGGATAGAGACTGCAGCAGCAGCTACAGCTCGAAGGCAGGCAGGCAAGGCTCTGGCGACAGGGTCAAGAGTGGCAGAGAAGTAAGCGCACGGTCGTTGCTTAGGACCGATGGCCTGGGTTAGGACAGATAAGGCGCACCCCTCCCTTTCGTGAGTGTAAAGGGAGAAGGGCTTTCTGTAATCAGGGGTACCCAGGACAGGGGCTGAGCAAAGGGCATCTCGTAGTTCTGTGAAGGAGGTTTGACACTCAGGAGTCCAAGGGAGTGGGAAAGGGACGTCTTTGTTTAGGAGAGAGAGCAGTGGTTTTACAACGAGGCTGAAGTTTGGCAACCATTGTCGGCAGAAGGAGGTGAGGCCTAATAGGGAGCGAACCTGCTTCTGGGTTTTAGGGACAGGGGTGTCTAGAATGGTCTGGATTCGATCAGGGGTGAGTTTCCGTCCATCTTTGGACAGAAGGTGACCTAGGTAAGTGACCTGGGGTAGGCAGAATTGCAACTTCTTCTTGGAGACCTTGTGGCCATTTTCCGCAAGGAAGTGCAAGAGTTGAATGGTGGCGGTAACCGCTAGAGGGGTGGTGTCGGCTGCCAAAAGGATGTCATCGACATATTGTACCAACACCACCCCGTCGGGTAACCGGACTTGGTCTAGTTGCCTTTTGAGGGCCTGGCTGTAGATGCTAGGGCTCTCCGTGTAGCCTTGAGGGGCTCGGCAAAACCTATATGAGCGGGATTTTAGGGTAAAGCCGAAGAGATATCGGCTGTCTGGGTGGATGGGGATGGAGAAGAATGCGTTCTTGAGGTCGATGACGGAAAAGGTGGTGGCAGTGGATGGAATCAAGGTCAGGATGGTGGTGATGTCTGAGACCACAGGGTACTGGGGTACCACCACTTTGTTGATCTCTCGGAGGTCGATGATGAAACGGTATGCTTTCTCATCTCCCTCTCCCTGCTTCTTGATAATGGGCAAGATAGGGCTGTTGCAAACGTTGCTAACCACTTCCTCTACCACTCCTGCGTCTATCAGTGACTGGATAATCATTACCAATGCCTTCTCGCCCTCTGGCGATATCCGATATTGTGGGAGTTTTGGGAGTGTTGCGTCTGGTCGGACAGTAATGTGCACTGGGTCAATTAACATACGCCCTACGTCCGAATCCGCTTTGGCCCACAGATACGGAGGTAGGGTGTCAAGCAGGGACGCGTCGACGTCGGTGATGGAAAACATGTGTCGGGGGGAACAATGTTTAAGCAGAACGGGGTTGTCGTAAAGAAACACTCGAACTCCATCTTGAGAACACCTAATCGTCGCTCGGAAGTGTTTCAGTAAGTCAAGTCCCATAATGGCGTCAGGGCTATTGGAGGAAAGCAAGAACGTGGTGTCGGTGGTGTTGTTTTCTACGTCAAAGAGAATCGGGGCAGACAAAGGGTTGGTGGAGGGCGTTCCATCGAAACCTGTCGATGTTATGAGTGAGCCAGACAAGGGTGCCCTTGGAATCAGTCGTTTAGATAACGCACTACGTGTTGCGCCAGTGTCTACCAGAAATGGAGACTTGGTACCCAGGACCTTAGCAGTGACATAAGGGCCCTGCTGGTCAACATAGAGCTCGACTGGATCCCTCCCTCGCCCTTGGCTGTCCTATGCAAAGGTGTGAGTGTCGTCATAGTCAGATTGTTGATATTGGTTCTGTCTGGGTCGATCGAACGTATTCGGTCTGCTTGATCTGTCATTAGTCGCGTCATTTGGGGGCCCTCGTTGTGGTCCCTTAGGTCTCGGTCCGTTTGCTACATCCCTGGGGTCTCTGTTCCTGATCATTTCCAGGAGAACTGGGCACTGGGATTTCCAATGGCCAGTCCCTTTGCAGAAAGCGCACTGGTCATCTCTAAGGTCTGTGCGTCCACTGTAGGGAGTCAGAGTGCGGTCCTGGGGAAATGCAGTCTTAGGGACGTTTGTCTGGTAGTTTCCCCGGTATTGGTCTCGTCCTATAGTCACCCCTTGCAGTTTGGCAATCATCACCCTCTCTTTTAAGTCTTTCTTCTTTTTCTCTGTCGCCCTATCGTTTTCATTTATCTGATGCTCATAATATTGGGCCATTTGGAGAATCGCTGTAGGTTTGGAGGCTGCCCAACTACTCTCGCTGGCCTGTAGTTTCTGGGAGATGTCCAATGATAGGCCCTTAACATAATTCTGGACAAACAGATGGTGTCCGGTTGCAGTGGTCATGTCCTGGCCGCTGTAATCGGAGAACACCGTTTCAAACCGGGAGAAGTATTCCGATACATCCTCCTGGGGTTTTTGGCGACAGGCTGTTACTATCGACCAGTCCACTTTCTTTTCTGGGATTAGGGTTTTTAATTTCTCTACAATTTTATCTGGGAGGTCTAGAATGGATTTCAACGGCTTTTGTCCTGGTCCCCGTTGTTTGTCCAAGTCATCGAGTTGTGACCAGGTATGTCCGAACAGCTCAAGGTGGTCGACTTTCCGGATTTGCTTCCACACATCAGCTGGTAGACATAACCCGAAGAACAAGTCGATGTCAGCCAGGGTCATGATAGTTGAACCCAGGGCTGTACCCAATTCAGTATAGAAGGCAGTGGGGTTTTTACGTAGGTCGGGTAGAGATTTCCGGAATGTCAGTATCTCTTGCCGGTCCCATGGCTGGTAGACCCAGTTGTATACTACCCTTCCCTTTGCATCTTGGTTGTTTGCATCATCGTGAGTCCCTGTACCTCGAGGGGGAACCCAGTAAGGGGCAGCCTCACGTATCGGCATCATGGTGTTAGATTGCTCGGTTGGTGGTTCGGTCACTACGGGTGCCGCGGATTTAGCTCCCGGCTTTCGTTCAGTGAGGTGGCGGAAAACCTCAAGCGTACGCGTAAGGAGGTCCGACACATCACACTCGCCCTCATCCCCGATATCGACCTTCCGGTACAGAGTCCTTAGGCTCTCGGGACCTTTGTCTCGATATCGGTCCTCGTATGCATTCAAGACATGATAACACAGTCGTACGGTAAAATGTCGTCTGTGACTCCCTGTATACGAGCTGAACATATCTGTGATGTACTCTTCATCATCCTTCCTTTCTACCAGTGTCCTTGCTATTTTGTCGATCCCCGCTCGCTCACCTTTGTCTAGCCTGTTTGTTCTTGCAAGGCCAGCCCCTCGAGTCTCATGCTCGTCTAACGTTGTCGTTGATGCGGGTTTTAATACAAGGGGTTCGGCTGGCACAGAGGCCATTGGGGCCGACGCTGCGGCGGTACCTTCGTTTGTACCTGGGGGTGGCGCGTGCTGCGCCAAGGGTCGAGAAGGGGCGTATGGAGGGGGCATGTAGATGATAGGAGGACCTAACAGCAGGTCCTCATTGGCTTGTCGTTTCGAGGGTAAATCAGGGTAGAGCATGGAGGGGGTTCTAACCGGACACTGGCTTGGCGTTTCCCTTTCTAGTTTCTGTTTAGCTTTCTCTCTTTCCTCTATCTCCTTTTTTAGTTTCTGAGCAGCTAGGTGGGCTGCTTTTTGCAGCTCTTTTTCCAACCTACTCTCAGTTTTCTTTTTACGCTGTTCAGTTTCTTTTCGCCACATGCCGAAGCTATCAAGCATAGTAGGTGTTGTCTTGTTTTTACCTAGGGCAGTTTCTAGCGTTTTTATTTTATCATCATCGAAGGATCCTATCAGGGGCCATTGACTTTCTTGACCCTGTTTTGTATATTTATGCCATAGTTTACTATAGGCAATAGCGGTCAATCCATGCTTCATGAACATGTCCTTATTAGGGGTGCCTTCCAGTGGGGCTGGATGGTCCATCTCTAATAAGCGGTCCGGGCTAAACAGGCTACTAATCAGTGGGGAGAAGACAGACATGACGGCTCGTAACGAGGGACTAAAAAGTCAGCACTGCCTATCTTATCACTAGGTGCAAAGACTAGACAGAATATTTCTATTCTACGTTGTTTGCAGGCAGTGAATACCTCATGGATCACAATAACCAAAGACCAATAAATAACAATGGGGAGAATGAGTAGGTCCGCAAAGATCTGCGTTACCTACCTTTTTCACTATCTGCAAAAAGGGTGGTCTCTTCCCTGTTTGCAGACAGGGAATCTCCAGGAAACAATAATTTTGCGAACAACAGTTCAGTTTCAAGCAATTATAGGGTGGGGGAGAAAAAAATAAGCACGGCTGCTACCCTACCTATCCTCCACTGCTTGCAAAGAGAGAGACCTTTGTTTCTCCGTTTGCAGACAGTGAATCCCTCATAGATCAAGATAACAAAAGACCGATAAATAACAATGGGGAGAATGAGTAGGTCCGCAAAGATCTGCGTTACCTACCCTTTTCACTATCTGCAAAAAGGGTGGTCTCTTCCCTGTTTGCAGACAGGGAATCTCCAGGAAACAATAGTTTGTGAACAACAGCTCAGTTTCAGGTGATTATTGAGTGGGGGAGAAAAATAAGCACGGTTGTCTGCCCTACCTATCCTCCACTGCTTGCAAAGAGAGAGCCTGTTGTTTCTCCGTTTGCAGACAGTGAATCTCCAAATAAACAAAAAGAGCAATACTAGTATTTAACAAACAAGCAATCAAGCAATTTTTTTCGCAATTTGTCGTGGTAACACGACCTTACCCGGACCGCATGGACAGTTTCCTGACTTCCGAATCCAGCGCCCGATCGTCCTCTCTTCTTCGTTATCCTCGCGGCACTCCTGATGGTTCCCAGTCAGGACCGTAGATCACTCGAGAGAGGTCTGTTCGGAACCAGTGAAGTTCGGATGATCGGCTGTCAGACGAGGGTCTATCGGACAGACGCGTTCCCGATCGTTGCAGTCGTTCACTTTGTCGTCAGGACCTCTCCCACTGGATCCATGGGTCGCTGATGGGCCCCACGCTTGGGACGCCAATTGTGGAAAAATTCAAACTGGGGGGGGCACTACCAACCAGAATATAAGATCCTTAATTATTGCCCGGCGATGTCGCCTCTTGAACCCATAAAGAAGTTAAACTATTGAAGAGGCAGGCGCTGGAGACTGGAAGGCAGGAAACAAGGTTTTTATTCTCTCCGGAGGAGAACACAACGAAAACGGACAGAAGGTATCGTTCTGAGGTGCTCTAACTGCATCCCTGAGGCCTGGCCTCTTATACACAAGTTTATCTCTTTATTACATGTAACACATTCTCGTTGATACTTTGATGTACGGAAAGACATCCTCAGAATCCCCCCTTCCCAGCCCGTTCCCATGCAAGGCTACAGTGGAAGTCCCCGCCCCGTTCACAACAGGTGATGATCATCGCGCAGCTGGGTATTCCGCCGATTCACGGAGTGTGCGGGTTTCGATCGGATCTCGTGGGATGGGGGGGGGCTTTGATCATCTCGGGGGTCCTTTGAGGAGGGAAGCTTCCTATTGTATGGGGAGGGGCAAGAGATTGGTATCGGCAGAGCTAGGTGTCGGCCTGGGAACGGGGAAGACAAACGGGCACACGGGGAAAAGGGGTTTGCATCAAAAGGGCCGGAGGTCATGACGGGGAAGCAGGGAGGTGTCGCGCTGGGAACAGGATGAGGGCCTGGGGCAGAGCAGCGCCGAAGAGGGGTTTATGACTCAAGGCAGGTGCAAGCAGGGGGGGTTGCCAGCGAAGTTAGGAGAGAGAGAGAGAGACGCGCTGGCTCTCGGCGAGAGCAGGGAAGCCATGGTGTCCAAAATGGCGGCTGTTTTACGCGCACAAAAGGTTTAAGGAGAGCAAGAGGGCGCCGATAATGTTGACGGGTTTCAGCCTAACTTTTAACAGGTTGTGCAAATGTGTTCATGTGGCAAAATACAAATACAGTTTCCAAATGCTGATTGATGAGCCTATGGCAGTGAGGTAAACATTTATAAAGAAGTGAAATGGTTCATGCAAAAAACTTATTTGTCTACTTACAATTTCTGCTTCTGCATTTGTTAAGTAGAAGCAATGATTGTGCAGTCAATCTAATGATTGTGAAGAAGATCAAATGTACCTATGATATAGAGGAACATGTGCACGTGCAGAGGGTAAGGTTTAGTTTCATTGTAGTTGCTGAGAAGGCTTCTGGTAGAAGGGATAAGGGCGTGTCCCATTCTTCCCATCACCTCTCCTTATCTCGGTCACTGACCACAATACCAGGTAACTCTTCTGTACAAACGAGTGGGCGAAGGAGGGCATGTATTGAAGTCTATAGCTGGTCCACATTCTATATGGTCACAAATGGCTGTGGGAACTCCACTTTTCCAGGACACGCATTGATCAAAGAGTTGGGAGGAGGCAAGCTGAGCTCTGTTGTGGTAGTGAATGAAAATAAACTGCAGCTTAGCTGGAGGAAAAGGCTGTATCCACAAACTTAGGGCTGAAACAGAATAACAGACTTGGGGCCTGATGTAGGCAATTCTATTTTACCGACTCATAAATACCGAATTTTACCGATTCGGTATTTATGAATCGGTAAAATAGAAGGTGGGAGATGTAGGTAAAATTGGTATTTGAAATACCGATTCTGTAAAAATCGGTATTTACCGATTCTGTAATTACAGAATCGGTATTTCCCATTGATTCCTATGGGCTTTGAAGCCCATAGGAATCAATGGCAAATACCGATTCTGTAATTACAGAATCGGTAAATACCGAATCCTGCAAGGGTGCAGGAGGTGTCACTTTGACACCCTCTAGCACCCCAAATACAGGCATGTGTGCCATGTGGCACACAGACATGCCCTAAGGGCACGTCTGTCTGTCACATGGCATAGGTGTGCATGCACACATGTGCATGCACACCTGGATTCGGTATTTTACCACCCAATTGGATTGGGTGGTAAAATACCAAATCTGTAAGGCCTTTGGGACTCAGAAGAGTCCCACCTACATCTGGCAGTTACAGAATCGGTAAAAATACCGATTCTGTAATTTACCGATTCGGTAAATTTACCGATTAAATTTACCGAATCATTAAAATTGGTCCCCTACATCACAAATACCCATTTACCGGTCGGTAACGGCCGAAATCGGCCATTACCGGTCGGTAAATGTCCTCCTACATCTGGCCCTTTGTGCGGTATCGAGGCTGTAAAATGCAGCTGTCTACGTAATCAGCGAAATACAATCCTGGGCAATGGTTACAATAAAAAGATAATACCATTGTTATACTAAGTAATGTGCAGTGTCAGCACATTTAAAAGTCTATCGACCCAGAGTTTACATTTTATGTGATTTAAAGAGAGCACAATGAGATAGAGTTGATCTTGTAAGTCTGCTCAACAGTCATTGGCAAATCCAATAGGTGTGGCCTACCTATCAGTGTTTCTTCAATGAGTGGGGTTTTTGTGTGATTTTGCACATCGTTGGGTCTATAAGTTAGAGAATGAATCAAAAGAAGATTGGTGGATAAGAAAATGCATGTATGAAGAGATAAGAAGAAAACAGAATCTGCAAGTCTAATGGAAAATATTACCAAAGGGTGATTAATAGTGCATATGTTTGGTGCTATACTACATGGGATGCCAGCTTCTGCTTGCTTATAGAAGACTCAGCATAAGTACATATATCTGTTGAGGATTGAGTGCTATGTGTCTCTCTTGGTACTAGGTTTTTATGTTTGCGCATATCTCCATGCAAGTACAAGTCTTTATATGTGTGTCACTGTGTCGTTCAAATATAAATCTTGTACAAAGTCCCAGAACATTCAGCATCAATTGCTTATGAGGGGAATAAAGTAGGTCCCAGAGTGAGACATGCTACTGCAAGCCAATAAGTTTGACGCAGAGGATATCTTGCCATCAAGAGCAGTAAGCTGGGGTCTCCAAAGTTTGTCTGTAGTTCTGAAAGAGGACCCCCTTCCTTTTCCCTCCCAGAAAAAGAGACCAAAAGGTAATTTGTGTTCCCATTTGTCATCTCAAATGACAAATGGGAACCTCTGCGAATGCCTGGTGAAGAAACCCGAATCCACAGTGGACGATCTCCTGAGCACACAGTATGTAGTATTGAAAATTAATATAAAGTATTTCAAATTAGTTATCATGGTGGGAGTGACCGTGCACAAATGAGAGACAGGCTGCCAATTAACATTATGCTTCTGACTCTTTCAAGATGGTAGCATAACCGGTAGAGCCATCTGCACTGTGATGTGTAGCCTTTTACCTCATGCTGGAAGCGCAGCATCCCGAAACAGCACACCTGATCACCAACTTTAGGAGGAAAAGCAAAGCAATCAGACAAGTCAAACCCAACAGTGGTGCTGAGAGCTGATCGAGCTGTCTTTACTATTGTCTCTATGCCCCTGTGCCCTCTGAAGCAATGAAAGGCGAGATAGCTGATGGCAATGTGCATGACAATTTTGTGAGTATCCTAGCAGTAAATATGCTCTTTCGTGGTCAAATCAAACGAATGCAGGGGAAGGTATATGCTCTTCTATTCAGGAAGGGTGGCTAGCAACTGACAGTATGGTATTTATGGTCAGGCTTGACATTGCAACTGTCGCCAGACAATTATGTGAGAACCACCAGGAGAGGGGCTTTGGCTCCGCCCACATGGCCAGCTGCCTGAGCGTGAACTTTCAAGGCAACCTATATAGATTGTTAGATCTGGCTTAATAGTGCCTTTATAATCCAGACTTATGGTATTACCTGTTCTTGTTTACCTAGTGCTGCATACTGCCCCTGGTTTATTGTAAGCACTATAATTAAGTGGTGCTTTTTTGTTGGCGCAGACTTTACAGACCTAGAAAGGACCGAAGTTTGAATTGGTCTTGCAAAACGTGTGACTCATATCCTACCGATCACATTCCTTAGCAGTGGCGGGGGGACAGGCACTGATATTATGAATAAATTGTGCTTTACAGATCGCTTCAAAACACTTCTGTGGTCGATTCTAAGTGCTGTAAATAACATGTCAATACTTTATTGTGTCCCTGAAGTGAGAGATGAAGCAGGAAGCGAGGAAGTAAGTAACTTGAAGACTTATTTACTAAAATACAACACCCACGACTGAGCACTCCTGCTACGTACCAGAATCTCTGTCAACTGACTAACGTTAACAGAATCCTGGCATGCATCATTCAGAGCCCAATCGTGGAACAGCATTTGAACAATACCTTGAACTCATGAGATCGGAGACATGCATGCGCTGGGGACAACACGAGGATACCTCCACAAGATACTAAACAATACAACTTTTCCCACCCCAAAAAGAACAAAATAAATGAAAAGTAACACTACGAACAAATGAACATGTTAAAAACAATGGCGTTGGATTTGCCCCTTTTTGGCTAAAGTTCCCTAAACTTTTTGCCTTCTCACTAGACCTTTTTCTGACATGGTGTTGCCAACTTAGATGCTTTGGGCACTTTGCCACTGCTGATCAGTGTCAAAGTGCAAGTGCTCCCTGTGTAAAGTGTAATGATAATTGGTTGGTCATGATTGGTATGTTTGCCTTACTAGCAAAGACCCTACTAAAGTGCACTATGTGCTCATCCTGTAGCCCACCTCATGTCATTCAATCCTTGGCAAACGCAAGGAGATGATGGAAGAAGCTCTGAAACCTTTAAGACACTCACCCCCAGGCACAGATCTGGGTTGAATCCATCATCGTTCTTTACCTCACTTTACAACCCCAGTTCAGACCCAGCTATATGCAAATCAGTCTTCACCCTGTTCTTCATGGGAACAGTCCAGCCCGAACTGTCAACCCATGTCTTCCCTGGACTGGAAATAAGCAATCTGGGTCTGGTTTCGGAGGAACACCCCTCATCAGCCAGGCTAGCTTGAATCCAATGGCAAAGTGAGCAAGGGACCCATGCCTGGGCACTCCCTGCCAACTTAGAAGGAACAAAGCAAATTCAAGGAAATGATGTACGGAGCACTGAAGCTTTTCAGACACTCACCCCCAGTCCCAGACTGGTTTAAATCCATCATCGTTCTTTAGCTCACTTTGCCACCCTAGTTCAGACCCATCCATATGCAAATCAGTCTTGACCCTGTTTCTCATGGGAACAGTCCAGCCTGAACTGCCAAGCCAGATTTTCCTCCGACTGGAAACAAGCACCCTGGGACCAGTTTCGGGGTAACACCCTTCATTTGCCTGGCTAGCTTGAATCCAGTGGCAACATGAGCAAGGGACCTTTGTCTGGGCATACACTGCCAACTTAGGGCGAACAAAGCAAACACAAGTAGATGATGGACAGAGTGCTGAAACTTTTCAGACACTCACCCCCAGTCACAGATCTGGTTTAAATCCATCATCGTTCTTTAGTTCACTTCGCCATCACAGTTCAGATCCATCCATATTCAAATCAGTCTTGACCCTGTGCCTCATGGGAACAGTCTAGCCCGAACTGCCAAGCTAGGTCTTCCCTGGACCGAAAACAAGCATCCCGGGACCGGTGTTAGGGTAACACCCCTCGTCAGCCAGGTTAATTTAAATCCAATTTTTGCCCCAACTGAGGCGGGTGCTTTAATTCAAACCTCTAACTGTTGTAATTATGCACAGACCACTTCAGTTAAACATGTTTACGTCACTCTAGCCGGATCTTGGGGAGCAACAGGCGTGAGACCAAACACAAAGTTAGGCACTAAACAGTCATCTTGAAGCAATTATATGCTCAGACTCCCTGGCTAGTAGGCTGCTGCACAAATCTAAGCTAGCATGTATGCGGATCACCATATGAAGACAGCACACCAGATGGAAACGGGGCACGTGGAATTCTGACGCCATCCTAGCCCTCCGATAGAAAACAAACAACGGATGAGGAGAAGCCTATAGACTGTTAAACACCACTCCGCTGGTTTCCATCAAGTTATTGTCGTTCATTGATTAGAGAGAAATGGTGTGAAAAAAAGGGGTTCCTGATAGTTTTGCACTCTTGAATGCCTTGCAGTGCTAGAAATAAGGAAGTTCCACCTCTTCTGTTTTCAGGAAGGCATTGTGCCTCTCTTCCCAAATCACAGGCAGTGACACACGTACAGGTCGGATGGGGCTCGGCACTGTGGAGAGCCCAAATGCCACTCCAGCCCGAGAGGCCTAACTGCTGCTGTGCAGGCACTCTCCTTGTGTGGCAACCATGCTGCTGCTTTTAGCACCGCACACAACAGCTGCTCGGACAGCTGATGTATGCGTGCTGTGATCATGATAACACCGACTCATTTACCTCTAGTCTTCACAATGCTGAGGCAGCTGTAAAGGGGCAAATTGCTGTCACTCACAATTAAGGCATCAAATGGTTTAAAGGGGCTGCCCCACTGACAGACAAACAGACCAATGGATGAAGAGAGCTATTTGTGCACTCTGTAGATGAAGAAACACATTGATTCTTATTTCTGATTTTTTTTTTATTACATGAGGCTAGGAAGACAGCTTAAGCAGTCTCAAGACCAGACATAAAAATGATAGCTTTATTTAGTTAAGTGTACCTGTAAAAATAAACCTACATTGGGGGCATTTTGGTTGAAATTAACCTAAACTTTAAAAACTACAAAAAATGGGCAGTTATGGTTATCAGCATCACCTTCGCCCTCCCAGAGCCTAAATCTAAGGTTCTTGGTGTTGAAATATGACATTGGATATATTTTGATTCTGACATCAATATTCGTATTTGACCAATTCCATTGGGGTGCCTCCATAGTCCTGAGGCTCAACAATGTCTGGGGTGACTCCATGGCACCTCAAGAAAACTGGTTTTACAGCCAGAGGGTACTGCTTGGCCGACAGGGGTTCACGTATCGTGAACAACCTCTGGTATAGGTGTGAAGAACATAGAGAGGCATAGGACCATGTTATAAGTAGGTTAGATAGGGTGAGGTATGTGCCACAATGAGTAAACACTGATAGCCTGCAATGTATGTAGTACTTACCAGGTTTGGTAAACACCTTCAGTTCTGTGTTTTCTGCAGGAAAGTAATGAGGTGCACGCACATTATGGTGGTTTTTATACCAAATTCTAAATGTATCCACATTTTCAGTGCATTTTTCACCAGAGGAAAAGTGCAGCAGGGTTCATTCAGTACTACACAACTCATAATTCCGATCCCTGCGCAAGTAGGCATTCGCAAAAAATTCTAATTGTAACTGCTGACCCATAATTGTAACTTTAAAATTGATTCTGTTAGCGCAAGTTATTGCTTTGCAAGGTGGAAACCTTTAACACAACTTTAATTAGTGTTGTCTTCACAGTGGCAGCCTGCACCGAAGAGGGACAAGGACACAAGGCACAGTGTAAGTGAGACAACAAAAGCCTGCTTGTGTAAGACGTGCTCGAGCACTATAATCAAAGAAGGACAACTCAAACCACGACGCTGTGCTTGTCGAGAGTAAGCACTGAGCAGACACTCATACATGCATTCAAGACACTCATACATGCATTCTGCTTCTTAAGCTCTGCCTGTCAGGCCGCAGGGTCAACGAGGAACAGCACCCCCTATCGTCAGTGACAGCCATTGAAAGTGCGTGATGCGACACAGATGGGAGCCGCATAATCACATGATTAACTGCTCAAATGATGATCTTTCGGTTTGCAAGTCTGCATTTCAGCGAGGTGCTCAGAACGCCTGCACATAGGAAAACAAATCACAATGGGGTGAGAGAATGGAAAGGGTAGATGGACTTTAGAAGATGAGTAGATGCACAGTGTGGGTGTGCAGAACTCATACTGTTGATATAGGTAGCATTTTCAATATGCACACTCTGTTCAAGATCCTGTAATTGTTTCTTTGATCATGGGCAATAATCTATTAATTGCTATTACTAATGATTCTTCAATATAAATGTTAATTTTTCTGGTACCCTACTTTAAAAAATGTTTTTTTATATATCCAGAAGAGGGGTGGATGAAAAAGCATGCCAAAAAGCAAATCAGGCAACAAAGAAAAATGGACAGATTTTTGCCTGAGCACTTAAGACAGCCAGTATGCAGGCTCCCCACTCCACCTTACCACATGACCTGCCCAGGCAGATGTGGTCCCCCCACAGAGATTTGAATTGGCTGCCAACCATCAGAATGTGGCAAACACATGGCCTACTCTCATTGGTTAAAGGGTGTTGTCCTATCGGATACCTATCCTGATTAGGTGAAATGGCTGACAGCCTTTCAACTAACTAGAACATAGCGAAATGTTTGTAACATTGTGATTGGCAGCTGGCAGTCAATCTGAGCATAGAAAACACAATAAGATGATGGCAAAGTGCTGAAACTTTTCAGACACTCACCACCAGTCCACAGATCTGGGCTGAATCCATTATTGCTCTTTTGCTCACTAAGCCACCCCACTTTGGACCCAGCCATATGAAAATTAGTCTTGACCCTGCTCCTCACGGGAGCCTGAACTGCCAGGTGAGGTCCTCCCTGAAGCGGAAACAAGCATCTGGGACCAGAGCAGGGTATCACCCCTCCTGAGCTAGGCTAGCTTGAAACCAGTGGCAAAGTGAGCAAGGAACCCATGTCTAGACATATTCTGGCCACTTAGGGTAAACATAGCAAAGAAAATTACTCTTATGCACAATACTACTTTGTTGATGAAAGTGGTGTGCAGGCTCCTCTCTATTTAGTTCAGGTACTCTTTGTTCCAATTTGTAGCTCACTTGGGTAGCTGTCCCCTCTCTTGCTTACACCTCAGTTATTGTGCTGGCCTCCGCAAGTTTAATGCCTAACGAATCATTATGAAACAGTTTAATATGAAACGTTCCATGTTTTCAATATGTTATTTCCTTAAAATTATCCATTTTCCAATACTAAATAAAAATAGTACTACCGTGGGTGCGTCACTTTGGAAGATATCTTTTCTGATGAAACTATTGCCTAATAAAGTCACAGAAAAAAGGCGAATTTTTGCTGTTTTTGTTTGTCTCTGAGGAGGCTGAGGGGTGAGAGACGGCTTCTATAATCCTACGAATAAGTGGATTATAACTGGTTTTACACGGCATGTCAGACGTTTCTTAGCCAACGTGTATGGAGAGTGTTTTAGCATAATGTGCTGTCTTGGCCTTGCAATGCGATGTTGCGCAGATAATAGGATTATTTACTCTCTGTGATGTCACTTTCTGGCTGTCTGAGTGTGTTGACATTCCTGCTCTCAAACAATCAAAAATGCACGTCGGTGAAATTATAAATCAATTACCTCTTGCAGATGGATGCAGTTCTGTGCCTTTATCTGTTCCACCTAAAACACATTTAGATGTCATGCTTAGGCTCAAAATAAGGTTCTTGGCATCAGTTTCAGGCCTTTGAACCTGATGAAGAGAGTGTAACAAATCACTGGGCATCGTTCCAACCTGCCCTGCATGTATATTAATTCCTGAATCGCTGTAAAACCCAGTAATGCTTTTCGGGTTGGTCTTGTAGAAGCTCCTTGAAATGCTCCAGAGATGGACAAATGCCTAGTAATTGGGCTACAGACATTTCGGCTAATTATGGGAGATTGAGCGGTGATAGTGGATGGTGTGCTGGTAATACCACAAACCTCGGTGAAGTATCTCATATGTCTCCAGCAGCCTGTTATTTCAGAAGGAGATTTATGATACTGACAAGCACTAACAGTATTTCCACTGGTCATTCCCCAAAATCTACAGACATGTTTAACTTATTGCGGACATTGATGAAGTGCTCCTAATACGGACTCAGCCATATTCCACAATTTCTTTTAATGTACAATAAAATCTGGGACAGTCATTGTGACGCAATGGTGTGTGTTGGCTTTCAGTACACGCCAATGAGTATTTTGATTTTTTGGGAGACCAAGCCATCAGCACTCATTCCACAGAAGGGGGAAATTCACTAAACTTTTATCATTGCCGTCACTTCTGGAATTCAGGAATAAATTAATGCCCAATCCCTCAAAAATATTTCTGAATCGAACCATGAGTTACTGTTCTTGCTTAGCTTTGTTGTATTGAGAATGCTTATATTTGAACCCCAGTTTATAATTTCTATATTTTTCATCCTCATCATGTAGGTATCAAAAGGGCGAAGTTTAGTGCATTTTCCTCTGACTGTGGCATGTGTTTTGTGGGCGTCATTCGTCAATGACTCCTGGCCATATTATGTCCATGCCAAAGTGCTTGATAAATGGAGGCCGCTGTTGGTACTGTAGCCTTTTGCCCCACTCTGAACTGTAATATGACAGAAGGTATTGGTCTCTGCTGGTGTCACTGTAGAAACCAAAATGTAATTAAATCGAAAGGAGAAACGATTTTTCGAGGAAATGGGACACAATGAAAGATGGAAGTCAACAGCATTAAACGTACTGGGAGCCGACAGTGAACGAAACATACTGTGATGTTTATTTATTACTATTACACAGATGATAGATGGATAAATTGGATTATTCCTACGTTGTAATGGAAGAAGCTAATTACAGCCTTCCATCAAGAGACCACAGCGGTTGTTATTGATCTGACATCCTCAGGGCAAGGGCAGTAATATTGAATATAATAAGAAAAGTACAAAAACCTTCCTCGGGTCCATGGCATCCCTGATCTCGCCCATCAATCCAATGGGCTGCCCCAAAAGATTGGAAACGGTGACGTCGTCACTTACTGATGTGTTTGCACACAGTTCTTCGACGGTCTGAGCTAAAGCATCAGCTGTGCCATATTCCTTCCGTGGTCTCCTTCTGTTCAAGCCCAAATGCCTCTGGACATAATAATAAAGACTGGGAAAAATATTGGCGAGGGAACTGACAAGCATATATCTCGAGGCACACGAAATTGCAATTTAGGAAGCGTTTGTCTTGTGATGCCTTTTGGGAAATAATGTATGAAGGTTTCATAAATGCCATGTATGTTTTCTATCTCACTGCTATTGAATTCTGTTTGTTAAAAAGAAAAGGCAATATTTCCAGCAGTGTTGCAAAATAATGATTTTTTTTTTAAGTTACTGTATCAAGATCTAAATAGAAGCACCAGTACTTCTTCAGTTCAGTTCAGTTCATAAACTTTATTCGGGTAGCAAAAGCACATTATCATAGCAGGTTAAATGACAAACGGAGAGTTTAGAAATACATGGCAATGAAAACATTTACAGTGATATAACCATAACATTTTGATAAGTTAGATTACAAGTAAAAATGGACTTCATTGGTAATAAATAAATAAATGACTATTATATAAAACACTATATCATCCTACAGTTGTACAAAGATAGTCAGTCATAATAAAATCTCAGGGGTCGGACATAGTCTTGCGTGCTCTAGTAGGAATTCTCAAAAATGTACTTTTACGAAAAATCAACTCAACTCTTCGTCAACCAAAGAGACTAAGCACAAGTAAGCATTATCCAGACTAATAGGCCTTTTCTTTTTTAAACATGGATATAAAAGCCACTTTGTGTATTTTATATAATACTTGCAGAAAAATAAAAAGTGTAAAATTGATTGGCCACTCACCCCGTCACAAGGGCATGGTACGTGATCAAGGTTAGGGTGGTAACCAAGGGGGAAACACAGTGCAAATCTGACAGTTCCTGCTATTAGGCGGAATAGTAGGCTCCTTTCCCAATGACTCATGGATAGGGTGAGATATATAAGTAAGGGATGGTGATACTGTTCGATGGACATATAGCTAAGAACAGAAGATTTCTTGGATTCCAATCCAATCCTTTCTGTGTTATATAAGGAATAGAGGGCATCTCTTAGCACCTTTTTGGACACAGGTTCAACTGTACTTGGATTTAAAAAGATACATTCTTTGTTGACACTGTGCAAGCTTTGGTGCACTCCACTCAACCAAGGAATGTCCATCCCTTTCTCACACATAACGCAGTCTTTAATAATCTCTCTGGTAAGGGAGGCGGCCCGGTTCTTCCATACTGATAACCAAAAAAGAACAGGTTGGGCACATATAAAAAGTTAAGATTAAGTTCTCTGTGGCAAATATATTGTGGGGTAGAGATTGGGATACCCAGCAGTTTCCTGCAAAACCTGTTTTCTTCCTGCTGAATACAGGAACTGTTTGCAATACCCCAAATCTCAGCCCCGTATGTGGCCACAGGAACGCACTGTAATTTAAAAAAAAATTGAATAGCTAAAATGGCACCAGTGGTCTTTGGGCGGGGGAGGCTTAGGATTGAATTGGTGGCCTTTGAGAACTTGCTCCTGGAGTGGGCAAGGTGCTCAGTCTAGGAGCCGTTCGCAGCAAAGATCAGCCCGAGATAAGGGAATGTGCGGGTGCTTGTCAATTTCTGACTACCCACTACAAAAGAGCTTAGCTGTCGCTTCCCAGGGCCACAGGACATTAAAAAAGATTTTTTAAAGTTAACACATAGAACCAAGCTGTCCATATACCTGACAAAAGTCTGAACTGAACAGGGAGCTCGGGGTGCAGTCTATGATGACTGCATCATCTGCATATGGTAACACAGGGAGAGGTTTTCCATTGATTATGGGAACAGCGTGAGTCGAGGTTTTTAGCGAGTTATTGAGCCTATTTAGGGAAATAATAAAATGGAGGGGGGCAAGACACAGCCCTGTCTGACCCACCTTCCTACCTTAATGGCTCCCGAAACCTCTCCGCCCATGTCAATCCTCACCTGCGCCTGGAGATCTTTATGAAGGTACGCAAAGAAATGTGCCAAAGGCTCATCCAGCCCATATGCCAGAAGGATTGTCCAAAGCTTTGACCTATTAACAAGGTCAAATGCAGAGGACAAATCCATAAAGGCCAGATAAACCGGGGATTTCCGTGCGATGGTATATTTTCCAATGACCAAATTGAGGTTATGACATTGTTCATTTGTGCCCACCTTGCTGCGGAAACCTAGCTGACAGGGTTCTAAGATGCCATTTTCCTCTGACCAGGTTAAGATCTTGTTGTACAAAACTCTTCCCAATATTTTTAGAGTATTGTCGATTAGCGAGATCGGCCTATAGTTACTAGGCCTCGACCGATCCCCTTTTAAAAAAATTGGAACTATGATACTCTTGGCCCACTTATCTGGTAGCATAGCGTGGGTTAGACTATTAAAAACATTCAAAAGTAACGGAAACAAGAAGTCTGGTTTCCATTTTATTAAATCGATTGGCAGCCCATCAGGGCCAGGTGCTTTGTTCCCAAAACTCTGATGGATAGCCTCTTCTACTTCAGAGATAGTTAGCTCTATGATGGTAAGTGGGCCAAGATCATATTGCTCTGTCTCTGATTGAGGGGTAGCATACATTTTTGAGAAATGATTTTCCCAAGACTCACTAGAGATATTGCAGCTGATGGGGGTTAATAGCTGACCCATCGATCGGAGATCCCTTACTGCAGACCAGAAGATGTTGCCCTTTTTTATGCTTGCAGCCTGTGATAGGGTTTCTCAGCGTTCGGTGAGAAGAGCTCCCTTCCTGTTCGAAATCGCTGTGTTATATTGCCGCCTCGCTAGTTGTGCATCTATGGCACACCTCGGGTAAGATGACAATGCCCTACCGAGATTCCTATTGGCCAATGTACACTCACGGTCGAACCATCTGGGGTTATTTCCTACCGGAGGTGCGGGTTTCGACAGGAGAGTTTTAGTGGGCAAACAAAGTTTAGAAAAATCCTGGACTACCTCAGTGTGTGCAGTTTGTAGTGACAAGCAAGAGTTAATGAGATGCATATGGCCCTTAACTAATGTTCTAAAGAGTTCGCGACTATCAACGCCCTTCCATATTAATCTTAAGTTATCAGTTGAGGGCGTGAGGTTTTTAGCCCCGCATTCAGAAGGAAACATGGGCCGGGGTGCAGATCTCAATACTATTTTAATAGGGTTGTGATCCCCATGATCCGTGGCAATAACCTCTTCGGCCATTAGTTGGTCTTCAAGAGAGGGGGAGATAAAAATAAAATCGATAGTTTAGCTACATCCCCTTCCCCTAAATGTGGGTAATTTGTGGATGGTAGCATTAGGACCACCCACCAGATCCATGACATTGGCCAGATTATATGATCTTAAGAACATTGATAGCTCTGCACCCATACAAAGAGAGGTACCAAAATTGCTTGTCTGGCATTGAAATCTCCCCCCAAGAGAATCCCAATGGGTCCTTCTTTGTTTAGCTGGCTGTCTAAATTTGAAATAAAATCATAAAGCCCAATGATGTTCCTATTGGGAACAGAATACAATCATTGTTATACAGATTTACCAGGTAGAAACAAACTCTCCTTTTAAAAAACACAATTTGATAGTTTTTACTGTTGGTTGGGAGGGCCTTGAAACTGCCTCCAGCGGCCACATTAATCCCAATAAATAGGCCCCGACGGTCTACCCATTTTAGGGCGTGAGGCTGCTACACTAAAACAGTGGAACCCTTCAATATGTAAGTCATCAGTAGCCCAGGTCTCCTGGAACATAACTACGTCTTGTTCCTTTATTACGCGCAGCCAGTTCTGGTCCCCGAGCCTAGATTGAAGCCCCGCTACATTCCAACTTAGAATGCTCAGTTCAGCTCCCCTGTTGGCCCTGGTTAAAACTGGCTTATCATTGTGGGATGGGGGTATGGTACCTGGTTACTCCCCCTCATAATCCTGTATGTTGGTCATCATCAGTGGTTATCAGTCCTGGGCATCTAAGTTAGAAAGTGCATGGAACCTATTGGCTGCCAGAGGTAATGCATAAGCATCCCTCAACGGTATGGCTGGTGGTTTGTAAAAATAGCCTAAGGGGAGTGCACGAATACCAGTGGTTTGTGAGAAAGATTGCTCTTGGACACTTAATAAACGACAAACCATATGTGGGCTACGAAAGTTAAGGACAATACAGTCACCGTTAATATTCTTCTCCGATTGGCCAACCCATCCTACTCTCCTGGCCATAATAATTTCATCCATTAAGGAAGGGTGAAAACCTTTGTGTTTGCATAGCCAATGTGCAGATTTGTTGCGGAGATCTGGCCAATACTCCCTCTGGCCCCCAGCGAGATTAGGAACATCAGCCAGGACTAGCACATAGGGACTGGAGGCCGGTGGTAGTGCTCAGGCCATCAGTATTTGGGCTTAAGCGTGTGTCCCTGGGACAATCTACCGCAACATTGCTTGGATCAGCCGCAATAGTACCCTGCTGTGGCTGATTGCAATTCACGCTCCCTAAGGCCAAATTTGAGTTATTTATGTTGTTCACTCGTAGCATGTCCTGACTTTCCCTCCGTGCGGGAGTGGGGTTCGACACAGAAAAATTATTTTGGTTATGGCAAGATACACAAGGGTTAACAAATGGGGTATCCGAAGCAGGGACAGTACCCATCCGTTGCAAATCACGCCTGTTGGAAATGGCCCTTTTTGCAGGGTTATCCCCAAACTTTTAGCTTCTTCCCCCTATATTTTTCCTGACATGTGGTTGTTGGCAATAGGACTCTGGGCACGTTACCACTGCTGTTCAGTGCTAAAGTGCATATGCTCTCTGTTTAAATTGTTATTGTGATTGGTTATCCATGATTGGCATATTTGTTTTACCAGTAGGTCCCTAGTAAAGTGCACTGAGTTTGCCAGGGCTGGTGATTCAAATGCTACTAGTGGGCCTAAGTGGTACAAAAGGGGGTGGTGATGGACGGAGCATCTGAACCAATCAAACACTCAAACCCAGTCAAAAGATCTGGGTTTAATCCATCACCGTTCTTTAGCCCACTCTGCCACCCCAGTTCAGCCATGGCCATATGCAAATCAGTCTGACCCTGTGCCTCATGGGAACAGTCCAGCCCGAACTGCCAAGCCATGCCTTCCCTGTCCCGGAAACAAGCTTCCGAGGACCGGTTTCTGGCATTACTAGTGGGCCTGCAGCACTGATAGTGCCACCCACACGAGTAGCCCTAAACTGGTGTCTCAGGCCTGCCACCGCAGTGCCTGTGTGCAGTTGCTAACTGCCATGCTGACCTGACCAGTGTCCACACTGGCCAGGCCTAACCCTTCATTTTCTGTACACATTGAACACCCCTATGGTAGGCCCAAGGTACCCCCCTGGGCAGGGTGCACTGTATGTGAAAGGTAGAGCATGTACTAGTGTGGGTGACATGCTCTGGTAGTGAATTACAGCTATTTTCGTTTTTCACTATTGAAAGGCTATCTTGCCCACAGGCTATAATGGGGAATGCTGTGTATAATGTTTATCTGCATATCTTCCCATAGAAGCAAGATAAAAGTTGAAGTCTGGTATCCCTGAACTCAGAATTTAATAACACATCTTTTAGGAAGGAAGGTTTTTAAATCCTGTGTTTGAAAGCGGCACTTTTAGAAAGTGGCTGCCCTCTTGTCTGACCTTTCTGTGTGCCTTTGGCTGTTTGTGAATTGACTGTCTGGTTTGTGAGTGACAGGGCTGGGGGATTCCAGGAGACATAATGAGTCTGCCCAGTGGTGAATAGAGAGATCTGCAATTAGATGGGAGGGAGGAATTGCACCTGGGACCTGAATAGTACTGTGCCTGCCCCCCACAGTGCTGGCTCCACCCCCTGTGGTGTGTCTGATGTCTCTGCCCTGCACTGTGAAAGGAGAGAAGGAATCATGTCAACAAAGTGCTCCAGGGCTGTGTTTTCCCTCCACAATGCTGGCTCCACCTCCTGTGGGGTGTCTGATGTTTCTGCTCTGCACTGTGAAAGGACAGAAGGAGTCATGTAAACAGATTGCTCCAGAACTGGTTTGGACCGGGCTCAGAGCCCTCCTGAACAAAGGGAACACAGACTTTTTGGGATATAAGCACAGGACCCCAGACCACTGAACTTTAGATCACCCTGGAATCAAGAAGGAACCTCTGCCAAGGAGAAAGCTGGAAGAATGAAGAGAAGGACTGTCCTGCTGTGTGCTTGTGGACTGACCTGCAATTGCCTTGTTGCCAAGGAGAGGGGAAGGACTGTGCTTTGTGCTGTGTCCCCTTGCTTGAAGAGATCTCCAAGGGCCTGAGGAGAGCTGGCCTCCTGTTAAGAAGTCCCAGGAACAAAAGGACTTCACCCCCTGCTTGCCCCTGAACTCTGCTGTAGGAGTTCTGCTCTTCCTAGAGTGCTTGATCCAATTGTGGTGCCTCTGGAAGTTGTGCCTGCTGTTTGGGAAGCTGGACGAGGAGAAAAGAAGACAATCTGCAATTTTCACGCATCGCTTGCTTGCAGAGCGTCAGTGCGAGGAAATTCCCACCGCCGCAAAGATCGAGATCGTCGCAACGCCTTGTTGCGGCTGCAAGAAACGACGCATCGTTCGCTTGCAGAAGGCATCGCCCTGGTGCTGGAAGTTTCCTGTCGCTGGGAGTATCGTCGCATAGCCTGTCGTCGCTGGTTGAGATTGCCACACCGCTTGCTTACAGACCGCATCACGTCGCTGCGAACATCGTCGCAGAGCCATCGCATCGAGGGGCCGCGAGAGGGGAAGATCGACGCTGCGCCGCGCATCTGAGATCGTTGCCGTCCCGAAGATCGTTGCATTGTGTCTGTGCGAGACGCTTCCTACCGAACCTGCGCACCGGAATCCATACAAGGTATCGCACCCCTCCCCATGCAGACCGGATTCGTTGCAACACGCCCGCTGCTTCCAGCGGGGCTGACGCATCCCCTCCCCAGGGTCTCAGGAGTGACGCATTGCTTGTTTTTCAACGCTGCAGCTTCCATTTGGAACTTTTATAGCATCTACAGGTACTTTGGGCTAAACGTGACACAACTGTGGATTATTTTAACGCAAACCCTTGAACTCTTGGAAAAGCATATTCTTGAACTGTGTATGTTGGATTTTTGTCGTTTTGGTCTTGTGTAGTTTAGATAAAGAAACTTCATTTTTCCAAACTGGTGTGGAGTCCATTTGTGGTGTTTTCACTGTGTTACTGTGAGTGTTTGTACAAATACTTTACACATTGCCTTTGATAAGCCTGTCTGCTCATGCCAAGCTACCAAGGGGGTGAGCAGGGGTTATCTAAAGAGTGTATCCCCTTTGCCCTGACTAGAAGAAAGGGTCCGTATTTGGACAGTGGTACCTGCCTCTGCCAACTAGAGACCCCCAGATCTAACAAAGCCCATATTTATTAGCCACAGTTGTTATAGGGTCCCCCCCCAACATCATCAAAAACATTGTTCAACTTCCCACCAGTTAGATTATCCGTAACAGAGTCCAAATGCATTAATTCCCCCCAAAGCAGATCAAAGTTTTTGGCAATCACATCCTTGATGTTAACCAACATAGTTTCAAGTGCTTCCATTGCAGGCCCTGTGAGTAAGGCTCCCTCAACAGCGCCTGTGTTAGCCTCATTACACACAAATTCTGAAGTAATGTCAGTCTGGGTCGCTACTGAGTTTGTAGTAACTACTACATGGTCATTCATGCTGCTAGAAAACTGACAACCTTTTGCATTATTGGTTTGGGCTTAGCGATGGCGGCATATCTCTTCCTTTTAGAAGGTTGTACACTTAATTTAATGTTCCTTTGCGACATAGAAGACTGTCTCCTGATGTTAATACAGGACGCACCTGGAGCAGACGTATTGGGAGAGTCCAGGGGTAGCAAGGATGGGTTGGGGGAAGCAGAGTCAGTCCTCACTGGTAATGTATTTACAATGTTTGGACATGTTACATTGGCTGAAACTAGACCCCTCCCCCCCGGGACAGATGGGACTGTCGCATAGCGGAGTCCAAAGACAGCCGTCTCTCGATCAGTTGGATTTCATGCGTTAGGAGCGATTCAGCCCTCACAATAAATGCGTCCAGGGTCCCGGCTACTCCTCTTGATTTACTCATTTTGTGTTAATAATGACCAGATAGCCTAATTGCAAACCCGCCAAACAATACAGTAGAGGCAGTAACTAACAAACTGCTTCACATTACCCTATTTTTATATAGAAAAACAATGGTTCCTATGGCATATTATTTTTGTACAACTGAATATTTATAACAAGCTCAATGGCGATATAAACATTAGAGGGAGGGTGGCAGAAAAAAGAAGACACACAACTGTACCTTAAAGGATATTACCTTATATTTTAGATTTGATAATGAAAAATGCATATAATTCAATTGCGACATACAAATACTATACAAAGTGCAGTGTATCCCAAGTGAATAGTGAGCGAAACAAAAAAGTGTATAACCAGGTGAACTATACAGGTTTCAGCTGTGAATATTTACAAAAACAGGAAACTAGACTCTGAACAAGTTATTCCAACTAATGATTAACCAGCTACTATAAAATTATAGGAACTGTGTTGGTCTGGTTCGTTTCCTAGTGCGTCGACGGCGTTTCGACCATTAGAATACAGGTCTCGTCAGGACTGGGCAGTGAGGGACATCTATTAAAATAAAATATAAAATAAAGGATTTTTTGTAACTATTTGAAGTCGCCATGAATAATTAGTATTCATGATGTAAGTCAAGGGGGTTTACCTTGCACCAGGGTGTAGATAGCCCATACGTGAGAATGTAAATTAAATTTACTTACAGTGGACCCAGCCGGGCACTGTCGGAAATTGGGAGAAAACATGAATGAATAAAATGCATGCGAATGATTAAGGCATAAACAGCGGGGCTGAAGTGTCCATGCAACTTACCACTGTATACACAGCTGGTAGCGTGTCTTATTTTTAAGGTTCACGGTCAATGCCGTTCTCACGCCAAGTTTCACAGATTATCTAAAATGTAAAAAACGCTGTTGTAATGCAAACATGTTTCGCTATATTCCATGGCTGTTTTAAAGCTTTTCAAAGCTTTTTCCTACCTTAGCGTTTTAACTCGTGCTGCTCAATGGCTGGCTCCGATCATTCGTCTGATACGAGGTTGTGTCGCGCAATGCGACGTCATCACTAATATAACGTGATAGACGGCGTGTATAGACAGAAAGAGAGGACTAAGGGATTTTTTTACAAGAGTGTAAGTCCTCGTAGTGTTCATTAGTGACAACTCATAACATAGACTCGAAACTTACTTCAACCAAGGACATCGTTACAATGCCTGTTTGTGCTTGTTATGGTCTGCTGTTTTGACATAATGTTCCCAGGTCAGAATATATAAACAGCAATTTAAACATCACTGAAGACCAAGTACATTATATAGATATCTAGACACAGTAAATTACAATGAAGATGTACAGTTGCACATATACCAACCACGGTAGAAACATAATTTGTTTCTGTCTATTTACAAGCCTTCATCAACATATATACATTTTTTTTTTAAAACAGTTATCACACAATGCTGACAGATGGTATTTACAATACAGTGCATGATATAGCCATTATAGTAGTCACAGAATCGGGCCAACATATTCAATATTTACAGATGTCTAACATATGTTCTAAGTCATATTGGATACAAAGCCTCTCCATTCATCAGCGGTGTTAAGACCTTCATTTATTGAATTGATTTTATCAATCCAATGACACTCACGACGCTGAAGTATTTGGGCAATATCGCCACCCCTTTCTGGTAGTGTTGCAATATCTACCAGAAAGGGGTGGCGATATTGCCCAAATACTTCAGCGTCGTGAGTGTCATTGGATTGATAAAATCAATTCAATAAATGAAGGTCTTAACACCGCTGATGAATGGAGAGGCTTTGTATCCAATATGACTTAGAACATATGTTAGACATCTGTAAATATTGAATATGTTGGCCCGATTCTGTGACTACTATAATGGCTATATCATGCACTGTATTGTAAATACCATCTGTCAGCATTGTGTGATAACTGTTTTTTAAAAAAAATGTATATATGTTGATGAAGGCTTGTAAATAGACAGAAACAAATTATGTTTCTACCGTGGTTGGTATATGTGCAACTGTACATCTTCATTGTAATTTACTGTGTCTAGATATCTATATAATGTACTTGGTCTTCAGTGATGTTTAAATTGCTGTTTATATATTCTGACCTGGGAACATTATGTCAAAACAGCAGACCATAACAAGCACAAACAGGCATTGTAACGATGTCCTTGGTTAAAGTAAGTTTCGAGTCTATGTTATGAGTTGTCACTAATGAACACTACGAGGACTTACACTCTTGTAAAAAAATCCCTTAGTCCTCTCTTTCTGTCTATACACGCCGTCTATCACGTTATATTAGTGATGACGTCGCATTGCGCGACACAACCTCGTATCAGACGAATGATCGGAGCCAGCCATTGAGCAGCACGAGTTAAAACGCTAAGGTAGGAAAAAGCTTTGAAAAGCTTTAAAACAGCCATGGAATATAGCGAAACATGTTTGCATTACAACAGCGTTTTTTACATTTTAGATAATCTGTGAAACTTGGCGTGAGAACGGCATTGACCGTGAACCTTAAAAATAAGACACGCTACCAGCTGTGTATACAGTGGTAAGTTGCATGGACACTTCAGCCCCGCTGTTTATGCCTTAATCATTCGCATGCATTTTATTCATTCATGTTTTCTCCCAATTTCCGACAGTGCCCGGCTGGGTCCACTGTAAGTAAATTTAATTTACATTCTCACGTATGGGCTATCTACACCCTGGTGCAAGGTAAACCCCCTTGACTTACATCATGAATACTAATTATTCATGGCGACTTCAAATAGTTACAAAAAATCCTTTATTTTATATTTTATTTTAATAGATGTCCCTCACTGCCCAGTCCTGACGAGACCTGTATTCTAATGGTCGAAACGCCGTCGACGCACTAGGAAACGAACCAGACCAACACAGTTCCTATAATTTTATAGTAGCTGGTTAATCATTAGTTGGAATAACTTGTTCAGAGTCTAGTTTCCTGTTTTTGTAAATATTCACAGCTGAAACCTGTATAGTTCACCTGGTTATACACTTTTTTGTTTCGCTCACTATTCACTTGGGATACACTGCACTTTGTATAGTATTTGTATGTCGCAATTGAATTATATGCATTTTTCATTATCAAATCTAAAATATAAGGTAATATCCTTTAAGGTACAGTTGTGTGTCTTCTTTTTTCTGCCACCCTCCCTCTAATGTTTATATCGCCATTGAGCTTGTTATAAATATTCAGTTGTACAAAAATAATATGCCATAGGAACCATTGTTTTTCTATATAAACGCACTGCCCTGGTTCCGCTGTGAGTAGGGTTTCCCTTGTTTTTCCTTTTCACATTACCCTATGGCCGGATATTCCCGGGCCAGGTGTCAGGACAGCATAGGTGGCTTCTGCCAAAGCCAAGTAATGTGGCCCAGCCCAGCCTCCTTCGGCCTCTGACGGCCTCAGACGGGCATGCCCTTGGCCCAGGCTTTGCCCGCACGCACTTACCCGCGTCCGGCGCTGCGGAAGCCCTGGCCCCCTTTTCAACACCTCCTGGTGCTTGAAACAGCGGTGCGCGGCATGCGCGCCGCTAGGGATAGTGGGAGTTAGAGTTCCCTATTGGCTGGAGGCAATGGGGGCAGTCGGGCGTCCCAACAGCGGCATCCCAGGAATGATGGCAGCAACAATACACTTGGCCGGTGAGAGGTACGGGCTCCCGCCCCGCGGGAGCCCTGGACCCCTTTTCAATGCCTCCTGGCGCTCGAAACAGCGGTGCGCGGCGTGCGCGCGGCTAGGGATGGTGGGAGTTACAGTTCCCTATTGGCAGAAGGCAATGGCGACAGTCGGTTGTCCCAACAGCTGTGTCCCAGGATTGATGGCAGCAACAAATCACATGACGTGTAAGAGTTACATGCTCCCAGTACTTCTTATATTTCTGCACTTACTTGTGGCGGGCAAAACAGGGGAAAAAAGAGATGATTGCCTCGAAATGTATATTCAGTTGTACATTTAGCGATCCCTCTATTTTCTGACTTCAAAGTATTTCAACATTCCAGTTCCCTAGTGCAGTTGGTGTGCTTGACATAAGCCGCTGGTTTCCACGGCATCCGTGCTAATGGGAAGCATCAAGTTAACATTTAGTGTCACTCAAAGTGAGCACCTACCCTTCTTCATTGTTATTGTTTTGAAAACATCTCCTCAAAAAAAAAAATATATCGCAGCAGATATAGGAAACATGTTGCTGCTGCTGCACCTTTCACTGAGATATTTATTACATTTCAAAAGGACAATGGATCCATTTCATCTGAAAATTGCGTTTTGCGCCCCGGAGATAAAATGCCATTATTATTTGAAGCACTGCATTATTTGATCCCTTCGCTTGTTTGTATAAAAAGAAGACTTCCTGGACCGGCTACCACTCAAGAAGATACAGGTAACTATGCTCAGTTGTTCCTTTCCACCGCGTGATATTGGAGCAGCTGCCAATCAAGAAGATACAAGAAGCCATGTTCAGTTGTTCCTTTCCTCCTTGTAATATCGGATCTTCACTGGGAAGTCTGCTGCAAGCAGACGAGACATTCAGAAGCATAGCCGAGCTGGACAACTGCATACAAGTATACACGCTTTAAGCACTTTCTTACTAGACAGGCTAATATAGGTATTTCAGTTTGTGTAACCCCTGACAGACACAGACATCACGGAACACTTTCATTCCTTTGAGAAATTGAGTTACTAAAATGATGCTAAAGTTGACAGTAAATTTGCATCTGATCTTGCTGATGTCCAAGAGCACCCCTGGAAGGGGACACTGTCTGTTGCACATTCAGCACTTAGGCGTGTTACCAATTAACACTCTGAATAACTCCTCTCACAGGGACCTCAGAATTGAAAATACATGGGTGAACATGTATAGGTTAGGTGCTTGGTATAGTTTATGGGACTCCGCTTCAGTATAAGAATTATAAATGTAACACTGCTCCATCACAGGAGTGGGCATGGATTATTCTAGTCAATGTGTTACGCTACACAGTGTGTCCAGTCTAAATATGAATTTGGTGCATTGGTCTCACACTGATGGCCTAATCATCATTTCACCAGTATGTAGTGCCGCTGTCCTCTGATTTCTAAATGTATTTTAAAGAATTATTTAGTCACTAAGCCTCGCCAGCACATCCCGCAGAACAGCGACCATTCTCCTATTTCCATTCATAGTTATCCTGATTCTATTTCCACTTGATGAGCATCATGAATATATGTGGGCGCACTTGGCATAATTATAGATTACGATTTCAGTCTCATAACCTATCATTTCTTTGTCTCTTGTCTCCCATGAGTTCCCAAAGTGTAGCTCATTTGGGAAAGTGCAATGTAAGATGACCCCAAACTTTGGAATCTACTTTGCAGAGCATACATTTTGAAATGCATTAGGGAGTTCCTTTCTTTTCCAAGTCAAGTGATGTAGATCTGGTAAATGCTCCCAAAATAAGTTGTGCACAGGCCTTTTTAAAGTTGGAACAATTTTGCTTATTATTCCTTCCAGTAATAACTTTAAGTTGTCCATCCGGTATCTGGCAAAACACAATCTGCTTTAATCCTGAGTGTACCACAGCAGTGTCTTCTTTTCTACACATTTTTTTTTAAGTTCAAGTAAATCTTTATTGAAAAATTAAAGTGGTGATGAAAACAATACTTCGTACAGACAATCATTTACCAATGCATAAAGACAGAAGAGGATACACGATTGATATACATACATTTTCAAGGTGATAAAGGTATAACTTAGGAAATGATATGAATACTTTCAAAGGTTCATAGATATTGCAAATAGTAACACATGTAAAAAAATATACAGTTGAAAGTGTATAATAAGGATTGACAAGCTGAACGGAGTAACGTAAAAACAAACAGTAGGAAGTTAGGGAGGCTTGGTAACTACTTGCATTGAAGGAGCAAGGGAAGAAGTGCTCTTTGCTGTTGTATTTAGAAAGTGTGTGAGGGGGGACCAGAGGTGTAATATTTTCGTGGCTTGAGAGATAGGGTGAACAAGGGCCGTATCTAGACGATGATTATGGCAGACCGCATACCACCATGCTAAATAGGACAATTTAGAAGAGTCTTTCCAATTCTTTGAAATCTGTTGGAACGCCACAGCCAATAGCAGATAAATGAGTTTTAGTTGGTATTGATTTTCCCCCATTCTGGTGCTAAGCTACCTAGGAAAATATTGGTAAGGGATAGGGGTGTTGTGGTATGAAAAATGAGGTTGATTTGGCCCCAAACTTGTTCCCAAAATTTAAAAACATGTGTGCATGTAAATAGCATGTGTTTGAAGTCAGCGTCACCTTGGAGGCATGTCCAACATGTGGTGGGATTTGTCTTATTTATCTTATTTAGGTAAGCTGGGGTAAAAAATAACCGATTATAAATAAAGAAAAGTGTTTGTGTTGTGCTGGCTCCTCTAGAGGATTTCCTGAGTGTCATCCAAATTCTGTTCCATAGAGTAATGGGCCAGTTTGTTTCCAGATCAGATTCCCATGAATGTTCTTCTTTAGTTTTGTGTGTATTTTCAGGAGGTGCCATTAGACGAGAATAAATGGCAGGCCTTGGGGTGTAGGAGCAAGAGATTGTGCCATGGGAAGAGGGGCTGGGGTTTTGAGGGGGGTTAAATTGTTTCTACATATTTTTAAACACAACCAACTGAAGGAAAAGCATGGCATTGATCCCTTATGACTGATGGACTGTTTGTATGTTACAAGGTCCCAAACTCTAAGGGCAAAAGCCCCAGGCAAACATTTCATGGTCATGTTAATAAATTCACCCAACAGCTAAACTAGGTCAAAAAGCAAACGCATCCCATAAAGTGATCGCAAAGAAGGAGTACAGGCCCTGTCTTTCTTCAAATGGCAGTGAAGAGAAGCAGGCACCTCCTTCTCCTTAAGGGCTACAATCATGAGGGCTTAACAGACAAAACATGTCTCTTGTTACCAAAAGTAGAATACAAAATGAGCGCACGAAAACTGGGGAGTGTCTGTCTGGCTCCCCGGGCTCTCCTCATCTGTCCAACGTGTCTGTTGGGTTTTGCTGCTATCCCCCTCGTTGTGTGCAGGAATCAAAGGAGGGGAAAACCTTTGTATATACAACTGGACAAATGTCCTCGACTTTGCAATGTCACAGTGATAATTATGCACACGGATAAACTGTTTTTTTCTGAAATCGCTTAATATTCCTGTGACTGTCTCCTAAGAACAGTCACAACTAGTGAACTGTCAGCGTTTTTTTCCTCCAAAATCTATTGCCACCATGGCCCCTGAAACTTTGTAAATAATTCAAATCAGAAAAGTCTCCAGCAATTGGGGTCTAACAATGATCAGGGCGCTTCTTCAGTAAGTGTCACCTGAAGAAACCATTGACATGCTCCAATCATGGAACAGATTTCATCGGGATTCAAAGTGCCCAGTGGCCTTTTTCAGTGATAGTCCGCATTGACGTGAGGGACAGGAAGAACCAACTGGAGGAAGGATGTATGCATGGGAAAAATACTCCGGGGCAGATTTATCAAAACTTTGCACCTCATCCACGCCATGGAAAGGGATGAAAAGTGGTGCAAAGCCTTGATATATTTACTTTCCAGCTGCAAACTTTTTTGCACCAGGAAAGTGCCTTTTAATAGTTCAAATTGTGCATTGGTACTTCAGCATTCCAAGCATTAGCATTTTGGTGCAAAGCCCCATCTATTAAAATTGTTTGTCTGGGCTTTGTGTAAAAAACCGCCTTCTTGAGGCAGGCGTAAAGTAAGACAAATATTTGTATTTCTCCTTGTGTTTTACAGATTGCACTTTACATCACACACCCAATGGGTAAATGCTTAGAAAAAATGTCTAGCTGTAGGATTTTGTACTGGAAAGGCACCTTCCAAGTACAAAAGCTATGGTAGACAGCACATATGCACCTATGCACCATGGTGAAAATGTGTGTGTGGAGCTGGGCAGCATTAGGAGCACCAGTGCAGGAGAAGGGAGGAGCGACAGGCTCTTTTTTTTTATATATAAATATGGGTCTGCTCAGCTCTCTCTCCCAGTGCAACACAGCACAGCACTTTTAGCAGTTATTTTATTTTGAGTACATCTGCTCCCCTGTTTTTAAAGGTGATGGGTGGGTGGGAGGATGCTAGTCAAACCAGAAGCTATGAGACTATTATGAGTGCTCCGAGTGCCGGGGGATTATTTCACGCCCCCATAGTTAATCATATTGGAGGTTCCATGGCTGTGGAATTTAATGGCGATTTTGAGTTGAATCCTGAAAGATAGAGCCATGGTTTGCAACCACAGCTCTGCCTTTCACTCTCAATGGACCAATCTCAGGTTGAAGAGGGGGAGGGGCTGTTTCCATATGTGAGTGTACTACGTTACCACCTGCATGTATGGAAATGCCTGAGGGGACCCTGGAACCCCTCAGACTTCCAGGGAGCACTCTTGGTGTGTGCATCTTCCATATAGCACACACAACTGCACCTCCTGGCGGCTTCCTTATCATTACAGCTACATCTGTAATACAGAGTGGGTGCAATGATAAAGGGGTTCCTTCATTGGCGTGGGGTCATGCAGCAAAGCAATCCAGATTACAGAAGGGGTCAAGCAAGTGTCTGCGACCTTTCTTTAATGCCAACGTGTCCGGGAGCACAAACAACAGGCACACACGTGCATTGCTTCTGCAGGGCACTTTGTACATCTGGCCTCTCATATTCAATTTCAACAAGAAGAACGAGAGAAAATATGCCCTCTGTCTCTTGAGGCAGGGGATGAGAAACACCACATGCCTTTATCTTGAGGATGCAAATGAGGCGAAAGAGAGGGGTCCTTTACGAGGCGGGAGGAGAAGTCAAATACTGGATCTAGAGCTTAATGTGGAAGAATAAATAGGCAATTCATGTCCATGGTGTGGGAATAATGATGGCGCAAACCAAATACTCTGGTTCACAGAGAGAAGGTATAGGAGAAACGCTATTCTTTGTGTACGTCCACAATAGGCCAGAGAGCGCAGTTACTGTGTGTGTACTAAGGAACAGGCAGCCTGAGGGACTCCGTGGACCTGTGTCTGATCGATGAACCCATCTGCGAGCAGGTACTCTCTCCCTGGAGAGAGGAGCCAGAGAACAAAGGCGCTCTGTGTCTGTGGTGATTGATGGTTCATTTATGGCGGGTCTGCAGTCTGTTTAATCCACTAATTCATGTTCCGCTGTTCGAAGTTATGGTCATGAGGCAGGCCCTTGCAGTCGCTGCGGATTAGGGGGCTGCCCTTCAGGGGGCCTATAAAGCATAAAGCCTAAGGACAGTTCAGTTCAGGAGACCCTCACCACATTCTGCAGGACCCCATCATCTTGTGTTATACCACTGCCAAAACTGCTACCTACCTTATGAACTTTAGAAAAGACTGAAGACTCATCTAATCTGGATACCAGAATTCAGAAGCTGCTCCTGCTCTCAGCAGTTTCATCAGGACATGCGAAACCCTGCCTCAGGCATCAGTGAGCGCTGTACAGTATTCACGTTGACTACACACTCGCCGCCACTCACTGGGCACCACAGACATCAGGCATGGAAGTAGAGTATGGTTATAGAGATTTTTCATAGGATAAAAGATAGCTTCTACCTTGAAAGGAAAGCTGCTAAGAGCAGGATAGTACGGATAGTTTAAGCCCGGTAGCTGCATACAGTTGATTGTGTAGATCTCCAAAAGGATGAAATGCACTTTGGTTTGCATGTGGATGACAAAATATAGTCACCCTGTGTGAAAACTTTGGCGGTATGAGTTGACACATCACTGTAAATAGCACGGATATATTATGAGAATCAGATTGTGCACTTTTTTTAGGTACAAGCTCTACTTCCTACTGTGCGGGTCACCGAACACCATGGGGCTTATTTATGAGCCCCCTGCGCCGCTGGTGTCACTTTTTGTGATGCTCCGGTGGCGCAGATTATAAATCATATTTATGAGGCCACGCAAAGCCACTTTGCATGTTCTTGAATAACCTCTTAGATATGGAGTAAGGCAAGGCAGCGCAAAAGGCTGTGCTGCCTCACACTGCGCTCAGCAGGCTTTCCATGGGTTTTCCCACGCAACACCGATGGAGTTTGGCGCTGCCCCAGATTTACAAGGGCCTATAAACCTGGGAAAGCGCCAAATCCTTACGCCTCCGGAGGTGATTTCTTTATTTCTCCTCCATTCTGCAGCACACATAGAAAGAGGAAAACACCTCTTAGGATTGTTTCTGTTCAAGAAGATACGCTTCCTACAGAAAGCAATCCAGCTGACAACACAGGCACCCATGCACCATGGTGCAAGGGAGTCTGCATTGGTGCTAGGCAGCCAAACGGCACCAGTGCAGGGGGAAAGGACAGGAATGTACTATATTGCGTATAAATGGTGCATTCCTGCCCTTTCGCTTTGGCGTAGGGCAGCACAGCAAGATGACTTGCAGTGCTGCCCTACGCCAAATCTCCGTAAATGAGGGCAATGTCTGCTACCACTATTTTACCTTCCATGCGTCCTCACACCGTGTACAAATGCTCATGTATAACTCCACGATTAGATCACACTTAGCTCATTTTCATTACAGGAAAGCTGCGCCTCACACTTATAATACTTAATACTTTCTGCGCCACAAATGATCATTTTTAGGCTTTGCTGCAGTCTAAGACTCCACAGATCCTAATGGGCCGAGGCGTGCAGCGGAAGCGGACAGAAAAGTACTTGTGGACGTGCATGATAGTGTCTTTGGAATAAAGGAGTCTTTCAGAGAACGCGCACACTCACAGCTTTCACCACAGCCAGTCTCCAGACACTCCTGTGTGAGATGTAATATACTTGGAAGTGTGTATCTTTCTCTGTGACCATTGCCGCAGACGGCTGTAGCGCTTGACACATATTTCTGGTAATACATTTGTCAGATCTATGCTAACACTTGATAGGAAGGACTTGTGAAAAGTGTAGCTCCTGGGGTCAGACTGACAGTGTGTTGTGAGAGGCCAGTTCAGACCTTAACCCGTGGGCCGTGCTACGTCACAGTGGGCATGTGCGGAGGATGGCCGGGGGCTGTCCGAAACACGCCAACTCATTAATTCCCCAGCACCGCAGCGGAATTTGCGCCGCGGTCAAGGGGTTAAGTAGGGTGACAGGCTCATCACGCTGATTTTAAGGACGAAATTACATTGGTGAAGAAGAAAAAACACTGAAGCCTATTCACAAAGCTATTTTGAAGTACGTAAAGTGGTACTCATGTAGTACTGTTGCGCCTACTCTTACATGCCTTTGTGAATTTATCTCCAAAACATCCCAAACTGTATACAATGGGAATATTGAGGGTATATTTACATACAGTTGTTAAAAACAGAATTGACTGTTCCCTCTTTGCACTTTTGCTCATAGGGAGTTGGATGTTTCTTGACCGATCTGAAAACTCACGTGACAGTACGTAAATTAGAACTCCTGTAGTAGAACTTTCCGTACTCATATTGCTTTTGGGACTAGGATCTACTATTTAATCTGCTTTTGGAAAGAAAAGATGCTTAGTAGACAAGCATGAACTATTCCCAAATAGGGCGCATGCCCACTTCCTACTATAATTCAATACATTCGAAACACATGATGAAATGTGTTATTTGGAACTGAAGGTAATGCAGTTTCTCATGGCAGTTCATTCATTCAACGTACTCAATAGCAGACCGCTAAAAGCAAAGTAAAACAAAACATTCAAGTTTATTGCCGAAAAGGCTATAACCTATTTGGACTTTACCACATTTAGATCATTCATTTAGAGTGCCGCATAATTTAAAATAGGACTCTGAGTATGTAATACGTGTCACAGAGGAACAGCCTGAACGCAGATCCAAGACAATTCTTCTAACGCTCAGGCCACAGTCTGCAGGGTCTGTGGTCAGTGAACTTGTGTTAAAATGCATGCAATAATTTCAAATTACATGAAAAATGAGAGTTTGGGCTTGGGTTACCTGGGGTTATTTTCATGCTCTGTCTTGTGTGATCTACATAGCATCCTTTAGTTGCATGGATTCCTTTCTTTGCTGGCTTCCTGGAGTCACACCACAGGCCCTCAAAACTCAGAAAAGGGAAAACTTACTGTATTTTACTGACTCTCTCCGTGTGATGCCTCATCTTTCACCATCACAGGTACCCTGCCCGCTCTAGAAAGACTTTGCCCAGCACCTTTAGTTTCCTCTGCCTGATACTTGGATGCCCTAAACAAAGGCTAAGACCACTCACGGGAAAGAAACCCTTAGTGAGTACAAAGAGCGCAGGGAAACAAGGACTGCTGCATGGAATATCTGCTTTAATCTTTCCTTATGTGGCCCCTACATCGGCGCTTTGTGTCATTTCCATCTTATCTCTTATCCCGTAAGGACCCTCTGGTCACACATCCTCAGGTGCAGATACCATTCAACTGAGTGTGTGTACTGGAAGATAGTATTCCAGTTTCTCCTTGCTGTAGGATGGGTGCTTTTTGACTGCATGCTTTAGTTCGTTTGGGGCATTTGCTCCTAACAATATGTCAAAATCATGAAATGTACTTTTCTTCAAGTTGTGTTATGAAAATTTGCCACTAACTTATACAATAGGCTTTCAAATATTTTTTCATTTATAGGACATTTGATAACCAATAATAATTGATTTTTCGTACTAATTATTTTCTGCCTTTTATACACTGACTAAATCGGATTGGAACTCAAATTTTGGACCACAGAAGGAGGAAATGTTGAGCTGGTCTTGCTCAGCTGTTTTAAAAATGTTCTTTTTCAGTTGATCACAGGACTGTATCTAAGTGTAGTGAGTGTTGGCACTCTTGAGTTTTAAGCCTCCAGCATGGCCTTAATTCATGGGTCCAAACCCTGCCACATTCGAGGCCACAGGAGAGCAGTGGGATATGCAGGATCAGGAAGGCAGGGTGCCTAACGTACCTACCTTCAGCAGCAAGGCCTCATGGGAGGTGTGGGCTGGACCTTTGGATCACTGCGCTGGGACGAGATCCCAGATGAAACCAGGGACAAGGGTGACGCAGATGGTCCGGGGAATCCCCAGTGGCGTAATGCAAAATGATGCCCCCCCTGCAGAGTGTGCAGAGAGGCCCCTTAGTCACTGATATTCATTGGCCAAGAGATGAATGGAGGCCCAAAGGTCTGTGGCCCCTGGACGTTTGCACCGCTGGGGCTCGCCCCTAGTGCTCCATTGTAAGGTCCGTTTCTGAATGAAGGGCACTTACTACTGAAAACGCTGAAGAAAGATTAAGCAAGACATTGAGGAAGAGAAAAAGGAACTCTGCAAACCATTTCTGGAAGCTGCACTTGAAGTGAGCACTGGCCCAGAGAACCTCCTTGAGCGCAATTTGGCGTTAGACTTCCCTTTGATATGGCCGAGTGAGACATTGATAAGCCCTTGCAGTGACAGGATAATTGAAGGGTAGAAACATACAGAAAGAAAACTTAGAAGGCTGCATTGATTTTAAAAAGAGCCTTCCCTTCAAGTGATGGCCTCCGCTTTACCTTTTAACGCTGCCATGGATTTAAAAGTGCATGTCAAGGCCCACACTTTTGTTTAATGGCCATTCCTTTGACCACTGAACATTGCATTCCTGAAGACAAAGGCAGACGGATGTTTAGCTCTTTGTGATGGGCACTTCTGTCACAAACGTAACTTGGTATGACGGTTTTAAATGCCGAAGCCATTTTTGACATAACCGACGAAAAATGACTTTCAAAACAGCAGTTCTAAAAATTCCCAGCGAAAATGTCACACCCAAGTAAAACTTTGTGATCTAATTGCATGAACATGGGGATACATTAATGTCACTTCTGAGCCTAGACGTCTGTGCTGTCCCCAGTACTCCAAAGCCTCTTTCATCTGTGACTTAAGTTCTATAGACTGCGGTACTGTGTGGGTATATATATTTGTAGATTTATATAGCGTGGCTTATCACCTGTGAGGGTATTCAAGCGCTGTCCGTGGGCACAGGGAGATTATGTGATTTTGCCCCGAATCACAGGTTGTTGAGCCGACGCCGAGACTCGCACCCGGATTTCCTACTCCCAGTTGGCCGCTCAGACCAATTAATCGACACAATTTAGAGCAATTAGTACATGGCATACACTGAGGTTAAATTGGTGCATTACTTCTGATTGGATCAATACCTTTTACAGCCAGTGCCCTAACCAGATTACAAGACTTATAATAGTGTGCAATAATGAAAACAAATGCCTCCAAATAGGCTGGCAGTAAAACCAGAACGGTTCCAATTTGCAACGCATAATTGTATTAGCATATTGTCTATCAACCCTATCACTTTAATTTCATTTACATGTGTTAGGAACCTGCTAAATCACTGTTTTCGGCCTTTCACCATTACATTGTGCCAACAATATAAAGCATGAAAGTGCTCTCCATTCAGGTTGAAGGCAACTCGCAAAGAGGTCCCTTAAACCATTTTAACAAATAGAAAATGCAGCTGAGGTGTGCGGTGTGGTAATCTCTATGCTGTTGGACTTTAGTGGAGCAAGACAATGCCATCGAGTAAATCAAAAGGTCGTACTAAGCTTTAAAGGACCATCCAATAAATGAAAAAGAAAAATCCTGTTCTCTTTATCTAATAATACATCACCAACCATCAGAATTCTAGAATGTATCTATATTTATAATGTGACATAGTATTTGTGTAGGTCACCTTTACCAGTGACTTGGTATCTTTTGTGTACAGCTTATCTGCTCTTTGGGGGGGGGATGACTGAGGACATGCCATGGCCCTGTTAGTAAATGTGGTGTGGAATAAGTAAATGGTCTTCCCTTTAGATGGGGTTAGTAGGGGTGCTGCCCATATCTGTGCGGAGATGATATATGTTTGATTAGCCTCTTTGGATGTGTAACTCAGTGGGGATTTAAGTCATCTGACCCTCTCTACCTAACATGACAACCTTGGAATGCAACCCTTTGTTTAGGGTTGGATCGGCCCCATTTTATCATGTTGGTTACTGCCTTTCCTATGTGTAGATTGGTGATTGTGTGGGTGACGGAAGGCTAAGTGAGTTTCTGGTAGACTTTATATGGTTGTTTTTCAGCTGAACCCAGAGCTAAAATATTATTAGACTGTATGCCAAAAAAATACCAGGCCACAGACAAAAGGCTTTTTTAATGATTACTCTATTTAGAGCGATGAGCAATCACTCTATCATAATATTGTACAATTGTCAGACCTTACTGAAGGTGATTTCTAACAAAGACCGCAACCCCCACCCACTGCCAGTGTCATACTTCATCATCAGGTTGCCCCTTGGTACTTGATGGGCTCCCATGGGAGGGCGCAGCGAGGTAAGGGGTGGATATATATTTTTATATTTCTTAGCTACATAGGAAAGGCGTTAATTGTCAACTCTGTTGATGTGTGATACACTTTTCCAACAGTCCTCTCACCTGATGATGACGTGCAGATCTGGGCCCCCAAAAGTAGAAATACATGCCAGATGGTGATTGCTTGGCAATATTTATTCCTATCTTCCTTCTCACACGATTAAAAACAGTGCCAAAAGAGCTTGTGTTACAGTACTCCCTGGTGTCTACATGTTTCTACACACTCTAAAGCCCTACACAGGTCAGATCACAGCAAAAGACAGGGGAACCCTACTCACAACGGAACCAGGGCACTAGTTATATATGGGAAAACAGTGGTTCCAGTGGATATTAGGAAAATAATTTAAGCAATTAATGCGTACAATCGCAATAAGTATGTATAGGACCTGGTAATGTCAGAGGGTAAATGAACTTTCTACACAGTATGTTCAATATAGTTTTTTATAAAAAACACAGCGAATAGTATATATACTTCTTTAAGTCAAAAGCGCAAAACTTTGTGCATAGTGTCCCCTAGTGAAAATTGGAACCAAAAAGAGACTGTACACGGTGAATAATTTTGTAAATGGTTTCCATAAGTTGTAAGAAACGACCATTAAAATACACTTTTTTAGCAGCCTAGGTATTCAGTGATACAAGCTGGGTAATGGTCCGTTCTGTGTGCTTGTCGACGGCATTTCGACCCTTCTGTGAATGTTGGGTCTCCTAAGGACTAACAATATAGGGACATCTAAAAAAGAATTAAATTCAGATTAGCATAAGGGCCATGTACTGGCACAGATGTGAGAAACTATGGCGAAGGACTTGAATGTGGTTACCTGGATTGTGAAAAAGGCGCAGCCTTTGTGAACGTGATTAGGTGTCTACAGAATGTACAAAACGCTGCGGCTAGAGTGATTTGTAAAATCCCTTTACGCCACTCGATCACCCCCCATTTGAGGAAGCTTCACTGGTTAACGGTGATTAAACACATTGAATTCAAGGCTCTCCCTTTGGCATTCGGAGCTTTTCGGGGACAAGGCCCAGCATACCTGAGAGCTAGACTCAAGCACTATCACCATGACCGGACCCTCAGATCAAACCACCATTGTCTCCTTGCTATCCCCCATGTTCGCAAGTCTAGAACGGGTGGCAGAGCCTTAGCGGTTATTACTTCTAAACTCTGGAACGCCCTGCCGCACTCCCTTCGCTCTTCTGAATCGGAACCTATCTTTCGACGTGCCTTGAAAACCTGGTTGTTCACCAACCTCTAGCTCTCCTCTCCGTGCCTGCCATCTGTCGTCTGCCTTAGTGCCGGGACACCCCCTTTGGGGGTAGCTGTGCGTATAATAAACTCCTACATAAATAAATAAATAAAGTATGCAGAAAAGGAGGTCAGCCTCTTTTTTCCAGTGGTCTGTGCCTCCATCACTCATATTTTGCTTCTGCTAATAGCAGCCTACACCAATGGTCATCCCTTTTCAGTTATAGGCTGTCTTCCACTGAGAGTGATGGCATCTCTCCTGATCCCATGTGAACACCTGCCTAAAAAGAAGTGCACTTCAGTGTTAGGGCTGGTGAGCCAAGGCTTTATGTTGCCTATGTTTTTTCTTTCCAGTCTTCATCCTTTTTTTCTTTTCTTAGTAACCCTTGTGTGTTTAAATATTGTCTTCTGGTTACCTAATTCAAAGCCAGTGATGTTCATTGAAACTAAAAAGAGCTTCTATAGGTGTTCTAAGTATACCTGTCTCCTTCTAGAAAGCACTCATAATGGTCTATTTATTAATATTTTATGCAATGATATTTGAAAAATGTGTATTTTTTGCAAGCAAATCGCCACTTCATTTACACTGCATCATGATTCCTTTTTGGTCTATTTATTTTAATGGCATATGATTGCAATAAAAAAAAAATAATGGATCCATCGTACCAGGTTGCAAAGCCATACTTATTGCTTCTACTGAAGTGTCTTGTTTTAGTTTCTAATTATACTATATTAACAGTTAGTTGCCTAACAGGCTCTAAGCTAGTTGGTGACATGGTACTCTGCTACGGTATGCTAGTTTGCATATTTCTGATTTATGTACACAGCTTGTCTGCTTTGGCAGCAAATAAAATAGGTTTACCTAAAAATACTGGAAATGTGTGTAGGACACCTGTCGTGAGACACTGCTGTTTTGTCTCCCGGCGTGAGACACTGCTGTTTTGTCTCCCGGCAAATTAGATTCCGACATGAAGATCTCAAATGTGTTTGTTCTTAAATCATTTTCAGTTAAAACCGTCTATTTTAAAATAGCGCCTTCAAAATTTCAACGGTAGTTATGCAGTCATTTTGTGCCGGGCTTCACGCTCATGAATGACGCAGTGCTCATTTTTAGGTCTCGCCTAGCGTTGCTGCACACATGCGCAGCTCACTCGCGAGATTTATAGTAAATGAGGAGTTTGAGAAAAGGGTTTGAAGCCCCGCCCCTTATTTCCATTGGCTGGCATCACCGTTTATGTTAAGCTGTGGCCTACCATTGTAAATTAGGTGTTTGGGTTGTCTCCCTTTCGCTTTTTGTGCCGCCCACCCGGATTGGCTTGCCTGCTTTGCGTCTGTCGCAAAGCACCTTCTTATCTTTATAGGGCCATGTGTTTCTAATTAGAAACACATGGCCCCATAAAGACAAGAGATTACCATGCTCCAGCTGCAGCACGGTCCTCTTTCACTTTCGGGACCGCGCTTGTTTACTCTGTAATGCTTTTTATTATTTATTTATTTACTTTCTTTTCGCTTTGGGGGCACACACACTTTACCTTCAGCCATGTTAAGGTAAAGCGCAGGTGCCGCAATTGTTGAAAAAGTAAAGATAAAGATGTTTTTCTATTTGTTTACTTTTGCCTCAATTGCGGCACCCGTGCTTTACTTTAATATGGTTGAAGTTAAAGCGCGGGTGCTGCGATTGTTGAAAAAGTAAACAAATAGAAAACAATCTCTTTCTTTACTTTTGCTACAATCGCGGCACGTGCGATTTACTTTAACACGGTTTTAAGCGTGGGTGCCGCGATTGTCGAAAAAGTAAAGAAATTAATTTTTTTAAATCTATTTCTTTACTTCAGCAGCAATTGCAGCACCCGCGCTTTACCTTTAACATGGTTAAAGTAAAGCACAGGTGTCACAATTGTAGAAAAAGTAAACAAATAGAAAAAAAAAGTGTGCCGCCATTTTTTTCTATTTGTTTACTCTTGTTTACAATGCCATAGGTTGCAAATTCACAATTGCGACACCTATAGCATTGTAAGTGCTTGTTACCCGACAGTATGCAGCACACAGCTCTCCCCTGCCCCCAGCTCCACTGTAGTGCCAATCAGATCCACTGCCTGGGCCTCTCTGATATCCTTACCAAGACCCCTAACTGAAGACCGCAGGGAGAGGCTCTGTAACCTACTCTCTGGCCCCCTTAGTCTCTGGCCTCATTTGGGAAAAAAATAGCTCCTTGTTTGTAGAACCCTCCGCTTCCCACAGCGCCGTTGACTGTTATTTAAATAGAAAACTCTTTTAATTTGCTGAAGTTACCACACGTTAGGCCTACGTTTTGGTCTACTTTCCTACGTTTTTTAAGTTTTATATCAGGATGAATGGAAACAAGGGGGACTGACTCAAACCTATGTTTGTTTCACCTGACGTCACAGCTTCGATATACACAAACAGCTGAGTTCTTTTCAGAGTAATTACAGACCTTTTTTTTTAGCTTTTCCGGGTTTACTAGAGTGAGAAATGTATGGCGGATAACGCAACATGTACCAAGTTATTTAACAATGAATGTTAAGTGTGCATCTTGTCATTTATGCATGCGTGTTTCTATGTGTGTGTGTATAATCTATGTATGTATAGGTGACTGTGTGCGTGCATGAGTGCATGTTTGCTTGTGTGTATTTTTGTCTGTATGTAAAGTGACATTTGCTTTGTGTCTGTACATCATTGTATGTGTATTTGTGCATATACAAATCGTTGTATTTATGCGAATGACTATTTATATGTGTGTTTATGCATATGTGTGTATTTTGTGTGTGAATGTGTCAGTGTGCATATGTATTATCATATGTTTGCATCTGTGTGTGTGCTTTTGCATGTGGGTGACATAGACAATGCACACTCTGAGAATATTTTCAGTTTTTCTAGTGATGACCTCCCTGACTGCACCAGATGGACACCGTCTGTGAGGTTACGTCATTTCTTATAACATTATTAATTGACCGCGCACAGCACCGTACCTAGTACCTAAAATTCACTTGAGTACTATCACACGGGCCGTTGTTTTTCTTAATTCATAATAATATCAATTCAGCAACTTGCATATTAAACAAGCATTTGCAATGCAATAGGGCTCACGTTTACACAAGTTTGAGCTATTGACATTGCAAATACATATGCCTTTTATTTTTGTTTTTGTTTTTAAAACATAAATGAAAGGCATTGTCATTTACAATGCCAATAGCTTAAACTTGCATAAATGCGAGATCTATTGCATTGCAAATGCTTGTTCTTTGCTGTCAAAGGACCCGAGTTTAGGGAAGCCTTTCGGGTCGTCTTTTGCCAGTTCGACCCTTAACTCGGGTTACGCCACATGTCGCTTGGGTGCACGGGGCATAGAGGGGCTCACGGGGCAGAAGGGGAAAGGAAAGGGGGAATAGACAGTAACAAGGGGGGCAAGAAGCTGGTCCGTTTGCTGGGGCATTACTAACCCAAGGCTTCCCTGTAAAAGATAAAGATTCGATATCACAAAAAAACATAGTGTATTATGATTATAAAATGCTGTACTACAAAACTGATGTAAATTAAAAAAGAATCTGATTCTCAGCGTATGCCGTGAGCGATATTCCCAGATGTCTTGAAACTCAAATATCTGAAATCCCCCTTAAGCAGTCGAGTAGAGTTTGGAAAAGAAGATGAACATGCCATCAAGCTTGTTTTTCTTTTTTGTATAATAGAATCGAAATTCTTGTAAAGCATTCATACCTGCCTCAGACTAAGTTTTTCTGCACAATCACTGTGTACTGAACATTCCTCTACAGCGGACTTTGCTTAGAGAACGGTGGTGGTTTCTCAGCAGAAATGGAATTCCATCCAGGGAAATATGCAGGACAAGATTTTATGTTTGGAAACTGAACACGACTCCATATAGTGCTGCTAAAAATTCCACAGGGTGGCAAACCTAAATATTATTAATAGGAAGGATTTTATGCTACATGTATTGATACCCTCTTTTTCTAGGCACCTGTGGCTCTTGGATCTAATCATCAGTATTTAATTATGCATTTGTATATAGCACATACATTATAAAAGTGCTAGAGTGCTTTACAATGAACAAGGTTCATTACAAAGATACATGATAACAAAGATATTGAATTACAAATCATAACAAAAGGTACAGAATAGATATTCCCAAAATGTATGTATGTTACTGTAGGTAGCTACTTGACAATAAATGCCCAAATCAAAAAGTTTAGTTGAAGCTGTGGTATGGTCATTGTTGAGACTACACAAAATGTCTTTGAAGGAGGAGGGCTTTTAATTTCAATATGAAGACAGCCTTCGAAGTAGGGAAGCCGCTCATAGCCCGCACAAGCAAATTACTTGATGGTAACGGATAAGGCCCATACCACTCAGCGGCATCCTGAAGAACGAGACATCAACTAAAAAGAAAGATACTACAGATCTGAACTTATAATGTGAGTGGTCAATTCACCACTACAATTAGGGGCTACAATAAGTCACCTACGAATAACGGTCCTGAAGAAAGCCTTGAGAATTTACAAAAAAGGCTGAAACATGTTGACCTGACCCAATAGTGCGGTAGACTGGTAACTGTGTCTACAATCTCACTGAATCTGTTTTTATTCTTCTCACATCACTTTCTAAAGAATAAAACTTTTGCGCAAAAGTGATGTAGAGAATTTTAACTCACAGCACCTGAGCACTTTCACTTTATTCATTGTTCTTATATTTCTGGACACTACTGAAATCAGTTGTTCTACCTCCGGGTGGAGGACAGCATGTTGCCAATCTAAGAACCCTATGATGGTGCTGTAACATTACACCAAACCATTAATTAAATGGGGTAACCCAAAAGGTAAGGACCCGGGCATATTACGATAATAATAAAACAATGGTCCAACACCTCTTCCTTTATAAACTGATCTAAGCAGTCAACATTCGTTAGTTATTGGTTCATGTGCGTTCACATAAAGTCCGCACCTATGCAAAAATGCACTCAGTTTTTTCAAACACAAAAATTATACATATCACTACATCAGCATAAAACACAATCGGAGTACAAAAAACTAATTTATTGTCTCTAGATCTTTTACTTGATAATTCATACTTTTTCAACATAAAGAGTTGCCCAAAGATCCGTGCACAAGAAGAGTGATCAAAGGACTGTGTAGTGGATAAGGAAAAAGAAAAACAACGTAATAGTAAACAGAATATTCCCAATTTTATGCAATTACGGTTTCACAATTTTCCGTATTCACACAACTAATGTCAAAATTAAATAGACAGCAATGTCAATTGTGAGCACTTTTTCACAAATATAGGTCCACGGTAGTAATAATATCGTCGACGTTTCAAGGTCACTTCTTATTGAAAAATCATCTGGAATATGTTGTGAAACAGATGATTTTTCAATAAGAAGTGACCTTGATTCGGTCCAGTAAGTGAGGCACACCTTGTTGACCTTGACCCCTTGTTGCCCAGTAATTTTCTGTCCTGAGGAAGACTCGCACGGTTCAGGTTCAAATCACCGGACAATTATAAGTCGAGTCGAAAAGTGTCTGCATAACTCAAGTCGGGTCAGGCCAGCCCTTGAGTTGCTGGTGTTGATCAGAAGCGATTCGGGTCTTTAAAGCCCCCTCTCCCCGCCCCAACTTCCCCCAGAGGCAGAAGAACAAATGCAGAGGCTCCTAGACACAGGGCGAGTAAGGTAAAGCTGCAGACAATCGGAGAGTACACTGTGGTTAGATGGCAAACAACTGGCAGATGCCATCTTTGTCTGTTTCTAGAACTGACACAAATATCCAGAATTCATCGTATATTTACAACACAGTTAATCCGTGAGCGTATTTACTCCTTCCCTGAACCCTCCTTCACTTTGTAGTTCAAGAGCCTAAAGCTCCTGTCCTGGGATTGGCCAAGCACCTATTTTACCTGCTTCTCTGGGGCACCCGCACGGGGACAGATGAGATAACATGGGGCCACCTGGGACTGACCTGTGAAGATCTTACAGCCACAGAGGCGTCGCTCTCCGCCCCCACCCCACCCCACCCCGCGGCGCTTCCTTAAGAAACAGCAGTGGCAGTGCTTACATTTGAAGCTCGTAGTGCAGTGGTGGGTGTAGGCAGTGATGGAGAAACGGGGGTCCGGGAGCCACGTCACGTGAGTGACGTTCCGACGTCTGGACGCCGACGTCGTAGCTCTGCCACTGCCTAAAATAGTCCGAGGTGCTTATTAACAATTCTTGCTCCACCCCTGTAATATTTTTTGAAAAAATAATTATTTCTCAAATATTTTTGAAAACGGCAGAAATGTCTTTTTTTTTATTTAGCATATCAGCGTTAGCATAGCAGCTGCTGCCCCGAGGATGAAGCAGAACACAACGAACTGTGAATAACTTACGGAATCACTCATTGCTCTGCCGTTACAGAACGAAACACCCACTGAACTTACTTTGCTGAATCTTGATGTGATCTGAAGCAAAATATATCTTTAGCTTCTTCTACCCAGTTCCGGTATGTTGCTGGAGAAGCTACCCGCTGTTTGCTCCTGGAAACAGACGAGATACCGGGAACCACTCGTGACATTGGTCTTCTGAGACAAACTTCCTCTAGGAGACACGCATGCCGTTATGACGGCAACCCCGACCATCTTTTAGAATAAGACCGGAGGCAGCTGCCTTTGTCGTTTGACTCGCCTGAACTACCAGCGGAACTACGCTTCACACGGCGCATTTGTTTCTGACGCGGTACATCTAGTTTGAAGTCCTGCAACTGCTACCTCATTGAGTCTATCGCGACGCCGCTCCCTAAAACACCGAACAAGCGCAACAGAAAAGCCACGTATGCGTTCACAGCCATTTGTATCCGTGCATGGTTTTAAATGATAATCTGGGAGGAGATACTTCTTTGATTTGCTCCTCTTTCCAGAGCAGCGGTATTATGATCAACACGGTCTGCGCGTCTCCCGTAGGATACAACTAATACGACGTCATTCAAAGATTGTCCAATTAAGGCTGCAGTTCTTTTGAAGCCCAGCTGATTTTAAGTAATTGAGTTATCATCGTTTAAAGCATTCTTTCTTCCTGATTTCGAGCACAAGAAGCACCGCCTTCGAGTGTAAAGAATTCATCTGAAATTGTCCTGATGAAGACACACTGTTTGTGTCGAAACACGTCGACAGTCTTCAATTTCTCCAAATATTTCTGGGAATTACCAAAAATGTATTATCTCCCAGGATTGTCTGTGTACTTTTGGAATTAAGAAATTTATGTTTGTTTGACTTTTTTTTAAAAATATTTGCACTTTATGAAACACTGATCATGTTTGTATCATAATTAATTTTATAATTAAATTTTATATGTTATCATATCTTATTGTTCATGTTGCTCTTTTTTGTGTTCTCTAAACGTTGTAAATGAAATTGGAAAAGGGTTGGTTTATATAAAAAAAAACTAATCTTTGCCAGATAGTTTTTTCTGTTTTGCCTGGGTATTTTACCTTGCTTTCAACTGCTCCTGTAGCGCCTACACTAGTCAACCGCAGCGCTGGTTGCCTCTGGTCTGCAGCTGCCTGCAGAACCTGTGCCTGGCCTCCACAGACAGTAATATTTAGCATTTTGGTCACTGTCATGGTGTCACCCCATGTGAGGGTGTCACCCGGTGCGGTCCGCACCCGCCGCACCCCCCTAGTGACGCCGCTGACTGCTCGTACTCTACTTCACTCTATTAAATCTGACATACAGCTCCATGCCTCCGGACATCAGGCCTGGCCCTGGTCTGAGCCTCTGAGGCCAATATGTTCAGCACCATCTTGGGGCACCAGCCCGTTTGTTCTGGTGCTCTCCTGGGCCCTAAAACCTCCTCGAGAGAACTTCAGTACACCCTGAGCTCAGCGTCTCCATCACTACCTCTGCCTGCGTGACTGTCCAGTCTGGTAACACTTTGTAAGCCCTGGTCCCCCAAGAGCCAACATGGTGCATAAGATTACTATATCTGGCAGCACCCAAAGCCAGATTTTCCCATTCTGCTCACACAACTGAAAGCTGCCTTAGATACAAAAGCCTTGGAGCCACAAAGCTGCCTTACCCCGTTACCCAGGACTGAGCCTACCTTACTCAGTGCTACTCTACAACCCTGACACAACCATACTTGGCACTGCCCAAGCACCAGGAGTCCACGGTACTAAGTATCATTCTGGCCCTTGTGACTTACACATCAGTCTTCTCTAAAGGCACAAAGGACTCTTGTGAAAGGTATGATTTCCAACCATGGTCACTGCCTAGCTACTTCTTTTTACTGAGACACTACGACATCTCCCTGCTCTCTAATATGCCATGGGTTGCAGAAACTCAAATGTTTTTGCACTACCAAAGAACTAATAGACAGGCATTATGCAGCACATTCACTCATGACAAACATTTAGGAGTAACCCAGGTTTCCATCTGTGCCCACACTGCTCCTCTTTGAGAGTTCAGGTACTGCAGTTGTCTAATGTTGAAAGATTTTGAAGTTATCCACTACATCAAATCTTATTGTGCGAGCAATTTAGCCACTTTTTTATGTTATCAGGGTGAAAAGGTTGATGTCACTCCCACTGAGATATCTGAAGGGTCAGATGGCATGTTATGTCAATTAATGTGGCACTATGATTTTGCTGCAATGATGCCTGCGCTATACTGTGCTTATCTGTACCTTTATAAGATGTATATTTACAAAGAGATATGGTTGTCTTGTGGATATGACTGAAGGATGGGGTAGAATTGGAAATGGGGTGTGATGAAGGAGTCGGCAATCTTTCCTTCTTGTTCAAGAATGTATGTTTTAGAGTAATATTAAAAGTAGAGAAAGAGGACATGAGCACAAGGGAGTGGGGAGTTAGTTCAAGTGATGAGATCCAAGCAAGAGGACCCACAGGACCCTTTGCCACTGGATTCAAGCTATCCTGGCTGATGAAGGGCGTTACCCAGAAACCGGTCCTCGGATGCTTGCTTCCGGTCCAGGGAAGACATAGCTTGGCAGTTCCGGCTGGACTGTTCCCTTGCGGCACAGGGTCAGGCTGATTTGCGTATAACTGGGGCTGAACTGAGGTGGCTAAGTGAGCTAAAGAATGATGATGGATTAAACCCAGATCTGTGACTGGGGGTGAGTGTCTAAAAAGTTTCAGCGCTCCGTCCATCCTCTCCTTGTGTTTGCTTTGGATTTGTATTGTGCCCATTCTGTATGACGTGTAAAATAAAACTACATGTCTCATCGCAATAAACGTGTTCAGGGATTAAAATGTATCCACAGAAAGTGCTACAAATGACATGAACATATTAGGCAGTAACTTCCCATAAGGACTGGAGTATCCTCTTTTGATAACGCATAGGTTTCAAATGCCAGGACTTGCGTGGTGACTTAGCGATGCTAGCTGTGCTCTTGCGTTGCACTGTAGGTAGGGCCCTAGGCTCTGAGTAGTTTTGAGCTACTGCAAGTATTGTATAGAGTTTGAGTTGTCATTGCAGTGCTTGGAGTACCCATTTGAGGCTTCAGTTAATGGGGCTCTGCTGCTAGTGTCTAAGTAGGTAGCAGGGGCTCCTCTCAAAACTTGGGCTGTGGCTTAGGGGAGAGTGCACTGACTGCGACTCCAGTCTATGATCATCAATGGAGGCTGCAGAGGAGTCTGTCAGATCTTGCAACGCTGGTCTTTGAAAGACAGTGCGACACTGCTGGAATCAGGCGATAAGTGTGTGGCCCCACCACATGGGCAGGTCAGCTATCAAGTCATGTGGGTTTTTGGACCACCCACATGAGGACAGAGTCCCACCAAGGTGATTCTCCAGTGATCATATTTTGCCAGACAGTGGCTGCGGCCCCTAGTATCCATGTAACATTGCCTCCTAGAAGTCTGTGTGGTGATAAGTCATGAGGGGGTGATACCATGAGTTACCCGCACTGGGTGACACCAACCCTAGTGACGCCACTGAATACCAGGAGACTTCACTTGTGGACCACCCTGCTTTTCTGAGGCATCCTCTCAATAGGCAATCAGCAACTGGCTTAATGTTTTTGGTCTTCGTGGCCTGAAGAGAAACATAAGTGTGCTTCTGACATCTTAGTTACCATGTCTGTCCAAGAGATTTGTGGCTGATGGAAGAAGGTGGGTTGATAGCATTCCTGGTTCAAACAATTGCCAAAGGTTCTTCAGGTATTAGAAGCACAGAGCATGACCTCACTCAAGAGAAGGAGGTAGCAGAGCTAAAATGCAAATCTAATTATTCAAATTAAAAAAAACAGTGACTTGATTAGATGGGTCTCACCCCAACCTTTCTGTGTAGGGCCGGGCCCAGGTGATGAAGATAGAAATAGCCGTAAGATATAATTATGTCTTTGAAACACTCCCCTTTGCTGCTTTTGCTGGCCGAATTCTAAGCTTACTTGATGGGCCTGATACTAACTTTGTATGGCTTTCATATCAATTGGCTTTCTGGACCTAAAACTGAATTCCTTTTTTATAAAACGACAGATTCAAATTACTACAAACGGGTCAGGTTTAAGATAATAAGGGACATCACTAGGATATGGCAAGATATCTGTAAAAATACTCAGTTCCAGCGCTGCATTCATATATGAAATTATGGAGCAAACCCACCCTGCCCAACATATTTCATGAAGCTATTGGCAAAAACTGGGAACGCAAGGGTGTCTTGCAATTGGGTCAACTTTTTGACAAACAGGGGTTTCGATCTTTTGTAGCTTTGAAAGAGGAGTTTGGATTACAACAGAATATATTCTTTAAGTATTTGCAAGTGAGGGACTATTTGTACGGGGTCAGAGGCTTTTAGAGTCGACGAACACCCCAGAAGTATTATCAACACTGTTTATGACTGTTGGCCGAGAAACAAATGGCAAAGTGTATCATAAGTTGTTAGCAGCTGCTAGTGACGATGGACTACAGTTCTCAGAGAAACTTAGCGGGATTTTTCAAACTGAGATAACTCAGGAGGAAGTACAGGATTCGTTGGAGTGTATAGACACAGCTATTACATCAGTTAATTTGAAACTCCAACAGCAACGGATAATATTCATGTTATACTACACTCCTATGCTTATATCTAAATGGGCCACCACCCAATCTTTGGCCAAATCACAGTGTCCAAAATGTCAAACATACACTGCAGACTTAAAGCTTATGTTTGTGACATGTCCAAAGCTGAATTTATTTTGGGCAGAGGTAACTTCAGCACTTATAATGATGATAGGGCACGATGTCCAGATTGGCGAGAAGGAAATAGTTTAAGGGGTTATGAGAGATATGGGCAGCTATATGAGACCTTTCATTTCCGTTTTTATAGTTTGTACACGTTTATCCATTGCTCGAGTGTGGATTCAAAATACAAGTCCAAGTGTTAATGAATTTTCGGTTTTACTCAGACAAATATACGAAATGGAATTAGCAGTAGCTAAAGAAGCCAGAAGTCCACAATCGTGGCTTAAATGTAAAAAGGTGTGGGCCAGTCTCCAATGGAATTGATTATTGTATTTTATGTTATTTGTTTTCCTGGCCTGTTTGCATCCTTTTTTCTTAAGCTTTGATTGCTGATATTGCTTTCTTACCTTATATATAGTGGTCTCCTCTTGGATTATGTATGCCTAAATATTTGATATGAGATGTTTCCCTTCTGCTTCCTATCTTAAGTTGTTATTATGAAGTAAACATATGGCTAAATAAAATTAAAAATATAAAAAAAGGAAACACTCCCCTTTGTAACCCTTAGATTCATACTCTCCAACATTAATGGTGACAATAAATTGTTTACTTAGAACAGGTTACATAGAAATTACATGACTCAGCAGTTATACAATCTGGTCTGTTTGTTCTTGCTTGACTTAAACTTGAAAAGCACTTGTCAATGGGCGTTGGAACATTTTCCCATGTAGGGCTGTAAATCAGACCCTCCCTGCCTTGACAGTCTGTTACTCAAAGCCAAGCTGAGCCTGGCATGACTGCTGATAAACTGCTTAAGCTTGACCCTTTCAGTATTGTGTCAGCCCCCATATGGCACAATGCAGCAATACAGATAGGCACTGAGACAATTCACAGACCACCATGGTAAACACAGGGTATTCTCCCAATAGCCCAACTCTTAGACAGCAACATCTTCAAGTATTTCCCAAACCTATGCATTCACTTTGACAAAAGCCAGGAGAGGCACTAAAAAGAGTTTTCCGGCTGCTTATGCTGGACGTTAGGATCACCGCCAGTTGCTCTAGAAGAAACGTTTCTGTTGAAATACTCAAAAACATTGGGAACCGTTAAGGGTGTGGTTGTAGTCATATATAGAATGGGTATTGATACTGAAATCTATTTTCTATCCTGCCTTGGTTACCTCAGGGCTGTTCTGGCAGCAAGCTATACACATTAATATTTCTGAAGATGCATGGGCATTGTTATTATCCTATAGCAACATAAAAAGATGATTGATGAAATGCTGAACATTATCAAACATGTCACAGATCTGATTTTAATCCATCGTGTCTTTTGGCCACCATGCCACCCCGATTTATAACATATAACCATATATGTAAATCAGGCTGACCATGCTCACTATGGGAACATTCCAGCCCAAACTGCCAACCCAGGTCCTCCCTGGACCAGGAAAAAGCATCCTGTGACAGGTATCATGGTGTCTCCCTCATCAGCCAGGCTAGCTTGAATCCAGTGGCACAGTCCGCACAGGACTCACGCCTGGGCATACCGTTCCCACCAACTATAGCAACACGAAAATATGATAGACGAAATGCTGAACATTGTCAAACATTCACCCCAAGTCACAGGTCTGGGTTTAATCCATCATTTATTTGCTCACCATGTCCCCCAGTTTGGACATTTGAAATTATTCTACTTTAAGAATCTAAAACACTGGGAGGTCTAAGCCTACTTGTACCGGACTCCATACCACAAGTCCTTCCCCCATCACTAGGACAGTCCTATTGGCTTGGCGCACCGCCCTGCGCCACATGAAATGGGATGGGAAGCTTACCCAACATACACCCCTGTGGCATGGTACTTGGCTCCGTGAGACATCAACTCTTCTGGACTTTCATCAATGGGACCGCATTGGGATTTCGCTTTTTGTGGACGTCTGGGTTGGGGACCACATCAGGGCCTTCGCAGATCTACAGCAGCGCTACTCCCTCCACTCCTCCCAGTTTTACAAAGTCCTGCAGCTTCGGCACACCCTCAATGTGCACATTACGTCTCCTACCTACCTCTCCGAATTCAGTCCCTTCGAGGCCCAAGTGATGATGGGGAACCCAGGTAAAGGAGGGATGTCGCAGATTTTCCAATCCCCAGGTGAACAACAGCTCTGCGACCCTAGACTCACTGCGCGTCCGCTGGGAGGGTTAGCTGGGCCCCTGGGAGGATGCGGACTGGTGTGTCACTCTCATGGCTCCCAAGACCTTGACGACCTCCTCCAAACTGCGTCTAATTCAACTCTACTACTTACACATGGCATATCTACCCCCTGCGCATTTGTATAGAGCCCGACTTCGGCCCTCCCCGACTTGTACACAATTCAATCATGCTCCAGCACACTTTTGCCATATGATCTGGCAATGCCCCGTCATTGTGTCATTTTGGGTGGTGTGGCACTGGAACTTACACAGACCCTGGGGTGGGTGGTTCCGCACGACCCATTATGTCTGATTTTAGGTGTGTTTGATGGCCTGGATGGCTCTCAGGCCGATAAACGCTTTCTTGGGACTCCAGTGGCGGTGGCGAAAATGACATTGCGGCACTCTGGTCTCAGGCCAAGCCCCCTACTGTGCGGAGGTGGAGACGAGGGTGGACTGGTGAGGGAAGCAAAAGAAACCCCTCTTCAAAGCTCGGGGCTGTCCTGAACTATTCAAAAAGATTTGGGGTAAATGGTTCAATCTATTGTCTTGAATGGTGTGTGTGTTTATATGTATTGTGCTACCTTGCACGAGAATCTACTCTGAAGCATGATACACAGGTTTCTGTCATCATCTTTGCTGTTGTTTATTATCAAGATAATTTGCCTGATTGTACTGCCAATGTAAATCTGTGGTTTCTTTTAAATGCCAATAAATTTGATTATCAAAAAAAGAATCTAAAAAAATTATATTGGACTCCTGCTGTATGACACAATGTGGACTTACACCCTCTCTTGATATGCTTTAGATGCTCTAACCACTACTGCAATTTAGTCACATCTATGTGCTTGAACAAGTACACTGAGTTATTGAGGGGGCAGGGGAAAGAAACTTTCTACAATGTCTTGCTCATTCCCTCAAAGCAAATACCACTGATGTCTGAGGTGGTTGGCCTACACAGTCATGGTCACTGCAGAACTGTCACAACACTATCCAAAGTCAAAGTTAAAAATTTTGCTTTATTCAGTTAAAAAATGTAAAACCATCAACGCACAGCACTATCCATCTATGCATCTTAATGCACTGAAGAAAATGTACTACCCCAGCCTAGTTAAATGGCTCACTTAAATGACAAGATTAGCCTCTTGTGAGGGTATGATTTAGAGAATCCAAAACTATGGTAACCCTTTCTCCGTAGCTAGGAATGGTCTCATTAGAGATAGCACCAGAAGATGAGAGATGAGGTAATCAAAATAATGGTGCAATAGGTCTGAGATGCTTACTTTGTTCTCCTGCCCTCATTTAGTTTTATCTTTTCTCATTGTTTTTCTGCTCTGCTGTGCTCATACTGTCATCATATGTCCATTTTCCATTTATTTTCCCCAACACGGGTCTCAGTGCATCATTTCTGTGATGGCCAGTCAATCAGAATTTTAATTTCAAATCCTCAATGAACAAAGAGTGCTATTGCAATATCATGTATATATTATATCATATTATATTACATTACATTACATTATATTATATTATAATATATTATATTATATTATATTATATTATATTATATTATATTATATTATATTATATTATATTATATTATATTATATTATTAGAAATGGATTCTCTAGTTGGCAGTGGTTTGCACTCTGTCCAAATAGGGACTCTGACTCTAGTCAGGGCAAGGGAGTCACACTGCTAAGATAACCCATAACCCATGGCATGAGCAGTCAGGCTTATCTCAGAAGCAACAAAAATCCACATACACAAGTCAAAATATCACTTTTAAAAGATTTAGCAAGTTTAGTTCATAGAAATCAATGGATGAATTAATTTTAGCACAAAGTCCCTTAGATGCATCAAATATCAAAGACGAGGCAAGGCGCAGGCGAGGTGAAGTGCTGGAAAAGCGAAGCGATGTGTCGGTTTCTCACTGCACAGGTGAGATGATGCATCAGTACCTTACTGGCAGGGGAGGTGATGTGGCGGTTCCTTACTGGCAAGGGTGGTGATGTGGCGGTTCCTTACTGGCAGGGGAGGTGATGCGTCGGTTCTTGACTGGAAGGGGAGGCGATACATCAGTTTCCGGGCACACTGCCTCGATTCCTTACTGTGGTATGGTGTCGAAGAATTGGCACCCAGGGACGATGCGTCGAAAATTCAGACGTGCTGTGTCGATGCAACGGTGGCAATGCAGGCACTGCAATGATTCCACAGTCGTCAAGCAGGTGTCGGAGTCGTAGTGGATGTCACGGTCATCAGCAACAGGGGACTCTAGACTCACGTGCCAGTGATTCTTCTGACGTTCTGTGATGGCGAACTTAGGCTTACGGTAAAAACCATGGTCGATGCTTCAAGCAGGAACCATGCTTCGGGCAGTCAGCGGTGATGTGTCGATCTTTTGCAGCAATACGACAATAAAACACGTGCTGGGAGTCGATGCATGGATTTTCTCCTCAACCTCTCAAGCTTGCACTTCTAATGCCCTAGGAACTGGATTTGGCACCACTTGGCAAGTCAGGACTTTCAGCAGAAGAGCAGATAAAGTCTTGAGGGCCCTAAGACTTCTTAACGGGAGGCAAGCTCAACTCAAGCCCCTTGATAAAAGCATGGGAAAATGATGCGTGGTATCCGTATTTAGAAACCCTGCCGAATTATGGATTTAGGTGTGAAATTTTGAAAATTCGAATTGGCACCAACCCATGGTTAAGAAAGGGGAGACTAAAGGCAGAAATACTATATCCTGATGGACTATGTAAATGCGGGCTAGGGACCGAGTGTGATATTTTGCACATACTGTTAGATCGCCGTAAGATCCTAGAGGTGAGAAAACTGTTCTTGCGGCCACTATTTATAAAATATGGCATAAGATCACGAGCCCAAGCCATCACATTACTGTTGGGAAATGGAAAATGTGGATATTGCAATTGCACTAGGAAATTATTTGAGAGGTGTAAATCGACTGGCTAGGGAAAAACTCAAGCAATAACTATGATCCATTTACTTTCATACCCTCTCTTGTGAGAGACAAAGGCTAAAGATCGATGCAAGTCTAGTTTAAATGGTTTTAATCGACTACTGTAAATGAATAATGATGTATGTAAAGAACTTTTTCATTGTAGGAGATTTATAATGCTTGTTTTATCAAATTTAGAGGTTTTTAACTTTTTAACTGATTTTATAAAATTAGAAATATAGAGGTGTAAGGGGCAAATGGTAGTTATGGTTTTACTACAGATGTATTGAAGCAGAGCTGCCCGGAAAGTAACTGTGTGATTTTATAGGTTATTGTGTATTACCTTGAAATTGATCGGCTATGTATTGTTTTCATATTTTATATGATCTTGGAGTTTAAAGACTATGGTCTAAATAAACAGAGTTCCTCTCTCTCTCCCTTGAGAACCTTGCAAACAGGATACAGAAAGCAAAGTCCAGTCCTTTCACTCCCACAACAGAAACACTTAGCAGCGTGCCAGCACATCAAAAGCAACTGACAAAGTGTCAGTCCCTCCTACAGCATCTAATTCTTCTTCTGGACAGAATGTCCTCAGTCCAGAAGTGTTCTGAGTTTAGGTTGTCAGGGATCCAGTACTTATATCAGTTTTTGCCATTGAAGTAGGCAAATGTCAAAGGAAAAACTTGTATTGCATAAGATCCTGCCTTTTTCTTGGCCTGGCTCCAGACACATCTACAGGGGGGTGGAGACAGTGATGTGAGGCAAGGCACAGCCCTATTCAGGTGTCAGTGACAATTCCACCCACCACTCTAGCTCAGGAATGCCCATCAGCCTGTTGATGGCCCATCAGGATATGCAAGGCACACCTCAGCTCCCTTTGTGTGACTGTCTAGAGTGAATGCACAAGAGCCCAACTGTCAGCCAACCCAGACGTGTATTCTACAGACAGGTAGAGCACAGAATGGTTAAGAAAGAAAATGCCAACTTTCTAAAAGAGGCATTTTCAAATACAATATTTTAAAAAACAACTTTACCAAAAGATGTATTTTTAAATTGGGAGTTCAGAGACCCCCAATCTCTAAATCACTGTCTACTCCCAAGGGGAAATTACACTTAAAAATAGATTTGAAGGCAATCCCCATGTTACTTTATGGGAGAGATAGTCGGTGGATAGTGAAAAGCGAAATTATCAGCATTTCACTATTAGGACATGTAAAACAAAACAGTACATTTCCTGCCTTTTAAATACATTGAACCCAGCCCATGGGGCTACCTTGGGCATAACGTAGGGGTGCCTTACATGTAGAAAAAATGGAAAATGTGGGCCTAGCAAGTGGGTGCACTTGCCAGGTCAAAATGGCAGTTTAAAACTTCACTCGCCGACACTGCAGTGGCAGGCCGAGACATCTTTGCAGGGCTACTCATGTAGGTGGCATAATCAGTGCTGCAGGCCCACTAGTAGCATCTGATTTACAGGCCCTTTGCGCACTTGGTGCATTTTACTAAGGACTTACTAGTAAATCAAATATGCTAATCACCAATGTGCTTTAGACAGAGAGAATATGCACTTTAGCCCTCGTGAGCTGTGGTAAGAGTACAGAGTCCTAAAACCAACAAAAACAGATCAGAAAAAATAAGAGGAAGAAGGCAAAAGGTTTGGGGATAACCCAGCAAAGAGGGCCAAGTCCAACATATGTCATATAATATCATATTATATTATATTATATTATGTTTTATCACAGTTTATTATATATTTTGTGTGATCTCCCCATATGTTGCTGAATGGTACTGCTCGCAGGTTAGCCAACCTCCACCGTGCACATCTTTTTAAGATTCATCAAACTGTACCAAAGTTATTAGCAAACCAAAAAATCAATTACCTATGGTATCTAGATCTTAACTATAACTACGCAGTGGAAACTGTGGCGAAGGCTGTGCGCGGCATACAGGTGGCTTTATGTGTGGTAATTAAAGCCACACATAACCGTGATAGAGACCTTTTAACTTTCTTCGCTTCAGATCATGTCCCACAAACTCCAAGAGGTGGAGATAGGGTTACCAGCCTAAGGAGACAGGAATCCAGGTACATAATAGATCTCTAAACAAAGGTACCTGACAGTTTGAACTGTAATGAGGAACTTTCAGTGCACCTAGGGGAATAATCCATCCCATGGATATGGGATGTTTCGAACCTGATTTTGAAAATTTAAGAAAAAAAGTCTAAGTAAATTCGTGATAATTTATGAGATGTTTGAGATTAAATTAAGCGGAGTGACTACATTGTTTTTGCAGAGATTGGAATTGGGGAAGGTACAGAAATTATTCATCTTGCACGTGCGGGAATCCGTTGTGTGTCTAATTGCTAAGGCCCATACAGGGCAGTATTTAACAACATGTAATACTATATTGATGGTGATACTCAGGGCACTGTGACAGCCCATCTGTGGCAGGATGTTTTAAACTGAGAAAGCCCATCGGTGGGCGGAATGTATTAGGCAACAATATTAACAGTATATGAGCTTTAAAAAACGAGTTTATGAAATAGTATATATGTATTTATGTACATATTAAATTATTCATTGCTTTTTGTGCTCATGAGAAAACAGTTTTTTTGCACATTGTAAGATGGCGGCAAAATATGAACACGCTAGTCCATTCTCAATGTCTACCAATGCTGATGTCATGATTGTAATTGACATAAAAGAAGGCTGTTTATGGCGCGCCAAGTTACCATCGAAAAAGGCGACTGCCGAAACGCGTTTGGTTGCTGTGAGTCAGCAAGAATAAAAAACGTTGGAATCGCCGCCATGAGTGCTTTCCTTTACGTTCGGAGAGAATGTGGGATTGGAAGCTGATATATATATATATATATATATATATATGTGTGTGTGTGTGTGTGTGTGTGTGCGTGTGTGTGTGTGTGTATATGTGTGTGTGTGTGTATATATATACATATGTATATATATATATATTTTTTATTTGTGCAAAGTATTAGTTGCACACACCAGTTCTTCTTTCTTCCAAAAGATTGATTTTAACAACAGAGCCAGTCTGTCAACCGACGCGTTTTGGCCTGGCGGCCTTTGTCACGGTAGGAAGACACTACTATCATCATCTGTTAAATAGCATTTCCTGTTAAAAACAAACCCATTGCATTATGGGAGTTGTAGTTGTTTAAACATTATGTCCCAAACTGACAGAGAAACACATTTTACGCTACTTGCAACATTCTCATAAGCTTGTGTATAAAATGGGGAAACGCCCAAATTAATTATTTGGTGTCCCAATATGTTTACAAAACATTATTTGATATGTGGCTTACTCCTGCTATCTGATTAGTATCAATTTAAAGCAGAGTACATGAAGTCTGCACCCGCTGTCGAGCGCTCTCGTAATTTTGACCACATTGCTGCTGAATATATATATATATACATATATATTAACACTTATTTATTTTAAATAAAGAGTCCTTGCACTGTAGTAGAAGTAAGTCATCTCGCTTTATTAATCGCCGCTTCCCACTCACAGAGACGCGTTTCGGCACTTTGGCGCCTTTCTCAATCTTTATCCACGTGCGGATTGTTAAATTAATGCAAATTATCTCTCGATTGACATGAAGAAAATACTCTCCACTCGTCCAAAGCAAGCTGGACCATCCTAATAAACGTCATGCATACCAATGTCCTAGGTTGTATTTCAATGTTATTGTTAATCATGCAAAACAATCAAAAATGGTAATGTTCTTAAAAAATTTGCGTCTTAACTTTCTCTCAGGTCACCTTGAGATGGCCCTGTCTTTAAAACTTATGGCTCTCCCTCCTCTTCACTGCTGCCTGATACTCTCGCAGTGCCCTGCTCCGAAATTTTTTCAATTTCACAATTGTATATATATCCACATTAATTACACTATCGGCAATTATGCAGCAATTTTGCCTGTGTAGTTAACATTTATTACACTGTTACCAATAACGCAGCAATGCTGCCTGTGTAGTTGTTGCAGACTTTTCACTGAAAAGACACTTTTTCTTTTAGTAGTAACTTTTATGCTGTTTGAAGAATCTGCATTAAACTTACCCACAAAATTGCACCATCTGTACACAGTCGCCGGCTGTGTGCCGCAGGGGATGGTCACAGGGCATAACCAAACACATTATGTGCAGTTGGAGGTAGACCTCCCATGGCATATTGGAAGCTGGACCTGGCCCTGCAGCCTACCTACTGGCAGGGTTGAGCACAAGGCCTTGTCTGGCCCTGTGGCCAAGCCCAGCTGTGAATAGCCGAAGGCCGCCTACTTAAGAATGGTTGAGCGCAAAGCCTGGTGGAAGGCCAGGACCTGCAGCAAATCTCCACTGCATGTGGCTGTGGAAAAGGCACAGTAGAGGCACAGTAGAAGTTGGCCATGCTTGGCAGGTTGGGTCAAGGGGCTGTGCATGGCTGAAGGTGTAGGTTGACGACAGAGAATGGCAGGAGGCCAGACCCTGCAGCCAATGTCTGCTCAATTTGACCGAAGGCTAGGTGCAGCACCGAAGGCAGCCATCGGCAGGATAGGTGCAGTGCCTTGTCAGAGAACAGCCTCTATAGTTAAGCCCAATTTCATGTGACCAAAGGCCATGCACACAATGGTTTGGCTGCCTGTGGAGGGTTGGGTGCAGGGTCTTTCTATAGGTCAGACCCTGTGGCCATGTTCTGGTGCATGCAGCTGATGGTCATGTGCAGAGGAGGTTTGCTGCCATGGCAGGGCAGGTTGGGTAAAGGTCCTGATTAGAGGTTAGCCCTGTGCCCAGTCCCCAATGTGCTTGCCCAAGGGCCTACACAGTGTGGGAATCTCCCATGGCAGTTGGGGAGCAGGACAGCCCAGATGCCAGGTTGCCCTGGCCAAACTCTCACCAAAGGTTGGATTCAGGGTCATGCTGAAACCCAGTAAATATGCCCAACCCCAGTAGCTTTCATACTCCCACACTCATTCACAAAAGCTCGCTTCCTCACTTTCATGCACTCTCTACGTCGCTCACTCACATACAAACCAAGCAACATATATTTGTATCTATTTTAAGCCATTAAATGTGCTTCCGAAATTAGCCATCTTTTAAATAATTTATTTAGTTTTTTTTATTGCATTTTTATTTTTTGTGGAAAACAAAATGAAAACACAACATACAAAATGGGAAAAAACTGGGTTGAAAAAGACAACATATTTGTGCTTGTGTTCTAATGAAGAAGCATTTGATTTTTGTATGCTTTTCTACTTCATCAAATAATGCAATACTACAGTTTTGAAGCATAGATCATTTTCTTCTTTCTCTTTCTGTAAGATCTGATCAGGTAACCTCTCCCCAACAGTAATGGCAAATGGCATTGTTTAAGTGGATGTGCAAGCCTCTTCAGCATCCCGCATCATTTTCTCTGTTCATGCTGTGCATTTAAATGCTTGTCCCATCCATGCAGTACCGAAGCTGTATTTTTTTGGTTGCCCCAGTTCAGCTTCGTGCCTCATAAAGTGACCATCAAGTTTTTGGATGACCACTTTACTTCACATAGTAGAATGATGATACATTTCCAGATAGTGGATTTTAGTGGCAACGTGGAATCTTTAGTCTGAATATCTTCTATTTCTTTATTTCCATGTTGTTCTTCTGAATTTCCCCTCACCAGCTCTTTTTGTCCAGAAGCCACCTAAAAAGTATGAAATCCTAATACTTTAAATTACAATGCATAATTTGAGATCGAAGATTGCCTTTATGTGCACCTGAGTACTTTTTCAGTGCGCAATAAAGTTTGTGATACGGGACCCAAATATAAACAGAACTGATATATGTATCAAAGTTGAGTTTGATATCCTTGACCTGACCATTCGACACAGGTCTTGAAAATGTCCGTTTTGCATGATAGTGAATCCCATAGCCATTGACAAATATCAGGGCTGTCCATCAAATGCCGAGCATACCCATGAAAATGATGCACGGAATGGCGTTATGTCAAGAATGGACGGCTGTTAATGCAGGCATAGGTGAGATGTTGTATGAGTATGAGCTTTTATTAACCTGGGAAGGGACCAAATGTTTTCAAGAAACCACACAACATGTCATTATCTGGCCACTCTTATGCAAGGCATTACCGAAATATGTTCTCTGATGCCCACAGCATGTCAATTATGCACTAAGCACAAGTATAGGCAAAATGTTGCCAAGAATGCCCAATGTTTCGAGTTTGTCAAAGATAGCTTGTGCTGGGTTAATGATAGCTAGAACTTTGTCCAGAGTGTCTCGAATGTGTCAATCATAGGCCTCGCCTATGTTGAAAGTAGGCCAGGGCTACACATTTCAAGGCTCAGTAATGATCTGCAAACCCCTCTCACACACCCTGGCATTGATAACCATGCATGCATACATATTTGCACAAACAGGGATACAATGGCTCGTTTCGCACACATTCACAAACACGCACACATTAAAACAAACACACAAGACAGATATTTCAGCCTCTCACCCTGTGCCCCTCTACTCTTACCTATGATGAGGATCTAAGCTGGCTAATGTGTGATCCTTGTAGCCAGCTCACGATGCTCTCAGGGTGAGTGTGTGGGAAAGCAGGAGAAGGGAATTATGTCCAGGTGCACCAACCCATGGCGTTCTAAGCATGCCCATGATCCAGGAAATGCAGAGCAGCTTCCTACCTCCAGATCCCTGAAGAGTCCGAAAACCTACCCAGAGCGGGCTCGATGTACAAGGGAGAGGTCTGGAGCACAGTGGCCAGGGCGTCAAGGGCAGGGGATCCGGAATGGGGAGGACTGGGATAAAAGATGTTGGCACCTGTGAAGTCAGAGATGCATATATGTTCCATTTGGTAATTGTTGGTCTGTGCTTTTCCAAAATCCACAGTTTTCATTCTCAACCTGGGAAAACTACAGCTTTTAGCTGTGTCTGCATTCCGTCACTGCTGCTTCTCAAACACACTGAGTATACAAGGTAGAAGGAGCCCACCTTTATATTCCCACTGTGTTAGTATGTTTCCTCCTCAAACCTCCACCTGAACAGGTGGAGCTGTGCCAAACACACCTACATTGATGAGCTGACAGGTATTTCACCCCTCCTGTTATTTCAATATATACATTTAGTTTACCCCTTTGAACTCTATTACAAAAACCTATGCTGTATATGTTTTATTTCACTTTAGATCCTAGACCTAAAGAGCGAACCATTAACAAAAGGTACAGAACTGTAAGTAAGGTGTGTGGTTATCTTTAGACTTGTATACCTCCCAATCAGTATGCAGTGCAACGACTCCATGTGTTCGATTCTACATTTTCCAAGTGGTTGTAAGCAGTCCAGCATATACAAATGTAAAATCTATTGAAAAGCTGATCTGGTATTCTTGGATATTATATTTTTAATGAAGTTTTGTATTGAGCAGGTATTTATAGCGTGGGTATCCAGAATAATGCCAGTAAAACCTAATCTCTCATTTAGTATGGAGTATGCTTTTTCAGTTTGACTGTATTATGAGGAAAAATTATTGATGTGTGTCTGGTCCTGTGCCGATGCAGTGCCTTAATAAAATCACTGTATTATGTCCATTATCCATCGGTACAATGGAATGGCCATCGATAGAAAATGAGTTACCTATTAATTGGTTATTATTGAACTGTCAATGCACATATCTTTTCTGCTCATTGTCTACAGAGCGATTTTGTATTGTAGCATCCTTGAACAATGCAATATTGTTCTCATCGTGAAAAAAGTATCCGATTGTTTTAAATGTGATTACTTGCAATGAATGGCAGGAGCACTCATCTTTAAAGATAATGATGTTACATTGTTTTTATATTGTGCACATGCATTTTAAGAGAAAGCATGTAAGTTAGAAACATAAAACGCTTCGAACTTAAAAACAACTCGTGAGAGTCAAAGGTTAACATGTAACACGACTTTGCTTAGTGTGTCTGTCTTTACGTACGGCATCACGCATCAACAAACGTCATGCCCCAGACGGGACTCTGGGCCCAAAAAAATAGCACTGTTCACATGCAATCATCTGTGTACCATGCTGTTGCATCTCAGGGACAAGTCTCACCTTTACAAATAAAGCTGTTACTTCAAATAACAGCACTGTTTATGAACCAGAGCGTGGCTAAACTTAGAAAGAGATTGTTGAATACAGTCACAGAAAACAGCATTTTTCCAGACTTAAGTCCTTGCCAGGAGCAATGGTTTCATGCCATGTCTGAAAACAGCCAATAACACCACTGGGTTTGGGCTCCAACAATAAGGCCAAGCCTCTGACCTATATTTAACTAAACAACCGCCAGTACTGCTCTCTTATTCTACCTCAATGCGTACCACCATATTGAACATCCAACAACATGTGTACTAGACTACTAGCTCTGTCTGAATCAATCTTTTATTTTTATTATTTTGTTCTCAAAACCAAAGCATTTGTGCAATTTTTTACACTTTTACATTTTTACATCATGATTGCAACACAAAACACAATAAAAACATTAAATGCTACAAATATAGAAATTCATACATTCAATCTCTCATTCAACCTTTCCAACACTCAATCAACACATCCCATACATTCCCAGCGCACAAAAGGAATATTTACAATTCAATTCTTTTAAATCCTTAAATTATTATTAAACAATTCCATAGAACCAAATCATCAACACTTTATATTATTGTGTCAAATTCAAGCTTGTTATTCAGCATTCTTATGGCTATCTAGAATTGGTCAAAATCTGCTTTTATTTTTGCCTGATGTAGAAAAAAATGGTACCTTAGAGTGGTGTGTGTTTCTCTTTTGATCCAGGTCTTTCTTAGAAATTCCACGTCCTGCTCAGCAATCAGTGAGTACAGGGTGGAGGTCCGACCACCTCTGCAACGCCTGGATTTGTTCATGGGCCAGTTTAACTCCATCTTGCTAACATCTATATCTGTGTTCACCCAGGGGCAACAGACGTATGCCAACCTAGGAACCAGCACTGGACGCTTCATGCAGGTATGTCTTATAACGCACCAGGAACTCTCAGTCTTGTGAACAACGTGTATCTTGACATTTAACTGTGTGGATCTACCCCAGTATGAACGGATTCCTTTGTCGTGGAAGAGTTCTGAGCTCAGGCAGAGGTTTCTTTCATTAAAACTAGACAATAAGTAGTGAATAATATGTTTTTCGATGGGAGAAGAAATTAAACGATAATGCAGAGGTTTTTTTTTTTTAATTATTCCCGCTTTGATGACCTGTGAATAGTTGCATTCAAATGTGACTGGCTTTTGTAAATATGAAAGCACTTTGGATATGTGTCTGTTTATCTGTGCACCATCAGTGTGTGGTAACTGGAGAATGTCAATGTACAGAGGGTTCCTGTATAACACAAGCTCTAAACAAAAGGCTATTCATACACAATGTGCTAGAATAAGCTCTCTGACGTGAACAGAACAAAGACCTGAAAGCTCTGCACATTACACGCTTCATTCATTGTGTGTTTTCAGATGTTTATTCACAAAGGTTTTTTTAGTTCACAAACGGGCCAATTTTTAGAATTGGGTGTTAAGTTAAGTGAGTTGGTGTGTGAGTGGCTGTATTGGAGAGGGTGTGGCTGCGGGAATGGCTGCAAATTAGCAAATGTGTGAGTGCTTGTATGGTTGTGTGAATGGGTATGTAATGGTTGTGTGGGGGTATGAGTGAGTGTGTGTGTACTTGTATGTGTGAGTGAGTGGCTGTGTTGTGAGGCTGTATGGGTGAGCGAATGGGTCTCTGAGTGGCTGTATAGGTAAATAAGTGGGTGTGTGAGTGGCTGTATGGGTGTGTGCATGGCTGTGTGAGTTGCTGTATGGGTGAATGACTTGTATGAGTAGATGTATGGGTGAGTGAGTGGTTGCATGAGTGACTGTGAGTGAGTGAGTGGGTGTGTGAGTGACTCTATGGATGAGTGAGTGGTTGTGTGAGTACTTGCATGGGTCTGTGAATGAGTATGTGCCTGGTTGTGTGGGTGTGTGCATGGGTGTATGAGAGGTTGTGTAAGGGGTGTGAGTGGCTGTGTAAGTGGTTCTGTGGATGATGCTTTGAGATGTCATCATTAATGTCACTGACTATGTCATGAGTGATGTGATATGTGAGGTCATAAGCGGTGCATTGCCTGGGCGTAAATTATAGTTAGCTCATGCAACTATAACTGCTGAATGTCACTGGTTTTCTATGAGTGAAATCTGAGCCTAACTCTAACGTCCCTGTAACCTTTGTTTTTTTCAGTGAATTTCTAAGGTTTTTTCAATGCTATTTGCTAACTATAATGTCCCTGCAAACGTTGTTTTTTTGGTTTATTTCTATGTTTTTGTAATGCTATTTCCTAACTATAACGTCCCTGTTTGCTTTGGTTTGTTTAGTGAATTTCTAAAGTTTTAAAATTTTATTACCTAACTGTAACGTGTAACCTTTGAGAGTGAGTGTATGAGTGAGTGCATGAGTGTCTCAGTGGGTGTGTGAGTGCATGAGTGTCTCAATTGGTGTGTGAGTGAGTGTTTGAGTGTCAGAATGGGACAGTGACTGGGAGTGAGAGTGTCTAAGTGGGTCTGTGAGTGGCTGTAAGAGTGTTTCAGTGGGTCTGTGAGTAGGTGTGACAGTGTGTGAGTGGGTATGTGAGTGGGTGTGCGAGTGTTCGAGTAGGTATCTGAGTGGGTGTGTATATGTCTGTGTAGGTTGGTAAGTTTATGAGAGTGTCTGAGCAAATATGTGAGTGGGGGTAAGAGGGTCTGTTTGGGTTTGTGAGTGGGTGTGACAGTATCTGAGTGGATGAGTAAGTAGGTGCATAAGTGTCTGAGTGGGTCGGGAAGTGGGTGTAAGAATATCTGAGTGGGTTGGTGAGTGGGTCTGAGAGTGCCTCAGTGGGTCTCTGACTAGGTGTCAGAGTGAGTGTTTGAGTATCTGAGTGGGTCTGTGAGTGGGTGTGACAGTGTCTGATTGTGTCAGTGAGTGACCGTGCGTGTCTTTGATTGGGTGCATGAGCATCTGAGTGGGTCAGTGAGTGGGTCTGAGAGTGTTTGACTGGGTCTGTGAGTGGGTGCAAAAATGTTTGAGTGGGTATGTAAGTGGATGTTTGGGCGGCCGAGTAGGCATGTGACGGGGTATTTAAATGTTAAGTCTGGGCAGTGAACTCCACTCCGCTCACAGAGTTTACGGAGTTTTCGGCACTCCGCCTTATGTGATTTTTTTTCCTCACTCGTGTTCATCAACATCAAGTTGGTGAGCGTGAGCGAGGAAAATCCACATCCCAGTAAGATTTTCCCCATCCACCGATCGTCAGCGTCAAGTTGGCGAGTGCGAGCATGGAAAATCAACCTCTAGGCAAGATTTCTCAAGTGGGTGGTCAGATTTCTCATTGCGAGTGGTCACTTATGCTTACGACTGCTCGCATCGAGAAACTGTCCCTTCGGGTTGAAAAACACTGTCACTCAATTAAAAATTCTACTCAAGCGTCAGAAAGGAAACAGCACCAGCTTGTGCTGTGTATGGTGCCATTCTTGATGATTGCACTGTGCAGACAAGGATCTGGTGCTGAAAATTACAGCGAGCGGCATTTAACTAATGCACTCAGCTGCTTGCGGGGCACTGCGTAGCGTGGCAGAGGTTTTTTGTTGCACTTCGCGTAGTTCCGATTAGCAGAACTCCACCCAGGCTTAATAAAGGCATGAGTGGGTCTGTGCGTTGGTGTAGGAAAGTTTAAATAAATCTACAAGTGGGTGTGACAGTGCCGGAGTGGCTCTGTGACTGGTTGTGACAGTGTCTGAGTGGGTCTGTGGATGAGTGTAAGAGTGTCTGAGTGGGTCTGTGAGTGGGTGTCTGAGTGTCTGAGTTGGTGAGTGGGTCTGTGACTGGTTGTTACAGTGTCTGAGTGGGTCAGTGACTGGGTACGTGATAGTCTGAGTGGGTTGGTGACTGGGTGTAAGAGTGTCTGAATGGGTCTGTGAGTGGGTGTTTTCAATTCTATAAATATTATAAATTAACTTTATTTAATATTTAATCTAAATAATTTCCTAAATATCCTTCACACATATAAAAACTACAGCACACACCCAAAATGTTATTTTTTATATATTACACAATGTACCATTTTTTTATTTAGATAAATCATATAATTGATAAACTATTTATGAACACAAAAATATTTTGTAAACAATTATTACATTTATTACTTCCCACCCTATACCCCACAAAACTCACAACCCACACCTAAAGTTTAACTTAAAAAACATTATGTACACTATTTCATAAATATTTATCAATCAACTAATTATCATTAATTAAAATTCAATTATTACCAAATTTTACTAAATTCACTTCCAACAATATATCCCTATAAAACACACAACACGTTCCTAAAATGTACTTAACCAAAAATGTGTTGTACAATTAACATAAGTAATTATCAATTTAAGAACTTTTTATCAATTACAAATTAATTATTACTTAATTAAAATTAATTTACTTCCCACCATCTAATGCTACAAAAGCCACAACCCACACCTAAAATGTTATTTGATACAATTGACTACCCAATTAAAATAATTATCAATTGAATTACTAATTATTAAAAGCTAAATATGAATTACTTATAATTAATTTACTTCCCACCCTGTACCCCTTTAAACCCCACAATTTTGAATTTTGAAAAAAATTAAATACATGATTAGCATAATTAAATATCAATGTAATAATTAATGTTGACAACAATACTCTTGCAGATGATATTTCCATTTCTTAATATTTTGGTAGGACGATATTTTATTTTCAATATTTTGTCTGAATACCATCTGAGTGGGTGTGTGAATGTTTGAGTGAGTCAGGACGTGGGTGTGAGAATGTCTGAGTGGGCTTGTGAGTGGGTGTGTGTGAATGAGTGGGTCTGTGAGTGGGCATAAAAGTTTCCCAGTGGGACTGTGAGTGGGTGAGAGAGGGTCTAAGCGAGTCTACCAGTGGGTATGTGAGTGTCTGAGTCGGTCAGTGAGTGGGTGTGAGAGTGTCTCAGTAGGTCTGTGAGTGGGTGTAAGAGTGTCTCAGTGGGTGTGTGAGTGGGTGTTTGAGTGTCTGAGTGGGTCTGTGATTGGGTGTGACAGTAAAACAGAAGTTAGCTTCTTGGATTTGACTGTGTATGTAAAGAATGATAGGCTAAACAGTAAGATTTTTCGTGGGCCTACAGCAGAAACCATCACTCCATGCTACAAGTTCCCACCCAATTTGGAAAAAAGCATTCCTTATGGAGAAAACTTCAGAATAAAGAGAAACTGTAATGAGGCAGGAGAAATACTTCACTCACAGAATGAGTTAGACATAAGTTTCAAACAGAGGGGGTACACTTAAGCCAAGTTAGCAACAGCTATGAGACGCTCATATGGAGGAAAAAGGGAGGAACTCATCTGTGAAAACAGGGAGATGAGGAAAAAGAACAAATGCCCTAAGGAAAAGAGGTTTATTACCAATTATAGAACAAAGTGCAAAGAAAAGTACAACTCAAGCAATGGCATATAATTCAAAGTGACCCCATAATTGGGGGCAAGGTCCAAAAAAGTTATTGATCACTTACAAAAAAGGGAAGTTCATGAGAGATGCTCTAGTTAGCACAAATAATGAAGGCAGTAACAAGACCACCTGCTTGACAAAACATAGGGGATTCAGAAGATGCATAAATTAAGTACCTCTCACCATTTTGTAGAAAATAATACAAAATAAGAGGTGCATTCAACTGTAGAACAGCTACACAGCTTACATACTGACTTGCCCTTGCCACCTGGTATATGTAGGAAGTACTAGACACCAAGTATATAAACGCATTCTGCAACATGTATGTGCTATAAAAATGTTTCATAAAACATAGCCAGTGGGAAGACATTTTAATGTGGTACATAAAGATGAGATGAAGGAGCTCCAGTACTATGTAATTGACAATGTCCTAAAAAAAAACCCAGAGTAGGACAAAGGAAGCGAAAGCTACACAAAATGGTTCAAGATACATTCAGGAGCTAGACAGTAAGAATCCCAATGGATTGAATTTGGGGGAAGATTTGTTTGCATTTCTCTAAGTTTCTTTAGATCGCTTAAGTAGGATAACTACTGTGATATCTCTCATATAGATAGACCCCTTGGTTGTGAATAAGGAATTTTATGTCTGAGAACATAAAGGTTCTGGATCACGCAGATTGCTGGGGTATGTTGGTGTAACCCACTCAGGAATGACGATGAGAGAAAAGACCATAATTAAACTTTTCATTTAAATTAAATGTATTTGTATAACAATTTTCTCTCTTCAAAACACCTGTTATACAATTATGAAGTGTCCAATTTTGGAAATTTTGGGTTGCATTAAGGCACTAGTCTGTGGTGCTATTCAGAGTATATTATACCCGATGTGAATGTGTAACACGTTAATACGGTGAGCATCCTACCATGTTGAAGAGAAGTATGAATTATGTAATATCGAAGGGGTCTATGGGCAAACATTCACATTTGCCAGTCACAAATTGCATCAAATTGCGACTTGCAATTTGTAACTAGCAAATGTGAATGTACAGCAGTGTCTCAGACACTGTTTGCTATTCCCAACACGGTCGCAAATTGCATGCATCATTAATATTCATGAGGAAGTCGCAATTTTCAACCCCATTGGAAACGGCTAGCACTCATAGGGATGGTGGCATGCTGGGGTCAGCAGACCACCATGTCTGTGACTGCTTTTTTAATAAAGCAGTTTTTCTTTTTTGAAATGCAACCCATTTTCCTTAAAGGAAAACAGGCTGCATTTAAAAAAGAAAAATGAATTTTTTTGTTTCATTTTTTTAACGGCAGGCAGTGGTCCCAGGGACCAATGCCTCCTCTTATTAAATATTTTCTCACATACGCACAAAAGGGAAGGGAACCCCTTCCAGTTTGTGAGTGGATTGCCACCTACTTGAAGTAGGTGGTAAACTGCAAGTGTTTTGCAAATGCTGTTTCAAAACAACAGTACATGGCATGGTGACTCGCTATTAGGAAGGGAGGCTCCTCCCTAATAGCGAGAGGCGCAAATGCTATTTTGCGGGTCAGTGACTTGAAAAATAGCATTTGTGCATGCCATTACGCTTTCTGGCCCTATATGTTGAGACATTTCTCACTGACATGATTTGTTGTATTTGTTTAACAAAATGATTACCATATGTATTTATTACTTATTTTGCATGTTTTTGTGTACATAACACATATGGTGGGATAGTGAGACTGGGTAGCATTCTAGTGTCAAAATGTATAACGTAAGATGACGTGATTGAGTTAGCGCTCTAGCGTTTAAGGTACAACGGTAGCAATGAGTAGTAGGAGAGAGGGTTTTCGCGCACTGCTAAAATTGTATTTTGAACACTTCTGAAATTTACCTAAAATAAAATGATTTAGGAATATTGATTATTGTTGAATGTTGAATTTTGAAATGTATATGTCTATGTCTATGATCATGTCACATGTCACATGCCATGTGAGCACCTGAAATTACATGTGAAACAGGTAACCTTAGAGTTAGGGTTTACACTATATTAGGCTTTCATAATGAAGATGACCATCAAAGAGGATGAACAGACTTCATTTGCTACATAGCTTTGTGAATTACCTCAATGCTATGTGCCCAAATCTCAAGGTCATTTGCGTACTTAAGCTGAAATTAGGAGCACAAAAGGCTAAATTTTTGGAGTATACCCATATTTGGTATTCACAAAATGTGTATTTAAACTTGTAAAAGATTTACTCACAAGAATTTGTACATCTGTTCTCGGGTGGAATGGACACATTAAGATGGGAATATTTGTGAAGATCCTTATTGATCTGGTCTTGGCTGGCTCACTTCTAAATGGGGCTACCTAACTGGGTACTGTAAGTTATTAAATTAAGCATGGCTTTAAATCCGACTTGATGCTCTAGTCAAAATTAATGTCACTATTAAAGTTAAGCAACTTTTAGGAAGTTCCCGCTCTTTGACCTAGCTGGTCTAGAGGCCTTGCACAGGCCCTGGCCATCAGACAGCTTTATGCCCGCCTGTGGAGACATGTGAGGGACTCCCAGGCTTAGGAACAAAGTCAGCTTCCGCAGATTAAGATGTGACCACCTCTTGCAGGAAGGCCACTTGGGGTTGTTAACCCATAAGGTGAGCTTTCAAGGGGAAGCTGCCTCTGAAGGGCCACTAGAGACAAAATTCTAGACGAGGCTGCCTTTTGTTCATGGAGACAAGTTGGAGACAGGGACAGAGAGGGAAAACCTTTCCTCAAAATAGTTTTCCTGTGGGCATGTAGCCTTTAGGTAGCCACACCTCTGGGTTGGCGGCCAAGCTCCTAACAGTTGAGGGAAGGTACAAGCATCTTGAGAGTGGCAAGAATATTGCATTCTGGGATTGCTAAATGACACATCACTGGAACTTTGTCACCAAAAAGGAGGGGACCTACTTAGTCTGCTGGATCGGAGAGTGTCAGCTTCCAAATTGGGTACCCAAGAGGGACACTAGCCCTCACCAAGTACATGCGCTGGGAACCCTGTATCTGAAGAACAATAGCCCAGCTGCAGCTGGCCTTCTACTGTCACAAAGAGGATGTTGTGGTGCCCTGAGTACCATGGTCAAAGTCGCCCCTCCTCACCCATGGACTGAGGACTCACCCGCAGCTCACACCGTCGACTGAACAGCTCAGGAGCATTTTGAGCATTTGTTCATCCTGCATCCCCAGCATCAGGACCACTCCATTGTCGACATAGCGGTTGGCTTAGAAATATTTAATAGGACTCAAAACGGCTCAGGTGGCCAGGTAACTGTCCAAAGTAACCCTACTGGACTCCTACACCTCTGCCCTACCAAATTTGGTCACCCACATGGGTCGGGAGTTGCCCAACTAACTGTCAAAGTTTATAAAAGTTTGCAAAGTTTTTGGTGACCAATGGTTGTTTGCGGTTAAATTAAAAGTTATTTAATGTTTTAAAAATCCATATCTCTGGACCCTCTGGTGGATTTTGCCTTTCGGACAGTAAAAATTTAAAAACAAATATGTTCTATTTTTTTTTTTAATTGGTGCTGTGTTTCGTTCTTGTTGTGTGACTTTCTTATTTTGTTGTTTGGAACTGTTAAATGCTTTACATTAAGTTCCTTGCTGCTTGAAGCCACAGCTACCAAGTGTTGAGCCTAAGGTTTACAAACTGGCCTGACTGGACCCAATAAAGGTTTTGCAACTGTATTCCATGATACGGCTACCCAGCCATATCATATAATACACCCAAATCCGCACAAGTATTTTTCACTCCGGAGCAGGTGATGAAAATGGGGATCTTCTACTATAAAACCCTTGCAAAACTCTTGATTTTCATACTGCTGACAACACTTATGTAAAATGCACAATAAACGTAATGCTCACTGTAATCTCAAGCGTTCCACAAGGAAAATATTATGTGCTGGTACTCCTTAGCATTACCCAACAATTTGTATGAGTTATAGTGCAATTTTGTTCTCATTTATAGTTAAGCAGATCCAGCTACAATTCTTTTTATGTGGGGAAAACATAGATGCAGATTAGGCTTTTCTTTACCTTGTAATTTATTTTCTTGCGCGTGCAACAAGAAACAAAAGCCACACAATCACATTTTACTCGCAACAAATGCAATAATTTGAGTATTGCATACCTTATTTATATTTTGAGAGCATAGATAAATTAAACTACGTTAGTTCCAAGCTGGCTTAAGAGTGCAACTTTAGTTCCTAATTGGCCTAATTGTAATTTCGCTTTGCTATTATTTGCTTATGCCTGCTATGCATCTTTAGTATCATTCTTTAAATTGGAGCAAAAACTTTAATGTTGACTTTTGTGCTGTTTCCAAGTCATCAGTGTGTGGATGTGGGTGCATTTGCTGAAATAATACCCCTGTGGTTTGGAATGTACCATCAATAATCCAGTGCTTGGCAGCAGATATGTTTGTATAATTCTGTCTGCGTTGAACAGACATGTGTTAACCTCCCTATAAAACATTCCTGATTATCCACTCTTCTAATATCATTGAGAACATAACGATCTTCCACATTTCTGTCCCTTGAGTGCACTGAAATAGTTTCTGCGTGTTTATTATCTTCAGCATTTTCGCCAGGAGAGTGATTGAATGCGGAGTCTTATGTGTGTACTCGTAAGATTTTGCATGTTGTCTCATATTAAAGTTTTTTCACTAGCAGATTTGTCACATCTAAAGTAAGAAAATTGTGTTTACAAACAAATCTCAACTGATACTGATTTTTTAGTAAAGTGTTGGGAGTCGTCAATTTAACCTACAGACTTTGACTGCGTGCTGTGTGCTTGCACTAGTGATGATCTGATCATTTTTTATCCATTTCCAGATCAAGTTACATCAACGAGAAGGTTAACTGTAGTTTAATTTTACACCGTTGGTAAACACAGTAAAATGTATGAAGGGAGCCATCTATGATAGCAGGCCCTTAACCCTGCAACTCTCATTAAAGAGACCCCAATGGAGGAAAGTAGTTACTAACTTTTCCAAAATTGCATACATAGGCCTTCTGTCAAGTATACGCCCTCTTTACCTGGGTGTACAATCAAAGGAATCCCCACATGCAGCCTACATTCACCTCCAATTAAATGCTCTGAAGGAGGCTCATCTCAAATTGCTATCCAGACAGCAAACGTAAGGCAGTAGAGGACAGGCACATGTCTATTAATACTAAAACTAAAAATTAGAAAGAAATGGAATTGTTACATTTATATTGGGCACACTTCTAATACAAGATCTCTTGGCACCAGTCTTAGTCAAAGAAAACTAAAAAACTGACATTTTAATCCCCTTTTAAAAGTTAGACAAGGAGGAAATATGTTTCAACTTCGAGGGTTAAGAGATTCAAAATACAGAGCTCAAGGGTTAAAACCTACAAAAACATAAACTCTTTGTGGAAAGTAAAAAAGTCTAGGGGAGTGGTTACTGAGGGAATTCTAAATTGATACAAAAAATATTACAAGATTAATACAAAGAACATTCAAGACCCGAAGTTTCAGAGTGAGGTTATTTTGAAAAAGAATACTCAAAACAAGCTGGAGTAAACTAAGATTCAAATACTGGAACATAGTAGAACGGAGAATAAGCTTAAGCGAGCATTGAACAATGTGAGTAATGGAATGGTTGCATGCCTACATGCTTTTTTTCAGTGAACCCTTTAATGCGCCTAGCATTGCACTAATAACTTGAATGGCAGCCAAACAAATTACAATATTTAAACGCTTACTCTTGTATTAATGGCATTATATGTCATCGCACTCTCAACTCTCTTGGAATAACCACAAATAAGTATTTTTTGCATGCTCTTCGATGCACAACAATGAGTACCTATCCAACCTGCATGTCATTCTGACCCATGTGCACCCTTGCACATCAACACTCTCCCAGAGTCTCGATACCCCACCTAAAAGGAAGCTCCCCGCCCCGCTCTGACTACCACCCCATCTCTCCAGCAAGCCTTGTTCTCTAAGTGTGTACATATTTGATATTTAACGTTATTTATACTGTACTCTTTCTGTTCTGTCACACTCTTCAACAACCATCTATGTACCATTACCGGTGTTATCACTTTGGCGATAAACTGATTGCAATGCTTTGATTTTCATTCAATCTAAACACAAATAAGTGTAAGAAAAGTACCAGAGAATCAACACAATCAATCTCCATTTCATAAAAAAAATACAAGTGTGTATGAGGGACAACGCTCCAACTTTCTTTTCACCCACCAGTGTTTGTGAACCTCAACATCACCCTCATCTGAGTCACCTGTTTATATCTTTGTGGTCTATGGCAATAAAACATGTCTTCCAAATATGTAAAGTTTTTAAAAAACGAATCTACTTCACATATTATTGTTTATTGCACGGAGAAGTTATTTATACAACAAATGTTTAACATTTTAGAATTTGTGGTCAAATATTTTTATGTTCCATATCCCATTTCAAAACGTAGTCACAACTGATGGGAACAATATGTTTATTTTATCCCTAGTCACCACAATGCCCTTTATTCATGCTAAGTCAATAACCACTTTATTATTTATGTGTAACAATGTTGTGAATATATATTTAGACGGAGGTATTTCCTCTATGCAGCTTTTACTGGTTACCATTTCATGTGCATTATTCAACTGGTCTGACCATTTCAGGGTAAAGAGATGCAGAACATTCTTCAATATGTTTAGCACATGTAATAGTAGCTCATTCCAGGAAAGGAGCACTGAAAAGTTATTATGAAAATATGTACAGTGGCCCTCTTATGAGGGGCTTTGGCAAGGTCGCTGTTGTGATCATCAGAAAGGCACTTTCCCTAATCTTGACAAACTTTAGGATGGCCATATTCATTTAAGGGAGTCGTGTTTTGGGGCGGGAACAAAGATAAGATTGACAGGTGACCTTCACCAGTCTTGTCTCACTGTGTCTTCCAAACAGCCGACCGCCGTAAAGGGCCAATTGGAACACAGGTTCCAGCTGGGAAGAAACGAGAGTGAAAGCAGGGCCCATGGCTCACTTCACACGAGTTCCTGTGGTTTCTACGGGGTGAGAAGAATGGTATTACATTAAGTCTGCTCTGCAAACTGTTTATCAAAAGGATATTAGCTTTAGGGTCATCCCTTGCAGTTTAGTGACTGGCTGTCTATATGCACAGTACAGAGGTAGTGTCTCGGAAAGCGAATGACTATTGTTTCACTTACAGCCATGAGTACGTCATTGCAGTTAGAGCCCCTTTACACTAATGTTATTACTGTATTACAGCGTTAAGCCAAGACCATTTTACTGTTCGTATTTTATCCGCGCCCATGGTGTTTCGGTTACAAAATAAAGTGAAGCAGCTGCAGTGTGTGAATAGTAACAGAAAGGAGGTTCCACTTCCTTCCTATTCTGAGGCCCGATGACAAGTTTTCTTCGCAGTTTTTTTCTTGGGATTTGCAGCTGTTACTGCTTTTCCTATTGTGCCTGCTTCCAGCGCCAGGCTGGGAACACAGACGCAGACTGGATGAGTACAGCTGTCGGGGCAATGCGAATCAAGTAATTTGCAGTGAGTACTTGGCTGGAAAGGGTCTGGACACTTTTTCTCCTTTCTGTGTTTTTTAATCTTCATGTCAGGAAGCTTACACAAGGTCTGACGGGTTGAAAGGCCTGTTTGAAAGTAATTACAGAGGTATTATCTGCCATTCCTGGAGTGCTAAAGTTTCTTTTCATAACCACAACATTTACCTTTCCCCTTTGACCCTGCCTACGGTAAATATATGTCAACCAATTTGGTAAAAAAAAATAATCTACGATTTCTAGAAAATATGAATTACATATTTTTATCTTTCTGGTGCAGCAATGGAGTCATCGAGCCTAGTCAAAGCAAGGAAAATAGGCCTATTGACTTCTGTTAGAGGAGAAAAATCTAGAAAGAATCATGGTTCAGTGGGCTCCTTAGCTCTCTGGGCGCTGAGGCCACGGCACCTACTGCCTCGTTGATAGCTACTCATTTGCATTTGATGTAGCTTTAAAAAGTTGATCTAGTGCTCTGAAGTGAAATTGTGTGACCGCGTTAATTTATACTGGCAATGCCATTAAACAAACATTAAAATAATGAAAATAAAAGTGTAATGATAAAGCAATAAAGCATAGCGAAATGAACTACTATGCGTTCTTAAAAAGAGTAATTGAAATTAAATCAAATGACTTAAGAGGGGGAGGAATGCATTGAGAAGGACTGGATTGCCTAAGTGGAGCGGGACTCTTGGTAAGTGGGCCTAGCTCTCAGCAAAGTGGCTGCGAGAAGTACATCTCTCCTACAAGCCCTACCAGGTCAAGTCAAGGCCAGCAGGGAGTGACCAAGGATAAAACACAACCCTTGGCATGTTTGTGCAAACACTGGCCACTCCTTCCTTACCACGCTAGGCACACGACTTCAGCAAGAGGACTTTTGGCATCGGGGTGCCAATTCTGTAGTCCTTCTGTTTTCAAGGACTCCAGAGGACTCAAGAAGTCTGAAGGTACCAGCCATTCAGGCTGCTTGGAACTCCAACAGCAGACACACAAGGAAGTAAAAGCAGGCGGACTACTTCCCTAGGACTGGCAATTAATCAGGAGGCTAGCTTCAGCATCTCTTGAAGGGAAGCTCAGTCCAGGGAGGAGATTCTTTATAGACTCAGCAGATCGTTTGCATCTTGGACTGAAAGACAAGAGTTTCTGCTTGTTTCAAAACTTCTGCAAGGTTTGTGCATAACAGAGATAAAGATATACAAAGAACATCTAACATATGCTTGAATTCCTTTCACATATGTTGAGTCATGCGGATCTCTGTAGGCTCACTGTGCATCGCATGCTGATAAGCCCAATACGAAGGGCAACAAAGGCAAATGGAGGGAAACTCCATTTACTCAGAATCACGAGAACTGAGTGCAGAATACAGTACTCACTCTTCACACATAGTCCAAAACAAGAGTGAATAACGGCAAAATATAGGAGAATGGAATGTCGGGTTGTGATGGGGTATTTGGGAAATTGTTTGCCCAGATAACTAGTCTGTAAAAATAGGGTGCCCTTTCAGGCAATATTATTGATTCATTGACAACAACAGTTTAGTTTAGGCAGTATTACTAGTTATTGAGCCGTTTCACACAGTCCCAGATTTTTAGCACTCTGCAGAGAACATGAGTCTAAAGTACAAACAACACATTAATGCATTTACAAAATATGAAAAGATTTGATACATTTCCTCCAGGTACTACAGATAATTAAAGATGTTTACCACAGGGAGGTTGGGAGTAAAATCATAGAAAATAAGAGTGAAGCTCAATTTGTCTGTGAAGTCACTCAAAACTTAGATTGGTAAAACCAAGCACCTTGTTAATAGCTGCTGATCTATATTCTTTTGCTATCTAGGCCACCCTCCTCCTCCGAAGCTCGCCCCATAGGACACCTATGCGAGAGAACGACGGCCTTAATGGAGCTGTACTAGATATGGCACTCCCAAGAATGAGTTGGCCCCTGATATCTAGAACTGTACCTGATCATCCTATTTTAAATGTATACTACAAAAGGCTGGACTTGCGATACTTGGCTATGTTAAAACAGTCTGGTTTTGTCTTATTGAAAAAGCGGAAACTGCAGCTTTTGGGCTCCATTTTTCTATTTTCTGCTGATATGGACAGAGTCCTGAAGCTACTTCAACTCAGGCTGATAGAAAAGAATACTTGGTGTCCTTCCATCTAAGTTGCATAAGTGCCTGTCAACCTCTTCGATCTGTCTTTCTCTTTCTCTCTACAATCCTTCACTTTAAGCAATCCAGGACTGGTGGCACATCTTTTTCTGTCCTCTTAACTCAGCTCTAGAACTGTCTTCTGCAATGCTTCGGTCAAAGGGATAATCATGGACGGTGATTGCAAGGCACTTATATTTTACCTGTTCCTTCAGTTTTAGGTCCTGGCATCTGCTATGGTTAACAAGTAATTCTCTCACTCGCTAATCCTACTTCATCTCCCTTAGGTGCACCTGGTCTTCTTCTAATATTTTACTAATGCCTTGTGTCCTGTGACCCTCACCCACCTTCTTCTGGCTTTCTCTCCTCAAGAGTTTCCTTCGTTTTTGAGGCCAAACCTAGGCAGCTCACATGCGCTGTCTGCAAGGCCTGCTGTAATCCTAAAAACAACTTTAATCCTGCCTGCTGCTTACCCTAGGTTCACTCCAGTGCCGCTCTTCTTATCTATCTCCAAACTCAGTTGCGCAGCCGATACCTTACTTCCACTCAAGGCTGGGAAGCACCTGCCAAGTACAGTTTCCTTACTCTTTCCTTCTTTAGCTGTTGTGTGGGCGAACTCTTTTTTTTAATTGCTACTTTCCGCACGTCGCTGCTTGTTCTCATTAGCCCATCCCACTTTTCATTTGTTTCACTGTTTTCATTAGCCTATCTCACTTTTCATTTGCTTTTGTCCATCATTGGCTGCACACAGAGCCCGTACCGCTTTTCATTTACTTTCGCTGCTTGTTTTCATTAGCTCATCACTCTTTTCATTTGTTTCTGTATGTTCCTTCCTGCGCTCTCTTGTTTTTTTTTTTTGCTTTTCCTCGGCTCGAGTATCAGCATCGCATCCGCTTCACGGATGCCACACTTTATGTTTTGGACAAGCTAGAATGCTTTGTTTATTTGTATATGTTTGGTTACAATGCGGGTCTTTGGTCCACTCACAATAAATCCAACGAGCACATGGATTTATCTGCCTCACCATGGTGTAGGAGCCCCCTTCTGAATATGATAAACCCCATTCCCCCTCCACACACTCATCTCACACTGCCCACCTCCCTACAGTGTTTACTTCTCATGCTCTGTCGCTGGCAGCTGCCCTACCTCTATCTTTCTTCCTCTTCTTCTTATTCCCTCTCTTTCTGTCTCGGCCTCCCTCCTCCTCACTTCCTGAATACTGTGACTTCAACAAATGGCTCTTGTCCTCTCTTTTCCTTTATTTGTTCCCCTGTGAAATGGATCCAAAAAAGAAAGAAACACTTTTGCTGCGAATGTTGTCTTTTTCTGATATGTTTCTATTCCAAAGTGCAGTCTCGGGACAGAGATAAAAAAAAAGGTTAATAATATGGAACTTAAATTAAAAACGAAATAAAGCAAGACAGAGTGGTCTAAAAGTGGCTGGTTTCTTTTATTCACATCCAAACACAGTAGTGCCATTTTACAGAGTTTCCCAGTGAAGCGCCACTTTTGTTTTCTCTCTTTCTTTGGACAACATTGTTTTCCCCGGGTGTGGAAGTGCACCATTCCTGGACGTACTGCAATACTTGGTTGATGTGTAGAGAGGAAAACATTTAATGTGATCCTTATCAGCTGTTTTCCATATTTTAGTTTATAAAAATGTGAAATGCCCTAAGACTTGCATAGCTAAAGAAGCCTTAACTCGATCTAAACCTGTTTGCTAGTTACCAGTTTCCATATATTTGAAGATTTTTCCTTGATCAAATCTGTTACACGGACAAAATACGAATATTCCAAGCTGAAATTGCAGATTTCCCTCCTAACCAGGACACAGGGCACTTGGTTCGTTACAGAAAGTTAGCCTCCCAATCCTTATTAACTAGCTGTGGTAGTTGGGTTGATCTATCATGGCCTCGTTCAAATCGAGCAGTGTGAAAGTTAAGACAAGATAGAGTAAAAAACACTTTTTACTTAAGAAATACAGTGAGGACAATGGACATCCACTTTCTGCACAAAATATGAGGTTTACAGTCACTAACTGATCACAATCACTGAGCTGTTTGTAATTAAGTTGATAAAAGGACACTTCTTGATCCTCCTGCCAAAACAGCATTCCCTAAAATTCTGTTTGAAATCATTAGGACAATTTAAACCATGCACAGTATATATTAAGCAGCATGTGAGGAAAGAAAACAAGTCGGGTCAAGAGTCTCAATGATCATACCTAAGAGTTCAGGGTCTTACAACCCTACTTTGTTTCCTGGTTTAACAAAACAGACAGAAGACTCTTTGAGTAGCAGGATGCACCTAGTGCACAAGTCAGCTAGGTATTTTCCTTTTCATAACAAGGCTGGGTCAGTTGACCCCCATGAGGTGCTTGTGGATAATTCTTTCATCACACGTGCCACTGAGGTTGGAGTTTGGCTATTGCTCAAGCCAAATGGAGACAACTGTTAGCATGAAAGGACAACTTGCCAGGGTTGGACTGGGACAAAAAATAGGTCCGGGCACCGAAGTAAAAGTGGCCCGTGTTAGTGAACCATATAGCTAAAAAGTGGCCCACATTTGCAAATCAGGCCAGTTTCAAACTTGTAAAGGCAGGGTGTGGGAGACTGCATGCATTTGTATTTGCTGCAGACAATGTTTGTTTTACTATCAGAGAAATCACCAGTAATATACCGAAACACCAGGACATAAAACAAGCCCACATACTGCTATAAAACCAGCCCAGACACTGATCTGTGAGACCTGCCTATCAGACACTGCCTGATTGCCATAAAGGCCAGTACTACCCTGCAAGTTGAAAAGGGCTGAAACAGATGAACAAAATAAATATTGGCAAGAGGGTGTAAGAGTGCTCAACAGGCTGAGTTGTCAGTTAGCTCACCGCAACTTGTAAATAGATGTTTCTTGGGTAACCTTCCTCTGGTCTCTGATGAGTCAAGATGCCTTTTGGCACTGTGTTTTCATGCCTCTCTGTGCAGGTGGGGCAGCAGAAAGACAGGCTAGCAGATACTCAGCAGGGCATTGAAGAAATTGGCAGCATGCAGTTCCATATTCGGGAATCACTGCAGCTTGTTCATACAAGTCTGAGTCAATGTAGTTCCTTTAATTACCGGACTGGGGCTCTTGTCCATATTCACATTGCTTGGCCTGTGGGCAGCAGCCTATTGCCCATCAGTGCAAGTGTGTTCTCCATGTTAAAAAAATCCAACCAGTTAGGTTGGGGTCAGAATTTTACTCCTCAGAAAAGGCAATAGATAGAGCATGCCTTCATCATACAGAGTGGGCTGGTGCCTATATGGCACCAAGTTGGAACATTCACTAGTGATCTGATTTGGTGGAAATCCTTGTGTAATTCCTTCATACTGTCCCTGAGGATAAGAAGCTGGAGAAAGTAATTTAGAAGGTAGGACATGCTCTCCCTTTTGATTCTTTCTAAGTAGCAGCCTTTTTACATTTAGCTTTCAAACAAAAATGTGTCAACTAACAGTAATAGGATAAGCATATTGACAGATAAAGCAAAGTTGATTGCAGCCAGCTTCCCATCCATGTTTGTTCGGATGTACATGATCATTATTGCAAATGAAATCTAGATAATGTTCAGAAACATTAACCCATTAAACCTGAAGCAGCCCTCTTTACCTAAATTTAATGGACTTAATTCACACAGGAGTTCATTAGCTATTCCCCCCCTCCCCCCACCCGGGTGCAACGTTGGATCACGAAACCAAATAATGCTACCACCAGGTCAAACCCAGGCAAAGACATCAAGGGGGGTACATCTTTCAGCACAAAAAGGCAGACCGGTTTAGAGACTCCCCTATCCTATAGTGCATGAAGCATGTCCATAAGGAGCACTAGCTATGCAACCATGGTAACCTCAAAAACAAAAGAAAACAACAATGTGGATTTGACAGCTACACTGGTAGCCAGGGACATTTGTCTTACAATGAAATTTGTATTTTTCATTAAAGAACTTGTAGCAGATGACTTCCCCTGAATTGCACATCTCTACAGGTATTTGGTGTATAACAGGCCAGATGTTCACCTATTAGTGGTACTGCAACTGCCATGATTGATTTGCGGAACAGCGTACTGGTAGTGGTAAGATCAGAGCGAGGTAATCTTGCTGTCTGTGCTTGCTTTTTTTATCTGCCCATGACACCATGGGTGACAATTGGGGGCATCAAAGGTCCCAACTTCAACCCCATGGCCACCTATTGCGACCCCTGTCATTCTGTTTGCAACCCCTGGCTCCTATTAACGACTGTCCAGACACAGCAATTCAGTTTTTTTGGCTCCTACTTAAACAATTATGTATTTTGTTTATTTTGGAATTGGGGTTTCTGGTTGTCAGAGTATGTATCCTGTACAAGCAGGAACTCTAGTCAGGGTAAGCTAGATACACACTAAAAATGACCTGTGCTCACCCTTTGATAACTTGGCAGAGATCAGTCAGGCTTATTAAAAGAGGCAAAGTGTAAAGTTTTTGTGCAACACACACAGTAACACAAAGAAAACACCACAAAAATACTCCAAGGGGGGTTAGAAAGATAGACAATAACATGAGTAAATCAAGACCAAAACAATAACAATCCAATAAGTAGAGCCAAATTTGTGAATTTTTAAAGATCAAAGCGCCAACCGGGTACATCTGGTCGCTCTAGACTGGCATTCATCCAAAGTTTAGACTGACCACGATGGAGGGCAGGCCGGCTACAGGACTCCTGCAAGGAGCAGAAGAGGCAAGATGTTGTCAACAATCCTGTGGATGCAGGCGATGCATCGGTTCCGATCCGTGTAGTTGATGAAGGCTTCGTCGACAAACCCCTTTATGATGCAGGTGATGTGTCGTAGATGAGTCGAGCAGCCCGTAGTCCGTGACTGTTAGAATTGGGGTCTCTGGTTGGAAGAGGTAGGTACCTTTGACCAAATAGGGACCCTTGAGTCTAGTCAGGGTAGGGGGGTACACTCCTAAAATAACCCCTGCTCACCCCCTTGGTAGCTTGGCACGAGCATACAGGCTTATCTCAGAGGCAGTGTGTAAAGTATTTGTGAACACATACAGTAACCCAGTGACAACACTACAGAGGCACACCACACAATTCTATATTAAAGAAAAGTATTCTTTATATAGATTTAACACAAGACCACAAATGACAAAAATTCACAATACTGTACTTAAAATGGTAGAATTAGGTTAGTCCTCTTTAGATCTTAAAATGCGACATTTTTGAGTCAATGTACCTTAAGATGCGTAACGCAGGGCAAAAAAAGGGTTGCAAAGACGGTGATGCGTTGAAGATCTGGTGCAAAGAAACAAAGATGGCACTTTCTCCTTGATGCAACCCGCTTCCCGGGGATGCGGCGGCATCTGCTGCGATGTCGATCCTCTTCTCCAGCGATGCGAGATGCTTTACACGATGCGAGCCGCAACAGGCCCTGCGACACTCTTCCCAGTGATGCGGCGGCGTCTGCTGCGACGTTGATCCTCTTCTCCGGTGATGAGCCGCGACAGGCCTTGCGACACGCTTCTTGGAGATGCAGCGGCGTCTGCTGCGACGTCGATCCTCTTCTCCGGCGATGAACCACGACAGGCCCTGTGACACGCTTCCCAGAGATGCAGCGGCGTTTGCTGCGACGTCGATCCTCTTCTCCTGGCAAAGCACGGCGCTTTGGTGGACCTGCGATGACTCACCGATTCTTCTGCGACACGCTTCCCGGTGATGCGGCGGCGTCTGCTGCAACGTCGATCCTCTTCTCCGGCGATGCGAGGCGCTTCGTGTTGAGAAGCGGCAGTTCGGTAACACGCTTCGTGTTCTTGAGTCACGCTTCCAGCTCCTTGCAACACGCAAGTCCTCAAAAAGTCCAAAACAACTGCAGGCACTTGATAAGAACTCTTGGGGAGCTGGTGGGTGAAGTCTGTTGTTCCTGAGACTTCAGCAGGAGGCAAGCTCTGTTCTCAAGACCTTGGAGATCCTTACACAAGTTGATGAAAGTACACACAAAGTTCCCCTCTCCTTTCTTTGGCAGTCAGGCAACCACTGCAGGCCAATCCCCCAAGTAGCACTTCAGCTTAGGGATAGTCTCTCCTCAGTCTTTATGGTTCCACTACTCAGCAAAGGTTTTTTTCTTGTTGTCCAAAAGTGATCTAATTCTCTGGGGTCTGGGTCCCCCTTTTTATACACAGTTTCTCTTTGTTCTCTGAAGGCAGAGAGGCTTTTGCCTAGTCCAAACCAGTTCTGGTCAGTCCTGGAGCACTCTGTTTACATGATTCCTTCTTTCCTTTCACAGTGCAGGGCAGAGACATCAGACGCACCACAGGAGGTGGAGCCAGCATTGTGGCGGGAAGGCACAACCCTATTCAGGCCCCAGGTGCAACTCCTCCCACCCATCTGCATTTAGATCTCTCTAGTCAGCCCTGTGCTGATTCACCCTGTCTCCTGGAATCCCCAAGCCCCTGTCACTCAAACTCCAGACAAGAAATACACAACCTACCAGAGGCAGGCTTGGATAGTTAGGCAAGAAAATACCTACTTTTATAAGAGTGGTATTTTCAAACATAGAATGTTAAAACCAACTTCACTAAAATATGTATTTTATCGTTCTGAGTTCAGGCATACTAAACTCGAATTTCTACCTGGTTCCTTGAGTCAGTTAGGATTATAAGATGTAATAATCAAAGTGCCCATTCTGGCCTATGGGGAACAGGTAGCCTTGCAATAGTGAAAAACGAAAATCGCTGTAATTCACTATTAGGACATGCCACACACACCAGGGCATGGCCTACACTTTACCTACAATGCACCGTGCCCTTGGGCCTACCATAGCAGTGACTAATATGCAGAAAAGTGAAGGTTTAGGGACTGGCAATTGGGTGCAATTGCCCAGGCAATATAGTAGTACTAGACTGCACACAGGCTCTGCAATGGCAGAACTGAGACACATTTGTACAGACTGCTTCTGTGGGTGGCACAACAAGTGCTGCAAGCCCACCAGCAGCATTTGGTTTACAAGCCCTTGGCACATTCAGTGCACTGTACTAGGGTCTGACAAGTAAACCAAACCAACCAATCATGGAGTCACTAATCCATACATCAATGTATAATAGGGAGAGCATATGCACTGCAGCACTGATCAGTAGTGGTAAAGTGCCCAGAGTCATAAAACCAACAGAAGGTCAAAAAAAGTACAGGAGGAAGGCAAAAAGTTCAGGGATAACCCTTCAAAAAGGGCCAAGTCCAACAGTAACCCACACAGTCCATTGAAGCAATGTCGTTGAGCGGCAGTTACAGCAGCCGCGTCAGCGTTGATGGGCGATGTGTCAGTTCCAATCAGCATAAAGTCGCTGATGTGTCAGTTTTGATGGATTAGCAGAGCAGAGATCACCTTTCAAGTACCCTGGATTGGATTGGCACCACTTAGCACAGCAGGATTCTCCGATGGCAAAGTCCAGGCATTGTTGCAGAGTTGAAGGAAGTATTTGATGGCCCTGATACTTCAGAACAGGGGCAAACCAGCAAGCCCTTGGTGCAACTCTGGGTTCAAGTGAGATGGGTCCAGTACTTGTCCTCAGCAGGGCAGAGTTCAGCAGGCAGCAGGGCTGCACAGCAAAGCAGAAAAGCAGTTCTTCCAGAGCAGCAGGCAAGCAGAGTGGCAATCCTTGTAGCACAGCAGTCCTTACTCCTGGCAGAGTTCTTCACAGGTCGAATAGTGTACTGTCTTGGTAGGGTCAGAGCCCCAGTACTCATACCCAGTTGTGCCTTTGAAGTGGGGGTGAATTCAAAGAAGGGCCTTTGAAGTATACACAGGTCCTTTCTTTCCAGCCCTGGCTCCAGACTTTTAGTAGGGGGTAATCAGCCCTTTGTGTGGGAAACATGACACTGCCTATTCAGGTGTAAGTGCCAGTTCCCCCTTCTCTTCCTACCCAGCTAGAGCTATCTGAATGCAGATGAGTTCTCTGTCACAACTACCCTCCCTGTGTTTGTGGCTGTCTAGAGAGAATTCACCAGGTGTAGCTGGCACTTGTATTAGAGACAGGCCACAGGCACACCGAGCAGTAAGAGCAGAGAAATGCTCCTTTTCTAAAAGTAAAAAGAACAATTGATGGACAGAATGTTGATCAATGTCATACATTCACCCCACTACCGAGATCTGGGACTAAATTCATCGTTTTCTTGGTTCCCATGCCATTCCAGTTTAGACCCAGAGTTATGCAAACAAGTCTTGACCCTGTTCCCCATGGCAACAGTCCAGCGCAAACTGCACAAGCCAGGTCCTCCCTGGACTGGAAACAATCATCCTTGGACCGGTTACAGAGTTTTACCCCTCATCAGCTAGGCTAGCTTAACTTCAGTGGCCTGGAGAGCACGGGATTCACGTATGGGCATACCCGTCCCACTAAAGTTGACAAATGCAAAAATAAGAATTGATGGACAGAATGCTGATCAATGTCATACATTCACCCCAGTATAAAGATCTGGGCCTAAATCCATTGTTTATTTGCTCGCCAATCCATTCCAGTTTAGACCCAGACATATGCAAATCAGTCTTGACCCTGTCCTCCATGAGAACAATCCAGCCCGAACTGCACAAGCCAGGTCCTCCTTGGACTGGAAACAAGCATCCTCGGATCGGTTACGGGGTTTTACCCCTCATCAGCCAGGCTAGTTTAACTTCAGTGGCCTGGAGAGGACGGGACTCACGTATGGGCATACCCGTCCCACTCCAGTTGACAAATGCAAAAATAAGAATTGATGGACAGAATGCTGATCAATGTCATACATTCACCTCAGTACAGAGATCTAGGTCTAAATCCATTGTTTATTTGCTCACCATTCCATTCCAGTTTAGACACAGACATATGCAAATCAGTCTTTACCATGTTCAAACAGTCCAGCCCGAACTGCACAAGCTAGGTCCTCCCTGTACTGGAAACAAGCATTCTAGGGCTGGTTTCTGTGTTTTACCCCTCATCAGCCAGGCTAGCTTAACTCCAGTGGCATGGAGAGCACGAGACCCACGTCTGGGCATACATGTCTGGGCATACACGTCACACTCAGAGTTACAAATGCAAAAAGGCCCACGGCCTACTTCATGAATCCCAACATGGTTTTAGAAAGTGCCATAGTACTGAGTTGGCCCTTATAGAAATGGCCGACTCTGTGCGGTGGAAACTGGATGGGGGTTCCAGAGCGGTGCTGTTGCTGCTCGACTTGTCGGCAGCATTCGACACCGTCTCTCACCCCATCCTGATTGACCGTCTTCGGTCGAAGGGCATTCAGGGGAAGGCCCTGGAGTGGCTGACCTCTTTTTTGTCTAATCGTACCCAGGCAGTCTATACTCACCCTTTTACTTCTGTTAGCCGTACCCTGAAATGGGGTGTCCCTCAAGGCTCGGCTTTGAGCCCACTATTGTTCAATGTTTATTTTTCTCCTCTGGCCGAACTCATTGCTAGGTTGGGCATTATAGCTACTTCCTATGCAGATGATATTCAGCTGCTTTTCTCCTATGAGAGTGCCACGCAGACTACTTTTGATCCTTTGAAGGATTGTCTGCGGGACATTTCAAAATGGATGGACCATAACTGCCTCCGCATGAATGCGGCGAAAACGGAGGTTCTCTTTTTCCATTAACCCTCCCCTCTTGATGCAACTCTCTGGTGGCCACAGGAACTCAGCCTTCCCCCTGTCCCTAAGGACTCTGTAAAAAATCTAGAGGTCAAGTGGGACTCAAATCTTTCCTTTAGTAACCAAATACAGACCGTTTCTGCCGCTTGTTTTTCCAAGATCAGGATGATTAGGAAATTCATCCCCTATCTCCCCAGTGACACCAGGAAAACCATAGTCCAGGCATTGATTACATCTCACCTGGACTATGCGAACGGCCTGTATTTAGGGTTGTCCGCGGGCCTCCTACATCGGCTCCAGACAGTCCAGAATGCGGCGGTTCGGCTGGTCTGTGGGGTTTCCCTACGCACCCATATTTCGCCACATCGCAGAGCATTACATTGGCTACCAATCCATCAAAGAGCTGTATTCAAAGCCATGACCTTAGCCCATCGAGCAACTAGGGGTAGGGGATTGGCCTACCTCTCTGTTAGCATCCGTCCTTACTGTAACTCTCGGAACCTCCGTTCCAACTCCCAACATCTGCTTTCCACACCAAGATTCAGGAAAGCACGTTCTGGAGGTAAAACCTTCCAGGTCTGTGCCACAACTCTCTGGAACAAACTCCCGATCGCAATTAGGATGATCCAGGAAGAATTACCCTTCCGTAAGGCACTAAAAACTTTCCTCTTTTGTTAACCCCCCCAGGACTATCACTCTGCTTTCACTCAGAAGCGCCGGGACACCCCGCTGGGGTAGCTGCGCGCTATATAAAATACACAATAATAATAAATAAAAAGAACAATTGATGGACAGAATGTTGATCAATGTCATACATTCACCCCACTACCGAGATCTGGGACTAAATTCATCGTTTTCTTGGTTCCCATGCCATTCCAGTTTAGACCCAGAGTTATGCAAACAAGTCTTGACCCTGTTCCCCATGGGAACAGTCCAGCCCAAACTGCACAAGCCAAGTCCTCCCTGGACTGGAAACAAGCATCATTGGACTGGTTTTGGGGTTTCACCCCTCATCAGCCAGGCTAGTTTAACTCGAGTGGCGTGGAGAGCACGGGACCCACATCTGGGCATAGACGTCACACTCGGAGTGACAAATGCAAAAAGAACAATTGATGGACAGAATGCTGATTAATGTCACACGTTCACCCCAGTACAGAGATCTGGGCCTAAATCCACTGTTTTTTGCTCCCCATGCCATTCCAATTTAGACCCAGGCATATGCAAATCAGTCTTGACCCTGTTCCCCATGGGAACAGTCCAGCCCAAACTGCACAAGCCAGGTCCTCGCTGGACTTCCTGGACTGGAAACAAGCATCATAGGACCGGTTTCAGGGTTACATCTCTGTGTCTTTTGCTTTCTTGTCCTTAGTGTGCCAGGTTTTCCCAGACGTGAGTCCAGAGTTGACTGTGCCACTCGATTCAAGCTAGCCTGGCTGATGAGGGGTGATGCCCCAAAATCGGTCCCAGGATGCTTGTTTGGGGTCCAGGGAGGACCTGGCTTGGCAGTTTGGGTTGGACTGTTCCAATGAGGCACAGGGTTAAGACTGATTTGCATATCGCTGAATCTGAACTGGGGTGGCATGATGAGCAAAAGATCGATGAATTTAACCCAGATCTCTTGACCTGGGGTGAATGTTTGATTTGCTCTGCATTCCATCCATCATCTGTGTGTCTTTCACTTTCTAAAAGTGGCGTTTCTAAAATAGTAATGTTAAATCCAACTTTGCCATTAAAGAGGATTTATCATTACCATTCCAAAGATATAAAACATGGTGTAGCCACTCCTTTCTGATCCTTAATTAAAGCTTAAAAGGTGTATTAAGGAATTCCTAATGCTAACCTAGGAGAGGAGCATCCCTCACAGTAGTGAAAAATGAATTTGGGTGTTTGTCAATACTGGGACATGCAAAACGTACCACTACATGTCCTAACTTTTACTTACACAGCACCTTTCCCCAATGGGCTTCCAAGGGCCTACCTTCGATGTGACATGTGTGTTATAAAAGGGGAGTGTAAACCTTGGCAAGTGGTTTTAAATGCTGAGTTGAAGTGGCAGTCAACTGCACACACAGGCCCCTGCAATGGCAGGCCTGAGGCAGGTTTGAAAGGGTACTTGTGTAGTTGGCACAATCAGTGCTCCGGGGCCACTAGTAACATTTAGGTTATAGGACCTGGGTATATGGAATACCACTTTAGATGGGACTTACAAGTAAGCTAAATATGCCAATTGTGTATACATCCATGTTAACATGTGTAGGTGAGAAGCACATGCACTTTAGCACTGGTCAGCATTGGTAGGTTCTCAGAGTTCTAAGCCCAACAAAAATAATCAGCAAATAGAGGAGGCAAGCAGGCAAACCATTTGGTAGAAGACCACCCTAAGGATGACAGGTCTAACAGGTTACATTTGAAATGTGGACAGTTTTTCTTACAGTTCCAGGCTTCGACAGCACTAACTGCATTACTGTGAAATGGCAGTGGTAGTGGTTGCACTGTAATGTAGGCAAAGTGCTGGCGGCATCTCAGCGTGCACTTGCAGCGTGTACTTGTCTTCTGTTAATGTGCATACAGGTCAGGGTCAGGAGGCCTATGTGGTACTATCTGATACAGGTAATGTATATAGCAGTATTTTAAAAATGATGTGAATAAACTATGTTTATTTAGAATATTTCATTTGTTTCTGTATAGTTTCCAGACTTTCTGTGTGCTGTAACTAATCAGCTGCATCGCTTCCTGTGATGGCACCAGGCAAAGCATCATGCAATGTCACTTCCTATGACACCATAAAGGGTAATTTCCTGTGATGTCACCAGCTCAAAGTTAAGGTGATGTAACTGTGTGTGACATCATCAGAAGGGAGGTCTGTGGATATGTGATGTCATTTCTGCTACCCCCAGAATGTTGTTGAATTGACTGCCATGCATCTCACCATTGATTATTCAAGGCTAGTTGCAAAAAAGTGAGCACTTCTGACTGCAGTTATTTGCACTTCACATATTTTCCATTGCCCGCCTCAATATACCCAAGCGCTCCACCTTGAACTGAGTTCAGTTCCACAGGCCCTCAACAGCATTCACCCTCATTTTTTGTAGGGCAACACCCCAGTGTGACACAGAACCACCAATAGCGCTGCCCACAGCACTATATCTGCAAGGAACACAATGCCCCGCTGCATGACAAAGACCATTCTCTCATACTCACACTCCTCGACCATGTTTTGTCCTGACAAATGTTCCATTTTCTCTGCAGAAACGTCCGGCCTTTTAGTTTTGACAAAATATAGTTAAACCTAGTTCTGTTTCTAAAATTGATGCAGTGCTCCTAGATAAAAGTAAATGAGTTGTATTTATGCCCCTGTCTACTTGGAACTATACTTATCTGAAACTAATCGCCCATCGGTGACTGTGTGAAGGGTTCATGCTTTCTGTGCTCTAAAAATGTATCTGTGAACCTCCGTGATTTAATTTCTGCTAAAAAGTCTCATTTTTAAATCCCTATGCACGTGTGCCTTCTACTTAGTATATTTTTAGGTCGAGCATAGGCAGCGAATGCGCTTTCTGCAAGACCTGGTGTAATCAGTATACAGAGATTAGTCCCGCCTGCTGCTTGCCATTGGTTCACGCTTATATTGCTCTTGTTTCCTAGCTTGTTATTTGTTGGTTCTCCCTAGGCATCACTTCCATTTATAGAAAGCAACACTGACCAACTACAGTTTACTTTTGTTACTAGATGTTTAGGAGTTTGGTTTAGGGACTACTTCCTTTATTTGGTGTAAGGGATATTGTATCAGTATGGCACCCGCTTTTATGTTTGTGCTTGTTTCATTGTGGCAGCACCTTCACGGGCCACTCCTTTCATGTATGTTTTTGTATTATCATGGGGCCTGGTGCCTGTAAATTTAACGTACACTGAATCTGCACTTAATGTTGTAGCACAGCGTCCACTTAATTTAATATACTGGGCGCCGAGCTTTAGGTTCTACTTTAGGGCCGCTTATGCAGGGGTGCCATGCATGATGATGTAGCCCGGCGCCCACTGTCACAATTAAACATGGTGCCCGGTAAATTTATTATGTATAGGTGCCGCACTTCCTGTTGTAACACCGCGGCCGTGGCATGCAGCCTAGCTTAGGGGCCGCAGCCAGCTGCACTAAAAGCAGGGCGAAAGCGGAAGGCTCATTTGCAAGGGCCGCCCGGATAATTGAACCTCAAGAGCACGGAACAGCGCAGCCCGAGAAATAAGGGTAGCACAAGCGGAGGAGCGAAGGTACTGCATAAGGGAATGCAGGCACCAGCTGATTGATGAGGCTCACACTGCAGCCTCCATTGTTAGCAGGGCCCGGTACTGCCCCCCTCGCTCACTTTACATTGCCAGGCATGCTGCATACTCTGAACAGCCACAAGAACACTGCCTCAGGATGCTGGAGGATGTCCAGAGGAACAACGGACAGGAAGTAGCTTTCTGCAGGTAAAGTTCCACTGGTTGACAAAAACATAAGAGTTGGACACAGTACTGAAGTAAGAGGTAAGCAAACTTAGCACTCGTCTACAGCAACACATGTTAAAGAGCAGTGCATGCTGGTTCCCATCAGGACACTGTGTGGAAACAGCGACTTTAATATGATGCATTCTTATCTTTACTCATTAACTGTAGTGTTTTGGCAAAAGCAGCTGCATTGCATCCTGGTAGTTTGACAGCGTTTGCACGCACATACTGCAATGCATCAGAACCGTATTTTTACATTTTTAGATATGGGCTTTTCAGGAGAATATAAATAGCTAAAACTAGCGATGAGATCATTACAGGCCCAACGGAACAGCCCATTGATAGCACATGCCTTTATTGCCGTCTCTGTTGACATCCCTCTGGAAGTAGCTCAAGTGGCTGTTGTCAGTATTTCTAAGATGGCCACTGCACCTTGTGAAAGATTAGCCTACTCATCCCCCTGACAAAAGGAACGTTTAGTGAAGCGTAGAGAAAAGAGAGTGTCTGTTGTGGCCTCATTGGACATCAGCTTGGTTGGTATGAGTCTCTCCCATGGGCAGCATCCATAATAACACCTTTGAGGTCATTGCAGCCTCATACTATTGGAGGTACTGGGCTGTTAGCGGTTGAGCCAGACTGGCTTAGTGTGTATATTTAGGGTCAGTCCTCTTTAAACACCGAATTCCTGGTGATGTCTAAACAACTGAGCTATGGGAGCAAAGACAAGCTAAGCGAATCCACACACATCTGCATATCAGCCCACAAGGAATGCCTATATTTTGCTTGCCAGTGTAACAACTTTGGAACAGTTGAGGACTCGTGACGGGATCATGCAGAAATGTGAGTAAGGTTAGATGTCAACTGCTAAGCAGAGTGAGATATGAAAGCTCATGATGTAGTATTGCGTGCACTTATTCTTTACATAATTACTCCATTGCAAACACAAAAATATAAATTAAAACATTATAATTTATAACACCAGTAGTTTTTACTTTTATAAATGCAAGACCTATTGCATTGTAAATGCTTGTTTTTCTTCCACTTGTTACTGCTTTGTTTCCCCCCACTGCTCTTTGGGAGACAACGCCTTTAATGCTCTTACCATTCAGAATCCGTTTTTGCCTTTGGTCTTCCAAGTAAGATACTGTTTAACTGCCTATTTGTATTTGAGAAAAAAAGTTTGAATGATTGTTCCTGACAGTGTCTGGTGTTATGCTTGACATGAGGCTCTTTAGAGAGAATAAACCTGAGGGAGGCGCCATCACAAAATTACAGGTCACAAATTGAGAGGCTGAAAAACTGCAAGCCATTACAGAGCTGCACTGCTAGACAATGATGGGCAAACTTTTTGTTTCTCGCTCTCTCTAAATACAGTATGTATTTTGATGGTATTCAAGGCTCTGAAAAAATAACTTGATATCCCTATCACTACAAATTGTAGAATTTCTGCGAGTCAACATATCACGCAAACCTCACAATATCAAATAAATATTCAGCAACTTTGATCTTTACTAAGTCCAGCCGTTTTAATGAAAGGAAAGTCCAAAAACAAGTTAATTGTTTCTTTTGACATTTCTTTGCATGGAATTCATAGAAAACATATTGTATACTATACATACTCTTGCTATACCACACTCAAAGGTTTGGGTCACCATCCTTTAGCCACTAGCTTCTTTGGCTTGAAAGCCGCCGGCCACTGGTTTAATACACTGTCAAAAGCAGTAGTATTTTAGTCTTGCCTTCTTTCTGTAGCTGTTTGGCTATATCCATCTATCTTAGTTGGAAAGCATGTGTCTGAAAAAACACTTTTAAATCTTTACCTCTGCCAAACATTGTACACATGTATTAGACCTGGCATCATTGGTGTGGGTTTCCCCTGTATTTTTGCCTTTGCCTCCTGTGTTTTTACTGTGTATTGGACTTCGTTATGCTGGTCTAGATGCTGTGGGCACTTAGCCACTGCTGTTCAGTGCCAAAGTGCAAGTGCTCCCTTTGTCAATTGTTGTTATGGATTGGTGATTCCATGATTGGCATATCTGATTTACTAGTCAGTCCCTAGTACAGTGTACTGTGTGCACCCAGGGCTTGTAAACCAAATGCTGATAGTAGGCTTGCAGCACTGATTGTGCCACCCCCACAAGCAGCCTTGTAACAAGGTCTCAGGCCTGCCATTGCGGTGCCTGTGTGCAGTCTAGTACTGCCATGTCGACCTGGCAAGTGTGCCCACTTGCCAGGCCCTAACCTTCCCTTATCTTACATGTTAGTAACCCCTAAGGTAGCCCCAAGGTTCCCCTGTGGGCAGGGTACAGTGTATGTGAAAGGTAGGGCATGACCTGGTGTGTGTGGCATGTCCTGGGAGTGAAATACTGCCAATTTTGTTTTTCACTATTGTAAGGCTATCTGTTCCCGTAGGATAGAATGGGGAGTTTGCTCATAACATCTTATGAGCATTACTGCCCATGGGAACAACATAGGAAAATAAAGTTTGATGTGCCTGAACTCATAATCTTAAGCTGCATCTTTTAGTGACAGTAATTTTTACATTCTGGGTTTGAAAATACCACTTTTATAAAGTAGGTATTTTCTTGCCTAACCATCCATTGTGCCTTTGCTAGCTAGTGTACTGACTGTCGGGTATGGGAGTGACAGGGGCTGGGGATGTGCATTCTGTTTAGACAGCCTCTTGGGGGGCTGCGGTGTGTCCTGCCGTTCTAGGGTAAGTCAGGGCTGGGCTGAATAGACCTGGGCTGCATTCAGAGTAGGGGACGGAGATTTCTTTCACACCTGAATGGGCCTGGTCTGCCAAAGGCAATGCTGTCTCCACCTCCTGCCAGGAAGCTGCACCAGAGATGACAGAACTGGTTTTGGCTGTTCAAAGAGCTTCTCTGCCTCAGAGAACAAAGAGATCTTCTGTATAAAAGGAGGGGCCCAGATCGCAGACTTTTAGATCACTTTCGGAGATTAAGAGGAACCTTTGCCAAAGGGAAGAGCTGAAGAAACTGAGGAGAAATACTGCCCCTGTGCTGTTTGCTGTCTGGGGTTGGCCTGCAATGGCTACTTTCTGCCAAGGAAAGGGAAAAGCACTTAGCTGTTTTCTGTGTCCCCTGCTTGAGGAAGATCTCCAAGGGCTTGAAAAAGAGCTGGCCTCCTGCTCTGAAGTACCAGGGACACAAAGACTTCACCCCTGCTGCCCTGAACTTCCTTGCGGGGAGTTCTGACCTGCCAAGAGGTGCCTGTAGCAGTTCTGGGCCTCTGGAAGTTGTTCTGGCTGTTGGGAGCTGGAAAAGCAACGCAACAATGAGAAGCGCGACGCATCCGTACCTGTTTCCGATGCATTGCCGAAGAAACCAGAGCATCACCTGGCCACGGCTCGAGAAATTGCTGCGTGCCACATCGAGTGCACCAGTCTCCGAAACCTCACATAGTCCTGGATTACCACATTGCATTGAGGCACCAGGTCTGTTGCATCGTTGGGGAATGCAGTAAGAAACCAAAGCTTCGTCTCCCCATGCAGCAAGAAACCAACGCATCACCTCCCCTGCGCAGCAGCAAGGAACCAACACATCACCTCCCCCGGAGCAAGGAACCAACGCATCACCTTCCCTGAGTGTAAGAAACCTTCCCTGCTACCCTTTTTGTTTGTGTGCGCAACGCCTCCAAGGTACTTTGTGTGTAATGTGTGGCATCTGGAATTTGCTTTGAACTGAACTATTTCTACCAGTCATATTTTTATTACTGTATTGTGGATTTTGGTCATTTTGGTCTTGTTTGGTTTAGATAAAGATTACTTATTTTTCTAAACTGGTGTGGTGTTCATTTGTAGTGTTGTCACTGTATTACTGTATGTGTTCACAAATGCTTTACACACTGCCTCTGAGATAAGTCTGTCTGCTCATGCCAAGCTACCAAGGGGGTGTGCAGGTGTTATTTTAGAAGTGTATCCCCATTACCCTGACTAGGAAGAAGGGTCCCTGCTTGGACAAAGGTATCTGCCTCTGCCAACTAGAGACCCCCATTTCTAACAACATTTAACAATCTTTTTTTTAAACTGTTTTGCACTGCATCAACCATTTTCTCAATAGCTTGTGTCAACACTGCAGTGCAAGCGTAGGACCAAAGGGCTTTGCCAATGTTGACTGCCATTTTAAGCGAATCCCAAAACGATCGTAAACTGGTTTTAGGATTTCATGATATCGGAGAATTCCCCTCAAATATCCTCACTCTCCGACGTCCTAGAGTTTGTTAGCATCAAATTTGAAGTGGCCTGATACTTCTGTGCAGCCAGCAATTAGATTTAGCACTGCATCAGGTTTGCTTAATTCGTGCCAGTGGTTTCCAGTGACCAGCACCGGTACTTAATTATCAGCACCGGCACTTATTACAGTCTGCCACCTGATGGCACTGTTTGTCTAAATTAGAGATGAATATAACAACAGTTGTTTATTAATTCAATATGCATTAAAAAATAACTAATATATACTTTTCAAGCCATTTTTATAGGTTTGGGGGTCTGGCTAATTCTGAATTGTCACACTTGTAGGGTATGATGGTTAGTACTTGTGATGGTTCTATCATTAATAGTGCTGGCAGGGTCAATAGATGGTGCAAGCTGCAGGGGTCTCCTGACGAGGGCCCTGGCACTTATTTATTTACAAATTAAGCCCTGATTACAAATGATGCAATTACAAATGATGGTTTTTCTGTTATTCTTATTATGTTTTAAGAGAAAGTCATCAATAAACCACTCCGAGAGGAGATGCAGTACTATTGTATAGGTGCCAAATTCAAAAAATGAAGGCCGACAGCAATATCTGTATCCAAGGACTGAATAGGTCAGACTGACAAATATAGTCATGTGCTGTGCCTTGTAAAATAAGAACTGGAACACTGGCTCTTGGCGCTATAATGCTCATGCTCACAAAACACCGCCAAGAAAATGTCGCTGTTGATCCCGTAAACCAATACTGCAAGGTTTCTGAAGTTGACATGCTTAGTAAAATGTTTTAAGCAGACCAGAAGCAACAAAGTCATATTTTATTTGAATTTCGTTAAATGTTGTATGGTTAAAAAGGTATTTGACGTTGTTCAGAGCCTGGGTTCCAAATTCCTGGTACGGGATTGAACCCTTGCTGGCAGCACCTACTTTAATTTTGGAACATTAGCAATAACTCAATTTCGCTCACCCCAAAACTATGTTTATTTGATTAGATGTAGATGTTTCGTCTGGGATAGTCTGAAATAACGTTGCTGAATTCAGAAATAATAGCAAACAGGATGCATGATTCCGTTGATGTGGATATCCGAATATATACAAGATACCATTAAAGGTATAGACGTCTGAGCTATCATGTGAGAGGGTTCCTTAGTTTTTATTTACCAGGGCGTATTTTCTAGGTACAGGCATCAGTTAAAATAAAATGTTTGGATTTTCTCTTGAGTACACAGTGTTGGCATCTCGACACCATGTCCATACGAATATTACTAACTGGGAAGAATAAATTAATATTTGCCACAACTGCATGACCAACATTAAACCACAGAAGTAACAAACCTCTACTGATTGTGTGTGTTCTTCTGTTCTGTGTTTAATAGCGATAGAGGGTGACCAGATAATGAGGCCCTTTTTGTTTACGATGTATTTGTTTATCCCTTCGCTTATCCGTTGGTTTTATTTACTTTATCATTAGTTGTATAAGGAGGGGAAGAAAGGATTACCGGTCCAGCACACGCCCTCCCTTTTACAATATTCTCACAAATGTGTGTGTGTTCCAAGATAGTGGCCCAATCTGTCAGTTGTGATATATTGGCTGAGCAAAGGTCATAAGAGGCAACTTAGTTGTGGAGCACAAGACCTCAACCACAAATGCTTTATCATTGGGTTGTGCTCTTCCTCGGGCTAGAGTTGCAAGGCCCAATGCTGAAGGAACAGGGATTTTTGTTGGATTTCTTTTCTATCAGCCTACTTTGCCAGTGGATTCAAGCTATGCTGGCTTCTAAGATGTGTTACCCCGAAACTGGTTCCAGGACGCTTGTTTCCAGTTCAGGTAAGACCTGGCTTTGCAGTTCAGGCTGGACAGTTCCCATAAGGCATATGGTCAAGACTGATGTGCATATAGCTGGGTCCGAACTGGGGAGGCGAAGTGAGCTCAAGAACAATAATGGATGCAACCCAGATCTGTTACTGGGGGTGAGTGTCTGAAAAGTTTCCGTGCTCCGTCCATCATCTCCTTGTGTTTGCTATGAGTCAGGAGTGCCAGACGTACACTGTGTGCAAAGTAGATTGACCAAAAGGTGAAGGAAAAAGGAATATTCGAATTAACTAAAGACCCACTTAAAAGAGCCTTTAATTATGCTGCCTTTGTTAAGATTGAAAACAGTGAGGACCTCTTGCAAAGTAATGTTCCTAGAGAGCAAAAAGAATTGGTGAGTATGTTTCTGATCTTATCTAGTCCCCTACAGGATCAGTGGCTTTTTGTTAGGATCGTTGTAACTTATCCACGTGAGGGGCTCGCCTTAGTGAGATAGTGTACACATGACCAACTTCATTGCCCCATACTTGGTGTTAAAAAGCATCAAACTAAGTATAGTACCAGTCTCTAGTTACCCATGCTCAGGAAATTAGTATTTGTACCATGTATAACCTGAAGCTTAGAAAGGAACAGGCCCCTTGGGAACTCATGGGAAGTGGACTCTTACGTGGGTCATTTGTTTACCGCTTCCTCCCTGCCATTCACCTGCATGTCTCCATGGGCCTGAACAGTCAATGATTACAGACCACCATTGAATCAGGACATTCTCCAGATATCAGCATCCTAGGCGCCACAGACAGATGTGATATCAAATATCGACATTTTAATATCGACGTGCACAAATATTGACTTTTAATGTTTCGCCAAGGTAAGTCAAAGTGGAGTTAGAAAAATAAGCCTTGACTCCCCAATGTACGCATATCATGACAGATGGTGTATATATGTATAGGTCGATTATTTTGTTTATTGACTTTTTGACCTACAGAGGGAATCCGTATTTGAAATCTGATTCAGTATATCTCGGCCCCCAGTGTTTGCTCGGTTTCAGAGATCCTTGCTCTTTCCTTCCCCGCCAAATAAATATATCTTCCCTCTTAAGTAAATCTCTCCTGGGTCTAACACTTGTCTTTTCTTATTGGCCTCTGCAAAGTGCGATCAACTAACCTGCGAAGTAAAATGCAATGTTTTATATCTAAGGTTCATCAACGGTACCAAGAAAGAGTGAAATAACAATGGTATTGTGAGAAATGTGATGCACTACTGACATCTGTTGTAGAACAATCTGCAAAACAGTTGAGCGATACCTAACGCTTTCTGAAGCCTAGAATGTGTGCACGAGGCTTTCCGCCATTAGTCGACACTTGGAGCTAATCACCATTACATTGGTTTAGTGTTTTTACGTTCGAAGTGTGTCAAGGGTTAACTTCTTTCACTCAGTCGGAAGGAATGCTGGCAATAAGTGGAAGCCTGAAATTAATGCTCCGAAGGCATTTTTGACATTTTGTAGTGCTGGGCATTGAGGGGAGACCTGGCTAATGATCAACTTAAAAGGTATTTGCAGCTGTGGTGTTACCTCTGTTCATATTAGTCACATTAATCAGACTTTTCCATGCAGCTTTTCTGCTTCTTGAATTTTCACACTGTCTTGTGTACAAATATGTCAGCTCTTCGCTGGCTCCTCGTAAATGTCTGGCGCCACGTAAACGATGAGCTCTTCCCGAACTGGAATAATTATATTTCCGTTTGTCCATAAAATACAGAAGAATTGACTTTGCAGATTACATTTTTCATGCTTCAAAAACCAAACATTGACCAATGTTCGTATTGTAACGTGCGAGCCCTTGGAAGGGTTTGTAAGAGCGTGTGGCCTGGCTGGTGGCGAGCAGGTCCTCGTTGCTTTAAAGAGGGAAGAGAATTCTGGCTGCAAGGCAGCACAGTGTACAGCATAGGTACTCACAAACTTTCTCTCGGGGGCAAAATTTACAGTGTGGTTTGTGTCCGAGGGCCACACCGGTGGGGGCGGGGTCAGTGGGGAAGGGGGCGGGGCTAGAGCAAAGAAAACCTGTGACCATGAGGTTGAACATAGGTCCCTGCAGCGGACGCCTTCGTCCACTGAGCCACCAGACCCGGCATACACACATCTCTCTCTCTCTCGCTCTCTCTCTCTCTCTCTCTCTCTCTCCCTCCCTCCCTCTCTTTCCCCACCTCCCTCCCTCTGTCTCTCTGTCTCCCTCTGTCTCACTCACTCTGACTCACTCCCTCTCTCCATCTCTCCCTCTGTCACATTCACTCTGACTGTCTCACTCCCTCTCTTCCTCTGTCTCACTCACCCTGACTATCTCACTCTCTCTCTCTGTCTCTCTCTCTCTCTTTCCCTCTCCCTCACTCTATTTCCCTCTCCCTCACTCTATTTCCCTCTTTCCCCTTTCCCTCTCCTTCCCTCTGTCTCCCTCTCTCTCCTTCCCTCTCCCTCATTCCCACTGTCTCCCTCTCTCTCTGTTTCCTTCTCCCTAACTCTATTTCCCTCTCCCTCCTTCCCTCTGCCTCCCTCTGTCTCCCTCCCTCTCCCTCATTCCCTCTGCCTACCTCTCTCTCCTTCCGTCTCCTTCACTCTGAGGTCTCCCTCTCTCTCCTTCCCTCTCCCTCACTCTGAGCTCTCCCTCTCTCTGAGGTCTCCCACTCTCTCCTTCCCTCCCCCTCACTCTGAGCTCTCCCTCTCTCTGAGGTCTCCCTCTCTCTCCTTCCCTCTCCCTCACTCTGAGGTCTCGCTCCCTCTGTCTCCCACCCTCTGTCTCCCTCCCTCTCTCACCTTCCCTCTGTCTCCCTCATTCTGAGGTCTCACTCTCTCGTTCCCGCCCCCTCCCTCTGAGGTCTCCCTCTCTCTGAGGTCTCGCTCTCTCTCCTTCTGTATCCCTCCTTCTGTCTCCCTCCCTCTGTCTCCCTCCCTCTGTCTCCCTACCTCTGTCTCCCTCCCTCGCTCTCTCTCCCTCCCTCGCTCTCTCTCGCTCTCCCTCGCTCTCCCTTGCTCCCTCGTTTGCTCTCCCTCCCTCGCTCTCCCTCACTCCCTCTCCCTCCCTCTCTCTTGCTCTCCCTCGCTTGCTGTCCCTCCCTCACTCGCTCTCCCTCCCTCGCGCTCCCTCTCCCTCACTTGCTCTCCCTCCCTCACTTGCTCTCCCTCCCTCCCTCGCTATCCCTCGCTCCCTCGCTTGCTCTCCCTCCCTCCCTCGCTCTCCCTCCCTCGCTCTCCCTCCCTCACTCTCCCTCCCTCGCGCTCTAGCGTCCCAAACCCCAGGCACTGCCCGACCCTATGTCGCTACCCCCACACCCCTGGTGCAGACACCAGGATGCTCGGAGAGGCTCGGCATCGTGCCTGGGGGCCTTATGGCTCGTCCACCACCTGTCTTCACTACCGGCCCGTACCACTGAGCTGACGGACTCTTTGAGAGCCACGGCTGCCCAAAACCGGGCGCTGCGTCCCTAAAGCCAGTGAAACTCACGCAGAGGGCAGGGCGCTGCGAGAGCCTCGGCTCTGTCTCTAGCGCCCCAAACACCAGGCACTGCCGGACCCTATGTACAGATGAAGGGACGTTTATTTTGTGATTAGCATGGGGACCGAAGAAGAAAGGTGAAAGAATGTCTGTCCCAGGTGGAGCGTGAGGATAGTGTCAACCAGTACACAATTTCTGTTTTACGTCTGTTATGTCATTGATGGCTATGACTTCTTTCAGTAGAAGTTGGTGCCTATTATTATTTTGTTTACATTCGGCTCCAGTTTTATATCATTGATGGCAGTGATTTCTTTCATTGGAATTTGTTGCTGATTTTTTACTGCTTTCTGTTTTACCTCTTATGTGTGGGAGGTGCCTCTTCGCAAATGTAAGATATCTATGCTACAATATAGGTGTTATTTTTGCAAGCATCCTTATGAAGTAGCTCTGTGCTACATAAATGAATCTATGTCTTTTTCTTATGCTTTGTGGGGCTAGTTTTTGATTACAAGCGCATATTTATGAATCGAACTAGCACCCCTGGTGCGGACATCAGGACGCTCGGAGAGCCTCGGCTCTCTCCCTGAAGCCCTTACAGACAGACAGGGCTCGTCAACCTGTCTCCACTACCCAGACACCTGAGCTGACGGACTCTCTGAGAGCAACGTCTCTATCTCTGGCGCTGCCAAACACCGGGCGCTGGGTCCCTAAAGCCAGTGAAACTCACGCAGAGAGCAGGGCGCTGCAAGAGCCTCGGCTCTGTCCCTGGAGCACGCAGAGGCGGGCAGCACAGGACACTCCGCAACGCCCCTGGTTTCCCAGACATTGTTGGACCCCGTCACCTCTGCCACTGATCACCGGTGCTGAATGGCTGGACCTCTAATGAGCGTCTGCTCTGTCCCTGGTGCTCCCAGAACAGGGTAGAGACGATGAGGCTCTAGGCAGCGCCCCTGGTGGTCACAGAGTGCGAAACAACAGGAGTCTCTATACCTGGGCTGTCAGCATCAGCCTGTGCCACGGACCGCCGCCCCCTGTGCCCCTCGCGGCAGGAACCTCTGTGAGCCATCACCATTTGCTGCCATGACTGGCGGGCACCACTGCCACCCGTTCGCTCAGTGACCCCAGAGAGACTCAAAAACCCGCGCGCGGACACGGAACAGGTGCATCAAATCAATAAGCAAATCGTTCCGGCGCTTGCAAAGTAAACACCAACTATCCAAGCGGACACAAATGAAAAAGCCTTGCTTTGTTTAGTCCTAAAAATAGTCTTGGAAACGACCTGTCTCCTATGCTGTTCAGCTTCAAAGTGTTGCTGCCCGCCTGCGAAGAAGCTCAGCGATTTGAGAGCATTTCTTTACTGGGCACGCACACACAATCTCCACACACAGCCGCACCCAAGCACTTCACAGGTTTTTAAATGACCATTGGCATGTTAATGAGGTTTTGTTCACCTCTCAGAGCCCCTGCAGCTCCACTCTGACTATAGTGAGAATCGCCCGGCCCCCACAGAGCAGCAGAGTCTGAGTCGCGCTCTGTTTGCAGACACTCTTAAAAAAATAAAAAATAAAACTCGGGTACGATGTCTGGAAGGTCCGCGGGCCGCCCGGGAAGGCTTGCGGGGCCGCCACTGGCCCGCGGGCCGTACTATGAGTACCCCTGGTGTACAGCAAGAGGGGAAGCAGTGATCCTGTCTTTAATGGCTATGGCCCATGGAAAGAAGTAGTGTCTTGAGTCCCATGGCTCTGGACACTCAGCCTCCCAGCCAATATGTACCCAGAGTTTGTCTACGCCAGAAATGTGCGTAAGACTTTAAGGCCCCTTCTGGATTAAGCCTTCTGTAATAACCAAAGCTTCAGTGTGACCTGTGCTTTCTAAACAGGTTGTTGTTTCACATTCAAAATTGGGCGTGCCCGTGGAGTGGAAGAATCCCCTATGCCACTGCAGGTGCTTCAATTATGGAGTAACCCTGGGGCAAAAAAGCAAAAATGAATTGCTTCAGTTGACAGATGCTGCACGAGCATTAGTGTACCCACAAAGTCTCTCCAGGAGCAGTAGCACGAACCCCCACCTGCCCAGCTGCCACGCAGAGGGCATTTATGTATATGCACCTTGTACCCACATAGGGGCCCTTTAGAAGGTGGTTGCATTCTAGACCTGCACCCTTCCGTGACTCCAGGCCTTCCTCAAACATCTGGGAATCCTGCAGCACAGACTCAAAAAGTGGAGCCTAAAGCCACCGCTCCTGAATGTCTGCTGAATGTTCTTCAGCACAGTCACACACAGCGGCAGTGTGCCACTGCATTGAATGACACTGTGGTGCACAGCACTGCCAACGTTACTTACTCTTACCGTGTGCCAGTCCACTAAACAGTTAACAGGTTGTCCACTCCTCAGAAATAAAGGGGCCCTCATTTCATGTTTCAATGTATTTCACGGACGGAATCGAAAGAAAGTCACAATGTTTAGGTACTACTACGATGACCACTGTATGATAAAAAGGTTGCAGGGTTCATCTGGGTTTCTTTAATAAGCAATGGCATAATGGGCCAGATGCATCAAAGGGTTTGGGCCATTCTGTGTCTATGGGAAAATGTGTTGATGCATATGGCCCAATGTTTTAAGATGAAAAACGCTAAAATTAAGAAAAGGTTAAGTACATCAGCTTAGACCTTATGTACCAACTTATTTCACTCTTTCCCATTATCTTTCTTGGTGACACTCTACTGTTCATTCCACATGCCGACCTTATTTATTTATTTATATATTTTATATAGCGCTGGCTGGACCCTAGGGTATCAGAGCGCCTTACAAGGTAACATCAAGATTAGCATAACATGACAGTATTTCTAGAATGAATTCAAGAGAGGTGGGGAAAACTTTTAGTACAAAGTAAGCTATAATGACCATAAGGACAGTGAAAAACAATGATGTATACGAGAACCAAAGACTAAAGTTAACAAAATTACAGGGTATTATGGCTCAAAGAGAAAGGGCAGGAAGACTGATAGTTGAGACTAAAGAAGGGAGAGGGGGAAACTTTTGAGGGTGGAGGAATAACATGGGAAGGGTGAAGGAGCACAGGGATCATGGGGAAAAGATCAATGAGCAAAGGAAAAATGAGGTAGAGAGAGATGGGAAGGAAGAATTAAATGGTGTGGTCGTAGAGTGAGGGGGTGAGGGAAGTTTACAGTAGCATAGAGGGGAGAGGCCAGGTCAGAGAGATAAGTGCCAGAGATGTTACCTCTGCTAAATGAGAAAAGAGGGTAAGGAAGTAGGATAGGGGAGAATTAAGAGAGAGAGGAGGGGGTGGGGGAGCAGAAAGAAGGGTGGGCAGAAAAAAGAAAAACAGAGACGCAGAATAAATAAGGACAAGTGTTAAGTGTAGGGAATTAAGGGCCCAAGTAATGGTTAAGAAGGTGCAATATAAAGCTTTTTTGAAGCTATAGTAGGAGGTGTTGCAGCGTAATTCAATGGAGAGTGAATTCCAGATGGATGGCACATTTCCAGAGAAGGAGCTTGATTGGGTGGCTTTCTTATTTAACAGAGGAGGGATGAGGATGAGGTTGTAAGTGGTTCTCAAATCTCTAGAGCTGCCAGAGAAGTTTCTCAGGTGGATCTGCCTTCAACGGGTAGCCATTTGAGGACAGGAGAAATGTGCTTGAATCATTTGCAGTCTGTGATGAGCCTCGCAGCCAGGTTGAGGACAGATTTGATTGGAACTAAATGTATTTTAGGAGTTCCCGTGAAGATGGCATTACCGTAGTCAGTTCTCGAAAGGACAAGTGATTGGACCACAGATTTAAAGTCCTCCTTGGGGATAAAGGGCACTCTTGGCAGCATTTGTTATGTGTAGTATCAGACTGAGGTTCTGGTCAATGCTGATCCCGAGGGATTTAACTGAGCTGGATAAGGTGAAAGAGCAGCTAAGACCATTCAGGTCAGAGATCCAGGACTGGTTGTTTTTAGGCCAGAAGAGAATGATTTCCGTTTTTTTAGGGTTAAGTTTAAGGTGGTTACAGTGGAACCAGGATTGAATCTTAGTCAAGGTGTCATTGAGGTGTAAGATATCAGAACGTGATTTAATCTTACAATAGATTTGGGTGTCATCAGCGTAAAGGTGGTAGTTGATTCCAGATTGTTTTAGAATGAGGGTAAGGGGCTCCATGAAGAGGTTGAACAAAGCGGGAGAGAGTATGGATCCTTGGGGGACACCAAGGGAGATGGGTCTAGGTTTGGAGAGGCAATCCACATTTTTTATTTGTTGGGACCTGTGTTGGAAAAAGGAAGAAAACCATTGGAGGACAGAACCATTGAGTCCAAAACGGTCTTTTAGAGTGTTAAGTAGGGCAAAATGATTGACAGTATCGAACGCCTCAGAGAGGTCAAGAAGGATAAGAAGGGAGGCTTCGCCTTTGTCAAGGGATTGGTGTATGTCGTCAAATTACTTTAATCATGGCAGTTTCAGTACTGCAGCCCTTTCTGAAACCTGATTGAAGGGGATCCAATAGAAGGACACATTTTTCGAGGGCTTGGAGAGCAAAGGGAGATTAGATATAAGCCGGAGATTGTTACGGTCTTAAGGGTCTGCCTGAGGGTTTTTGAGTATGGGGGTGACTTGAACAAGTTGAAGGGAGATCGGGACACAACCAGTGGCTAATGAAGAATTAATAATGTTTGTCCAATAGGGGGTAATGATGTGTTTTAAATCTTGAACAAGGTTAGCAGGGAGTGGGTCTTTGGTGTGAGAGGAGGGTTTGAGTCTAGAAATATTGTTAAGGACCTCGCGTTCTGAAACTGGTTGGAAGTTATGCCAGGAGACATTATTTTTTAGTAGGGGTAAGGAGGGGTCGAGATCAGGCGGGGGAAAGGCATGGGGGAGAGGAGAGGCGATGGAGGTGGAATTGAAAGTGGCGATGGAGGAATCCGTGTGAGAAAGGTAGGAGGAGGGTAAGGTAATGGAGGGCAGAGGGGTTGAGGTGAAGGATTGGTCAATCTTGTTGACTTTATCATTGAAAAAGTTGACGATTTCCTCACATTTCTCGATTGAGGCCAGTAATTTGGTGGGGGGGGGGGGAAGATGTTTGATTTTTGACAATGCTAAACAGTTCTCTGGGCCTGTTTTTGGTCCTATCTAGTTGAGAGCGGAAGAAGGAGGTCTTTATGTCAAGATGTGTTTTTTATATTTGGACCTAGCGGATCTTAGGAGGGTCAGATTAGCAGGGGACGGGTGTTGTCTCTGTGAGCGTTCAAACATTCTAAGCAAACGTCTATCACTGTTGAGGTCAGAATTGAACCAGGATTTAGAGGAGTTTTTTTGTGTTTTTAATTTCGCCGGGGCAATTTGGTCAAGGACCTCAATCATAGACTTATTTAAATGCTCAGTGAGGTCATTAGCATTTTGGGCGAGGGGGATGTGCTATGCTCATCACATCTACATGGAAATTTACTGCACATGGCACTCTTTGAGGGCACTTTTTCCCACACAGTTTTGCTTTTGGTAAAATATATTGTGACGGTACCTCAGAATGTGGGATGTGCCTACAAATAGAATTCTGAGTTGGATGGTAGAACAGTGTTCTGGAAGTCACATTTCTTCAAACTGGTTTATAGTGGTAAGTTAAACTAAACAAAAAATGGAAGACTGTTTAACTCTTCTTGTTTCCTTATAGGTTGCGTTATCTCGCTCAGGACAGACAAAGCCCCACGTCGATTTTCTCCTGGATGCACACCCAGTCTCATCTGAAGTAGTCATTCAGCACTCCTCAGTGCAGGATGGAAATGCCCTGGTTATCACTGGAAGAAAGGTGAGGGAAACATTTAACTCAGCTATGTCACTCATCTTGAGAATCTCTGGAAACTTGATTTGGGTGGAAATTTTAATTTCTTCCCGAATTAAGTTTTTGATTTCTGTGGTTGTACCATATCCTCTAACATCCAATAATGCTTGACTCACCTGTAGAAATCAGTGCAGTAACTACCTAACACCACGGTGTTGATAACATCCAGGTGCACAATAACTGATGCAGACTTCCCACATTACATGCAATAGACACCAAAGTGGTAACACTTTGCTAAGATGTGTTTAGTAGAACTGGTCCTTATGGGAGAATACTGCAGATATATGTAGGTGATCTAAAGGTGAGCTCTAGGATGAGGAGTAGTGGGTATGTTTAATAGAGGTACATTTGGCTGATTGCAATCCCTTTATTTTTCCATGTTTAAATGGGCTTATACATTTTTTTGTCATTTGCAGCTCATCAATGGTAGTGTGCTTAATACTGAGCTTAGGAGACCAATTCATGGGCACAAGTAAGAAATCATGATCCAGGAAGATGTCCAGTGATCCTGATGTCCACAAACTCCTAGATCAGGATCCATAAGTGCTCAATGTTACTACTGGGTCCCAATAGAGATGTGGTGAACAAGGATACAGATATATAAGTACAACCGATTTTCAGTGCAGGAAACAAGCAATATCCCACACACAGTAATCCTGGTGTTGAAACACAGGGCCAAAGATGTTCGAGTAGAGCGGTATCTGACCAGGGGATACCTCTCTGCACAGCTCATAATCAGGCCCATGGCTGGGTGCCACCAGCATATTCGCAGTAGGATATACCAAATTATTTGAGAATGGCAAGAGGGGTTCAAGTTAGAGACTAAGAGTTGGAGTCAATATTGACCCATTTAAGACTCAATGTGAGAGAGGAACTTAATTTGAGAAACCTTCCTTTTTAAAAACAAGAAATAGTTCATGGAACCATATAAAACAACAGGCATCACATTTTACAATGGTAGGCTAGCTGACAAAGGGGTAGGTGATTATGCTACAACTCTGCGCTGACTATATTTAACACCGCAGCATTGACGTGGTCATCTGCTATGACCTAAGGGGCACGAATTTCGCGATTGTAGGGCTGGAACATAGAACAACTACTATTATTTTACTCCCGATTAGGTACTTGCTCAACTTTGTGTGAGTATATATTGGTAATCATTAAATACCAACACTAATCTTCCCAACCCTGACGTAGGGTAGGCATATACATTTATCATTCTTTTAGTCCTGATGAAACGCCATGGATTCTCCTGCACCACTAAGTCATGAAACATGTTGGCCTACAAGACCTACACTATTTGCATCCTTCGCTGAGTTGTTTCTCCTAATTTTTAGGAGCTAACAATTAACCCTCTGCTTTTATCCCTAGCAAGGGGGCCTCAGAATAAATTCGCTTTTTGGTACTCCTTAAGTATTTTTAACTCACCACTTCACCCACCCCACACACTCACACTCACCATCACGGCTATTCGATTTGAAGATCTCTGACAAAGAGCCCTCTTGCAGAGCCCGTGGGGTATTGCAGCGCTGACCCCACGAGGAGCAAAAGCCCGATGATGAAACATTACACCCACTTGGGTGTGTGAGGGCAGTACTTACTAAATAGGAAGATCCCTTCATGTGTTCCATTTTTTCACCGTGAAATACACTCTTTCAGGAACAGTGACATTATTGATATTTCCATAGGTATCCAAACAGTCAGCTCATATAGCATCGAAGGCAGAGTCACAGTTTTTGAGACAATATGACATTATTTCTAAATCAGCTTGCCTAGTTAACTTACTAGTCCAGTCCTCTATCTGCAACTGTTTTGACCTGGCACTTCACATAGACAGCTCTTAGCGCACACACCTGGTCAGCTCCATGATACCCTCTGGGATGATCAGATGCTCTGCAAATACACACATAACATACAAGCATAAGTTTTTGAAGATTTATAGTCCCTGAGGCTAGTCCTTTTGCATTTACAATAATTTTCGCATTCCAGAGCTTACACAATTTAGTACAAATAATAAATGAAGGAAGCTTTTTCAGCATTAGAATGGGATACAAGATCTGGAGTTCTAAGTTTGTGTACAATTTTATTCTGTCAAAATGTGTACCTTGGTGAGCTACACTCATTAAACATTTGAAAATACTCAGACAGCATTTTTCATTTTGCATCACCTGCTTTGAGCATTTACTTTCAAATGTAGCTTTTGATGCTGTTAGGACAATTAGCACACTTCTAAAATAATTTTCTGCTGAATAATTAAAAGCTGAAGGTCAGGCAGACAGGAAGAAACGTGTTGAAGGAAACGAAGATCATTTACCAAAATCATTATTATTTGGATACATTTAGTTTTCAAAATTATTTTCTAAATACCAAATGACGTCCTTGAACTACTGCACATAAAAACAGGACATTATCCTTTTCTTCCACTCTTCACTTAAAACCAAATGTATAACTTCAAGTGACTTAAAATAGAATTTTACACTCCCAGCAATGGTGTCTGAAAGACCATTTTTAACTGAAGATAGTTCAAGATTTCACTTCTGATGCTGTTTCATTCCTTTTGTAATTTGATGAAAGGCAGTATTTTTTTGTGTCCCCATTCTTTTTCCTAATTGTATCTGTTGAGAATCATCTGTAGGGTATAATAATAATCCACATTTGTAAAGTGCAAACCATCACCTGTTAGGGTTTCTAGGCGCTGGGGCTGTCGGGAAGATTAAGCAAGCTATTTCCCAGAGTCACATGGTGGTGGGCTAATTTGCCGCCGGCCCCAGGGATTGAACCGGGATCCCCAGATTCCGGAGTCAGTCACCCTGGCCGCGGCGCCACACCTCTCCCCAAGGTATACCAAGTAAATACGTTGTCTCCTTTATCCTTACATTCTTCTCGGGTTTACTCTGTGTCTTGTCGTTCACTGTGTTGAATGCAACAGACAGGTCCAAGTGAATACCCAAACAAGAGTTGCCATTATCTAGAATATGTAAAGAGTTATCTATATCTATCAGCTGAAGCTGGGCGGTCCCCATACTATATACAGAATCCAGGTCTCTATTAAGCTTGTAGGTTATTGTCATGAGTGTTTGGTTTAAGATGCCTGCTTTCAGAATTTTCTATCCTTGCTAGAAAATGGAGACCGGATACAGACCTGACATTATTGAAGCCCTTATAATCTAGAGTACAGGGGAAATGTTGCCCTCTTTAAAGCAGGAATGAAGCACACCAGCAGTGAATGAAAGATTCACTAAGTCTTTAGAAAAAGTGGAATGGGATCATTGAAGTGGTTAGATAGTTGTACATTGACTAAAGTATTGTAGGAAACCTCATTTAAATAATTCCATGAATGTGTAATTTTTCTGCTTGTTGAAAGTAAGCTCAAATAATTTTGTGGAAGGAATAACGAGAGTGTAATTGTTTATATTTTATTATAATAAATCATGTGAATTACTCAAGTGTGGCTGTTAGGTCCTCAACTTTGAAAGAAGAATATGGATTGGTTGAAAGTGGATTGGTTGCATGTGTTACCATTTCAAATCATTTTTGGGTTGCTTTATGGAAGGGTCAGTTTGGGAATTAATGTAAGATGCCTCAGCATTGAAACTGTACTTTTCATACAGTCTTCTACGGGATATTAAAGTTTCCAAATTTGATATTGAGGAATAATATGTCCAGATTTTTTATAATTTCCCATGAAATTTTGATGGTCTGTTCCATAGGAACCCTTTCTGACAATGTTTCACATTTTAGTATTTTGGGAGATACTTATGGATTAATGAATTCATTTATGCAATCATTTATGTTAATAAAATTACATGTTTTGCGTAATCTAGATTGGTGACTGCTAAGAATGCCTCCAATGCCTAAGTAGTTTCGATAACACATGGCTGGTTTGGCTTTATCAATTGCCTCTAACTGTTTAGCTCACAATGAAAGAATTTGCTAAAATGCTTAATTCTTAAACTGGCAATGTTAGCTGGTTGATTATTGGAGCAGAAGGGGGATACTTGGCTTACTATGTTTTCATTATTTCTTTACAACCTACAGTTATGGCTTCTATCGAGGTTAAGTGCCAGCTTATCCAGTTGAATCCAAACTATGACTTGAAAAAATATGTCAGATAAGAAAAAGATGGTCATCTCTGAGAATCAAAAGCACTGTTTCAAATGGAAACATTGTACTAATAGTATTGCGGACATTGTCGCTCATTTTATGCCTAGTGGTTCAACAAATATGCTATATTAAGTGCAGAAGACTTTGGAACGAAATATAAGAAAGAATCAAGTCAATGTGAGCTTTCCTTGCCTTTGGTAGAAACCCAGTAATCGATTGATTGAAAGACCAGAGATAAGTTAGACAAACTACACATAATCAAAGTACCCCAATACATGGTTATAAGATACCCAGACAAGTATAGTCAACATCATCATATTTCCAGCCCACAAAACTAAAAATAGGTGATATAAAGAATTCAAATGAGTAAGAATTCTGAATAATCGCCTGTTTCATCATTTTTGTTGAACTAACAAAGAAAATAAAATGTAGCAGTGAATAAACATACAAGGAAATAGAAACACGAAAAAGGGTAAATATTGTTGCAGTTTGGCATTTATATGCTAAATTGCTAAATTATCGTGTGTTTACCTAAAGTGTGGCATACACTTGGTGCAGTTTAAGACTGAGTAATAAACACAAAAATAAAACTTGCAAAGACAAATTAGCAGAGAATCAAAGTAGGATAGATTGATCATACAAATAGTACTTTCATAGACGTTTGAATCACAATAAAGAGGATGCATCACTGATAAGGAGAGGCGATGTGTTCCAGACATTAGGTCCTAACATGGGAAAAAGAGCACCATTTAAAAAAGGTACATAGAAGCACAGGAAAAGATAGAAACCACAGAGTGGACTGGAACAAAGAAGGAGGAGAATATAAAGAAACTATGCAACATAATAACAAATCAAGAATTAACATAAAGTCACACAAAGACAAAGAAAATGCAAAGAAAACAGTTTTCATTTTTTTTCAAGTTGAGTTTGAGAAAACTGTCAGACACCCAGCTAGTGCAAAAGGATCAAAATAAACTTTGTCCTCGAGAGAAGCTAAAAGAGAAAAAAAGAAAATCAAAGTGGCAATCATCCACAGAAAAGTGGAACTCACATCCATAGGAGACAAAATTAGAGAACTATGGAACAGTACAAAAAGAGAAAAATAAAGAACTGAGAGCACCTGTAAGACACCATGTTGAACAGAGTAAAGTGCATAGCAAGACTGTTTCCAAAAAAATAGAAAAGGTTCAATGAGCCAAAGTGGAATGAAACTTGTCATAAACTGATCAAGGAATGTCCAGTGTTGGTAAAGAATTCAGAAGCGTAACATTACCCTATGTGTCATAAGCTGTGTGTACCAAGGGACGCTTATTATGTTGAGGATGCTAAATAAGGTTGGAAACATATAGCAGTTTCAGTGGAGTAGGCAATACAGAAGCTGAATTTAATAGAAGAAAAGAGATGATGAGTATAAAGAAATGCACTGAGTTGAGTGAACACAATATGTTGAAGTATTTTAAATAAGTATGGAAAAAGAGAAATTGGGAGGATTGGTGAAATCAATGTAAGGTTCTTTGAGCAAAGGGAGAGCAACAGCAAATTTAAAAGACGCAGGAAAGATACCACTAGAAAGTGAAATATTGAGTAGTATAGAAAGACATGGCAGAGATAAGGAAAAAGTAATAGAAGCTGTTGTTTTGGGACAGGCCAGAAGGGTCAAATGTCCCAACTGCAAATTGTAGAAAATAAAGTAAAAGAAAATCTGTGCACCAGAAGATAGATTAAAAGAGGGAGAATAAGTTGAAGAGGGAGGTTGAGATGTTGCAGTTAGAAGTAGAAAGGTTATGGACAGTAGATGAAAAGGGGATTTCAAATAAAAAAAATAGAAGCAAAGTCACAAGTATTAAAGGAGGAACTCAGAAAACGGTGAGGCAAAAAGAAGCAAGAAGATTATTGAAGATGGAAAGCAGACATTGTGGGTTGATGGGATAAGTATTAATACATGCTTGAAACTAGGTTTCTTTAGCTGGCTTCAAATTAGCAAAACTGAGTTCATGAAAAGTAAGAAAGCAAAAAAGAGAATCCAATGTTTTATGCATATGCATAGCTAGTCAAACTGCGGAAGAAAGGTCCAAAAAGAAATAGCTTGGCAATAAGCCAGGGTTGAGGTTTAGTGGGAGTTTGGAAAGTTGCAAGGGGAGCAGATGGATTTAATGTACCTATGAGACTATCGGTAAGTGAGCTAGAGAAAGCCATTGAAAATTTGGATTCAGAATGAAGACTAGTGATAACATCAGTAGCCAAGTTTTCAGGAGGTACATTACATAAATCACTAAAGAAAGTGTTAGTTAAGAGGCAAGTGGTAGTGCTATAGGACATGAAACCAAAAATTGTGAAGAAAGTAAAAATGTGAACAGAGGGCAGAATGTCAGGTATCTGTAGAGTGCAAATGAAGGAGATCAAAGATGAGGTAAAAAAAGATAAAGCAAACCACCAAGGATATCTATAGAAAGAAGAGATAAATAACAAAAATGTGTAATGATTTAAAATAGGAGCACGGCTGAATCACTGGGGAAGTTAAAATCCCTAAGTGGGGATAATGTATAATAAAAGGAAACCGCAAGACAAAACCATCCCAAAATCATCACAGAAGCAAGAAAAAGCTCCAGTTTTTAATTCGTGGTGTTATGTTTCTACTAAATGCATTGCTATCTCTCATTGCTAACCCTGCTGATTAACATAGGTAATCAGTTGAGCTAGCAATGTATTCAGTAAAAAATAACAAAGGGAAATTAAAAACTTGTAATACTAGGAGCATTAACAGAAGGGAGAGCAGAAATCCATTGTGGATATAAACAGCATGTGGTGGCACAATCTATAATCTGTTTTTATAAGCGGCCACATGAGCACTTTAGTTATGGCCCATGTGATCACCCCGTCAGATAGATAGAGTTGATCACTCTGGCCAGTGTCATAAATGTATACTGAAATTACGATTCAAAAAGACTAGACAGAGATAAAAATGAGACAACTCAATTATCTGGTAATAAACCTAAAGGTTTTTTGTATTGTAAAATTGGTTTGACAATCTCCATTAGGTCTTGTGAGTCCAAAAGAAATGCTGCAGCTCTACTCGCAAAGAACTGCCTTGATATGCGTATAGTATTTCTTCTATCAATTGTATTTTTGAAGGTTTTTGCTTTATTTGTCTCCAAGAAAGATGCACAGAGCTTACCCATAAGCTACATTTGAATGATACACTGGGTAGTTTAAACCAAATTAGAACAATACCTTGGTGTGCAATGCTGTACTATTGATTTACATTTGTTTTTCTGAAAATGCATCAACAGTAATTTGTAAGTTTACAGAACTTCATATCCATCAAATCTTTAACTGAGCTTATGTTTCTTAATTTTTGCTCTTGCCATTAGATAACTAAGGTGCCCTTGAATGGTCCTGGGTGTGATCACTTTACATCATGTGGTCAGTGCTTTTCAGCACCCCCATTCATGAACTGTGGATGGTGCAATAATCTCTGTAAAAGGAAAATGGAATGTGTTAATGCCATGTGGACCCAGGAATCTTGCCCTCCCACTATTCATAAGGTACATGGTTTTATTACTGATGATTATATAACTAATTGCTCAATGTAGAATGCAGTATTATATTGTTTTGTACATTTAACTTTTAAAAAATCATGACAGAGATATGTTCCAGTAAATCAAATGTGGGGCCCTTTGAATTCAACACATAGGCAATTGTTGTCAGTGTAATGGGAGATACCTTTTATTGAACCAATGAATTCAGTGCTTGAGTGTGTGTGCATTAGCTTTTGTACCATGCAGGTTCCTTCAGATTTGTAACATATTTGCTCTGGGCTTGAACAGAAAACAGCTCCTTATGCTTGTGTTCATTCGCACATAAAGTATCCCACTGTAAGAGGCACAGTTTGCCTCTTAAACACATTACTAATATGGCACCTTTTCTTCTCATGGGATGGGGCACTAGTAGAAACTAAGGGCTTGATATAGAGTTTGGTGGAGGGGGTAATCCATCACAAATGTCCCAGACATCCCGTCCATCATATTATAAGGTCCATAGGATAAATGTACTTGCAATACGACAGACAGGATACTCATCACTTTTGTGATTAAGTATCTCCAGGCGCGGTGCGTCCATTAGGGCGAATGGGCGTTGCCCCACCGAGCATTCTCGTCACACGTCTAACTCTGACTCTCTCTCTGACTCACCACAATGCAATCCCTGTATCCAGTCCCAGGCCGATGGAGGCAGTCGTCTTAGAAACGGGCGGGGCAGCTCTACAGCAGTTCAGCTGCAAGTGTTTGATTGACGTGACATCCATCATAACAACACATAACAGGAGGTCGGTCGGGGAGCGCACAGCAGGATTGCGCATGGTCTGCTTAGGGCTTAAACATTTTGCACCAGCCCTGAGCATGCGCACACTAGGCTGCTCATTAGAAGAGCGAGGGTTGTTTCATGCCACTCTTCTAATGAGCAGCCTAGTGCGCATGCTCGGGCTCATCGCAAAAAATGTTAAACCCTAAACACAACATGCGCATTACTGCTCAACCCAATCCTGGCGCTGCTGCTGGAGCAGCGTCTGGATTGGCAGAGACTTGAGCAGGTGGTATTTTCCAAGGCGCCAATGCGGGAGTCGGACCACGGACCAGGACCAGGAGGACTAGCACAGGCGGTGCGGATCCGGTAAGTTTATTTTTGTTTATGATGGTGTTTTTTAAATTTCCCCGCGCGATCCCCGACACCCACCCTTCCCCCCTCCCCCGCGAGTATTGTAGCGTGAGCCATGGCCCGCCTGTGACTGCTGCTGCTAAACCATATTTCTGCCAATATATCTTGAAGACGAAAGAAGGGCCTCAAGTACATTCCTCTGAGAACTGCGAGTGCTAAATCCAAATACCCCTTGACTCTGACTGGATTCTTTCAAACCGAGCAGAAGGACTGCATTAGCACCAGTTTTATGGTCTCGGGTTTATACTTTTATTTTCTAACTCTGCCTTTCCGAAATGAAAATAAATGGCCTGTCCTGCGTTTGGAAGCAGCCGGTCAACTTTTCAGACTTGTGAAGGAAATACTAGAGCAATTGTGGTTGGAAATTCGTTTGGACAGTAGCAACTTGATAGCCTGCAGGAAGGCCGAGCTCCCGATTCTTTCTCTGCACTTCCGGGATAGAAAGGGAATGATAATCGCAATTAATCAATTTGAAACGTTCCCAAATAACTTGGTGAAGACAGCGCACCTGCCTGATTATGTCTGTATGTTTATTGCATGTGGCAGGCCAGTAGACTTGAATGACGATACCTGTCTGCAGAGCTTGGTGGCAGCCTAGGCTGTGTTGGTCAAATGGTCGTAGTTCTATGTTATACTTAACATTCACACTGACTGTGCCCACTTCTGTTTTGTATAAACTGGTAAAAAGTGCTGTCTCGGGAGGCATGAAAGATACACAGCCCTCGGGGTAATTAATTTTTCACGCTCCCAAACCATGCTTCTTCGTCGCTTGATTTGCCGCCTGGCACTTATCACTGGCGGCTTTCTCCTCACCGTAAATAACTTTATTTTAGCACAGTGATACTGGTGATTTGGGGTGTTTGACAGCTGAGATTTGCACATTTCTTCGTGTATTTTGGCAAGAGATGAGCTAGTCAGCTCTTTTTAAACTGGTAAACAATATTTGTAGGTTGTAATGTTGGTGAATGATTAGTTAGGCATTATAAAACTATTATTATTAATTATTACTATTACTGTCTTCCGAAATACCAGCCAGCTACAATTTTATGTTGTGTATTCCCTACCTCGTGCTCTTCAGTCTCTTTCTGAAACCTGCAAGCACATCACGAGAAACACTGGATGTTTCAACCTGATGCAAGAACAGTTTTTATTTATGATCATTTACGATCATTATCTCAGAATGTTTCATCTTCCAGCGCTTCGAGACCAGGCTTTCTCACACATTTCCATATGAAGGCCTCAAAGTGCTGATCTGTGCGCGCTGAATGGACACAGCCGTTTTTAAGCACAGGTAGTGTGAGTTTATCTGTCTCAAGATATCTTTTTTTTACTTCAGTTAGAGAGTCGAACTACTAGATATGTTTGTATTTTTGTTGGCTAATCTGTAGCTGAAACAAAATTGTGTGAGCCTTAGCTGAATAGTTGTTGTGGAAATTTAACAGGTCTTTCTTATTTAAAAAAAAAAACATAGTAAAATTAAGGGTTTTGCATTTTAAGATGCCAGGTGTATTGGTCGGCTGTATAGTGCCCCAATCATGATATTACTTAGAGTACCACAAGACAAGATGTTATATTGGCAGAGGCCTATGGTGTGCCCTTACTGCTATTGCAGGCACTTACGCTGTTAGGAATTTAGGTCACTTGTAGTGTGTGTAACTCTGATCTGTGTGTCAGGGAAGAATATGCTCTGCCTGTTGTATGTTTATGGGTGAATGTGTTTGTGTGAGAGAGTGTGAGAGAAGCTTGCACAATGGCGTCTGCTTGCACTGTTCCTTGCTGTTGGCAGAGCTTTGTCTGCTGCTGTGCTCCCTGTTACTGAATCTAGGTAAAGCTCATTCAAGTATACAGAAGCCAGACCTATTGACTTTGTTTCCATTCTTTACCATACAGATGTGGCCATTTATGTTTTTTTCTGGAATTGCGGCATCCCTGACTGTAATCTATAGTTGGCAAGCATTAGTACATTCAGAGGCACAGCGGGCGATGGTTGACCTGCGGCACCCGGGGGCTGCAGACAGAGAAGGGACAGGAGAGGGAGGGAGCCTATACTGTGCTGTATCCCTCACAGCTGCCTTAAGCATGGTCTTCATCACTATACTGTGCCTTATCACATGAAACAACATTTTTGCATGGACTTCTACCACCATGCTGTGCCTTTTCTGTTACAGCTGCTGTTAGCATGATTTACCTTTACCTTACTGTTAGTTATCCCTCTCCACTGCCTTTAGCATAGTCTTCCATCACCAGGAGCTTTGAGGGGCAGAGAAGGAGCTACCTGAGGCTGAAGCTCCATGTGCCTCTTACAACTCTCCGTCGTGTTCGCTACGCTCCCTTGCCATAGGGCACTCATCCTGAACTTTTACACCCACCACTTTCAAATGTCACCAGCCGCCCCTGAGTATCTCATACACCAAATTCTAAATTAGATCCTAGTTTGTGTTCAAAGAGCAGCAGCTTCAAGAGCAGGTATTTGTTGTATGATGCTGTTGAAATACTTATCAATTTACGTTTCTAACCATGAGAACAATTTAAAAGTTCTCTCTCAAACATCACGTCCTATTTCAAAGCTCTGTTACATGGGACACGTTCTCCTCAAGATGAAAATGTAAGCATCGGCTAATGAAAGCTTGTTAACCTATTACAAAAAAATAATTCAAAATCATACAAGAAGGCACAAATCAACTACAAATCAAAGTACAGAAATAGGTAATACCAAATATTTTGTAGAACGTTCATAAACTACACAATGCCATAAATGGCTGCTTGCTTCAAAAGTGCATGTTCACATTATTGCCATTCTCCATACATTGCAAAATACTTAGACAGAGTGTCTTTACTAGTTCAAAGCTGCCCCAATTTGCAAATATGGGCCACTTTTATAGCTATCTAATTCATTATGGGGGCCCACTTTAATGTTGGTGCCCGAACTATTTTCTATCCCAAACTGACCCTGCCTAAATGTCTCCAAGCTTTACATTTTAATGTTGTAAGGTATTACTTCAATGCTTCTATATGTGAATGTTTTTTGATGATGTTGACAGTCTGTAATAGACAAATGTTACACACCCAAAGATAGCAACTTGTAATGTTACTCTTGAACCTCCCCTCTGCTGTCTTGTCTAGAAGTACAGGTGCTCAGTAATCAATCATCCTTACAAACCAAGATGTGTTATCCATCACTCGTGAATCCTATTTGCACATACAGGATCTATCACACAACACTCAGTAATCCTTAGGGCTGGCTGAGGTTTGCCACCTATCACATCCACAGGGCAGGCTCCGCTTTGCAAATCCATCGGATAGTAATCCCCCCAATTCTGTATTTTGATCACTGGTTGTACATGGAGAATGAAGTATACCATTACTTAGTAAAAGTAATTCTTTGTAAAAAGGCAAAACACTGAACGGACATTTACACTCCACCATTTTATCTTCCTCAAACTTCGATTTTCTCTGCTGAACGACCAAAGATTATAGGAACATGGAGCATGCATGTACATGTAAGTCCAACTGTCTGTAGGTCCCTCTCTCCATCGATGTGTATCTGCTTCTTTGCTCGATGAATTTTTGTGAGTGTGTATGTGTATTCTATGAGTGTGTGTGTTTGAATATGTGTGAGCCTGCCAGTGTTCATTTGTATTAATGGGAAAACTGTTTTTCATTTTGCCTATGTACATGACTAACCATATCTGTTCGCCTGTGCCTACATATACCTGTTTGTCTCTGTACTTGGCCTGAGCCTGTGTGCTGGTGGTAGCAAGTGCATTTTGTGTTTGTGCATTGACTGCTGTTGTGTCTATGTGCCAATACAGGTGAATGTGTGATCTGTGTCAGTATGTGTATGGATGTTGTGTGCCTTAACAAAAACTAAACTTATTTCCTTTATCAATGCTTACGTATTGCTAAGAAAGGACAAATACGTAATTAGTGGCTTATAAATGCTGGTCACAGGAAGATAAAATAAATGCAAGATACTTGAGGTGTAATCCTTAAATAGTAGATGCTGCCGGGTCCCTTGTTGCTTGGCTTACACTGAAAGGGTTCTAATTGAGGTATCGTGGAAACGAACCAAAATTAAAGTATTTGATTGGCCGAATGTGGTGGATGGGCTAAGCTTCTTTTTTGTGCACTTTTAGACCTTTACTGCCCTTTTCCCACCATTGTTGAATTGTAGAGTATGCTTTACAATATACAAAACACATTTCCTTGTTGCATTGTGTGAACGCATCAAAGACTGTCGAACACATTGCTTTACACTTGAGTTTTAACTTTAGAATAGGGTTAACGTTACTATCAAAATGTTGTTAACATGGGACTTGTAAGGAGCGCTTACAATGAGTGCTATGGGGCATTCACGGAAGCAATCTAAGAAATTACATTTAGTGTGCCAATTTTGCCTGTAATTCACTATAATAGCTCTCAGGAAGGATCTCGTTTGTATACCTTTTCCGTCAGACAGAGCAGTGACCCTTGTGCACAAGTAGAGGAGGAAATGGAAAGAACTATTATTTGTAGTCAGAATTTTAACTTCTTCGGCCCCTTGGATTTGGCAGAGCCTGTCCCAGGAGCTTCTTAGAAGATGCCATGCACGACGCATGGTTTTTTAAAAGAAGAACGTCGCACCTGACTGCCGATGCATTATTTATGCACATGATATATTGATGGTCTTTTTAATGGCTGGTCTGCAGTCTGCAGTCAGTCTGCGGCTTCTTCCTTTGATGGGGCCGAGTTTTGTTAATCGTCTTTCAGACTTCTGGGAGAATTTGAGCAGTCCTGTCGCTTTTCTTGTTTCTTACGTGATTTTTCTTTTATCACAGCGCCAAGATTTTTCCATTAGGAGCTGCCATAGCCGTGTTATAGTTCTAATGTTCCAATCCTTTTTCCTAAGAAGTGCAATCATGTGGCTTTATGCAACCAGCACTTGTAAGAAACGGTGTTATTAGGTGAGAGCCGCACTAAACACCGTCCTTGTCAGGGTGACCCACAAAAGTCACTAACCTGTGCTGGTAGCTTGGAACAAATAAGCCATGATTAACTTAGGGGACATGTGTAGAGTATTTATGCAGTACTCAAACAATAATACAGTAACAACACAACGCAAGAAACACCCCAAAACAATTTAGAAAAGAGAGTAACTTTTAATAAATTAAATGGCACCATAATGACAAAAGTAGCTCTTCTCAGGTCGGTCATCGCACCCTGTGTGTGCAGTTTTAACCTCTTGAATGCTCATGACGAGCTGACCTCGTCATGAGCATGGGGGCGCTGTACGTGCCCCCCCCGCCCCCCAGCACAGCGGGGGAATCCCCCCAGCTGCGAAGGGGTTAAAGTGCATTTCAACCTGGCAAAAGTAACCTTTTGCCATTCAAAAAACTTCCTTTTTAATACACGTAAGTCAGGATTTGGGTAGGCCCTAAATGGCCCATCAGGCAGGGTGCAGTGTATTTAAAAAGTTAGACATGAACTTTGAACTTTTGCATGTCCTGGTAGTGGAAAACTCTCAAATTCATTTTTTGCTACTGCAAAACCTGTCTCTCCCTTTCGATAACATTGGGTAATCTTATTGCATTTAAAATAAGTGATAACCTCAAGTTGGGAGCAGGTGGAAATGTCGAGTTTGGTTTCTAAAGAATTGTAATTTAAAACTCTCTTTAATGGTAAATTCAGATTTTAAGTCATAGTTCTGAAAATGGCATGTTTATGCCTGCAGCCTGGATCAACTGGCTAGGTGTAGCTGGCAGTTAGTCTTTGTTTATTGCTCCCAGGCAGTGAGACAATGGGGGAATAGGTATGGTACGATGAGCCATCTGTAACTTGATGAAGGGAGAACTTGTCACCTACTGACTTGCACATCACAAAGTCTCTGCCTGAGCACACTCACAAAGAGTTTGACATTAGTCTGTTGTGTGCCCAGGCAAGCTGCGGCCAGGGCAGGGAGGCTAGAAATTTGAAACACCTCTGGGGGTGGATACCTTCTGAACCTTCTCCTACTTAAAAGCTGCCACCAAGTATAAATATTGGACCTTCAGACCTTACTCTTCTGCACTCATGCAGACCTGTGGATACTAAAAAGAAGGACTACTGGGCTGCTCTGCTGCCAGAAGGACTGCTACTCTGCTGCCCTACTACGCCTCTGCCCTTGCTGCCAACTGCCCTGCTTACTAAGAAGGAAGACTGGGCCTGCACCCTTCATTCCACGCTGCAGTGACTCCAATGACTGACCATGTTTTCTGAGCTCTAGGGACATAACCAGCTCCAGAGGCCTTCCTGCATCTGCCCAGCTGACCTGCTGCCTGCACCCACAACTGGACTTGCAACTGGACCTATATGAGCCCTACTGACCTCTGCTGAAGTGAGTTCCTGATCCCCAAGAGGTGCCCCTCAGGTCCAGGACCCTTGGTGTGGCATCAGTTTAGCTTAGTGTCCAAGGAAAGAGAAAAACTAAAGTTATGGTCTCTTTGCGACCACGAATGGGACTGTTTGCTCCAAGATTTTGCCCCCAACGCTGCCCATCAATGCACAGCCCTGGCAAACCCGACTCTTTGTGCTACAGCAACTGTCAGCACCAACCAGCAACATGAGAGCTGCACTTTGTGCTACAGCATTGACAGCCCGCAGTGGACATCAATGCTAATCTCCAATAACGACCATTCGCAAAGCTGACAGGATCTTTGTTCCACAATGACAACCATCTCCGATACCCAGCCTCCTATTGCGCTACAGTGAAGTCCATCTGTGACGTTCTTCTCGCTCCTTGCAGCCCCTTTCACTACAAATGGGACTCATCGGGCCAGACTTTAAAGTTAACTTTTTCAGCTGGACTAGTATGGTCCCTGTGTCCAGCCTGCAATCCATGGCAATCAGCCTGAACCTTTGCCTTTCACCCGATCTCGTATCACCAGATACCAGCGAGTGGTGCTTTGTGCTTTTAGGCACTTTACTTAGCTTAAATCTTCAAAATTGCATATCTCCAGTTCTACTAATTGACTTTTGGTTCTTTTGGTTTCAAATAATTTATTAAATTTTTCCCTATTTTCCTAAATTGGTGTAGGATTTTTTACTTGTGTTTTGTTTTCACTTTATTACTGTTTGAAGTGCTGCATAAACACTTTATACATTGCCTCTAAGTTGAGCCTGACTACTTTTGTGCCACACTACCAGAGGGTTAAGCACAGGTTAATTTGGGGTTTGCTTGTCTTTCACCCTGACCAGAATTGTGGTTGCTGCTTAAGCAGGGTTTCACCTCCCTGAACCAGTAACCAAATTCCAACATTTACCATTAAAAAGGATTGTAAATTGCAATTCAAATGAGTGGAAGAAGCATCTTTCTATCTGTTCCCAAACTAAAGCTATCACTTATTAAATATAATAGGTAACCCAGTGTAAGTCTATGGGAGCGATAACCTTGCAATAGTGATCAATGACTATATGTTTTTCTCTGCCTGGACATGTAAAACTAAAATGCATATGTCCTACTTTCCAAATGTAATGCACCCTGCCTTATGAGCCTTTAGTGCCTGCTTTAGGCTAATATCATATTCTACTACATTAAGACATTGGGTTTGTTTCATAAGAATATGTTTGTTTTTACATTTTTATTACTGAATTAGCATTATATCAATACTCTTCCAACTCAATCATTATATCAACTTTTTTTAAATTAAACAGTCCATGTATACAGGTGCAAAACCTCCATATACAACAATTTATTTAAAGCATAAGTCAGTTTATGTTGATTAATTCTGCTCAATTTTAAAAGACAGTCCTCAAAAGTAGGTGATCAAATGACTTGTATTTGGTAGTAGTGATTAGGATGACTAAGGATATATGCAGATTCAAAGGATTTGTAGAGTCAGATAGGCAGCCAAAAATAGCACTTATCGGATACATATTGAATTGTCTATCAAGTAGCTAAGACAAAGGTTTAAAGTATTTTTTTCCAAAAGACTGCAAGCAATTGGCAGGACCTGAACATAATCATCCAGTCTTCAAGTGAATGGGGATTGCATCTCAACTAATAAGGCTGTTTTTGGAATAAATTGTTTAAAGAATAACAAGGGATTTATCAAACAGGCTTGTCATCTGTATAAATGACAACCACAGCCAACTTTTTGAAGCAACACCCTTTTACTAAAAAATGTCTAGGTTTCCAATTTCTACTTACGAAAAAGTCTGAAAATAATGAAAAGCCACTCCTATTCCATCTTTATGCTATATTAGTTCTAGGTGCCTATGACATTCTACAGTCTTCCAATCTAGCACACGAATGAATAAATGATATTTTGAAAACATTAAAATACTGCTCTTGCTATTTAAAGAATTTAGTAAGTGTCGTATATCTGACCTTCTTAAAGATTCTAGGGAATCTGGTAGGGCATGGCAAATTTGGGGTTGTATAGTAAACTTAATATAGTTATTGTATATGTATGTAGTTAGTCCTGTATTAGAACAGCTAGAAAAGGCTGAAGGTTAATATAATTTTATATCGGGTAATGTCAAACCAACTGCTTCTTTAGGAAAACTAAGGTACTACGTTGCAATCCTAGGTTTACGTTTACCTCAGATAAATGCTGATATAAGTGAATCCATGGTTAAAAAACATTTAGCATGAAGTACAGTAGGAAACCTGTGAATAAGAAAATAAATGAAGGAAGGATAGATGGATGGGCAGTTTTATGAGGGCTATTTGGCCATGATAGTTAAAGGGAATAGAATCCAGCGATAAAAGAGTTGGGTCATTTTGGAAATCAAAGGTTAATGATTTGTAATTAATAAATCTTCACATTTTTCATTAAAATATATATTTCTTTGGGATGGGTAGAGTAACTGATCTTAATGGTATCAGAGAGAGCATTATGTGTACAGTTAAAAAGCAGCATTTCAGATTTTGTACTATTTTATATCCTGTAGCTATTAACTGATGTTTTAGTTTTAAAGCTGATTGGATGTTACCTGTTTCAGCTTTCAAATAGAGACAAATACCGTCAGCAAGGACCTAACTATCAGCTGATGGACTGTTAGGAGCTTTGTGTTCTGAAGTTGATTGTTTAGCAGCTTCCAGACGCTCAATGAATAAAGCAAGGAGAATGGAAGACATTGGATATCCCTGCCTCATACCCATATTAACGTGTATGATGCCTGCCTAGTTCAATTAACTATGATAGCTACTGCTGCAGCATTTTTGTATAAATTACTGACGAAATAACTAACTGTTCTGGAAAGTCAAAAGTCATCAGAATAATTATATGTGCATCAAAAGAAACCAACTCAAAAGCTTTTTTCCACGTCTTTTAAAATGAAGGTTTTGAGTCTAAAATCCAGTATTTTAGTGTCTCTTTATATTTATTGTTAAGCCCATTTGCATTCAAAGATGAAACCCGATTTCTATCTAAAAATGATGGGGCATATTCTCAAGGTGTTATCGCTGAGCTATCGGCACTTTTATCGCCGACAAAGGGGCGATAAATGTAAAGCCCTATTCACAATCTGGTGCTAACAGCCGATATCACCAGTTTTTCTGCGATAGCAGCCGCAAAAAACAATGCCACCGATGATACCGGCAACTAACGATAATGAGATGCAGAGTAGGCGTTCCTGTGCAAAAAGCAGCGACAATACCACTTCGCAACATTCTCAACGGCCAGCCAGATCCATGATAAGATCCCTAAACATGCGATAAGGCGCATTAGCAGCAGGGATTTAATACCTGCTCTTACGTGGTGTTAAGTCGGACGACAACCTGTACCATAAAAGGGAACCCAACGCAGAGCCACACCTGAAGAACAACAGATGCCATGAAACTCCTGATCATGCAGCTCAGACACACAAGTGGGCCACAACACCCACCGCTACCATCCTGTGTTTCGCTTTTTTTGGTGTTGCATTCATTTTAACGCGGTCATTTGACGAGTTATGGTGAGACTATCGCATGGTGCTGCCAGGTTGTGAATACAATGTTAACACAGCGTTATTTTCCCACGATAGACTGCGATGTGCAAACTTGCATGAAGCTAAATTTGCGATCATTTTCAGGCATTCTTGAGAATTTCCCCCTTCCTATTTAAAAATACCCTCAATGCTCAAATAAAAACAATAATTTCAAAGCAGTTTGTTATACGTTGCAGCAAATCATATAAAAATAATACTCATTCAGATTTTTTTATTCTTACAGGCACACCCAAATCCTGTTAACCTAGCCCCTATAAAACCACATCACCTCCCTGAGCAGGTACCAGTCGCACGTCTGATAATATTTCACTGGAAGGTCATGATTGGTTCCCTGCTTTGCAACTAAGAGAGGGTCTTACTCGCCCCCTAAATAATACAGTGAACTACTGTCGATCTGAGCTGAATCTTGCTTCGTAGACTAAATTCAGTAATGATTGAGCTGTTTTGACATCTGAACAGTAGTTAAAGTTGTAGTTATCCAACAAAAGCTTCAATTTAGCGGGATGAAGGACTTATACATGAACCCTTCGATTTATATATTTTTTCAGCAAATACTTTGAACTGTCATCGTTTCTTAGAGGTCTCGTAGGAGACATCAGGAAATACAGAAATTGTAAATTGATTTGTGACGTGTACTGTTTTTCTTTTCTTGATAAGGTTAACTGTTTAAATCTAAAGTTCATAAAATTGATCAAAGATGTATGAGGGCAGGCCCCATGATTAGGTTTTGAAAGGGGCAGCCAATGTGCACTGGAATTAGTTAAGTCTTCAGGGCCCCTCGCATAAGAGTTTGTCATCAAAATGTTTGGAAGTGAACTAAATAAGATTAGATCTTTCAATACTGGTCTCGAGAATTCTAATTAATGAATGCTAGACCTATCTGGCCAAGTTTCAGCCTCTTCTATTTTTAATTGTTCGTGGGCAGGCACAAATGCGCTCTCGGAGGCTATACATTTTGAATCTTCAATTTCTGAGAGTCTGATTTCTAGGGTATCTATGAGAGTGGGAACATTTTCTATTTGTGCATTCATTTTATCTATTTATCCTTGAGGCGATTTTAATGCAACTGGTTCCGTAGCCTTAATCTTTTTAACTTCCGAAAGAAGATGATGAATTATCAGATCTCTCTCCATGCTGCAGCAATATGTTAATTTCTTGCTCTTGATGAATATTGGTTATATTGGTAATGTCTGTCTATTCATCTGTAGTGCACGGCCCAGTGGTCTCTGCTTGCACCTTCATCGATGAGGTTTAATGATATGGAATCTTTGTTGACCTGTGCTGTTTGACATATAGGGGAAGGGTTGATAGTCTGCTGTAAGGAGTAAGTTTTCTTTCTTAAGAGCTCTAGTTTAATTATCAATTGTAGTTTTATCAAATAAAGCGGCTTGGGATAATGAATGATTCCTGTTTCTAAATAGGCATAATTGACTCTCTGACTGATTCACTATAATTTAGTTGCATTATTAATGGAGTCTGCTTAATGACTGCCATATTCTTTGTGGGGTGTTCGAACCATCAGGTACTTCAATAGGCGGTGGCTCAGTTGATGTATCTGATATTTGTGCTCATATCAGGTTTGCTTTCCTAAGAAATGAGTTGGCAGGCTGAGTTAAGCTATCTGATCAAGCACATTGCCTGATTTAAGTTTGGGAGTGACTTTGGACATAGGCTTCAGTTAGGAAATTCTATTTTTTTCTCACCAGAAAAACCATAAAATATGAGGAGAGAAAAGTCGTTGCTTTGTTTTCAACTGATGTACAGGCGCCCATGTGTGCAAAGTGTGTTGTAAAAGAAGTCCTTTGTAGCACTTCCACCAACCACCCCCAACCATCTGACTTTGTGCTACCCTTGCTAAAGCAATTACTTCCCTTGTGTGTCTGTTGCAAAGTCCAAGCTACCGCAAACACAATGTATGTATGTATGTAATTGGTTTTGTATAGCGCATAAATCACCTATAGGTCTCATAGCGCTGCAGAGAGATCAGATAGAGAGGAAGAAGAGAGGTGTGGAACATCTTGGTTAGAATAGCCAAGTTTTCAGATTTTTCCTAAATGATTTATGATTCGGATCACATCTGATGGATAGAGGAAGTGAGTTCCAGGTGGCAGGGCCGATTTTAGAGAAATTTCTGTCTCCATTTCTGACTGTGCGGACCTTAGGGATTTTTAAAAGGTGTTTATTGGATGATCTAAGAAATCTTCCTGGACAATAACCTCGGAGCTTTTGCATCAGGTACTGTGGACCTTGTCCATGCACAGATTTGTGGACCAGGCAGCAGACTTTAAATTTAATACGTTTTCTGATTGGCAGCCAATGTAGTTTTTTCAGGCATGGGGCTGAGGGAGTGCGGGATGGAAGATCAAGGGTCAGCCTGGCCGCCGCATTCTGAAGAGTCTGAAGCTTGGTTAAGGAGCTTTCATTAACATCCGCCAATAATGAATTACCATAATCCAAACGACTGATTATGAGCCCCTGGACAAGGGGTTTGCGTGATGCCAGCGGTATCCATTTGAAGACCTTTCTAAGGCTGCGCATCAGTCCAATGCTTGTATGCACTGTTTTATTTATGTGGCAGGCCATGGACAGTTTATCGTCGATGGTTATACCTAGGTTTCTAATGGTGTTTGTTGGTGCCGGGCAAGAGCCTAGAGACGTGGGCCACCATTCATCTGTCCAGATTTTATTTGCCATACCAAATAAGATGATTTCAGCTTTTCCGGCATTTAGCATGAGGTAGTTATTTATCATCCATTCTTTAACTGACATCATGCACTGTTGAAATCTGTGTTTAGTGTCAATGGGATTAGGGCCGAGGGTGATTAGGATCTGGGTATCGTCGGCATATGATACCGTATCGAACCCATGATCTTTAATTAGCTTGGCCAGTGGAGACAGGTAGATATTGAATAATGTTGGGCTTAGTATAGAGCCCTGCGGGACACCTTTGTCATTTTCGACATGGTCAGATGAAAAAGGACCTATTTTAAACCTAGATTTTCTTCCCGAGAGGTAGCTCTGGATCCACCTGTGGGCTAAACCCTCGACACCAAACTCACCCAGCCGTTCCAAAAGAATGCTGTGTGAGATGGTGTCGAAGGCCGCCGACAGGTCCAGCAAGATCAAAATGGCTGACTGTTTTGCATCCAGTGACATACGGATATTGTCTACTACCTCCAGGACGGCAGTCTCCGTACTATGGAAGGCTCTAAAGCCTGACTGTGATGGATCTAATAGTTTATTGTCTTCCAAATGTTTTGTTAATTGTTTATTAATGAGTGACTCCATCATTTTTCCAAAAAGAGGCAGGAGGGAGATAGGACGGTAATTAACAGATTGTTTGGGATCAGCGTTATTTTGTTTCAGAATGGGTCTTACTGTGGCTTCTTTCCAAATTGCTGGAAAAATAGCTTGTACTAATGATAGATTAAAATTTGCAGTTAATTCAGTGATTAAGGCTGGGGCTATTTTAGCCAGGATTTGTGCTGATGCTGGATCGCTAGGGGAGCCTGACATGAGCACCCAAATATAGAAAACAACGTTTCAAATGCGGTTCTATTGTAGCTGTAAGAAATCCTAACTAATAGAATCTGTTTCTCCTTGTATCACAAGTGTAACAAGAAGTGCAAATTATCTTAAACACTTTAACTTTATACATACAAGTATAAGCCGAGGCCTGCTCCAGTTTTAAGTAAGTTCATCAAATCCATTAAAATAAACACTGCAAACCTGAGCAGCGATGAAGGCTCGATCCACCTTGGAGAAGCCTCAGTGACCGGGCTCCAGACTCCCCGGCAGTTTCTCAATGCTGGGTGGTGGTCAGTGAAGGCGCTCCATGTCCCAGAGGATTGACACATCCATGACACTGCTCAGTGACCTAGCGGCTTGACAACCGACAATCACTGCAGCCATGGCAGTTCAGTATGTGTGAGGAGAGATTTTAAACCTGCTCTAAGACAGGCACAACAGTAGAGCTCCTGCAGGGTGGGAAGTGTGGGTTAGGCTGTGAGCTTTGCAGGATTACTTATCCAGCCTCCATTCAACATGTAACACCAATATGAAACCACACACATTAGTCACAACTTCACCCCATAAGAAAATGACTGTGCGAAGTGAGCAGTTTTGCACTGGCAGTGAGTTGTGTTGATCCACTTAAAAATAGGCAAAGTTGAAGTGTATTGTCTCTGTCTTTTTAGGGCTCGGGCCTAAGACTCCACGAAGTGGAGGCGGAGCTTGCGAGCTCTCATGTGTTCAATGCAGAAAGGGCTCCGGCTGGCACATTCCGTAGTTTTTAATGGCATCTGCCTAGTGATTCGTCTTCGCTGTGCTGTGTATTTAGTAGCGGTGACGTGATAGGCTGTAAGTAATTTACGAGTGCCCGATGTGGCATATTGTGTGCGAGAACGAGCACGGCAGAGTGATTAATCTTAATTACGCGCTGTCAGAGTGCCCGTGTAATGCAATCCAGATGGTGCGAGCGCGTTCACCATTGCATTGCATTGATCATGCGCGCGTTTAACATTTACCTTTCGCGCACGGCAGTCCATTTGTGTGTGTCTCATGGTTGCCCTCATCTGGGGGTGTGGGGCAATAAAATATTAGATAGAACGGAGGCACTCTTGAATGTATTGCACCATGACAAGTTGCACCGTGCTAAGACAATATATTATTCATCTCGTCATATTTCTGATGAGCCAATGTTAAAAACAGAAGCAGCTTAATGTCACAGACGACCTCTGGTTACCCAAAAATGTTTTCTTCCTTAGTTAACTGACACGAGCAGCACATGTGGCTCTGAATTTTGTTAAGCTTCCGAGAATACAGTGTCCATCCACCCCACCCCCGCCCATCAACCCCCTACATCATCATCAACTCTCCCCTACCCCCCAACTCTGCCACGGGCTTTCACTGAAGAGTTCTCAACTCTAGCAGCAAAAGTACGTTTCCCATCACTAACCTGTGAGGACGAACAGCAGCAAGAGCGCTGGAAGGAAGTCTCTTTGGCTGTTTGCTTTCGGTGTGTCCATTCAAGGTGGGGGGCACGTCCCGTTCACCCCCGCTGAAGCCGGTTTTGCCAGCGCGGTGAGAGAGTGTCTAGCCGCACACGTGCGCGAGACGGACAGCTGGAGCGACTTCCGATGCTAAACTCTTGTCAAAGGGTGGCTCGTGGGAGCAAGGGACCCATTGCCAACTTCCACAGCATCGGTCTTCTCAGTTCATCCCTGAAACTGTGCATGCGTCGCAGCTGTCCCCCACGCCGCCACCAAAGCGCCAACTAATGTTTTCTAAACTCTTCAGACATGAAAGCGACTGTGCCTTTGTCTGGGAGCAGGCTACAGTCCCGGCCGGCTCCTTCCCTCTGCTTTCCAGCTGCTGGTCCCGGTGCCTGCTTCTCAAATTTCAACCTCCTGGGTGGCACTGGGAGTCTTAAAGAGGCAGATACCCATTTACTCCTGTTTTTAGCCAAACTCAGATTTGGGCGGCCTTATTTTCCCGGACTGGTTGCATCTTGATTGCTTTTCCATATCAAATGCAAGTGTACCAAATCAAAGTACATATAAATTAAAACAGTGATGAATAACTCACATACTTAGATCTTGGAGCAAATAAACCTCAAGTATTTCAAACATCTTCATGCTTTTCTTTCATTGTAGCGTTTTTTTTGGTGCAAATTTATATAGCGCGAACTCGACCCGAAGGTATTAGAGCGCTTTACATGAGCATCATTTACGTTACACAAGGCGCATTCAATTTTTTAACAGGCACGGGGAGATTAAGTGATTTGCCCAGGATCACAGAACATGTGGAGTCGACCCCGAAGCTCGAACTTTGGTTTTCCAGCTCCGAAGTCGGCAGTCTAGCCGTTAGACCACATCCTCTCCGCAGCGTTGATGGTTTGGCACTCATAATTAACTGAGTTCCCCTATTTTGGTCCCACCTCCAGCCCTGCCTCCGATATTTGTACAGCACCTTACACCCCTGGAGCCAGGTGGGCAACAAGATTTGGGGGGTGGGGTGTAATTCTTCCAGCCATAGACAGAGTGGCTCTAAGATGTGGTGAAAACACAACACAAGCCTCATTAACAAGTAAATGGTCTTTAAAAGACTTTTGAAGTACTGAGGTGCGGCTGCAATTAGAGGGTCACCAGGCCACAAAGCTGTCTCAGCCTGGGCTGGCAGACATGAAGGAGGGGGGGGGAGGGGGGAAGGGGGGAGGCTGAAGCCCAGTGAGCCCAATGAGTGTTGCGTTTGCCTGGAGCTAGGAGTTACAGGTTTTCAATTCACCGTAAGGCCTACAAATCCCTGCATGCAGGTTGTTGTGGGCTTGAGAGCCGGGAAAGACAGAAATCGTCACAGAGACGGTTGTGTGCACATTGTATGTTTGAATGGAATCCCCATACTAAACATTCAAGTGTTATTGCCTGTTGTTTTTCATATATTCATTGCATTTTTAGCTCACCTATAGAGATGCACAAGAAACCTACAACTTTGAATATAAAACGAGCGAGATATAAAGGCAGAGCTCACAGGTTTAGGATGTGTATGCATGAGAGTGTTTTTATTTATTTATTTACATTCTAAGATTTGTAGTTCTGATACTGTCATTAAAAAACTCCAGTTCCAGAATGTAAAGGTACACGCTCCACTGGATAAACTTCTCTCGGGTGGGCCTGGAAAACGCTAGAGCTCTCATAAAGGTTAGATATTACAACTGTGGAGGCCATTTCACTCTATCTCATAAGTACCTACATTTACTGAATGTACTAACACTTTAATAACTATTTTATTGCTAAGGATTAATAACTTCTGCAATGTGCTTCCATTTTCATTGCAAAAACCACAGTTGATGGACAGAATGTAGAACAATGTCATACATTCACCCCAGTACAAGGATCTGTGCCTAAATCCATCTTTTTTTGCACTCCACACCACCCTGGGTTAGACAGTGGCTATATGCAAATCAGCTCTGACCCTGTGCCTCATGGGAACAGTCCAGTCTGTACTACCAAGCCATGTCTTTCCCAGACCGGAATCAAGCATCCAAGGACCGGTTTCTGGCTATCATATCTACAGGATAGCAATGACAGCGCATATCTACAGGCTAGTGAAGCCAATACATATCTACAGGCTAGCGATGACAGTGCATATCTACAGGCTAGTGAAGCCAATGCATATCTACAGGCTAGCGATGACAGTGCATATCTACAGGCTAGTGAAGCCAATGCATATCTACAGGCTAGCGATGACAGTGCATATCTACAGGCTAGCGATGACAGAGCATATCTACAGGCTAGCGATGACAGTGCATATCTACAAGCTAGCAATGATAATGCATATCTACAGGCTAGCGACGACAGCGCATATCTACAGGCTAGCGATGACGGTGCATATCTACAGGCTAGTGAAGCCAATGCATATCTACAGGCTAGTGAAGCCAATGCATATCTACAGGCTAGCGATGACAGTGCATATCTACAGGCTAGCGATGATAATGCATATCTACAGGCTAGCGACGACAGCGCATATCTACAGGATAGCAATGACAGCGCATATCTACAGGCTAGCGATGACAGAGCATATCTACAGGCTAGCGATGACAGTGCATATCTACAGGCTAGTGAAGCCAATGCATATCTACAGGCTAGCGATGACAGTGCATATCTACAGGCTAGCGATGACAGAGCATATCTACAGGCTAGCGATGACAGTGCATATCTACAGGCTTGCGATGACAGTGCATATCTACAGGCTTGCGATGACAATGCATATCTACAGGCTAGCGATGACAGTGCATATCTACAGGCTAGTGAAGCCAATGCATATCTACAGGCTAGTGATGACAGTGCATATCTACAGGCTAGCGATGACAGAGCATATCTACAGGCTAGCGATGACAGTGCATATCTACAGGCTAGCGATGATAATGCATATCTACAGGCTAGCGACGACAGCGCATATCTACAGGATAGCAATGACAGTGCATATCTACAGGCTAGCAATGACAGAGCATATCTACAGGCTAGCGATGACAGTGCATATCTACAGGCTAGTGAAGCCAATGCATATCTACAGGCTTGCGATGACAGTGCATATCTACAGGCTAGCGATGACAGTGCATATCTACAGGCTAGCGATGACGGTGCATATCTACAGGCTAGTGAAGCCAATGCATATCTACAGGCTAGCGATGCCAATGCATATCTACAGGCTAGCGATGACAGTGCATATCTACAGGCTAGCGATGACAGTGCATATCTACAGGCTAGCGATGACAGTGCATATCTACAGGCTAGCGATGATAATGCATATCAACAGGCTAGCGATGACAGCGCATATCTACAGGATAGCAATGACAGCGCATATCTACAGGCTAGTGAAGCCAATGCATATCTACAGGCTAGCGATGACAGTGCATATCTACAGGCTAGTGAAGCCAATGCATATCTACAGGCTAGCGATGACAGTGCATATCTACAGGCTAGCGATGACAGAGCATATCTACAGGCTAGCGATGACAGTGCATATCTACAGGCTAGTGATGACAGTGCATATCTACAGGCTAGCGATGATAATGCATATCTACAGGCTAGCGATGACAGCGCATATCTACAGGATAGCAATGACAGCGCATATCTACAGGCTAGTGAAGCCAATGCATATCTACAGGCTAGCGATGACAGTGCATATCTACAGGCTAGTGAAGCCAATGCATATCTACAGGCTAGCGATGACAGTGCATATCTACAGGCTAGCGATGACAGAGCATATCTACAGGCTAGCGATGACAGTGCATATCTACAGGCTAGCGATGATAATGCATATCTACAGGCTAGCGACGACAGCGCATATCTACAGGATAGCAATGACAGCACATATCTGCAGGCTAGCGATGACGGTGCATATCTACAGGCTAGTGAAGCCAATGCATATCTACAGGCTAGCGATGACAGTGCATATCTACAGGCTAGCGATGACAGTGCATACACTCACAAGGAGACCACAGCCAGCTGAGGTGCAATCTTCTCCCACTCACAAGAACGACATCACAGGCAGCAGCAGTGCAAGCTTCTTACACTCACAAGGAGACCACAGGCAGCAGAGGTGCAAGCTTCTCACACTCACAAGAAGGACATCACAGGCAAGTGGTGCAATATTCGCACACTCACAAGGAGATCACTGGCAGTACACACCACATGAACACACTCCATAACACATAGCAACAATACATTGGCATTTACAATGCCATTAGCTCAAACTCAAATAAATCCGAGCCCGATTGCATTTCTAATGCTTGTTTTAAAATGTGTTGACAGTTGTGAGCCAGAGAATGGCAAAGAAAAATTATGCTGATTTCAGATTATCATTGAAGGACGAGAAACTAGGAGAAACATAAGTTATAAAAGAGAAGGGAAGAGATGGGTTTTCACTTTCCAATGTCTATATAAAGTCAAAGGGAAATTACTATAATACGGCTGATTGGTCCAGCGTAGAGCAGCAAACCGATCAGAAAATCTGAAACAAAAAGTGACACAAGAGGATAGAATTATTGGAAAGTACAGGGCAGAAAATGAGAAAAATACAGAAGGTGGAATATGAAAGAGGCTCAAGGCAGAGAATGAAAGATACATAGGAGAGTAAGAGACAGGATAGAGGAAGGTTATTGAAACAGTACCCTAAATTATCCATGTAACATAAAAAAAATCAAAATGTTAAAGAATAAAAAATCCAAGTTTGCCAAGGCCACACCTACTGGCTTTGCCAATACTTGGGACCAGGGCTTCTTGTTTTAGCTTTTTTTTATAGTTGACAGTTCATTCTGTTATGTCTGTGTAGGCAAACATTTGTCTTGAGTGTTGTTTGTTTTGAGCCAGGTTTGTTGAAGCTTTGTAATTTGTTGTCTTTTCTTTTTTAGTTCTGCATTCATCATTGTTGTTGTTTTTGGTGGCATTACGATATATCAAAAGCTTCCTGTTGCCGCTCCTATAGTTTTTGAATTGAATGTATTGTGTCTGGATCTGTGTTGTGTATTAGTTGTGTTTCTAGGCACCCACAATTCTGTTTGTTCCAAGGCCAATAAGTAGTTGCAGGTAAGGTGCCCTTTAGTATGGTGAGCTGTTACATCTTGTGTTGGAAAGCTACCCAGTGCTGGTATGACCACGTCTGGAGTAATCCTTTGGAAGGTGATTCGTTCTCGATTTGCAAAGATGATATCTAGGATGTGTCCAGCGACATCTGTGGACTTGAAGACGATCTGATGTAACTTCAGTGTGTTTAGGCCAATGGTGATAGGTTTTGGCATAAGGCATATTAGGTTTGTCAAACCATGTATTTAGGTCAACAAGGATGAATATGTTTGAATATAGCCTAAGAATGTTAGAAACTGTGTCTAGGAATGTTCTATTGATAGGTGGTGGTATGTAAATGAGGAGAAAGTCACAATAGAAAGATGGTGTAGGCTGACAATGAGGTCCTCACGACCTTGTATGGAAACATCCTCAGCTTTGGTGAGATTTTTTGTTCGTTAAATATGACAGCTACTTTGTCTCTTCTTTTGCCTATGTGATTTTGCGTGACAGTTTGATAGCCTGGAGGAACAACTTCATGCAATACTGGAGCCATGTCAACCCCCAACCGTTATTTAGTTATTAAGAGTAAGTTAGGTTGTGTGTCTGTGAGTAGGTTGAAGATGTGGTACTTGTTTTTAAAAGGGGTTGAGCATTCATTAGTAGACAGTTTAAAGACTGTGTTTTGGAGGTGGTGTGAATTTGTTTACTGGAAGAGCGAGTAGTGTCCTTTGAACTTGTATTAGGTACACTGATGGTGATGGTGTTTACTGTATTAGAACAGCAATAGTGCTGTTTGCCTATAGCGTTATCCTCTCCTAACAGACTTAGAAGGCATTTTGTTGGGTCAGTGGGTGCTGATGGTGGAGATACTGGTTGAGAGTGAAGTGGATGTTTGTGTAGTGTAGTCTTGTTGTGTAATGGTCAAGGAGATACGAAGTTATGAAGAGTAGTGTTTTGTTTATGTCTTTGGCATACGCTGAGGAAGGAAGGTGTATGGGTGGGGTGTGGCGGTGGGGCATGTGTACCATATTATAAAGCTCAAAATTGTACAGTGGATGAAAGGCGGGTAAGTGAATGTTGTAAATTTTTATGAGTTTGTGGTTGGCATTTGTATTGATTGAAAATTGTGAAGTAAAGTTGGTTTAAGATGTGTATTATCTGTGTTGACATGAGGGTCAGACTGGGTGCGGGTTTGCATTTTTTGACAGAGGGGATCTGTGGTAGGATAATATGAGTGAGGGTTGAGTAAAGGGAAGATGGAGCTTGAATGGACTCTGATAGAAGCATCTGAAAAGACTACAGAAAACATATATCCTGTTTTGTCACAAAACCAACTTCCACTGTCACATGTGGGTAATGTTGTCTGCTTATAATTCATTGTTGCCTCATCAGGGGTGGTAAGTGCTATATAAATACAATATGCACTTAAAATTACAATGTGAGCAGCTGAGATCGGATGCCAAGAGCTGTGGGCCATGGCCAGAAAGATAATATACCAAAAATGGCCAAACAGCAATCTACAAAATGTTTTTGTGTTATATGCATCTGTGGTTGGCATAGAATATTTGAATATAAGTTATGTAACTATCACGATCCATATTTTAATATGCAACATTTTTATCAAAATAATGTTTTGCGAGAAAATTCACCAATAAAATATTTTCAACATTTCTGAAGTAATTTTTTGGCATTCATTTGTTGGTACTTAGGTTCTTTTAGTGCATCTGCATATGAGTACTTCTTGCCAAGACTGGAGAGAATTTGATGATTTAGACATGAAGATTACTACATTGAAAAAATATTGTATTTGTGCTATAATCAAACAATTCTAACCTGCTCCTATGAAAAACTGTAAAATAAACTTTGGCGTTGTGTAATTTCAAAGGACCAATAACTCAGACCCGTATTCTCCAGTGTTGTGGAATCTGCAGGTGGCAGAGATGCATACTCTGTGCTATCACTGATTCAGTCACATATGATTCTTCGAAGAAACATTTTCCTCTTTAAAATCTAACTTTGCACAAATGTTTCTGTCTACAGATTTCCCCACGCTCTGCTCCTTTGGAAGGAGGGACACGCCTGACAATATGTGGCTGGGACTTTGGCTTCATCAGAACTAATATTTTAGATTTGAAGAAAACTGTTGTTGCCATTGGACAAAAGCAATGCAAACTTGATGTGAGATCTAGTAACAGCAATAAGTAAGTAATTGGTTTCCAGCACCTGTCTCAGTAATATTTATTCTTCTGAAATATTAGAAAATATCACCTAGGCTAACCTATAAAATGAACTCATTACCAAAATGCCTGTAGTAGGCCCATGAGAGACAAAATGGAATGTAACCAGTGCTGTTCTATCAACTGTAGTAAGCCTCAAGAACTGAATGGATTTATCCCCGCTTTACTTAGCAATGTACAGGTAAGAGCTTTTTATGTGCTCCTTCGGCACACCAGGATCTTCAAAAATCCATTCCCTCTGTGTTGCTTGGAATAATCATCTAACTCTATCGTGCAACGAAGTTATCATTTCTTACACTAGATGAACCAGTAGTCCTAGATATCTCTTGTGGTTCTTATTTAAAAATGCTCAATTTATTTGTTATGTGTTTGTACTGTTTGTATGGTCTGGTTTTTTAATCTGGTTTGCCGGAATAATTTAATACAGTGATTGAGAGATTATTTGATTGACTTCAACTACCGTAATTTAATTTATATTTAGACCAATGGGCCTTCATTGTGAGACTTTAAAATATTCTTATTCCAGTTCCAATAGGACTTGGCAAGATGTATGAAAATCTGGTCGCAAACTACAGGTGACCAGTATTTTCGTGACCAGTGTGAATTTTCAAGAACCATCTGTGCACTAATAGGTTGGTTCTGATTCATAGTGGGTCGCAATCCGACCTACCTTATGAATATTAATGAGGTAGGTTGCACATTGCAACTCACTAAATTGGAGTCCATCACTGGGATGGTGGCTAGCTGAAGCCAGCAGACCACAATGTCTGTGATTGCTTATAATGAATATATGAATATATTACTATTAATGAGTTAGGTTGCACATTGCAACTCACTAAATTGGAGGCCATCACTGGGATGTTGGCCTGCTGAAGCTAGCTGATCATAATGTCTGTGATTGCTTATAAATAAGGCAAACCTAAAGAAAACAGGTCTGCATTAGGAAAAAAAAAGTTTCTTTTTTCCAAAGCGTGTTAGTCCTGATGTATACACTCCAAGCAGAGTGACAGAGAAAAGGCATTGGAGGATGTCAGTCACCTGGCGAAAGAAATCGCTAAAAATAGCAATAAGAGCAAACAGGAAGTACTGAAAGAGGCCATGAAAAAATTTCTCAAATCGTATGAGCAGAAAATTAAACAGAGGAAACAGGATAAATTCGAACAGGACAAGAGGGCTTACGAGCAAGATCGTATTCTGTCCTTTGCGAAAAGATACGACCAATCAAGGAAACAACTATTAAGCAACAAGAACAAAGCTACCGTGGAACAAAAAGACATGTTGGAATCTGAGGTCACTGACTTAGAACAGAGTAGTGACGAGAGAGAATCTGGACCTATAGCAGCTGAGACTCTGCTTGGAGTGACAGAGAAAAGGCATTGGAGGATATCAGTCAGCTGGAGAAAGAAATCGCAGAAAATAGCGATAAGGGCAAACAGGAAGAACTGAAAGAGGACATGAAAAACGTCTCAAATCGTATGAGCAGAAAATTAAACAGAGGAAACAGGATAAGTTTGAACGGGACGAGAGGGATTACGAGCAAGGTCGTATTCTGACCTTTGCAAAAAGACACGACCAACCAAGGAAACAACTATTAATCAACAAGAACAGAGCTACTGCGGAACAAAAAGACATGTTGGAATCTGAGGTCACTGACTTAGAACAGAGTGGTGATGAGAGAGAATCCGGACCTATAGCGGCTGAGACCACCACATCGACCCCTTTTCTGGAGGAGTTCCAAGTCATCAGAGAGACATGGGGCAAAGGGGGAAGAAGAAAACCTCTGGAGCAAAAAAAGAAAAAAGCAAACGTCGGACGAGGAGGTGCAGCTGGCACAAGCGACAGCACAGCCTTACCAAGAATGACCCGGAGCATACGGGGGACCAAATGCAAGCCCCACAGATGCTTACAGTTGTAAATTTAACACCAAAAAACTGACTGCAATAGAAGAGGAAGTATTGCAACTTGGACTTGGCTTCTGTCCATCTAGGAAGTCAGAAAAAACCCAAACCAAGATTGAATTGGTTAAGTTTTCTAGAAAAGTGAAATTGTTCAAGTATTTCAAAGGTAGAAAACAAACCATACAAGGAAGAATGAAGACCAGGGATAATGATATGGATTACCTTATGGCTGGAGATTTGGAAACCCTGGCAGTATTAGAGGATTTGGAAAAGGAAGGGGATCCGACAGAATTGATCCCATCCTCTATGGTAAATAGAGATCAAACAGGTACTACGCAGGTGAATCCAGGTAGTCCGTTCAGAAGCACATCAAGGTTTATCCCCCTAATGCCAATGGATTTCATTGACGTTTTTACAGAAGTAGTAACCAAGGAGTTGGTAAAGCTTCGCAGCATTAACAACAAAAGGAGGGTTGGTGGTAACATCACAGAGGAACAAAGGAAGGCAAATGTGGATATGCAAGACGACAAGACCGTTGTCTACAAGCCATCGGACAAAGGCGGTAATATTGTGTTAATGACCATGGACTATTACAAAAAGAAAGCCTTATCGCAGCTCAATGATGAGTTGAGCTATTTGAAGGTAACGAGGAAGGTGTTTGAAAACAGCATCACAGTTACTGGGCACTCCTGAACAAATGGTACCACCGAGACATGCTGACCAAAGAGGAATATGCCTTTCTGGAATGCAAATACCTACGCCTACCCACTTTTTACCAGCACCCAAAACTACATAAGAACGCAATATGTCCCCATGGTCGCTCAATTGTTTCGTCACTTGGAAGTTTAACGGAACATATGTCCAGGTTTTTGGATTACTTTCTATTTGGATTTGTGACACAATTGATTTCATATATCAAAGACACCAAGGACTTTTTAACACAGGTAGAGAATCTGATTTGGGAGGATGACCTAGTGATGATAACACTTGACATTTCAAGCCTTTATATAAGCATTAATCATTTGCAAGGGATTGGAGCAGTCAAGTATTTCATGGGAGAGTGACCAATAACCCTAGCTGAGCACAACAACATGCTGGTTGACTTTGTGAACTTTTGTCTATGTAGCAATATTTTTCTATTCCAAGAACAACTGTTCAAAAAAATACATGGTACTGCAATGGGCACCTGCTTCGCCCCCAGCTACGCGAACCTTTTTGTGGGCTGGTGGGAGAAGCGGGTGGCCTGGACAGGAACCAATAAGGAATGAACCCATAAGGTCGTGAGCTAGAAAAAATACATAGATGATCTATTTATCATCTTTAGAGGCACAGAGCAGTCAGCAAAGGAATACATAGATGTGCTCAATAAGAATGACCTCAAGTTCACAGGGGAAATAAGCAAGACTTATGTGAACTTTCGAGATCTCACGGTCTTTCCTGCGGAGGGTAGACTTTGCATGCACTTCACTGCACAGAAAACCCAACGCTGGCAACTCGGTGCTGCATGCAAACAGCTGCCATCCTGGAAAAACAATAACGAGCATTCCGTATGGCGAGCTGCTTAAAATAAAAATGAATAACACACGTGATTGTGACTATCAGGCAGCAGCGAAGAGATTTGAGGCCAGAGGGTACCGTAAAGAGACTTTAGAGGAAGCAAAGTCCAAAGTGGATAAGAAGCCTAGATTAGAACTGATCAAGGACAGTGATCTAAGCACCAATAAGGAGAAGAAAGAAAAATTGAATAACTAGGATGATCACAGAGTATTCTAGTGATGCTTTGGACATCACAAAGGCATTTGTAAAGAACTGGCACATCTTGAAATCAGACCCAATAATAGTGAAAGATTTTGAAGGGCGAGAAAACTGCGAAACAGTCTAGTGGAGAAGTGTGGCTCAATGGTTAGAGCGGCAGACCCTGATGCAGAGGTCTAGCCCGGGACCGGGGTTCAATTCCCCGCCTCGGCGGGTCTTGGGCTCAAAATTCCATGGGCCTGATAATTCTCGCCTCGGTGCCTATTCCAATCATGGAGTCCCACTCTGCAACTCTGGGCAATAGCTTGCTTAATCTCCACAACGGCCCCCACAACGCTAAGGATGCCTGGCCTCCACCTTGGGGGTGCCCAGGAGTGGACACCTCACAGGGAAAACCAGGATGGGTTCCACAGAGGTATTCGTACAAGCGCCTTGAGACCCTTGCGGGTGAGACTAGTGCGCTATAGAAGTATCAATTTACAATTTAGTGCAGAGTCACTGCATTCAGGAAAACAAACTATCGGTGTTTGGGAGGGTAGCTGGGTTCTTTCCATGTTTAAAATGCAGGGTGTGCAAAAACAGTAAAAAAGGTTTTAGACTACTCTGTGCCCGGTTTGGAGGAACCCAGGAAAATCAAGAAACTCATGAACTGTAACACAAACTACATTGTATACTGTTTAGTGTGTCTGTGTGGCCTGTGTTACATTGGAAGCACTATACATCCAACAAAAGTGTATATCTTAGAACATCTTAGAGCCATCAATAGCAAAGATGTGACTTATCCGGTGGCCAGGCACTTTGAGGCATTCCATCAGAGTAACAGAGACTTGTTGAGCTTTTTCTGTATGGATCATGTCAAGAAACTGATGAACTGTAACACAAGCAACACTGTATGCTGTTTAGTGTGTCTGTGGGGCCTGCATTACATTGGAAGCACTATACATCCAACAAAAATGCATATCTTAGAACATCTTAGAGCCATCAATAACAAAGATGTGACTTATCCGGTGGCCAGGCACTTTGAGGCATTCCATCAGAGTAACAGAGACTTGTTGAGCTTTTTCTGTATGGATCATGTACCCACCAATGTGAGAGGTGGGAATAGGCAGTTACAACTGCGCAGATTAGAGTCAAGATATATCATCGACAATCAAACAAAGATGCCAGGAGGCATAAACAGTGGGGAAGAGATGGCTGTTCACCTATAGATGTTCAGAGAGTAGTAATGATACATCTATTGGAGGGAATCTGAATTTGAATGTAACAGTATATTGCCATGTAAATAGAATGCTTTTTTAACAAGTTTGGGTGTGTAGTTATAGGATCCAACTAACCCATTCAGGGTGAAATTGGACAACTTGGCAAATCGGGCCCATCCAGGGCTGAATTTACATAACCATATGGGTATCAATCAAGGCTGCATATAACATGAAAAATGCCCATCCAGGGCGAGATTATTCTGTTATGAAGCTGGGTTTGTGTTTGTTGAACTAAGCTACTGCATATTTACAAATGACCAACACCATGGGACTGAAGGAAGTCCGATGTCCTTTGTTTATGTTCATAATTCAAATGTATTTAATGCTTGCTTCATGTCGGCGCCGGCCACTATTGAAAAAGCCGGCAGCCGAAACGTGTCTGGTCGTGTTAGAGAAATCCCAATAAAATCTGGGAGAAAATGTTCACGTGAGTGCTGGTATCATTGTTTACCCTGAGCCTGATTTGTTGCGTGGTGACCGTCACCACGTTAGAAAGCACCCGGCCGCGAGTGAAGGGAAAAAAAAGACAGAAACCTGAGCGCATATATATATATACATATATATATATACTAGCAGCCCGTCCCGACGTTGTCCAGGCATGAAATAGAATGTGTGTAATGTGTGTATTTGGCAAGGGCAATTTATTTTAAAATCTCGCGGTAGACAAAGTTTTTTGTTTCATTAGAATACGGACGGAGAAGGTCCAGCTGCAGCCCTGGTTGATGTTAGCAGGCGCGTGTAATTGGTGTAGTGATCCGCCGCCTGAGCCCGGCTACAGCCCTGGTTGATGTTAGCAGGCGCGTGTAATGTAGTTGAATGAGAGAGTTATCAGCCGCGGGTAAATCCGTTTAATGAGAGAGGTGAGTGACAGCGAGTAGGAGAGGCTGCAGTAATTGTCCCCGCAGACACGCTCATTTGCGTGTTCCCCCGCTTGAGGTCCAGATTGCGGCCTGTTTGATGTTAGCAGGCACATGTTCCCCCGCTTGAGGCCCAGCTGCAGCCCTGGTTGATGTTATCAGGCGTGTATAATTAGTGTACTGACCGCCGCCTGAGCCCGGCTAGAGCCCTGGTTGATGGTGGCAGGCGCGTGTAATTTCGTTGAATGAGAGAGTTCAGTAACAGCACGCAGGAGAGGCTGCAGTAATGTTACTTACCAGGCCTCCAGGTGAAGGCGTTTGTCAAGCCCCCAGCACACGACCAGCAGACAATCTTCTGATTAATGTACGACCCACATGGCATGAAGGGCGGAACGTAGCACACGCCCCCAGCGTTTCTCACGCCCCCAGCGTGCCCCTTGATGCGGCGCAATTGCGTTCACATGGCATGAAGGCCGGACACATGCCCCCAGCGTTTCTCACGCCCCCAGCGTGCCCCTTGATGCTGCGCAGCAACTTAATTGGCGCTTGTATGTATGACTCACATGGCATGAAGGGCGGACACACGATCCCAGCGTTTGTCACTCCCCCAGCATTTGTCACGCCCCCAGCACACGCCCACAGCCCACGATGTGATGGCCGTACCACACGCCCCCAGCGTTAGTTACGCCCCAGCCCACGCCCACAGCACAATGCAGACACGCCCACAAGGGACTACTTTGCTAGCACGGTTCTTTTACCTTTTAAATGTATAGAGGAGTTGGCCTAACGGCTAAGGCGCTGGACCTCGGTCCTGGGGATCTGGATTCGAGTCTTGGTAACGACGCCAAACATCCTGTGATTCTGGGCAAATCAATTAATCTCCCCGTGCCTAACAAAAATGAATGTGTGTCCTCATTTAACGTAACTGGTGCTATGTAAAGCGCTCTGATACCTGATTCAGTTCGGGTCAAGTTTGCGCTATATAAAACTCTGCACAAAAAATAAAAATATGGTGGCCGTCTGCATAGCCTATGTCCTTCTGCTGCAACTGCCCTTTCCAACGCTGTATTGGGTGTTGTGATTGGTGCTGTGGTTACTGAGATTACCCGCCTCAAAGGGTTGGGCTCTCTCTTTATAATATTAGTATGGATGTAAAAAAGTAGATTAATTCCCAATCGTCCCAGGGAAAAGAAACCAGCTACTCCAACAGCGTCTAAGATATTTACGATTATTTAATCACAGCAGACAAAAAATTACACATTTCAACTCCACAAAGTCTTGATCACAAATATGTATATATATACACACGGAAGTTCAGTTTAAACAAAGTGCTTTATTGTGTAGACCCCCCGCCTACACTGACAGACGCGTTTCGCCTTACAGCTTTCTCAATGTGTATATTACCTACTGGCGGTCGCCAGTAGGTATATATAGTTAGGATTTTTTCCCTATGGGATTTTTGAAAATTCTATGTTTAATAACTTTGGCGTTTGTGGACGGAATTGGCTGAAATTTTCTGGAAAATGGAACATTTTGTTTCTGAGCAGCCCCTGGAAATTTGGGGGGGGTTCGTCCAGGGGGGGTTGAGAAAAAAGGGGGGTCCCAAAACGTGTTTTTAACATTGAGTTTTCCATAGGGCGGTTGGCCTCACTTTTAGCCTGAACGGCTGAATGGATTTGCACGAAACTTGGCAAAATTGTAGGGACTGGTAGCCCGATGTGCCTTTTGTAGGTCTCAATATATGTGCTCCAGTGGATTTTGAGAAATTAACGTTTAAAAAAATATATATATCTGTAACAGCGGACCGGGCAGCGCCCCGGTTCGCGGACCTTACGCGTACCGGAACTTCGCGTAGCGAAGCTGATTGGTTCTCCGGTGTCTGTCAACATTCTAAACAGTCCGGAGCGGCCGCCATCTTGTCTCTCGGTAGGATTGAGAGACAAGAGGAGGCCAAAACAAAGGGGGAAATAACCATAAGGGGGCATACTAGATCCTCCCTGACCCCCTAGGTTTAATGTGGAGGTTTTAAAAGGGCCCCGCGGGGCAAAAAAAAATTAATTTTTTTTTTGTTTTTTTGCGTGGGTAGCGCCCGGTCCGCGAACCGGGAAGCGTTCTGGGCAGCGTACTGCAATGAAAAATGAATGATAGACTTTTCAAATACTGTATGTTAATTGATTGTTGGTTTTGCTGATTATTTTTTATTTTTTTTTATTTTTCAAGCAATTATTTATTATTGTGATTGTGTTTCAAAATTTAATAACATTTCTAACATTTCACTGTCTGAAATGTCGTCATTTTCATTGAACATAGCTTGTAATCTATGAGGGTGTAAAATGTCCTCATTTTGAAGGAGGTCATCCACTGCTTGCACACATTGCAGTAGTTCTTGGTCCCAAGTTTCATCCATAAATTCTATATAATTTGGATCAATTAATTCTTGGCTGCTCTGTTGCAGGACAATTTGAAATGAAACTTTCTGTTCGCCTTCCATGTTGCCTGAAATTTGGATAAAAAAAATATATATTAGTAGAGATAGGGCACTGTTGGGATTAATTTTAGATAGGCATTTTTTAACAGAGAATTTATCTTTGGGCAGTGTATAGTATCAGAGTGGAAGTAGGAATATAAAAAAGTGTATGTGATTTAACGTAAGTAAATTCATAATTATAAAAGAGAAGCCTAACTCCATCCATAACTATAACAGAGAAGTCTATCTAAATCTATAACTACTACAGAGGGATAGTATATAACTATCAGAAAAAGTTTACCATATTAACTGATAGTGCACAATATAGTTCAGTTTTTAAAATAACAACTTACCTTTAGAAAGAAGTTGAAGTGATTAGTGAAAATCCAATTGAAATGTACACCAGGAAGTAGTAGTCAAAATGGCTGTGTTTCATTCTCTTCTTTTATATATATTCAGGTACATAACCAATCAAATGTCAGGTAAAAAAAGTAGAAAATGAAAGTAACATTTTAATTGGTTGTCAATTCCAACACTTCAGATGTGTTTTGAGAAGTAATTTACCTCAGGGTATTTAGAGAGGTCTACAGGCTAAATGGCTAAATGGAATTCCAATCAAATTTATGAAAATGGTAGGGATTGGTATGTAGTATGAGCTAATCTATATTTGGTGAAATTGTCTCCAGTGGCTTTTCTGTAAACTACTTTCCCACCTTTTTTGATGGTGCGCTTCCCAGGGAGCGACCCGGTACGCGAACCGTTGAGCGCCCCGGTTCGCGAACCTTAAGCGTTACGGGAGTCCACCATTTTGTGTTTCGGTCGAATTAAGATACAAAATGGAGGGCAAATAATGTTCAGAATCGGTAGAAGGGGGCACGGTAGGCTTATCTTGACCCCCTAGGTTTTGTGAGGGTGGCTGAGGAGGCTTATATGTGCGAAAAAATTTCGCGAGGTTAGCTCCCGGTTCGCGTACCGGGTAGCGCCCCGGGGAGCGTACTTTGTTGAAAATTAGTGAAAAAAGTTAGAGTAAAATAATAATTGTGAGTGATCAGATGTAGGGTAGCTCTGAGAAGAGCTTTTGGGTTTATGGTACATTTAGGTACTTATAAGTAGGTACCAATGCACAGTCTTAAATTCAGAGTGAAAATTCTGTTGCCCTCATCTGAGAAGTGAACTCCATCTCCTCTGTAGATATCTTGCATGTAGTAACGCAAGTTATTGTTGTACATGTAGCCCATTCCATGGTCTCTCATGTAAGCTGAAACAGATTTGTTTACATGCTTCCTCGACTTCTCAATTTGTGGACAAAATTGGTTTGACCACCTCCATTTCTGTCTTTGGCATATATTTGAATATACCAAGGCAGTCTGAGGAAAAAGTGCCATTAATTGCTCAAAGGTGTCCTTTAAAAGCATTTCCAGACCTACCCCAGTCAAAGTGCCCAAATCATTACCTCCACAGTGCACAATTAACAGGTCAGGTTTGGGCAAATGCATAAAGGTTTTCACCAATGGTATCAATTGGTGACATTTTAATCCTCTGTGGCCAAACCACTTAATTTCCACATCTTGTAAATTGAGGTTAGGTAATTTTCTGTTCTCAGCATACCTGTGAGCCCAGTGGATATAACTATGTCCAACAATCCAGACAGAAAACATGGTGAGAGAAGGTTCTCCTGCAGTCAGATGAAGTGTGGCAATGAAATGGCAGTTGAAAAAATGAGAGTTTAAAATGAAAACAACTGTGGAGTTTCTGTGTTCATGAAGCAGTAACAGTGATTGGTGGATTTTGATTGCTGAAAACAGAAAGTTAGGGTGCATGGATGAGTTATTTGAAAGATGTATTTTGAATGGTCAATAAAAAATCATTAAATGAAAGAATGCACTGGATATGCAGGTGCACTGAGAGTTCAGAGTTCAATTGCAACATTGTTGTGTGAACTTGCAAACATCAGACGTCTTCCAAGAGGTGGTTGCCATGCAGAAAAGGCATGAAATGGCAGAGGGGGGAAGGGTTTTCATTTGAAAAAAAGTGAGGGAAGAGTTTTGATTGGGTGACATGAGAGATATGTGTGAAGAATTACAGCATTTCTGTGCTTTTGATAGCTGCAGACTCTGGAGTGCATACCTTTTGCTCTGCTGAAGACAAATTGGTGTGTTTCTGAGACTGTTTTCAAACTCAAAGTATTTGCTAAGGTGAGAAAATATTTCTTTAATTTAGATAGAGAATAGTGTGCTTTAAGGAGAAAATTATGAATTATGTGGCGCAAATTGCTTGTAAATATGCTCCCACCTGTGCATGGAAAATTTAGATTTTGAATGTTTGTGTTACATAGCCATGTTAAAAGTGATACAAACATGCTGCAAAGGCAATCAAAAAACGCTTTTATGTGTCTTAAGGACATTTTAAGTAATTTTCCCATGTGCAGTGTTTTGAAATTATGATTTGAAAATCGTTTTTGGGGAAAAGGAATTGTTTTTAAATTTATGACAAGGACATAATGGTGTATGCTTCTTTATAAGGCAATTGACTGTCCCTGATGTTATTTTTCCCATTTTAATGTAAGACCTTTCTCTGTGGCGCAAATTGCTTGTAAATATGCTCCCACCTGTGCATGGCAAATTTAGATTTTAAATGTTTGTGTAACATAGCCATGTTAAAAGTGACCCAACCATGCTGGAAAGGCAATCAAAAAACACTTTCATGTGTCTTAAGGACATTTTAAGTAATTTCCCTGTGGGCAGTGTTTTCAAATTATGAATTGAAAATCGTTTTTGAGGTAAAGGAATGTTGTTAAAATTTATGTGCGCCATATGCCCCCAAATTTCTTTTTCAGGGGTGCAGCAGGGTGTTCTTGAGACACCCCTGCACCTTTGGAAAAATTCCTAATTTGCGATGAGCTAATTGCTAATCGCAAATTGCACCTTCATTCATATGGGTATCCTGGCCCATGGAAATGAATGGGTAATTTGCAATTAGCAATTTGCTCATCGCAAATTTGGAATGGTAAAGAATCGCTATTTATTCCTTAAAATTCGCTATTTAGGAAATGCAAAATAGTTTGATGGTACATATGGTGGTTCATCTGTAACAAGATAAGAAGCTTAGGGATACATTTATGATGACTGGCGAAATAAAGTGCACATCACTTACTTCATTGGTAGGCCTTTACATGTATTATCTCCTCTGTATTCTTCATCAAGCGTAACTTTAATCTGCAATCCTGAGTAGGCCTCACCTTAAACAAACCTCTGGATAGGCCACACCTTATCGTCATCATGAATTAATCATTTAAAATGCTAGGGACAGATTTATGATAGGTGTATGCCTCTTTTGCGCCACTTACAAAACACTGTCCACGGGGAAATGACTTAAAATGTCCTTAAAACACATGAATGTGTTTTTTTAAAGCGTTTGCAATTTTTTTGGGTCACTTTTAACATGGCTATGTGACTCAAACAGTCAAAATCTAAATTCACCATGCACAGGTGGGAGCATATTTACAAGGAATGTGCTCCATGGGGAAAGGTCTTATAATGTAATATGGGAAAAATGACATCAGAGACAGTGAAATGCCTTATAGAGAAGCATACACCATTATGTCCTTGTCATAATTTTGCAAACCATTCCTTTTCCCCAAAAACGATTTTCAAATCATAATTTGAAAACACTGCACATGTGGAAATGACTTAAAATGTCCTTAATTCAAAATTTGTTATTCTTTATTTTGCGATTGCACTGAAGGATTTGCAAATTTTGCGATTCCTTAAATGCAATGTATCAAACAAAAAATATGTAAAAAATAACATTAAGGATTTGGAAACTACCACCAACTTCTAGTTTGTGGTAATTTCCGAATTCTTTTCAAAAAGCATTTTTTTCCAAAAAACAAAAGGTGCCATATGACGCCAATACATGTCCTTAGGGCATATATGTGCGCCATATGCCCCCAAATTTCTTTTTCAGGGGTGCAGCAGGGTGTTCTTGAGATACCCCTGCACCCTTGAAAAAATTCCTAATTTGCGATGAGCTAATTGCTAATCGCAAATTGCACCTTCATTCCTATGAGCCTCCTAGCCCATGGAAATGAATGGGTAATTTGCAATTAGCAATTTGCTCATTGCAAATTAGGAATGGTAAAGAATTGCTATTTATTCCTTAAAATTCGCTATTTAGGAAATGCAAAATAGTTTGATGGTACATATGGTGGTTCATCTGTAACAAGATAAGAAGCTTTGGGATACATTTATGATGACTGGCGAAATAAAGTGGACATAACTTACTTCATTGGTAGGCCTTTACATGTATTATCTCCTCTGTATTCTTCATCAAGCGTAACTTTAATCTGCAATCCTGAGTAGGCCTCACCTTAAACAAACCTCTGGATAGGCCACACCTTATCGTCATCCTGGATTAATCATTTAAAATGCTAGGGACAGATTTATGATAGGTGTATGCCTCTTTTGCGCCACTGTGCGTCACTTTTATGATGCAGCGGCGGTGCAAAAGATTTGCTATGAGGCGACAAAATTACAAATTGATGCATTTAGGCAGATATGTCATGGTGTAAAAAAAACGTACCACATGAAACCGATGCAGCAGTGATGCAAAAGATGCACCATGTTGCAAGACAGGCCTCACTTGGGGCCATATGTATCAAGCTAATTAGCATTCGCAAAGATCAAAATTCTGCGAATTTCGGCCTTTGCGAATGCTAATTAGACAAATGGTATGTATCAAACAAGTTTGATGCAAAATAAGGAATAGCAAAATTTGCTATTCCTTATTTTGCGATTGCACTGAAGGATTTGCAAATTTTGCGATTACTTAAATGCAATGTATCAAACAAAAAATATGTAAAAAATGACATTAAGGATTTGGAAACTACCACCAACTTCTAGTTGGTGGTAATTTGTGAATTCTTTTCAAAAAGCTTTTTTTCCAAAAAACAAAAGGTGCCATATGACGCCAATACATGCCCTTAGGGCATGTATGTGTGCCATATGCCCCCAAATTTCTTTTTCAGGGGTGCAGCAGGGTGTTCTTGAGACACCCCTGCACCCTTGGAAAAATTCCTAATTTGTGATGAGCTAATTGCTAATCGCAAATTAAACCTTCATTCCTATGAGCCTCCTAGCCCATGGAAATGAATGGGTAATTTGCAATTAGCAATTTGCTCATTGCAAATTAGGAATGGTAAAGAATTGCTATTTATTCCTTAAAATTCGCTATTTAGGAAATGTAAAATAGTTTGATGGTACATATGGCGGTTCATCTGTAACAAGATAAGAAGCTTAGGGATACATTTATGATGACTGGCGCAATAAAGTGGACATTACTTACTTCATTGGTAGGCCTTTACATGTATTATCTCCTCTGTATTCTTTATCAAGCGTAACTTTAATCTGCAATCGTGAGTAGGCCTCACCTTAAACAAACCTCTGGATAGGCCACACCTTATCGTCATCCTGGATTAATCATTTAAAATGCTAGGGACAGATTTATGATAGGTGTATGCCTCTTTTGCGCCACTGTGCGTCACTTTTATGATGCAGCGGCGGTGCAAAAGATTTGCTATGAGGCGAGAAAATTACAAATTGATGCATTTAGGCAGATGTGTCATGTTGTAAAAAAAACGTACCACATGAAACCGATGCAGCAGTGATGCAAAAGATGCACCATGTTGTAAGACAGGCCTCACTTGGGGCCATATGTATCAAGCTAATTACCATTCGCAAAGATCAAAATTCTGCAAATTTCAGCCTTTGCGAATGCTAATTAGACAAATGGTATGTATCAAACAAGTTTGATGCAAAATAAGGAATAGCAAAATTTGCTATTCCTTATTTTGCGATTGCACTGAAGGATTTGCAAATTTTGCGATTCCTTAAATGCAATGTATCAAACTAAAAATATGTAAAAAATGACATTAAGGATTTGGAAACTACCACCAACTTCTAGTTGGTGGTAATTTGCGAATTCTTTTCAAAAAGCATTTTTTTAAAAAAAACAAAAGGTGCCATATGACGCCAATACATGCCCTTAGGGCATGTATGTGCGCCATATGCCCCCAAATTTCTTTTTCAGGGGTGCAGAAGGGTGTTCTTGAGACACCCCTGCACCCTTGGAAAAATTCCTAATTTGCGATGAGCTAATTGCTAATCGCAAATTGTACCTTCATTCCTATGAGCCTCCTAGCCCATGGAAATGAATGGGTAATTTGCAATTAGCAATTTGCTCATTGCAAATTAGGATTGGTAAAGAATTGCTATTTATTCCTTAAAATTCGCTATTTAGGAAATGCAAAATAGTTTGATGGTACATATGGCGGTTCATCTGTAACAAGATAAGAAGCTTAGGGATAGATTTATGATGACTGGCGCATCACCAGGGATGTGCCAGTCATCCTGCGCCGCTGTTCCGCCACCCATGGTGTGCTGCATTTACAATGCGGGGCATCATGGGGCAAAAATGGCACAGATGCGTGACGTATCTGTGCTGTAAAGGTAGTGATTGCTGGAGTTGTATCGCAAGTGCGATGCAGCTCAAGCAAGGCTCAGGGGTGCCCCATCTCCACAATGTTGCGTCAAGACCTATGCCTGCTTAAAGCAGGCGCAGGGTTTTGACGCAGCTTTCTCCTATCTGATTGTAAATACGGCACACCATGGGTGGCAGAGCAGCGGTGCACGTTAACTGGTGCATGCCTGGGGATGTGCCATTTAACATAAATCTGCCCCTTTACATTTAAGTATGTGCAGGGGACACAGAGTTGGTGAGGCTTATCCAAGGTTAAGAAGAGATGAGTCCTGTTCACTGAAAAATTAGACATAGGCTTCACCTGCTCAGCATCGCTGGACATGGCTAAATAATAGCTGCAAAATGTTACTCTTGTTAAACAATTTTACTATTATAATCTCTGAGATTTGTCTCTTACTCTGCAACATCTCATTGTTGTTATCTTTCTTTAAAGATAAAGACAACATCAACATGAGCGACAATCTGCAATCAGTTGATTTTGACCTCATCATTGAACTTGTAATTGAAACATCAGTGGATGTTGATCCCTTGGATGATTTAATTCCTGAGGATGAAGAAGAGCGTGATGAGGATGCAGATTTGTCCGAATTATATGACATAGGGTGGGAAGCTGACCTGCTTGAGCCTATGGAACTATAAACATTTATTTTTAAAATTTATAATAAATAAAAAGTAAAAGTGTAAACCGTTTAATTTAAAAATAAAGACACCTTCAAAAACAGGTTATGTGTAGTGTCTTCAATAAAATATTATAATATGCTCATAAAATTAGATCAGATTCACATATAAAATAGCACAGGTAACATGAATATAAATTCCATTTCTTTTCTGCTATTTCTGTATTGTAAATTTGCCAAGGACTAAAAAATCTTCTATTTAAAATGTCAAGTAGTGTGTTAAGTTTTTGATCACTGTTATTGATTTACTGTTTGGTAATAGTGGTTAATAACATTTTTTAATATATTTTACCACAGATTCAACTGCAGATCATTTCAACATTTCACCATGCCAACGAAAGAAAGAGAGAGAAAGGCTGCAAAACGTCAAAGACAGCAGGTGAATCAAAAGAAGCAGCAGTCCTCTAACAAAAAGATTTGTCAAGTCACGAAGAAAGCACCGGGTAAGAGTACAAAAACATTCATAAGAAATATGTGTAGTAAAAAAAATATTACTACAGAAAATGTTTCAGTCCATAAAAAGAGAAGCAATTCAAATGGAAAGGAAAGGCCAATCAAAAATGTTACTGCTAGAGCAAGAGATAACTCTGTGCATGATAGTAGAAGGAAACAACAGTTTAGGGACATTCGTAAACGAATGTTCCGCAACAGGATAATTGGCAATTTGTTAAAAAATATTAAGAAAGGTCAACAGAAAGTGGTTTTTTATAAGAGAAAAAAAAAAGTTGAGAAAGTTATTGATCAGGCATTTGAAATTAAACGTAAGTTATTTATTTTGATAATCAATAGAATTAGGAAGCTAAACAAGGCAATTTATGATTTCAAAAGAAATAGTAGATGGAAGAGAATAGTTAATCGTAGTAATTTTTGTGAAGTTTTTTCTGGAGAATGGATTCATAGTTCAAGCTGTGAGGCATTTTTTAATGAGGAGAGTTATTTCCAGGATAATGATTTGGTGCATGCAGTTGACACCAGTGGTCGTGCTTATGAAGTGAAAGATGGTTGTCCAGTTGAAAAAGAAAAACTTGTGACAACAGAGGCAGAAGAGGTGTTAGGTAATGAGGTTTTAGGAAGACGTGCTAAGGGTCCTGTGTACACCTGAAAGTGTAGTAGTATTTGTAGTGTGCGACAGGATTCCATCAATTTGCTTTGTGATTTTGTACGGTCATTTAATAAGAAAAGTTTGAAGCAGAAAATAAGGTTGTTGCAAGAATTTGATCCTTGCAGAGTGAGAGAAGTGACAGGTTTGCATGGTCATTCACTGGCTTGTCTTTCCAGGAGAGTATGCCAGAGTGTTTTTCATCATTTCAGGATGCTAGCAGTGCATCATAATAAAGTGAGGAAATTAGTTAGAATGTTGTATTATGCTAAGAGTCCAGCAATTATGCTTAAACAATTATGCGCTGCTCTTTTGCATGGTTCTGAAATAGATGTGAAGAATATATGTGAAGAAATTGAGTTTTGTTACTTTGGAAGTAAAGAGGAGAATGTTGAAATTGACCAAGAAGAAGCGGGTAATGTGGAAGATAGTGTACAGGTTTCCAGTATAGATAATTTCCAGAGGGAAATTGTCACATTTCAGGTCAAATCAAGTGAGAGGCCAAATTTCACTTGTGTGTGTTGTCGACGCACTTATTATAAGAATCAGACTAAGTTAGTGGATTTATATGCAAAAAGTGAAAGGGAAAATAATAGTGAATGGAAGGATTTTGCAACATACTTGATGGTAGAAAATTGTTTTGATTTGGGATTGGATCAACGTGTGTGTACTTATTGTTGTTGCAAATTAAATCAAAACCAGATGCCTGCTAGAGCAGTTCATAATAATCTGGAATTGGTTGAGATTCCTTCTGAATTGAAGGATTTAAATACTTATGAATCTATTTTGATTCAAAGTATCCATCCTTTTCAGGCTATTGTAAGAATGGAGCCAAAGACAGGGAAATTGCCTCCATCAGATTTACAGAGAGGATTAAAGGGAAGAGTTGTTTATTTGCCTCTAGATTTGAAGAAAAACATTAACACAATTGGAGTAGAAAAAGTGGAAGAGGAACCTCTGGTTATCTTAGTTAATGGGGTTCCGACAAAGAATAAGAAAATATGGCAAGATTTAGTAGATGTTAGGAAAGTTAAAAAGGCAACATTGTATTTGAAAAAAAATAATAAATACTATAAGAATGTATATGTTGCAGAAGAGGAAGTAAGTGAGGAAGAGGATAGCGATTTGTGTGCTGGTCAAATTGAGAAAGTAGAACCCTCTACTAGTGAAGAAATATATGAACATTATAGTGTTCATCCTTTGCATTCCAAGGAAGTCATGGGGAATGCTATTGAGTTGTTTCAAATGAAACAAGCCAAAGGGAGTCCCATTAGTGTTTGGGAGGAAAGTTTGGAAGCTCGGTGTTTCCCACAGCTTTTTCCAACAGGTCAGGGAGGAAAATATGATGAGCGACCTCATCAAATTCCTGCTTCTGAATACCGGACTTTGCGATTGTATGCAGGAGATGCTAGGTTTCGACAATGCATTCCTTATTTGTTTCATCTCCTGTTTGAAAGCGATCTGTCTGGACTGTCATATGCAGTGAACCACATCTTGAAAAGTGGTATACACATGCAAAACATCTCGGCAAGTGACTTTATGGATAAAGTCAATGTCCAAGACAGTATTTTGGATTCTCACCTGATTAATCTCATGGCGTGTCAGCGTGGTACTAATGAGTACTGGTACCGTCGTCATGGTGATTTAAAATGTATGCTGAGGAACTTAGGTACTCCCACATGGTTCCTCACTCTGAGCTGTGCCGAGTATGGCTGGGAAGACTTACTTGAATTTCTACGAGAGGCAAATGCTAACGTAGATAACATCGAATTCAAGACACCCGGAGAACTGTGCTCTTTGGATCCAGTCAATGTATGTAGGTACTTCAATCATAGATTTGAAGCTATGATGTCTTTCATCATGAATAAGAAGAATCCACCTCTTGGAGAGGTGTTGGATTTCTTCTGGAGAAAGGAGTACCAAGCAAGAGGTGCTCCTCATATACATATGTTGCTGTGGATCAAGGATGCACCTAAATTTGGAACGGATCCAGAAGACTCAGTGATGAGTTTCATCCAAAAGTATTCTACGTGTGCTGTTCCAAACGCAAAGGAGAAGAAAAGCCTAAGAGAAAAAGTTCTGCGTTTCCAAAGCCATCGATGTGGAAAGTACTGCCGTCGTAAATTCCGAAACAAGGACAAGTTCTACACCAAATGTCGTTTCGGTTTTCCACGACCGGTGATTTCTAAAGGAAGAGTAAACAGTTTGATGTCTTCGCTGCGACATAATGTCATGAAGAAATCACCTAAAAACACATACAATTTGAAGAGGAACGAAGAGTCCAAGTACATCAACGACTACAACCCGGTGATTTTGTCCATGTGGAATGCTAACATGGATATACAGTTTGTGGCTGATAACTGTATGGCTGTGGCTCGGTATGTGACGTCTTACATCACCAAAAAAGAGAAGACAGAATTGAAGGATATGTGGGAGGACATTTCCCATGAAAAGAGCCTCAGCAAGAAGTTGTACAGTTTCAGTCTGAAGATGTTGTCGCATCGAGAAATTGGAGCTTACGAATGCTCTGACCGGTTGTCTTCAGCAAGTCTCTATGCCAAGTCCAGGAGTATCGTTTGGGCGAGTCTTGGTCTTGCTGCAACGCGTAATCGAGTTCTGAAACCTGTGCGGGAAATTGAGTATTTGGCGGAAAAGGAGCCAAACAGTACCGACATTTTGAAGACCAACATGTTGGATACATATTATCCAAATAGAAGCAGTCACCTCGACAATGTTTGTCTGTATGAGGTTCTTCAAAATTACATATTCAAGAGGAACATCAAAGAAGATACTGAGAAAGGAGTGTATGCTGTAATAGGAAGTGAGGGATGTCTGGTCAAGCAAAGAAAATGCCACTTGGTAAACCATCGAAAATTGAGTGGCGAATCTCCTGAAAAAAAGGAGTTTTTCTATTTAGCACTTTTGCAACTTTTCAAGCCTTGGCGTGCAGAAGAGGAACTGCTTGGAGATTTCCTCTGTTACGAAGACTCTTTCAATGCCGCCAAGGAGACCATAGAATGTCCTGCTTTTCCCAAATATGTAGAAATGTTGAATGCGGAAATTGAGCAGGAAGCCACGATTGCAGCCGAGATTGCCAGAGACAGTTCTCAGGACAGTCAGAGTTCTGCTTCATTGAGTCAGGATCCACTAGGAGGACCTGTTATCGAAAATGAAGCTGCCACTGCCATGAATGAAGTGGAAAGAGCCATGGCACATGCTCAGGAGGATGCGGTTAACTTAGAAGAGTTGGAAAGACAACTCAACGTTGAGCAGAGGAAAATATATGACGAAGTTACCATGCAAATTGATCATGGATTAAGTCATGACAAGAAAGAGTGCTCATGTACGTCGTTGAAGCCTGTCCGACTGTACGTGAGTGGAGAAGCGGGAACTGGAAAAAGTTTCCTCATTAAAGCAATTTCATGCTATTTGCAGGAAAGGACAGAGTCATCGCTGTCTTGTGTTGTCACCGCTCCAACTGGACTGGCAGCACATAACATTAAAGGGATTACTTTACATCGTTTACTGATGCTGCCAGTGGAGCATGACAACAAATTACAATATCACAAGCTATCTGGAGATGCTTGTTTTGAAGTTTCAAGAATCTTGAGGAAAATGAAACTTCTTATCATTGACGAAGTAAGCATGGTTTCCAATGTCATGCTTGCCTTTGTGCATTTGAGAATGCAAGAAGTTCTCAAAACAGAGTATGATGTGTTATTTGGTGGCAAACACATCATTGTTTTCGGAGATCTTTTGCAGCTGACACCAGTGAAAGGGCAACCTGTGTTCAAAATGCTCACGCATGAAGATACCAGGAAGTGCCTAGGCAGCATTGGCAACGTCAATATATGGTTAAACTTCAATTATGCTGAACTGCATGAAAATATGCGTCAGGCGAAGGATGAAGTTTACAAAACTATTCTACAAGATGTTAGAATTGGAAAAGTGACCGAGCATGGGAAAGAAGCTTTACATGCACGATTACTGTCAAATTTATATCCAGAACAAGATGTTGTGCCTGAGAATATTTTTCAGAAAATTACTGATAAGAAATCTGGAATATGTTTGATGCCAACTCTTGCAGAATGTGCCAAATTCAACAACAAAATGTTGCATTTAGAAAAGCAAGAGATTGTGAAACTGGAAGCTATTGACAGAGTAGAGCATATGGGATCAACAATTATTTTGTCTGAGAATCTGAAAACAAAATTGGATTCATTAGAGAAGAGTATATCTAAAACTGCAGGTTTTGAAAAGACTCTGAATGTGTGCTTGAACTGCCGTATAATTTTAAGAAGGAATTTACATGTTGAAAGAGGTCTGGTAAATGGATCAATGGGTAATGTTGTTGATTTTGTAAAATACAGAAATAAAGATGGAATTGAATTTTTAAAAATTAAATTTGATGGCATTGAGGAAGTACAGCTAATTGGTCGTTGCTCTGCTAGATTTTTGCTTGTAAAAGACTTATATGTTCGCCGTAAGCAGTTTCCTGTTTGCTTGGCATATGCGGTGACAATCCATAAATCGCAAGGTTTAAGTGTAGACTGTGCATTGGTGAATATTGGCAGTTCTGTGTTCAAGGAGGGTATGGCATATGTGGCATTGTCACGAGTTAGAACTTTATCGGGATTGTACTTGATTGAGTGTGATGTCACAAACATTTGTGCGGATCTAGATTGTGTTAAGGAATACAATAGGTTAAGAAGAGAGTATGCGCCACATTTGCCTCAGTATCCTTTGTTTGAGAAACGTGTGGTAGGCCGGAAACGAAGAAATGTGACCAATACTGGGGAGGTTGTAGCAAAAAGACGAAAAGTCGATGAACCTAAAATTACAAGCAGAAACAAAAAGGATTCTGTTGAAGATGTTGTTGGTTTTCAATTTGAAAACAGTTCTGGTGTCAACTGCTATGCTAATGTAGTGGTTAATGTTTTGTTTTCTCTAGAAAATGTAAAAGAAGAGATTGTGGTCAATTCTGATCAAAGATTTTGCAGTTTGTTAAATTCTGTGTTAGAGAAATGTAGCACTGATAGAACAAACATAGAAAGTGTGTCTGAAATTCTAAATCTGTTAGACAGATGTTAAGGCCAAACACAATTCTCTCAAAATATTCAGCAAGATTGTCAGGAGTTTTTAATGTATATGCTTGATGTATTGCATGCTGAAGGTGTAGATGTAGATCAGCTGTTTGGGCTTTCTTATCAATGGCAGCATGACTGCGAGAACTGTATGGTATCAAGTACTACTAGTGTAGACTCAGAAAGATTTATATATTTAACTTTGCCAGACAGTAAATCAGTCTCCTTTAATAAGCTAGTAAAAGCAGCTGATCACAACATGGAGTGTAGCCAATGTAAATCTGAAATGATGTCCACATTATTTATACGAACATATGGCCAGTATGTCATTTTAATGTTCCAACGATGTAGGCCTGATGGAACAAAATTGACAACTTTAATTAAAAATTTTGTAGCTTCGCAGTTGTCAATATCAGGAAGGACTTTTGTAACTGCAGCAATTATATATCATGACGGCCCTTCAATAACATCAGGACATTACACAGCTTATTTAAAGTCTAGAAATGGCTGGTCATTCTGCAACGATTCTGTTTTAATTTTCAAAAAAAAATTGCCGTATGACCTTAAAAACTCTTACCTGGTGTTTTTAAAACCAAAATTTTAGGGAAATAATCTCGGGATGTGCTCTGTGGAATTTCAAGAAGTTCTAATGGCTCCTACACAATTTGGCCTTGAGGATAAGTGTAGTTCAGAGACATAACTTCTAACCATAAGACTGGACGTCATGGAGAAATAAGTGCACTTCGAATGAGTTCAGAAAAACTATTTCTTTTTATAAGCTAATTGAAGCAGCCAATCAAAACATAGAGTAGAGGGAATGTAAGTCTGCAATGCTGTCTACTGTTTTACATTGCTTTGTGATTAAAAGTGATGTAGAGAATTAAATAATTGTAGTAGTCATAGAGGTAGTGTAAGTCTGCTTCATAGTAAGCAGTATCAGTGTCATAGGAAATGTAGAACATGACTGAGCAAGAAGGGGAAGATATTACTATTCCTGGATTGTGAAAATGATCTTCAACATTTTAATTCTGAAAGTTGCAGAAATGCCAAATGACGGGATTGGCTTACAAGAAATCCAAGAGTTATAAATGGCTCTGACAAGATTTGGCCTTGTGGAAACTTGTGGTAGAGAGCAAGAAGTCATTTATTGCATGTAACATGTTTTTAAAAACGATGGAGATTTTCTTTCAGAAAGTGGCGGGCTGAAAGTAATAACAGCACAACAGAGTGTAAGCTGTTCATAGGACATCCTTTGACGTCATGGAAAGTAAGTTAACTTTAAGGAGTTCTGAATTCTGATTTGTTATGTTGTATGGGTTTTTTAAACACAATCATTTTGATTGTGTTTTTTTTTTCCCGCTGTTATATGATGAATACCTTCAAGTCACTGTTTTTAGTGAATTTTGATACATTCTGAGAACAGCAAAAATAAACCATTTAACATGTATAATTATTTCTGTACTGTTTGCATTTATGATGTATATGTAGAACTGTGTAGGAGGCATGGAGAAGGTGAGGCTTCTGTAAGTGTCAAAGTTGTTGCATGCAGTGCTGCGCTTCTGCGTATTCTTTCATATGCTAGACTACATCTGCACAATGAGATACCTAAGCAAAGGAAACACAAGTGATGTGATTGTGAAATGAGCAAAATAAATTGCACGTATTTCATTTACATCACCTGTGTTTCCTATCATTACGAATCACATTGTGCAGATCAAGTTTAGGTCTGTCCAGGGAAACATAGGAGGTTTGGACTTTGTTCAAGAGTGCAGTGGACATGACTCACTTCATTGGTAGACCTTCACATATATTATGTCCTCTATTCTCTTCAACAACTCGAAATTTCATCTGCAACCCTGAGTAGGCCTCACCTCAAACAAACCTCTGGATAGGAGACATCTTATTGGCATCCTGAAGCAATTATTTAAAATTTTAGTGTCTTGCGACACTTTTCTGAGACAACAGCAATGCAAAAGATGCACCATGTTTTAAGATAGGCCTCACTTCATCTGCATCAAGATACTGTTAGTTTAAAATGTATATCTTTAGGACTGTGTAGGGGGCCTGGAGAAGCAGAAGCTTCTGTAAGTGTCAAAGTTGTTGAAAAACTGTTTGTCCTTCAATCTTTTCCCTTGTCTTTTGTAATTTTTAAATACATGTTTTAATATTTTTCAAATGTTTGTTCTCTCTTTCACAGATTGAAAGTATAAAAATAAAAAGTGAGTAATTTAACGACAATTATAAGGTAAATGTTTTGTACTCTTTTCGTTACATTTCTATCACATTCACCTACTATTAGTTCCACAGCTTCATTTCTTTAACCCTCAGTTTCCTGCCTTTGCTACTTCCCTCATTCCTTTCTCTATTACCTACTTACTCAACTCCTTCCACTCTTTTTGTCAGTCCCTCTCTTCTCATAGTTCCTCACTCTTGTTCACTCACTCCGTCTCTATTACTCTTAGTGTCTTTGACTGATCACTGTATCACTATTTGTTCATAATGCTTTCTCTGTGTAGTTGAAGCACACTAAGGGGCATATTATGAACACAGCCAATAAAATTATTGCTCTTTTTATTGGCAGAAAACTGGTGCAAAAGTGGTTTTAGCGGCAGTTTTCTGCCGCAAAAGCAGCTTTAGCGACACATTTCTGCCAATAAAAGCTGCAAAACTTTTATTGCCTATGTTGATGATATGGCTCTATGTTACTTACATTTCTTTGCTGTTTCAATTAATCTTTTTCTGGTTTTTTTTGTTTTCTGTTTTCTATTTTTTCTCTCTGTTATTCCTCATGTTTTAATCTTATTTTGAACATTCACTCACATTCTCCAAGAAACTCTTCTTTGTTAATGTTATACTCTCTTTTATTTTCTTTCACTTCGTTATCTATTTTGTTTTTCACAATTATACCCTCTTCCGTCTTTTCTTCGGTAAATAGATCTATTAAACAGTATCTCTTCTTTACTCCCTATAGCTGTCTTTCTTTTAACATCACTCTCTGTTTACTTTCCTTATACTTACTCTTTTTAAAAAAAAAAAATTTTTTTGGTTAGCTCCCGGTCCGCGTACCGGGAAGCTAACCTGGAAGCGAACCAAAAGAAATAGAGCTTGCCAGAGTGCTAAACATTCTAGCAATTTTTTTTGAAAGGGAAGGTAGTTCTGAAAAGAACTTTTTTTTTTATATTTTTGTTGTTTTATATTTTTTATTTATTTTTTGAACATTTTTTGTTTTTTTTGTATTTTTTGAACGATTTTATATTTTTTTTGGTTTTTTTTGGGGGGGGGAAACAACAAAAAACAGGCATTGAAAAGGGCTCAACAGGAGCAAAAAAAAAATTACTGGGGGCGGTTAGGGCAATTATGATGTTCATAAGCCAGGTTGATAGCATTTATGCTCATATTGCCACATGCTAACAACGCACGACAGTGCATACAAGTGTGTATCATGTGGCCAAAATTTTCTTGTATGTTTGGCACAGTTTCCCGTGCCTCTGCTGGTGTCAATGAAATTGATATTCTTGATCTGGCAACAGGAGTTGATCTTGGATTTTCCTGCAAATCCCGTATTTCCGCCCGGCTATAATTGAGTGGATGCTTCCTGGTCATGTGCCTGTGCATAGTATGGTTCCCATAACTATATTTCTTATCCGTCCCTCTGGATAATTGTTCTTTGCAGATGAGGCAGGTGACATACCTCGCATTCACTTTTTTTTGGCCAGGAGGGATCGGATAAAACTGCCAGATGAAACTGGCTTTCTTATGGGAAACCCGGGGCACCTCTTCTAAGAACTGTGGTTCTTCTCCCTCCTCTTCCTCCATTTCTTCCTCTTCCTCCTCAGTGTTGGTCATGACCTGGGGAGGTGGTCCTCTCTTCCCATGAGGAGGTGGAGGTGGTGGTGGTGGTGCACCAGCTGAAGCAACTACTGAAGCCATTTCTGATATAGTAATAAAGGTCTTCCTCTCACAATGATGAAAGTCAGAGTGAGGAAAGAAGGAGGGGTTTTCATCATTTGGGAAAAACAATACTTCTCAACCAATGAAAAGTGTTATTTTTAGGTCACCTGACCTAGCCTTACATGATTATGAAACCAAAAGTGAAATGAACCAATGAAAAGTGTTATTAACAAGTCACATGACCTGTTATGCTTACGTTACGCGCTCCGGTCCGCGCCCCGGATAGCTTCCGGGTCGCTGCGCTTCGCGCCTCGGTCCGCGCCCCGGGGCACTTCCGGGTGCGCTAACGCGGTACGTCACAAGACGCATTACGCGGCAACGCGATACGTCGCGCTTTCGCGACGCGACGCGGATCGCTTTCGGGGAGCTGCGTTTCGCGCCTCGGTCCGCGCCCCGGGGCACTTCCGGGTGCGCTAACGCAGTACGTCATAAGACGCATTACGCGGCAACGCGATACCGTCACTATGTTGATTTCTTACCGGTTCGCGGACCGGGTCGCGGCATCAATTTGAGCTAACGGAAAGCTTTCCGGTTCGCGGACCGGGAGCGAAACAAAAAAATATTTTAAAAAAATTATTAATAAACATATAAAATATATTTTTGGATTTAAAGAAGAATACATTTTACAGCTATAGATATTAGCTTTTAAAAAACCAATGAAATTCACTGAAAAAACCATAGGTTATAGACCATATATAGTTAGGAATTAGCATTTACAAAACCTTGAAAGTTCACTGAAAAAACCATAGGTTATACACCATATATAGTTAGGAATTAGCATTTAAAAAACCTTATTTTACTCACACAAAACCAATGAAATTCCATATATAGTTAGTTGTACTAACTATATATCGCGCACCCGCAATCCACTGCTGATCATGTCACATATTACATCATTCATGACATGGTCAGTGACATCACTGATGACATCACTGATGACATCTCAAATGGCATCACTGATGACATCACTGATGACATCTCAAATGACATCACTGATGACATCACTGATGACATCTCATTTGACATTACTGATCACATCACTGATTACATCATTCATGTGATAATACGATGAACCTCTTCAGACTCTAATATAACCTTAGATACACTCAGTGTAAACAGACACTCACAGACTGTCACTCATCCATGGAGTTACTTACACACCTAGTCAGTCATGCAAAGAATCAATCACACCTCCATTTTCACAACTATACAGTTATACACACCTTACTTATTCAAACATATACTAAAACATATTTACTCACTTATACAATCCTGGATACAAGTGCACAATGATCCATACAGCCACTCACACATTCACTGGCTCTTATGCACAGTTATTTATATATGTCAACTCTCACATGTACTGTATTTTACATATGTACTTACTTTGACATGTAGCACTGAGATATCTATTCACTCACCAATACAGTCATGCACACAGTCAACCGCCCATACAGCTGTTTCCACATGCACTTTTGAACCCATACATCTATGCACAGAGTCATACACCTCCCAGCCACCCACACACACACTCAGTCTCCCATACAAATGCTTGGGCAACCAATCAATAACCCATATAGTTACTCATATAGCTACTGATCAACACATGCAGCAGTTTACAGAACAACAGACATAATGATGCACAAATTAAGACAGTTTAGTCACTAAACCATGCACTCAGTGAGACACATTTAACCACTCACTCATACAGTCAGTCATGCACCTACTAAATCCTTCATCCAGACACTTATACATCTACTCATTCTTAAATATGTAAGACATATTTTAACTTTACAGAAAAATACAGTCACTGGATGTTGTCATCAGTGATGTCATCAGTGATGTCATTTGAGATGTCATCAGTGATGTCATCAGTGATGTCATTTGAGATGTCATCAGTGATGTCATCAGTGATGTCACTGACCATGTCATGAATGATGTAATATGTGACATGATCAGCAGTGGATTGCGGGTGCGCGATATATAGTTAGTACAACTAACTATATATGGAATTTCATTGGTTTTGTGTGAGTAAAATAAGGTTTTTTAAATGCTAATTCCTAACTATATATGGTGTATAACCTATGGTTTTTTCAGTAAATATATATATATATATATATATATATATATATATATATATATATATATATATATATATTTAAAATATATATATACATACGTTACCACTTCCTTTGAGGTGTTGTAAAATATTAATTTTTGACAACTGGATTTCAGTTGCAAGACAGGCTACATTACATGGGCTGTGACTGCCGGCCACCCCCCGCCTTAACACGCAGACTACAGTTAAACATCTAACAAGACCAACAGGATTCTTTGGAAGGCAGGGGGTCTCGAGCCCGAGACCCCCCGGCCGTATTTATTAAAATATGAAACAAAGTTAAAAATGTAATAAAATAACATTATTTACATAATTATTAAATGCAAAATTCAGACATTAGATTTACATCCAGTTTAGACAGGTATGGTGGGATAACCTTAACAAATGTCTGATACAGCGTGGTTCCTAACCGAATCTAACATCCTGATATCAATTTGCATTTTTATAATTTCTGGTCCTACGGCAAGGTCGCTAACCGGTGTCAGATCCTTTTACCCAGCTACGCTCTCACGTCCGAGATGCGCATGCGCGACGAGGGCCCGTTTACCCTCGTGTGCTCCGTGAACTCCATTTAACCATAACAGGAGGGCCCTTACACTCGCACCTTAGCATCACAGTGTATGTGGGGGGTGGCTACCAGCCTGAGGAAAGCGTTGACTCCCCTCCCCCGCACCCAAGCAAGCGGAAATCCTGCCCCTGAAGTTCTGGGAGAGACCAGTGGCCCCTCCCCCTGGGTGACCCCTTTCGTGAATGGGGCCGCCCCACCTAAGGACCTTAAATTGCTGCTCACCGATTATGACCTTACCGCCACAGGCCAGCATAGTTGACCGACTATCTGGCCCCCCCCAACCGCCTACACTGAAAGGTCATACCTCCTAATTAAAACCCTCTACCCCTGCTAATTTGTTCCCTATCAATAGGGCATTCCCTGACTCCGTCAAATGTACCCCTAACCTGCAAGTAGGGGCAACCCCTCCACTTATTTGCCAAACATTTCTTGTGCTAATCTAAATCGTCACTCTCTAATGTGCCCCTGTGGAATATACTGCAATGAGGTGTTTGACATACTTTCCCAATCCCGTGTTGATCCTCTTTACAGAGTGATTCTTCCCTGAGTTATTCTGCGCACTAAAAGAGTCCACCCCACCTTTGCCGGCAGCCTGTGAAACAACTGAGACCCCCTATGGTGCAGTCTGGGATTTATATTGGACGGACAGACCCCATCTCTGGGATCCCTGTAGTTGATGTGACCGGGGGTATCCTGGCCCTAGACATGTACACCGGGCCTACCTCAGTATCCTGTTCAAGTTGCAGGGTCCAAAGCTGGGGCTGGCCTACTCATAGGTACTTAACACCCCTTGTCTGTGCCGCTACCTGGCCTCCGGCTTCTGCATCATGGGATGCCACACTGTCATTGTTAGGCTCAGCCCTGCGCCAGCCTACCCTTCTTACCATGGAGCCTCCTAGCCCCTCGCAGTGTTATTTATGAAGCAAGGCGAACCCAGGCGTCCCCCTAGCCGTATCCATTTCCCAACGAGGGTGATGTTACCCCCCCGTCTGTGATTTGTTTTCCTGGTCAAACTGCAACGGCATACCGACATGCATTGCCCTGCCCCTGGCAACCCAAATGGGTGACCACCACGCACTACCCACCACGCACTACAATTATGATACATGGTTAGCACCTTTAACAGCCGGCACCGCTTCAACCGTTGAAATGGCCGCTCATCACACTTGATGCTTTTCTTTGACACTCCCGATCCAGGTGTAGCAATCCTCTTGGCTGTCCATCTCCTGCATTTGTGGTGTGGAGCCCTTCACAGGTATCCAACCAGGCCTGACGTAAGCATCCCTTGGGCTGTCCACCTGTTGCAGCTGTTGTGATGTGGAGCACTCCGGATATCCACCATGGGCCCGGCCGTACATAGATGGAAAAGATAAACACAAACCATTAGTGCTTCCGGCGATAACTGCAGTACACGTGCTTGTCTTACATTGCCATCACCTGCTAAGTTTTTATAAGATTAGCGCAATTTACATACTCATTAACACTTCCAACTGTCAGTGTTAAGCATAGCCTCAGTTTGCGTCCCATGTAGTGTGCTTGGATTAATGTTACGGGAGAGTGCCCTGTACAATGAACCTCGTTAAAGAATAGTACCCAGTGTGCAGTACAGGACCCAATGCATGGTCCACCGTGAATACAATAGCGCCCTCATGACTCCTTAAGAACGATACTCAGTGTGAAGTGCAGTGCCACGCACATTCATTGTTACTAACAGTTCTGCTGCAGACCAGGTCGTCACCTCCTATTCCTCTTTTTCTACCCAACGGGGGCAGTCTGTTTGCCAGTGTAGCATCAAAGTCTGTAAGTATAGGATTAGCACCGCCCTAACCATGCTAAGCTGTAATTGGCTTCGTATTTTTTACCTTCATTGTTAGAAAAAGAAAAGTTGTGCTGCAGACAAGGACATCACCTCATATTCCTGGTTTTCTACCCACGTCTTTATGCATATGATATAAGTGGCATATGATATAAGTGTGAAAAGGACAGTGCCTATGCCAGTGCAGCATCAAAGTCTTTACACAAAGGATTAGCACAGCCCTAACTATGCCAGGCTGTAAAATGGCACAAGAGCCTTTTTAGCTCCCCACTCTGGCTTCTGGTGAATACCATCCCAGCCAACCTGACATGATCACAAGCCTCCCCAGACCTATGTTTCACCCTCCTCAGAGAGGTATAACTCTGTCCGCACCCGAATGCACACCGGGTTTAAGTCTAAACACTAGCGTGGAGAGGTTCCCACTATTGATGTGACCATCAGTTCAGTTGATGCCATTGATAGTAATTCTAAAATGAGATGAACTTGTGAGATTAAAGCTTTCCCTCCCCAACAACAATTCAATGAGAGATGCATCTTATAAGTATCACACCCATCACGTCCGGCTGTTGGTTCTGACAATGGCTGACCCCTGCGTAATATAACTAAGGGGCCCACCGTCTATATATACTACTGCTGGGGTACCAAACTTACGCCCCGTGAACCCCACGCCCATAGTGCTGCTCTGAAGTCTTCAACAGAAAGCAGTAACCCAGGTCCAGTTAGACCGTTCCAGTCACCTTAAGCAGAATGGGCATGATTCCCTTAATAGGTTGCATGTAACAGGTGACCCTCCACCTGCCCCACATACGATTTTGCCCATCAATTCATAGTTTACTGTCATATAGCATAAATCGTGGTGCAACATTAATTTCAACAGATTTGGATTTAAACCGTTACGGCTCCTTAAACCACTCCGCCACCCCCAGTTCAGACCTGATCGTATGCAAAACAGTCCGACCCTTATGCCTGTTAAGAGCACCAGCAGCATAAGAGATGGGATTTAGGCATGGTCACGACCTTCCTTTTTTTTTTTTTTGATCTACTCTATTTTAGTGAGTCATTTGCGTGCTGTATGTCCTTCGAGAAGATGACCCGAAACTAATAGGCAAACTATGGCATGGCAATTTCTTGGCTGACGTTTGGCACGGCTGACTCATCCAGGCATTAAAAAGGGGGGGGGGTGACAAATGTTGTGAAGTAAACACGCAAGTGTGGCATGACTCAGCAAGCACCCAAGGTGACCGAGAAATTGTATTGACACAATACCGATACATATATCAATTATGTACACCACTTTTGCCATGATACCGTTTTAAGTAGCAATAGCTTGGTCTGGGGGCGTCAAAGGTTTTCACCATTGCAACCAAGCATAAGTCGCACTGTGCTTAGCAACTGCGCTGCACATCTCGTAGCTTTGCCCTGCCCTCGCATTAAGGCATACCACCTAGGCATCATACCCCTTCTTCCTGACTAATGGCTTTGCCAACAGCCGGCACGATCATTAAGCAGTAACCATGATTTGTGTATAATTATGAACATGGTATCTGGCCGACTGCCAGGTTACCCCACAACAAGACTGCTGCCCTCGAGTCCTCCAAAAGAAAACTGTAATACTGGGAGCAGGTACAACATCAACAGTGAAAACCATGGTCCCAACACACTTCTATTCCTGTATTCTTCAGCGTCCCGTGACCCTCCTTTCCTGCCAGGTCAAACGACTGATTGCTCAAGTGTTTATATGGTGGGGTTCCCCATAGTTTGTCCTTGGGAAACTATAAGGGGTGAGAGGAAACAAAATTCAAACCGAGTGAGGCCTAGGGCCAGATAAAAGGCCAGCCGAGCTTCAATGAAGGAATGGAGATTAGGTCATGGCGCCGGTCCAGACAGCTGTAGAGGGGCCCGGAAAGTGGCAGATGAGGTAACAACTGGGGGACTCTTCTGCTAAGGGCCTAATTAAAGCATGGGGACAAACAATCTGAGCACGAGACCACAGGGCTGATACGGTATTTCAACTGTACAACTCCGTGCTCAGGCAAATATGAAACAACCGAATTGTTTAGTAATCGGCAACACAGGGCAGATAGTACCATCGCTTCTAGAGAATATTGGACCTCACATGACAGCTAAGCTAACAGTAATTTGTCCATGGGGAAAACTGCATGTGTTTACATTCCGCCTCGGACAATAAGCGGCTCACTAGCGGTCTGAAATCGGTCATCCTGTAATACAATATGGATCTATGGTGCAGCAGATTAGCGACATAAAATCATTTTGGTTGTTTTTTAATAGGGAAGATTACGCAAGCTATTTCCCAGAGTCACATAGGGTCGGGCTAATCTGCCGCTGGTGCAGGGAAAGAGAGAGCGAGAGAGAGAGATTTAAAGCGTGAACTATAAGGCTGTGTGAACAATAAGGCTGTGTGATAAGCATCAAAGTCCTGTTCACTTTGATTCCGTCGGCCCAGTAACACCTTAAATGCACAGGGCAGTATGAAGAACCAAGTCAGTGATTTAAGATTCACACTGTCCAATAGGGGAATGGCTTTTCTCCAAGTGAGTCTGTGTTCGGTACAGCAGCCTCGCAAGCTATGCTTAAGCAATAGTTGATGGGCGTCTTCTAACCGCACCCTAAGTGTGCGCTAAGCTATTGTACGCACGTTAGAGGGAGAGGCCGCTCTTTGTAAGGTCTCTTTAACACGCCAGATAGCATTAGATTATGACCAAATACGGCACGTGTTAGAATTCTTCACAGCGAAAATTTGTTTGGAATTAGTGCCCTTGCAAGTGTGCAGTCCCACACACTGATGCCAAGTGTGCCCACTCCGCAACTGATGCTATCAAGCTCCAGCACGTTGACGCTAGCTGCACCTACCTAGTGGGCTGCCACCCGCTTCATCACACGGAAGTGTGCTGTACTCAGCCATCTTTCCTTCACTACAGCACTTTGAAGAGAGCAGTTCCCACTCGCACAGTACTAAATTCAATCTATTGAGGCCAACTGCACCCACTGAGCAATCCGAAACTCTAAAACCCCGAGACAAGCGGTAACCATTCAGTTGTCCATACCCCCAACATAACGATGCCGGCTGCACCCACGGAGCTATTATCCGCTGCAACACATTGATGCCAGCTGGGCCCACTGAGCTATCCCCAGATTCCAGGAGCATCTTGTACACTCACCCCCATGCACAACCGCAGTTCCTTGCTGATCCAGACACACGGTCCGACGGAAGGCCTCGTCGCCGCGCTGTTCGCTACGCCGGTCATGGCTGCTCCCTCTGCAGCATGCGAGTCCTTTACCACCAACTGTTCCCGGTTCGGCCTGCAAAACAATAACAAAATTGAAGGACAGCCTCCTAGCGAGGCTGAAGGGACCTAAAACAGACTGCTTGCACTGCTCCCCCGAAGACCGGCACAGCTGATCCCTCGCTCCGCAGTACTCAAACGAATTAACGTCGGAGCACTTCATGCCCGCACTGATCACTCCCGCACCGCAGATCCGGTGCAGCGATCTACGATCCTCAGGCTGGCCCGCACTCGCCATCTGCGCTCAAGGATCCAGCCGCCTGCAGTGGACTCCTTCGCTGATCACCGCCGGCCCACTCCGTTCCAACTATACTTCCCGAAGCGTTGGCGACGACCCTCCGCACCATGTACAGATGTCTGTAACCTGCAGTATAAAAAAAAAGAAGAAAATGCATTACAGCCTCCTAGAGGCTGGACGAGGCAGGCCGTGGCGCACAGGAGCCCAGCGAGTAACAGTCTAGCCCAAGCGGCCCTCGGATGGGGGAAAATCTCGCCGCAGTGCCCGCTGCATCTCGCTCCCGCCACAGCTGACTCAGAAGCTGCCTCAGTTTCCAGTGAATCGCCAATTCCGCCGCCGGTTCCTGCACAACTCCGATCACCAATTCCGGACCTGCAGTGAAATAAAAAAGGGGAAAATTAAACGGCCCCACGGCGGGGCGAGGAGCGAGCCCGGGAAGCGCGGGCACAAAGAGGCCGCTTCCCGCACTCCCCAGGCTCTTAACCCCTCCTATGCTGCGGTCCCGCCCCTTGACCCGGACACGCAAAACTGCTTCCGGGGCAAGGGCGGGACGCGCGAACCAACCAGGATCGGCCAGTGGGGGGGGCCGGGCCCAGCCATGTGTGCGTGGGGGCCGATTGGCCCCCCTTTTCTGAAACCGATGTGGTATTTGAAAGGACGCATACAGAAAGCCCCCACCCCCCTTAATCAGCATGCATTTGGAATTTCATTTTAGTAAATGAAAACACTTTTCCAGCACCTAAAAGGGATTATGGGGAGGTGTGGAGGAGTGGGGTGGACTGGTGTGCCCTCCTGGAGAAGCCGATCTACAAGGCGCGGGATGCCACCAAATAATTATAAGATATGAAGCGGGTGGCGGACACATCATAGGTTGCATGTGTGATGATGTTGATGATAATGTATTTACTATGTCTATATCTCTAATGCATATTGATGTATTCCTCTACAATTGCTTATAGTAATCGCCAAAAGATGAGAAACTAATAAAACTTGGTTAACAAAAAAAGAGATTAGTACATTAGAAAAAGCATTTTAAGAGTCACAAACGCCGATTTGGAGCAGTTGCGACTGTCAAAATACTTTGTATATCTAGCATAATGTTCGACTGTTCTTCCCAATGCTATACTGATTTTCCGAATTAATTTACTTATTTACGTTTTTTACTGTGAAGTGGGATGTACACTACTCTAGGTCACCATCATTTAGAACTAAGCTGATATTATATGATTCATATTTTAGAGTGCAAGCCCCAAAACCTTTTATCCTATGTGTGTGCATTTTGAGCACCCACAAATAGATGTAAGAGGTAAAAATTACTCTTGCCAAACTCACAAAGGAAATTTGTGGAGGTGCACCCTAACCGGCAAACACACACACAGTTGCCCTTTGTGCAAAGTTTGCATTTCCGCAAGAAGGGACCAGCAGTGAGCAAATCTGTAAAGGTATCCTTAATCGATCTAAATAAATGTGCTTCCAAATGTTCACATCAAAGCCAACACCCATCGACACAGTCTAATCAAGTGCACTCATCTACAGTGGAATGCGCTAGGCAAATAGATGCCTCTTTAAAACCGACTTGATTGCCAAGCCTCATCTGGCTCTGTATATGCACCACAAGAGCTTAGTCATACATTTTATGTATTTGGGCTGCCCATTTCTCAAATCTACGGTATCCAGCCACCTGTGCACATTTTATTTGAAATATAATCACTCCAAAGACAAACGTCCTCATTAACAGTAATCCTGTGGAGATTTTTTCTGAGTAACCTGGCAGTTTGTGAAACTCACTTTTGCAAATCAATTGGTTAAAGGATTTTGATGCCCCCAATCATAGAGCCAAAACAAATGATGTTTTGATCAGTGTCCATTCCTGGCAATAACTGAAAAGAAGTTTCTGAAGCAACATTAAATCTGCCAGTGGATACATCAACTGTTTTGTTTATCAAAGAGGCACAGATGAATGCCATATTGCACGACTCAGTTTTCCCAGTTAGGGCTATGGTCCCCTATTAAAGCAAGTTTCCACAAGTAAATGGCCACGTTACAATGGAAAGAAAATATTGGCAGAGAATGGCATGGTCTGAATCAGGTCAGAATAATTGTAGCTAGTTTTGTTAACTTTCTCTGAAGACCCAGACTATAAACCAAAGGCTGCCTCAGGTGTGCTGAAACAGGACCAGAGCAAAATATTGCACATATCATGTTTAATTCACCTTGAACATTGAACATTGTGATGGCCTGACAAGCAGCAGGATTTCAATAATTCCATAACTCAGTCCATCAGAAAGTAAATCACGCACACACCCTAAATCACTAACCTACTAATCCGTGTGAACATCCAAGTCTGGCTTACAGAATAATGTGCTAACTTTGTACAGCCTATACATTACTCATACACGAGCAAAATCATATAGTAACGCATGTTCGTACAAATGCACTTGCAGGCAAATGGCTCAATCAATAATCTATTGGCACTCTAGTAAATTCAGTCATACACATGCACCTGACCTCTCACACAAACTAATTTCCCACTAATAGAGTCACTATCTACAAACTCATTAAAATCCCATCACTTAAGCATTAATTTCAAGGCGCTACATAATTTAATTGAAGCTTTACCGGCCCAATTGTAATTGTGAGACCCACTTAAACACTGAACATCTGTTTACTGTCACCTGGCGATTTCGGCTGAAAGTTGGGGCATTTCTTAGTGAACCCTTAAGGTAAAGAGTTGGCAAATGTGTGGATAGGTGAGTTGTCAGCCTCCGTTGGCTTCTGCAAAACATACTCAAGTGCATTTTCTGAAGTTTGAGCAACTAAGTGCAGTGCTAAATTAGACTGGCAAATGTGTATATCTCTTATTGAAGGCAACCAATTTTATTCGTAATGATGGAGGGGAGCCTTTTCATTACAACTAATGACTCGGCTCATCAGTGGAAATTTGATCTATCTCCCTCGCTCTCGTTTCCTGCTTCCTTTCTAACAAGTCTGATTGGCACTGCCCTCTCTCGAAGAGAAGCTTTTTTAATTTAATTTAACAGTTACACATTCAATAAGTTTTGAAGTCATACAAATAATTATTTATCTGGCCCATGAGGGAACATGCTTTCATGAATAGTTCATTTTATTGATGTGCACTGAAAATCAAAACAAATTAATGTTGGTGAAGACATATGCTCAAAGAGTAATGTGATTTTGGTAAATAACACCGTTCCATTTAACCTAAATAGACGATGGAGAGAGATGCTTTATTTTATGAAACTTTCCTATCATGATCGAAGACCATTTGAATCACAGCCGAATTTTCAAATTGTGTGGGGTCCTTTTCAGCACTTTTCACCAGCGTTTATTCTATATACTTAATCACAGTTGTGATTCTCAAATGTTTGTCAAATGAAGGTATCTGTTCTTTACTAGCAAGTATTGAACAGAATTGTATGACGTATATGTGGCTTACCCTTAAACACTTTATATATTATTGTCTGCCACGCCTGCTTACTTTTCTTCCGAATAATAAAGTTGTTATTCTTATTTAAGGTAATCGGCATAGGGAGTAGCACAAGTGAACAAAAATGTCCACATAGGAATTATAATTCTTTTGCTTTTGAATCTCAGACTGCAGACTGCTCTTTCCAGTTTCAGGTTAACTGAAAATCTAAACTGTAACTAATGGCATTCTCCATGGATATGGGGATTTCTTTTCAAGAAACATCTTCTCTTAGTGCTATTTAATGTAACTACAAACAGCAAAGAGCGTGTGCATGTCAATGCCCTTTTGTCTCTCGAGATTGAAAGGCATTGATGCCGGAGCGCCGATACACCGCGTCCCAGAGGGGCCTGGCGCCAGTTGTTCAGGCGCTGTGTACTCCCTTTTACAGAAGCGCAGCATGGCCTAGCACTGTGCACAGCAGATTAAGAGGACGCAGCCGTAGGCTAGGCTTGCAGGTACGTGACACACTGCTTTACACTGGCTCAGCAGGGAGTGTGGGCAGCTTTTGTGCTTTGAAAAAAAAAAATCATTGTGACTTATCCGTCTAAATAGTCATTGCTTCTAATTGAACCCTTGTTTTTCAAAGGTTACTGTGCACTGTGGGCCCTGCACCCCGGACACACTTCAATGTCACGAGCAGCGTTTCTAATGGGAAAGGATCGACACAGTTCAGCACTTTCTCCTATGTGGTGAGATCTTCTTTATAGAATGAGAGGTGTGCAAGCTTGTTGTGTTGTTGTGCTTGCCTTCACACTGGTTGTTAGCTACTGGATTGACTTTAATGTGAATCACAAATCTTACCGAGGCTAATTTTCCCTTTTCTCTCAGAATCCTATGATAACCAGCGTCACCCCAAGATTTGGTCCGAAGTCAGGAGGCACCCTGCTAACTTTAATTGGAAATTACCTTGATAGCGGCCTATCAAGAGAGGTTTCTATTGGCAAAAATGTGTGTGCCATAAGAAGGTAATACATCACACAAGATGTTGTGTTATGCTATGCTATGTTATAGTATGCAATCATTATATGTTATTTTATGTGTTGCTGTGCTATGTTATGTTGTTTTATGATATGATATTCGTTTGTATATGGTGTACATTCTGCTGTTGGTACAGCCTTACAAATTTAAATGGGGTTAACTGGTACCTTCCCGTCCTAGTTTCAAGGATTGCGTTACTGACTGGTAACTTGTGTTCTTCTTGAGTTGTGGTAAGTAGTAGAAGTAATGAGGATAATTGATACTTACTTGCTGATACTTAAATGTGTTACAAGTTTGTTGAGTGTGGGCTAAGGAAGGTGATGCTTGCTAAATCAGTTACTTAACTTGTACATTGGCCAGCAGGTTGTGTGTGTGTGTGTGTATTAACCAGAAGTAATCTCAATTAATTGTCTGTGAAATTAAGCTGCTGTCTGGGCTGGACTGTGCTTGTTGACTGTTTTGAGTTCTGTTTTGTTCTCTATTGTTGTGCGATGGCATTCTCATGTAAAGATTACACTAATTGAATCCAATAGAAAAGAGTATGGCTGACATAAATTTTGTGTCTACATTAGGAGCGAAATCATCCGATTTGCAACTCTGTAGGTTTGCAGTTTTAAATAAAACAGGTAGCTTAAGAACTCTCTACTCAGAGTAAAATGTTTCTGCTGTGCCGCTCTCCCACCCACCCCTCTGTACTGGATGTAAGGTCCCAAGCCACTGACTCACTCCCCTGAGTTTGGTTGGCTTCCCCTCAGGCCCCCCCCTGACTTGCACCTCATACCCGCCGCTGTACTCTTGCGGGCACTTTCCAGACCTGGTCTGTACCTTAGCATTCCCCACTTCACCTTGCAGTAACCACTGGCTCCTGTTATCAGGTGAGTTTGGGAGGATAGCCGGCAATCATGATTGCCTGCTCCATGATGCTCCATCCACGGAAGATCATGGAGCAAGAAATCTTCAACAAAGGCAGTCTGGGTCTTTAAGCTTCCCCTCTGCAAACCAGACAAGTTAGTGAAAGGTTGTCTTCATGGAGTGCAAAGATTTCAATCTTTGCCTAACTACCTGAACAAAGTAAACACTCATTCAAGCTTTCATCCAGAATAAACACTTCTCCTGCCGCTATTCTATCAGATTTTAGTCAACACTAGAGCACAGGGACGTAACACAGGTCCCCGCAGACCCCGCGGTGCGGGGGCGGTGCTCTCCCTCCAGGGGGCCCCGTCAGTACCGCACTTCTGCTGGGGAGCTCTAGATTGAGTCCGGAGGGGGCCCCTTCACGTACCCTGCAGGGGCTAGAGCAGTCAAGGAAAGACCAACTTCAATTGCAGAAACCTGCAATTATCTACCTACAAACTAGTTATTAAGAATTGCAAAAAAAATACAGATGAAATATATAATTCTGCTGGTTCCAACCAGGGGTGAGTCACTATTTTAGGCGAACACCAGTCTATCCAATCCTCGATTAGCGTACCTCATTCTGGATGAATGATTACTGGCTGTCAAAAACCTCTTCATGGTGACAATAAAGCCATCCTGTCACCTCAGTAAATCTGGGTCTGAGTGAATTTCGCCCTGCTTGTTCTAAAATAGTTAAACATTTCCATTCGATTAACCCGAGATAAGCAAATTGTCCTCACACTTTAGCCAATATATTTCACCTTCGTGCTTGTTTGATATTAGATTACAATCTTGTACCATTAAAGAAGTACATCAGAACTCAAATAAGGCCCAAAGTGGATCGGTTGCATCCTTTTCCATTCATTTTGCTTCAATGCTAGAGTGGTTGGTAGAATGTTGGTTTATAATGTGCCTGTGCAGGACGAGTTTTGTTGTTGACATTGAGTACTCTCAACTGCATAATTCTTCCACTGCATTGTAAACATGATATGGAAATTCATCTTGCCATCAGATCTCATTCGGTAGGCCATAGGATGATTTATACCACCTGCTTAGAACCTTAATCCAACTGGTTCTTTAAGGAGGATTTGGGGCATATTCTTCCAGTATTAACTACACCAGCCAAGGATACTGTGTGATGGAGCAGTTTTTTGTTACATGAAATGCACACTTATTCCATTTTTTATCCTCACAAAACTAGGACTAGACCGTGACAACTTGATCAGCTTTCTTCCTTTTTAAGGACGAATATTGAAAATGCTTACTATCACCCAGCTTGAACACTGTCTTGAGGCCATTAATTACCAAATGTCTTTGCGCTACGTCTACTACTACAACTATATAACTTCTTTCTATAATTTCATTTGCAACAATAATAACACAAGTGATCTGTGGACCTCCTCTCTTGTTTTATCTAAACAGAGAGACTTGAGAAAACAGTTAATCAGATGTGATGAGGTTCAGTGATAGTGATAGAATATAATGTGGAAGATAATCAGCAAGCTATTGGGGAACCACATTCATTTTACACATTTGGCGGCCATAGAATTTACTCATTGACTGCAAACTGGTGAATGAGTCTTGTACCCAGGGATACATAACCACGCCTCTGTTGGTGACATCCAAGCTCAGCTCACTGTCATTGGATGGCAACATTACAGTTTTGTGTTTCCAATAAGTGCATGAATGCTACACAAAGGGAGCGTTTATCATCCTTGGTAATTTGACAAAAGCCTTTGAATGAATTGTTCATTCAATGCCTTGTGGATGCCTAGTGGATATGATTGATTGCAGAACTTGAGGGACTTGTCACGTCAAAGCCCCAAGTAGCATGTTTGATTCAAACCCAACACACAAAGTCATCATGATGCTAGTGACACTATCATCTACATCTGCCTATGTTTATCTTTGTCAATTCTGGCTGTCTTTCTAAGGACTCTATACCCGTGGAAGAGAATTGGCTGAAGTTGAATCCTGGCAAGAGAAGTCCTAATTGTTAGTTGTAAAAGACAATTTTAGGATGAGAAAGTTATAGTCAACAACACCTAGCTTTCTGTCCTGACCCACGCCACCCACTCCACTAACTAATGGGTCGCAGCATCATTCATTTTTACATTGTGCTTAAGAGAGCTAGCCACAGATCACAACTGCTGTCAGATCTCTGTATGGTCTGTGGGCTGCACTAGCTTTGGTCAGCTAACGACTTAAGAGTCATAGTTTCATGGCTTTCTGCCAGTGCATCTAAATTACGCAAATAGCCCTATGGAAACTTCCATCAACCTTAAAGAAAGGCCAATGTAGTGCAGAGTGCAGCAGCACGAACGTAAGTGTTTCAAGGTTTGTGATCGAAGTTATCTGTCTATGAGGATCCTGACTCAGCTCGAGAAGGCGTAAAATGTTTTGATATTTTGCACTTTGTATGCCCTCTTTATTTGACAAGTCATTTTGTCATCATATTTCAGATACGTCTCTATTAAGATTTACAGGCATAACTATACACCTCCATTTCAGGGTTCGGAACCCAAATTGGGTTACCATCACTGCTTTGGCATCACACATAAAATTGTGTTCACCCCAACAGCAGCTTTCTTGCATTCACAGTTCATCCAATGCTTTTCTTTGTAGTTAAAAAATTAATGCACTGTCTCGATAATTCATTAATTGCTTGGTTTGTATATAGTACTGCTTACCTCCAATTATCGTTGTAGAAGCTGTCTTGGTTAGTGTGTAATGCTTTGTAGTTTGTTAATTGTGTAAACTATCTTAGTGAACGTGTACATGCTTTGTAGTCCCTGTATTATATCACACCCCCATACGTGCTTGAGCATATTGCCTGTAAGCCTTTAGCTGAATCTATTCTCTGTTTTTACTTTGTGAGGACATTGTAGTTAGGATGGGGAAGTAAGCAGTGGTGTCTGTTGGTTTACAGGGCACAGTATGTGTGTTTGTGTTTATGCATGTATTTATGTGCCATTGGTATAGAACAAACCTAGCCTAAATGCAGCGGAGAATTATGCAGGGCAAGAAGTAGCTGGTTTGTTGACTGTTACTGCATCATTATGTAGTGATCCTTAAAGGGATGTTTCTTCATTTCTTTCCTGAATAGGAACACTGTTCAGGCAGTCATGATGCCTAGTCTTTTATTACAAATCCTTGATGCATAGATGGAAAAGACATTTTACCATGTTTTTTTCTCTTTTTCACTCTTTATGTGTCCAGTCTGATGTGATGGTGTCCTGGGTGTGGCTGTGCCAAGAGCCATCATAGTTGGAGAGCTTGTCAGTCACATCGGCGGGGCTGTAGACTGTGATAGCCTTGTAAATGATGCAGCAGGTTTTGAAGATGGTGTGGCAAAAGGAGAAAGTGGAGTTAGAATAGGATGGCGTGACGTGATCATATTTCTACAGGCCCACGATGAGATGTGCTGCGATGTCTAGGGTACCCTTATTGGGGACAAGTGTGGTGTTTGGGTGGAAATGGAGCAGGGCACATCTAACATTCATATGTGAGAGTACGCAGGCTTGAACAGGAATTCTGATGTGGCTTCCTGGGAGGAATTGTTTCACATTCCTCAGTGTAGAGAGCAGTTACCAAACATCTATGTTTTCTTGGCAATGCATTCCTTAAGGGTAAGGTTGGAGTAGTCCTTATTCCCGGTCACCGCACACTCTCTTATGACGAGGGTGGATAGATCTCTCAATAGATGTTTTAATTGGGGAAAACATGCCACAACAAATCTCTTTCCAGATTTTTATTGAATGGGACCAACCTGCACACTATATGGTGCCCTGTAGTTCAACTGGCGGGCTCTCCTTTTCCTGGACGTGGATCACTGTGCAGTTCAGGGGCTGCTGGATCTGTTTGGAAGAAAGTTTAGAGGAGCCCAGTTTCTGGAGGTGTTTGTCTGTGTGCCTTTATAGTCTTCAAACATAAGACTTATAGAATGCTATGATTACGAATGGTAATCCCCATTACTCTTAGTCCTACTCGTCCTCGACCCAGTCATCACTCATGAGGTATTCCACACGACAGGAAACAAAACAGGAAACGCTTTTAGGCTCCATCCCCCTCCTGCCAGGTGTTATATCACTACCAACCACCAGAAGCACATCCTGACACACCAAGCAACAAAGGCCTGGACAGGGAGGGAGGGCGGGAAGTATGACTGGGTCGAGGACGTGTAGGACTAAGAGTAATGGGGATTACCATACGTAATCATAGCATTACCTCTACGTCCCTCGTCCTCGACCCAGTCATCACTCATGAGGCATACCAAAGCAACGCCCAAACAGGCCTTTGACAACCCAAAAACAGCAAACACAGACTAGACACAAAGGAGTGCAGCAAGTGTAAAAGTTTAATACACAAACAGAACTCAGAGCGGAGGGGGAACCCCCACAGCTTGCAACACCCCACGACCAAAATTGGTCCGGTCATGTGGTAAATAAATAATTAATTACCGGTTCTATTTTTTAATACAGTGAATGAAACAGATAGCTCAATAAATAAGAGTCAGGATTCGAGGTATCTTGAGTCTACAGGCTTTTAATCAGGCATAAAGGACAGGAACATGACAGCCTGTACGGGAATAGAATGAAGGCAGCTGCCGGGGAATGGAAATCGGGGCTTGGGCAACTTTCAGTAACAGTTCACAGTATATATATCAAAACAATTGCATTACATTCAATACAGTAGGCGTAGCAGTAGGCGTTTCTTGTAGCAGTTGCGAAAGATAAGGGTAAAATGATGTAACAAGAAGGCGTGTACAGGGCGTATACATAGACATGTGATGTAAACGTAACAGAAGTGTCATAAACGGGGCGGAAACATGGAGGGGGCTACCTGAGCAGCTGGGACCTTTAACCTAGTGGTGCGCGCAAACGGGCAATGACGTGTTACCAGGGAGAACTGGGGGCTATGACTTCTGCGCTAGAAGAGGAGACTAAAGTCTGGAGTGTCAGAGCGACATGTACCTAAGACATATCTGGTATCTGGTGTTTGGAGTACATATTGATAGAATCCAAAAGTTATCAGGGCAAAGGCTACTAGACACTAAGACTGGTGCGTGCATAATTCTACATGTATTGCGTGTACGAGGTATATTCTATGAATATTAATACAGTATTTCTCTTACATGGAGACATAAAGGCTAGACCATGACGGAAACTATTGATGCGATGCAGTAGCTTAGGAATGCAGAGAAGGAGGGCTGGACTGATAACTAGAATCATAGCATACTCTTGGCAGACTGGCAGGCAGAGCCAGGCCGAGCCGGGCACTGTGAGGCAGAAAGTAAGCGAAGGGTCAGGGATGCAGGTGGGGGCTGTATCGCTCCTCGGAGAGGGTTGAGGAGACAGGAGCTGAATCCGGTGTCCGGGCCATTTTGAGGCCTAGAAACGGAGACAATTCAATGGGTTAACGTGCACACTGTAAAATGTAGCAACGTAGGTTTACATAAGCCTAATATTCGTTGCTTTCACGAGAACTGGAAACTGGCATACTAGAAATGGACACAACTGTAATTGCGTCTTTAATCGCTCATAGGGGGATATACATGCATATCGATCATGCACATATAGCATAATATGGGGAACACGTAGGCACATACAACATGGCAAAATTTACTTTTCCACATTCCCTCCTTGTGCCCTACGTTTCCATCAGGAAACATCAATATTCATGATACCATCTATCATTTCATATAGCATCATTTGCTCGTCTCGATTTGTCTTGGAACGGGATTTAGGACTAGGAATACAAGAGGTAGCACACATGCCGCAAATCGCAGGGCCACATTGTATACAGAGGCAGCAACTGAATATGATCATTACTGCAATACCTAGGAATGACAATACTTTCCATCCCCAGGCAGATATGATACTCCAAAGCCAACCGGACCATGTCCAGGTGCCTGGATTCTGGTGTAACTGATCGGCAATTTTATGAAGTCTGGTTATAGCTGAATAAACAGACGGCGCGTTATTAGGAATGAAAATGCAGCAACTAGGTTCTGGTTAACCTACGTATTAACTTACTATTCTGGATAGGTCCTATAAAGAAGAAGAAACCTTTATTGAAGTCTTGATACTGTTCTAGAGTAGTTTCAGTTTGATCGACAATCGGGGACTCGATCTCCCTTCTATGTCTGGTGTGCACTAGATGTGTGTTTCTGTGATAATCGGATGGGGCTAGAAAAACTGGTGGCAGTAGGAAGGCAATATAACATGTTCCATCCCAATCGAGGGGCAGACGAACATATGCGGTCTGACCACAAACAAAATAAGAATGACGTGAGGCTTTGAAGATAGATTTCCCACTGTCACTATACTCGACAATAGTAGTACAATCACTATGTCCTACATGTGCGGAACCATTCTTTCTGACACATAATTCGCCTTTGACTGGTAGTACTGAAATAGCAGGCAAATCTGGAGTAGTATCGGACTGAACATTCAGGACCATGAAATTCGAAGAAAAATTACCTAAATCATACACTTCATATTCTAGATCTAACCCTGTTCTATGGGAAAGACCCTGCTTGTCTGGAAAACATGTTCTATTCAGAAGGGACATATCATTAGAGGATGACGTTAACGTGGACCATGCTCCACACGAACCATTATGTGAAAACGGATAAGGAAAGAGTGGCAGAACTCCCTTCGGTGTCTGGAAAGGGGGAAGTCGACCACACACCCAACAATTAGTGGCATTGCTGGTCTGGTGTGAATAGTGTAACATTCGGATGAATGTGTTATTACGCATAGCGAGACGATAGGATAGCTCGTGAGGAGGCAGATCACTAAATGTGTGCTCTACTGTAGCATTAGAAAATATATGTACATGTGAAATTGGAAAACATAAATGTAATGCATAACTTGTGCAGGTAACCATAAGACTCAAAAATAATAGAAAACATAGAACAATAATACATCTTTTAGAGTTTCGACTAACTCTCTCACTGTGGGGGTCTATCTCATACATGTCAGGAACCTGTCTAACCGTTTCACCCGAGAGGGACTTAGACAATTAAACTGGCTGACTTATTTTACTAGACCGGAGTTTCTCTTTATACTCCTGCTGCGGAGTTTTCTCTAACAGGGGAGGCTTGAGTTCAGAGTCTGTTTTTAGGCAGTCTTTAGGAATAAGGTAGTCCTTAGCAAAAGTATTTTCTCGTAATCCATGAAACTTCTTTATATGGCTCAGGTGGACCCACCCCTTCCTGCCTTCAAGTTTAACAGCGGTCCTTGTTGTTAGCAAGATCATGCGAGGCTCCTTCCAGCGGGGCTCCAGCGGACTTGAACGATCAAAATTTCGGACGAATACGTGATCACCGGGAACGACCTCATGCGGTTTCACCTCGGTGTGGTCTGGAAATGCGGCGGCAACCTGTGAACGACAAGAGTGTAGTGCAGACATCAAGGAAGCTAGGTAATCTGTCAGCATATTACTGGAAACATCTGTAATACTGCAGGGTCTAGGTGTACCCCACATGTTTGGGGGGCGTCCGAATACGACCTCATACGGGGACAGACCTGATCTAGAATGTGCAACCATCCTCATATAGAACAGAGCAACTGGCAGAGCTACTAGCCAGTCTACACCTTTTTCTCTACATACTTTTGCTATGCGGATTTTCAAAGTTTGATTATGTCTCTCTACGAGACCGGCTGCTTCAGGATGGCGTACACAATGGAACTTCCACTGGTACCCTAACAGAAGGGAAACATGTTTCATAAGCTCGGATGAGAATGGCTGGCCGTTATCTGAATACACGACCCTAGGGAGTCCATAGCGGGGAAAGAACTCACGAACCAACTGCCTGGCAGTGGTCGCGGCTGTATAATCTGGAACTGGATATGCTTCTGTCCACCTGGACAAAGCACATACAACTACGAGGACATACTTGAAACCTCGACATCGCTCCATCTGAATATAATCCATCTGGAGGACTTCAAAAGGGTGGTCAGGAGGTTGGAATCCACCTTGTTCCACCGGGACACTTTTACCTGGGTTGAACTGACAACATATCATGCAGGTACGGACTTTCTGCTTGGCTGCAGCTCGTAAGTGCTTGTTGAACCAAAGGTTCTGAATACTGTCTAACATAGCTTTTTCTCCTAGATGTGCTGGACTATGTGCGGTATTAATAATGACTTGAACCATAGAGTCGGGGAGAAACCATGTGGCTTTTCCCTTCGTCAACCATCCTTGATCTGTCTGGACCCCTCCTTGTTCGGACCATTTCTTGATTTCTTCAGGAGTAGCATGTAACTGTATGTCTATGACATCTTGTGTAGGGTCCTTAACTGTCATACAAGTAGTCTGATCTTGAGTGAATGTCTGTGTCGTGTTAACTGGAATGTCTGGAATCTGAGCTGTAAGCTTGGCTGTTCGATCTGCTAGATCGTTACCTTGGGAAATGATGTCAGTGACTTTCGTATGTGCCTTGCACTTCATGATAGCGATAGCTGTCGGTAAATGTATTGCATCTAACAGAGCTTGAATGAGGAGACCATGCTGAATCTTGGTTCCATGAGAAGTCATAAAACCTCGTTCTTGCCAGAGCACTCCAAAGTCGTGTACGACTCCGAATGCATAACGTGAATCTGTGTATATGTTTACTTTCAGGTTCTTGGCACGTATGCAGGCTTGGGTCAGAGCTACCAGCTCTGCTGCTTGAGCAGACAGGGTGTCAATACAATGTGTTTCTATAACTTCGGTGTCAGTAGTCACTGCATACGCGGCTACTAGTTCTCCTGCACTCGTTCTCATACATGAACCATCCACATAAAGTGTCAGGTCAGGATCAGGTAATGCAATATCTGTCAAGTCTTGTCTTGGCTTTGTCATAGTGTTAACAACTTCCACACAGTCATGTGTGGCAGGATTTGAAGTAACTGACGGTAACAGTGTAGCAGGATTTAGAATGTTGCAGCGTCTGATTTCTATGTGTGGCTGGAACAGTGTAAGTTCATAACCTGTTAAACGTGCAATTGTCAAGTGCTGAGTCTGTGTTCGGTTTACAAGAACTTCCACGGAGTGTGGAACTTGTACTGTCAGGGAATGTCCTAACACTATGGAATCACTTTGTCTGATAGCTAGAGCTGTGGCTGCAACTGACTTGAGGCACGCAGGCAGAGCCTGGGCCACTGGATCTAATGTGCTCGAAAAATAAGCACAGGGCTTGTATTGTCCTGCTTGATCTTGTGTGAGAACAGATAATGCAGTACCATCACGTTCTGTAACAAAAAGTGTAAAAGGCTTACTGTAGTTGGGTGTTGCTAGAACAGGTGCTTGACATAAGGCTTTCTTTAATTCATTGAAAACAAGTGTATGTTCCTGGGTCCAAGGGAGGACAGTCGATACGGCTGCCTCCTGTGTCGTTAACTGTCTTGGCTAGAAATGCATACTGAGGAATCCATTGTCTGCAGTAAGAAGTAAGGCCGATAAAAGCTCGTACCTCCTTCTGTGTCTTGGGCTGTGGAAGACTCGCTATTAACTGGATACGGTCAGGTGTCAACTGCCTACCCCACTTGGACAGCAAGTGTCCCAAGTATACCACTTGCTGGACACAGAATTGTAATTTGGAAGGGGACACCTTGTGCCCCTGCTCGGCCAGGAAATACAGAACTGTAAGTGACGCACGCTCGCAGTCACGTTCAGAACGGGCTGTGATCAGTAGATCATCGACATACTGGAGCAGGGCAGTGTCAGTTGGCATGCGGATATTGTCTAGTTGTCTCTTAAGTGCTTGACTGTAAATACTAGGACTTTCTGTAAAACCTTGAGGAGCTCGTGTGAATTTATAGCTTCTTCCATTTAAACAGAAACCGAAAAGGTACTGGCTGTCTGGATGAATGGGGACACTGAAAAATGCATTCTTGAGATCGATAACTGTGAAAAATGTAGCTTCAGAATCAATGACTGTCAAAAGGGATGAAATATCTGGGACTACTGGATACTGAGGTATGATACATTTATTAAGCTCTCGAAGGTCAATCACTAATCGATATACTGGGGGTGCATTTGGATCAGTACGTTTCAGGACTGGAATGATAGGAGAATTACATACATTGGAGTCAGTTTCTACAACCACTCCTTGAGCAATAAGTTCATCAATAATTCTGGATAAGGCTGCTACAGCCTCAGATGGCAATTTGTACTGTCTGATTCGTGGCAAAACTATACCTTGCTTGAGAGTCACTCGATGGGGTGTGATATGCATACAACCTACATCAGTTGGACCTTGCGCCCATAAATGCTGTGGTACATTCAATAATCTTGGATCAAAATCACGCAATACATAATGACCTTTAAAGTCTCTCAAAAACAAACGGACCCCTTCTGGGGAACAGCAAATAACTGCTCCTAATTCTTTTAATGTCTTGATGCCTAACACATTTTCTGGACATGATTTCGTGAGTAACAAATCAGTAGTTCGGGACAAGGGACCAACTTCTAGAGTAACTGGTTTCGAAATTTCATTAACAATTGGCTTCCCTGAAAATCCAAGGGAAATATTTTTAGAGCCTGAGAGCGGAGCCCCTGGAACCTCGTCATGACTGATAGTAGTCCTACTTGCCCCTGTATCAATCAAAAACTTTCTGTCTTTCCCTAATACTTGACTGTGTACATAGGGACCCTCTTGATCTACAGGTATCTCGATGAGAGGCAATCTTACCTCCCTCTCTAGGCTGTTTCATGAATACGGCTGATAATCTGGATACTCTGTCTGAGCATACTGTTACATCTGCTGTGTAACGTGCTGTGTGGCAGCTATAGGCTGCGGTGCTGTAACTGTCTGTTGTGCATTCTGTGGTGACTGAGAAGTCTGTGAAACTTGTTCTTGTCTAGGCGGACGTGGTCTCTCTTTAGTCTTACCAGTAGCTATGTTGTGTTTCAGAACTGCACACTCGTTTATAAAATGACCTGGCTGTTTACAGTAATTGCAGGTCCCTTTAACGGGAGCTGTAGGATGACTGGCTTGATTCGGACCCCTCTTCTGACTGTCTTGTGGAACAGATTGTGCAACTAATACTTTCATTTTCGTGTCTTTCATACGTCTTCTTTCGTGTTCTTGCTCTTCCCTGATTCTGTTCTGGTGATACTGGAGCATTTGAAGCATCTGTGACGGAGTATTAGCTTGCCAGGTACTTTCGACTTTCAATACTCGATTTTTAACTTGTGGACTTGAATTCTCGACTAGTTTGGTAACAAAAAGATGAGGGTACGATTCACTACTTGTTTTCAGACCACTGTTAATAATAAAACATTTTTCGAATCTAGAATAAAAATCACTAGTGTCTTCATCCTGTTTCTGTTTACAGGCTGAGATTGCATCCCAGTCTTCCTTTTTCGTGGCTAGTAATCTTGGCAAAACTTGTATCAATAACTCGGGTAATTCTTTAACTTTACCCCCAAGACCGGTACCTGGTACTCGTGAATTTTCTTCAGCTTCTAGAGCTGCCCAATCAATCTTTTTCTCTCCCACCTCCCATTCTTTTTCCTTGAGTTTTTCATATACCCCTGCGGGCAACAGAACTTTTAACATTTTAATGATATCAGGATACGTGTATTCTCCCATACGGAGCATGTCTTTTAATTCACGGTGGAACCCTGCTGGGTCTTTATCGTGACAGGGAATTAACTTTTTCATCTCTAAGAGTTCCATCTTTGTGATAGGGGTGTAAACAAATACTCGTTCTAGTTCACCACCCGCTGTCCTAACTGGGTGTACTTCTCGTAACGGATGCTGTCTATCTATGCAAAATGATTTACTTTCTGGAGGTGAAACATGAACAAAATGTGGATTTAAAAACGTTCGATATTTGTGGCGCTGTTCTAGAATGATACTAATTAAATCAGTACCTAAACCTCTCCATCTATACTGGAGTAACTCGTTCAATACATCATGTAACGGACCTGGATCAGAATGCTGTCCCTCATACAGTGTAATGAGGTGCTGGATCATATACATACCCACCAGTCGCTGCTCGGCTGGGGGCAGTTTCAGAAACATTTGTGCCACTATTTCGTCTGGAAAAGTGGTAGAATCAGTAGTCCACCGGACTGCTGATCGGGCTAATTCTTGTTCATGCATGGTACTAAGCTCACTATAACCTATTTGTGATTTCAGAATGTGATCGGTAGCTTGGAATACTTGCTCAAGAGAACCTTGTTCTGGTGCTGGAGGAGGGAAAACTTTCTTGTATTCTAGGCGTGAATGTCGGTCGGGAAGTCTAGTTCTACCTACGTACGCTATTCTGGAGGGATTCTCGTCGTCTACCTCTTCATTATCAGAGTTGTCTTCTTTCTCGGTTACTTGTGCTGCTTCTCGTTTCTCGTGTAACTTTATTATTTCCCTACGGATTTTCTTGTACATACTCTCTATACAGTTCTGTGTCTTGTGTCTTCCCTCGGCTATATGGTCACTCCACCTGGTCAGAACTTTCATTTCTTCCGGATCTTTATCCGGATAATCTTGTTCTCTTATTAAACAATTTATTAGAAACTTTAAAAGCATGAGCTGAATCTCGACTTTTCTTTGAATCATGGCGTCGCGAACACTTTCTGGATCTACTCCTGTACGGATAAAACGATATATTCTGTCTAGATAACCTTTCATATTGGGCAGGGTGTCCAAATATTCGGTCACCCGTCTTACACGCAATGAATATATGACCATATTACCATCGCCTGAAACTGGATCATAACGGCATTCAGTAAGTGCTCGCTTGATATCTGTAAATGTCTGAATTTTTGGCGAACGCTGTAACGCTCGTTCATGTAGCTCAAGTATCCGTAAGTAAGCTGAATCCGGTGTCCGGGCCCTTTTGAGGCCTAGAAACGGAGACAATTCAATGGGTTAACGTGCACACTGTAAAATGTAGCAACGTAGGTTTACATAAGCCTAATATTCGTTGCTTTCACGAGAACTGGAAACTGGCATACTAGAAATGGACACAACTGTAATTGCGTCTTTAATCGCTCATAGGGGGATATACATGCATATCGATCATGCACATATAGCATAATATGGGGAACACGTAGGCACATACAACATGGCAAAATTTACTTTTCCACAGTCAGACAGGGTATAATTCAACCTGTAGTGCCTCACAAAAGTGGACTCAGAGGCCCAGGTCCCAGCACGACAAATCTCATCAAGAGACACACCATGGAAAGCAGCCCAGGAGGCAGACACGCCCCGAGTGGAACGCGCCTGAACCCCCGCTGGACAAGGCAAAGCAGCACCACGATAGGCAAGAGTGATGACAGCCTTAATCCAACGACCCAAGGTGAGCCTGGAAGCAGCCTTACCCCGACCAGCCAAACCAAAGGTGACAAAGAGAGAGTCAGAGGAGCGAAAATCCCCAGAACGAGCCACATAAATAGACAAGGCACGCTTCAGGTTCAAAGAATGAAGCAACAGCTCAGAAGGAGAAGGGCACAAAGAAGGAAGAACCAACTCCTGGGAGGAATGGAAACGGGAGCGGACCTTGGGGACAAAACCAGGATCCAAAGAGAGCACAACATCGTCATCCAGAAAACGCAAAAACGAGGGGGAACAACGCAAGGCCGTAAGTTCACCCAACCGCCTCGCAGAAGTTATGGCCACCAGAAAGGCCACCTTGTAGGACAGAAACTTAAGGTCCACAGTCTCCAAAGGCTCAAAGGGGGAAGACTGCAAAACACCCAACACCAAAGAGAGATCCCAAGGCGGAACCAGAGAACGAACAGAAGGGGAAGTAAGAGAAAAACTACGAAACAGCCGAGACACCAAAAGGCCATCAGAAGCAAGAAAGGAATCGGGGTCCCGGAAGGCCCGGATAGCAGCCCACTGACCACGCAAGGTAGACACAGCAAAACGCTTCTGAAAACCATCCAGAAAAAACTGAAGGATAGAAGACACAGGGCAAGAGGTAGGAGACAAACCAGAAGAGGAACACCACCCCGAGAAAGAAGACCAGTGCTTCGAGTAAGAAGACAAAGTAGACGGCCTACGAGAGGCCTGCATCACAGAAATGATGTGGTCGGGCAGACCACGGACCCCAAGAGACAACCGTCCAACCTCCAGGCCGCCAAGGAGAGGGGAACCAGAAGAGGGGACGGGGACCTCAGAGGAGAGGGGTAGCGGGGTAGAAGCCAAGGGGGGCCCACCGCTAGGCCCAGCAGCAGAGGAAACCAGGACCTCCTCGGCCAGTGCGGAAGAACAGCCACAACCTGAGCCCCCTCCCGCTGAACCTTCAGCAAGAAGGCAGGAATCAGAGGAAAGGGAGGAAAGGCATAAAGAAGCCAAGGAGGCCACCGGAGAGACAAGGCATCCACTCCCCAGGCGCCCACCTCCGGAGACCTCGAGCAGAACAGGGGAACCAGGGCATTGGACCGGGAGGCGAACAAGTCCAGACAAGGAGTCCCGAACCTCAGGCAAATCAGGCGAAAAGTCCGGGGGGCCAAGCATCTCCAGAATAAGGCGTTTTATCCTATCATCATCTACCCCCTTGGCACGCTTCACAGGAGGAGGAGAGGAGCCCCCACCGGAATCCGAGGAAGAAGGAGGCACAGGAGAGGAATGCTTCCTCTTGCGATGGTGTTTGCCCATGACGAAACAACCAAAGCACAAAACAGGAACAAAGGAAACACCACAAGAGCACACAAACACCACCCCCCAGAGCACATATAAAGAAAAATGGGCACACCCCAATTAACCCCCCACAGGGAGGACCGGGATAGGCCCAACACACCGACCTGGATGCAAGGCCCTACCCCCCCACCAACCAACAGGCCAGGCTGGAGAAGAGGGAGGGAGAGAAATACCAAAAGTGCAGTTGCGCGCCAAAACGAAGCACAACTGACCTGCCACCAAAAACGGAAGGTCCAAGAAAGAAGCGGGAAGCAGGGGTGCCGAAAACGCCCAGGACCCGCGACGGGGCAGCAAAAACCATCCGGAGCACCGGAGCGCCCGGAGCCCACCCGGGCGCCCGGCCATTGCAAGGTCAGGCAGTGAATGCGCAACCGCGCATGCGCGAACCACGCATCGCGAGAGGAGGCCGGGCAAACCAGCAACGAGGACGCCCGGCCTCTAGGAAGCAGCGCCGACACAGAAACCCACCGGGAAATGCCGGGAACTGCACCGGGAGCCTCCAGGGACACATCAAAACGCCCTCGCCCCCACAGCACAGAGAACCAGAACGTGGGGGGGGGGTCGGAAAAGAGCGTGCACAGAAAACAGCGCTCATAACCAAGCACCCCTCATGGAAGAAAAACACCCTCGGGCCCCCACAACCACAGAGAGGCCCGGAGGGAGGGGTCAGGGGGGAAAGAACACCCCGAGGAGGGGCGCGCAGAGGCAGACCAGCGCACCCAACCCCTACCTGAAAGCCAGAAAACACAGGAGTCCTGGAACGAAGAAGAAGCAGGAAGACCAGGGAAGCCCAGCAGCCCAGGTCAACCCATCCAAGGGCAGGAGAAAGGGAAGCCCAGCAGCCCCACTCCAAAGAATCACACGAAGGTCCATGGGAGCCTCCCAGAGCCCAGCAGAGGAGGAACCACAGGACAAAAGATGGAGGTAAGTGCCCGGCACCCACCCCAGCGTCTCCCATCAAGTAAACCAGCGACAGGAAACAAAACAGAATGTGCTTCTGGTGGTTGGTAGTGATATAGCACCTGGCAGGAGGGGGGGTGGAGCCTAAAAGCGTTTCCTGTTTTGTTTCCTGTCGTGTGGAATACCTCATGAGTGATGACTAGGTCGAAGACGAGGGACGTAGAGGTAATGGAATTTTATTATCTGTTATATTAGATCTGGAGTGATAGAGTGATAGAGCATGCTCTGGCAGATTTATTTTGATTTTGTACGACTTTAACATAAATGTTTTGAGTGCCCCTGAATAAACACAATAATTTAAGCAGCAAGCACCAAGTCCCCTGTGATTTCGAACTGGTAGTTGAGCTGGAAGAGTATAAGAACTCTCCTGAGCAGCATTAAATGACAATGAATGCCCTTTACTACGATGATGATTGGTGGAGCAAGGGAGACAAGCGAGGGTTCTTAGCTTTGAGTTTTCTTGAACTGTAAATTTTGAAGTCCCTTCCATTTAATTCTTTAAAAAAATGTTTGTTGTGTGTAAGGCTGCTGTTAGTTTCAACGTTACATGTCATTGCTTTGTACCTAGACATCACCTACATACTCCTGAGTGACAAAGCACTCTGGAAAACTCCTAAATAAATAAAGTCATACAATCCTATAGGGACAGGTAGTACTTTTTATTCGGCCCCTCATAAAAGTATAGCCAGATTAGACTACTTCTTAGTCTCCAGTCCATTAGTATCAGAACTAAAAATAGAAATATTACCTCGAGTTTCCTCAGATCATAATCCACTGGTGTTGACTATCTCCCGGAACCACAATATTAGTCACAAAGAGTACTATTGGACATTTGAAAGAGGGTTGCTCAGAGAAGATGACTATGTTTGCAGAATGAAGGTATGGATTACACAGTTCTGGGAGGTAAACAGAGGTACGGCAACTGCAGGCATGGTTTGGGATGCATTCAAAGCAGGGGTAAGGGGGGAAACACTGGCTTATACTCTACATAGGAGTAAAAAGGAGAAAATGGAGTCAGCCAGTAGGCTACAGGATTTAAGGAACCTAGAACAACAGCTTATCCAGCATGTTATAAATCAAGAACCTCTTGAGCAGGTCTTACTAGAAATAGAATTGAAGAAGGCAGAAACTGGGGAAAGATTAGCTAATAAAGCTGCGGCTAATTATTTGGCAAAAAAAGAAAAGTGTTACGAGTTCAACGAGAGGGTTGGACACATGCTCGCAGTGCGTATTAGACAAGACCTGGCAGCTGGGGAAATTAAAGAAATTAAGAATAAATGTGGGAAGGTTGTAACCAAGGTGGAAGAGGTGAGGGAGGTGTTTAGAGAGTTTTATTCTGAATTATATGATCAAGCCGTGAGTAGTAAGGGAGACGAGATAGAGGACTATTTGGCTGGTATCCCACACAAGGAACTGTCCTTGGAAGATAAAGAGACTCTAGAGGCACCACTAATGCTGTGTGAACTACATAATGTAGTATCAAAACTCCCCCTGGGGAAGGCCGCAGGACCTGACCAGATACCGGCAGAATTTTATAGGACGTTTTGGGATACACTAGGGATAGACATGTTGGAAACTTTAAGGCATGCACAGATAGGGGAGAATACACCACAGTCATGGGCTGGTGCAAGTATAGTAGTCATTTTAAAGAAGAATAAAACACATCTGGATCCTGGCTCTTATAGGCCGATTACGCTTATGAACGCAGATGCAAAAATATACTCTAAGGCTTTATCACAAAGACTCAGTAGAGTAATTGAGGGGCTGGTATACACAACACAGCATGGTTTTATACCAGGTAAAGGGACTACGGAACACACAAGGAGAATGATCACCATATTGGATGTCACGGGAGCTTCAGGAGACCCTGCCTCAGCCATCTTTTTGGATGCAGAGAAGGCCTTTGACAGGGTCTCCTGGTGCTATTTGTGGAAAGCCTTGGAGTGGTTTGGGATTGGCCCAGGTTATATACAGGCTATAAAGGCGTTATACGCGGCTCCAACAGCTAAAGTGAGGATTAATAGAGGGTACACAGAGGATATACATATAAAGCGTGGTACAAGACAGGGTTGCCCGGCCTCACCACTGTTATTCGCCCTATATCTAGACTCTTTTTTGCGAAGGTTAGAAGGAAACTCGAACATTCTCCCGATTAGTTTACATGGCTATGCATATAAGACACTTGCATATGCGGATGACGTGGCAGTGGTCACACCGGATCCAGGGTCAGCCATTATTGAAATCGAACAGGAGGCTACACTTTTTGGCACATTTTCAGGGTATTCACTAAATAAAGGAAAAACACAAATAATTAAAAATAACTGGGTAAACTATCATGATATAAGAATAGCACCTGAAGTCACTTATTTAGGGGTGAAGATCACATCCGAGTTAGATAGTTTAGTTGAAATCAATATGAGACCACTGTTGGAGAAAATTAAAACAAACACAGAAAGAATGAATAACTTGCATCTGACCTTAATGGGTCGAATAAATGTCATAAAAATGATAACATTCCCTAAAGTGCTGTATTTACTTAGATCCATACCCCTATATTTTGAAAATGGTTGGTTTAGCAAATTAGAATTGATTTTGAATAAATTCATCTGGGTGAAAGGGAAAACAAGAAGAGCATACAGACATTTGACGGTAGATAGGGAAAAAGGGGGCTGGGGAGCACCAGACTTTAGGCTCTATTATTGGGCTGCGGTATTACAATACAGTAAGGTGTTAATAGGAGGGGGAGGTCTGGAGCAACCAACGGATAGTGAGGTGGGCTTACCTAATGTGTATACCGTATTGCTGGGGGAGGAAGCTGAGAATGGTTTTTTCAATACTACTGAATTCACGTATTTCAAACATACGAGATTTAAGACGTTGAATGCAGTATATAGGGTGTGGAAAGGAGTGGCTAAAAAATTAGGGCTAGGCAGATTTAATATCTATACAAGATTGTACACGAATAGCTCATTGCCGAGGGAGATCTTTAAGGATGCCACTATGTCTGATTGGTACAATAAAGGTATAATGCAGATAGGGAACTTATTGGATGTGCAGGGCAATATCATGCAGTTTGGAGCACTCAAAGCAAAATTTGGACTAGAGCACAATAGTTTTTATAAATACTTACAAGTGAGGAGTTTTCTAATACAAAAACAAGGTGGTCCGCTTGGGATGCAGCACTGCAAAATTATGGATTATATAAAAATAACCACCAAATGTACAATAAGACATCTCTATGCAGAACTGAAAGGAACTAAGTCAGATGAAAGGGCAAAATTTTCACAAAAATGGATGGAAAAATTGGGCTCAGGCTCAGAAATTTTTCAGGAGTCACTAGATCTGGGTAGAACGGTGCTATGCTCGGCAACCCTTCAATCGCAATACTTCAAAACATTATTTTCACTTTACCATACACCGGCTAGAATTGCCCAGTGGGGCGGGACAACAGGAATAACTTGCCCACGATGTAATGCGAGCGGAGCAGATATTGTACATATGTTTGCGCAGTGCCCACAACTATTTACTTTGAAAATGGCGATTGAAGAATTTTTTGATAAAACGCTTAGGATTAAGATTAAGCTTCTAGATGAATTAATCATTTTAGGGGTGGTAGGCATGATGGAAGCTATGCCAGTAGAGTTTATTTTTGTTTCAATAGCAGTGTTCCGCATCTGTATTGCAAGGAATTGGCTGAATAAGGCTCCTCCACTATTTGCAGACTGGATTGCTAGTCTCCTTACTATATATAATTTAGAAAAGGCAATATACGACAGGAAAGGTAGAAGGGCTAAGGCCTTAGGCAAAAAAATATGGCAACCAATTATGACGTGGAAAACTAGTAGGATAAATCTAGAATAGTGCAACAGAAGTTTGATTTGATTTGTTCTGGAGGACTGTCTTTTGGTTTATTATATCTGCTTATGATATGAAAATTTGTATAAAAACAATGAAATGTATATGTACTTTATAACCACCTGAGAAATTGGTACGTGCTGTAATACATACGTTGGAATATGTGGAAAAACTGTGGAAAAATTTAATAAATATGTTTTAAAAAAAAAAAAAAAAAAAAAAGAGGAGACGCTTCTGCTGACTCCCAGGGTTCCTGCATGCTGAAGCTTTCACCTAGCAGCTGATTGGCATCTCCGTGAGGGGTGTCCAGTTCATGACCAAGGCGGGCCCTACACTCTTACCCACCAGATACAGGGGTTCGATCATCCGGAAAAGGGTTTTTTGGCAGAACTTGCATTCACACCCTAGACACACAGTTTAGGTTTGCATCATAGGTATATCCTAGATTGTTATAATATTGCATGCGCCTGCAGATATAAGTTGCCTCAGCAAGATGGTGGAACTCGTCGTTTTATTTACAGTCTTGACACTCACTATAACCTTTGTCTGCTTCTCTCTACTGATCATTGCAGCACATGTTTTCTATACAAGAATCATTTTGGTTCAATAAATATTGAAAATGTAAAAAAAAAAAAAAAAAAAAAAAAAAAAATAAAGTCATAAATAAAGAATTAAATTAATAAAAGGCTTTAGGGTGTATATGGCCAGCCCAAGGATTTTTTGGTTCTGTCTCTTACAGAGAGAATCTTCAGTTTGGAGTAGTTCAAGCAGAGGTACATTTATTTCCACCAGAACCAGACATAGTTCAGTCAATGGTAGTTAGCCAATTTGAAACAGATTTTGATACAGCCGAAATGATTTTATATGGATAATAACAGCGAGATTAAAGAATAGTGCTGATTGCAATGTATTGAATTGTTGCCGAATGAAACCCTTTTTATTAGGAACACTCTCTTCTCTTAGGCAAACTTGGCTTGTATAAAATGTTTGCACGCCCATAATCTGGCATAGTTCGAAAGTATACCTGAAAGGACCGCAGCTGAAATTATACTCTGTAGCTTTAATGTAATATGTACTTAAGGATCATGATACAATTAGTTCCAACACATTTGTTCTGCCTTTTCTTTCAGATTTTCTGAAAGCACCTTGGAGTGTTATACCCCTTCGCAGACAGTACTCTCTGACTATCCCATTAAAATGAAAATTGACTTGTCCGTTCGAGATGCTGGTGTTTATTTTGCATACAAAGTAGACCCTAATGTTGTTGAAATCCAACCAGTCAAATCTTTTCTTAGGTGAGTAAAACATGTTCGTACCACACGGTCATATTTCAATCCAGAGAAAACGAATGTGTCATGTTTCCTATATCTGCTTTCCAACCTCTTTCCACTCAATAGCTCTAAAGGTACATTAGCGACTTTGTTGTGCTTTTAATAATTACAAAATAAAAACAAATCGGCAAAATGCTGTTGGTTTCAGTTGTGCACTTTGTGTGATTCGCTCAATGTGAAGCCCTACAAATGTTATAGTTTCTTTTCTTATCTTAGTTTATTTTCTTAATTTTATAGTGTTATAAAGGCTACTTCATGTCAGGGTATATCATTTTATGTTATATTTAATTGCTTTATGTCATCATGTTTTGTCTCAAATTCTTATACGAAATGTGAAACAAGTCCCGAGGTTAATAAAAAAAGAAACTTTGTTTTCCACTTGGGAAATTGAAGCTCCATATCTGATAGATTTCTCATCTGTGCTAAGTTAGTGTGCAATGAAAACATATGGTGGTTTCAGCAGATGTTCAATATTTTGACATAAAAGTGATTACACTCAAATGTATGTTTTAAATATGTAAAGTTGACCTACTTGAAAAAGCTGCTATTTTAATTGATGGTCGTTCTGCGGGTGAGGGCAGCATAATTATTTAGCGGGTGAGGGCAAGGCAAACAGGGGGTGGTTCAAAAGATGGTGCTCTTGCAACATGCTGATGCTGCATATGTAATACGTGGTTGGCATTTATTAACACTGCTGTTTCCCACCAGTGGAGGAAGCTCAATTACAGCCAATGGGAAACACCTGACGTCTGCCTCCACGCCCCGCATGATGATAATCGTCCCCCAAATAAAAAGGAACTACAGCATGGTGAGTAGCCTGGAATCTGAAGTCATTCTTAGTATTTCTTTTATTTCTCATTTAATTTAAATTAGTCCATCTAGAGCCTCAGTGAGCATCTAGGAGGAATGAAATCAGTCAGTCTATCTTCAGTGCGTAAAGAGCATGGTCATTCAGCCTGTTTGTTTTCAGTATTAGGTCGCTGCACTCAAAGTGCAGGTGATTTACTGTACCAACACAATACTAGAAGTTCCACAACATTTTGGAAAAGCAACAGAAACCGTGCCTGACTTCAGTCTATTAATATAGGCGCCATATAAGATTGTGCATACTTAAAATAAGTTATGTCGTGGCATGTGCTTTTTGAATTTCAGCTCTTTCTAGAACTGTTTTATCTGAAATTCGACATCAGTTATTGATTCTTGTAGCTGTGTTTTTTCTTGGATACCTTTTGCTGAATGAGTGCATCTCAGGCCCTCCGTTTAGACCCTGACTGTGGATTGGACTGTCGACACGGCATTGACAATGACCTTGAGCTATCCATAGGTTATTCGAGACTCGGGAGAACACCCCCATATGATAGTGCTTGACATATAGATTTCCCTGTACCCCTATGGTCGTATTCTGTACTGTGCCAATACTTCTGTTCTTGCTTGTCTGTAAAGAATCCCTTTCATCAGCTAAATCAGTAATACTGGTTTTATCCTTGTTCTTCTCTTCCACATCCCTTTCAATGCCTGATATCTTTTTTAGGTCTCGCCTACGCAGGGCACAAGCGCTGCATAGGAGGGGGCCTTTTACAATCGATCACCACTTTTGCCTAAACGGATGTATGACATTACAACGCATGCTTTTAGCATGCATGCCTTTACAACGCTGTTTTTACAATGCATGCCTTTACAACGCATAGTGCTTTGGGGCGCTGGATAGTGAATAGTTTAATTTACTATTCCAACTCCAGTCCCCATGGATAGTAGGGAAGGTGTTGGATAGTAAATGAAACCTATTTCCTATCCTAGAGATCCCCCCAGCGCAATGCGTTGTAATGGTTTGCGTTGTAAAAGTTGCATCGTAAAGGCACTGCGTGGTAAAAGTTGCGTTGTAAAGGATGTTTCCCGCCTAAACGCGTGCATGTTTTGCAATGCTTTGGATTGCAACTCGTGCACGTTTGGCGTTTCCCTTGCGGGAGCGAGCAGCGGCGCCATCTGTTAGCAATTATTGCGCCTTGCTGCTCACTATCGCAAGGGCAACGCCAGACATGCCCTTAGCATCTACAGGCGACCTAAGCGCGATCAGATTTGTTAATTGCTTCTCTCTCGCGCACCTGCCGTCTCTCTCTGTTTTTTCAATTTCCCTTGCTGGCTTGCTCCCTCTCTTTTCCCCCTTTCTACATTCACCTTGTTTTTTAGGTGGCGTCTGTTAGAATGCTCTTGCGCTCATTGGTGCGCCTAAAAATTGAGGTAATAGCACTTTATGAGGGACAGAAAAAGCTGCATTCATGGCTTTTGGAAAAGCAAAATGACTACCCTTTTGCCGTGTGCCCTCTGTTAAGCACTTTGGGTGTTGTTTATAGAACAATAGTGAGAAAATCTACCCCCAAATAGCAGTTGACGGTTCCAAAGTATGGCCCTCCACCCAGCTGCTCCTCTCACAGCTGGGAATCATCCAACCATGCCCAACAAGACCGGATCTGTTTACACCACCACAAGCCTGGCATACAGTAAGCGGCACCCTGCCCCCCGAATATGTGGGAAGAAAACACGAGCTCCAGTAATAGGTTGACACAGCTGCAGCAGGCTGGCCGTGGACGGAGGCGGGGGAGTCACCACAAGGCCGGCGTGGGAAACCACATCTGTTGAACTATTCTAAAACCGCTAAGAATAAATACAGCCAACAACAAAAGTGGTACTTGCACACTGGGTGATGTAGAAAGAAAGTTAGAACGTCGAAGATCATTCGGTTTCACACACATGATATATCACAAAACAAAAAATATGGGCAATGCGTGGTGGTGAATAAAGGTGCTGTATCTGGCAGGTTTCCTTTACATTTGTGCCCAGGAGTTAAGGCTATGTCGCTTCTCATTTAGGTCACCAGTTGAACAAGTTCCACGCAAGGAACACTCGACATTAAAAAAACAAGCATTGGCATAGCCAATAGGTCTCGCCTTTGGGACTTGCTGCATAACTACATACCCATAAGGTCCCAAAGGCGAGACCTATTGGCTATGCCAATGCTTGTTTCTCTTGGTCATGCTCTCTACATGTGCGGCAACTATAACTCAATGAAGAATTTTTGCGCTGCTTTATTTAAGCAATATTTGCGATTGTCTTTCATTTGGAGTTCTTCCAGTTAATGAATTTGGTATTCATGACACTACAGGATGTGCTGATGTTTGTAGTGTGTTTGGATTACAGTGGTTTCACTACAAGAATACATTTCAAAACACACACGCTTTGTTTTTCCAAGTATTATAAATTAATTTAGGGATTGGGCCAGGACAGAGAGGACTTTTCCTTAAATCAGCCGCCAAACCATCAGTTCCCCTGCCTCCAAACCATCAGTTCCCCTGCCTCCGTATTTCATTTGTAAAATAAAATAATAGTTGGACCCCAACGTTTTTCTTAGCAGCTTGCTGCTGGTGCAAATAAATGCTGGGATGTCGATTCCCAAGGCTGTCTAGTCCTGATTCCACCTCATGTCTCCATAGCTAAATCTTGCAGGTGCTTTTTCATCCCGGCTTCCTCTCATTTTCAATGTTTTCACCTTTCCTTTCCAACCCCTTTCTCCCATTTCTGTAACTTGCTCTGAGTTAAAGTCTAACGGAGAAAAATAGGATGCGGTCCCGAAAAATGAGTCCACCATCTGCAACCACAGCACAAACTAAGAACTGATAACCTCAGTTAGCAGGTTTTCAACAGTGAATTCTCTGCTGGCTTAGATATCAGAAACCACTAACTGGCACCTATACCCCCACACGCTTGTCGACAATAATGCAACAAAGTCCCCTCCCCTTGTTTTGGCTGGGCCTTCTGATGAATATTTTCCCTACTCAAAATCTCAAATCAAGGCATGGTGGACCTATGTAGAAAAAAATCCCCAATGGCCCCCACGTACAAGGTGAAAACGCAATCAGGGTCATTGTTTTTTGTATTTCAGAAATAAATCAAATTTTTGCGGTTTGTTTCTGATATACTCTGTCTGGCCATTATGATGTGGAGGTCAGCCAGCATTAGATTTTTGCTGTAAGTGCTGTTGCCAATTTTGAAGGAACATCGTTAGCAAAAATGATCTCTGCTAATCTGTTAGCATCTATAAATGTTGATGGGTAGTTCCTGTGCCAGCAGGAAAAGGTGAGTTGTACATCAAACTATCATGTTCACACCCCTCCCCCCCATCCACGCACTGAATTTAAAATGGCTTGTTTGGGTGCACGTCTTAAGTAGACGTGGTTGAAATTCTTCGTGTAATTTCCTGCATTTCATTTTGCACTGTTGCACAAATTCCCAAAATTACGCCATTACGCCACATTGTGTAATTTCTAATCCGCTCAGACACAAATCCTTTCACAGCACAGGAACAATGCAAACAAACAGAACATGAATGGCTGTCCACAGATTTTTTGCATTTTTTTGCCCGAAGTGCGTCTTGCATAGAAAATGGAAATGAAGATGCAATTCACACTAAAATATATAGCTAAACAAGAGTTTGCATTTCACTTAATTTTGCATAATGTTTTTGCAATTTCACATAATTACACAAAAGGAAATTATGCAAATTTCGTATACCCTTGTCTTTACTGAGTACTTAATTGGGATGTATAAGGAAGTGAGTTTTACTATGAGGATTGGCTCAAATATTCTCCTCAACCCATTTGGATAAAAGTCTTTGAAGTTTGTATGTGTTTTGGTGAAAGTTTCCTGGAGAAAATGTGTTCTTTGTTCACATCCAATAAAATTCAGTTTCAATGCACTAGGTCAATACAAAATATTTTTGGTAAAGGGGCAGTTGTAGAAAATAGCCTCTGTTTTGAGGGTTCAAAAATTGCATACCTGACAGCTAAAGACTGTATGTTTACAGTCATCCTGTTTTCTGGTAATATTTTTCAACCTGTTATTTGTACAAAAATATTAGATCGTTTGAACAAGCCATGAGAGAGAAGTAAGAATCAAGACATGTGAATGAATAGGGTAAAGGAAAGAAGGTATCATGGCGTGATGCCATTTAGAATATTGTATAGCGCTGCTCTGCCCCCTCGATCTTTTCAACACATTACTGGGAAGCAGAATTGAAAATATTGAATGTAAAAGTAAGGATGAGACTGTAAGAGTTAGGGCAGGAAGCAGAGGGAGAAAGACAGAGCAAAGAGTAAGAAGGTGGAAGATATTTTAGAGGGACAAGTTGAAAAAAAGTGAAAAAGCAATGTGTTTAGCTAATGAAGATGATAGACCCCCTTCAAAACGTGGAGTACAGGCAAGTTTGCTCAGTGTCTACTATTAGTTATGCAACAGACTGGTAAATATTGCTTTTAGAGAAGGTGACAATATCACTGGTGCTGGCGCTGAAACATTTTCTTTAATTTAATCAGCTCAACCCATGACTCACAATAGGGGTCTCCAGCTCCGCACCGAATTCTTCTTCCCTGCTACGGATCTTTGCCACCATTTTAGAATGGATTATCAATCGAAACCATTTCAATAAACATCATTAATTCAGCCATTTAGTTCATTCAATGATGAGAGTTTTAGATAATTTCGAAGACCTTTATTTATTGATAAGAATGTAGTATACAGTTTTGGTCTCTTTATTCAAATTAGTAAATCAGATCAATCTGTTTATAGAAAGATCAAGAAAATCAAATCATGGTTAGAGTCAATCAAGAAAATTACAAAGTGTTCCATGAAGGAAATTAGTCCCTATTCTACTCTAAGCAGATTCTAACCTTTCAGAATCCATGAAGTGTCCTTTTGGAAAAGAGCAAGATTTAAAGGGGCATTGAAATACAATCAGATTTCTATTAAGATGATACTTTCTCCGTTAATTCTCTACCTTCTGTCTATGATTCCAGTACATATCCCTGGTTTATATTTTTTTTAAATTGATTCTCTTCTAAACAAGTTCCTTTGGAAAAATAAAAGTCCTCGAATATCTCTCAACGCCCTTAAGGCTGAGAAGAATTCTGGTGGTCTCAAATTTCCTGATTTTAAATCTTATCATTATGCTTTTTCTCTCAGACAAGCCTCTCGTTGGCTTTCTCCTGATCAATGTGTTCATCCTCCTATTTGATTGAACATTGAAAAATACTTTATAGCTCCTTTTCATTTGAATGAATCTCTTACTTTTACTAATACTATTTTTTCTTTTTACTCTCAAGTTATATCCCATAAACGCAAAATATTAATACCATTTCTTCCGTCCTCATATCCCTCATCTTCCTCATTAGACCAACAACCTATCTGGCATAATCATCTATTACGTAGCAATGGCCGTACTATTTATTGGAAATCTTCGAGACTCAAAGGTTTAATTTGGATTTCACAATTAGTATTAAATAATACTCCGCTATCCTTCTCTGATCTTCAATAAAAAATTTCTTTGCCCTCTTCATGTAAATCTCAATATGACTCACTTCTTCCACCTCTCTTACAATACCTTCTTTCCTTACCGCCTAGCCCCAATATCCCGTCCAAATGCTCCAATCTTTTTCCCTCACTATCTACTAATACACCAGCTTCCTCTTTATATAGAAATTAGTTTTTCTCTTCTGATAGGGCCAAGGGGAAGGCTGAATTGGCTTGGGAAAAGGATCTTGCAGAATGTTGGTCTATCCCATTTTGGGATACAGTATGGCTAAAAATTCATAAGACATCAAGAGCTGCGAATACTTCTCAGACTCTTTATTTTGTTTACAAATGCCTACTTCTAACCCCTTCGAAGTCAGCCTCTTTTTCTGCAGACTCTTCTTCGTCCTGTTGGTCATGCAAAGCGTCTTTAGCTGATTTAAAACATATGCTCTTTGAATGCCTCTCCCTCTCTCGTTTTTGGTTTCCAGTTTGGTCCCAAATTAATAACATTTTTCATACCCAAATCTCTTTCTCCTTATCTAACATCTTTTTAGGCTCCCTGTCTCCTTCCTGGCCACACCCTGCTCCCAATCCCTCACTAATTGACTTGTTATTAGCTATAGCCCTTCATTTAATAACTTCCAATTGGAAACAAGCTGACAAAGTTACTTTCAGAGCTTGGTGGAATGCGATTTGTTTTCATCATAGACTAGACACAAGCAATGTCTCTCCCATATCCTTATCCATTTAATGGCTCCCTTTATCCCCTTATCTAACTGATATAGCTTCCAATTCCGCTATTATAGTTAATACTCCACATGAAGTCAGAAAACCTCCATAAATCTTTTGTTATCTTTTAAACTTAGTTCTAGGTGTATATTTTGATATTACTCCTTTCTCTTTTCAGTATTGTATTTTATAAACCTATGATTATAGTATATTTACTAACGTTCTTGTATATGTAATAGAGACTCAGGTTATGTTAGTACTTCTACTCTTATTGCTTTTAAAAAAAATATTGTAATGGATTTCTTAATTTTCCTCCCCCTCCCCCTTTTCCTTCACTTTCCCCTTCCTTTTTATCACTAATAGGTTTTTGTTTGTTTTAAATGTATAATATTCTTATATTGTGATTTCTCCTATATGATGTTACTTCCTTTTTATGATACCATTTTTTCTTTCAATAAACTTTAAACTTTGAAAAAAAAGAAATAGAATCAGATTGAAGCGGAAGTATTTCCAGAAACTCATGTGGTCTCTTCTCTTAAATCAGCATCAGCAAACAGTTACACTAGCAACTATTCAAAGTAAAGCTAAGAAAACAGTCACAACAGTAGCCACAACCATCAAAGAAATAGACACCCACAAAGTAGCAGGCGACAGAAATCACAGTCAGCAGTAGCTCACACCGAATAGGGTACAAAGTGCTAAGAATAAAGGATGGTCGCTGAAGAATGGCCCGGACCAACTGCCTTGACTGTCTACATTCTAAATTGGAACACGTATATTATCAACATAAAAAACATATGTAACAATCCATGCTGATGTTTGGTCATCTTGAGCCAATCAGGAAGGATCATCCAATGGTCTGCTGCTTCTTCCTTCATTTGCACAGTAAATGTACGAAGTTGTCAAGGTGCTATATACAAGTGTCAACTTAGTTGCTAAACATTCATGTGCATTACCTCCACTCTGAGTTCCCACAAGCACCCTACAGTATCAACTGTTAGCTAGTCAGCATTCCACTGCGTATCAAATTTCCTAAAGGCAGAGACATTTTACTTGTAGCCTCTTTGGCGTTTTGACCTAGCACCTACCTGCTACTTGGCTCCTTGAAACCGCCCTGCGTGCCTGCCCAGTGAGGAGAACGCCAGCGCCTCACTGGACCCGCTTCGCGGGTCCCGCAGCGCCTTTCACCAGCAGAAGCTGCTTGCAGTTGGGAGCTCCTCGGAGAGGAGTGCGGGGTAGGTAAGAGCGTCGGCGGGGCTGCGAGCACAGGCAGGGACTCCAGTGTCCAGGAGTGCCTGCGCGCCCAATTTGCCACACCTGGGCTGCTCTCCCCGCTGGCCACGCCCCGCGCCAACGAACTGAAAAACGGACCCTGCAAGCTGCCTTTTGGGACCCTCTTTGGCGTTTTGACCTAGCACCTACCTGCTACTTGGCTCCTTGAAACCGCCCTGTGTGCCTGCCCAGTGAGGAGAACGCCAGCGCCTCGCCGGACCCGCTTCGCGGGTCCCGCAGCGCCTTTCACCAGCAGAAGCTGCTTGCAGTTGGGAGCTCCTCGGAGAGGAGTGCGGGGTAGGTAAGAGCGTCGGCGGGGCTGCGAGCACAGGCAGGGACTCCAGTGTCCAGGAGTCCCTGCGCGCCCAATTTGCCACACCTGGGCTGCTCTCCCCGCTGGCCACGCCCCCCGCCTATCAGCGTATGAGACTGTTGTATCCTTGCTTATAGGTGACCAGTGCTACCGCTTCGCGGGAGCGCGCCGGGAGAAGCCCGGGACAAGGGCGGGACCGTCTGTGGCCGTCCGGGGACGCCCGAGGACGGGACGGGCCACCCCCTTAACACTTACAACTGAGGCTCGAAGGTAGGATTCCAACACTATGGCATCAATCTGTGATAATTCTAGCATTGTGGGGACCAGCAAAAGAACACTAGACAATTACTTCACTAGGGCCACCGTGGACTTGGACAAAGATGACTCACTATCTGAGCGTAGGATTGAACGTCGCCGCTCTATTGAGTCCTTGAAAAATAGACCACTGATTGATCTGGCATCTACACCTATCCTGTCGGACACTACCACCGACATCCTGAATGAAGATCCATTGTCTCTGGACAAATTCCCCCTACTCCTTAGAAGTACTCCACCGCCCACTGGCCCTCTATTTATTTTTTCTCCATCCAATGTTTTGCCTTCATGTGTTCCCAGTCCAGGTCTAAATGTAGATAATGCATCTTGTCTTCCTTCTAGGGAGTTGCCTAAAAGGCTGGGCAGGCTACCTAATACGTCCAAAGCTCTCGGACCGCCTCCAACTAAAAAGAGGAGGGGGTTAGGTGCTCCCCAAAGGGGGAAGCTTAGCCATTCCGAGTTTGGCAAGTCATTAAAAATTAAGACTACTGGCGCAACTGTAATTAAGGCCCCAGTACCAACTGATTTAGTGTCTAGTGCAGTACCAACCCTAGACCCAAATGTTACATTGCCTGATAATAACGAAGGGAGCGGAATTGGGGTTGCTTCCGTTCCATGCCAAGAAATTTCTCCCTCTACTGATATTGAGCGGAACACTGTTGAGCAGCTGCTTAGGTCCTTTATGCTTCCCATACTGGATATCTTAAAGAGGGTGGAGCACCGACTAGGTAATCTGGAGGCATTGTTTGCTGCCAAAGATAGGACAAGCCTTCCTATGACCACTATAAGGTCTACTATCTTGTCGACAACTCTACCCCAGATTCCAATCGTCTCTGCTCCTATCCTGGCTGCTCCAAACGGCTCTAATAGTGGCAATAACGGAGCCACTAAACCCTCTGACAGCAATATACCGAGATCTGTAGATCCTCCTAAGAGCTCTGCTAAGGCTAATAATGTAACTAGCAAGCCCCCTAGCAACATCCAGCAGAAAAACTTGGTTCCCCAACAGGCTCAGGCTCCTGTGGTAACAGCGGTAAAATCTATAGCCCAGGTTGTAAGAGAATCCCAGAAGGGTGGTGTAAATCCCAGTACTAAGAGTCAGCAACTGGGAAGGGGGAGGTTGAGCTTGCCCACTATAGACAAACAACAGGGTCATAATGTTGAATTACCCGCCCGAGGCCCTACCTTTTGTAGTTGTACTCACAGGTGTCCCCCCCCTAGAAGCAGGCAAAAAGGAGGGTCACCCCCAACTCAAAAATAAGATTCTCCATTGGCTAGGACAAAACAGACCACTCCCATATTACATTGACGGGGAGATAGTCCATGTCAGGCGCTTGCCCTGGCTGGGCAGTAGGGAAAAAAACATAGAGGGAGACATTGTTGTTATTAATTTTAGGAACCCAGAGGCTGTTAGATGTATACTAACAGGGTCCTTTGGGAACCTGAATACTGCTATAGCCCCATACGATCTAACCTATTTTTATCCAAGATCGTATGCGACTCCTGCCCTCTTCCCTGGGGGGTTAGCTGACCCCCACTGTATTAGGAATGTGCACATGCCCTCACACAATAGCTATACGAGCCACTTCCCCAGGCCCCTGTCTACCAGGAATACCTTGGGGTGGAACACAGTCCCTGCGAGTGGCCGTAGTATGCCTCCCGGGGGGCTAGACTACTTGCATGGGAGCAGGAACATGGAGCATTTGATCCCTTTTACCCCACTGGAAACTTCCAACAGATATGGCGTCCTTTTTGCTTTGATGGTTGCGACTGACTTCCCGCTCTTGCTATCCCTCCTATATCTGGCCCAAGTGTGGGTGGAGGGGAGCTAGCAAGGGAGGACATTCTGAGTGGGACAAGGTTCTCACCCACACCCTCCCTATTTGGCACTCCCCCCTCTAGTATACATAAAGCCAACTGCCCCATATCTAGCCACGATACCTTCAATGGACAGACGAGCCCTGAAGTGGGTGACCTAATTATAGAATCTGCCACACCCTCCAATCAGCCAACTGACCAACTGACTTGCAAAAACAGAAATTTAGTACTCCTATCATGGAATGTGGCGGGCTTGGCTGCAAAACTAGACAGCACCGATTGGTGTGATTTTGTGGATAACCATGGCATCTGTACATTCCAAGAAACATGGGCCATGACTACACATCACAGAACGGGTTTTGCTACTTATGCTGAGCTTGCAACTAAGGGACCTAGAGGTAGACCATCTGGTGGTCTGACCATATGGGTGGGTGTCCACCTTGGGTTTTCGGTTAAAAGGATAAACACCAATAACCGTGACATATTATGCATTCTCTTAACTCGCCCAAACACACCCAAAATAGCAATTATCAACATCTACCTACGCCCTGTTCAGGGGGGAGGGGTTTCACAGACTCTAGAGTCCTTAACCGTTTTATTGAACAGCTTCTCAAGCGAGACCAAGGTGTTAATGGGGGGAGACTTCAACTGTCATTATGAGCCACTTGGGGGGGTTTCGCAGATAACAACAGATGAGGATGACGCTTGCCGGATCCCACCCCCCAATGTCTACCAAACCAAAACTTGGACTCCTATGGTCATGCAGCTCACCTCATTGACGTACTCATTCTCGCTCAGAGCCTGTAATGGTCGCTTCCCGGGGGATAGCCCAGGAAGGAGTACTTATAATGGAATGGGCCACTCATCAATAATAGACTATCTCATGGCTAGCTTGTCCCTATGGCCATTGATCCGACATTTCCACGTACATGACCGTTCGGAAAGTGACCACAACCCCTTGGTAGCAGACTTGGATTTACCACCTTCCGATGGGCCGTATCAAGAGGACGATATGGTCTCTAGTAACATCAGGATCATACAGGGTGGTAAAAGAATCCGATGGGCCTCTATTAAGTCTTCGCCAGATAATCTGGCCTTATTGTATAAAAGTGTCACTCCTCAGCTTGAGCGGCTGATAGCACTGCACGAGAGCGTCCAAAATCATGACAAAGGCGCTAAAACCTTAGTTATTCATAAAGAACTAATAACGGCCCTGGCGGATAGCTTTTACAAACAATCAAACCAGTCCCAACGACAGATACGGGACACTAACCCCTGGTATAATCAGTCTTGTAGGAGGGCGAAAACCACTTTAGTTTCCGCTCTTAAGCTAGGCAATAGAACCCCCATTATGATTGCAAGGAATGCCTATAAGAATCTCCTTTCCCATGCAAAATCTGAATGGGAAACAGAGAGATGGTATGCTATTAAACAGGCATTAACTGCGAAAGATGCCCGAACCTTCTGGAATTTGGTTCACACTGGGAAGCCTGAGGGCAAGGCAAAGATTGATCCTAACATTGCTGAGGAAGCCTGGTGTGCCTACTTCAGTGATCTTTATTCTAGTCCTGCTTCCCAAAATAAAGTCTTATCAAGCTCGTCCTTGAGATTGGTCCCCGGTTGTCACCCTCCCTCATTTACCCTGCTGGAAGTTACACTAGCAGTAGAAGCATTGAAATGTAATAAGGCTCCAGGGCTGGATAAGATCCCTGGTGATCTTTTTAGAGATGAGCCGAAGATCTGGGTCCCCTACTTGACCGTCCTATTTAATGCTATTCTTGACGGCCAACAAGTTCCAAGTACCTGGCTGGGGGCTGAAATCATCCCGATCTACAAAAAGGGCTCTCCGTTGGCCCCGTCAAACTATAGGCCAATTAGCCTTATTGACGTTACTCAAAAAATCTATGCCAGACTGCTTTTACAACGCTTGCAAGATTGGATTATTGAGAATAAGATCCTCTCCCACCTGCAAGCAGGGTTTAGAGCAAAAACATAAACTATCGACCAATTACTACGGCTCCAGGTACTTTACTGGAAGCATGTGGTCTTGGAAGGGGGCAGCCTCTACCTTACATTTGTGGACCTCAAATCCGCCTTTGATATGGTGGACAGGAACCAACTGTGGAGCATACTAACTACAATGGGGATTCCTCCCTACTTGTGTCACCAACTTAAAAGACTCCACGAAGGAACCTATGCGAAGGTTCGATATGGCAAATTTGGCCAGCTGACACGAGCTTTTCCAATTGAGAAGGGAGTCAGGCAGGGATGCGTACTTGCCCCTACTCTATTTTCTCTTTTCCTAAATGGCCTTGTTGATGACCTGACTAGTGTAAATAATATTGACGCACCCAATTTAGCTGGCGGTAAATTTCCTGCACTTATGTTTGCGGACGACACCCTGCTGCTTTCAAAAACATCAATGGGGATGCAGCGGGTGTTAGACCAATTCACCGAATTCTGTAAGAAAAGGAATTTGGTGATTAATATAGACAAAACAAAGTACATGGTGTTTAATGCCAGCACAATTAATTGCCCTCGCCCGAAAATGGATGGACGAGCCCTGGAAAGGGTAAATAATTTCACCTACCTAGGTCTGACATTAAATGATAAAATGTGTTGGGATACCCAAATGTCTAAGGCTAATCTAGGGCTTTCTCAGTCCGCGGGGGGGATTCTTAAAGTGCAGAAATCCTGTGTGCATAAAATAGTGAGTGCACCGCTGGAAATATACAAGGTTCAAGCCAGATCTTCCACTCTCTACGGGGCGGAACTCTGGGGGCACCGACCAGCGAGTGAGATTAGCATTACTGAGAACAACTTCATTAGACAGTTGCTCTCTTTACCAAAAAATACTCCACTAATTCCACTAAGGCTGGACTTAAACCTGAGGCCAATTGCAGAAGCAATTGCCTCACGCCCGCTTCTCTACTGGCGTAGATTGTGGAGTGTCCCGGAGCTTGAGTGCTACAGAGAAGAACTGAAGATTGTGATGGCATGTCCAGGTGTAGGGAGGATAAAGTGGCTATCATTTATAAGGGGGCAGGCGTCCAGGATTGGCATGGAGAATCTCTGGTCCAATCCGGAGGCTGCGTGCCAAGTCATCTCGAGGCGAACCCTGGCAGAGACCATAAAACATCATAACTTACAAGAAGCTCTACGATCAGCCAGGCCCTCTAGTCTCACTGATAGCTTCCTAGATTTCAAGAGTGTCTATAGCTTTGAGAAGGAACTAGACACTATAGAACCAGTCTTAGCAAAGAAACTGTATTTACAGTTCAGATACGGCACACTACCCCTGCACTCTCACACAGATAAATGGAAAATGGGTCCAGTCCGCCCTTGCCCAGGTTGTGAGGATCCAAATGAGTCCCTAATGTGTGAATTTAGGAGTTAGGAACTACTTAGAGTTTTTTAGAATTTTAAAATCAGACACTAATGCATTAATAGTTACTGCTATTGCTAAATTTTTGTTTTCCATGTGGTTAACCAGACGGAGAATGATTCGGTAGCAACAAGGTACCCTGATTGTAGTTAGACAACTTGTCTCAGGAAAACTTGGGCTTCCATCGTGTTCTAAATTTTTTTTTAATCTGTGCATACATAAATTATTGTCTTAGTATTTTAATTGTTACTCCATAAACCATATGTTAACCTATTGATTGTATATATGAAATGAGATGTAACTTTTGCATTAGCTTATTGTTTTAAATGTATTTTTCTTCTGTTGTACTTTTATGGTTCATAAACAAACCGAAATAAAGTTTCAAATGAATGAATGATTTTATAAACCTATGATTATAGTATATTTACTAACGTTCTTGTATATGTAATAGAGACTCAGGTTATGTTAGTACTTCTACTCTTATTGCTTTTAAAAAAAATATTGTAATGTATTTCTTAATTTTCCTCCCCCTTTTCCTTCACTTTCCCCTTCCTTTTATCACTAATAGGTTTTTGTTTGTTTTAAATTTATAATATTCTTATATTGTGATTTCTCCTATATGATGTTACTTCCTTTTTATGATACCATTTTTTCTTGCAATAAACTTTCAACTTTGAAAAAAAAGAAATAGAATCAGATTGAAGCGGAAGTATTTCCAGAAACTCATGTGGTCTCTTCTCTTAAATCAGCATCAGCAAACAGTTACACTAGCAACTGTTCAAAGTAAAGCTAAGAAAACAGTCACAACAGTAGCCACAACCATCAAAGAAATAGACACCCACAAAGTAGCAGGCGACAGAAATCACAGTCAGCAGTAGCTCACACCGAATAGGGTACAAAGTGCTAAGAATAAAGGATGGTCGCTGAAGAATGGCCCGGACCAACTGCCTTGACTGTCTACATTCTAAATTGGAACACGTATATTATCAACATAAAAAACATATGTAACAATCCATGCTGATGTTTGGTCATCTTGAGCCAATCAGGAAGGATCATCCAATGGTCTGCTGCTTCTTCCTTCATTTGCACAGTAAATGTACGAAGTTGTCAAGGTGCTATATACAAGTGTCAACTTAGTTGCTAAACATTCATGTGCATTACCTCCACTCTGAGTTCCCACAAGCACCCTACAGTATCAACTGTTAGCTAGTCAGCATTCCACTGCGTATCAAATTTCCTAAAGGCAGAGACATTTTACTTGTAGCCTACGTAATTAAGTCATGAGATTTGCGCCTTCATGCAAGCTTTATTGTTTTAATATAGTATTCACCATTCAGCACTGTGAGTATGTGGTAGCTAGAAAACGAACTAACTATGTTGAGAACATGTAGTTGAGGAAAAGAAGAAATACATTTTTAAAGTCAGTGCATTCTACAGAGATAATATGTTTAAACAAGTCAATTGTGAATCATTTATCAAATAATAATGCATAATTCAGCGTTTCCTAAAGCATTTGTTTATTTATTACAGAAGAACATTAACTGAAAGAAAGAAAGATGGAAGAGGACTAGTCTGGCCTTGTAGTGTAATTACGATAGAAATGAGAGCCTACTGCAAAAATCATGCTATACGTAATTTTGCACCTTTAGCAGATTTCGGATGCCCAAGGCATTTAAAATAAATTATTGCTAAAATATTACTCGTCTGCTTTAGGATGATCATTTCTTCTCCATTTGTGAAGATCTCCCACAAGGGCCTTCAATTTGTTTAAAAAGGTGTTGGCAGTTTGTTTAACACCTTCCATGCTGGTGACGGAACCACTCCGTCACCAACCTCGGACGCGCTGTGCTGGTGACGGAGTGGTTCCATCACGGCCTGCCCGCCGCGCCTGCGCGGTGCTGATTTCGCGCCTGCGCGGTGCATTCTATTGAGCGAGCGGGGCCATGACGGAACCACTCCTTCACAAGCACAGCGCGCCCGAGGCTCGTGACGGAGCGGTTCCGTCACGAGCATGGTAGCGCCGCGCGACCCCCCCCCTAGTGCTGCGGCAGAATTACCGTCGCAGCCAAGGGGTTAATAAGACTTACCAACAGACGGTGAACACCTCTGAATTTAAAATCTTGTTAACTTCTTGAAGTTGACTTGGGGGAACTCGAATAACTTAGCAAGGCAGGAATTTATCCCAGAGATTTCTGTGTGGTGTAGAGAGTCTCACAACATAATGTTTAAACCCAGTATATTAGTTGTATCCTAGAGAGAGGCTTTTTTCTTTCCACACACTAGAGTAGTTTATCTATAATAGTAGATATTTGAGACTTTTGAGCAGTTGTTGACTGCAGTGGTTTAAGTCTGTACTATCTGTATTTTTATCACTCAGAGTAATCATGATAATGAATAAAGTTTACCATTCTGCATGCAAGTTGTCCTGGTTTCTTCCAGCATTCTTCCAATGCTGTGTCATGGGATTTCACTATGTAGTGGTAATTTGTTAGTCCTTTATTATTTGGAGTTTTGGTCAATATTGGCAATGTTTAAGAATATGAATGACATGTCCGCTGGTTATCACACAAATATCTGATGGCAGGCAGCTCGGCAGAAGTTTGATGGTATTACTGCATGGGCATTGTCTACTACATGTAAGGTAGAGGTCATCTGAAGCCCGACTGCTGGTCGTCCAGGAGATGGTTAGCATTAATATGATCTTGGAGTTGAAAATAGATTGCTTTCTCAGTGATATTGCACTTTTCAGTATTCTAGCTGTACTTCAGCTTGGATGTTATACAGGATTTGGTAGCCATAACTTGAGTGGTAGATTAAAGTGCTTAGCGCACATATGAAATTTGAGCTGATGAGAGCATGACCAGACTAGGAGAGGGGCTCTTAGTCAGACATCTGAAGGTTTGAAATTCGAAACAAAAGGGGGTCAAGACTGTGGTTATGCTCATAGATGAGTTTCTCAGTTACTTGCATAAATAGATGTGTTGGTTTATCCTCTAAAATCTGGCCCAACCTTAGTCCTCTTCAGCATATTTACAACTGCTTGATATTAAAACTAGCTCACAATGAGACTCTTCCTCACTCTTCAGTCTCTGAGACATTGTTGTTAATGAATCTGGAGGTAGTTTAACTGTCCATTGTATCACAGATGACAGTTTGCCTAGACTCAGATTTTTTTAACACATACAAACTAATAGAAATACTTCATTGTTTTGGTAGGGTCACTGGTGTTAATAGTGGACTGACACTGCTTTGACCAGAGGAAATATCCTAATCTAGTTACCCTACTCAGTATTTTGAGTGGACGTTGTGTTTCAGTTGAACCTCCTCTACAATGCCAAGCACAGATAAGATTTCAAATGTCTTGGTTGATGAATTGTTCACCTAAAGCGTGGCTATTGGTACTGCATCCACAGTGTCACAAGTATTAGTCAAATATATAATTTCAAAGTGACATATAGATTAATAGGTAAGTCAAAGACACTCCAACCCATTAATTAGTTTAGCTCATTGTAATCAGCCAGGAATGCAAAACAAAGGGGCATATTTACAAGAGAATGGCTGAGCACTATTTTAAGCTAAAATTGCTAATGCCGCGTTCTGCCATTCTGAAAATGCAAGGATGCGCCATATTTACAAAAATGCAGCGCACCTCTGCATTTCCTCTAGCACTGGCGCTAAATTTAGCTGCTTAGCACCAATGCGGGCACCCTTGCACCATAGTGGATGGATGGCCTGTGAGTGTTTTCTCAGTAGTATGCCAATAGCACCTGCATCATCTTCCTAGATCCCAATACGCATCAGTGGAAAGTACGGCATGAAAAGTTAACCCCTGGCTGATGTGACTTAGCACCATGGTCCCCTCTATCAACTTTAGAAAGTGAGCTGTAAATCCTTTTGCCTTAATGTTTCCAGCATAAAACTTCAGTTCAGCGTGTTGAGTGCGTTTTCTGCATCAAGCAGAAGTACTGCTGTAACTATTACATGTATTCGTTGCCAGTTGTCATGAATGTATAAAATCTGTTTTGAAGAGTGAGGATAGTAAACAATTCAAACTCATTTTCTAACATACCTTATATAAGAATGGTAATGATTGCCCCATTTGAAAAGAGGAAGGCACTGCCCCTTTAATATGCCAGATGATTAAACAGTTCTGTCACTTGGGATATAATTTTTTAAGTAAAATGCTTATTAAATTCAACAGATATACCAATGTTTGATACATTGCTTTCCTAACATCTTGTGCAGTGAATTATATAAGGATTGCCTCTCTTTTGTTTGATAATTTAGAGATTTCCTGTTCTAAAAGTTATGCTTTAGTTTATGATTTGGCAGTATTATTTTTGTGGTGTCAGTACCCTGATTTCCCTCTTTATATACCCATTGCTCATATTATTCATATTATTCTAGTTAATTAGTTTCTGCTGCTTATAAGAGGCCAACATTTTTAGAAGTTTTTTCACATTTAATTCTTGCCCCTCTCTTTCTGCTTAGAACAGTTTTAGGTTCTTAATTTCTCAGTTCCTTTTTCAAAGTATTATTGAACTCTTGGTAACTTGTGCATCAACTGCACTTATATCTCTAAGTTATAACACACTTAATTATTAGAAATGATGACCTATCTCATTTAGCAGGGATGAACAAATGAGCTAATCTCATGGGAATGAAATCTGTGACAAGTATGTCTCTGAATGGGCACTAAACCCAATGAGACTTTAGTGGCAACCAGCTGCCGAGACACCCTCCTAGCAATATTAGAGATTGATTTATCAATGGTGTTTTGCTGCATGCAATAATTGAATGTATTGGGCAGTGTAGTTGATTTCCCGTTCTCTGTTCTGTTTATCAGCACTTGTATATCTATTTTAGCAATTTCAATTTTTTTGTTCGAAGAGCCCAACATTTTGTATTTAACTTGTCTGATCTTAGCAAACCTTATTAATGAATAAATTACATCTTCTGGGAGTACCTTAAAGTAATAACTGACATTTTATTTTTCAGTATTATAGCCAAAATGTGTTTCATCTTTTTGTTGCAAGATATATTTGGTGCTCTGTGTGCTAGCCTTGAATGTGTGCACCACTCCCCTGTTTTCAGTACCTTTACGAATAGCGCAGCCTATCATGTCAAAGAGTGTTATCCTTCTGCATAATGTGTGATCAGAGATAAGTAGGTCATCTCGGTGATGATGGTACTCTTGTATTCCATTAGTGCTTGAATTGCTAATTATATCAATTAATTGTGAAAAATATCCATTGTCTCCTACAATCTGTGAAATGATAAAGAAATGGCCAGTGGAGTGCTACTTGAATCTGCCAACAAGTTCCTAGTACTTCCCTTATCATCCTCGTATAGCTGGTACCACAAGCAAGCAACAACACCTTAATGTGTTTTTTGTGCAGTTATTTGTGGAGCAGCAGCAGTGTATCGCATGCAGAAATTATTCTGGTGAATGTCATTTATGTTTGTGTAAAGGTGGTTGTATGTTTTCTGTTTCAAATGTGTGCACAGAATACATGTTTAGAGTCTGCGAAAAAGAATGAACATTCCAAAGTTATAGGTGCTCCCTGCTTGACAGAATCTTAATTATCTGGGCCCAATATTGAATTTAAAAACAGGATTTCGTAGCTAACATTTTTTAACTACTAAAGACATCATATTTTTGAATTGCTAAAACCAATTGCGAGCTAAGAATGTCATGTCGAATCACATGGCAATTAGGGCATCCAAAATTAGATTTTCCTGGACCTTACCAATCAGTCGCATTGCATCACCTCGAAAGGCTTTATTGGATTTGTATCTTCCTCTAAAAGCATCTTCCTCGAAGGCCTGCCCGCTGAAGGATCGCCTGTGTAAACCAATTTGAACAAATAGCCACAAACAAAGTTAGAATACCGCCGCTATTAATTTAAAAGACATCAGTAGTCTAGAGTAGATAACAAGTGCAATTAATTTACACCAATCAAATAACCTTAACGATTGCGGAACCTGAAAATCGAGACATTGGAACCATCAGACTAGAACTGTGTTGCAAATCCCCACTATTCATCAACAGATTTCTGTAATCGGTTTTCACAATTCCCAAATTTCTGATTAATGGTTCAAAAAAAGTGTAATGTGTTTCCGTTAATAACTCATTTAAGAGAATAATCCGGGCTAACTGTTTTATTTTAAATGACTTGTTTTGGGATACAGAGAACTTTCTTTTCCAATAGGAAAATGAAATATTGTTTTCAAATGTAGGTAACTAAATTTCAAAAGTCCACCAATTTGTAGGTTTTTTAAAGGAAATCTGGGTACTGCGGAGGATAACTGTTTTTGTTGGTCTTTCATAAATAATATGTCTCCTACTGTGCAATTTTTTCAACAGGAATAACTCTACATTCCAATTTCTTACTATAGAGGTGTTGTGCACGTAGCCAGAGATGACGACTGCTTCTCCTTTTTCGCTGCTTGAAACTTATTTGATTTGATTTTAAAAATAATTGTTCCCTTAGTTTTTATTGGCTTTGTTAATTGTTCTTTTACTTTTTATCAACCATTCTTTAGTAATATGCTGAACTTGCGATTGTTCCCCGCTTTAGGCTGTGCAGGGCTGGCGGACGGTCTTTTCAAGTCCGTGCTGCTCTGCTCTGGAACTCTTTGCCCCCGGCGATCCGCGCCCTTGGGGATCTGTTTTCTTTCCGCCGTGCGGTTAAAATGTTTCTGTTTCCCTAGTGCCCTCCTTTTGTTTTGTGCTGTCTAGTTGTGTTATGCTGCTACCTTGTCGGGCGCCAGGACGCTCCTTCGCTGGAGCATCTGTGCGCTTAATAAATTCGCATAACATAACATAACATAACACATTTTAAACGAGATTGGCCTTTTTCAGCGGTAAAGGCTGTGGGATACCTCTTCCTATGATGTCATGGGTCCTTCGTGTCCAAGCCATAATCTATGAATATACTGAAATTGTGTTACTGATTGGAAATGATGGAATTATAACTTATTTACTTTTGTTAACCTGGTATTATGTTAAAAATTCCATTTCTCCTTTGGAATTAGCGATGGCATGCATTCTTATGTTAATCCAGGGTGTTGTAACTCACATTAGTCCTTTTCTTGAAAAAAAGTGGCGGCAGAATTACAAAGAAAAATATTCTAAAATGTGTTCCAAGGAAGCTGGGTTTTGTGTGCTGTTGTATTTATGCTTCCCTACCAAGAATGGCATATGTGCACCTTTTCAAGTTACTGTAGAAAATACGGCTAGCAAAGTATAGAGACCTAAAGGTGCAAAGAACTAAATTTGGCATAATTTGTAGTGGAATGATGCGTTCTGTCATGGATCTATAACTCTGGTTTTAATGCCCTTTGTTCTTCGGAAAATATCAGCTTAAACTACAACTTTTTTTTCAAATTGATTTCAGACAGCACAATTTGCTCTCCCTCCAATCAGTGATTACTAACTACAGCCAAATGAAACAAAACACAAAGAATATATTCCCACTGTGAGAATCTGGGTGTTTAATTTGAGATGGCTAGGTAGCCTTATCGTGAAATATACTCGCAAAACCTTTATTGGCTGCCCATCCGGAAGCGGATTATGTTTAAAGCGTTGACCCTGGCTCACAAAGCGCTTTTTGGCTCAGGAGCAAGGTATTTACAGCGCAGGCTCGTCTTTTATCGCCCGGCTCGATCTCTGCGGTCGGAATCTCAGTTTTTGGCCGTGGTCCCTCGAGTGAGGAAGGCCCGTACCGGGGGTCGCTCCTTTAGTTTTAGGGCCCCTCAGTTGTGGAACACCTTGCCTTTGGCCTTGCGGCGCACACCTAATCTGCTCCTGTTCAGGAAGAGCCTTAAGACCTGGCTTTTTAACCTTTAGTAGGTCTTTCTTTCCCCTGTTTGTTTCTGGTTTTATGGTGTTATGTTTTTTTACACTGAGCTGCCGGGACACTCCTATCGAGTAGCCGTGCGCTATAGAAATAAAATTTAACATAACATAACATAACATTGGGTCCTCTCATGCTAATTTTTAAACCTTAATCTCAACCCTGGGTAACTGTGGCTTTGAGCAGCAAGGCTTGGACATAGGAGCTTCATGTAAAGCATTTAAGAGTACCAAACAACGAAATAAGAAAGTCACACAACATAAAAGAAACACAACACAGTTTATAAAAGTAGATTGTATTATAATGAATTTTTCGAGTTCTTAATGAGCAAATTCCACCCGAAGCTTCTGCTGATACAGATTTTTAAAGAATGTATCACTTTTCATTTTAACAGCATACAGGCACTGGTCAACAAAAACTTAGCAGACTTCTCTATAGTTTGAAACATGAGTTTGGTTACTCCGGCCCGGCTTGGTTGGGTAAATCCTACTGGATGAAGGTCTAGGGGACCAGTAAGGATACCATGGACAGTTAGCTGGCCACTAGAGCATTTTCTACACCAATCCCAGCCTTTACAGCAAGACCGCCATAGACTACAAGAGAGTGGTACTTATGCTGGGGATGCAGGATGAAAAGATGCTCAAAGATGCTCCGGTTGCAGTGTGGTAGACGGGGGTGATTTTGTGGTGCTTCCTCGGTCCACGGGTGAAGTGGGGTGACTTTGTCTACAGAGGTCGGGGTCCCATGAAGTCCTCTTTTCAGGGGTAGAAGGCAGCGGTAGGTGGCCTTTGGATCTCCGGATACAGTGGTAGGAGACACATCCTTTAGTGGGGGCTAGTGTCCTTCTTGGGCAACCAATCCAGGCTCTGATGGCACTCCAAGATGTGCCTAACTTGGGTGCAACTTTTGATCATTGAGGATTGGTCTCTTGGGGCACCCTGCAGCAGCTAGCAGTAAATCTTCTCAAGTGGCTCGCAACTTGCCGGTGTGGGCATCTTCACCTCTTTTGTCCCTAGAGCTGGTTACAGGAGATCAACAGACTGATCCTTCAACTTGTTGCAGGGATTCTGCTCAGGAACAGAACTATGTATTGGACCATAGATCATCAGCATGTAGGGACTGAGTCACCATACCCATCAGCATCTAGGGGCCGAATCCGACTAGCTCATAGTACCTCACTTGCTCTCTTAACCTTTCCAGATAGACAAGTGATCTGGCACCCCAGAACACTGTACTCCCGACCCTCTCTGGATTGCTGAAGCAGGTTACCCCTTTTAGCTCTCACACTTGAACTTGTCCACAATAAATAGAAAAGAGACACTAAGAAAGTTTATAATGTTTATTTAAACTATCCTGCTCTAATGTACAATAGTTGCACCACAACTAGCCAATAAATACATGTCATTTATGTCATTAGCATAGCTATTAGACCATATACAATAAAGAGTCCTGCCATATTATCTGACAGATTTGCCTTTTCCACCCTCACTACTAAGGCTAAATGATTATATAGTATAGTTCTCTAAGCATAGCAACAGACTCCATACCTTAGCATTCATACATAGCTACTCTACATCCCAGCTGATGCAGCTCTCTTGTCTCAGGACCTTTGCACTGTCTGCCAATCTCCACTCTCTGTGTGTTTAGAACGACATGTCCCGGATTATATGAAAAAACTTGTTTTTAGAAACAGCAGCTGGGTGTTTCTATTATCTCTAGGTGCTAGTGTCCGAAAAGCAGTGTTGTTTAACCTGCCTTGGCTGTGCAGACAAAATAGCAGGAAAAGGACAAAAATATGTGCTAAATATATGTGAAAAAACAACACAAAAACAAGCGCGTGCTTTGGTAACATGTGTAAAGCAGAAGCGGCCTACAATGTGCATAGTTAGGCTTACATAGGGAAAATGACAATATCCATATAGGAAGCCCATGACAGACTCACTTCTCTTGTCAGGGGCTGAGGATTAACATTTCCCCAAGCTAGGAGCCAAAAGCACAGTTCAAACTTCACTAGTCCAAAGTGCAGCAGGTGCAGTCCAACAGATGGTACAGCCTCTCTTTGTGCAGTTCCAAGGGCAGCAGGACAGTCCATCTTCAGTCCTTTTTCCAAATCCAGGGTGATTTAAGGGTCTAGGGTGCCAGGGGAGCCCCATTTCTGAGTGGACCAAATGGTCACTAGCCACTGGGAGCTCAGTTACCCACCCTAGAGGTGTTGCTACCTGGGGCTACAGGCACACAGAAAAAAAGTTTGGGGACAGGTTTTCCCTCTCAGGTCCTGTCTCCAGGTAGTCTGTGGGAACAAAGGGCAGCTCCTCAGGGGTGTTATCGCCTTTGCCCATCAAAGCTGGTTTTACCTTTGAAGCTCACCTTTTGGGCAAACACTCCCAGTGGCTTCCTGTGAAGGGGAGGTAACACCTCACCCTGTGGCAGGCTGTGTTTGATCCTAAGCCTGGGAATTTACACTACTCGCCAGGCTGGCAGAAACTGTCTGTGGGTTGTAGCCTGTGTGAGGCTACTGGACCACTGGGGCACAGTATGGGCACCTTTCTAAAAGCTGCCTTACTTTAATAGTGACAATAAATTCAACCTGGGCATCAGGTTGGGTTCAATGCAATGATTATTGTGTTACCTAACAGGACCCAGTTAGGTAGCCCCATTCATAAGGCAGCCAGGCTGGGGTGCCAACCGGTAACCCTGTGTTAGCCAATAGAGCTACTAACTTTTCCACAGCAAAACGACAATGTGTGGGGTTTTGCTGAAAGGAGATATCTTAGCATACATGTCCCACTTACTAATATATAGCTCCCTACCTTCAGACTCTCTAGGCCTTCCATAGAGTTGAGATCACATTGCATTTGTGTAATATGTGGCACCCTCTCTTGTTTATGCTTTTATAGACTATAATGATGTCCATCTATAATAACAATAATGTCTATATATGGCAAGTACACAACAACAGACATAAGTCGCGGGTCACTAATGGCATTGATGGCAGGGCAGGGAGGAGCAGTTTACGAATGTTTCTAAGTCTTAAAATAGAAACTATCCCTCCTAATAAATACAATTTATGAACTGAAATGTTTCAAGTTCTAAAATTATTTATCGTTTTCAATTTTGTAGAGTCTTTACTATATTTTTACAATACATCTGTTGCACGATTTGTATGTCACATACTTTGATGGATTGGCTCACGTTCTAACTCTTAGGTCCAAGTCAGGCCTTGGCTTGGCTCTCCCTAAGCCGCTTCCACTTATGAACACAGCAGCAGTCATCGAGATCTTCCATAAACAGGGTTTTTCGCTCCAATGTATTTTGGGTATTTTTGCAGAATTGTGTTTTATGTTATGCGTGTTGGTTAGTAACTGAGTAACAATATCATTCCAGGCATGTAAGCATCACTCTGAAACAGAAATAAGCTGCTGTTCGACGCCTTCTCTGAAAGCCCTAAGTCTGAAGACCCCGATTGCAGCGCAGGTGTTTTTCATTCTTGATGGATTCACCTCTGAGACCTTTGATTTCCTCTACGTGGATGATCCTGTTTTCGAGACTTTTGAAAAGCCATTGGTGATTTCTACAGGCAGCAAAAATGTGCTGGAAATTAAGGTAAGGCATGTGTTTGTCAGGTTCCTGGCTTCCAGAGGTCACTATGAGTGTTTATTTCCTTGTAGTAAACAGCAATTTGGAGACACCGGGGCGTGTCTTACATAGACGTTTCTGAGAATCTGTCAATACCTCCTACTTACTCCTAGAATTCAGGGGTAAGCAAGGCCTACTACCAAAGTAAGTCATTCTGACTCATAATAAGATCTCATATCATTTTAACTTCACACAGTCTGCCAGCCTGGGAGGAACTTTTGCGGCAGAAATATTCCTAGACTATATATTATAATGCTTTGCTTTGTTTAGTTGAATCATTGAATCTATAACTCTCCCGTGTAACTGCTGCTTTTGCTCAAATGTGCGATTTAAAGTAGGTTTTTTTGTCTTTTCTTCCTGCACATGAGCTGCACAAGATATGTTTACCATATGCAAATTGAGATGTTAAAATACTACTGAAAAGATGTTTAATTATTGTATTCCTTAGTGATTAACCTGATACTTAGACATGGGAAAATATATCTGTTCAGTAGATACAAGAAAAGCTAATGCAAGTTATTGATACTTATGAACACTCGACCGTCGACTCGACAGGAAGTAACAGGTGCATTTAAAAGTGAATAACATTTTCATAACATATATAATGCATACCCAAGCCTTAAAATCTCCACTTTCCTTTGTTTGGTACATCAATGGTAATATTAAACGCATTCAAGAAATATAGTGGCGGCTCCTCTTTGCAGTTTGTGCAATTGGGCCTTCTTGTTGAATCTTGGACTAGCGTTAACTCCAGAGCCTTGGTAGCACAGGAGCGACTGCTAGCACCAGCTATACGGAAGAGCCGGTCCACCATGAGTAATACCTGGGGCCAGACGATAGATAGGATACACTGTCCCTGTTTGCGCCATGGTGCACCTTTAACAGGGTGCGCCGGGTGCAACAGGGACAGTACACTCAGTTACATATAAGGCACTGCCCGCAGGGCGGACACGAACTCACAGCTGCCCTGGTGGCAGAGAATTAGTGAAAGGCAGGCCAGCTGTCTGAAGAAGCCACTCCGTCTTCCACAGTGCGGACTGCAACTGCCTAGCACTTTAAAGGGTGACAGAGATTCCCTGGCTGGCAGGTGCAGTGAGAGATGACAATGGGTGACAGCACTACCTACCCATCCCAATTTTGCCCTCTTCAATATATCCCACTCTACCCCAATCTACCTGATTCTACTCTAGTCTACCCCAATCCACTCCACTATGATCCACTCTACCCCACTCCACTACAATCTACTGCACTCTAATCTACCCCATTCCAATCGAGTACACTCCCCTCCAATCTGCCCTACTCCAATCTATCCCACTTCAGTCTCCCACACTCTACCCCCACTCCAACCTAACACAATCTATCCTACTCCAATCTACCCCACTCTAACCTAAATCAATCAACGCATTCCACTCTACCCCAATCTACCACACTCCAATCTACCCCATCTCACTCCAAGCCACACCCCTAACCTTTAGCCATGCCAAACAGCAGCCACACTGGTGAACAACATGGCTAAAACACCTTGCCAAAGCCAACAGCTCTCACATATACTTTTGGCTTTGCCAATGCTTGTTTTACAGGTTCGCCCTGTTTTGGCAACTTTCGTACTCTGTATTAACCACGTCACTTATCTCTTAAAACCTTTGCTTGTTTACTTTAGCTGCAAAGGCGCAATTGTGGTAGTTATTCAAGAATCATTTTGACATTTCAGATTGGTCAGAGCCCCTCAGTTCCTTTGGGGATATGGCCAGAAGTCATTAGTATGGAGGTGTGGTGGGTGTGACGCTGTGCATATTGCTATTAAAGGCGAGGAAAAAGATTCCCATTGATGCACTTCGTGGTGTGTTTTTAAAATAATTTGTAAAAACATATTTCTTACATCGATTTTAATAAAGCACTGTTTCAGTATTGACGTGCTGCATTAATAAAAACCGTGCACGTGCTCGGTGTCTGAAGTGGAAATATTGTTATGCTGAAATATTACAGAGCTTGGCTGTGTGCTTATGAATGTATTGCTGTATGCCACCAGACCAGCACTATAGTATTGTTTATTAGCCATTGGGAGCACAGCCATTGAAGGTGTTGGGCCACGACTGAGTGTGTGAAGGAATCGACAGATGCTGCCATCCTGCAGTCATTCCTGTGCCACTCAAATTGGCATTACCTGGTGTACTGAATACCTTCTGGGAAAAGGTGGTGGCATCACATGTATGTACAACACTGTTAAAGGAGTGAAAGCAGCATCCACAGGGCTGTGAAGCACTGTTTCTCAGTTTGGCCCATTAGTTAGTTAGTTATTCGTTGTATTTCTTGTTTATGCGGCTGTGTTCCGTGTGTGGTGCTAACTTTCCCATTCCTTGATTCGGATCCCCTCCCCGAGGGTTACATTCCTGTTGCCCATGCTCTGTGCAGTAATTAAGCAGGCCGCACATAAACGAGATGGCGTCCTGCTTGAGGGAACAATGCACTGCACTAACACTGAGGGCCCTTTATTATCTCTCCTAATGAGTTACAGAAGGGGAAGCAGCCATCGCCGTTTCGCTTTCAGTAAGAACTAATCTAGTGTGGCATTTCTTTGTCAACAAGTGACCGCGGATCCTGATTCGGGGATTGTGCGTGGTTCCTAAAATTAGAACAAGATGTTTGGTGCCCTGTCAAGGGTTCTTTGGGACTTCGTGAAGAGTGCAAACGTTGAACATGAAGCTGGAAAACACTTATGTGAACGCTCCTAAGTCAAAAGGCCAAACTTTCTCTGCATCATTTTTAGGCACCAGTTCCGGTGCCTTGCTAAAAACTGAACCTGTGATCTTCTTGATCAACTCTGACGCCCCTTGCCCTGTGCACTTGTAGACTTTTCGCCCCACCGCGAGCGATGTCTGCATTGATACCTGTTGTACACACTCGCTCAAGAATGTTGGGTTCTACAATGTTGTCTGTAAATGACTTTTCCAAGCATCAAACAACAAGGAAGTGCAAAAAGATAGGAGCTGGTAATGGGAGTTACTGGCACGTTCACAGGGCTCCTGTGATGCGCCTGAGTAGATGCATAATGGAGCATGGTAGCATGCTCCATTATGCATCTACTCAGACACCCACTAAGCTCCCATATGCCCAGGGCTTTAAGTGGGGGGGCTGTGGGGGACTGAGCCCCCCCCCAGTTTTTTTGAGGGGCCTCAAAAGGGGGCTCTAGGGGGCTCTATTTTCGGGCCTCAGAGGTAGGGTGAGCAGACGTCTTGGTTTTTTGGTTTTACTAGTGTGGGTAATATGTCTTGATAGTAAAATACTGCCAATTTCGTTTTTCACTATTGAAAGGCTATCTTGCCCATAGGATAACATGCGGAATGCTCTGTGACATGTTTACCTACAGTTGCTGTGATTGCTGAGGGAGGGACTGTCTGTTGTGTGCTGTGTCCCCCTAACTTGAAGAGAAGCTGTGCTGTGTACTTTGCCCCTCTTAAGCCTGCCTGTCTCCAAGGGCCTAAGAAGAGCTGGGAACTCAGGGATACAAAAGTTCTCCAGCACCCACCCTTCCAGCTGCTGTGTGGGTCTCTGTGCTATGCCTTCGTGAAGCTGCCCTCCTGTGAAATCTGTCTCGGTGTGCTCATCGGCACACAGCTGGGGCGTAAGGTCATGAGGCCTGCTCTGCCTCAAACGTGATCTTCCCCAGGATCGAGTCCCTCGCGCTCTGTGTGTGCGGATTAACGCACCGCTGAGGAACTTTGTAGCGTCTGCTTTGCCCCAGAGCGCTGTGTGCGCATTGACTTCACCGCCGCCCCTCGAGCTGTGTTGTGTGCCTGAGGCCGGGTTTGCCGCTCTGAGAAGGAGCCTTGAAAACACCCTGCCAGTATTCACCACCACCGGCCCGGGATCGTCATTTCCAAGCCGCGCTCGGATTAGTCACAGCAGTGAGGTTTTCCCCCAGCAACGAGGAGGTTCGTCAGGTGGAGTTACGTTGCGTCTGGAGAGGCGGGAGGCGTCCCCTAGCAACCTGGGTTACCTCTCGCTCGTCATCGAGGAAAGGAGCTGCCTGAACCTGAGGACGAGGCGCGTACCATAGGCAAAAGCGGCTTCACCAGAGATCAGCGCGGACCGCAGAGCCCCCTTCACATCCTAAGGTAACCGGTAACCGGAGTTTGCACAGGGGGGGAGATTATGATCACACACGCTACCGGCGGGCCTGCCTTCACTTTACAGGTCGCCCCGTTGCTACTTACGTGTCAGTGGTGTAATGAAGTTTGAGGGGGCCCCTCTGCAAAGTACCTGGAGGGGGCCCCCTCTGACCACATTCAGGAGCTTGGGGAGTCCTGCATCGTGGGGGCTGCGGGGGGCCTTTGTTACACCACTGGGGAGAGATTCATATTAAAGACTTCTGGACTTTAGCCCAATAGCTGCCTTCGCTTTCCATTTTATAATTTAGTTCACATTTGGTTGGCAGCCCTCGCAGTTGCTCATTGTCGCCCTCTCTATTTCTTGGGTCACTGTTAGCACCTCTCCTGCCATGCCCCTTTGTAGTGGGTCCTACAAGTGTGTTTGCAGCAGTGCTCCGGGTACTTCAGTCAGATTCCTGGCACCCCCCCGGGTAACTGTTGTACCACTCACTGCTGAAACCAGTATGGCTTGTTTCATAAGGAATCTATTCCTTGTTATATGCCCAGTAATATCTGTACAGCACCTGCCATCAGTCCTACAGCCTGTCAGCTTACCTTCCCTTGTAACACCAAGACAGGGGATGCTGTCTCTTGAAACAGAGCTGTGCAAAGGAGGTGGGCTCCAGTTTGCCATTGCTCTTCTGCTCCCATTTCCTGGTTCTCTAAAGACAGAGGGATTCTCTTTCTCACCTGATTTCTGGGCCTGTTGGCACTTTCCATCCTGTGCATTAGTGCAGAGATTGAGGGATGGCACGGGCTTTCAGTGGATTCATGAGTCCGAAATTTGACAGCAATTCATGTTAGAATTATTCCCATCAGCTTGTTGGTTGTTGTGGCTGACTCCGTAAATGCAGCGGCTACGCCCAGTTGTGGGTACCACGCTCAATTGTCATAGGAACCAAGCTATACCTCTCTGATGAGACCTAAGTACCTTCTGCTGACCCCATCTCTAGTTACACATTAGTTGCCCCAACTAATCCATTGTAGTGTAATAAGAAGGTGTTTTACAGTTGTGATATATGGGAAAATGCTACTTTGGGTGATTCTGTTACTGGAGGCGACTTCATGATTTTCTTAAGCACACAATGCTAGTTATCTTGATTTAGACCACACCCCTACTCGGATAGACCACACCCCTTTAAGAAATTTGCCACACCCATTTTAGAGCACCCCCAGTTCTTTTTTTCCACTTAAAGCCCTGCATATGCCCTTCTAGTTTCTCTTCCACCAGTCACTCAGACATTCTGTACCTTCTCATAAAGCACATTTATTCCAGTCTACAAAGATGGCAGTGTACAACAGCCAAAGGAATGGCAGCACAGTGCATCAGGTTCACCACCACCCCCCTTCACCTCCCCCGGTAAACAGTCATAATATCGATTCCAAAATATAGAATGGACATAATATCGAAGTAAAAATATAGAATGGACAAAATATCGAATGGACACAATATAGTGGTTAAAAATATCGAATTTAAGGTAAGTAATATCGATTTTCAAAATATAGAAGTCAAAATATCGAAGTATACAATATAGGCATTAAATATATCGATTTTTTAATAATATCAATTTTTTTTAAAGTGTTTTGTATGTTAGTATATGTGTGAAAAGTGTATATTAATTTTTGTAATGTATGTTTAATGTATTTTAAGTAATGATTTTTATGTTATTTAATTTTTGCGTAATTTAATTCCGTAGCGGGTTGTGGGTTTATAGGGCAATAGGGTGGGAAGTAATTTAATTATATAAAATTAAAAATTAATTTTTAGCAAGTATTATTAATTTTTAATTAAATTTTGCTTTCTAGTTCTGTAGCGGGTTGTGGGTTTATAGGGGAATAGGGTGGGAAGTAATTTAATTGTAATTAATTAAATATTTTTATTTATTTATTGGTATTCATTTTGAATTTATTGTTATTTTTTAATTGGTAATTCATTTTTATTAATTGCCAAGTAATTTGCATTAATTGATTAATTGTTAATTATGTTAATTTTCAGAATTTATTTTCTGTAGCGGGTTGTGGGTTTATTGGGGAATGGGGTGGGAAGTAATTTAATTGTAATTAAGTAAATCATTTTTTTCATTTAGTGGTATTGATTTTAAATGTATTGTTAATTAATTTTTAATTGGTAATTAATTTCTATTAATTGGCAATTCATTTTTAATAATTGGTAATTATTTTGTATTAATTAAATATTTGATAATTATGATAATTGTATTAATGTATTTTCTGTAGTGGGATGTGGATTTATAGGGGAATAGGGTGGGAAGTAATGTAATTGTAATTAATTACATATTAAAAATACTTTTTGTGTATTGATAATTAATTTACTGTTAATTTTTAATTGGTATTACGTTTTATTATTAATTAGTTTTTGTTATTGAAAATTAATTATTTGGTAAATAATTATGAATAGGTTATTAATTTTTAATAACTAATATGTAGTTGTATTTCTAATTAAATATTACATAATATTAAATTGGTTATTAATTTCAATTAATGTTTTATTGGTATTGATATTTAATTTATTTTTAATAATATATTAAATCATTACTTTCCCTACTGTTAAACTCACTGGAGTGGGAATAGTAATTTTCACCCTCCCGCTATCCAACGCTTTCCCTACTGTTGCACTCTCTGGAGTGGGAATAGTATTTTTTACCCCTACGCTATCCAACGCTTTCCCTACTGTTGCACTCTCTGGAGTGGGAATAGTAATTTTTACCCCTACGCTATCCAAAGCTTTCCCTACTGTTGCACTATCTGGAGTGGGAATAGTAATTTTCACACTTCCGCTGTCCAACGCTTTCCCTACTGTTGCACTCTCTGGAGTGGGAATAGTATTTTTTACCCCTACGCTATCCAACGCTTTCCCTACTGTTGCACTCTCTGGAGTGGGAATAGTAATTTTTACCCCTACGCTATCCAATGCTTTCCCTACTGTTGTACTCTCTGGAGTGGAAATAGTAATTTTTACCCTTCCAATATCCAACGCTTTCCCTACTGTTGCACTCTCTGGAGTGGAAATAGTAATTTTTACCCCTACGCTATCCAACGCTTTCCCTACTGTTGCACGCTCTGGAGTTGGAATAGTAATTTTTACCCTACTGCTATCCAACGCTTTCCCTACTGTTGCACTCTCTGGAGTGGGAATAGTAATTTTTACCCTTATGCTATCCAACGCTTTCCCTACTGTTGCACTCACTGGAGTGGGAATAGTATTTTTTACCCCTATGCTATCCAACACTTTCCCTACTGTTGCACTCTCTGGAGTGGGAACAGTTATTTTTACCCCTACGCTATCCAATGCTTTCCCTACTGTTGCACTCTCTGGAGTGGGAATAGTATTTTTTACCCCTACGCTATCCAACGCTTTCCCTACTGTTGCACTCACTGGAGTGGGAATAGTATTTTTTACCCTCCGGCTATCCAACGCTTTCCCTACTGTTGCACTCTCTGGAGTGGGAATAGTAATTTTTACCCTTACGCTATCCAATGCTTTCCCTACTGTTGCACTCACTGGAGTGGGAATAGTATTTTTTACCCCTACGCTATCCAACGCTTTCCCTACTGTTGCACTCTCTGGAGTGGGAATAGTCATTTTTACCCCTACGCTATCCAAAGCTTTCCCTACTGTTGCACTCTCTGGAGTGGGAATAGTATTTTTTACCCCTACGCTATCCTACGCTTTCCCTACTGTTGCACTCACTGGAGTGGGAATAGTATTTTTTACCCCTACGCTATCCAACGCTTTCCCTACTGTTGCACTCACTGGAGTGGTAATATTAAATGTTACCCTCCTGCTATCCTGCGGGAAAATATTGTACATTTTTTATTAATAACTTAAATTAATTATATCTTAATTTTAAGGTTATTTGAGTATTTTTAAGTATGTTTTAGTTAATTATATTTATTATTTCATTAATTTTAAATTACTTTTAAGACATTTAAAAAAATTCGATATTTTGACTGACTATATTTTTTACAGACTATATTTTGGATTCGATATTTTTGTACTTACCTGTTTGTAGATAGGAATTCGATATTTTGGCATTCTATATTTTGGTGACTATATTTTGGTAAGTCTATATTTTGTCATTCTATATTATGTCAGTGATCCACCTCCCCCATCGGCCATAACCTAATTTCGTATCATCCTCTTGTGCACTCAATAAATTCTTAATTTTAATAAATTACACTCAATATAGTAATCAAATGCAATGTATTAAACTGAAGTACGTGTAAATTGATTAAAGTAATAGGTGTAAGAATAACTTTTTTATTTTACGTAGCCTCTACATGCCTTTACATATCATCGGTGCTGTGACTTACAAGCTATCTGTCTCGATATCTGGGCTCATCTGTGCTTAATTTGCAAAAAACATAAGGACCAGGGTCAGGAGGCCACTTCATCTTGCACCACCCGTTGCCCCTGCCAGTGCCTCCAATAACAGAACCAAAACAACTACCAAACACCACACCTTACAAGTGTAGCAGTTCAGACTATTCGAGGCCCCAAAGCTCTAGGAACGGCCTGGCTGGCAAGGATTAGTCCATTTTAATGTATACTGAATTAATAAACAACTATTGTTGTTTTCATTTCTAATTCAGACACATAGTTCCACAATGTGCCAGATGGTCATAAGTAACAGTGTTGACAATTAACTGACAGTGTCAGCACAGGAAACTACCAGCTCAAATTAAGCACTTAAGACCAACCAGATCCCTGGCTCGTTTTTCTGTAGGAATTTAGTGGTTGACCAGCAAAGAATGAACTAGTGGACTGCTACAAAATTCTTAAACAGAGTTTCAGGCTGTTAGACCTGACCTCTTGTTTTACTGACTTCATTTTTGCTGGCTTTAGGATCCTGGGCACTTTACCACTGCTAGCCAGTGATAAAGTGCATATGCTCTGTACTCTCAACATGGTAACGTTGGTGTATCCACAATTGGCATATTTAATTTACTTGCAAGCCCCTAGTACAGTTCACTATATGTGACCAGGGCCTGTAAATAGAATGCTACTGGTGGGGCTGCAGCACTGTTTGTGCCACCCACTCAGTAGACCTTTAAACATTGCTCAGGCCTGTCATTGCAGAGCCTGTGTTGGCAGTTTTAAACTGCCATTCTACCTGGCAAGTTAAATTGCTTGCCAGGCCCAAACCTCCCCTTTTATTACATATAAGTCACCCCAAAGTAGGCCCTAGGCAGCCCCAAGGGCAGGGCGCAGTTTATTTAAAAGGTAGGACATGTACTTTTGACTTTTACATGTCTTGGTAGTGAAACATTTCTAAATTCGATTTTCACTACTGAAAGGCCTATCTCTCCCATAGGTTAACATGGGGTTTGCCTTTAAACATCTTTTAAGTGTAATTGGCAATTGGGATCAGTTAGAATATTGGAGTTTAGTGTCTCTGGACTACCAGTTTAAAAACAGATTGTTTAGTTAAGTTGGTTTTTAAATTGCAGGTCTGAAAATGCCACTTTTAGAAAGTTGGCAGGTTCTTACTTTAGCCATTCAGTCCCTTTGCCTGTCTCTGAATATACATCTGGGTTAGGGTGACAGCTGGGCTTTGTGCATTACATCTGAACATTCTCACAAAGAGAGCTGAGGTCTGACATTTGCATTCTGATGGCCCATCACCAGGCTGATGTGCCTTCCTGAGATAGGTTGGGAGGGAGGAGCTGAGACATGTACCTGAATAGGGCTCTGCCTGTCCCCACACAAAAAGCTGCAACCCCCCCTGTAGTGTGTCTGAAGCCAAGACAGGAAAGGCAGGGAACTTGTGATCTTTAAAGGCCTCTTTGATGCCCCCCCACTTCAAATACACATTTGGGTATACAAACTGGTTCCCCCAAATCAGATTTTTGCTGGAACTAAGGACATTCTGCTTGGAAGAAGAGCTCCTGTGCTGTAGGAGCGACTGCCACTTTTCTACCTGCATTGCCATGTTGGCCTGCTGCCTGCTAATTGCAGTACTACAGGAGGGGCTGCCACTTTGCAACTTGCTCTACTGTGTTGGCCTGCGGCTTCTTGCCGATGAGTGAGAGGGACTGGACCTGCTCTCAACATCCTTGAATGCAATATTCTCCAAGTGCTTGCTGGCTAGCCTCCTAATTTCTGATGTCTCAGGGACACAAAAGACTTCTTGCAACTCTGTTGGCTTTTTTTGTAACTCTGGCATCTGTGAATCTTACCCTTGCCTGGGACACCACCTCAAGTCCTGGGCCTCAGAAGTGGGTTCTGTAGCTGCTTTTCTGTCAAAATCAGCAAATCGACCCGACTGCGTGAGAAAAATAAACGCATCGCTCCCCGATGCTGAAGCAGTGCAGAATGGATGACGATGCAGGACCCGACTGCAATGCCCGGCAACAGACCAGCGCCAACTCTTCAACACTGTATTTGAGGCTCATCTAAGATGCAGTGACCTGACTACGGGGAAAATTCCAACCCATCATGTTCTCAACATCAACGCGTTGCTCCATACAAGGTACTTTCTTAGCGGGCCCTGTGAGGGTTCTGTATCCGGCCTGTCCTCCACTGTGGTTGGCCTGAACTTTGGATTTGTACCGGTCCATCGCAACCTCAAGTAACCTATGACCGCTAATGGCTTCTAAGAACTGTTTTCACATTTAGGACCCTATTACGACTTTAGAGGTGCAGCACCAGGTCTGCCACACCACCGCACCGCCAAAGTTGTGGTCAGACCGCCCACCAGATTAGGAGTTTACTCCTGTCTGGAGGGCTGGTTTTTGGCGTTCCCACTGAGGTGCCTCAAAAAATGGGTACTGCAATGGGAACGCCAAAAACAGTCCATAATTATAGAAAAACTAAAAAGTCCCAGAATAAAAGGGCTGTTAGCAAAGTATCCAGAAGTGTTGAAGGGCCCTCACATGTCACTGGGCTTCCTAGCAGCTATAGGTTTAGTGCTCTTTCTAAATGATAAAATAATAAAGAGTTCAGGTTGCTTCTGTCTGGTTTTTTTCCAGGAAGCAATCAAACTGGGGCAAAGAGAGTGAAGGGCATTGTATTTCAAACATAAATGTTTGCACCCGAGTGTTCTAAGCCAAATGTTCCCACTCATATAAAACAATGGGCATGATAAAAAGCTGTAATGCCCTTCACAGTGAGAAGCCCTGTTGGGTTTGAAGAAGCTTAACAAAGGAAGAAACACAACTAAGGCACCAGTGAATGGGTCTAAGGGTAAAGCAAGGCTCCTACACACCCACTGTGATAAAATCAGCTGAGGCTGAGGTAGAGAGCTGTGGAAGCGACACCACTGTTGAGGTGTTTGCAGTGATGTGTGCTGCAGCACAGGTTACTTATGTAGAGACGCAAGTGCTGCTAGTGAAAACACTATATTTTTATTTATTCTCCCCCTGTTCAACGGATGATGCTCAAAGTAACACTCGCACTTCCTACCATTTGATCTTTTGAGAGCCTAACCACACACTTCCTCTCAACATTCTCTTCTGGGGTGAAGTTTCACCATCAGCATCTAAATATGAAAAGTCCAACCTGAATGATTGTTGGCCTGTCAAGTGCACAACGTATTCCTCTCATCTATAGTTCTACTGAAAATAACAGTAACCTTCCGTGCTAAGCATCAGTATTACATCCAACCTTCAAAATACTAGGTATCTGTCATTGACTATCAATGACCTTGGCCCAAAATATCTTTAAAATCTCCTGGTATAACACTCTTGCAATCTGCGCTCCTCTTCAGTGTACCTCCTGTCTGTACCCAAAGTTTACAGAGCCCTCTGTGGTGGTCAAGCTTACTCTTGTCTCAAGACCAAATTATAAATACTCCTCCTTAGTCTTCACAGCCAGTCTAACCTTCTCTGCTTCGGCAAATCCCTAAAAACACGACTATTCTCGAGATAATCTTGGACCTTCTCTTGTCTCAGCTTGTCGATCCTACACCTTTATGAAGTATTAGCACCTGGACACTTTTTAAGGTAATCAATGAGCTCTATATATATACTATTCATTCATTCATTAACATTCGTTTTCGAAACGCGCAATCTTGATTCCATTTATGACGACCTCTTCTGCGTTACTCACACATCCAAATGCATACCGTCATGTACAACTTCTCTGTTCACACCAGTGCCTTATAATGTGGCGTGGTAAGTTTCAGGGTCATTGAATCACTCTACACATCTTAAATAATAAAATTGTTATCAATTTGAACCCCTTGCCTTTCACTACTGCACATTTTACTTAGAAGGCTCTCTAGCCCCTATGTAAACAATTCAGCATGTTGGTGCTCAAATCCTTGGCATTCCCCCCTGGACTAGCCTCCTAATTGGCAACCTCTAGTTCATCTTTAAAGCACTTCTCCGACTGCTCTCTTTTAAATTCTTTGGAAACTTGCCTCCTTTAGTAAAATCTCTTGAAGTACCCCGCCACCTGCAACACTACAAACTCCACTGGTTGCATCTCTATTAAAGATAATAATGCAGAAAAGAAAGGATCTCAAAAACATCTTAGCCTCTTTCTGGGTGACACGTTATCTTAAAATTATTAATGTGCTATTCAAGATCAAAATAGAGAAGAGTGCACTTTAAAGCTCTACTTATATTTAAACAAAAAAAAATGTGGGTGAGTTATACACGTCAAGTATTTAGGCGTACTTTTTGTATATATATTCTTTTGACATGATTTTTACTATGATCCATAGGGTTATGTCCTGTTACTGGTCTGTTTTGAACTATGTCCTGATGATGGTCTCGAGGATCTGCTGCCCGTAAGAGACCGAAACATCTATGATCTTACCTCTCTAACACCATTTGGCTTATTGTTACATCAATTAGTCCAGCTGCAAATTGGAAATATGTATGAATAATTACACTGGACTCCTGTTTCTTTGAACAGTCTTGGTTAGGAGGGTTTATCGCTTTCTTGTGATCCTTAAAGAATTATTGGATAAATCGTGTCATTGGATCATGTTGACTGCGACAGTCTTTTTATATTGATGCTTTCATACATACATTGTTTGTTCTTGACACTTTAAGCACTGTATATATTGTAATTATGAATACATGACAATATATTGTGTGTATGTTATCAGTACTCCTGTTGTTTGAATCCTTGTGAGAAATATTATTTAAATACAAAGAAAATCACAATTTTTGGTATTAGATACATTATTTGGATCATGGACCAATAAGACTCAGAAACGTGACTGAAATAATCCCTCCAGAAATGTTTTTGGTTGTATACTTATTTCCCGCCTCTGTGGAGTGGCAGGAGCTATAACAAGGTAAGGAGATGGACATCAAGGAGGTCCAGGAGAGTATTCATTCATCATCATTGAATTCAATCTTCTTGGGGTTGGCACTTCTTTCACAACTTTTTACATGCTGGTGCCTGTGAGAAGGCTGCTACCGCAGTGCGTGTTTGCCTTTCGCAGGGAATTCTCCATCTACAGCTCTTCGGATAATGACAGCTTGAGCTGTCAACCAGGTATGCAGTGCATCGCTTTTCCCTAAGAAACTCTAGACTGTAAGTTACACTACCACTTGCAGGTAGCGCATAGAAGTAGACTTTTGGGTGCTAGGCTTTTACATGACATTTTAATCATGTTAGAAATTTTCATTTTATTATCGTTATTTACAATGTCCCTTCTTGTTGTTTTCATGATATCCTGTGTGGTTATTTCAGATGTACTAAGAAACAGGTTTGCCCAGTTATAATAAATACTTTCTAGTTATACGAGTCTATTCTTCTTAGTGCAGGGTGTGTGATTTTGTGAAGAATGGAATAGATTTACTGTTACCAAGTTGCCCCTGATCCCTTCATTGGAATTGTTAGTAACCCAAAAGCAGTGACTTCACTTCCGCCATGTATTGGGTGGGGTTTGTTAGGGCTACAATAACCTGTCTTTCACGTTCAGCGCTGGTGCTTTGAACCTTGTAGAACTACTCCATAGTCTTAGTTTACACAACATAGACTTACAAAACTGAGCTTATTCTGATGAAAACGTCCTTCTTTCCCATTCACTGTCCCTGAGATGACATGGAGTGGCAGCACGACATAAAAAAATAATTTTACAGAAGCGATTTCATATGCAAATCAAAGTATTGGAAATGTTCTACTACCACTTACTGATCAACCACAGACGAGAGGAAATTGGATAAAATGTGATCACCCTTTTGATTTTTGCCTCAGAGTAAGTAATTTGTGTGTATGCCAAGTACAGTAGGTCGTTCCTTTATTGGTCTGCTCTCCAAATTTGTTCCTTTCATTTCTGGGACATTTCAGTTTCCTTTGATGGGACATTTACGTTTAAAGAAGGTAGATTTTACAATGATGAAGAAGGGAGGAAGGGTATGGGAAATATTGTACATACATTTTTCTCTATTATACCAATCAAACTGATGTCACATATAATAATAACAATTGTCAATTCTACGTATAACTTGAGAGAACATCCTCAAAAAAATGGCTGTAGCACGTGGCATGATGGTTCAGTGAATTAATCACTAACTGCAGACGTGATGTGACCCACAGGTAACACTCCTGTATCCTGACTAGGTAAATTCAGAACTCCTATCCTTTAAATGTCAATTGAATACCATTAAATTGGATAATAGTAACACCTGCGTTTAACAATAGAATAGCATGCAACTTCCACTAGCATGACATTGTAACTCTCTAAGCTGTGTAGAGCATCACAGGTGTACTTATATGTCTGCTAGAAGAGTCTATGGTTACTATAAGCCCAATGTGGTTATGACACATGCCCAGGTCAAATTGCAGCAAAATACTTTCCACAGGTTTGCAAGCCAATGTGTATACCATATGTGAGAAGGGCTCTAGCACCCTAATGCAGCATTTATGTTAGCATACCTAGTTGCTGGGATCATCCCATGGTGGGTGTGTTACCCCTTCATTATATCAGAGGACAGGACAGTGTGGTCATAATAGTTACAATGAGATCAGACTCATTCAGGATTCTGAAGCTTGAAGGGCCATGTTTTATTGTGGTTGGAGGTTTCTTATCCTTATGGGAATTACGTTTCTAATGTGTTGGCTTGCACTGAACAGAAGCCTCCTCAAGGCCGAACTTTTCTGAAGTGTGTTACCTTAATTTGTAAGTGTATCAAATGGTACATCTATGGAGTCGGTTCTTGAGTTTGTTTGAGGAACCTCAGCTATCCTGTTGTACTCAGTGTTTTGCTCTTATGGTCTTAAAGTGATACGGCAAGAGACTGGACGCCTGTGCTTGGGTAAGTGGACTCTGCTAGTATGATCCAAGGTTTCAAATGTGGGAGAAACTTGGATGCAGAGTTTCAGACTGTTGGCAATTTATTTAAGATGAATATTTGCACAGGAGCAAAACCTAGAATCCGCTAAAACCTCCATCCAGTTCTAGGTCAATAGTTAGCATTGAAGGCAGGAGATCTGTTTGTCATTGTTTTATGCCACAAAGTTTTGCTCCATTAAGACTCTCATTCAAGGATGCGTTGCTGATGAGCTTTCATTTTAAGGCACTCCCAAGCAACAGGATATGAAAGAGTTTTATGGATTGATAGGACATTTATGCGTAATATTAATCTATCTTAGAACTGGTATTTATCCATATTTTGAAAATGTCAAGACTTCTTAAACGTTATTCTCTTGCAATTGTAATGATCTCATGCCTGTCAAAGAGCATCTTGAAAAAGAGGACAAGAAAAAATATGGTGCCTCTATTTTGACCTCTGAAGGGAGCATTGATGAAACTACTAAAGTGCATGTAGTGCTTAATAACGGTCCATATGAACAGGAGTCGGCTACATTACATGTCCGCATGCAGCCAAGATGGACTGTTTCCGGATTAATTCAACTTTTTTTTAAGCAGCAAAAACATATGCACTGATATCCTGAGCTTCTGCTTCTAGCACGGACACAACCAATGAATGGCATTGCTAACTAACTTGTAGTCGCTGTGTGTCTACTTCATAGACTAGAGTGTTGTGAAATTTTCGATACTCAAGCAGCCTCACATAGAAACTCATTTTGGTATTCCAGTAGTTTATGGAGTTGCCTGCTTTTCCCGTGTTAACTCCCTGGTATTGCTTTTCCAGCAATTTGGCAATATTTCCACGTGAAGGCTGCCTGGTGCTGAAAATGGGTGTGCCATTTTATCATGAGTTAACTTTCAAACAGTTTATCTTGTGACTATCAATATAGATAGATGTTGGCGATCTTTTATTCTTGAAAGATCTCAAAAGTCCTGATTTTAATGTGAATCCCCCATGCAGAACTTTGCGAACTACATTTAGTAGTCTTAGTACTGGTTAGAATGGCAGAAAGTTTTCGATAGAAAAACTTTGCAACTTTGTACAGCGCTGTCTGAGTTGTGAGCAACCTGCATCCCGCAGCCTTTCTTACTGCAAAGGTCAGTTAATTAGATTCCCTTTAGTTTGTCAGTAGCAGCTTTCCATTAACTTAATGTTTAGTCTTCAAAATAAAGGAAACATGACATTCTAAAGCCAACAGCATTGGTGAATGACAGAGGAGAAGAACAACTGGGGTTATGAAGGAGTATGAATGGAAAAGTAGGCAATGCGCTTGTGCACAGCAGGGGTTGTGGCGACAATGCTGGACTCAGCCTTTATAGCTCTTTGCTTTCATACCTGCAGGTCAGACGGTATACATCAGCCATGCTCTGGTGAAGCACAAGCTGGCTTCAACACATTGCCACCTTTCATAACCTTCCTAATGTCCTGTCCTGCAGTAAGGGCAGTAGGAGAGGGAACTGTCAGTGTGTGTTTGTGTGTGCTTACGTGTGTGTGTCTGACAATAAGAGATTAGTGTTGAAATAGAAGAGATAGGGTAAGAAGAGTTGTGGGACAGTGAGGTAGAGTTAGGTTGAAGGGGACGCAGGTACATGTCTGTGTCTTGGCTTAGAAAAAAAATCCTTTCGATGGAAACCTCTCACACAGCCTTTAAATGAATCTTGTCAAGTTATTGTCACGTATATTAAGTCATTCATGTTTAGAGGATAAACTGTTCACTGCTGGTTAGCTTTTGAAGAAGAAGATTCTATATAGATTGCTGGTTTAAAAGAGAATACTGAACGCAGTGGTTATGTTAGGATTTTTATTTATTTATTTTGTCCTCTTGCTGTTGTCTAAAATGGTTCCTCATCTCTCTGTTTTCGAGCACTGCATGTGAAGAGTTATGTATGTTTCTCAGTGGGTACAGAGTCAGGGCTCATTGCCCCCAAAACATAGTATTACAACTTTGTTCTCATTTTGTTGGTGAAAACTTTACCTGCTCCTTACACAGTGCTGAACTTTTTCAGTTGGCTGCATGTGGTGGACACCTGGACTCATTTTTAGGACCAGGACTCATTGTTCATCATCAGACTTTGACCCAGAGCAAGAAAGAGAAAGTCAGAAAAAGAGAGATTTAAGGCAGAAGCGAAGGATAGTTAAACAATGAAAAATCCAGAAAGTAGAGATGAAAAAAAACCTGTAGGATGAAGAAACAGGAAGTGTACATTTGTAGAAGACAGAGGCATGAGGTAGAATCAAAGCTTTTATTCGTAATAAAAACATTATATAACTTTGGTAATTATCTCAAGAATATTGTGAAGATTTAAAGTACAATAAAAGGAAAGATGAGTTGCCCTCCGTTGATGCAGGCTTGTAGATGGGCCCATGGGAAGGAACAGAAGTGATCAGAAGAACTGGTACCCAATGACGAGTCCCACCAGTTGTATCTGCACATTTTGAAGCTTCTGCAAAGATGTGTGTGCGCTATATTTTTAACTGACAATTTATAGTGAGCCTCGACACCCATCCCCACAATACACTTAGTGTGATTAGCCGGTATATGTGCTTTCTTTCAATAGCTCAAAACACCTGAAACAGTGATGCGGTCCTCCATATGAGAATGGATTACTCCGATTGATGAGAACTGAGTTGATATGAAGTAATTTCAAGCCTACAGGCACTGTAGTTTTCTGCTTACAAAAACTAATTTCCTTTCAGGTAGTTCCAGGTCACGTGTGGTAGAGTTCACACTTTATTAAATGTGCAATAGAAAGGGGATTAATAGTGCTGCTCAATGATTTCTCATTCATTCATCACGTAAGTTCAAATATATGAAATGTACCTTCTGATAACTCCACAAATCTCGGATTTGTATGATGAAAAAACTTGCGTGTGGCATTTAAAGTTCCTCCACCCATGCGTGTGCATCGTACGTCAAATCGCACTTCAAGAGGGCATGACATTTTTTATTTCCTTTGAAAACTGCAAGGGACATACAGCCAGATTCATCATTCTCCCGTTTTGCGAGCCCCTAATAGCGATTCATAAGGAATCGCTATTAAGGACTTGCAAAACAGGATTCATGTAGGAATTGCAAAAATATTGCGATTCCTACATGTTCCTTATTTGCGATTAGCAAATTGCTAATCGCAAATAAGGAATAACTCCCCATGTATTCCTATGGGCCTACAGGCCCATAGGAATGAATGGGGAGTTATTCCTTATTTGCGATTAGCAATTAGCCAATCGCAAATAAGGATGCGATTTCAAGGGTGCAGGGGTGTCCAAAGGACACCCTGTAGCACCCCTGAAATGTGAATTTACACTGATGTTGTGCACACACATGTCCAAAGGACATGTGTGTGTGTAACATGCAACTTAGAAAAATGCATTTAAATGCATTTTTCTAAGTTTTTGCTATTTACCACGAGGTCTGACCTCTCGGTAAATAGCGGCCCAAAATTGCAATTTCGCAATTTTAAAATGATTCATGAATTGCATTTAAGGAATCTCAAATAGAGATTCCTTAAAAGCAATTCTTCGCAAATGTGCGAATTCTTTAATAGCGAATTTTGCATTTGGGATGATGAATCCCAAATGCAAAAATTGCACTCACAAAGGGCCAGATTCTCAGAATCTGGCCCTTTGCGAGCGCAATTAGGCTTGATGAATCAGGCTGTAAGAGAAGTTGTTCCTTTTCTTTGAAAGGCTTTATGGCAAAAGAGAAAATGATTGATAGTGGGTCCCAAAATGGCAAGAATTTATATATCATAACTTTAATATAAATGCTTTAGGAAATATTCTCCAACCCACCTTTAATCTCTGGAGCACATGCACTTTAACAGGGAATTCTACATAACCAGCGTGTGTATTTCGGTCGTTACATGAGCTGTCTATAAAGTCTGTTGAATGGTAAGACATGGACCGCTGTCTCTCCTCAAAAAGAGATATGAAAGTGTCCCGAGCCTTCCTGCATTCTACAGAATTCGGCGTACCCAAGAGCATGGACTGATCAAAGTAGTGAATTACTTCATTTGAACCAAGAACCAAAGAGCGGGTTCAATATCTGTTTTGTCACCCCGGCCCCCTTTTCTAACTTGTAGTTCGAATAATGCAGTGATCAAGGAGGCATATTTAATTGAACACAGCTCTGTGTCAGTTGCATCATTGATTGATTGATTTGTAGATTTATAAAGCGCGCGATTGCCCATGGGCGCCTTGGCGCTGGGTAGATGCAGGAGACAAGATAGTGCCAAGATTTTAAATTCTAGCCGATGGTGAACAGCCAGGTTTTTATTTCTTTTCTAAAGGAAAAGAACGAGGGGCTGTTTTTGATTGCCATTGGGAGCAGGTTCCATGCCTTAGCTGCATGCAGCAGAAAGCTCCTCCCCCCACTGGACCTGTTTAAATCTAGGCACCTGGACCAGTTTTAGATGACTGGATCTCAAGGTCCTTGACGGCTCATACCATTTCAGGTGGGTTTTCAAGTACTGCGAACCCATCCCGTGGATGGCTTTATAGGCCAAGCACGAGGATTTAAATTTTATTCTCTTTCCTATTGGGAGCCAGTGGAGGGATCTCAATCTGTGTGCTATTGGCTCGTACCTGAATGTCCAGTACAAGCCTGGCTGCTGCGTTTTGCAGGCGCTGCAGTTTTTCCAGATGCTGGACCTGGACCCCAGCATATAAAGCATTTCCATAGTCCACCCTCGACAAGGCCAGCGTAGTTACCACTGTTTTGCGGGACTCATGGGGAATGAACGGCAGGAGTTTCCTGATCATTTTCAAGATGTACCAGACGGATGAAGCTAGTTTGTTAGTTTGTGCTTCATATGACAGTTTATTGTTCAGGAGTATTCCCAGGTTTTTTACCTCATTAACTGTGGATGGGCGATTGCCAAGGCTATCAGGCCACCAGTCCTGGGACCAGATTTGGCTGTCTGTCCCCAACAGCATGACTTCGCTTTTATCCCTATTTAATTTTAGACAATTGCCCTGCATCCATAGGTTAATCTGTTCCATGCAGTTTTTAAACCTGTCTGCTGTCTCTTTGACATTGTTTGCAATTGACACCACGATTTGGGTGTCATCAGCATAGGAGACAGGAAGGAAACTGCAGTCTCTTATTATTGCCGCCAGGGGTGCCACGTACAAATTTAACAGAGTGGGACTAAGTGAGGACCCTTGGGGTACACCACATGGAGAGTTGAAGGATTTAGATTTCACCTCTCCCACCGCTACCGTGAATGTCCTTTTGAGCAAGTAAGAGGCCAGCAGAGTTTGAGCTGACTGGTGTACACCAGCTTCTGTAAGACGGATAAGGAGAGTCTCATGAGTTACCGTATCAAAGGCCACCAAGAGATCCAGTAAAATCAAGGCGGCCTTTCCTCCTTCAAAAGGCTGCACCTCACTCCCGTGAGTATGTCCCCCTGAGCACTATCCTGATGATATGACCAAAAATTCACGTGTAGTCATTTTCAATGTTATGTCCCACAATATTTTTGCAGTCACAGTATTTTATCTACAATATTATGTTCAAAGAACTGATTCTTCCATATGACAGCATTTGCCTGAGCAAGTCTCTTCTCCCCAGCATGTGTGGCTAGCTTACATAGGCAACTGGTTATCCTGCATGTTGAGGGTTGTCTCCACTTGTGGATTGTAAAGCATTTTGTTAGGTTGTTTGGCTCAGGATACTGCGCTCCAGAAACGAGTCTTCAGACAGGATCCTGCTCTTCTGTGCTGGCCACAAATGCTGACATCTGGAAGAATCAGTTCTTTGAACATAATATTGGAAGACAAAATACTGTGACTGCAAAAATATTGTGGGACATAACATTGAACATTTTCCCTGAAGAAGGGTCACTAAACCCGAAATGCATTTGAATTAAAAAATGGGATACAATCAGAAAATGAAGAAATGATAAATGATAGATGCGTGAAATAAACTCGTTTACCACTAACAAACATATGGAGTTTGCCTTTGAATACTTTGGATGAACTTTATTGAAAATTACTACACATTAATTTTTGGTCATATGATCAGGATAGTGCCATGGGGGACATACTCATGGAGGTGAGGTGCAGCCTTTTGATGTTCATGGAACGTATTTGACCCTCATACGTTACCCCCAGAGCACATCCCTACAGGATTCCTTTTCAGAAACTCTCATCAAAACACAGGCTGTAGCGCGTACAACTACACCACAACAATATTCGGCCTTTCCTCCTTCCTCATTTACTGAACAGCCTTTCAGGATGATAAGTTGGGGATCAATCTGAAGTCTCCTGGTTCCTTTCTGGACACTATACTCAGCGGGGAGCAGAAAAAATTCATTAAAGGACAGAACAGGAATGGGCCTGCTGTTCTGCCTACTGATAACTCAAAAAAAAAAAATGTTTCTGGCTACTTTGGTTAGATAAAAGAGAGCATTGATTTCGAAATACTAGCCTACCCCTGACTCCCCTACTGGGATCCCGGCAGGTCCTGAAGACATCTGAGTGGCAGGCAAAGATGGTCAGTCCCTAAGGCCTGCAGTGCTTTATAGTCGCTCTGACGCCCCCAGGAACACACGTGATGTGGTCCCCATTATGTGTTTCTGGTTCTCTCTTCTCCAATTGGAGTGCTCCAAGGAAAATCCCAAAAAGCTCAAGAGCATGGGGAGCCAGAAGGTCAAAGCAGAGTACACCCTGTGTTGAACATCCGAGGTCATAGGCTTCCTCTTCCATCCCAGCCTATTCACACATATCTCCACCATTGTTTTTTGGATGGTGGTGGGGTGGTTCAGAGCTGCCATTTCTACTTTGTAATATTTTGCTGCATATGCCTTTTTGGTTCAGTTGTTATAATGTTAGAGTCATTTTCTGACCCCTTTTCGTAAGATTCTTTTTGAGGATACAACTTAACACCACTAATGCAGTCTTTTCGCAATGAGGTCCTACTCCCAACTTCCTTACAAGCCAAAATATTGCTTCCTGATAGGGTTTCATTTCTTGGACATCAGGGGACAATGCCCCAAAAGGTGCAGAACTATTACCAAACACATCCCTAACTAAAAGGCAGCCCTATTGACATTGCCAATGTATGTTAGAATGTTGGCCTACTTGAAATACCCGTAGTAAACCAAGAATAGAGTATCCTAAACTTAACTGCAGAACTTTCCCAGAAATCATTTTTTACTAGTGCTCTGAAAACTTTATTTGTAGAGAACTTCAGAATTTATTCAACTGAAATAAGTCTCAAAATTAATTCTTTCCCCAGCAGTCAATTCTGTTTTTTCATGTACGAGGAGATCTGGTCACCTGGACAGAGGGGAACATAGCCAAGCAACAGCCTACCAAAATGTTGTAACATTGTGGAGAACTGTTATAGTCTAACATAGTTCTTACAATGTCTCGAGATAACTGAGCATAAAAGAATAGTAACAGGACAATGGAGTACAGTGGAATGCAGGCCCCATGATTGAAATAAATATTTCTTTTCGATTGCCCCTATTCAGATAGGCGCTCAGAATGTGTAAAAAATAGCCATGCTTGCTGTCGATTTTGAGTATTACTAAACATTGCATTACAGATAAAAATGATACAAGATGGTCTAATACCATGGAATTTTCGGATCTCTTCAGCCCGCACTATAATCCCATGATAGATCAGAAGCTCAAAGGAGTCAGAAGGTGGACTCATTTGCGTGTGATATTCCATTCAAAAAAGTTCCTGTGGCAAAACACATAATGGACCGTTCTGCACCATACAATAGGCTATATTACATCGAAACCGCTTGTTTTAGGCCCATCTCTTTGATTGACTTGGAGGTGAAAATTATTGGTCAGATTCTACTAGACCATGTCTCAGACTGGGTGGAGGAGACAAGCTTTTTATCAGACCTACAGTATGGGTTTAGGCCAGGTCAGGGTACTATCGAGCAAAATCTGAACCTTTAGCTACTGATTTGTAAGTATACTAAGATCAAGAAGGGGGCAATCTATCTGGCATTCATGGACCTTAGCTCTGCTTTCGACAGAGTTAATTGTTCCAAACTATGGTCCATGACGGCTCAGATCAGAATAGACTCTGCATTAATTAATTTTTTATATGATTTGCACAAAGATCTCTCTGCTAGTGTCAGGTTTGGTCCTAACAGGGAATGCACTGAGCACTTTAAACTGCAGCGTTGGGCTCGTCAAGGCTGTATTTTAGCACGTTTTAATGTATTTTTTATATTAACCAAATAGAACAATCTTTGTCCGACCCGGAAGTGGATGGCCCCAAAGTAGGAAGCCGTTCTATACTGGCCCTGCTTTACGCAGATGACACCGTTTTAATTGTTCTAACAGCCAAGGGTTTACAAAAACTTCGTAACCTTTTTATTGATTTTATGAACAGCCTTGACCTTTTTACCAACTTCTGGCAAATCACATGTAATGAAGTTTGGTTCGCCCAATACTAAAACTATGAAATGTGTAGTAGACGGACACCATGTTAGTCAGGTAGATGAGTTCAGATATTTTGGGGCCCAGTTGGACTCTTGTCTAAACTGGCACCTACTTATATCTCAGAATGTGATGTCCTTCAATAGAGCCACGTTTAGCATGGGCAATTTCTCACGCCGGCTTGGGAGCACCCACATTAAATCTGTCATGGAAATTTTCAGGACTAAGTGCGTCCCATCAGCGAGTTATGGCAATGGAATCAGGTTGCCTTGATTTAAGTACCAAAAAATAAATTTTTAAGGGGCCTCCTGGGAGTCCCACAAAGTGTACCCTATAAATTTGTCTATGAAGAATTGGAATTAGGTTACATTATCGACCAGATCAGATTATGCCCCTTAAAACTTTGGCTATCAATTTGGACAAAGGAGGAGCTTGGTTTTAATAGAATAATATTGCAGGATTGTTTAAAATTGGACACGCCCTTTTTGATCCCATGGCTGGCTTATATCTCTCATAACATGATGTCTTTAGGGAGGCCCGATTTATATGCTAATCCCAGCAGCAAATGGGTGTAGCAGCATTTATGGCCAAGATGGCAGAAGACCAGGAGGACTGTGCAATATTGAAACTCCCAGTCCTGCATGTGATTTTAGTGAAAACTGTTAGTAATTTAGAACCATATTTGACTTGGAACATGACACTTTATCAGCGACACATATTGATTTATTGTAGGCTGAATCTATATCAGCGTTTAGTTTTCTTAATTCATGTTTTTTTAAGTATTCGGAATTGCCCCTATGTGACTGTGGCAATGTCTCAGTTAATGATACATTACACATTGTTATGATCTGTTCGAAATATAATACCCTACGATATTAGTTTTTGCCACCAATTTAAAATCAATACATTTTACTCAAGTCAGCCTGGCTTTACTGTATTTACAGTTTTTAAATTCACCCTCCGTCTGTTTCTTTCTTGTATGTTATCTTTCGGAGGTTCTAAAGAAAGTGTGAATATGTGGATGTCAATTTTTGTTATTTTTAACCGATTTGTCTTTTATGATTTTATTTCTAAAATTGAATAAAGGTTATGATATGACATCGCAACCTAAAAATATGTTAGTAGAAGAATTTAGTTAAAAAGTACTTTTAAGGATTCCCTGCAAGAAAAACTGGCAAAGTATGATGCACCTCTGACCCGGATAAATGAATGAATTTACAGCCCATGTTTTTGAAAGTCTGTCATTTCCAGTAAGATCCAGGTTTTCCCAGGAGCCCGTGCAGACAAAATAATATTTTTGAAACGTGGGAGCTTGGAAAGTTAAGCAGAGGCTGGTTCCGGCAGGTTTCCCGCCTGCGCTTCTCTTGGTTGGTGGGGGGAGTTGATCAGGGTGAGAACGTTCAGCAGATACACGGATCAGGCGATGCTATCAGGCCAGATTGGTAGACATTAGGTGTGCCCTGGGGTAGCTTAATGTATTATAATGCACGCATGGAGTTTTCTTGATAAAATAGCCCTATTGTGGAAAATAAGATGATGATGACGTGTGCTTAATTGAGAAATACTTAAATCACCTATAAAAGATTTGACAAGCAATTGCCATGCTGCACTCTTTTGTAAAAACCAATTTCATAAATCTAATTCATGTTTAAAGTTGCATTATGTGTGTACATTTAATTTTTCATTCTTTACATGGAATCACACCTTGAACATCATGCAAAGGTGTGTGCTGCTCCTGCCCTATTTAACTCTTTTTCATGTTTTTACAACTAACCTTTTGGTATTTACTTAGCATAAAGCAAAGGATTTTTCCTTTTAAGTTAAATGGGTTAAAAAGGTGTATGAGGTATTTTATGCATGGCAGTAAAAATGTTATAGATCTTTCTCAATTCAATCTTCTTGCTCTTTTCAGGGCTCATATATCGATTCCGAAGCTATAAAAGGAGAAGTATTAAAAATTGGGAATAAAAGCTGCGAGAATATTCGCTCGAAAACAGGCTCCGTCCTCTGCACGGTGCCGAGCGAGCTACTGAAGTCCAACAGCGAGCTGAGTATAAAGGTACAGTGGCCGAGCTGCCTTCCGCATTACAGGAGGGCGCAGGCAATGTCATCTCACCTTTCCGCTTTGAAAACCCTTCAAACGTTTCAATGTCATATCTGGTTGTGTTTATGTTTTTTTATGGTGCCGGCAGCTCAAAACTCAGAAAGAGTAGCTTGACTCTCTGGACGTAAGACGTGTGAAATCATTCAACCTTTCAAGGTCATCGCATCGTTCAACGGGTTGCAATAAAGCCTCAGCAGGCGGGATGGCTTGCAGCAGAGCGTTCCCAGGGAGAACACGCTGCGGAAAATAGCCAAAAACAGTCACGTTGTAGGGAGAATTGAAGGGAGTGGCCGAATTCAAATAGATCCAGTACATGGCAGGTCATTGCAGTTTCTGGAGCCTTTGTGCAGGCTTTGTGGATGACCTCGTGGCCACGCGCTTAAGGGATTGACTTTACGATTGTACTAGTCTCACTTGCACAAGTGAAGTTACAAGTATTCATGGTTTCAGTCGAGCAGTCAGTCACCTGTGAGGAACATTGCAGCAGTTGACAGTCACCCCTCCATCACACTTCCGAACATTTCCCAAAGCTCCTGGCTCATAGTAGGAATAGGGGAACGTGTAATTTTTTTGAAAAAAGTATTTTTTTGATGTGGAATTGCTTGCATTCTTTGACTTATCAATGTTGACTGTGGAGGCGAGAAATAACATTGGGGCATATTATCAAGAAAGGGTGTTACATTATCGCCGCTTTTATCGGCGAGAAACTGCCGATAAAGCGGCGATAATGTGCTTGATAATATGCACTATGAATTCCAATCGAAGCCCATGTTAGATGTGAAGACACTCTGCACCACCACATGAGGGGTCGTCGTTGCTGGAGCACTCTCACCGGCTGACAAATCTGGAGTCAATAGCACTGGCGTTGGTGGGCCAAGGCTGTAATGTGGGACAGGGCGGTGTGTTGTGTAGGGGGTGCGTTATGTACCTTATGAGTGGTGTCCCTAAACCCCGGTGCAAGCAGCGGTGTTCAGGTCGGCATGGATTGGCGGCATCGGGGATACTGGGGCGACAGTGTGACATGTGGTGTTGCAGAGTGCAGGGCCTACAGGTCGCATTTTAAGCAGTGGCTCGGTGGTGGCGTTGGGCGTCGGCAGCCGTGAGACCAGGGTTGCGGTGCGAAGTGAGGTGGTGCAGTGCTGTTAGGTCACGGTGTCGGCAGCAGCTTTGTGGATGGTGTTGGGTTGATTTTTCTATTGTTACAGGACAAAAAACAACACTCTCTGTGATGGTAGTAGAAGAACTTGAAGTCTTTGCTGTTCCTGAGAGCTACATTAGTAAAAGTGTTACAAAGCTGTCCCCAGGTTAATCTATGGGAGAGATAGCCTTTCAACCGTGAAAATGAAATGCACAGTATTTCACTATTAGGACATGGACCAGTAAATGTTCCACCTTTCACATACACAGCACCCTGCCCACAGGGGTGCCTTGGGCCTACCTGGCGGGTATCTTACATGTAAGAAAAGGGAAGGTTAGGGCCTGGCAAGTGGGTGCACATGCCAGGTCGACATGACAGTGAAAACTGCGTGCAGACATTGAAGTGGCAGGTCTGAGACACCTTTGAAAAGCTAGCTGTGCCGGTGGCACAACCAGTATTGTAGTACTAGTAGCATTCGATTTACAGGCCCTGTGCACACACAGTGCTTTGTACTAGGGACTTAATTGTAAATTAAATAAGCCAATTATAGAAACACCAATCCATAAGCACAATTTACAGTTGGAGCACTTGCACTTTAACACTGAACAGCAGTGAGAAAGTGCACAGACACACTAAACCAGCAAAACGAAGTCCAGCATATCATCAAAAAAGCGGAGGTCAGAAGCCAAAAAGACTGGGTAAATATGGCAAAAGATGCCAGGTCTAACAATGGTCTTAATAATTTCCACTAAAAATCTGTACAAAATATTGCATTTTCCTGCTCAAGCCGTAGAAGAAGGTTACCGATTTCTAAGGCTGATTTGTACTGATCAAATGCTGTTATCTTGGCCTTATTGTTGTCCCAGAAAAAAAGACGTTTTGAAATGTTGAGCTTTGTTATCTAGTGAACTAGAGAAGTGTGTTATCTTCAGTGGCGCTTACCTCCATATTTGTGTGCATTGAAATACTGTCCACTGTCTAAGTGGAATTGTACATGATGGAGCAATAAAATCAAAGAACAGTTAGAGACTATACCAGCTTAAGCACATGCCAGTCCTTTGAGACAATAGTTTCCAGAATGTGGTTGAGGACAGGGAGATTTTGGAATTGATTGGCGCACAGGGAGGCAGGGGTGTAGCAGGGCTGATCCACATGACATTCTATCTCTCCCTAGCTCATAGTCATGGAGTGGGATTTGAATTCCATCAAGGACAAATGCCTCTAGAGCGCACATTGGATACACTTTTCTGACACAACACATGCCTTTGCTTACATTGGCTAGGGGCAAAATAAATTAGGAAGGGGTAAATGGGGAATCAGTTATTTTCTCATCCTTTTCAGTGTCCAAGAATGGACTGAAACTCTTGCCTCTCCCATGTATAGATTCATCTCATTTCAGATTTGTTATCTAATATTTATAAACTGATTTTTTGCATCATGTACAACCCACACAACGTAAAATCTCGAAGTTCACCAACAGTAACCAGTGTGAAGGATGGAAGCCCTCTAATGTTGTGTCCCTATTGATCAATCTATAACATAGATATTAAGAGCAGTGTAACTGCTGCTCCATGTATCCTTCATTGGGAATATGGCTGTTCATCTCAAGGTAAGCCCCTCCAAGCTAAAGTGGATGTGATTAATTTTCCATTCACACACAATGAACCCCTTGGGGAGGGGACCTAAACGAGGCTCCAGGTAGTAGTGGTGGGGAGATAAGATTAACACGAGAAGTTCCCCTCTGGCCTTATGCTTTTATATTCGACATTGTTCTAAATGCATTACAAAGTGAAGAAAACTATCTAATCAACACAGATAACGTAGTTTTATATCGTTTTAATTATTTTCTTTATTTTTTATAAACACATTCTTTTCCTTTTTTTTGGGTTAAGTACTTTCACTATATCAAAAGTTATTTCACAATTTTTATAAACATTAAAAAAAATACAATACATTATTCAAATATTTAAGAACAGATTTGTCTGTTCTTTTTTTTTTTTTTTTTTTTTTTTTTTTTTTTTTTAAAACCTTTATTTGAAAACAAGGCAGATACAATCACCAGCCAGCAAGAACACGGCCGGCTATTATCGGAAGACGGGCAGTACAAATCAATAAGTCAATCTACATACAGCCCGCCCCGAAAAGTCCGGATCAACAACTAGGATACTATCGCACCCTAACGGCACTAGGATAAGAGAGGTTTGATTTTTACTTTGCAAGGAATCAAAAATAGAACAGGATCCGATGGCAAACAATATAATAACACCAGAGGAAGGGGACGTCACATCAGGATACGCACGATAGGGACCACTGCAGGCGGGGCACATGCTAGAACGCGCATTAAAACAGGATAAACAGTAAACAATACAGTACGCCCCCCCATGCAGCTCCCGCCCCAGGATCCAAAAAAGGAAGGCAGTATAACATCCCCCATATTGGTCGAAGACTTAAGAGTAAACCCCACGCCATGCAGAAACCCATAGAGAAAAGGGAAAGAAAGAAAAGAAAAAGGCAAACAAAACAGAAGAAATAGAGGCCCTAGAAACTGAAAAAGAGAAAGAAAAACGAAGAATACCCCCCACCCTGCAGCCCTGCCTCCAGCTACGGCCCCCCCCTCAGCAGAGTGCCTGTCGCCCCTGTAATGAAACCCGAAATGTAGAAGAAGAGAAAAGAAACTACCACCCACCTAGACTAAAGTTAAGCAGAAAGAAAAGGAAGAAAGAAGGAACCATACAAAGCCCCCAGAAGGGCGAGAAGCGGAGGAGGAGCCCACCATCAGCCCCCCGGCATCACAGTTCCTTTAGTCCAACATAAATCCAGGATGCACAGTCCGGTGAGCAACACCATTACTAACTTACAGAATAAATGTCACAGAAGAGGCACATTGCGGCATACAAAAGTCAATACGCCCCACACCCGGTCTAGAACGAGGAGAACCACAGGACAACGACAAGAAGCGGTCACCCCTGACCCGTCTTCACACACCCCCAACCCCTAGCAGAAGGAACCCAAACGGGCGTGAACTGTAATCCAAAAAGGAAATTTTGCTGTAAATACACAGGTAAGCCAAGAGCACTGGAGTACATCGGTTCCTTGCTGAGCCAGAAGCAGATAACCCTCGAAGCATCCAGCGAATCAGAACCAAAGGAAAAAGTCGCAATGTCCCGTCCCTTCTGGAAGGATCCTCGGGTAGCAGGGGGGAAGACGTGGGGAAAGGATTCCAATCGCGGTCGCGATCCATGTGTCACATCACGATCAAGGCTAACATCGTCCGTTGCGGGGACAGCCACGAATACCGGAACACCATAGCCACCAGCAGTACACGAGGCCGCCATCTTGTATGAATCAGGAGCGGGGCAAGAAGGAATGCAGTGGTCAGGTAGGTCCGCCATGTTGGAGCACCCCCGTGGAATCAATAGTGCGTCAACCTTATTGATCAGGATTCGCGCAGAGTAAACTATGTCATAGTGAAGGGAGACGATAGCGGCCAACAAAACGTCGTAGCCCCAAACACCTCCACGGTCTACGTCAGTCGTGACCCACTGCGACACGCTTCCTCGATCACACCATGGCCCCCGCTCCCCAAGGCTATGCGTCATTATGTGCCTTGCTGTTTCAAGGAAAGCCCAGCCGATCTGAACGGCCGCCGGCAGCGTTCCAGACGCAGCCGCCCCTGTTGAGATCAGTGGGGCGAAAAATTCGGGAGTCCCCCGCTGGCAGTGGGGCAGCACACAGGCGGGCACTCGGCAAAGTACAGGAAAGGTTGTCACCGTCACAAAAGAACCCCACCGACACTCACCCGGTACAAACAATTCTGCACCAGTAGTCAAGTGGGGCGCGCAGTTCAAAGTCGGCCGCACCCACCATAGAGGGTCCGACCGGAGCAGGATAGCTGACGATGTCCGATGTTGTTCGCTCCGCGGCCGGTTCCAGCACTAAATTGAGGCCCCGGTCGCAAGGTCACTGCGGGCCCCAAACTGCCGCCGAACTTTTCTCCCGGTCGCCAAGGGGCTCGGGCTTCAGGATTTCACCACTGGTCGTCGGAGCATAACCGCCACCGCAATGCGCCTTCAGAATACAGGATCGCCGGCAGGATAGTCGCGAGGAAGGAGACGGTCCTCGGAGCCGAGGGACTACACGTCCGACCCGGTCGCCATCTTGGCTCCTCCCCCGATTTGTCTGTTCTTAAATATTTGAATAATGTATTGTATTTTGTATTAACTTTTTATATAGTGAAAGTACTTAACCCAAAAAAAGGAAAAGAATGTGTTTATAAAAAATAAAGAAAATAATAAAAACGATATAAAACTATGTTATCTGTGTTGATTAGATAGTTGTCTTCACTTTGTAATGCATTTGGAACAATGTTGAATATAAAAGCATAAGGCCAGAGGGGAACTACTCGTGTTAATGTTAATTTTGTCCTCTCTCTTCCCTGGCTAAAAATATAATAGAGGGGGTCCCAACTTTTTGCTGTGGTGGGGAGATAAGTCCTTTATTAAGTGTTCTTGCAATTCTCTGTGTGGTGATACTGCTCTAAAATCATAATAAATATGCTAAGCCATAAATAAGTAGGGATCTGTATATCACAGTCAAAATATTGAGCTGCAAAATATTTCCTCCTCAGAATTGACTACCACTATATTGTTAAGGGAAGTGGATGTGGATTTAGGAATAGTGAATCTATACTTATCTATACATACATACCTTGAGAATATAGTGATAATTGATATATAGGTCTAATAGTGATGTAGGTCAATAATTCAACCATGATATAGTGAGATAAGGGTCTGAGGTAATTGTCTATATAGCTTCTCCTATAACTAGTTACTGACCACCCCAAAATATTCTGTTCTGTTTCGCTAATACTCATTCAATGATTGCCCACATGGGGATAACCCTGCAATGAGAGCCTCTCCATTCTAAATGAAAACATTTTGTTTGCACTATCATTTCTGGTTTTAAGAAAAAAAAAACATTTTGAAACAGAGCAATGGGCTTTATATGGACTTACGTTTTTTTATTGTATCTACCAGTTTACAGTCTGCACACCTCTCTGATATAAAATTAGTTCTGATGGTTCCAAGTCATCTCATTGTCCGTTTTCATATATAGCGCCAAGAGAAACCAGGGCCGTAGCAGACACCGGGCATTTCGCCAGTGGGCCGGAGAGGTGGGGGCTGGTTTTGTGTCCGTAGGGGCCGGTTTTGTCCTTAGGAGCCGGTTTTACAGCAGTGCTGCAATATCGCCCCCCTGTATCAAAAGCGGGAGCGTTGCTTCTTGCTAGCACCCTCACCCCCGCTCCCAAGGATAGTCGAGTAGCAATCTACCACAGCTGGTTGCTGTTCCCAGTCCAGTCCTGAGAGACTCTCAGCAGAACATACTGTGTTTGATGAAGATACTTGAGCTGAAGTAGGCAGGCAGGCTATATCTGGATAGAGATTCATATTTCAACACGTACTGGATAGTATCACCTGCATGTGGGGAACATACAAAAACATGTAAACAAGCTAAAATAAGATTTACTGCCGCACAGCTTAGTTTGTGGAAATATATGAGGTCGCAGGAGGCCTATAAACTCTTTCTATATGGAAGAATGCAAAGTATGTGTGGAAATTATTCTCACATAGAAGACAGAGTAACATGAAAGACCTCAGTATGCTAACGTAAGCCTTCACAGACATTTCATCAAACAAAGCAAACACATATCACCCAAATCAGCCAAGGTAAGCACAATATTGGCAGCATGGACTTAATAGCATTCTGTGATGTTGAAAGATCACTTCAGTTACGTACTTCTGTTAGGTCTATTTAATGACAGTACACATTCTTTGCTTGGCAGTTGTATGTGTGCTTGGGATGCTTCCTCCTGCATCTGCATACACTAACCCCCCCTCCCTCCGGTGCAGAGAACAGAGGCTCTTCTGTGCACTTTGCATCTGTGCATTAGGTGTGCCTTGGGTCTCCTATCAAGGCTGTATCATTGGGGGGGAAACACATCATGAAACAATGTGTTAATAAAAAGATTTTCTGCCTCAGGTGAGTATCCTGCACTGTTATTGATATCTAAAAATGCATTTAAATGGAGACTTTGAAAATGACATCTAGTTGTTTAAAATCCTTCTATGGGTAAACATAGGGGACGGTGCCAAGATGGCGGCCGCATAGCTCGCTCCATAGACGAGCTCCGCACCAAGCCTACGAGTATCCTGAGTCCCGGCACCTTTCTCCACAAAACGGGTGACGAGGAGTGCCCGAAATCCTGACGGACATGCTGGTGCCCTGATTGAGCCGAAAACGTCAGACCCTCACTCGTTGGAAGCAGGCGGCAGACGGAAGCAGTAACAGACCTGACCGATCGGAGCACACTCCCAGCCCCATGAAGAGCACGGCCAAGAGGCCTACAAAGATGCACGAACGGAACCTGCAGCTGACCACTCAATAGCCATGGGAGCTCGGAGGTAAGAGGTGGAGGTCAGCACCACAGGGCCCAACTGAACCAAGGCCCAATACTTCTGGCAGCGCTACCCTTGGTGACGGTGGGTCTCTAGGTAGCTGGAGCAGAAGTCTGATGAGAGGGGTGGCGTGAAAGGCTGCAACACTACCGCGCCTACCATAAGAACAGCAGTGATTAAAATTGGGGCCCAACCACCCGAGGGACTAGATCCTCTAGTATACATGTGGAGAAGACCTGCATTGATTGCGCAGTAAGGAGCCATTATGACACCACTGTCCTGAATTGGCAGGGTTTTTTTTTTTTGAAAGCGGATGGGGCAAAGAAAAAAAGAAATACTGCATAGCATGCTGTAACCCAGAAGGCCCACCTGGGGGAACATGACGGAGCGGGGACACTCTTCATAATGGATATACTCCCAGACTACATACATGCTACACTCCTGGCGCAACACATTATTTAAAACCACACCACTTCTGCGGCTGAAAGAACCCAGGCCACAAAGACGAAATCACACACAGGCCACCCTTTAAGCCTGAGACGTGCTTAGGAATATAAAGACAGATGGGGAGATACTAGATTATCGAGGACATACTGAAGTATATGCTTATAGGAGACGTCCATGGTCTGACAGGCTGAACCACAGAGCAGCAAAACACACAAGATGATGGACGTAATGTTGCACAATGGCAAAACATTAATTCCCAGTCAGGGGTGGCTTGGTGAGCAAAATAACGATGGATTAAACCCAGATCTGTGACTGGGGGTGAATGTTTTGCCATTGCGCAACATTCCTTCCATCATCTTGTGTGTTTTGCTGAACCACAGAGCAGACACAAGTGACTTGGCATACCTATAGTCAGTGCAGAGCGCAGAGGCTAGCTCTTGAGGACCTGCTTTGTAACCTCCCCAACCTGAGGGCTCGGAAGAAGGGACAATAGATAACAGGTGGAGAAAAGTGCGCCATTGACAATCCGGCTGGCGCAGTACGATGGACTGTAAGGGCGCGGCAATGCATGGGCCGCTTCTTAGACAGGTGCCCGGTACAGGAGCTCTTCTACTGGTGATCAGACTGCACCGGGCCTGATGACCTTGATTGCAGCATGGTGTGACAGAATCACCCACGATAATAACAACTAAGAACTGCTAGTACGTGAAAACCACAGGATATTCAAGCTGCCCTGCAATGGGGAAACCCAGAACCAAACCGGGGAGAGCCCCCCATGAAGCTAACGACCCGGCCCAGGACACAAACACCGACTCCGAATCGACTGCCCCCTCCATAGACCCTATACGACTCCAGCTGGACAAGATATTGAAGGCCATAAGAGACACCAAGACTGCCCTACAGCAAGACATAGGTGCAGTGTCTGTGGGACTGGGCTTGTTGAGGGCAGAGCACCACAAATTAGTAGATCGCGTAAAAGTAGTAGAAAATACAGTAACCGAACTACAACCAGAATGCAAGACACTCTCCAAACAAATGTCTGAATTGAGAGACCAAGTTCAATTACTTGTAAAACATGCAGAAGACGTGGAAGGCCATAAAAGATGCATCAACATCAGGATTGTAGGCCTTCAGGAAGGTATTGAAAAAGGGAATATGGTGGATTTCTTGGAGAACTAGTTACAGACTGAAGTGACTCTGGAGCCACTGACCCCTTTCTTCACTCTGGAGAGAGCCCACCGAGTCCCATCATGCCCACTGGCCCCGGGCAGACCAGCCAGATCGGTGGTGGCCAGATTGCTACATTACCGGGAATAAGACACTATACTGCAGAAAGCACGCACGGAGGGTCCCTTTGCTGTGGCTAATCAAAAAGTATCCATATACCCAGACTACACAGCAATAGTACAAGCCAAAAGAGCTTCCTTTTTGGAGGTCAAAAGAGCGCTTATGGAAAATGGGGTGCAATACTCCCCCCTCGAGGCTCAGGATAGTTGTGGACGGCACCACACACTTCTGTGAGGACCCAGATTCTGCTTGGACATGGCTGGAAGAACACAAAGCCGGGGTGACCTCCCAGATGACAACACTTGAGAGTGCTACCCCAAAGAGGGAAATGTAGGTGCCCCCGTAGAAAAGTGCAGAGCAGATTTCGGAGTGGGCTGTCACCATCGCAGACTGAAATGGAGAGAGCAGCAGTGCTGCAAAGCAGTAGTGGAGATAGGGTCAAACCAACAGAAAACTAAGGAGACGAATTCTTCATCTGAACAGAAGTCGGTGAGATCGGACTCTGTCTCCTCAGAAGGAGAGCGGACTGGCCTTCCAATGGTAATGACCCAGACTGCAGATGGCATAATCTGATATCTTTTTTATTATTGCTTATTACCCTGAGGTTAAGGAACTGGAGTTAGTCTGATGGGGAAGAGAATAAGGGGGACCAGACGTAGTTGGAACTATTTGGAACAAAAGGGCAGCAGCCAAGGGGCATATGTTTGCGCTCTACTACACGTAGAGCAACCTACTAGCCGGGATCATTGTAATCCATTAACCAAAAGCTGGGTTTATGCGGAGTGTCGGATTTTCTGATGCACCCCTTCTGGCACACCCCTTCTGGTAAGGCGCCTGTAGGCTGACCAGAGGAGATATTCACTAACTGTATGCTTGTTTTACACAGTTTGGACAATAGGCAGTTGCTGTAGTGCCCTGGGATTCGGGAGTTGTTTTTGGGGATTGTTTACCCTCTTGTTTGTGTTCTTTTTTCTTTCTTTCTTTCTTTCTTACCTTAGTTCATATGGGGAGCGCAAGATTGATCTTGGCGGTGGGTGACCCGGGGAGGAGGGGAGAGACGGAACGCAAGAATGGCACACATGGCCAATCCGGTACTCTGGGTGACATTTCCAGGAACATCAAAGGAATGGGATCCCCTTCCAAGAGACACAACATCCATAGATATCTCAGACGCAGAGGGTTCAAGTAGCCATGCTCCAGGAAACACATTTGGTTGGGCCTGAGATAGACAGAGACGGAGATGGCAAGGCCAACTTTATGCCACCTCCTATTCGGTATATGCTAGGGGGACCATAATATGGATACGGCCCGGGACATCATTCGAACTAACCCACTCCCTTATCGACAAAGAAGGCAGATATATTTAAATAGATGGCAGGTTATATGGTAAAGAGATTACCTTAGGGAGTATGTATGCCCCAAATCACGATTGTCTTCTTCCACTCTCTCTCCATGCATATGGCGAGCACATCCCCAGACACTTTATTACTGGGAGGTGATTTCCATTGTGTACTAGACGTACACTTGGACTGATTGATCCCCCCCTGAAGGGGACCGCGGTGAGGAAACTGGCGGATGGAATTTGAGACTGGGTTGGGCATTGGGGATTATTAGATGTCTGGAGAACACAACACAAGGCTGACCGTACTTTCTCATATTTTTCCTACGTACATAACCTACAGACCAGACTAGACCACTTCATGTGTTCCCATAAGCTGTCACAATACATTACTCACTCTGAGTACTTAGGGAGAATTATATCAAACCACAGCCCTGTACTGCTGCGGTTTACCCCCATAGAGGAAAAACCATCTGCCCAAGTGTGGCGGCTTAACCCAACTTCACTGGAGGACACCTGTTACTGCAATTCGATAGCAGAGGCGATCTCGGATTACTTTATTAATAACCAGAGCTCAGGGTCTACGAGATTATTAGAGTGGGAGGCCTTTTAAGAGGTGATAAGAGGTCAATGTATTGACCAAACTATAGGAGTCCAAGCAGGGCTACAGAAAGAGTTACAGGCCTTGGAGAAGAAATTATGCCCATTAGATAACACACCTGGTGCCCTACACAAATCCCTAGATAAAGTATGAGACATGTGAAAACAGTATAATATTTTAGAGAAGCTAAAGGCACATGATCATAAACAATACATAACAAGAACACATGAGGAGGGAGGGAAATCTGGACGACTTCTAGCGTGGCTCATTAAGCCAGAGTCCCAAGGTACCCCCATCACCCATATACAGGCACGCAATGATCAGCCCTTACACTCCCCCACATTGATTAACCAGGAGTTTTGCAGCTACTTTAAGAAATTGTACGCAGCACCCTCTCTTCTCTCGCAGGAAGCGCTAGATAAATACTTGATGTACATTCCCTGGAAGCAATTGACTGGAGAGCACAGTAGAGCACTAGGAGCTCCCGTCACCACTCAGGAAATTGGCATTGCTGTTAAGGAGATGACGAAAGGTAAAACGCCAGGCCCCGATGGCCTCCCAGCTGATCTTTATGCAGCATATATTGGGACCCCGGCCCCACACCTTGAAAAACTACCTGCAGACTCCTGGCGACTAGGTCCCCTCCCAGAATCCACTAGAGATGCTGTAGTCATACTTCTGCCTAAAAATAAAGTGCAGGGAGCTAAGGTCACAGAGTTTTGTCCCCTCTGTATGCTAAATCTAGACTTCAAAATCCTTAGTAAAGTATTAGCCTTCCGACTTCTCCCCCAAAGGAAGGAGCTGGTAAACACAAATCAAAATTGATTTATCCCCACACGCAACAATTTCCACAGCATTGGAAGACTTTACCATGTAATGCACCACCCTATAACACTTTTGAATCAAAAAGCAATGTTGATGTCTGTGGATCTTGAAAAAGCATTTGACACAGTTTGCTGGGACTTCCTGGGTGTGGTGATGAAACAGATGGGATTGGGAGATGAACAGGCACCATGCTTTTGCCACAGTACCAAGTTAATAGGGGCAGAAAGCAGGGATGTCCTCTCTCCACACTTTTGTTTGCTATAGTGATCAAACCTCTCGCACAACTTTTTAGAAGAGTGGGACGAGGCTGGGGTTTAGTGGTCGAGGGGCGAGAACATATCATCTCATTATATGCCGATGATATACGCCTTTATTTCAGAGATGGGATCTCGGGCATCCACTAGGTCTTGGAACAGCTGTGAGACTTTGAAATGTCATCTGGCCTTCGGGTTAATAAAGCCAAAACACATATTTCTTTGTCTCCCGAGGGATGGAGAGGCTTCTGGAATTACCACTGGATCTGACGTGGTCCCCTATTTCCTTTAAGTATCTGGGAATGCAGATATTCCATATAACGGAAGACCTGCAGGACAGTAACTTGGGCGGACCCTTATGCTCTTTGAAACCTTGTATACAATTTCGGCGATCACTGAAACTACCCATTAAGGCCCGAATATCAAGCTCTAAGATGGTAATGCTACAGAGATTCCTATATTTTTTCACAAATCTACTGGTATATGTGCCTGCCTCCTGGTTTAGACAACTAGATACCCTGTTACGGGAATTGATTTGGGATGGGAATCGGCACAGAGTAAACACAAGTAGATGATGGACGGAGCGCTGAAACTTTCCAAACACTCACCCCCAGTCACAGATCTGGGTTGAATCCATCATCGTTCTTTAACTCACTTAGCCACCTCAGTTCAGACCCAGCTATATGCAAATCAGTCTTGACCCTGTGCCTCATGGGAACAGTCCAGCCCGAACTGCCAAGCTAGGTCTTCCCTGAACCAGAAACAAGCATCCTGGGAACGGTTTCGGGGTAACACCCCTCAGCAGCCAGGCTAGCTTGAATCCAGTGGCAAAGTTAGCAAGGAACCCACGTCTGTGCATACCCTGCCAACTTAGGGTGAAGAAAGCCAACATAAGGAGATGATGGACGGAGCGCTGAAACTTTTCAGACACTCACCCCCAGTCACAGATCTGGTTTGAATCCCTCATCGTTCTGTAGCTCACTTCGACACCTCAGTTCAGACCCAGCTATGTGCAAATCAGTCTTGACTCTGTGCCTCCTTGGGAACAGACCAGCCCTAACTGCCACGCCAGGTCTTTCCTGAACCAGAAACAAGCATCCTGGGACCGGTTACGGGGTAACACCCCTCATCAGCCAGGCTAGCTTGAATCCAGTGGCAAAGTGAGCAAGGGACTCACGTCTGGGCATACCCTGCCAACTTAGATCAAACAAAGCAAACCCAAGGAGATGATGGACGGAGCTCTGAAACTTTTCAAACACCCACCTCCAGTCACAGAGTGTTGTTGGCAATGCTCCAATGTCCTACTGATGAGGGGGTTCTGGGGGCTCCAGACTTTGAACTTTACTTTCTAGCATCCCCGATCCAGTGGCTTACACTGTGGCTGGATAGGACAGTTGGGACGGGGGACACAAATAGAACTTTTGACTGCCAAATTACTTAAACCCTCACTAGGGATCTCAAACCCTGGGATATTGTTGTCAACTGTGCTAAGATGCTGGCGTAGATGTGTACTGAAGACTGCTGGAATGACTCTATATGCACCAGCGCTGCCCCTAGCAGGACTCCCACATGGCGACCCCCTCACTTATTTCACCCAGAGGCACTTATCTGCCTGGACGGAGGCCGGATTGATCACAGTTGGAGACTGTTACTAACAGGGCGCATTGCTCATGATGGGGGAACTAATGGATTGCTATAAGCTACCCCCTGGCCAGTTACTTAGTTATGAAGTTATATCCAGAGCATTTCAGGGCTTATGGGGGGTGAGGGGCAGAACCTGTGACACATGACAATCTACCGTTGGTAGTATCAATGGGAACCTCACACTTAGTGACCTGGTTCTACAGGTCCCTTGCAGGCATGATCCGAGGTCCATTGATAGCATTAAGGATCAGATAGGAATGAGTTCGGAAACGAGAATTGTCAGACCCAGAATGGCAAAAGATATTATGCTCTCCCAAAACAATCTCTAGAAACACCAGGCTGAAATGTATTCAATGTAATTACATACACTTGACCTACATGACACTACATAGGATACAAGTAACATACGGAGGTGAACCTCGCCCCTGTCCTAAGTGTGGTTGTCTAGATGCCGATTTTGCTCACATAGTGTGGGAGTGCCCATGACTACAGCCCTATTGGGAAGAGGTACTGTCCACCTTAGACCTCATGCTTGGGCGACCCCCGCGTTTCCTAGAGGCATGTATTCTGGCACTATACCCGAGGCCGGCCTCCAAGAAAGTAGGCACTAGGTTTCTGGACCTAGCACTGGAGTTGGCCAAGCGGCGAATAGCGATAGACTGAAAATCAGCGGGAGTCTACGGATCAGAGTTTGAAAGGCAAATGTGACACAATGGGCAAGAGCCGATCCGAGGGCACTGATTAGGGAGGAAGCTAGAGGGGTGAGAATTTGCCCAATAGCAGATCTTTGGACAGAAGTGTTGACAACGTGGCAACACCAAGAACAAGACACTAGAGACGGACCAGATATAAGTACAGACACATCTGTTTAAGAGGAACCCGGCTGCCACCAGAACAAACAGATGGCCCACAAAATATCTTAAGGGAGGAAAAGATGCATGTGAATACACCTACCGAGAAAAGTGGTGTTCCCCCCGTCGCCTTCTACTGAACATGCAATACTTTACACGACTACCCAATAAACATACTTACTAACTGATAAACTCATAATATAAGTTTGTAAGTAATAAAAGATGGTGTCAACCTGAAGGTTTGAAGCTGAGAGTGTAAGCCCAATTATCTAGAACAATACAGCGATCCCTGTGATAAGTTACTCGATCTAGGAGTCACAAATTGGCATCCTAGAAGGGCAATGTCGGACCGCAGAAAAGGAGCTTCTGCTCTTGTGCTCAGCACCCCCACCTTCATCCACGCCTCCTTTTGTTTCCCTTTTTTGCTGCTCCCCTTATTCCCCCGTGTTTCTCAAATTTTTCTTGGTGTGAGTTAATTAGTGAATTATATCTTTAAGGCAAAACACTATACCATTGTATATCCCAAACAACAATTGGACCCCCTGTTCCCCTGAGTCATATCATACTGTACCCCTAAACGCTACAGAGATGTAGCTACTTGTTACAATGGACTTTAATGTATATGATTGGGGAAACACTAGAGAACACCTAACAGTTTCAAATGTAGAAGACATGGAAAATATTGGGGGACGGATGACGTCGAACATACTATATAATATAAAGACGCAGGATATACTGAATGTAAAATCTTTAATGTGGTACTGCTACATGTGTATAATAACTAAATGGCAATAAAAACGTTGTTTAAAAAAATAATTGGGAAAAACATCAGATAAGTAATATACCAGTTCGTGAATGTGAAGCTTGGAAAGTGTTCTTCTCACACTTCTCCATCTCTGATCGCTTTCTCTCTACCTTCCTCCCCACTCCCTCCCCTTCTCTCTCATGAATCGTCCCCATGCCTGCTGCAATTAACCTCGGGGAGCAGAGAAAAGTGACAGAGACGCCAGGAGCGTCCCCGCGCTTTCAAAACTGGTCTCCAAGGCTTTCTGCCTGGTGGAACAAAAGGCCTGTTCAGCCCTGCAGGGAATGGGATGCAGTGCAGAGCGGCCCCAGTTGCCGGCTATCTTACTCTCTAGCAGGGTGCAAAGGGAACACGTAATGCTCTCTCTGCCAGACAACATCCTCCCATTCCATCGCTCACCTGCTCCACCCCTCACCAGCTGCCACACACGCATTTACCAATCCTGGTGTTAATGATCGGTCCTATCACTTATTTTCATATCTGCCATGGCTTTGTAAATGTTGTGGGCTTGTTCTGTGTTGACACCTTGCAACTCTTTCATGAACCGTACCGTGGCCACTCTAAAAGCGTCCCGCTGCCATTATCCTATAATTCAACTTTCACAACACCCTCCTCCACCCCGCCACATGCTCCACATTAGCCAGTCTCGGGCTACAATCAATGGGTACGTTCACGTGGCCACTCAGAGTTCTGCCGTGGAGTCCACATCATACACTCTGGCAGTTTGATACCATCACTCCAGTAATATAAGACGCCTGTGTATTCCTTGAGAGATGTCCTTTTCCAGAATAAGTGATTTGTTTATGTTAATTGTGAGAAATTAAACATTTCCATGTTTTGCTTGTGCCGCTCAATGTAGAATTGGCTATTTGCTTACCTTAGTGGTGTGTGCACCGCTTTCAGGTTTCTAAATTCAGGATGCTAACGTTTTAAAGGGTGCTGATTGATAGCACTTCTTTGCAAGTTTGCTTCCTCCTTCTTACTTGTCTCGCCATGCCATGAGGTGTGCACTCTGGGTTGGCCCACAAGTTACTTTAGAGGTGGGCGAGGTGCTGACAGCTTGAGCCAGGTTTGAGCCAGAAGCCTGGTTCTGGCTGAGCTCGAGGTATTCTTGTAACTTCAAGCCCAAAACAAGCCAAGAAGCTCGGGAAGTGATGTGGCTTAATAGGTACAGCTGCCAACAATGTGTCATTAGGTAGCTGGCTTTGAATCCCAGAAAATTCGATATATCAAGTAATGCTCACGGGGCCGGAAAAAGAAGATTTAACGTAGTCTGTGTTTGTGTTGTATTATTGTTCTTGTTATTGTGAAGTGCTCTTATGTCCTTGGCAGGGTTCACACTTTGTGAAAGTGACACAAATAAAATATGAATACTGCCTGCTGCCCACCTCTAATCTCATCCTCCAAGAATAAAAAAAAAACACAATCACTTTTGATGTCAAAAAGAAATACCCATTTAATGGCTTAATTACAGTGTCTAACTGGAAAATCCAGAATTATTTTCCTTCTTGATCAAATTGTGCGATCTTAGACAAGCACTTTATTTCACTGAGCCACCTTTTTGTTCAATGTAGGAGCATCTACCAATAAGCAAAAAACTCTTATGTTTGACTTAATAGGCTATAATTTTGATCCTTCTATAATTTGAATGCGGGCTACATATAGGGTACCTACAAGAGATTAGTCAGAAAATCCAAACGCCCCCTACGTTTAATCCAAAGCTCTGATGGCAGCAAGCATGGATATCAAGTGAGCTCAGACCTTGCCAGAAAGGCTCCGCCATCTCTTCTATTCAAACATCTGTTCAATTATTCTTTCACCCTTCGTCCACCTGCTGATATCCACCATTTCACCTTTACATTTTGTCAACACCCTTTCATTCCATCATCTATCATTACATTTTTAACCATTCCCGCCACCCATTGGCCATTGCTTCCATCCACCTATTGATCGGTTCACACTCCATCATCAATGCATACATTCATCATTTAACTTGCTTTTCAACCATCAGTTGATCCTTTTGTCCATCCATTCATCGTGGATCCTCTCAGATTTCCAGTTAATTTGCCATCAATCCATCCGATCAGATTTCAATTTAGGATGCCATCCATCCTCTCAGATTTCCATTTACTCTGCCATCCTCTCACCTATCCATCCAACCATCCTCCCATATTTCAGTTTACTCTGTCATCCTTTCACCCACCCGTCCATCCGCAGATTTCCATTTACTCTGCCCTCCTTTCATCCATCCATCCCTCCCTCCATCCATACATCCATACATCTTCTGATTTCCATCCATCCATCCTTTCAGATTTCCATTTACTTTGCCATTCTTTCAGCCACACATCTACCCAGCCTCTTACCTTCTCATTCCCCATCCTTTCGCCCACCCATCCTCTCACCCCCCATCCTTTTACCCACTCATTCATCCATCCATCTTTTCAGCCACCGAGCTATAATTTCACCCACCCCTTCTTTCACCATCTCATCCACCTATCCTTTCATCCATTCACTCATCCATCCCTCCACCCATCCTTCTACCCTCCCATCCTTTCAACTACTCATTCATCCATCCTTTCAACCACCCATTATTTCTGCCACTGATACATCCATCATACATCCATCATCTACCCATCCTCTCAGATTTCATTTTCTCTGTCATCTTTTCATCCACCCATCTACCCATACTTACACCCACTCATCCATCCATCCTTTCACCCACTCATTTATTCATTTGTCCATCCTCTTTCCCTTTCATATCAATCCATCTTTCACTCTCTTCCTTTTATCTACTAAGAGGACCATAAACAATCCCACCCCTGCTGTAGCTGCTAACGCGGATGGTTCACAACGCCCCAGGGTATATATGATATCTATCTGACTCGCCTCTTAGCTCACTTATAACATTGTCATCAGGGTGGGTAATTAATGTTCCGAAGTACATGTTTAAACACGTTCACTTTAATAAAGACTTCTCAGTGCAGAGATATAATCTGATGTAAGGTGAAAAACCTCTGTGTATTAAAGGAATACACATTTTAGAATTTTGAATACACATCATCATATTCTAATATGATGATTTTTGCCTGATTTACATGCCAAATATTTTCAAGCCTCAGCTTGTTCATGGGCTCTTAGAGCTAGAGGCAACACCTGACTAACGTCTGACTCGGCTCTCCCTGTTAATTTGTTGGCTCGCCCATCTCTACATTATTGCATTTTATATTTATTATTGGTTAATTTCTCCGCCTGGGGTTTTTATTGACACACATTGCCAGGACAGCTTAGGTGGGCAAAGTAAGTTGATGGAGGCTTAGACCTTGGTCAATGAATATCCAGTCCTGCCAGTCCATGGTACCAGTCAATTTTTTGCCATACACATTGTCAACCAGGCTTTCCAAAATACATTGATAAATAGACAATATGCAGCTAAGAATTTTTTTCAAGTTGATTCACATATTCGTTTTACCTACAGACTAAAAGTTAAGGGTAAATGAATGTATGTACACAATGGTGGCTTGCGAAGGGGGTAGAGGTATGGACCTTCCAACTTAAAGACTAGAGCACCAACATCTGCAGAGTGTAAATTCCTTATTAATTTTTTTATTCTGATTCCCCGTGGCAGCAGAACTTGTTATTACACGGGCATCATTTGTTAAAAAAATCAGTTTTCTCCTTTTAACCCTTATTGTCACCAGAGAGGCCAATCACTTAAGAAACAACCAATGCCAATGAGCACACAACTTCAGAAGGGTATTCTAACAGAATATCATGTTGGCTATAGCATCAACAACAGGATTTTCGTTTTTACTCAATATTCTGACATATAATCCTTCTATAGTACTTTAGCTACATCCTATGTGGAAAGTTTTACAGTTTTTTTACGAGTACTCCAACTGTCTGGAACTTGGGCATGTTTACATTTCTCTCTTCTGTATATTATTATAGCAAACAATAACGTGATGGATGAAATGGTTGGATTATTCTCTGCCATTTGCAATTGCTCAGACCGCGTTCCAGTTCATCGTTTTTTTCACCACAATACCACTCTAGATAGAGAACAGACAAACGCAAATCAGTTTCCGATAGGAACAGTCCAGCCAAACTGCCACACCAGCCCCTCTCCTGATGGGAGGACAATCAACCTTACATTGGTCTGACATTATATTTAAAGAGAAACCTATAGCAATGCAGATAGGGGCACAGAACATTTAAGTTGTATCCTGGTTCTAGAATACAATTTTTGCTTTAACATATGTATTAAAATCACTTTATTTTACTTTTTTTTATACCATTTTGTTTTAGTGGAAACAAGAATTGTCTTCAACGGTTATTGGAAAAGTGATGATCGAGCAAGAGCAAAGTATTGCCGGGATTATCATCGGAGTGGTCCTCTTCTTGATGCTGCTTGTCATAGGGGTGGCGTTATTCCTCTGGATTCAGAAGAAGAAGCAAATCAAAGGTATGCTGCAGTCTCTTCACAATGTACTGATGTAGGGGCCAAGTGGATGGTACTCACTTTTGAGCCTGGGTAGTTTTGAGGAGGCAGAATTTCAAGAAGTCAAAGATAGCTTCACACTGATGCAAACTTTAGCTTCATTTCATCTGTTCTTCTGCCTCTTCTCAGATCTGGGCAGTGATTTGGTCCACTACGATGGGAGAGCCCACACCACTCACTTAGATAGACTTGTGAGTGCAAGAAGTGTTAGTCCGACTACGGAGATGGTTTCCAGTGAATCAGTCGATTACCGATCAACTCTTCACGAAGGTATGTGGCAAGCTGTCGCCACCACACATTAGCTGCAAAGCTCTCTAAAATGTGATTTTTTTTTCACCATCATTATAGGATAGTATGTTTGGATTGAAACTCGTTGCATAGACACCTCTTTAACTTGAACTGCACCATTCAACCCCGTCTTCCTCTTGCTTTCCTAAAATAAGTACTTTTATCTGTGCCACACCATTCCAGTGAATATTAGGAATTCCTTGCTCCATTCAGAGTTCACCACAGCTAGGCTTCCATCTTCCAATAAGTCCAATGCAGAAGCCTGATAGAAGATGGATTTGATATTGATCAATGTCACATTCAAATTCAATGCTTCCTGCTGGCTTGCCCATAGTCAAATATATTCCTGCATTTTTGCACTCGTGGGGTGTCGCTCATTAAAACAGAAGTGCTGTCCCAAGGGTTTGGCAAATATCAAAAGATCACCATGTCATCCTAACTCCTTCCATCGCAAATGAGAGTAGCTCACTCTTAGAAGAGTAAACAAATACAACTTGTAGATGCTCGCAAAATGATGCCCAGTACTGTAATTAGATTTGCTTCTATTTGAACCACTTATTGGATATTCAGAGAGTGTGTGTGTGCTCTTCTTTAAAAGTGCACATTTACTACACCTTTCCAGACGTACTTTTGACATGCAAGAAAGTTTGCATTACTAAATACTACACTCGTGAGAATTGCTGGAGATCTATGACTAACGTAGGGTTCCAGGAGCAGGTCTAGGATGGTTTAAAATTCCTATAAACATAGGAAATTTGCTCCAAATATAAGAAGAATGCTGCACGAGTGAATAGCCGTCGTATTTTTTCCTACCCTTTGAGAATTGGGTCCTTAAATTGTGCGTGCACATCCATTAGTTACACCCCTCCTCTGCACCCTCTTCTTTGCCCAGCCCTGAAAGACTCAAAGGCTCCTATTTACTATCATTCAAGAAACTCAACACTGAACTGCATGAAAATCAACAGCGATTCAATGCGTGCATGCTTAGCAACAGAAATAGCAAGAGTTGCGTGCCGAGGATGTCATCATCTGCTCTCGCACTCAAAAACTCAGTTTCCCATGAGGCTTACAGTGCAGAGTTGGCCCAGCCATACCTTGAATGAGGTGTGTTGACCCTCCAGTAGAAATCTCAAGGTGAGGACAGCCACCCAAGTGTAAGCCATGCAAGTTGTTTAATTTTACCAAAGTTCCACATCTTGCAAATAGGTATATCACACAATATTCTGCTTTTCCCTTGTTTGCACCAACTTGCCACTGGAGTTAGGATTCCAAGTAAAGCCAGCAAGCGCTATTTTATAAGATCCAACTTTGACTGAAACCTATGGGTATTTGCTTTTCTTCTTGCCAATTTTGTCCAAAGTCGCATACATTTCAGGATTGCTTGGGCTTGACACAATGCTTGAATCAACTTAATGCACACATTTAATGTTTGAATTTGAAAGTGTATAGGCACCAAGGGCAATAAGTCACTTCGGATCTTAGTTTAAAACATTGATGGTGAGTGAGTCCATACATCAGTAAGAAGGTTGGGGAAAATGGAAATTCAATGCACTGCATTGTTGGCTTCTTTTTTAAGAGGACTGTTTCACAAACTGTTTAAAAGATATAAGCCAACATATTTACGTAAAAATGTGTATTTGAAAAGAAACAATGAAGCCTCCTGAAGCTGACTTCCTGCTTCAAGGACTGGCCTACATTGAATATTTGACGCCATGTTATAAAAAAGAGTAAAAATGCGCCTAAAATGACCTGATCGGGGCGAGGTGCGCTGGGAATGATTCCTGAAGAACAGAGTGAAGCTGAAGCAAAGGGCTGAGATCCCAAGGCATTCAGTTAGATATCTGTTTTAAAAAGAAGAAATGTGCCAAAACAAATTAGATAACATCAAGTGCTTAAACATTTAATCACTTTATTTTTTGACATATTTTACTGCTGACGGGAGTATGTTTTGTGTGTTGCCCCAACTACAGTATCTCTGCAAGTTACAGGATGTGAATCACCTTTTTGACATTTCCCTGGTTGAATATTTACTATTAGATAAATAGAACCAACTAGTCGGAGCTTGGATGTGCTCATTAAGCTCAAAGTTACAGGACACTCTGCCCTGGCAAAACGCCTGTTTGAAAACTTCAGTGGAACAGGCTTCAACAAAGGTCTGCCTTTCCCCTCCCCTTTGGCTGGAGAGTGTTAATGCTTAAGCTGGCAGATTCTTTTGCCACTGCCAAGTAGGGCTCTTGGCAGGATAACAGCAGTATTTCACTGTTCCTAGTACTGCCACCCGTAAGCCATGACATAAAAAGAAAGGCGAGCTGCTCCTCTGTGTGCCATCTTGTAACGAAGGCCTCGTGTTCTCCTGCTGGGTCCGGTACAACAGCGCCCCCCTGGGAGTCCTGCTGGGTGGCCTCAGGGGAGCAGAGAGTGCTCCAGCGGGCCACAGCAAGCTCCCCATCATGTGTTCCTAAAGGGCAAACATTTGTTTTTAAAAACTCGCAAGTGTTTAAGCAATTGTTTCCCTTTTGGGAAAGCAAATGCAGGAACGGTGTTCTGCTGTCTCTGCATTTGCCGCCATTCACAGGGGGTTGCACAATACCACCTCCCTCATTAATATTCACTCCTTAACCAAGCTCCCCTTCTGAATGGGCAGGAGACGCCGGTTGGATTTTTACCTCGCGGGTGACTTTTGATTAAATCAACGCGCCCTTGCCTACTACTTGGGGACGACCACAACTCATACCGAACGATCTGATAAATCTTCGGATTTCCAGTGCCCAACGTCCCCGGGCCTGTTTTCGATTCCCGCCGTAACGCTAGTGGCATTAATTAAGATGAATTCAAACTCTTCACACGGAGGTTTCCTACAATGATAATAAGATGATGAGCACCGAATAAATAGGTTGCTAGTCCCAAACCCGTCCTGATGAAGACCCCGCCGCAAGGGTTCCAACAGCGCCCCCCTGGGAGTCCTGCTGGGTGGCCTCAGGGGAGCAGAGAGTGCTCCTGCGGGCCACAGCAAGCTCCCCATCATGTGTTCCTAAAGGGCAAACATTTGTTTTTAAAAACTCGCAAGTGTTTAAGCAATTGTTTCCCTTTTGGGAAAGCAAATGCAGGAACGGTGTTCTGCTGTCTCTGCATTTGCCGCCATTCACAGGGGGTTGCACAATACCACCTCCCTCATTAATATTCACTCCTTAACCAAGCTCCCCTTCTGAATGGGCAGGAGACGCCGGTTGGATTTTTACCTCGCGGGTGACTTTTGATTAAATCAACGCGCCCTTGCCTACTACTTGGGGACGACCACAACTCATACCGAACGATCTGATAAATCTTCGGATTTCCAGTGCCCAACGTCCCCGGGCCTGTTTTCGATTCCCGCCGTAACGCTAGTGGCATTAATTAAGATGAATTCAAACTCTTCACACGGAGGTTTCCTACAATGATAATAAGATGATGAGCACCGAATAAATAGGTTGCTAGTCCCAAACCCGTCCTGATGAAGACCCCGCCGCAAGGGTTCCACTAATTCCTGCACCATCTGTGGGTCGAAACGTCGACAACTGTTCTCCACTTTCCAGCCCCCCATTTGAAATTGTTACATATAATGTACTACGTGGGGCATGTGAATCTTTAAGTGACTACCTTGATTCATGATCATCTGTGCATTTCAATTGATTTATAAATGTGTCAGATTTTTGTCTGATTTTATTGTCACTGTTCCCTACCTGCACTATCCTCACCTTATCACTTCTCCCTTACTCCTTGGGCACTATTCAACCGTTTCAAAATGAGTAATGTTGGATACTATATCCTGGTTGTGTCTACACTGTGAATAAAACATTGTAGATTCATTAAGTGCAGTATTATTATTATTTAATTTGTGGTAATTAGTTAACTTCCACTGGGACCCCTCCTCTCTCAGTACCTAATATGACCCAGGTCCCAGTGACTTCTCTTGGGTAAACCCCCCTTTCATACCCCTCAAAGTATTTCTGGGCAGATGAAAGGAGTAGGTGCATACATCCCTCTCACTAGGATGCCCCTCTCGCCGGTATTCCTCTCTCACAAGATGTCCGGGAGGACCTCTTTGCCAGGTTTCCACTGGACTGGTGTTTTCGGTCATGTTGCTCCACCATAGCCTTCGGGCCGTGAGCGGGGCGCTCCACGATCTTCACCGTTGTGTCCTAGTTCCACCTGAAGGTTACGCTGTCGACTCTTTTCTTGCACATGAAGCTTTCCTCTCCGTGGGTCTTGGAGACGCACCGTTGTGGACCTGTCTCTCTTGTGTGACTTGCTGCCACCAGAGTCCCTTGAGGCCTTTGCTTCTTGGGCTGCCACGGGTTGGTGTGGAGTGGTCAGTTCCTCAGCTGGATGTGTGAGCACTCTCGCCATCCAATCTTCCGCTCAACCCCAAAGGTAGATTGTTTGTCAACAGTCCAAACTTGCCCTCTTCTACGATCGCCACATGGATGGATGGCTTGTAGGTGGATATCTTTGACTTGTGCCGCCGGTGTTCATGCAAGGCCTTGTTCTCCGCTGCACTCCGGTGTTCTGGTGCATGTCACCATCTTCTTCTGATGGGTGTGTGAGTTGGCTCTTCTCTTCTTGTGATCTTCTAGTGGCACCGTGGCACTCACTTCCCTTCTTCTCCTCCATTCCTTTCACGACGTGGTCGGTCCCATTTCTTGTCTTCAACCACCCAGGCCATCTCCGTGTGGCGTGCACTCCACACGAGTCTCCCTGGTTGCGTCCTACCCTTAGGAAACGCCTTCTCTTCTTCCGATGACCAAAACCAGGCATCACACCTTTCTTCCTGTCGCTCCTCCTTTACTTCGGGCCGGTGTTATCAGACCTTTTCTGGGTCCCGTCCATGGACCTCTTCTTGAACTATTTAGTTACTGTGCCTTTGATCTTCTGGTATGTCTTCGGAGTCGTGACCTTCTGGCAGGTCATCTTCTCCTTTCCTTTCCGGGAGACCATCTGACTGGTCATCTTCTCCTTTTCTTTCCGGGCGACCAACTGACTGGTCATCTTCTCCTTTTCTTTCCGGGTGACCATTTGACTGGTCATCTTCTCCTTTTCTTTGCGGGCGACCAACTGACTGGTCATCTTCTCCTTTTCTTTCGGGCGACCAACTGACTGGTCCGCATCTGGCGGTGACTTTCTGGCAAGTCATCTTCGCTGTGACCTACTGACAGGTCTCCGAGGACGCGATCCCTGCGTTACTCGGTCGTGGTGGCGTGGAGTTCCTTCACTCCTTGCGCGGTCCTGCGCAATGTTGTGCTGTCCTGATGTGTGGAGTTCCTTCACTCCTTGCGCGGTCCTGCGCAGTGTTGTTCGATCCTGAGGTGTGGAGTTTGTTCACTCCTTGCGCGGTCCTGCGCAATGCTGTTCGGGCCTGAGGTGTGGAGTTCCTTCACTCCTTGCGCGTTCCTGCGCAGTGTTGTTCTGTGGCATTGGGGTTCCTTCACCCCTTGCGCTGTCCTGCGCAATGCTTTGCTTCTGGCACGTCCCGGCGCCGTCTCCTTGCGTGTTCCTGGAATTTCCGGCGCATTCCTGCGCTGTCTCCTGGCACGTTCCTAGCGCTTCTGGTGCGTTTCTGCGCTTCTGGCGCGTTCCTGCGCTGGCTCCTGGCGCATTCCGGAATGTTCTGGCGCGTTCCTTCGCTGACTCCTGGCGCGTTCCGGAATGTTCTGGCGCGTTCCTGCGCTGACTCCTGAACACTTCTTGCGCTGCAGTCAGTCATTTCGCCATGATCCTGGTGGTTGCAGTCTTCGGCCTGCGTTGCTGCCGGCTTGTCTTAGACTGAATTCTGTAATTGGTTGGTCCAAGGCTTGTTTCTTTGTGTGGAGCCCTTATCTTGCCTGTGATTTGTCCGTGTGGCCACTAGATGGCAGCGTTGTCTTTGATTTCGTCGTGGGCCCGGGTTTGCTGTGGTCTGGATGCTTCTTGCATTCGGCTGGGAACGGAGCCTCGGCTGATCAGATCTGGAGTTGCTGTGTGCACTTTGCTGGTGAGGAGCTTACTTGCTGGGGCGGCAGATCACAGGACACACGGCGTGGGTGAATCACCATCGGAGGGTTTCTTGGGGTTTTGGTGAGTCGCTTCCTTTTCTGCACCCGGACTTTTCCTCCGTTTTGAGTCACTTTGTTTCCTGACCTCAGGAGGTTCAAGAGCTCGAGGCACGTACAGTGCTCAGTGTTCGGGTGTTGGTGGAGGGGGCAAAGATTGATGCACAGACGCCTGGTTTCCAAATTAGCGGGTGGGCTCCACTTTAGGCATTTGTGTTAGGGCTCTACTTTCTTTTATTGAGGGCCCGGTAGCTCACCACACGCTGCGGGCCTCACAAACCGGTCGCGGCTTGTTGGCTTCCCTTCCAGTGAATTTGCGGTTAGGATGCGCAGGGCTTGACGCTGCTTTTACCGGCTGCGAGCCGGGAGCTGGGTCCTCACTCTTTCTCCCCCACCGCGGCATCCACACGCTTCGCGGGGGTGGGGTGTTGGCGCTCTACAGCGGGTAGGCTCCGCTTCATTTATTCGGCGCCAGGCAGCTCCTCACACGCTGCAGGCGCTCCTCTTTCGCGTTCATTCCCCCGCCGCCGCACTTCACACACGCGGCGGGGGACACTGCCGGAAGGCCGCGGGTGGGCTCCGCTGGCTCTGCTTCACCTGAAATTCAATGTGGCTGCAATTACGCCCGGCAAGGCGCGCTGGTCATGCGGGTGGGCTCCGCTATCCTCAATTAGGGTCAGGCAGCTCTCCACACGCTGCGGGGTCCCTTCCTCACCGCCGCAGCGGCTTCGGTTACCTGCGGCGGGGCAGGGGTGGCTGTATGCAGGCCGCAGGTGGGCTCCGCCGGCTCTGCTTTAATGTTAGTTTGTTGTCGGCGCTCGGCAGGGTGCCACAGCTATGCGGGTCGGCACCGCTTATGAGACCGTAACGGGGGTCGCTTTAGGCTTGCGCGGCCCCCTCCGCTCACCTTCGGCTGGCTGGCTGGCCTCCTTCTCGCAGGTGGGCTCCGCGGAGGTTGTAGCGTTCGGCTACCAGTCCTGGCTCGGTGGCGGCCAATGCAGGTGGGCTCTGCACGGCTCTCTCGTCACCCCAGGCAGGGGGCTCAATCGCGGCCGACGCAGGTGGGCTCCGGTCGGTCCGTTGCTTATCCTCGGGGACACCGCCACGGCAGGGCGGCTTGCAGCAGGTCAGAGAGGTGCGGAGTGGGCTCCCGGTCACCTTCTCTTGGATCCTTAGGCCCGGGGCACAGCACACGCTCCGCGGGCCTCTCGGCGGCCGGCGCCGCTTCCCCGGAGGGGTGCCCTCCACATGGGCAGTTCCCTTCTTCTTTCCGGGGTTTTTCTTTGATCAGCGGCACGCGTGGCTAGCGTCCGCCCTCCTCGTCGCCAATGTAATGTTGGGGGCCCTGGGCCCTCATTTCTGGAAATGACTGACGCAGACACAGTCAGCTACTGGGTACAACTGGCCCAGAGCACATGGGCTCGGCCCCTTTTATTAAAGCTGTGTCACCTGACCGGTGACATCAGTAGTGGGTGGGTGTTCAGTGTGCTGGCTTACAAAACACTAGACTGCTGACTGTGACTCTGGGTCACTACATCTAGGACGGTATGACAGGTGGAAGTCGACCGACGATGGGATAGGGAAAATATATATATATATTTTTTATTTTTTTAAAACACTTACCTTGTGCTCGCTGCATCGCCAAGTGACCGCAAGGTGAGTGGTTGTATTTGCCTGTAACTGCCGTGCCTGCGAATCGGGATGCTACTGCAAGCCCTAAATGTTTAGCTTTTAATGTTGTGTGCTGGTCATTCCATGATACCAGCCAAGCTGGAGAAATTAACAATTCTGTTCTTCTTGCAGATCAATTTCCCAATACTTCCCAGAATGGAACATGCCGACAACCTCTGTACCCACACACGGATCTCTCCCCGATATTGTCCAGCGGAGACTCCGATCTAGTCAGCCCCTTGCTGCAAGCGAATGTCCACATAGATTTCAGCGCCCTGAGCCCGGACTTGGTCATAGAAGTTGAGCGTGTCGTGATTGGAGCTGACAGCCTGCTTGTTCATTTTAACGAAGTGATAGGAAGAGGTAGGTGTTTCTGTTTCATTTCATGCCTTGTTCGGCCACAAAAATACTTCTGATAAATAGTGTGCCACGCACATGACCTGATTTAAGAGATAAATTAATTAAAAAAGGTGAAGTTGCACTCCTAAATTAATTTACCCATTTGTAATATTACCCTGCAGTGTTGCAATGTTATGAATGGACAAATTCAATTCAAGGGGATCTCTGACAGTTTAACTGAAATAAAAATATAGTGTGGCCAGAATATCGTGTCAAAAATATCGAGGAACAAAATATTGTGAAGGTAAGTGCAAATAGGTATAGATTTACTATTCTTAACTCCACATCTACGTACCTTGAAGATATATATTATTTGTCAAGGTACATATATGTGGAGTTATGTATAGTAAAACTTTGCTTACCTATGGAAACTTACCTTCACAATATTTTTGTCCTCGATATTCTTGACACAATATTTTATGCCACAATATTTTTGTCTCCGATATTCTGTCTAAACACCATTCGAGGGGTGTGGAGTATTCAATCCATGGCAATGATACCCTAGAAAGTTTACGAACACCCACAAACATGGTAGTTTGTGACCCCTTCCCACCATAGGACCAATCAAAGATGTGCTAAGGTCAGGGGAGGGGTAAATACCTTTCAAGAATGGCATTGTGAAGGAAACTACCACAAAACTGGTGTGCATGAAGAGGGCTCTCAGTGAAATAAATATTTTCTAGGTGAAATAAAAAAGAGGAAACAATAAAAGCGATATTTCATAAATGTGAAGAAAATACTCAATGCATAGCCTTCCATCGCGTACAAATACTCAACGTTAGCTTAAAGACATTTTACATGGACACAATTAGTAATTCTCATAACTTTCCTGACATGCTGACAGAAGCCTACGAGTGTAACAGGTTTCCAGCAGTACTCTTGGAAAGGCTTGTGAATTCCTGATATTCATTAATCTGCACCCATGCAAAGATGTAAACGAATATCTTTGTGAATTTTGTGCTGAAACAGTGAGTGAATACATGTATTATCAAGTGAAAGAATGATGGATTGAAGGAGCAGGTGATAGATTAGCAATCAACTAAGTAGTAGGTGCACAGATAAGGTGGTCTGTGACTAGTCTTGCAAAATGCCAGAGAGATGTTAATTGAGATACTGGGATTGGCAAGAACAAGTTGTGTTAAAACCAGTATTCATTTGTAGATGATGGATTTTATTTTCTCATATATATTGGGATGTCTGTGTTTACCAAACAAATGCACAGGCCGTTCGTCTTAGTCCTCATAAAACATGGTCTACATCATATTATGCAAAAAGAGAATTCTGAAAGTAAGTAACAGCTGCCAAAATACTCTTTCTGCGGTTGTTTAGAGGTGGCTAAGAGTCTCTCCAGGGGACATACACAGTCTCCCAATTTTCTACTTACAGCTTTTAAGAGGCTGAATAATGTTATGCCTTTCATTCGGTGTCACCACCAACCAAGCATGGGGAAATGTCATCAGTTAAGGACAAACGCGTGTACAGCATTGCTACATCCCCTAAAGATAAAAACACATATATCTGTCTCTTTCTACACATTTCTATGTGTATCTATCACTGAAAAAAACCAAAGTGATTTTATGTTTAGGTATGGTAAGAATATCTAACATTAAATTAAAACTTAAGAATTCACTGAGAAAAACAAAGATTAAAGTAATGTTATAATTAAGTGAAAATATCAGTTGAAACACTGAAATTCACAAGTTACAGTTACCTGAAGAAACTAAAGCTCATACACCACGAGGCACAGTCTTGTCATACATTATGTAATTTCAGGTGTCATCAGAGAGATTATTTGTGATGTCAGAAAACATATCATGAGAGGTTCAGGACTTTATATTATGGCAAAGCAATGTTTAAAACTCTGTACTGTGGTAGAATATCCTTTCATTATTGAATCACAAGGATTTCATTTCCATTGCAAAACTGTGATGTTGCTTTCTGTTGAACTGCTACGAGCAAACATCTGTGAAGGGTTCACATCCCTGTTTTCGGGTGTCTGTTTCTTGATACAACATATTGCTACAAATTCTTCTGCCATACTCCTTTCATATGGTTTCCTGTTCTCACATTTAACATTGTTAAATTAATGATGAATTGTGTATGTTACAGAGGTCCTGGGTAGTGAAAAAGCAATGGGAGACCCAAATCCTTATTGAAGCTTTATATATTTTTTTTCATTTTAAAACAAGGGCATTTTGGATGTGTTTATCATGGCACACTGCTGGAAAATGACAACAAGAAAATCCATTGTGCAGTGAAATCTCTCAACAGTAAGTAGAATAGGTTCATCTGTAGGATGCAGTTACTGTTTATAAATTAAGAGAAAGTATCTGTTTATTATATATTTTGCTTGCTTGAACTGTTGCCCTGCTGCTTGTATTGTACTTTGTCTATGTGTGTTTGAAGGAACTCAGCACGGATTTTGCTCACGTAATACCATTGCTATCTGCAGATGGGACGGTTGCATTTCTGATGACAGTATAATACCTGTGATAGTCTTTATGTGTGAGAGGGTGGTAGGCACTGCTGATGCCTTACCTCTTATCTGTGTGTGAGTCTGTGTGTGTGGAGGAGGTGTGTGTGTGACTGTTTGCGAATCTCTTCTATTTGGGAGAAAAGCTGACATTGCTTCTGATGCGCTATTTCCCTAATCCCTTAGTCCTCTCTTCGCCCATGGTTTTCTTTTGCCCCTTTGAATTCTTGGAAACACTGGCCTTCTTGTGCTCAGTGTAGATTAGGTTAGATTATTCTCTTCTAAAGGTCAAATGTACATCCTGTTGTTTTTTTTGGTACTAGCTATTGAAGTGCACCAGTTCTGAACCAAGCATTGAAAAGTACAGAAGGCTTTAGATAGAGAAACACCTGTCGTATGGTGTATACTTTATCAGTAAGACTGTGCGTTTGGACAACATAAACATCAAAACTGTGCAAGACTGACTCCTTGCACACCATCAGGATTTACTGGCCTTTGTCCTGGTTAGCTCGCAGTGCACCTCCTGTACTCCTAACCTGGTAAGGTAACAGGTGGTATGTGCAACCTCAGAACATGCCAACCCTGACTTCCCAAGGAAATCGTGGAAATATATCAGTCCCTTTCGCAAGTAATGCATGCCCAAAGAGAGACACAAGAAATACTTGACTTTGGATTTAAAGTATTTATTGAAGCATCATGATTCTTGTGTACAGTACGTGCACTGCAATAATTAATAGAAGGAAACAAAACACAGTAATTATAATGTCAAGAATGGTAAAGAAAATGAACAGTTCAACCACTGTGTTGTTACACCAATTATATGCTTACATATAAGTATAGTTATGCTCCTACCTAGCGCTCCCTATCCAAGTGTGCTAGTGTGGGTGAATCTGTCAGGGAGTTAAATCATCTTAGGGTGATCTAACTCACCAGTTAGCAGTTTCATCGGCGGCCCGTCTTGGTGTGGAGCTGAGCACCATCCATCTCAGGACATAAACAGGATTCAGCTGAGCTGGAATTCCGGCATGGTTCGACCTCAACAGTATCAGCAAAATGCTTCTCTACCTAAACAAAGTTGTGATGTCATTTATATATTAAACTTCAACCATGATGCCCAGCCAGGCCGCCATTATTGATTCTATCTTTACAGAGCTGTCCCCAAGCATACAATAACAAACATCAACATTGTGTGCAGTGAACTTAGCCCTCATACAGAATGTTCAAGGCATTTGATAATATGATGACAAAGAAATGTAAATATAAGCAAAGCCATTTCAGAGGAAATTGTCCCATACAAGCATGCAAACAAATATGTGTCAAGTGTCAACATTCAAGAAAGATGTCAACTTCAAACATGAGCATGTATAATGGTGGCGTTCTTGTCCAGACCTAAGTGACCACGTAAAATACACCATGATTGAGACACTTATGAAAGAGAACATTTTTTATATGGTTCTTGTGTCTAGGGGCAGAGAGTTCCAAATAGAGGGTGCAAGGCCCAAAAAAGACTGACCACCATTTGGTTGTCATTTAAAATGGGGTACCTTCAAGAGTGCAAAACGGTAGGTAACTGAGGTGAAATTCCAAAAAGGACCAGTGTATTAGACACATCAAATTAAACAGGAGAATTTCATTTATGGGGAACTAAAAGGAGAAGAGGACAGCAAGTGCCAGACAGAGGAAGAAACCGCTGAGAAGGCACAGCTGACAGAAACAATCCTGTGATCCTGCATGGATTCCCTGTGCTCAGGGGCTTCCCTTCATCCCCTGTGGCCACACTTTATGTGTGCTCTCTTTGCATGAGGAATTCCCAGTGGTGCTCATGCCTTTCCTTATAAGCCCTACACTGTCCTTGACACCATGCCTGGAAAATTTCTCCTACATTCGTGTCCATTTGTCCCTTTCCTCTCTGTGCCTTTACCTCCTGTTTCGTTTGATGTTGCTTTGCTGTCCATATTTAGACATGACTTTCTGCATTACCCATACTAGAGGATAAATATGTGACTCCCACTGTGCCCAATAATGCCCTTGCCTCTGCTGACCCATTCTTGTGCCACACCGTATCTGCCACCCACTGCTGTGTCTCCAGTAACTCCATTTTATCACAAATGCCCTTCTCTTTCCTCTTCTTTTATCCCCTCTGCTTTTGAAGGGCTTATGACTCCTGTGCCCTTACATATTTTTTGAGAATCTCATCTCACACCACTTTTATCCCCACCAAGGCTCCCCTCAGTCATCCACGGGCATGCTCCACACCTTCTGTGACTCCACTCTGCCTCCCATGCCTCCCTCACAATTTCTTTCCATTCCCCATTCAATTCTTGTTCCTGTCTCCTTGCTCATACCTTCGTACATGCCTCCCCTTTCAAGCCTCTCCTATGCCTCTGTGCCTCTCCACTGCCTCACTTCCCTAGATCTTTTGTGAGTCTATACCCATTGTGCAACTCTGCCTTACTAACCATGCCCCCAGTGTTATACCTGTCTCACTACCCTTCACCTGCATCAACCTGAAACCCTCACATCGAATGAAATTCTGTCATCATGAAACACTGCATCACCTTCACATATGCACCAGTCTGCCTTCTAATCCCCTACTCTTCCACTGTGCCTCTCTTGTGATTTACGGCCAGATGAACTCATCTTTTTCTGGTCAGAAACACTTTTAATCAGAGTTTGGAACCATAGAAAATGTGTTTCCGAAGTACCAATCCCTTTTCATGAGTTGGTAGAGTTTTACTAAGTCCTAAAAGGGTTTAGCGACTGGATACTAATTTGGTATTTGGAACGGGCATGTTTTGGGCATCACTTCCAAATACTGTATCTGTACCTTCTGTATCAATAGTTTACAACTGTAATTGTGGCCCCAAAGTATTGAAATTTTACCAACCTCTAAGCTGGCGTGGCAACTCATTTACTCATATGCAGAGGGAAAGGGTCCCTTTAGGACCCCTGCCCCTTTGTGAATTGCTAAAAAGGTTTCTGGGGGAGCAGCAATGGTCTGGGGGACGACTGACACTCTCAGGGGAAAAAAAACTTTTTGCAAGTAGCATTGTTTCCTTTAAGGCAATCAGGATGTTAAAAAAAATTAAAATACTTTCAACGCAGTCACAGACATGGTGGTCTGCTGACTCTTGGAAGCTATGATTATGTTCAGTTGGAGTGAGTTGTAATTTGCGACTTACCTAATACATATTAAGTCAGATTGTGACCCACACTAAATCTGATTTTTGCTGACTGACCCAATAGTACATAGGCTGGTCCCCAAAATGTATTTCTGGTCACAAAAATACTTGTGAATTCCAACCAGTTTTTGCAGCCTGTACAATGATACATCTAGCCCTAACATCTGAGAAGGGGACTGCTGTTCCTTCATAGTTACACCAGGGGCTGTATTATAGTATTAGACATATTTCCCTGGAGTGCAATGGGCATGTCCACCCGCTTTGTGCACCCACTGAGCACCATGGTATTACAGAAGGGGCAGTAGATGCTTGTTCTCCCACTTCTGCAATACTGTTAGTGCTGGTGCACATGTAACACCAGCACTATTTTGGGAAGGTGTTCTTCTTATTTACCTAGGGGCATGGTCCCATGCAAATGAGGTAATCACTTTGCCTCTGTGTCCACGCCATATTACAGATGCGGCCGTAGAGGCAAACAGGTGCTTAAGAGGTACACCGACAGTGAGCCACAGAAGGCTGGTGCATGGTTGATGCCCGATCCGAGAGTGGTCCTCTGGCGGGGGCAAAGGGATCCCATGGAGGCATAGGGGTCCATGCAGGCATATGCCGCTACATACTACACCCACCTGCATGGGGATCTCTGTCCCCTTGTTAAATTGCAGGTGGATGGTGTCTGCACTGTGAAACAAGGCACAGCCTTAAGGAGATGCTCCATCTTTCAATTCATGCAAGGTCCTCTTGGCTGCCCTGCAGGAAGCACACATTTTTGAAAACTTGGTGCACTATACCGATCTGCCCCAGGCGTCCTTTTTAAAAGGTGCTCGTGGCGTAAACCGGGACTGTCCGCCTTTTTCTATAATCGGGACTCAGGTCTTTTCTTATTAGTCCACAAAAAGGAACAGAATCTACACTATGCAAATGTTTATGTTGACTTCTAATGTAACAGAAAGAAGCACATAATCATGAACAATTTCTGCATGATTTGCCACAAGCAGATATGGGAAAAAGTGTGTACAAGACAATTGATTCTCTTGTTGATATTTCCAGGAATTACAGATCTAGAAGAAGTAGCTCAGTTTCTAAAAGAAGGTATCATCATGAAAGACTTTGTTCACTCAAACGTGCTCTCACTGTTGGGAATCTGCCTCCCCAATGAAGGGTCTCCTTTGGTTGTGCTGCCATACATGAAGCATGGGGATCTCCGGAACTTTATCAGGAATGAAACTCATGTAAGTAGTGCTCCTGTGTGATGAAATAAGTATCTGAAAGTAAAGAGTTCCACCAGTAATTATTTTAGCATCTTCTATGAAAATCTTTTATCTAATGCAATTTATAAAGTATCTTTAGACTTCGTGGATAGTCACAGATAATGTTTGTTAAAGTGAGTGGCATAACTATTTTCGTTTGGAATCAATATTCTTTAAATCACAATGTGTTTGTACGTTGAGTCAGGCAGAATTGGGCAGGATAATCTACAACCATAAAACTGTGGGAGCAATGGAAAATATGCCCGCACATTACTTAGCAATTTCTTAGCTGTACTGACTATATTATAGAGCTGTATCAAGGAAAGTGTGAGTTGCAATAGACAGTCTCCCGCTGCTACAATTCATAGGAACTGCTTATTTTATACCATGCTATGTACCACTACAGTTGAAAGTTTCCTATAAATGTTAGCTTACACTAATGCAAGGCAGAGGTAAACTTGTTTATGCAACTATGGATATCAGACTCAAGCAGGGACAGTTAACTTTATCAAACACTATCTGTAGTGAAAAAAGGATGCCACCTTTTATTATTGAACTGCCATAGGATATCATTTGCATGATGCATGAGTAGCTGCACTAGGGAGATGATATACCATTTCAGTATTATTACTACACTATCATCGATTTAAGTCATTAATCCTTCTACAGTCATTTGTACACTATAACTTGGAGTACTTCCAAGAGGTTCATCGTGGCTCTGGCAAATCACTCAGGTTGGGTTAGACACAGTCTAGAAGTCTAGACCTATTCTTTCACCATTAGACGATCGACAGCTATTAACAATTTGTATTTTGAATTATCCTGATGCTTCAATAATGATCCCTCAGATGTCAATGGACTTCTAACTGTTCCCTTTATAAGTGGTCCATCAACGGTGCGGTTATATCTAAAATTGATTGGTCTGTATCAAAATCCCATAAGGAAGAGGTAATTTCCTCACAGGTCTAGCAATTCTCAAAGTTGACCCAACACATACCTAGGTCAGATTTAGAGTTTGGTGGGCAGGGTACTCCATCACAATCCTATTGTAGTAGCCTGCTCACTAAACTCTCATTCCACCTGTGATGTCTTTTTTGTCCATCAGCACCACCAAAAGTCTGGTAGTGACGGACAGAATAAAACAATAATGACCACAACAACCTGGGAGAAATCTCCCGGGTTGTGACAGTCATCAAGTTTTTGTTAAGAAACAAATTCCCACATTGGGAGTTCGTATCGGACAACAAACAAAATAAAAGATTGATGTAGGGCACCAAAAACAACAGTGGCCACTCACCAAAATCTTTGCAACTTGACGGGAACTGCCATGATAGCGGTTTCTTTCAAGATAAAAAGATGCCTGCTAGACAGGTGATCATCTCTATATTTGACAGACTGAGTACCGTCGTAATGGCATACTTAATTTCCACTGCCATCCAGACGTACGTTACTCTATTTTTCAAACTTTAAATCAGGCCTTAAGTCTTTCAAAGGACGCTTCCATGTCAAAAGGGATTAAAGAAGACAGCTGGAAATGAGAAATCAACACTGGGGTGTTGCCTCGTACAACAGAATTTATAAGTGTAAACTTACAACTAGTAACTTTGTTAAAATAGGTGAAGATCTCTGCCACCATGGTTGTGGTATTTCAAAGAATAGAGAAAAATATTGAAGTTCTGTATGTAAAAAAAATATTTTCATGAAAAATATAAATATAAATGAATTTAAAATATTTATTTTTTTAACCTAGAAGTTATTAAAATAAAATTAAATCTGACAGCACATTAACTCATCGCATCAAATCTGTATTAAATAATTAATTAAGTTAAATATATTAATGTAATTTATCAATAGTATTTTTAAAATAATATTTTAAAAAGTTCTACCCTCACTAACTTTTAATGTTATTTAATATATATTAACTTCTATTAAAAACTAAATTTGATTACCCAACATTATTGAACATATTTTAATAAAAGTTAAAATGTTTACTTTTTTATGAAGTTTATTTTTTAACATTTTAAAGTAAAAGAATTAACTAACAAAGAGATATCACTTTTTACATGAAAATATATATGTATTTTAAATGTCAAAATATGGGGTGTTATTTTATTTTTCTGCCTCCACTTTTTGTATGGGAATGTGTTGCAGTTTCAATTGGTTGGCCATAAGTGGTGTTTAATGTACTGAAAGTCTTGGTTAGAGTGAATTCGAGCCTGTTTTGGCACGTTGAGGGCTGTGATAACTTTAGAATTATTCCTTGAGAATAGCACTGGTCTAACTCGTGTTTGGGAGGGTATTGTTAGCCCATTCCTAACCCCTCTTTAAGCTGTCCTAAACTCTTCCCATTTATTATTAAGTAGTCCCCATTTCCGGCCATTCCCTCTTGTCTCTCCCACATTTACAATTAAAATATATAGCTGCATGTGTGTAGATCTCCCCACCGTGGCAGAGACCACCGCACAGACAACATACTAGAGGTGGAGGACTCCGGCAATATGTTTCTGAATGGCGTTTTGTAGCACTTGGATAGTGCTACTGTACTATTACTTTACATACCACAAAATGCAGTTTGTGACTACATGCCTAAATATTTTGTGGAAAAGTGCAGAGTCTTTACTTGCTCCTAGAAGATTTGTGATAAATAGTTCTCAATATCTCTTAAACGTTTATTGGCTTCAGATAAACAGATTGCTCTGGAAACATACTGTTAGCACTCACATTTTTGTTTAGATAGCATCAGCCACAAATGTAGATGATATCATGGGTTGAAATTATTATTTGTTTACTGAAGTAATTTTGTAACAATTCTGCCACAAGAAAGATGCATGCAGTGTAACAGAACATCTATCCAATGTAAACATCAATTGGCACCACTTCCTGCAGTGTGCTCAGTCTTAGTGTACCTCGCCAGCATGAGGTACATTGTTTTTGATGAACAGGATCCTATTAGAGATACATTGATGTGCTTTTTCAAAGTAGAAGCACAATGTACCTTCTAAGCAAACAGCAACAATAGTTTAAGCAAAGTTGATGATGTACTAATGGGCTTGGACAAGAGGAGCAAGGGGTACAGCTAAATAATGTACAACATACTTCTACAGAATCATAAATATCTGATGCTTACACAAAGTAGCATTTACATTATACTGTCACAGTTTGTGGGCCCTCATGCATGCTACAACTTGCCATAAACATTTAGAAGGCGTTTCTATGTAATGACATGCACAAGTAATGACTACATCCTCGCCTCATCATCAGTGTGTGTGTTTGAGCAGATGTATTGTTTTATGTGTAAAAGAGTCAGTGATAAACAGAAGAACATAAATATTTTGGCACACACTGTCGAACTGAGATAGCAGCATTTTTAGTTCAATCTGAACACAACCTGAAATTCTTAGTTTGGTACAAATGTGTTGGGAATGATTATTGGCAATCAAAGTACTGCCATAATTGCAATCGTAAATGTCCCTTTGTATTACAGAATCCAACTGTGAAAGATCTCATAGGTTTTGGACTTCAAGTTGCAAAAGGCATGGAATATCTTGCCAGCAAAAAGTTTGTTCACAGAGATTTAGCTGCCAGAAATTGCATGTAAGTATGATAATGTATGCACATCCTGCATTCAATTTTCTATCCCTGACATTACCCTGTAAATGGAAAATAAGCTGATTTCATAAGCTCACAAATAAGGTGTCAGCTTGACGGGCAGTGGTCGCTATTTTGTGGACCCCATCACCTACTCTATCTCCTCATGGTTCAAAGGGAATAAATGCCAGTTTTCTTGGGATCACCACCACTACTGTTTAACTATTTTATTTTCTGTTTAAAAACGTTGAGTCCTATTTACAAGAGTAACTTTGAGCCCGTGGATTTATCCACATGTAAATTTACTACTACACCTAGGTGTTAGTCTACACTTTTTTGCTATTCATCATTTTTTAGTGTAGATTTACTGCAAAGTGTGGACTTACATGTTGCACCCCCTGGTGGAGCTTCCTACAACAGTATTTACAAGTGTTAACTTATTACAAATACCTTTTCACATGTAGGTAGAGATCTCCATCACTGTGGTGGAGATCTCCCTTTGGGAAGGTATAGAGAAAATTATTAAAATGTATTACTCTTTAAAAAAAATACTAAAACATATTAGAATATACAATATAAATGTAAAATAATGTAAAATATCAATTTCAAACCTAGAACAGATAGAATAAAATGTTTCAGCACATAACTCATTAAATTAAATGTCAATTCATTAACATATATTTCTTTTATTCACACTTAATGTACTCATACTCATACATATTTCTTAAAATCTAATTACGAAAAGGTCTTAAGAAATTCCTGTCAGGAAGCTAGAATCCTTGCTAGGAAAATTATTTGATAGGTGCATTTCAGAGCCTGGTCTCTGACAATAGTTGCTTGCTTATTTAATGTGTTGAATTCCCAGATGTATTTCTTTCTGTGACACTAGGTTTGATGCTGATGACCCTAATCCTTTTAAAATGCAGTTCAAAGAGCAATGTGCTGGATAGAGTGCTAGGTAATGTCATTAACCGAGAGTACTGACTTTCCAATAATTAGCTGAATTTTAGAATCCCAGAGGCACTATTTTTACTGAACTCAGGTTAACACGATCAAGGAAAGGAAATGTAAAATGTATCAGTAGTGATGGTGTAAGACACACTTTCAAAGTGCCTGCTATATGACTGACCATTTCAAGATTGGGTTGAGCACACCCAGGCCATGTCAAGGGCCGAAGCAGAATGGCTGAGACTGATGGACTGTTCCCATGAAGAGCAGTTGTCAGCACTGATTTGCATAAAGCAGGCCTTTGTCTAGAGCGGAAGAGTAAGTGAAAAACAATTGGTTGGAATTTGACCCAGAGACAATGTTTTAGACTATTTGCAAATATTCCTCCCATCAGCTTTTATATTATCGATGTAATCCCCTACGTGGCAAAGGGTATGCCGCGACTTGGGTCTCCTGCTCAAAGTGTCATAGGATCCAAGGTTTGCCTTGCTGATGAGGCTTAAAAAGGCTGATACTAGTCTAGGGTTGCTTCTTTTCCCTTCAGGAGGAGGCCATAGCTGGGCTGCTCCCATGAAGGGCAGGGCCAGTACTGATTTGCATAATGCAGGCCTCTGTCTAGAGTGACATGTTGGGTGAGAAACGAAGGGCTGGAATGCTACCCAGAGCAATTGCCAGTGCTTTGAACTATTTCCATGTGTTCCTCCCTTCACCTTTTATGTGACCACTTCATCCAGAGGCATGAATTTCACATGTTTTTATCTGTTCTAATGTGCCCCAGATGGGGACATTCCTGTTTCTTAACTTGGTGCTAACCTACATAAAAGCTTGGTGCATGTCACTTTTTATTAAACCTAAAACATAAGCTCACAGAGTTATATTTGACAATATATATGAAGGCTGTAAACCATTTGCACCCTCACAAATATGGCATACTCTACAACACAGAGTATCAGACAGTTCAACAACACCTAAAAAATATGGTACCAAGCTAATTCTAAAGATAGCGCGGAGGGGCAACAAATATTTAAGACGAATAATGTGCTTAAACATTATGTAAATTACTATGTGAATGAACTCTGAACTGTCACACTTAGGTATGTCTGTACTCTGATTTCTCAAGTATATTTTCTCCATATTGTTGAGCAACTCTAGAGAATTATATTTTGTGGGCCACATTAATGAGGCCCTTACTCTGCCATTGCGTCACTTTTGGTGATACTACGATGGTGTAAAAAATGCACCAGACTGCGCCATATATACAAAGTGACGCATCTATGCAGATTCCTCACTTTATAGACCCCTGCGCTACATTATACCTGTAACAGGTATAATGTATGCAAGGTGGGCATTCCAAAGCAGAAAAGCCTTGTAGAAGTGGCGCTGTGAAATGTATGAGATTTCACTGAGTCACTTCTGTGGTGTCACTGCATCAAATCCTTACGCCTGCTTGAAGCAGGCATAAGGGGTGACCAGGGCAGTTTGTAGGTGTTTTGCCACCCTAGGCGAGAATTGAAAAGTGCCGCCCCCTCATTTTTACAACCATCACTCTGTCCCCCTGTCATCCAAGCCTCTGCAGTTTCTCACTCTCAATGCACTTTCAGTCTTTCTCTTCCAACAAAATCGTTTAGCACTCTTTGAGAACTTCAACTGCCAGTTACAATGGCAACTCTGCTCGTGTTGCTGCAGAGTAGACTGGACTTAATGACTGGCCCATCCCTGTACCAGGCTGTCATCTCATCATTTTCCATCTCATCAAATGGTGAGCTCAGGAGCCTCTCTGACCTCACTCCATACTGTAACAAGATGTAAGAAGGTACAGAGAAAAATCTAGAAGTGAAAAACTGAACTCTGTGCAGTCAAGACAGACAGAGGTCAGCTTTCAGTTACCTGCCTCAGAGCCTGAGCCTGGAAGTAACTGCATGCTGCCAGAGGGTTCATGCAACATCAGCTAAGGAGCAGTAGTGGATTGATGCTGGCAGCTGAAACCAGGAAAGTTGGAAAAAACTGTCTATGTGTGAGAGAGACAGTGAGTGCATGTGTGTGCATTTGTGTGATTGTGTGTATGTGTGAGAGACAGAGAGAGAGAGAGAGAGAGAATATGTGTCTGTGTGTACATGTGAGCATGTGTGTTTGTGAGTGGAAATTACACATTTCTGGCAACGGCATATGTAAAGTAATTCTTGGCAAACTTCTGACACTGGCATACTAGATGTAATTCTTAACATAAGGGAATACACCCAATTCATAGTAGGTGCACCAATTGAAATACACAGTGTATCCACTGCACATTTTTAATAAATGTGGTCCACGCCTGGGGAGCGTCAGGCTGCACTGGCTTGGCACACCAATGGCTATTGAGCCAATCAGTGTACAATTTGACCCCATATCATTCAAAATGTTCCCAATGGAGAATCGCCCTGAGCCCTTATAGCAGAAGTCTATGAATATAATTGAAACCTGCACTGCTACCAACGATGCTGTTCCTGATCGCTGTGCCTTTCGTACATAGTTGTGCCTTTTCATGAGGTGCTGTGGCTGTTATTGAGGAAGTAACTGGACATTTTGGCTGTAATTGCACAGCATAGCATGGTCATCTGGATATATATGCCCATGGGTATATGATAGCCACATCCTTGTTATAATTTCAGCTCTGTTGGAATATGTATAATAACTCAAACAGACTTGTACCTCCTTTAGCATTTTTGTTATTTTATTGACCAAGGATCTAATTTTGCTCTTCAGACCATAAGTTGCCACTTATTGCGCACCTGCTGCTGAGCCAACATATGCCAGGTCTGATTAATATTTTATGCAGAGGTTAGTATGGAGGTCGTCGAGGCGCCAGGTGTTTATCAAAGAAGGCTACGGCTCCTTAGCCGATGCGGTACATCTTAATTGAAGTGGAACATGTAGTACCGAATTCAGTTGGCACCTCGCTAAGGCCCTGAAAATAGAATTTGAAGCTATTACTTTTATCGAATCCGACACAGTCTTGATATGGCACCTTTAGTTCCCTCCTGGGAACACTGTTCTTTTTTCTGATTACCTCCACTGGAGCCGACTTCCCCCAAATAGCAGCATTTATTCGAAGTGTCAGAGCTGTGATGAGCCTAACCATAATTACCAAGCCGCCAAAGATAAACAACAGCAACACAAATGGATTGTTGCTCTCCCTTTACTTTAGAAACATCTTTGGCGTGACAAGATGGGCTGTGTTTGATGTTCTCCTCCACTGCATCCCTAAGCTGTTGCAATAAAGTGACAGGCGATCTCACACTCGTGTTTTTTTGCCGCCCTCCCCCTTTTGCCGCCCTAGGCGGCCGCCTAGTTTTGCCTAATGGCCGAAATGGCCCCGGGGGTGACGCAGGCTTTTTTCACATGGGGCTTGTCCCGATTGAAATGAAACATTGCTAGAGTTGGGTCTGTTTCCAGATACACATCCAGCAGTGCGCACTTTTTGTGCAGAAACGTCAGGATTCCTGATGAATCTGTAAATCCTTGTGACATGGAGCGCCTTACAGTAAATAGGGCGCATCCTTGGTGTCACAAGGATGGCGCACTGAAAAGTTTTGCATCGCTGTTTCATCCCCAGCGATGCAGCACTTTTCATAAATAAGGTTGTGCATGTTTAATACACTTATCAGGTCAAGGGCCCCTATACTATACGACAACATAGCTCGATATTATGACAAGCAAATATTGCTTTTAAACCTTTCCTAACAATGATTTTCCTTAACCGGCATTATGCAAAAGGTAATGTAGGCATTCTTTGCACTTTTATAAGAATTAGGGCCAGATGTAGGTCGCCAAATACCGGTCGGTAACGGCCGATTTTGGCCGTTACCGACCGGTATTTGGCTTTTGAGATGTAGGTGGGTCTGAATTTACAGACTCGGTATATTTACCGATTCGGTAAATTTACCACTTCGGTATTTTACCGAATCGGTAAATATACAGATTCTGTAAATCCATATGTAGGTGACACTCTTAAGAGTGCCACAGGCCCTTAAGATTCGGTATTTTACCACCCAATCCTATTGGGTGGTAAAATACCGAATTCAGGTGTGCATGCACATCTGTGCATGCACACCTGTGCCATGTGGCACACAGACATGCCCTTAGGGCATGTCTGTGTGCCACATGGCACACATGCCTGTACTTGGGGTGCTAGAGGGTGTCAAAGTGACACCCCCTGCACCCTTGCAGGATTCGGTATTTACCGAATCTGTAAATACCGAATCGGTATTTCACATTGATTCCTATGGGCTTCAAGGCCCATAGGAATCAATGTGAAATACCGAATCGGTATTTACAGATTCGGTAAATACCGACTCTTACAGAATCGGTAATTTTTTACCTACATCTGCCTCCTTCCTATTTACCGACTCTTAAATACCGATTCGGTATGAGTCGGTATTTAAGAGTCGGTAAATAGGAATTACATACACCTGGCCCTACATGCTTTAACCCAAAAGTAAAAGCTTGATTCAAACGTTAGGACACACAAGTCCGTGTGTGGTTATCACTTAACACTCTCCGAGGTAATATTGACAGCAGAGGAATTCAAAATGCAAAATGGCTGTGATGTTTACATAGAAATACAGTCATACAGATACACAAAGGAATCAGAGATAGAAATATTTCAGCCAAAATTGAGGGAATGAAGATGGAAGCAAGCAATGATGTTGTATAAAAAGGAAAATAAGCCATTTTCTAATAGTAGGCATTGCTAATGTTGACACCTACACTCCATGACAACGCAGATACATAACATGACAAGCAGAGACTGATTTTTAACCTTTAAAACAATGGCGTTTTATTACCCAACACTGTGTAAAAGGTATGGTGGCCATTCTGTGTACTTTTGTAATCATTAATGCATTAACCCAAAATCGAAATACGTGATTCAAACGGTAGGAATACTAAAACTGGTGATTATTTTAACCTAATGGTTGCATATATTTGCTATTGTGAAGCACAAACAGGCAGTCGTGTGACATGAGCAAAAATTAAATTGTTTTCTTAGCAGCAGTTAAAATAAGAAACGAAGTTTGGATTTTTCTTAGGTTTTCAAGATTAGGAACGCATATTTCTACTCTTTGGATCACAAGTGATATATTAATTGCTACGCTTTGCCATTCTCTTTTTTATTTCTTAGGCTTGATGAAACGTTTACTGTTAAGGTTGCCGATTTTGGCCTCGCCCGAGATGTTTATGATAAAGAGTACTACAGTGTGCACAATAAAACAGGAGCCAAGCTGCCAGTCAAATGGATGGCGCTGGAGAGCCTGCAGACTCAGAAGTTCACAACAAAATCAGACGTGGTAATGCTACTTCTCTGCTAAATGTCATGCCCGTTCATCTTTACTAATTATTCTGTAGAACCTGCCCCCTCGTCTTCTGATATTGTTGGATGGTTGTGTTGTGTTTGTCCAGTGGCAGATTTATTTTTGTCTTCCATGTTCTCCACACAGCCTTCAGTAACAGCTTGGCTGGCCTTACTGATGTTCAGTCTCTCTATACACAGGTTTAATCAGGACGCATGGGACTTAGCCAGTACCTGACCAACTGGCTTCCGTTTCCGGTCTTGGAATAATGCACTCAAAGTTCCTCAATTTGAACTTAATTTTGTAAGGCCGTGTGAGGGCGGCTTCTCAGAAAAAAAGGCTGAAATAAGTGCTAACGCGGGATTTCTGGTCTATTGTTATAGATCTAGATCCCAACTCAGGTCGACTAAACCGTTGGTACCTGTCATAGAGTAAAAGGCAATCCACTACTAGGTCAAACAGTTAAGGACTTACACCACTCTCAAGAACCACCTACCACGAATAAGTTTTAAAAGTTTATTATAAAGCCAAAGTTAACTGGAGATACAAACATCTCAAAATAAGGTTTAAAAGATATACGGGTATCAATACAAACATGAATTTTCTAAATGCTCTTAGTCGGCAAAAGAATATCACCAAACCCAATTCAAGAATCATCAGAGTTGCAAGAATAGACACGAGCCGTAGCTTGTGAGTCATTTACAGAAAGGAGGAAATACAGATTAGACTGTCCCTACACTAGACTAAGTGACATCCCTACTTAGCAGAATCTTAACCTAAAAAGGTGTCAGCCGTGGTGACTTCCAAAGAAGATCACTCACTTCCCTTAGTCTTCGTTGTAAATCGGTCTCTCGCAGTTAACCTATCTGCCTACCCATCCGCTCTCTTAGGTTCCTCAGACCATCTGCTCTAACTCCACCCAGGGGTGCTGTCCCTAATACAAAATCACATTTACAATAGAGACGCCCCTTAGAGACGCCCCTCACGTGGTGTCGGTTCTGGCATTTTCCATGCTGATACTCCTCTGGGCCCATCGTTAGCGTGGTGACCTTGCTTCTCAGGCTCTTCTCTGGCAGGACGGTACCCCCCAGGAAATTCCTGAAGCCTCCTCCAGGCCTGTGCCTGGCTCCCGGAACAAAAGTCTATTCATCACTCTCTTGATTGGAACCTCCTCGCACCTGCAAACAGACACTTGTACTGTGGGCCCCAAATTCCGGCCTCCACCGTATCTTCTAAGTCGTAAACCCTTCGAGCAGGCTCCGCAATTTATGCTTAACATGACCTTCCTTTAACTAGCACATGCAGATCTAAAGAAATGACTTTCTCTATTCTCGCCTCTTACAGGATCTCGCAGCCTTAGACCTTCACTTGCACAATTTTGGCCCTTCACTTGCACAATTTTGGCCCCACTCACAAAGCCGGCAATCTTTTAGACCCCATTATCTCCAATCTCTCTAGCATCTCTTATCAATCCTCAACACCAGTTATTTGGTCGGACCATTTTATTGTTAATTTTTCAATTGAAACAGCAATGGTTAAACCCTCGAACCCCGCTCTCCCTCACAAAGCTAGTAGGAACTGGAAACACTTAGATATTGATAAACTTAACTCCCTTCTTGCAAATGAAAAACCTATGTTTTCCAGTATAACTACTCAAGAGCTACCTACCGTCAGACAATGGTTGACAACAGCTTTGGATGTTTGTCTTCCGATTCAAAAAAATAAACCTCAAATTCATCACCCACCAGCACCATGGTTTACTGATGCTCTTCGCCAAGAAAAATCCAATTGTAAAAAATTGGAACGCATTTGGCGTTCAAAGTATAATTCTGACCAGAAACTAAAATATAAGGTAGCCCTTAAAGCCTATCATTCGTCTTGTGACACCGCCAGAGCCAATTTTGCCAATTCCACTATTCTTACGGCACAAAATAGACCCAAGGCTCTGTTTAAAATCGTTAAGGAGCTCTCAGGTGCATCTACTGTACCCAAAGACCCCTGTTTGGACACTGTCCAGTGTGAGGTTTTAGCCAACTTTTTCGTTGAGAAGATTGATAAAATCTATGATACTTTTAATTCTACTTCTGCTGTGTTAATTAATCCTGACCCAACCTTATGTACTCCCCTTCTTGATACCACCCTTGGTTCCACTTCTGTGCTTCCCCTTCTGCATGTCTGGGACCCTATCTCTCCTACACTTTTAAAAAAATATCTTCAAGACATTAAATCCGGCTCCCCCCTTGACCCAATGCCTCCACAAGTCCTGAGCTCCTTGGATCCAGCCCTACTTCATATTATCCTGAAGGTTCTAAACGCGTCTTTAACTGAAGCTATCGTTCCCAATGAATGGAAACATGCTATGGTGGTTCCATTATTAAAAAAGGCCAACGCAGATCCCAACATCCCATCGAACTTCCGCCCTATTTCTTTGCTTTCATGTTTTTCCAAAATTTTGGAGAAACATGTCAATTCTTTACTCACCTCTCACGTTGAATCTTCTAATCTTCTTCATGGCTCTCAATCCGGGTTCAGGGCTGGCTTTTCCACTGAAACCACTCTTCTTGGTGTGTCGGAATCCATTAGACTAAAGGTGGACAATGGGGAGCCAGTGGCGCTCATATTACTTGATTTGAGTGCCGCATTTGACACCGTCTCCCACTCTATCCTGTTGTCCACCTTGAAATCTGTGGGTGTCGGTGGTTCCGCCCTGGCCTGGATTGCTAACTTTCTTTCTGATCGCACATTTCAAGTGTTTTCCCCTACATCTGTTTCATCAATCTTCCCCTCTAAACACGGTGTTCCACAAGGGTCTATCCTTAGTCCCCTCTTTTTTAATTTGTATGTGAGACCCCTGGCTTTTTTGGCGGAACAGGCAGGTCTCACAATTTACTCCTACGCCGATGACACTCAAGTCATCTATTCACTCTCCACCAATAAAAATTCTCCTTCTTCTTCTCTTCAAAATGGACTTCGACAAATATCTGCATGGATGCTTGAGCACAAATTAAAATTAAATGGGGACAAAACAGAACTGCTTCTGTTTGGCCCGGACATCTCGCTATGGGGCCCACAACATTGGCCACCGGAGATGGGTCCTCTCCCTACCCCAACTACGACTGCTCGTAATCTTGGGGTCCTCCTTGACAATCAATTGTCTTTCAAGCAGCACGTCGTGAAAGTCTCCGCCACCTGTACTACCATCATCAGGTGGCTGAGGAAAATCACGTGGATGCTGCCTGCTGACACCCTGAGGACGGTAGTCCAGGCTCTTGTCATCTCACGCCTGGACTACGGGAACATCTTACTCTTGGGTGCCTGCAAGGAGGTAACTAGGAAGTACCAGGTGGTACAAAATATGGCTGTTCGCCTTATTTGCAACCTTCCTGCTAGAACATCGACCACACCTCTCATGCGCAAACTGCATTGGCTGCGCATTGAGAACAGGGTTAAATTCAAGGCTTTGTGTCTTATGCACAAAATCCTGACTGGAAAAGCCCCACACTACTTATCTGTTCTAGTGCAGCACTATGTCCCCTCTCGCACACTTAGGTCATCCACCCAAAATAAAGTTAAAGTACCGCGCGTTAAGAGAGCTAAAATGGGAGGTCGTTCATTCTCCCTGTTAGCACCCTCTCTTTGGAACTCCCTACCCTTACCTTTACATTCTGAAATGTGTTTCCTGACTTTTCGTAAGGGAATCAAGACCTGGCTATTTAATATGTAAGCTGTTGATCTGATGCCCCCCTCATCTTGTATACTTTCTGTCTGCTTTAGCGCCGGGAAACCTCCGGGTAGCTGTGCGCTTAATTAAGTGTAATTATAATAATAATAATAATATTCAGGCCTATTAGAATTACATGAAACGGGCCTGTGCACTCTGCAAACCTTTAATTTCTTAGTCTAAACAGTATTCTAACTTATTACACACAATGGTTATATGAAACACTTCTATAAAACATATATTTCAGTTCTATGAACAATAATACTTTGAATTACAACAACATTAAAATCCACATCGTATGAGAGTGTAACAGCACCTTTCATTTCTCTGTGAACTGCCATGTGGTCTACACATTTCTACGTTTAGCAGAATTACATTCTCCTCTACAACAACCATATAACATGGGATTTCAACATCATTCTAACATTTCTACACTCTTCTACATTAGCTTTTCACACTGATATATGCATTCTATTTTGATTAAACACTCTTATGTATTTTCACTCTATAAATTCGACACTCTTATGTAATCTTTACTAAACTGATACAACGTGCTTGTAAATATGGTGCACTTCTATATTTTTTTCCCAATTTGCGCTCTCTCAGTCCCCCCTTTGATGACTTTTAGTAGTCATCACCATCACAACACCATCCCTGAGGTATGAACTGAGTCAAACTGAACTCGTTGCAGTATTCCCTCGTTTCATCATCTCTAGAGCCCTCAGACTCCTGTACTGGTTATCCTGCATCGCAGCTAATCTCCTCTCCTGCTCTCTCATGGATCTCTGCAACCTATTTGATCTATACCATTGGTACAGCCGCACCAATCCCCACAAGGTGATTATGCAAATCACTATTATGATGATAGGTTTCAGTATGTACCAGATGAAACCCTTTCCTAGGTTGGCAAACCAACCTCCAACTTTACCCATTCCTTGACCTACTTTTTCCCACACATTTATCTGTGTCAAATCCTCAATCTCATGATGAATTTCAGTAATGTTCCGTATGTACTTTTCTAGAGGTTTTGAATTGTCTGGAATGTAAGTACAACATTCCTGAACCTTCAAAGCCTTACAGACTCCTCCCTCTTTGGCTAACAGAACGTCTAGAGCAAGTCGATTCTGAAGAACCATTGCCCTTATCGATTGCATCTCTCCCTCCACCAGCATTAATGATCTAGCAGTACTAGCGGACAACCTATCTACAACTGTTGCCAATCTCCTAATCTTGACATCATTCAGTGCTATCCCTAAAAGAGGAAAGATAGCACCAAATACGTCTCCAACTACCTCCTCATAGTGTACATCCCTTCTTCCTCTAGCTTGAGTTCCTCTCTCTACAATTTCCAAATCCTCAGCATGGTATATTTTGGGGAAGACAATTGCCAAATAACATGATCCATACCAATTATCCAGTAGTTTCACATATGCATTTCTTCCACAAACAAAATATACATTCGGGATCACCTGCATTTCCTTCAAGAAGTCCTTGTTATAATATTCTAATTGGAAAGCATGTTCCCAATTTACTTCTCCCACAAACACATTCTCATAATAGGTTTTACCCCTATATATACACAGTTTCCCCTTCTTCTCTCGATCTAAAGCTATTGGACCATTACTACCCTTTCTTTGGTGTGACCTTTCTTCCTCGGTCCAATCTGTTTTCCATTGGCCTGAAGCTTTTAAGATCTTCTGTCTCCTATACCGATCATCCACCTGCCCTATAAACTTTTTCTCAATTTCTGACACTTTACAAGTCAAATTATTTCTTCGGGCATGTGAAGTATCCAACGTTTTCCAAGGAATGAAAAATGTCTGTAATCTATCTTCACTCTTATAATAATCCCACTTGTTCAAGTGCTTGTAGTTTGGCAATTCTGGTAAAACAGCATCAAAATTTGAAAAATAATACTCAAACCCATCACGTTCATAAAATATGCTCAGCAACAAACTACATGTGATTCCATAAGTCAATGGAAGATGATGATATCTAATACCTTCGTCTACAGAGGCTGGCAATTGCATGCAAACATAACAATTTTTCGCCTCCATAACATCAATATATTCATAAAGCAATTTAGCATATGCATTTGATTTGAAATTTCCCTGTGATTCATCCACATGCAACCTACGAGTCTCTGCTGCTAGTAAAGCTTTATCTTTCTCAGTATTGTCCCCCTTTTTACCAGCAGTAGTAGGTTTCTGTGTCGATACAATTTTTGTTTGCCTTGTTGCTTTCTCTTCATTTCTATGTCCCACTACATATGATATAGTAACTACTAAAACTATGAGAAAAATTACTCCCACTAAAAGTGTGCCTACTATGCATTTTGTCCTGCGGTTCGGGTTGCCAGCCTCCATGTTCTCAAGACAGTGTAGTTCTGATTTTCTTCTACAACACAAAATCTCTTTTCTTTGCTTCTTCAGCCTTTCCGAACCACACCTGGAAGCTGATAATCCCTTCTGCAAGATCAGTCTTTGAGTTCTATAGCAACGGACAACCTTAGCCCTTCTCTGTCCACTAAATGGAAGTCCCTAAATGTCTTCTTCTTCCACTTGGCGCTAGGTTATCTCTCAATCTGTTTATTTACAAAGTCTTTAGCAATCTGGAATTATACGTGTTCCGGCAGCTCTGATCACGTATTCTAATATTTCCAAACGAAGAATGATCTCATCAGGTGTTGGCCCCATTGAACAAGAAGTCGGAAATTCTAGTCTGTTTAAAACCATGTCTCTTATCCTGCTCGGTAGGGGAGGATTGGGGATAGTGAATGTCAGCAACCCTTCGACCTCCACTCCTGGTATCAACAACACTATTTCCAATGTTATGATTGGGTCAGTACTGATCAGTAGCACTTCCCTTGTGGAAAAGTAAATTTTGCCATGTTCTGTGTCCCTACGTGTCATCCATCATATGTTATCTGTGCATGATTAATATGCATATGTTATTCCCCATGTTCAATTGAAGACGCAATTATAGTTGTGTCCACCTTTAGTATGTCAGTTTCCAGTTCTCGTGAATACTACGAATATCAGGCCTATGTAAAGCTACGTTGCCACGTTTCTCAGTGTGCACGTTATTCCATTGTAAAGTCCCCGTTTCTAGGCCTCAAAAGGGCCCGGACACCAGTTTTCAGCTCCTGTCTCCTGAGCCCTCGCTGAGGAGCGATACAGCCCCCACCTGTATCCTCGACCCTTCACTTACTTCCTGCCTCGCAGTGCCCGGTTCAGCCTGGCTCTGCCTCTGAGTCTGCCAAGAGTATGTTATGATTCGAGTTATCAGTACAGCCCTCTTTCTCTGCATTCCTAAGCTACTGAATCGCATCAATAGTTTCCGTCATTGTCTAGCCTTCACGTCTCCACGTTAGAGAAATACTGTATTAATGATCATTTAATATTCTTCATCACGCACTACATGTAGAATAATGCATGCTCCAGTCTTAGAATCAAGTTAGCCTTTCCCCTCCTGACTTATAGTTTATATCAACATGTTCTCTAAACATCAGATACTAGATACTGCTTAGGTACATGTCGCCCTGACTCTCCAGACTTCAGTCTCTGCTCCTAGCACAGAGTTCGAAGCCCCCAGCTTCTCCTAGTAACACGTCATTGCCAGTTTGCGCGCACCATCAGGTTAGAGGTCCCGGCTCCTTAGGTAGCCCCCTCCATGTTTCCGCCCCATTCATGACATATTCTGTTACGTTTGCATCACATGTCTATGTATACGCCTCTGTTACACCTACTTTCATCCTTATCTTTCGCGACTGCTATTGACCACACCCACTGCTACGCCTATCGTATGTATTGTAATGCAACTGTTTTAGTATATATGATCGTGTATTGTTATTAAATGTTAGCGCGCTCATCCCAGATCCAGCCCCAGCAGCTGCTGGGCCCTGCCATTCTATTCCTATGCAGGTTGTCCTGTTCCTGTCCTTTATGCTGTAATAAACCTGCAAAACTCCTACTACCTCGAATCTTGACTCTTATTTATTGAGCTATCTGTTATTCATTTATTCATGCAAAAATAGAGGTATTATTTATTTATTTACCACATAATGGCGCCCGAATAGGGACTTGCCCTTTCCCCACGCGTCGGTGAAGCCACGCCGGCCCCCTGACCCTCTGCAGCCGTGACGGAACCATACCGTGCACGTGCAGATATTTCTGCTTCAAGTATCCCTCAGGCCCACGGAGGAGACGGAGGAGGCGGTCCAGCATCCAGACGAGACGGTGGAGGAACGCGGCGAGTCCCGACCAGAGCCCAAGCCGAGAGTCCAAGGTCCGAGGTATCCGGAGGCCCACCTGTAACAGAAGTCCGAAGTTCGTCCGTCCGGCGTCGAAGCAGTCCAGTCCAGTCCGAGGCCTTCCGTTCTTGCTGCCCGGTGAGTACCGTTACTGGGGTAGTATCTAGACAGGGTCAATTTAATTGACTCTGGTCCGTGGGTTGGTGGTACACAGTCCCACAAACGAAGTGTCCACTCCGGTGGATACGGGTCCTGACGTGTCTCTGTATGAGACCGGTAAGTTTCGTACTGTTTCAGCAGTGCATCTAGTTTCTGTTCTAGTCAGTTCTGTTCTCGAGAAAATTCATGTATTCTGTTTTCCGTATTCCAGGTAGTATTCTGTTCGAACTGTTATTTTAAATGTTCTTCATGTATCTTGATGTCGTGGAATGAGTGTGAAGTAGTTATCGTGTTTATTGTGTATCGTATTGTGTCCAGATTATAGTTCAGTCATGCCGCTCTTTTCAAAACTGCGTCAGTTGAGAACTAGAAAAGGTCTGCTAGAAGCAGCAGTTCCTGTCCCGCCTAGGGACAGTCCAGGTCATTTTATGTATCAGAAGCATGGCATAAGCGCCATATTGTATCTAGATTTATGGGTAGAGTATACCAAACAGTTAGAGGAAAAGTATAGATGGCTGTATCAGGCACATGGGATGCCGAGTGCATCATGAGAGTAGAAGAAGCATTATGGAAAAAGAAAGCCAGACAGTCACAGAAAGATGCCATCGAGTTATGGCGCAAAGAATCTCATAAAAGAACCGAAAAAGAAATCAGAAAGTCAGAATTAAGTAGAGAATCCTTGGAACGAGCCCAAGAAAGGGAATTAATCGAGATTGGTGAACGAGTTAAAACCGAACAGTCAGACAGACAGAGGCATGCTCTTATTAAGGGTATGTATCCTCTTCTTGCCGAGGGCTTGCCAAAAGCGACCCCAGAGGCATCCAGTAATTTCCCGCCACCATTAGTTCCGACCAAGCTACGTCACAAACAGACCGCAGCTGATATTTTCATTTCGTCCTATTTGGACGACACAGTCCCAGAATATGCAAATCCTGTTCGCGCTCCGCCAGTCCCTGTAAATCAGGCACTCCCCGCTCCTCCAGACACCGGAGTACCTGTTACGGTACCCCCGGTCCAGCCCGCCATACCAGTTCAGCCCGCATTTCAATTTCCTGCCACACTAGTACGAAGAGGATCAGTCGACGATTCTAGTTTAGGGGCCGCAGGAGGAGGTCCTCCTCAGACCCCGCCACCACATAAGCGTTTAACGTCAGCCGAATTACATGCACAAGCGTCACAGCGTACGCCCAGACATCAGTCTGTAGCAGAAATAAGAAAAGCCCTTAATGAATGCGGCTATGATCCAGTCCCAGGCGAGGATAATATGGTTTTATATTCATTACGTGTAAGAAAGGTGGCCGAGTATCTAGTCACCCTACCGAATATGAAAGAAGATCTAGACAGAATATATCGGTTCATCCGTACAGGGGATGATCCAGAAAGCATTGGCGAAGTCATGTCTCAAAGAAAAGCCGAGATCCAGCTCATGATACTAAAGTTTTTGATTAATTGTTTAATAAGAGAACAAGATTACCCGTCCAAAGATCAAGCCGAAATGAGAACCCTGACAAAGTGGAGTGATAATATAGCCGAGGGTAAGCACAGGACCATCAGTGCTATGGAAAGTATGTACAAGAAAATCCGTAAAGAAATAATAAGGTTACACGATCAACGTAAAGCAGCACAAGTAAGCGAGAAAGAAAATGACTCTTCTACAGAAGAGGTAGAGGACGAGAATCCCGACAGAATAGCGTATGTAGGAAAATCTAGATTTCCAGATCGCCATTTACGCCTAGAACACAAGTCAATTTTTCATCATTCAGCACCAGAACAAGGTTCTCTAGAACAAGTGTTTCAAGCTACCGATCACATTCTGAAATCACGAATCGGTTACAGTGAGTTAAGTACTATGCATGAACAAGAACTAGCCCGATCAGCAGTCCGATGGACTACTGATTCTACCACTTTTCCAGACGAAATAGTGGCACAAATGTTTCTGAAAATGCCCCCAGCCGAGCAACGACTGGCGGGTATGTATATGATTCAGCACCTCATTACATTGTATGAGGGTCAGCATTCTGATCCAGGTCCGTTACATGATATCCTGAACGAGTTACTCCAGTATAGATGGAAAGGTTTAGGTACCGATTTAATTAGTGTCATTCTAGAACAGCGCCACAAATATAGAACGTTTTTGAACCCGCATTTTGTTCATGTCTCACCCCCAGAAAATAAACCATTTTACATAGAGAGACAGAATCCGTTACGAGAAGTCCACCCAGTTAGAGGAACGGGTGGCGAACTAGAACGAGTGTTTGTTTACACCCCGATCACAAAGATGGAACTCTTAGAGATGAAAAAATTAATCCCCTGTCATGATAAAGATCCAGCAGGGTTCCATCGAGAATTAAAAGACATGCTCCGTATGGGAGAATACACGTATCCAGATATAATTAAAATGTTAAAGGTTCTGCTGCCCGCAGGAGTGTATGAAAAGCTCAAAGAAAAAGAATGGGAGGTGGGAGAGAAAAAGATCGATTGGGCAGTTCTAGAAGCTGAAGATAAGGCACGAGTACCAGGTACCGGTCTTGGAGCGAAATGTAAAGAATTACCTGAATTATTGATTCAAGTTTTACCCAGATTGTTAGCAACGAAAAAGGAAGACTGGGATGCAATCTCAGCCTGTAAACAGAAACAAGACGAAGACATTAGTGATTTTTATTCTAGATTTGAGAAATGTTTTAGCATCAATAGTGGCCTCAAGACAAGTAGTGAGTCATACCCTCATCTTTTTGTTACTAAATTAGTCGAGAATTCGAGTCCACAAATTAAAAATCGAGTTTTGAAAGTCGAAAGTACCTGGCAAGCTAATACCCCGTCCCAGATGTTACAGATGCTCCAATACCACCAGAATAGAATTAGAGAAGAGCAAGAACACGAGAGAAAACGTATGAAAGACACGAAAATGAAAGTACTAGTTGCACAATCTGTTCCTCAAGACAGTCAGAAGAGGGGTCCAAATCAAGTCAGTCATCCTGCAGCTCCCGTTAAAGGGAACTGCAATTATTGTAAACAGCCAGGTCATTTTATAAACGAGTGTGCAGTTCTGAAACACAACATAGCTACTGGTAAGACTAAAGAAAGACCACGTCCGCCTAGACAAGAACAAGTTTCACAGATTCCTCAGCCACAGAATGCACCACAGACAGTTACAGCACCGCAGCCCATCGCTGCAACACAGCATGTTACACAGCAGATGTACCAGTATGCACAGTCTGAGTATCCAGAGTATCAGCCATATTCATGAAACAGCCTAGAGAGGGAGGTAGGCTTGCCTCTCATCGAGATACCTGTAGATCAAGAAGGTCCCTATGTTCACAGTCAAGTACTAGGGAAAGATAGAAAGTTTCTGATTGATACAGGGGCAAGTAGGACCACTATAAGTCACGCCGAAGTTCCAGGGGCTCCGCTCTCAGGCTCAAGAAATGTTTCCCTTGGATTTTCAGGAAAACCCATTGTAAATGAAATATCAAAGCCAGTTACTCTAGAAGTAGGTCCATTGTCCCGTACTACTGACCTGTTACTTACTAAGTCATGTCCAGAGAATCTATTAGGTATTAAAACACTGAAAGAGTTAGGTGCAGTTATATGCTGTTCCCCAGAAGGAATACGATTGTTCCTACGTGACTTCAAGGGTCACTATGTATTACGAGATTTTGATCCAAGATTGTCCAATGTTCCGCAGCATCTATGGGCGCAAGGTCCAACTGATGTTGGTTATATGCAAATCACACCCCATCGTGTGACTCTCAAGCCAGGTGTAGTGTTACCACGAATCAGACAGTACAGATTGCCACCTGAGGCTGTAGCAGCCTTATCCAAAATTATTGACGAGCTCATGGCTCAAGGAGTAGTTGTAGAAACTGACTCCAATGTATGCAATTCTCCGATCATTCCTGTTATGAAACGTACTGATCCGAATGCACCTCCAGTATATCGATTAGTGATTGATCTCCGAGAGCTTAATAAATGTATTATTCCCCAGTATCCAGTTGTCCCAGATATCTCTTCCCTATTGACAGCCATTGATTCCGAAGCTTCATTTTTCACAGTCATAGACCTCAAGAACGCATTCTTCAGTGTCCCCATTCATCCAGACAGCCAGTTCCTTTTCGGATTTTGTTTAAATGGAAGGAGCTATATGTTCACACGAGCTCCTCAAGGTTTCACAGAAAGTCTTAGTATTTACAGTCAAGCACTTAAGAGGCAACTAGACAACATTCACATGCCAACTGACACTGCCCTGCTCCAGTATGTCTATGACCTCCTGATCACAGCCCGTTCTGAACGTGCTTGCGAGCGAGCATCACTCACAGTTCTGTATTTCCTAGCCGAGATGGGGCACAAGGTGTCCCCTTCTAAGCTTCAATTCAGTGTCCAGCAAGTGGTCTACTTAGGACACTTACTGTCCAAGAGGGGTAGGCAGTTGACACCTGACCGTATCCAGTTAATAGCGAGTCTTCCTCAACCCAAGACCCAGAAGGAGGTACGTGCTTTTATTGGCCTTACTTCTTACTGCCGACAATGGATTCCTCAGTATGCATTTCTAGCCAAACCACTGATACAGTTAACGACACAGGAGGCAGCCGCATCGACTGTCCTCCCCTGGTCATCTGAACATACACTCAGTTTCAATGAGTTAAAGAAAGCTTTATGCCAAGCTCCAGTTCTAGCTACACCGAACTACAGTAAGCCTTTTACACTTTTCGTCACAGAACGTGAAGGTACAGCATTATCTGTTCTCACACAAGATCAAGCAGGACAATACAAGCCTTGTGCTTATTTTTCGAGCACATTAGATCCTGTAGCCCAGGCTCTGCCTGCGTGCCTCAAGTCAGTTGCAGCCACAGCACTAGCTATCAGACAAAGTGATTCCATAGTATTAGGACACTCCCTGACAGTACAAGTTCCACACTCTGTGGAAGTTCTTTTAAACCGAACACAGACTCAGCACTTGACAATTGCACGTTTAACAGGTTATGAATTGACACTGTTCCAGCCACACATAGAAATCAGACGCTGCAACATCCTGAACCCTGCTATACTGTTACCATCAGTTACTTTAAGTCCGGACACACACGACTGTGTGGAAGTAGTTAATATTACGACAAAGCCAAGACAAGATCTGACAGATATTCCGTTACCAGATCCTGACCTAACACTTTATGTGGATGGTTCATGCATGAGAACTAGTACAGGAGAACTAGTAGCCGCGTATGCCGTGACTACCGACACCGAAGTTATTGAAACACACCGTATTGACACTCTGTCCGCTCAAGCAGCAGAGCTAGTTGCTCTGACACAAGCCTGCATACACGCCAAGAACCGGAAAGTTAATGTTTACACAGATTCGCGCTACGCATTTGGAGTCGTACACGACTTTGGAGTGCTCTGGCAGGAGAGAGGTTTCATGACTTCTCATGGAACCAAGATTCAGCATGGTCTCCTTATTCAAGCTCTGTTAGATGCAATACATTTACCGACATCCATTGCTATCATGAAATGCAAAGCACACACGAAAGTTACTGACATTATTTCCCAGGGTAACGATCTAGCAGATCGCACAGCCAAGCTTACAGCACAGACTCCAGACATTCCAGCTAATAAGACACCGACACACACTCCAGATCCGACTACATGTATGACAGTTAAGGACCCTACTCAAGATGTCATAGATATCCAGTTACATGCTACTCCCGAAGAAATCAAGAAATGGTCCGAACAAGGAGGGGTCCAGACAGATCAGGGATGGTTAACGACGGGAAAAGCCACTTGGTTTCTCCCCGACTCTATGGTTCAAGTCATTATCAATACCGCACATAGTCCAGCACATTTAGGAGAAAAAGCTATGTTAGACAGTATCCAGAATATTTGGTTCAACAAGCATTTACGAGCTGCAGCCAAGCAGAAAGTCCGTACCTGTATGATATGTTGTCAGTTTAATCCAGGTAAAAGTGTCCCGGTGGAACAAGGTGGATTCCAGCCCCCTGACCACCCTTTTGAAGTCCTCCAGATGGATTATATTCAGATGGAGCGATGTCGAGGTTTCAAGTATGTCCTTGTAGTTGTATGCGCTTTGTCCAGGTGGACAGAAGCATATCCAGTCCCAGATTACACAGCCGCGACCACTGCCAAGCAGTTGGTTCGTGAGTTCTTCCCCCGTTATGGACTTCCTAGGGTCGTATATTCTAATAACGGCCAGCCATTCTCCTCAGAGTTAATGAAGCATGTTGCCCTGTTGTTAGGGTACCAGTGGAAGTTCCATTGTGTACGCCATCCTGAAGCAGCAGGTCTCGTAGAGAGACATAACCAGACCCTGAAAATCCGCATCGCCAAAGTATGTAAAGAGAAAGGTGTGGACTGGCTAGTAGCTCTGCCAGTCGCTTTGTTCTATATGCGCATGGTCGCACATTCCAGATCAGGTCTGTCCCCGTATGAGGTCGTTTTCGGCCGCCCCCCTAACATGTGGGGTACACCCAGACCCCGAAGTATTACCGATGTTTCAAGTAATATGCTGACAGATTACCTAGCTTCCTTGATGTCTGCCCTCAACTCTTGTCGTTCACAGGTTGCCGCCGCATTTCCAGACAACACCGAGGTGGCACCGCATGAAATCGTTCCAGGATCCATGGTCCTTGTCCGGAATTTCGATCGCTCAAGTCCGCTGGAGCCTCGCTGGAAGGAGCCCCGACAGGTCCTCCTCGCCACCCGTACAGCCGTGAAGTTGGAGGGACGCAAAGGCTGGGTGCACCTTTCGCACATAAAGAAATTTTATGGACTGAAACCAGTCTCAAAGAACATTTCCCAGGATTCAAAGGACTGCCAAAGTACTATTTTTAAGGACTGTCCCGCAAAAGACATTGCTACGAACCCTTCCCAGTTAGAGAAAACTCTGCAGCAGGAGTATAAGTTGAAACTCCGGTCTAGTAAAATAAGTCAGCCAGTTTGATTGTCTAAGTCCTCCCCTAGGTGAAACGGTTAGACTGTTTCTGACATGTATAAAATAGACCCCCATAGTGAGAGAGTTAGTCAAAACTCAATCCGATGTATCGTTTTTCTATGTTTCATATTATTTCTCAGTATTATGATTTCCTGCACCAGTTATGCGTTTTACCTGTATTTTCCAGTTTCTCATGTAAATACGTCTTCTAATGTTACGGTAGAACACACGTTTAGTGATCTGCCTCCTCATGAACTCTCTTACCGCCTCGCTATGCGAAATAATTCTTTCATCCGCATGCTACATTATTCACACCAGACCAGCAATGCCACTAATTGTTGGGTGTGTGGTCGACTCCCCCCTTTCCAGACACCGAAGGGAGTTCTGCCACTTTTTCCTTATCCTTTTTCACATAATGGTTCGTGTGGAGCATGGTCCACGTTAACGTCATCCTCAACAGATATGTCTTTTCTTAACAGTACATGTTTTCCAGACAAGCAAGGTCTCCCCCACAGAACCGGGTTAGATCTAGAAAATGAAGTGTATAATTTAGGTAATTATTCTTCGAATTTCATGGTCCTGAATGTTCAGTCTGATTCCACTCCAGACTTACCTGCAATTTCAGTACTACCAGTCAAAGGCGAATTATGTGTCCGAAATAATGGTTCTACACACGTAGGACATAGTGATTGTACTACTATTGTCAAGTATAGTGACAGTGGGAAATCTATTTTCAAAGCTTCACGTCATTCTTATTTTATTTGTGGTCAGACCGCATATGTTCGTCTGCCCCTCGATTGGGAGGGAACCTGTTACATTGCCTTCCTACTGCCACCAGTTTTCCTAGCCCCACCTGATTATCATAGAAACGCACATCTAGTACACATTAGACATAGAAGGGAGATCGAGTCCCCAATTGTCGATTATACTGAAACTGCTCTAGAACAGTATACAGATTTCAATAGAGGTTTTTTCTTCTTTATAGGACCTATCCAGAATAGTAAGTTAATCCGTAGGTTAACAAGAACCCTTGAAGTAGTAGTCAATGAGACTGCCTCTGCTCTAGGTAACTTAACCGAAGAGCAATCTGCTATGAGATTTGTCGTTTTACAGAATCGTCTCGTCCTTGACATCATATTGGCCGATAGGGGCGGGGCCTGTAGAGTCATCGTATCTAGTTGCTGCATTTTCATTCCAAATAACGCGCCGTCTGTTTATTCAGCTATAACCAGACTCCATAAAATTGCCCATCTGTTACACCAAAATCCAGGCACCTGGACATGGTCCGGTTGGTTCTGGAATATAATTTCCGCTTGGGGATGGAAAGTCTTATCTTTTCTAGGTATTGCAGTAGCGATCATATTTAGCTGCTGCCTCTGTATACAATGTGGCCCTGCGATTTGCGGCATTTGTGCTACATCTTGTATTCCTAGTCCCAAGCCCCGTTCTAAAACACGTTCCCAGAAAATTCGTGACGAGCAAATGATACTGTATGAAATGATAGATGGTATCATGAATATTGATGTTTCCTGATGGTAACGTAGTGACAAGGAGGGAATGTGGAAAAGTAAATTTTGCCATGTTCTGTGTCCCTACGTGTCATCCATCATATGTTATCTGTGCATGATTAATATGCATATGTTATTCCCCATGTTCAATTGAAGACGCAATTATAGTTGTGTCCACCTTTAGTATGTCAGTTTCCAGTTCTCGTGAATACTACAAATATCAGGCCTATGTAAAGCTACGTTGCCACGTTTCTCAGTGTGCACGTTATTCCATTGTAAAGTCCCCGTTTCTAGGCCTCAAAAGGGCCCGGACACCAGTTTTCAGCTCCTGTCTCCTGAGCCCTCGCTGAGGAGCGATACAGCCCCCACCTGTATCCTCGACCCTTCACTTACTTCCTGCCTCGCAGTGCCCGGTTCAGCCTGGCTCTGCCTCTGAGTCTGCCAAGAGTATGTTATGATTCGAGTTATCAGTACAGCCCTCTTTCTCTGCATTCCTAAGCTACTGAATCGCATCATTAGTTTCCGTCATTGTCTAGCCTTCACGTCTCCACGTTAGAGAAATACTGTATTAATGATCATTTAATATTCTTCATCACGCACTACATGTAGAATAATGCATGCTCCAGTCTTAGAATCAAGTTAGCCTTTCCCCTCCTGACTTATAGTTTATATCAACATGTTCTCTAAACATCAGATACTAGATACTGCTTAGGTACATGTCGCCCTGACTCTCCAGACTTCAGTCTCTGCTCCTAGCACAGAGTTCGAAGCCCCCAGCTTCTCCTAGTAACACGTCATTGCCAGTTTGCGCGCACCATCAGGTTAGAGGTCCCGGCTCCTTAGGTAGCCCCCTCCATGTTTCCGCCCCATTCATGACATATTCTGTTACGTTTGCATCACATGTCTATGTATACGCCTCTGTTACACCTACTTTCATCCTTATCTTTCGCGACTGCTATTGACCACACCCACTGCTACGCCTATCGTATGTATTGTAATGCAACTGTTTTAGTATATATGATCGTGTATTGTTATTAAATGTTAGCGCGCTCATCCCAGATCCAGCCCCAGCAGCTGCTGGGCCCTGCCATTCTATTCCTATGCAGGTTGTCCTGTTCCTGTCCTTTATGCTGTAATAAACCTGCAAAACTCCTACTACCTCGAATCTTGACTCTTATTTATTGAGCTATCTGTTATTCATTTATTCATGCAAAAATAGAGGTATTATTTATTTATTTACCACACCCTCACCCTCCCGGATCTTCGTGCACAGGACATCTGCAGCTAGGTAGGTCCACTCAGGAGTAGCGTATCTTCTGCAGGGCACTCGCACTCTCCTCGATCTTCTCGGACCTTCCTGTTCCAGTCTTTGTGCACCTTCGTCTAGATCCGAGCCTTCAGATATAGGAGCAAGAGTTCTCTCTGGAGTTGACTTTAAGCTTGGCCTCTGCTTTCTTTCAGGCCAACTAGCTTCTCCACGCCTTGTTCTCCTATTTCTTGTCCTCACACTCGGTTCTTGATCACTCTGGTACTGATCTGTGTCTGAGCCGTATTCACAGCAACTTTCTCCCTCAGTGGCAACTTCAGTTTCACTGCCGTCCTGTCTTTCTTCTTCTTCTGGATCTGTAGCGCTCCCAACTTCTTCCGATACCCCCACAGCTTGACTGATCCCCTCTAGTGGTTCGTCGTCCACAGCTGGATTTTCATCTGTGAGAGGAGCTGTTTCTTCTAGGGGTGCTGGAACTCTTCGAGTATGGGAGGCATGTATCCAGTTTGGCAGCCCTCCACACTTTACAGCAGTATTCGTTGTCAGGATTATTTGGTAGGGCCCCTTCCAACGCACGTCTAGGCAGTTCTTCCGGACGTGCTTCTTCACCAGAATCCAATCACCAAGGCACAAATCGTGACATAGGTCTCTGGAAGATGGAACTTCAGCAGCCTGCACCTGAAGAGACACAGAATGAATGGCGTCAGGCAGTCCCTTGCAGTAATCCAGGATCAGGTCATCTGTAATATTCAACAACGCTGTAGTTGGAACAGACCGAAGTCTCATTGCCCTCCCCATTAACACTTCATGTGGAGAGAGACCTGTCCTCCTGTCTGGTGTACTACGCATACTCATGAGCACCAAAGGCAGAGCATCAGGCCAGCTTAAGGACGTCGATGAACATACTTTGGCTATTCTGGACTTCAGAGTCCCATTTATCTGCTCCACGATACCTGAAGCTTCTGGTCGATAGCTACAGTGCAACTTCTGATCAATGTTCAATGCAGAGCAAAGCATCTTCACAACTTCACTGTTGAAATGAGTTCCTCTATCTGATTCCAGGGAGGTCGGCACCCCGAAGCGCGGGATCAACTCTCTAAGCAACAACTTTGCTACTGTGAGTGTATCGCACCAGCGTGTAGGGTATGCTTCGACCCATCTGGAAAATATGCATACAACCACCAGAACATACCTGAGGCGGTTGACCTTTGGCATCTCAATAAAATCTAATTGCATTCGGTTGAAAGGCCCCCCAGACCTCCCAATGTGACTCATTGTAACTGGTGTTCTTTTCCCTACATTCAATTGCTGACATGTGACACATCGTTTACACACTGCTTCTTCTGCAATCCTAAACTTGGGGCAATACCAAGTCTGCCTAAATAACCTCAGCATGGCATCTCTTCCCAAGTGAACTGGACCATGTATCTGTCGTGCCATTGGACTCACTAATTCCTCAGGTAATACTGCCCTTCCATCTGCTGAAACCCACAAATCCATTTCACCTTTCACACAACCTGCTGTTTCCCATGCCTTTTTCTCAGAATCAGGTGCGTTTTCTTGCATGTATTTTAAATCTTCCCAAGTATCTACTGTTTCCAGCACCATGTTTAACTCTGTCTTTTCTTGAGTCCCACCTACTTCCACCTCCGTGAAAGAATATCCTTGCTCCGCGCAATATCGCGCGACTTCGTCTGCATATCGATTTCCTTGCGACACAAAATCTGTATTTTTGGTGTGGGCTACACATTTAACAATCACAATCGCTGCTGGTCCTTGTAATGCTTCTAACAACAGTCGCACAAATTCCCCATTCTGAATAGGCGAACCAGAGGAGGTCATGTAACCTCTCTGAGACCACAATTGCCCAAAACCATGAACTACGCCGAAACCATATTGGCTATCGGTATAAATGGTTACTCTAATTTTTCTACCTGCTATACAGGCACGTGTCAATGCAATGATTTCGGCTACCTGAGCGGAGTGTACTCCTTCCAGGCAAGCGGCTTCCACAACTCCAGTAATGGTGCAAACAGCATAAGCTGCTCTCAACCGACCAGTATCGTCTCTTAAACATGAGCCATCAACAAAGAAAATTTCATCAGGGTCAGTCAACGGCTCATCCACAATATCTGGTCTTGGCTTGGTGCATAGTTCAGTCACATCAAGGCAATCGTGATCTTCACATTCTTCGCCTTCTATATCATTAGGAAGTGGCATCAATGTAGCAGGATTCAAAACAGAGCACCTCTTAAGGGTCACGTTCTCCGCAGCAAGAATAACTTGCTCGTAGCGCGTGAGCCTATTACTGGTTAAGTGCTGTGTCTTGGTCCGGGTCATTAACAATTCTACAGAATGCGGTACATACACCACTAATTGGTGTCCCATGACAATGTTTTCACACTTTTCAATGCTGACACCTGTTGCAGCAACGGATTTGAGACATCCGGGCAACGCTGCGGCTACCGGATCTAAAGTAGCCGAAAAGTATGCAACTGGTCTACGGGCATTTCCATGAGTTTTTCGTAATCAGGCATCCCCAAAGCTGGAGCACGGCACAAGTCCTCTCTCAGCTGTAGGAACGACATCAAACAATCCTTATCCCATGGTACCGGATCACTCACCTCCTTGTACGTCTGTTTTTGTAAGGGTTTTGCTTTCAGTGAAAAATTAGCTATCCACTGTCGGCAATAACCAACCATTCCTAGGAACATCCTGACTTCTCTCTGTGTCGTAGGCGCGTTCATCTTCATTATCGCCTCTATCCTATCTGGTGACACCTTGCGCTTTCCTTTTTCTATCCGGTGACCCAAGTACTGTACTTCTGTCAAACAGTACTACAATTTGCTCGGAGATACTTTATGCCCATTTTCAGCTAAATGGTTCAGCAAGGCGATGGTATCTATCTTACAAGCTTCTTCTGTTCCTGACGCAACAAGTAGGTCGTCTATGTACTGGACCAGAACCGAGTTCTGTGGCAGTACTAGATTTTCAAGATTTTTCTTCAATAGCTGGTTGAAAATTGATGGGCTTTCTGTATACCCTTGTGGGATACGACACCATGTTAAAACACGATTTTCCAGCTTAAAAGCGAAAAGATACTGGCTCTCCTCATCTAATGGAATTGAAAAGAAGGCCTGACAAAGATCTATCACTGTGAACCACTCAGCTTGGAATGGTATCTGAAACAATATCACTGATGGATTCGGTACCACTGGACAACATGAAACAACTATGTTATTAATCTTTCGAAGATCTTGTACTATTCTAAATTTCCCACTAGGTTTTTGCAAACCCATAATCGGGGAGTTGCATGGACTACCCACGATTTCCTTCAGTATTCCCTGTTGAATCATAGAGTCGATCACGGGTTTTATTCCTGCAATCGTCTCCGGGGTCAATTTGTATTGAGGCGTTCTTGGATACTCAACATTTGGTTTTACCATGATCTTCACTGGTTCTACTCCTTTGATCAATCCTATCTCTTCTCCAGTAAAATCCCATACCTCTGATGACACTGTATCTCGTAAGTCCCAAGGAAGGTCCTCCACAGTCAGGGTGGGATACAGTTCTACGCATACTCTCGAATTTGCAACTTTAAAAGTAGCATCATCGTCTGTAGTCTGTACCTCCACTCCCTGAGGTGTGCAGTATATTGTGCAATTCAGTTTGCACAATAAGTCCCTTCCTAACAGACACACAGGACTTGAATCACACACTACAAACTGGTGTTCATTGGTGTAGTTTCCTATTTTCACTGACACTGGTTCCGTCAAAGGGCTAGTCATTCTCCTATTTGCGACTCCTACCACCTGAATAGTTTCCCCCGACATTGGTAGATCTGGAACCACTGCCGATCTCAAAGTTGATCGAGTAGCTCCGGTATCCACTAAGAATGTTGTAGGACACCCTGCCACTTCAGCCTCAACAAAGGGTCCTCTTTGATCCACCTCTAGAACTGCCCCGAGGGTACAGTCCTCTTCTCTACTTACACGTCGTCCCGTCAATGGATCGACGTAGTAACACTCTTCTTCGTCTACAAAAAGAGGCATTTGTCTATGGATCTTTCCCCCTGTTGTAATCTTTGGTGGCTGCGGGAACTGAGCTCGTGGAGCCGAAGTCCCCCCTTTGGCCACCTTACTCCTTGACACTGTCACCCCTTGAGCTGGAACTTCTTGAACTTCCTCCTCTACTTCTAGTTCTCCGTTTTCATGGTTATAGGGACACTCGCGTTTCCAATGTCCCACCTGGTGACACTGGTGACACTTTGTCATTTTTTTCAATGTAGCAAAGTCTATTCTAGGTCTCAGGTTTTCCTCGTTGTTCTTATTCTGACTATTTGATTTCCGCCCCATTGTCCCTGTTCCCTGTTGCTGCTGCCCGCCCTTTCCAGCTGACTGCATCTGCACCATCATCAGTTTCTCCTTCAATTTCTTTGCCTTGGAATCTATTTCATCACTGCAATACCTTGCGTATCTCAAAATTTCATCCAAAGGTTTGTTTTGCCAACAAATTAAATGTTGCTGAATCATCAAATAAATATCAGGTCTTAACCCCAAAACAAACTTCGATACAAACTGTCCTATATCCTTGGGATCCATTACATCTAATCCACTGTATTGTCTGAACGTTTTCAACAATCGCTCATAATACTCATGAACTGTCTCCTTGGGTTCCTGTCTTGTTCGGTCTATTTTTACCCAATCTATATCTTGTGGTGGCACCTTCTCTTTCAGCCAAGTCATCACCCTTTCATATTTTAACATTACACTTTCTGACGGTCCATTAGTAAGAGCATTCCTTTCTGGTTCAGCAGTTGGCCATTCGACACTAACCTTGCATGCTATCCACAAGTCTCCTGGGACCACAATGTCGAATAAGGTGTTCAAATCAATCCACAATACTTTTGAAATCTTGACAAACCTCTCTACCTGCTTGTACCACTCTATGGGATTTTCCCTTAACTTCGGAAATGAGTTGGTAAATGCAGCTAAATCTCCCCTACTCCAGGGCATGTGTACATAACTCCCATTCGCTATTTCTCGCAAAGGGAATGCCTCCATCTGCATTAGCCTTCCCTCCGGAGACATCGCATTCACGCTCCGCCTAACAGTTCCCTTTTTGGACCACCTCTCTTCCCATTTGTCCAGATCTCTCCATGCCCTTATTCCTGTGATCAGTTCCCTTTTGTGTGTTTTTAATCCAGTAGTCCTCCTCTCATCTAAGTCCTGATCTGAATAATGTAACCTATGGTTACCCTGCAATGCCTTGGTTCTGGACAAATCTACCATATATTTGTCTGCCAGTTCAGACAGTTTCTCATGAGTTGCTCTTGCCTTTCGAGTGATATCCTTTGCTATAAACAGCAGCTCATCTTGTTCGTACAAGTCAATCCTTTCCAAAGGCAAACCACCATCTATTATCTCGTCCAAGTCAGATTTTAAGCTGGTCACATCGAGTCTTTTGGCTTTTATCACAGCTTTCAGTATGCTATCTCTAGAGAGTCCATTTACATCTCTCCCATCACAGCTCTGAGTCCTACGTCTGGGCTCAGGCGTGTTATGGGGAGTCCTCCCATGCTCCCATCTCTCCAGGTCCCATGCAGTTCCATCCTCTCTGGGTGTATAGTGAAACACTTTTCTATTTCCCATAGTCCCACATTTCCCATTCTGCCTGGTTTCTCTAGGTGCATGGTAAGACATTCCATTATTCCCCATGCCTTCGCAATTCGCCTGTGACCTCTGATCACTCGACACATGGCAAGATCCTTCGCGGTTCCCCATGTTCCCACGATTCCAGTGCTGTACGTTATCATCAGGTGCGTGGAGAGTGCACTTAAACCTATCCCTGTACTCTTGTGTCCTTTGGTCTCCCTCACTTTGAATGAGACGAGACATCTCTCCACACTCTGTATTTCTACTTTTTCGCTCCTGCCCATTTCCACCGTCAATATAACGTATAACTCCTCTACTCTCCTGACTTTTACCGTCCCACTCCTGACCGCTTTCGCTAGCCCCGCAGTGAGATAATGTCCCGTTGCCTCGACTTCCCCATTCAGGTTCTGCTCTCGACCTGTTGCTCGGTGCTTCTGTGGACCTATCCCATTCTCTCAAGTCAGCCCTCAGTTCTTTATAGGATTTCAGCCATGGTCCCCTCAGGTCCATCGGTCCTCTCTGACCCCCCTGCTCTGTTACGGGATCCACTGCTGAATCCAATGGGGTGCTCCACGTTATCGGTCCTGGCAATTGCCTCCAGGCATTTGTCGTGTTATTCCTTCCTTCCATCTCAACTCTTTCTCTTTCTAGCTGTACCTGTTCTTCCTCTCTCCCTTTCTCTGGATGATAAACCGACACTATAGGACCTATGGTAACGGGTACTTGAAGAGCATCTGGCAATCCATAAGGCTCAACCCTCTCTGTTGCTGGCATCTTCTGCACCACAACCCTTCCGACTACACTCTGTACTGGACTATGTTGAGGTGTCCCCTCACCTTTGGTAGGTACCCAATTTGTTATAGGAAGTGACCTATTCCCTTCTATGTCAACCCTATCTTCCCTTGGGAGCTCCGTACTTTCTATCTCCCTATTGTCCGGAGGCGGTCTATCTATCAGCAATCTATTTATTAGGCCATCCTCCGACTCGCTCTCGTCATCCTCTTCTATGGGTCTCTTTTCTCCTGTAACCTCTCTCATTGGGTACAACTTATCCACTTCAATCGTCTGTACCCTCCATTTCTTGGCTTCCTCATCCCATTTGGCATCTTGCACTGCCCTTACTGATCGCCTTACCCTTTCCTGGCGTCTGTTCTGACTCCTGTCGTGCGCCGCTCTAATCCACGCATTAAGGGCCTCAAACTGTGTTGGTCTGGGCAAAGGTCTCAATGAGGACATCACTGCTTTCAGCTGGTGTAACACTTCTAGTCTAAACGTTCCGTATTTTGGAAAAGTCAATTCCTCATTCCCTTCTGTAATCTTACTCCAAGTACCAAGCCATAGTATAGTATGCAACCCAACATTCGTTGCCATATAGTGAGCTGGTGTACCCTCTGGCGGTGCCTCTTCCCCGTAATAAGATTCTCTTCTTTTTCTCTTAAAGATCGCTCTCAAACATTTAAAACACTTCATGTTCAAAACCTACAAAATTTCTATTTTCTCCGCGTTCGTTTACTTCCTGATGACAATCCACCAATCTCAGCGCGGTTCTCGCTAACTGGCCTATCACAGCGCGGCTTCTCGCTGACGTCACACCAACCGGCCTATCACAGCGCGGCTTCTCACCAACCGGCCTATCACAGCGCGGCTCTCGCCGACGTCACTCGTCTCCCCTTCGCAGCAGTTCCCCTCCTTTCTCCGCTCGTCTCCCGGTCATGCATGCGTCCCATTCATACTCTGAAAAATGATTACTTCCGACCAAGCGATCACTTTCCTTGACTGTACGCCCACAGTCTACCTGTAATTGTCACCTTAACTGACGAAATGTCTTTCCGTGTATGTCCAGACAATCGCCTTAACTGATAGGTTACTTGCACACGGTAACTTTCGACCTGCGTCCGTTACCCACACACTCACTCTTGCATTCCCCCTATCTCGGTCCTGCGGGCGATCAATGGTACCTCATGACCCCCTTTACTCTGGTCGACAACTACTCTGGATGTTCGATACACCCGAACCACTTAAGCTCTTCCCCGAACTTAAGATTTCCCAGTTTACCAGGTTGCGCGCGCTCACAACCCTCTCTCAATCACACTACAGGCATTCAACTCCGCATGACATTACAATACAGATACAACACAAAACACCGCAATCTGTCAACGCATGACCCTTGTTATACTCACTCTCGTCCGACCCTGCTGCTTTTCTCTCGCACCGTCAGCACCTTCTTCGGCAGGCGATTCTTCCGCTGCTCATCTCTCGATCTCTAGGGACCTTGGGGTAATCTAACCTAGTCTAGATCACCTTCCTCAAGAAGGTAACCATCCTCACTCTGCTACCAACTGCTAACGCGGGATTTCTGGTCTATTGTTATAGATCTAGATCCCAACTCAGGTCGACTAAACCGTTGGTACCTGTCATAGAGTAAAAGGCAATCCACTACTAGGTCAAACAGTTAAGGACTTACACCACTCTCAAGAACCACCTACCACGAATAAGTTTTAAAAGTTTATTATAAAGCCAAAGTTAACTGGAGATACAAACATCTCAAAATAAGGTTTAAAAGATATACGGGTATCAATACAAACATGAATTTTCTAAATGCTCTTAGTCGGCAAAAGAATATCACCAAACCCAATTCAAGAATCATCAGAGTTGCAAGAATAGACACGAGCCGTAGCTTGTGAGTCATTTACAGAAAGGAGGAAATACAGATTAGACTGTCCCTACACTAGACTAAGTGACATCCCTACTTAGCAGAATCTTAACCTAAAAAGGTGTCAGCCGTGGTGACTTCCAAAGAAGATCACTCACTTCCCTTAGTCTTCGTTGTAAATCGGTCTCTCGCAGTTAACCTATCTGCCTACCCATCCGCTCTCTTAGGTTCCTCAGACCATCTGCTCTAACTCCACCCAGGGGTGCTGTCCCTAATACAAAATCACATTTACAATAGAGACGCCCCTTAGAGACGCCCCTCACGTGGTGTCGGTTCTGGCATTTTTCATGCTGATACTCCTCTGGGCCCATCGTTAGCGTGGTGACCTTGCTTCTCAGGCTCTTCTCCGGCAGGACGGTACCCCCCAGGAAATTCCTGAAGCCTCCTCCAGGCCTGTGCCTGGCTCCCGGAACAAAAGTCTATTCATCACTCTCTTGATTGGAACCTCCTCGCACCTGCAAACAGACACTTGTACTGTGGGCCCCAAATTCCGGCCTCCACCGTATCTTCTAAGTCGTAAACCCTTCGAGCAGGCTCCGCAATTTATGCTTAACATGACCTTCCTTTAACTAGCACATGCAGATCTAAAGAAATGACTTTCTCTATTCAGGCCTATTAGAATTACATGAAACGGGCCTGTGCACTCTGCAAACCTTTAATTTCTTAGTCTAAACAGTATTCTAACTTATTACACACAATGGTTATATGAAACACTTCTATAAAACATATATTTCAGTTCTATGAACAATAATACTTTGAATTACAACAACATTAAAATCCACATCGTATGAGAGTGTAACAGCACCTTTCATTTCTCTGTGAACTGCCATGTGGCCTACACATTTCTACGTTTAGCAGAATTACATTCTCCTCTACAACAACCACATAACATGGGATTTCAACATCATTCTAACATTTCTACACTCTTCTACATTAGCTTTTCACACTGATATATGCATTCTATTTTGATTAAACACTCTTATGTATTTTCACTCTCTAAATTCGACACTCTTATGTAATCTTTACTAAACTGATACAACGTGCTTGTAAATATGGTGCACTTCTATATTTTTTTCCCAATTTGCGCTCTCTCATAAGTTTTGGGAATTGTGGTGAGGTGGTTGCTCATGCACAAATTACAGTAATAACGTTGCAGTAATAACGTTGCTTAGTCTCAAACCAAGCAAGTAAAGCTAAAAACACGTGTCAATCTGCAATACACCTGCCTGTAAAACAGTCATTTGGAAAGATGTTTTGTCAGTACACTAGCAGGAGAAATCTGCATGATATAGATATTGATTCTGGCAACACTTCTCATCCTTCCCCTTTTCTGAGGCTGATGGCATGTGGAAAGCAGCAACATCTTTCACTACGTGTCAATGGGTAATCCAGTTAGGGTTACGCATTTTAATAATACACAGATTTCCACAGATGAGGCAAGGCACTCATGTGTTCAATGATTCAAACCCCTGTCTGAACATCAGCACTAAGTTGATCTTTAGCACTTGTGAAAGGTCAGTTGTGTTTTATTTTGATTGATTGCACATCCTTTTTGTGGAAGCTAGCTTTGATGGTACGAGTGCAGCTGGAATTCCCCTTTAGGCAGCAGTTTCCCAAAAAGATAACTGTGAAGCTACCTACAGCAATGTGCTCCTTTCCTTACAGCCTGGAAACATGGATGCTACCTTGACTCCATTCTCCTTTTAGGTCAAATAGTTTTTGAAGTACCCTAAGGACCTTGTTATGAGGTTATCCGTGTGGGAGTGAGACCGCCCTGCACTGCCAAACCCATGTTTCCAGATTAGGAGTTTTCTCCTGTGTGGAGGGCTGTTCTTTGGTGTTCTCAGGGCGGTGCCTATGAAATAGGCACCACAATGGGAACGTCAAAGGCAGTACCTGCACAGCATAGACAACTGCAGTCCATGCCATGCAGGGACTGGTGGGTATGCACCTAGGGGGGCACATGTTGTATCCCCCTGTGTGCATCCACATGGCTGTGAGGAAACGCGTAATATGCTTGGTGGGGCCACAGCAGATCCCACAAGAATATTGCGGCCTCAGGACCGCCACACAACCGCCAGGGAACTGCAGTTGTGGCAGATGCAATGGTCCCAGGGCAGCCCGACTACCCTAGTCATAAGAGGGCAGTGGGGAGACCGCCACCATGAGTCTGGCGGTCCACGAACCTCCAGACTCATAGTAAGGCCCTAAATCAGAAATAAAGTCATACAGTTTAGATAAATGAACAATCACAACGTATGTGTGAAGTTGTAGCACAAAATCACATTGATACATGGATCGGTTCTTCTCTAAGAAGAACTGTTCCAACATAGAGTAGAAGGCACTTCAGATACCTGATCGAACACCATAGAATATACGAGGTCTCCACCTGTGTCTTATTCATTCAGTACATTTACTTCCCTTTGCCTTTATTTGGGCATATGAAGTTAAATATTCTAATATAAATGTAAAAGGGCTATACTTTCCTAATTCTTGCTGGCATCTTTACCTTCAACTGCTCTATGTGATGTCCACTTTCCCAAGCATCGATAACTTCTGTGTCATGCTTCTGGGAGTAAAACGTTTATCGTGATAGCTTTGAACAATTTCTCTACCATGTCATAAATTATTTCCTTAACGCATCCAGATCCTGTGGGGATTATACCTGTGTGTGCTTGTGTCTGATGGTAAAATGGAAAAGATTCAAGATCAAAGAGCGTTGTTAAGACACATCTGGGTAAATGTACTACTATGTCATGTACTGCTTGCTGTGATGCATTGTATGAGATGGAGATTGCAGGGCAGCGCCATGGCACTGCTGCCCTTTCCAAGCACTGATGTACAATTTAGCAGCCTTGTGCCATGCACACTCCTTTGCATCATAGTACATTAAAGTGCAAAGATGTGTGTGTGGGGAACCCTCCCAATACAAACCTGTATGCTCTGAAATAAATTAAATGTTCACTTTGTATTTGCACAGCACACAGGCAAATTGAAGGAACACAATCCTCCTACTGTGCTCCTGCCTCAAGGAGGTGTACGTTTTAGCACCAAGCCCTGTCTACAAATGTTAGTAGCTAGGGATGTGCATCAAAATCTATGCGTGATAGCATAGGAATATTCATGTATCGCCCGTGGGATGCCTTCCTTGATACAATGTAGTGCAAAGTAGCATGTTGCACTACTTTGCGAATGTAAATAACAACTTGAATGTTGGGACGGAAAAGTCCCTCCTATGGTGGTAGACATGGCCACCTGCCCTGAGTGCCCAAGCTGCGGTCATAACTACTATCTTGCTAGCAAAATTGTGGTCATGGGAGAACATTGATCATAGGCCTGTCTCACAGGTTTCTGTCTGGTTAGACTTGGAGGGGCACACCATGCGCTACCTTCATAGTGATGGAGGGCTACCACCATTACCAGGAGCAAAGTAGCAAGAGTGCTGTGTTGGCAACATACCATTTTTTATAGTAAGTAATCAAGTAATATGGGCAGGCATTCTGACCTGTGTCAAACGAGTGGGACGCACAAGCTAACTTATAGGAAGTTCCACGTCTGTGTGTTCAGCTCAGCCATGTCGTACATCTGGATGGATGTGGGAGACAGAGCAGCATGTTTGAGTTCACTGCGCTGGTCTGTACAAGAGCCAGTGTGTGATAGATACAGTACATATTAACTGCGCATGCATGTTTGAGTGCGCCACTCCGATATGTACGTGAGCCAGTGTATGCTACTTTACATGGAGAAAGCCCATGCATGTTGCAGTCCACCGCCCTAGGACTACATAAGCTATTGTGTGCTACAGCACATAGGGACAGCGCGTGCATATTGGAGTCTAGCACACTGGGATGTACATGAGCCAGTTTGTGCTACAGTACAGTGAGATAGAGTGTATCTGTGGGAGTGCGGACTGCATTGGTGTGTTCGTGTGCCAGTCTGGTATGCACTGTAAGCTACAGTACATGGAGGCTGCGGTGCATCTGTAAGTGCATCGCACTAGTGTATGCGTGTGCCCGGGAAGTGGTACAGTACATGAAGGGCTACATACGTGTTTGCATGTAACACTAATAATGCATGAGTGCCTGTGAATAGTACAAACACTCGACGAAGTAAGAGCCAGGCTCCCCAGAAGTCTTCAAAAGGGCTCTTTGATTCTAAAAGAAGATCAAAAGGTCCTAGACACATCTCAGGAAGGAGATCGGCTGATAAGGGAACCATAAGGAGTAGGGCTGGGGACTTTGTAACTGCTGGATACACTTATCACTAAGACTGACATAAATGTGTGATATTCTAGTTACTCCCATAACCTGTGTTGGGGCTATCTGATTTGGAGACACTCCTGCTGTGACAGATAGCACTCTGGATGATGAACAAATCTGAGAAATGGGCACTTCGAAAATTGGCAACATTGTGAAACACAAAATCACATTTGTGTCTAGAAATGGATGATAAAAAGGGGAGCTTGAGACTTCCAAATTGTCAAACTGAAGCTGTACATTGGCATGGAGAAGTTCAGCCGGACTTCTGCTTGCTGTGACCAGGGCTTGAGACCAAGGGTCTGCTCGTCTCCCAGGCTGGGTGAGGGGACTTCACCCAGGAGAATCAAGCGCACTCACCTGGAGCCTGGGGTATCAACTTCTGCCAAACCCAAGACCAGAGAACCCTGTGAGGAGAAGGATATCGCCTGGAGGGATCAAGATCCAATGGGGATCCTGCTGAGTGGATGCAGGGAGCGGAGTGTGAGATTCTGGTTCATCAGGATAGCCTAACTGACCGGGTTATCTGCGCGTGGGCATGTTCGCAGCGATCGGCCGTCTATTTATGTGCATAGTACATGAACCCCGTTTGACAGGTGGGGCCCGGTGAAGAATAAGGGATATTACCCTTGGTGTCACGTTATCAAAAGAAAGGCCATCGTCCTGTGCAGCACCTAAGGAGGGCTGTAGGCTTGTTTGAGTTCCTTGCGACCCATGTATGCCAGGTGCAGGTGAAGATGATGTCTGTTGCCCTGGTGCAGCGCTAGATTCAGAAGAGGGCTTTCACCCTGTGTACTGTTGTAGCCTGGTGAGCAACTATTCAGCAATCCGAATCTAGGAGCACCCAAAACTTGCCCTTGACTAAAAGAGAGGCTTAATGCATTACCGGAGCAGTGCCGTGGGTGCCTGCCTCCTTGACTTCAGTGTCCTGACTTTTGCTCACTGCCGGGCCACCACAGGAGAAACTTGCTCTGAATGACGGGTTACAGGCGGGGACACTTTGTCTTTCACATAGGTATAGTAAAAGGTCTAAGACTTAAACTCACTAACAGGGCTTCGCTTGGATGTCACCTCTCGTAAATAGGGTATAACCTTAGTCTTTAAAACAGAAAGAGAGACTTGTGAGCTAACACGGGTAAAGCTAGCATGCCTTTCTTATGAAGACTGTGTAGATTATTTGTGGTATGCTGTATTGTACTTTGTTTTAAAGGATAAATACTCCCTTTTTAGGTCTCGCCTACGCAGCGTGCATGCGCTCCTTAGGCAAAAAGACCTTTTGTTATCGGTACGGCTTTTCAGCCCAAAACGTGCATGCGTTCCATTGCCTTCAAAGGCAATGCGTGCACGTGTGGCGATTCGCTTGCAGGAGCGATCGCTGCCATATGGTAACAATTATCGCACCTGCAAGTGAATCGCGAGGCCCCTCCCCCTCCACCCTGCTTCCACACGAAGCGCGTGCGCGCCTCCCCCTGCTTCCGCGCGAGCTTGTTTTAAAGACCATAACAGGTCAGTCACCAGTCACAGGGAGGCCGCAGTCATCTATGCAGTTGAGTTTTAAGTGCAAGATGCGAATCACAAACCTAGGCAACTCTTCTAGCAATTTAAGACGCCAGGCATGGAAATGACCTTTCTTGGTCATCATTCCTTGAAAATGAAGTGCCAAACGAGTCATCGCTCCAACATGTGAACCTGCCAGACTTGATAGGACCATTCTTCCTAGACATGCTGTGCACACCTTTCCAAAGATACCAGCTATAGGGCGATATACCCAGAACTCTAAATGACTGGTCCTAAAAATGCCAAACTACTCGCCAATGAGTAAATAGTAATTGCCATTACCAGAAATTTAAAATTATATACACTGATTCAATAAAAAATAAAAAAAGGTTCCCTCGGTATTACTAATGGCGCGTGTCCTTTTCTATTACTAAATTTTAGATATTCATCGCCATTACAAATGAAGGTTCAATGCCCACTATCGCTCCTGAATATTTCTGACGACTGCTCTTATTACTCGGTTTCCGGTGTTCATCGCTATTTCTAAATCTTGGGTAACTATTGCTACATTCTAAGCGGCAAAGACTATTAATAAAAATAAGGCGCCTTTCACTATTATTAACTATAAGGCGACCATTCCCAATCCAGCAAGGTCCCCAGAGCCACCTTAGGTCTAACTGGCATTGATCAGTTTCTAACAGGGAAGGCACCTGGCATGCATCCGTCCCGGGCATCCTCTCCGAGGCACCTGTAACTCCGAGCCCTGGGCCGGTCTGCCTGTCAGGAGACAAAAGCGACTCACTCAGTGGGGCATGTGCAGATTTCCCTTTTTAAGGAACAGAGTGTCAGTTTTCGGATCCTCCTCTCTAAACATGGTGCAGATCTCCACCTCCATGCATGCGGATACCCTCTGGCGGGTGCAGACTCTTACCTGCGTAGAGGTCTCTGGGCCATGCCCGCACTGAGGGTGCAGCCCATGGGATGTGGTGTCTACTCAGCGCTGACTGTGTGGGGGCCGTGGTATGGTCACCCTGAGTGCAATGCCTCAGCGTTTCCATGCGGCACAGAGGAGATCGGATCCTGTCAGAGCCTGTCCACGGCGCTGCGCGCTTGGCACAGTCTCCGGCTACATCTAGTGGCTGCTTTTCAGATGCTCTAGTTTGTCTGTGCCACCAAATCTTGCAGCCCGCCTCCTTCCAGAACGCTGTTTGGATGTGCGCACGTGGCCTCGCTTCCCATTGGCTGGCAGGGCAGCATGCGAGGCGGTGGGTGTGCTTGAGCGTGCGCTGGCACGAATACACCACATGAGCTACTGACAGGGAGGGAAGGAGGGCCTCGAAGATCACTGACCTGACAGTGTCCTAGTCTGTTTCACTTTGAAGGGATTCTCTTTAGGCGTCCCTAGCAACAACATCACGTGACGTGATGAGCACGTAATCTGGCATTCTGAGCCTGGTCTCTCCCGCCTTCACCCGTTACTCAGCAATTTCCGGGGTCGTAGCTGATCGGGTCAGTGGGTATAGCGTGCCTCCTGTGCTGTCGCCTTTCCCTGGGCTACATGTCTTCAGCAATGTGCCCCAGTGTGATGTGACACACCATCATGAGCAGGAATAGTTAAGTCCCGACGAAAGAGGCACTTTCGATCTTAGGAACTTCTCACAGAAATCACTGTTTTCAGATATCTTGCGTGTTCAACTAAAGGAACATAGGATAGAAAATCCGAAATTGCGTTAGGTCATTAAATGAAAACGCAGGACTGGGGCACCCTGTCTGTGGTGATGTGGAGTCTTCTGGTGAGTTTTATTGACACCGCACCAGTCAGCTCACTCTTGAACCGTCACCGTTTATGTACAAGGAGCTCTCATTCCAAGGAATAGCTAAAAACACTCCAGCTAACCACATCCCCAATACAATGATGCTTCTGTTCCCAGTGTCATGCCTAAAAAATGTTTTATTGTGCATGGCTTGATATATTTTCATAAAAGAGATGTTAGCAGGAGAGTATTAGAAAAACAAAGCCACCTTGATGAATGCTGCAGACCGTTTTCAGCCATTAGTGTAGATAGAAACATGTTGCTACTAAAAGGGTTACAGGACCATCACATCAAACCTGCCCCTTATATCGTTTATTTTAATCATCTCCCACCGACCTCACGAAAAAAGGGATACCTTGGGAGTGGATGAGTAATTTTTATTGTAGCTCCCCTGACTAGCAATATACAAAAAGCTCCCTGGAATACGGTCAAGCCCACCCCGATCTTTAGGAGTCAGGGCAAACCTGATGATATAGCATTCCACTAATAGATTGGGAGAGTATATTAAATAAACAAGCATTGGCATAGCCAATAGGTCTCGCTCTTGGGACCTTATAAGTATTTAGTAATGCAGCACAATATCCTTGGCAGCCGTGGTCGGTAGGGGAGTACCTGCCGGGGCGGTGACGTGGGGAGATGGAGGGGCAGGGTGGGGGTTAGTAATGTATGGATAATGGAGGTTTGCAGGTAAGTAAACATTTAAATAAATCAAACGAATTTCGTTGTGCACACTGCATTGCATTTAGGTATGCAGTGCCCGCAACGAAATTCGTTTGATTTATTTAAATGTTTACTTACCTGCAAACCTCCATTATCCATACATTACTAACCCCCACCCTGCCCCTCCCCCTCCCCACGTCACCGCCCTGGCAGGTACTCCCTTACCGACCGCGGCTGCTCCTTGGTGCAACATCAACTGTTGCATGGCTAAACACTTATAATGTCCCAAAGGCGAGACCTATTGGCTATGCCAATGCTTGTTAGTAAAAGCATTTATTGGACTGCACAATCGTGTTATTGAAGTTGATGGATGTATGTTGAGTTGTGAACCTGTGTTCATAATACCCAAACCTCCTCCCCGAGAAGTCTCGGATTGCTCAAACAGCTCTACCATTGACAGCTAAATGCTGAAGGGAGACTTGGCCCAATGTCTCAGAACCCGTAGTAGGCCGGGCCCTGGGAGTGAAGACCTCAACCACCACGGCTGAGACCAATAATGCCTACTCACCCCGTGGTCCTCTAAAAGGAGTGCTGACAAACACTTTTCACCAATTTGTGACACTTATGGTCACTTTGCACCTCAGCAAAGTTTTGATAAATATGGCCCATTTGTTTCGCTGTAGTCAACGGCACATATCCAAAACATGCAAGCCAAAAATGATTTCTTCGTTGGTTTTATTTTGTTTTAAACCTGTTTTTTTTAAAACACAAATATTTTAGAGATGATTTTCTGCATCCAAACAAGAGAATAATTAAGTAAAGATGTGCAATAAAAGTTACTATGCATTCTTGCTATTTTTACTGTCTATTGTAATTGTTATTCAAATGTTATCATTTTTACCTCATTTCTTTTCACACTGTTTGAATATTTCTGTTCGCAATTCCTGCCTCCCTTATCCCTAAAATTTACATTTTCTACCCTATCAAGCCATGGGCCCTCTTTCAGGATCCCCAAATTTACTCAAAAGTTTTTGAATGTACACTACCCTTTGCATATGGAGGACTTCTTTGCTGCCATAGACAACCCATATTTCGCCATGTTGTTTTAGCCTGGAGGCTTTTGCACTATCCCATAATCAGACATTGTCCCTACATGCATCCATTGGTTTGGTATCACAAAAAAGGTTTGGTGTTCTTTGTTGGGGTCTATTCATTCCATAATGTCAGCATCATCTTCTATAAGATATTCTTACCTGACACAAGAGTCATTTTTACCGGATTTCACAATAGTTTAATGTTTGTAGCCAGACAGATGATGTCACAACAATTCAGCGCCTGTGTGTGCCCTTTTAAATTGGTCACCCTGTACCTTTCCAAATAGTTTCAGCGGGAAGCATCCATAATGTGACATTCTGGAATGCCACCATCCCTTAACAGTGTTTAAAATACCAGTTCGATTCTCTTGTGGGATTGTTCTGGAGCCTAGCAAGTTGTAATGTAGGGTATGTACAGAATTGTGAGGAGAACCAACTTTTTATAGAGTGCCCCATAGTGCAAAACAGAGTGGGAGGCATCTCCAGTGCTGAACGTCTTCCTTGAATTTGGTCAGTGCCTCCAGCTAGTTTAGCTCCAACAATTGCTCCCTACTTTGTGTCACAAAGACGCCTAAGTATTGCAAACACTTTTTTTCTGCCTGGAAGCGCCATTGAAAATATGGTTGATGGGATTCATTCTGAAGTGGATTCTCTTAGTTTAGGTGATTTTCAATCTCAAGTCTACCAAATAGCTTCAAAATATATGTTTATCTGCATAGAAAGTACAGGACCAGAAATATACAGAAGGGTATATCATGAGCATACAGCAATATCCTTTCATCCCATATATTAAAATTTCTAAAACTTCTAATCTGGGGCTCTCCTCTGAGCCAGCTGGTGAACACTTCATGGTATAGGTAGAGTAGAAGAGATAGTGGGCAACCTTGATTGTGCCCTTTCCCACAAAGAGGTGCCCAACGAGGCTCCATTCACTGTCGACTTGGCTAACTGTACCAAATAAAGTGGCTGAATATAGGAACAAAATGTTAGTCCATTAACCAATTTCGCTAAATATGGAGGGCTAGCCCACATTATAAATTGACTTTGCTGCATCAGTTGAGAGACAATCTTAATATCAGATACCTTTTGTTTGAGACATTCCAGAAGGCCATATGATCATCTTGGATTTAAATGTGTTTCTCTATTTGGCATGAAGTCTACTGAACTGGATGTCCTTAGTCTTCAATACCCTGCCCAGATGGTTGGCTAAAATGTCTGCAGGTAGATCTCTTGCCTCATTATCTACCAGTGGTTGATATTCTGACTTTTTTTATACTTAATGGCGTCCCTCCATGGATGTCACTGCCTCACAGGTATGCCTTCCTTAGTTTAGTTCCTCTTCAGAATCCTTAGCTTTCTGCACTGTGCCCCTATTTTACTTTAGTGATACTATATGGCTTGCACCCTGGCTACAGTCTTATCTGCCTCCATTAGTATAACTTCTGACTGGACTGAAGCAATGATGTAAAGATGCACCCACTGTTTTTCACTGACAGACTTTGCTGGATAAATCTTTGCAAACTTCATCAGAGGCAAAAGGCCCAGACAAAATGTCAAACAAGCAGATTTTGTTCTACAAATACAAAATCTGCATGCAGTACTTAATATCCAGGTCCTCAACTCTGACCAATTTACATCCGGTAAATACCTCAACATGGGGTATTGGTATTTACCTGGTTCTTAAATAAACCCCCTCTACTCCAACATACTCAGGACTACTATCTTAGTGCAGGAATTAAAGTGTGTTCAACCAAATCACCTTGTGATATTTCACTTTATATCATAAAAAAGAATGCTTTATGTTCCCTTTTCTTTTATAGTGGTCCTTTGGTGTTCTGCTTTGGGAACTCATGACCAGAGGCGCTCCCCCATACTCTGACGTCAATTCATTTGATATAACCATCTACCTCTTGCAAGGAAGAAGGCTACTGCAGCCTGAGTACTGCCCTGACCCGCTGTAAGTAAACCTTTTGTGAGTTGTAATGTTTGGATTGGTTGCCTCCTACTAAGCATTGCATTTAAAATAATGTGTGTGAAAAACTAAGCAGATCTTTTTTGTGCTTGTCTGTTCTGAATACAGGTTCGATGTCATGTTAAAATGTTGGCATCCAAGGTCTGAAATGCGCCCAACATTTTCTGAACTGGTTTCAGGAATATCCGGCATCTTTTCCACATTTATCGGGGAGCATTATGTCCACGTGCACTCAATGTACGTCAACATCAAGTGCGTGGCTCCGTACCCCTCACTTCTGTCATCCCAAGACGACATCGACAAGGACAGAGACACGTGATCAGCTACCCATTTCCATGGCTGTTGTGGAACACTCTGTTAGCAGTGCAAACAAAGTCAGTGTTGTGTCAACCACATTTTCACTGCCAGCTGTCATTGGGTGTGGACACACTGGCAGACACGTTCTGCCTCAATTGCACTAGTTGGAGGATAGAATACAATGTTGTTGGAAGCCATGGGACGTTGCAAGAGTTGACGGTACACACCCAACAGGGGGAAGCCAAACAGAGCAAGGCATCTTGATTGGCAGGCCCCCGACTGGATGCCAGAGCTCAACCAGGCAATTAGAACCAGAACTGTCTCTTGATACTTCAGAGCATGAACAGCAGCGAAAACATCTTTGTACCTCCAATAACAGGTACCAAGTACAAAGACCCCCGTCACTTTCCATATAAAGCATCACTACCTGTTCAAAGCAAATGCTCTTCGATAATGGCACGAGGCCCACTGAATGTGGCAGGAGATGACTGAATATTTATTAATACTTGGTTGAAATCAAATAGCAAACATATAATGCATCCATTTTCAAGTGAGGGGTTGGTGCGTTGAAGGATGCGCCACTGTCTCTTTGAGGGTAAAGAGTGCGAAAAATAAGAAAACAGAAAACAGGACACTCATGTTCATGTCGTAGATATATGTAAGAATGTCACAGCTGTGCCGTCCTACACAAAGACCGCTAACATTAATGAGCGGGACTGCTTCAAATACCTTCCTGAAATGTATTGACAGCAACCAGTACTCTCTCTATTCACTTTTAAAAAACGAAGGGGCATATTATCAAGGGGGTTTATCTCCGCTTTTTTGGCTTTAAAAGCCAAGAAAGCGGAGATAAAATTATCTCCCTATTACCAAGCTGTCGCTAACACCAGTTAGTGACAGCTAATAGGAGATAGCGACCATCTTGGGCCCCGCTTTGCATGTCAGTGATATTTATCACTAATGACATGCAAAGTGGGCGTGCCAAGATGTTAGCGACTGGAAACAGTCGCTAACATCGCTATCTCCTATTACCAACTTTTGGAGATATTCGCGCTAAGCGCGAATATCTCCAAAAGCTAACACCTGCCCTGAGCAGTTCTTCACCATGTTATCCAATGGGAGGTGGATAACATGGCTAAGAGCATTTGCTCGATAATGCATGAATATCGCTGACTTTTCAGCGATATTCATGCATTGCGGCCGTTTTTTATCGCATTTGCGATAAACCTTGATAATAGCAAGGTTTATCTGCGATAAAAATCGCCGATGTGCGGCGATAATTTTTGTCTCTAAACAAGTTAGAGACAAAAATTATCTCTAGTTGTTGGTAATATGCCCCGAAGTAGCTTAGCCCAGGACAATAAACGCGTTCTCACACCATTATTGGTTAAAATGTACAGAAGAATTAATACAATCAGTAAGTATCCTCCAGGAAGCATTTCCAAAAATATTATACTCTAATTATTTTTTGTGTGTTTATTGATATTGTGACAGCGACCATTTCCGGTTCGGCCATGTACTGCTTGCTTATGCTTTGGTTGGGGTAACGTCTAGTGCATCAGAGACCGGAACTGACCTCACTTCATGTCAGCAGTTCATAAATATTGAAATGTGCAACATGAAGCAATGGTACAGAATTGCAGTTGTTAACTGCGACTTACTCTTTCATATAAAACATCTACTTGCAAATTATAAACGCTCTTACAAATTTGTGTTAAAATGAAATATGTCAGTTGTTTTGTGAGGTAATAACATGCACAGGACTTTTAGTTTGTGACGCTGTTGCCCTGCTGCATGTGACCTCCCACCCCCTCCAATGTTATGCGTCTTCATATTTGCTCAGAGCCTGTACTTTAATTGGCGGCTGTTGTCAACATTTCCCAGCAATCCCCCTTTGTGTAGTATGCCATAGCCTTTACAGGCCGGTGCTCTAGTGACAGGATGTGTCCTTAGAATGGACTACCTGCTTGGCACTAGTGACCCTCGATTTAACCACAGAGGCAAATCTCTTAATTAGTGGTAGTATGCTCATTGGGTGAGATAGGTTAAATGACATGCCAACTAAGGGGCTCATTACGATGTCGGGTGGAAAGCCTCTGCCCGACACTGTCTCGGAATCGGGACCAACTGACTTGTGGTTGGCGGTTCCGACAGACGGATTACAATGCAACCGAACACTGTGTTCGGTCAGAATCCCATTGTTCCCTATAGGATCTCGTATTCCGTCCCACAACCGGCCGTAACACAGGCTCCTATGGGGAAATGGGGTACTTGAGGAAAACCATGCACCCTGTCCAGGGCACCCCATTGTGCCTGCGACACAGTGCAGGGTTTTCAGAGAGGGGTCCCTTAGGTGCCCCCTTATCCCCCAACCAGAGGCCGCAGGATGAAGGGGCCCTGCTGGGGGCCCCCAAAGTCACTTTCTGACAGTCTTTTTGTGTCAGAATGGCCGGCACGGAAAAGCTGTTAGAAAGCAACATCATAATCCCGAGGACGAAAACCATGTCCATAGGGGCGTACGATATGGTTCCAATTGACACAGATACTCCGAGAGTCGGTTTACGTTCCGACCGCAACCATCATAATCGGTCGGTCAGAATGTAAACCGACCGAAGGTTTCTGATGCGGTCGAGGAAATTCCGACTGTAGGTAAGAGGCATTCCGCTCGACATCGTAATCGGCACCTTAATGTGCTGATGAACAGTGGGAGGATATTTTTTTTCAAATGGAAGAAGCACAGCTTAGTAAGAGGAACTGTAACATCCTTCCAAAAATAAACAGGATAGTTTCCTTTATCTTTAAATATTGTTAAATGTGTAAAATAGTACCAGCAGATATACCTAGATTAGACAAAGTCCTCACCTGTGGGAAAACATTACTGACCCTTACTTTTATCACACATTGTGTGATTATGTTTCCTTTGCTAATTCTACCTTTGTTTATCAATTAACTTTCATGTATTATGCTGCTTCTAGGTCTCAAACACCACCTCTTCCAATAGTGGCTCAAGCAATTCACTTCATTTTTAGAGAAAAGAAGTGTGTTCTTTACCTCTTACCTGAACTGTAAGAGTTCCCCTCATAGCGTAGCCAAGGCGCCAAGTACATTAATTGGCCCATGTGCTGCCTGGATGGGTAGTACAAATTAGTCTTAATAACATTGCAAATGGCCCTTGACATCCCTGGGCTCCACTACCAGAGGACCTGCTGCCCTAATGATAGCTATACCCCTTCACTTTCATGTGGCATGCCCCGGGGCTTTAAGTGGGATACAAAATCTGGGGGGTCTCTCAGTGAGGCGTGGCCGATGTGATTTAGGGTGTAGCTTAAAAACAAATAAGGTAAAATTCTGTGTTTAGCATAGTGTACCGTCCAACAGGTATTTTGCTGTTACTGTCATTGCCTCCAGATATCTGATACAACACGTAACATTATACCTACAACAAGCCAGGACAATTGGCTTTATCAATGGTTGTTAGTTGCATAACATAAATAAGAAACAACTATGGCTTCGTTGTAAAGAATATTGAAAATACTTCAATTCTGAAATGATGAGACTGTGAAAGACCAACAATGAGTTACATCAAAGGCAGTGAAGGGTTGTACTAGTGCAGAGTTAAGATTTTGTTTTCTACCCTAAGAGTGGGGGCAAAAATGAAGAACCCAAAAGGAACCCATCTGAGCACCTGCTTTTAAGAATTGCTGGTGCTGAGCACGGGCAGGACCCAGACCACTTAAAGCCCTGGCATGCCGCTCTCTTAGTTACATCTCCTGTATGGTAGTTGTACATCACGATACTAGGACTTTGACTAGGGACTCCGATGTTTTCAAGTGATTCTTCAGTGGAATTTGTGAAGCAGTAAAAAGCGCTCTCGAAAATTGTTTACACTGCACACTAGTAATGCCCAGAATTTGACCTTTGCACTGTAATAATAAATGTGTGAATCTGTATTTATAAGTAAACTTGTTCCATACAGCTTCGATGCATTAGACAAGAACAAAAGGTAGAAAAAATAGCATTGCCCTTAGTTTCGTTCCTAATAGAGCCTGTTCATATCGTGACATTGTCGTCCTGGTACATCAAGTCCCTTCACATATACCCCAAATCAATGTCTTTTATTCTAAATGTTCGTGCACATTCTTTCTGCTCCTATTCCCTAAAGAGAGAGCTTCTGTAAATGCATCTGCAAAACCTGTGGTACTTTTGACCCTGTATGGGGGCCTAAAATGCAACCACACTCCTGTTCACCATAGCTGACTTTCAAAGCAGCATCCATTCCTCGATAAGAGACCTGCAGTGATTGTCAATGTGCATAGTAGTTCAACGCTCACCTATGCATCCTCCTCCAAGAATTATTTGACCGGGGTCCAACTTTCCTCTGCAGTAAACACCACACACATATTGTGGCACACATTTAATCTCTCCTTCTTCATCCTCACAATTCATCTTCTATAGTTTCTCTGTGTATATAAATGTAAAATGCCATGATTACTGCAAGATAAAAATTTTCAAGCAGGGCACAAACATCCGATTGTAGAAAATGTATCTCTGATTGATCTGTATCCGACTTCCTAATCGAAATAACATTTTACAGCTGTACATGCTTAGTAAAATGTTGGCCTGCTTCCTCAAAACCCTTGCAGTGTAGGAATAGCATTAACGTTAAAATGTGTGGCTGATGCCGGACATGCTGTGTTTATTCCCTGATACGCTGCCACTTACATGAAACTAAATATATATTATTCTGCACTCTCTTTTGTGTATGAATCTTTGTGTTCCAAAAATATTTGTAAACTACTACAATGTTAGCACCAGTAGAATCTGAACAACTCCTTTAGCGCACATCATATATAGATGATAGTAACTACCTACCAGCCGCGGCCTGTGGAGGAAGTTCCGTGGGGCAGGCAGGTGGGGCAGGGGAGGGGCAGGGTGGGGGGTGGTAAACACCTGAATATAGATGATTGCAGGTAAGTAAACAATTAAATTAATAAAACGAATTTCGTAGCACGCCCTGCATCACATTTTGCGATGCAGGACGAGCTATTGACTCCTATTTGACTCCTATTTACTTTATCACAATCTTAGGCCCCCTGTTCTCTTTCCTCCCTTGATATGTTTGTTTTTGGGCCGAATTTGTTAGCCATTTTATGCTCCCACCTCACAATTTGCTACCAGGTGCCTGGGTATTTTTTATGGAAAGTGACCTTGCAACATGACTTTTATCAGGTTAGGTTTTCATGGATATAGTTTTGTCTGAACACAATTCACATGATTCGACTTGGTCCAAAATGACCTAATGCAAACCTGTAGGAAATCCTCTTCTCTAGTCCCATCTTGTCCATCACGTCCTGTGTATTGAGCAGTTTTACCCACTTTTGAGCCAACCACTGGCCCATGTGTGCTTTTCCAGAGGCTTGCTGGTTCTGCTTCTGGCCAGCAATTCATGCTGCATAGGAAGAAACAACTGGTTCAAGTTCAACATGGATCACTGTGAAATAGTGTTCCTTTCACGAGGCCCCTCATAATATATGCACCATTTGTATGTGGTCAATGTTAATTATATGATGATGGCCATCTAGTTACCACAGTCACCAACATGAGTTGACCACATACTTCTTGAAACACACTTGAAATGCAAACACTATGTACAAAAACAATTACTGCTTAAATGTGTAGAATGTACAAATGTATCTGGGCTCTTTTCTGGAATTATGTCACTAGAAATATGTTGCCAAAATACAGACTTTCCATCCAGGTGTCTGGTTTATAAACAGCAAACAATGGAACAGGTGTGTGATTTGCAAATAAAAGACAACAAACCCAACCCGGGTGATTGATTGTTCCTTTTAGGGAAAATGTGTCTAGGTTCCAAAAGTGCTGTACTTTTGAGAAATCTCCTGAAGATTATATAAAGCAGGTTTAATTAGTCATCTTCCTTTTATGAGCCAGATTTCTCATAAAATGATTAACTATAATGGTTTGAGGTGCAAACAATAAACTGTCTCATTTAGAAAATCATTTTGAATGTGCATCTCTATAAACATGGTATGCCTTTCAGTCAGCTTTTCATTAACAGTTGAAGCCTTTCTAGCAGCTCCTTCCAAGGTTTCCTGACAGCAGTGGCAAGGCTCTGATTTAATGTTCATATATGTGTCTCAAAACATGACAATTATGACATACAAGCAGGAGTTTTAGAAGCCACAGAGGGGAGACTGCTTCCATATATGTTTGCACGCTTTGTTCCTGTGGAATTATGTACCTGTTGAAGTATCGTTCGGTAGTGTGTGACACTAGGCATATGATTTTGTAAATACGTAAAATATTATATTTTTATACAAAAACTTTATTTTAATGACATGTACAGTGTTTTGTTACACTACAAATGAATGCACTGTGAATAGTATGAACATTATACAACTTAATTGTGATTGAAATTAGCTGCTGTGTAAATACAGAAAATGAAATGCACTGATAGCAGGAGGCCCTTCCCTGCTCCTGCTTTGTTCCTGGGCGCCCACCACTGTCAGAGTCTCCGCCCTCCCTCTGGGTGACTTCCCGTCAAAGGCGGGGATCCCTTGTGTGGGAGCAGAAGCATAGAACTGGATAAGTCTGTACACTGTATTGGTTGTCAGTGTTTCATATGCTAAAAGCAATACACATTCCTGGAATGTTTGTAAATTCGTAAAGGACATAAAGACAACACTGGATCAAGCTGGAGTTTGTACCGACACAAAATCCAGCAACAAGACTGCAAGAGATTGTGGTGAAAAAAACACAAAATATATATTATGAAAAGGGTGTTTGTGCATTTTGTGGGTCCTTTTCATTTGAATCGTTACTGTGCTTAGAAAATCTGTTTCTTGAAACGATGTTCTACTTTGTGTTAACTCCCTTCGTCTACAAATGTTTTCTGCTGTATTTCTACTTTTAAATAAATAAAGAGAGGAGGACTTCAACATCTCAGACACATTTCTGCTTGTTTTCTGTTAGAAATGTGTGAATGTTTTCTGCTCAGATTTTTTTTATATATATTTTAACCCTCTGCTTAACATTTCTTACCTTTCATGGATATTCAATGTAGCATTTTCTGTGAACACGTGCCAGCCTGAGAGGACAGTGTTTTTGTATGTTGATGGTGCAACTCCTTTATTGTCTCGTTACAGGGAAGAACCTTGGCCTGGCAGGACATCGTTGTGACCATTGCTTGACGCTCTGTGGTTGGAGAGTTAGTCAACTTGGGGGCATATGTAGGTAATTTCCATTTTGTGATTCCCAAATAGCGATTTTTAAGGAATCGCTATTTGAGAATAGCAAAATGGAATGTAGGTAAAAATTCGATTTTTTTTTGCGAATCTTTAACATTCCTTATTTGCGATTAGCAAATTGCGAATCGCAATTAAGGAATGAGTGTCCCATGTATTCCTATGGGCCAAAAGGCCCATAGGAATGAATGGGGATACATTCTCAAATTGCGATTTTCTGTGTGAAAATCACAATTTGAGAATCGTAATTCCAAGGGTGCCAGGGTGTCCAAAGGACACCTCTTGCACCCCTGGAATGTGCCTGTAAGTACACGTGGCGCACAGACATGCCCTAAGGGCATGTCTGTGCACCACATGGCACTTTGAATTTTTTTTAAATGCATTTTTGAAGGAAATCGCAAAATGCCATCTACTTGAAGTAGGTGGTATTTTGTGATTCCTTATGCAAAAATCGCAATTTTTAAAGCACCCATACATAGCATTTATGGAATCGCAAAATTGCGATTCCTTAAATGCTATAAACAAAATAAGGAATCGCAATTTTTGCAATTCCTTATTTTGCTAAGTGGCACCTACATATCAAAACGCCGTTTGCGATTCACAAACGCCAAAATTCGCCGAATTTCGGCATTTGCGAATCGCAAACGGCTACCTACATATGCCCCTTGGTCTTCTAATGGTTGCCTTAACAGCAGTGTTGTCATTTGCTTTTAAATACCGCTAACATCACTAGGGTCTCTACATCTTCCTCCTTGCTTGGACCCCTCCCAGGCTTGGAAGTAGTCTCATTCATTCAATGGCTTGTTCATCTGCCTCCCAAACAAAAGGCTAACTCTTCTAGGGGAAATCAATGTTAATACTTAGCAAAAATCATCAACACATTATACTTATCAGTAAAAGTACTATATTTCCATTCTGAAAATGCACTCTCCAATTGGCTGCTCATTGATGTTACAAGCATCTTGCTTCAGTTCACTATCATCTTTACATCTGATTCCTCCCTAACATCACAGGCACTAATTTATTAAATCCAAAAACCCTCAACATTGGGTTTCCAGATTAGGAACCCCCTCCAGTTCCTAATTTATCCAGTGGGGGAGCTCCCATTCAGTGGCCACCTTCATCTGTGTCAAAGAGGGACCCGTCACACTATGTTCATTGCTTAGTTCTTGGTTTTCATACTCAAACTATCAGGTGATTTAACTTCAGCACTGCCTGCATAAATTGCAGACCCTGGGATTGCCATCTCGACTAATCCCCTGTGAGGGAATGTCTCACTTCACACTTTATATCATTTATCTACTCTGTTATCCAACAACCTTCTTAGGAATTCGATGGCCTCAATGGGAGCAACCCCCTGCCCCAGGAATAATGCATTATTTTATTTTATTAAGGAGTTTTATATAGTGCTAGTCTGAGCAGAGGGTATCAAAGCACTTCACAGTTTTTGAGCAAGATTCATATAACAAAACAGTATTCTACACATAGGTACGGAAAGTCCAAGTGTGCTGAGCAGCATTGAGGTAGTCCTTGAGTCCTGAGATAACCTCATAGAGTGCACGTTGTCTTAGGGTAGAACCACTTGGGGGAGGAGCAGATAGGAGTCAAATAGCATGGAGGCGGAAAGTGTTAGAGCTACAATGACTGGGAGAGACGACGAGCAGGTATTTGCGTTTAGATGGCGGCTATCCATTCGGGAGAGAGCGGTTGAGGTAAAGGACTTTTAGATGTTTTTTAAAATTTTGTGAATTACGAAATAGTCCTAATGTCGACTGGGATGGCGTTCCAGATAATAATGGCAAACAAATTCACTCATTGTCCTACTCACTGGAAATATTAAATAATTCCATGGCCTCTATTCACAGTGAGTAAAATGTGCAAGCAGGTCCCAGTACAAAAATCAAGTATATATTTGCCCCATGGCCAACTTGGGAATCTGATAAGGACTAGAAACTTCTTTTTACCGTACATTTATGCTTCAGTGTCGAGTTTCTTAGGAGCAGCATGTACTATATGCAGGGGATGGAATTTACAGAGGGGTGAGGACTTGAAATGACAAAACAGAAGACTCCATGTAGGTGATTTACCTTACAATAAACAGAGAGAAATGGCAATTATTGGGAACATTGCCATGAGCGATGATGTTGCATGGATGTAATCCCAGTGCAGCAACAGATTGGCTAATGTAATTTCATGTTGAACATCCGGGTACAACTACCCATGTTATCCAAACGCGTGGGCCCATATGCTTTATCCTAACACGCCGAGGGGCCAACTGATATTCAACCTTTTATTCAAAAGGTTCAGGCAATCTACCGCTCCTTTCCTACGGGGACGCAACAGCCGATCTTAGATGGCTGCCCGAGGGATGACGGTGTGACACTGGACCTGCTGGTCCCCCTCTCTGATGAGGGGTTTGATTTATTGAGCCAAAAAATTAAATCTGGCTCCCCAATGAAGCCGGCCCAGTTTAAAAACATGCAGGCTTTATGTCGCACACCTATGTTAGCCCTTATCAATCTATCATTGTCCTCTGGAATTGTGCCCACTAGGTGGAAGCATGCGGTAGTAACACCTATCCTAAAAAAGCCTTCTTTAGATCCGGTCAAACCAGAGAATTATCGCCCCATCTCACTGCTGCCGTGGGCCGCCAAAGTCACCGAGGCCCACGTGAATGGGATCCTGGCTGATCATCTCGCCAAAGCTAATATCTTGGATCCCACCCAAAACGGATTCCGCACAGGTCACAGCACGGAGACTGCCTTGTTGTTTATGACCGAACATCTGCGCTCCGTATGGTGGACGAACAGCGGCACTCTTGTTGTTAGACTTGAGTGCCGCGTTCGATACTGTATCCCACGAGATCCTGTTACGGCGGTTGGAGGAAGTGGGCGTTAGGGGATCCGCTCTTTGCTGGTTCCACTCATTCCTCTCAGATAGATCGTTCCAGGTTGCTATCCCTCCCGGGAAATCCACCTCTTACCCGCTCACTTTGGGGGTCCCACAGGGATCAGCGCTGAGCCCCACTTTATTGAATATCTACGTTAGACCGCTGGCTGATGTAGTCAAACGTTGGGGCCTGACAATGGTCTCCTACACGGATGACACACAGCTGGCGGTCACGTTAAGTGGGGACTCAGCAGGGGAGGCCCTCAAGTTCTGTGAGGGGCTTCGTGCGGTGGCCAATTGGATGAATCAGAACTGTCTCCAATTGAACACTATGAAAACAGAGGTTATGGTGTTTGGTAAGCAACCTGGATGGTGGAATGATCGCTGGTGGCCTTCTGAGCTTGGAATAATCCCAACTCCTATTACAGAGATGAAAAACCTTGGAGTCTGGCTGGACCCCTCCTTGAGCTTTACGTGTCATACTGAGAGGGTAGCCGCTACCTGTTTTGGTGTTATTAGAGGCATCAGGCCGGTATTGAAATTTTTTGATGCCCCCACCAGACAGCTCGTGGTCCAGGCCTCAGTGCTATCCAGGTTAGACTACGCCAGTGCTCTGCTAGCAGGGACCAACCAGGCGGAACTAAAACGGCTGCAGCGAGTACAAAACGCTGCGGCAAGAGCGGTAGTTGGCCTGCCTAGGAGATGTTCGGTCTCAAGAACATTGCAGGCGCTCCACTGGCTTCCAGTAGCCAGGAGGATTGAGTTCAAGGTGCTCTGCCTGGCTTTTAAAATTTTTAAAGGTACAGCCCCACCCATTTTGGAGAATCTTCTGACCCCTTATGTTCCCTCCCGACCCCTGAGATCGATGGGTCAGAATTTGTCTGTGGTCCCACGTTTTCTGCTGAGCAGGACTGGTGGCCGCTCCTTCCGAGTGGTAGCCGCAAAACTCTGGAACTCCCTTCCTGCGGAAATTCGAGTACTGGAAGATCTTCTCCAGTTTAGACGTGCGATAAAAACAGTACTTTTTAATAAAAACCTCTGATTCGGCAGCTATATGTGATGTTGTGTTTACCTTCCTGGGCGCCAGGACGCCCCTTTGCTGGGGCAGCTGCGCGCGTTACAAAAGTAATTAACATAACATAACATAACATATCGGCAGAAAAGTAGTTCCTTTTTAAAAGTCAAAGAATAAAAACACAAACACCCAACAAGAGTAGTCCAAAATGGGCATAAAATATAAAATAACAGCATATTAGACCCTTGCAAGCTTCCTACAAAGACTACACTAATGGGGGGCGGAGCTAGCTCACAACCAAGATGGCTGCTTGAGCCGAGAGCTCCCCCGTCTCGGACACTATCCTGCTAAACTATCCTGCGTGTGGCTGTGCCTACGATAGTCCTACTTGCCTGATTTGTGCCCCTTGACAGCTGCGGTGGGTGCCTGGCGAGATTCCGGACACTTAGCTCCGCTGATTGAGCTGTGGCGGACTGCGGGGCCTGGGCACGCTGCTGACTGGAGCAGAGTGGAGCATGCTGGGCCAGACGGAGCCACGAGAAGGTCTGTGCCCCGGGCGGTGGCACCCTGCTTGCGACAGCCCCGGTGTCCTTCGACACCTTTGCTAAGCTCTGAGGCTAGGAGCCTGATTGCTGCCTTCCGCCGTACCCCGTTACTCTGTGACTCTCTGCGGCGGTGGACGCGCTGCTGGAGGGGCAGAGCCTGCGGGGTGGACGTTCCTGCCTATAGGCAGCAGCGCGCTACGAGAGCGCCCGGTGGCTGGCGGGCCTACGGACCTCTGAAGCCTGACTGCCGCAAGCTGCTGGTGCGACCCTAAGACCCTGGCCGAGGTGCTTGGCGATCCCTCTGGCTATGGAGCACGCCGGCTGTCCCGTCGATGGCGGCCTGTTGGAGGTAGGCCTGACACCTGGTGCTGCCCTCGGGGGTAGGTGCCCTACCTGATCTCCATTGCTGCCCCCTCCGTGTACATCTGTGGAGGCGAGACTGATATTGGGGGCATAACAGGGCTCTGCCTCTGGCGGACGCCTGGTCTGGACTGTGGTTGGGCCGCAAGACTGCTGCGGAGACCGCTGTGAGGTGAGACTGGCGCTGGGGACCCGGCTGCGGCGCGGAGACGACTGGCTGGTGCTATGGTGAGCTGGGGAGAGGCGGAGGGGCGCTGCTGGACCCCTGAGGCCTGTGCCCCATCCGGATATATACTGTCTGATGCCAAGGAGATAATACGTGGTGCGACAGAATCTTCTGGCAGGGCGCAGGCGCGACATGGGAGGTGAGATGGGAGCTCACTGACATTGGGCGCGAGCCTGGGCCCGGCGTAGAGGCTATCCCCATGGTGCTACTTTCCTTTCTCCTATAGTAACTGACTCTCCTTGTCTGTGACCTGTGCTCCATACGTCCGCCACACATTCGGCTGACGGGGTGCGAGTTGCGGCCTTGGAACTGCTGGCCCTCGTGTCCTGCATACCTGTCCCCAGTTTGCTGACTACGGAGCATTTGTTAGCCCTGAGATGGGGCGCACTGACAGGACTCAACCCAAACTGTCTTTCGACGGAAGGAAATCCAAAGCTAGTGACCCCCCCCCCGGGCGAGGACCGCACTGAAGAGGGCGCCACGGGTGACACGTCCCAGCAGGATATTCGCGGTATCCTCTTGGCAATGGAGAAGGGCCTACAGGGCGGGATCGCCTCACTGGGATCAAAGATGGACGCCCTCACCTACCACATGGACCGGATGGCAGAAAGGTTGGATAAGCAGGCAGAACGCATCGACATGTCCGAGCGCCGCATCGTCGAGGTGGAAGAAGCACAGACGTCTCTGGATGCGGAGCACAAACAATTGGGCAGAGTGATCCAACTCCTGCAAGATAAAACTGAGGACTTGGAGGCCCGTTCCCAGAGATGTAACCGCCGCATTACGGGCTTGCCGGAAACCACACAGACTGGGAATATGGAAGTCTTCATAGATCGTCTCCTTAAAACTCTACTGGGAGACACGGCCTTCTCAGGAATGTTTGTCGTCGAGAGAGCACACCGATCCCTGGGCCCAAGACCAAAACCGGGGGCGCACCCGCGCCCAATCATTGCTAAACTGCTTAACTATAGAGACAGGGATGGGGAACTGAGGCTTGCCAGGGAGAAGCAACCACTGACCTATGAGGGCTCGACGATCTCCCTTTTTCCTGATTTCACTGCAAAGGTGCAGGAGCCGAGGAGACAGTTTGTACCGATGAAACGCCAGCTCCGTGAAATGGGTACGGACTATGCGATGCTCTACCCTGCAAAGCTGCGGGTCAATAGGCAGGGGAAGTCCTTTATCTTCACTGACCCCAGGGCTCTCCAGAAGGCCCTCAAGGACTGGCGCAGGGACCGGAAGCAGCTCCCAGGCAGTGAGTGCCTGCCGAAGCTCCGGTGAGCTCACTGGATGAACAGGAATGAATTGAGGAATTGCTCTCTGAATGGCGTGCGACGATCTGCTGTTGCTGAGAACTGGGGAAAAGGAGCTATCAGAGTATGACGGGGGGAAAAGTTCTTCTCACTTTTTCTTTTTCAGAGACAGCCCCTGGGTATGCACTGCTTCCTGTGCTCATTTAACTTTCCTGTCAGAAATGATGTGGGGCGGGTTTGTTGAGACAGCACCTTTGCCGCATTCTTTGGTGATATTTGTTAGGGAGCATTGATAGCGATGTTGTTGATTTTAATTGATGGTCCTACTGTACAGCGTTTCCTCCTGCTATGATGACTAACAGCAGGATGCCCAAACGCGCTCTGATGAGCGGAGCTCAGAACTATGGCTACGGCGACCATTTGTGAGGTTATTTGATAGAGTGCGAGGTGCTGCCGTATTTTGATAATGACTGGGAGATAGATGAGGCCACACGCTCTCTATTCTCTTTTTGTTTAGGGGACGGGAGGCCACGCGCCAGCATGTTACAATTGGACGAATAGTCTCTGTTTTCTGTTTTGCTGGCTACCTGCGCCCCTGTGTAAATTACACTTTCCTGAGCAGAGTTTCTTTTTTTTTTCAACCTTTTCGGGGAGGGGAGGGGGGAGGTTTCTTGGAACATGAAGCAGAAAGTCATGGGAGAACTGGCGGGTTGGGGGGTAGGGCAGGCGTGGGAGGGTTATGGTGAGGGGGTGTTCAGTTGCTTCCTGGAGTTGTTGGGATTGGGGGGGAATGTTTACAGGTTCTATGTGTTTTTTCTGGACCTTTTTGCACAGGCGCTGAACGCTACGAAAGGCTGACACATGCACGATTCACACTGCACAGACACCCCCATCTACTGATCTTCCTGGGATGACACAACCGAGCACCACTTTAGATACTATTACATTACTGACAGGGAACGTCCGAGGTCTTAATGACCCCCGTTAAAGTTAGGCGAGTTCTACACTATCTCTTGAGACATGGCATTGACGTAGCGCTGCTACAAGAGACCCACCTTCCTCCGGACAGCACGACATTGCGCTACAGAGGTTTCTTGAATAATATCCACGCAGCGGGAGTTACTTTGCACGCTAGGGGGGTTTTAACATGGGTCAACCCTAAGGCAACACTGAAATTCACCCCAATAGTTACGGACAGGGAAGGGCGGGACACGATCACTAAGTGCACTAGGAAGGGTACGGAGTTCCACATAGTTAACCCCTATGGGCCTAATTACGATCACACCTCTTTTTACACTGATCTAGCAGCTCGGGTACAGGAACATTGTGGGGGACACGTCCTATGGGGGTGCGACTTTAACATGACAAGACAGCCCTCACTGGATAGATCAGACGGTCCTGATCGCCGACCCTCGGCTTCTGCTAGAGTGCTGGATGTTGAGATGACCCGACTGGGATTACAGGACATATGGAGATCTCGCCATCCTACTCAGGGTGGATACACGCACTACTCAGCACCACACGACATTCATACTCGGATTGATTACTGGTTGATCACTTCCCCTCTTCTTTCCTTGGTTCAGATGTGCACCATCCTCCAGCGCACCTTCTCGGACCACTCCCCTGTTCTTATCACATTTACTGTCCCGGTAAAACGTATCCCACCATTTGCTTGGCGCTTCCCCCCTTATTCCTTGCTAGACAACGCCTTCAGAGAAGAACTAGCCACGGCTATTGAGGAATTTTTTGACACAAATATCGGATCCGTAGATTCATTCTTTACCGTGTGGGAAGCCTTTAAGGCGTACATACGGGGTGTGGCTATCTCTAAACATGCGGGGGTCCTTAAATCCATCCGAGGGCGCCTGACACTTCTGGAGAGTAGGTTTAGGGACATTGGGGCACGACGCCTACGGGCTGACGGCGAGGACCTACTTCAGGAACTCGCCCAGACACTGCGCGAGTACCAGGAGGAGGCTGACTCTGAGATTAAGCATTTGGGTAAATATGCCACCGCAGGATCCTATGGGGAGGGAGAGCGTCCTGGGTCGGTGCTGGTGCAGATGGCCAGACAGCGGAGGAGCAGTACTACGATTCCGGATATGAGATCACCTTTGACAGACGAGTCTCTATCTAACAAGCAGGTTGTGGACCCTTTCCGGGAGTATTCCTTATATGCCTCCTTAGGCCCTGCTCCGGAGGAACGCATCCTTGACTACTTGACTCATATTGAGATGCCCTGGCTGACTAATTTGCACCGTGAATTCTTGGTGGGGCTGTTTGAGCGTGAGGAAATTCTCTGGGCCCTATCGTCCATGAGGGCTGGGAGTGCCCCAGTTAGTGATGGCTTAACAGTGTCAATTTACAAAACATATTCTGACCTGTTGATCCCTCAGCTGCTGACGCTAGTCGAGAACATGGCAGAGTCTAGCCAAATGCCCCCCACGATGCGGGAGGTGATACTTATTGCGATTCTCAAGCCTGGGAAACCCCCGGGCGAATGCTCTTCGTACCGCCCATTATCCTTAGTAAATGTTGATGCTAAGATATTTGCAAAAATTATCGCTAACTGTCTGAGCCCTCTGGTCACCACTCTGGTCGCCCCTGAGCAAGCGGGCTTCGTCCCCAGCCGCAATCTCACTTATAATTTATGAACGCTGTTCGCGGCATTTCAACACACTCGTCCGGATGTCTCCGCTGTCGTGGTTTTTTTAGATATGGAAAAGGCCTTTGAATCTGTCGAATGGCCTTTCCTACGTCAGGTCCTGAGTCGCATGGGGGTGGGGGAACTCTTCCTCCAGCTCCTGAATACTCTCTACGCGTCCCCTACGGACCGTGTTCATATTGGGTCACTTACCACGGACCCCATTAAAATCGGTTGAGGCAGGGATGCCCCCTTTCCCCCATCCTCTATGTTCTAGTAGCTGAACCCCTCGCATGTGCTCTTCGCGAATATCATGGGCATAGAGGTATACGGTTCCCTACCTACAATCTGATTGTGTCTACATATGCGGACGACACATTATTATACGTCCATGACCCGGAGGTCAATCTTTTGGCGGTGCTACGCGAAGTAGTATTATTTAGCTCCCTTTCGGGTATCCATGTGAACTGGAGCAAATCACTTATGTTTCCGCTCACACCTGCTACCAAGAGATTTGAACCGGAATATCCCATTCAATGGACCACAGAAGCGGCACGGTATTTGGGGATCCGGAGGTGGTTCTCCGGGAGAACTACGGGGTGGCCATCTCCAAACTGGAAGACGATGTCACCAAGTGGATTGGCCTCCCTTTGTCCTTGATGGGTCGCATCTCCCTCATGAAGATGATAGTGCTGCCTCGTTTCCTGTTTCTGTTCAGTAACATACCCATGGTCCTGTCTAGCCTGTTTTTTCAACAGCTACACTCACTTATAATTCGGCTGGCCCGGAGTGGCAAGCAGCCTAGAGTTGCATGGAACATCCTTATCCGCCCTTACTCGGAGGGCGGTCTGAATGCCCCGGATCTAGAACTCTATTACCAAGCCGCGCAAAGCACGCATGCGTACCACTGGATACATGGCCCTGCGGATATTCCGCACATACGTATCGAATCAGTTGTCGCTGCCCCGGTCCCTCTCCCCGCGCTCATGTCTCGTCCTCGAGACCGCCGGACGGGTTTCCTTGATTCCCTGAACTTTGTCATTCACGCCTGGCACCACATGATGGATGCGCAGGCCTGCACGCTTCTGTACGCCCCAAAGGCCCCTCTTGCCTGGTGCTCGTGGCTTGCTCCATGTAAGGATAAAGGAGTGTTGGCAGCGTTGGCTGCTTTAGATATAAATCACATGGGAGATTTATTCTTGGATGGTAGAGCTTGTACCTGGGATGAACTGGAGTCTGAGGACACCACTCGCTCCCTCCTTCCCTGCTTTCAATTACACAGGATCTGACACACTCTAAAAGACCTCCTAGGGGACAACATGGCGGAACCCCCGGTGAACACGGCGTATGATTTTATAATTAATGCCAAGACTTCGACCAAGCTAATAACGAATTTATATCGAATCACCCTTTCTGAAAGAACAACGGACTATACTAAGCCTCGACTAGCGTGGCAGTCAGACCTGGCTGTGGACTTACCTGAAGACACGTGGCGATACTGTTGTGCTAATGTCAAAAAAATATCGCTCAACGGTCGCCACCAGCTGCTGCACTTTAAGTTTTTTAAACAGGGTTTATTACACCTCCGAACGGCTCTGTCGATATGGACTTTGGGAGAGCCCATGTTGTGAGAGATGCGGAGTGCTGGTGGCTGATTTATTACACGTGTCCTGGTCCTGCCCGAGAATGTTTGCCTTCTGGTGCTCAGTTTATGAGGAAGTAAACAGAATTACGGAACTCTTGTTACTCCCGACTCCTTTGCTCGCCATACTGGGATACTCTAAGACCGTTAAGACAGAACACAGACGACTTGTAGACATGGCCTTTCTGGTGGCCAAGAGGTGCGTTGCGCTTTCCTGGATGCGTGGGCCGGTACCGAAGCTTTCCCAGTGGACTAAAAAAATTCTTTACTGCTGCACACAAGTTGAATTATATAACGACTTACTACCCCCCCGCAGTCGGCCCAAGTACTTCTGGGCACTGTTTTTGGAGAGATGGCCCGATCGGGACATTTCAGGTACACATGAGACTGACACGGCTTTGGTGGAGGGGAGATCGCAGATGGGTTCGCCCCCTTCTGTAAGAGAGTAGACGGTTGCTGGTCATGGGGGCCCTTGACTGGCCCTAGGATCCCGTTTGATACGCCCCTGGTGGTCTCTGATGGGGTGTGCTGGGAGTAGCTCTGTTTTTACTAAATGTAAGTGTTGATTATTGTTTTGCTGATGATGTCATTCTACCTGACTGTTGTGTATATATACTGCATTGATATTGATTTGTGCTGCCAATGCCTGTGCATGTCCTTCGTTTTTCTTTGTTTCTATTCTGAAATGCCAATAAATAAATTAATATAAAAAAAGATGACACTAATAAGATCTCATCTCAACAAAAACACTACTACCTCAGCAAAACCCAACAGACAAACTGACACACAAATCACTTAGCATTTCATCACCTTTACCACCCATCCCCCTGCTTTCTGGGGTCTCAGAGGCCCACAGAACGTCAGCATAAGGCAAAGCCACAAGAAAGAGGCCTCACAATCAGAAAACTACAAGTCGTCTGGCCAGTACTCACATGAATAATATTCCACCTCATATTACCGGAGAATGGCAATTATGTTATCATTGACCTCACAGTTTCATTCCGCCTGGAGGACCCCTTCCTAACAGTGTTAGCAGAGGAATGTGGCATGCTCCAGAGCCTATGATCACAGAAATCAACAATGCATCCTTAAATATAAGCACTGACCCACTCAGCGTAACACCCTTTCCTGTATCTCCAACTCCCTAGACATTGAGTTCCACGTCTTATACTGAGCGTTCAAATCTTTTCAATGCCCGCCTGGTCATTCAATAAAATACCCTCCTTACAATCAGCCTCACTCCACACACGATCGCGCAAGAAAATCACTGTCCACACTTCTTCTAGGAGCAAGAAAGGCCACTTTATTTTAAGACAGGTGCATAATACATTTCTTTAACACATTAATTATTTATTTATTTCAAAACATTCCAATCTACACAGTATGCCTAAACATCCCTACCTAACTGAACCCGAAACTAACTCTTGCCGAATACCCCCTGGATTTCCAATGAGCTACCCTTCAGGATGGCCAACCCGCTCCAGGCTGCCCACCCCACTAGCAAAAAACCGCCTCCTAAAAGAACCAAGACACCTGTCCTAACAGTGGCAAAGCCCGAGGACCAGAGCAGCGCCTAGAGCACCGCTAAGTAAAAACCCAACTAAGAGAAAAAAAGGGGGAGGGTGGGTGGGGGAAAAAGAACCTCCCTTCCCTAGCCTCCCGCTACGCACTTCCAGCCCGCCTGCCTAATCCCCCTTATAAACCCCTAATCAACCCCACCTGTTCTTCCCTCGCGCGAACGCACCCAGGGAAAGACCAGCTCGTGCCTGGCTCTCCCTGGGTCCCACCCTGCACAAAATGTACGCTTAACCCCGCCTGTGTCCTGGTTCCCCTGTTGACCCAAAGTGTTTTCTCATCAGATGGTATGTAAGCTCCCCCTTTCTCCCCACTCTCTGTGTAAGGTGACCTTATGCCTAGTTCACATAAAGAAACATTTTCACTGAAGAAATGACTGCGTATCTCGTTGCACGACACATGCTTTTCAGGTTTTTCCATATGTTGGCCAAGCAGTAGGATCGTTTTACATGTATGTGCTCTTCCTGGGCTGAAGCACGGGCTCTCCGAAAGCTTGGATGAGGGCAGCGATCGCCACGGATACCAGTCTGAAGGTCCCTGCTGGGAGCCAAGGCTCACTGTCAACAACCCGCGCGCAGGGCAAACATGAGTCTGCCGCACTGCAGGGTCGAGCGGACTTGAGCCCTTTGAGAGGGGCCGTTACTGGAATGCCGCATTTGTGACGCATTCCTGCCCCGGTTCTTTCCCACGTCCCATGAAAGTTCCTCTCTGTTTGGGTCTAACAGAAAGAAACGGTAGCACATTTAGGATGTCTGCACCTTGGATACATCCGACCAGTAAACACGTGCATTACTTTTGTGATTCGCAGCCATCTGTTGATCATAGGAGTTTGCTTTGTCCTGAACACGGAGCATTTTTTTAAGAGTCCTGAAAAAAAAAGCTTACGAGAGGAGGGGGCAGAGTGGGGTCGATAAACCGTTGTCAGGCAAGCCCACTTGTTTGCACGTACTCAGCCCACTTGTTTGCACGTACTCAGCCCACGTACAATGCAAATGCACATAGCCAAAGAACGCCATGTAATCTGCCTTCTCACAGAATAAGGATGTGTTATCCTCGTTGCCATTGCTAGTATGTTATGCAAATACGGTCATGTAAGTTCAAGGGTATTTTTTAATAAACGCACATTTCTTAATTCCCTCGTTGGCATGGGCCCAGCACAACTGTTTGAAATCGCAGGGGTGCACGTTTAGCGGAATCTTTGTTAAAGCATCTGTGGCCCATTCTATAACATCACAGTCAGGGCTTTAAGTGGAATGAAAAAACTGGGGGTCTCTCAAAGGGGCGTGGCTAATGTAATTAGGGGCGTGGCTTTCAAACAAGTTAAAACTCTGTCCTTAGCATAGTGTGCCACCCAACTTGCATTTCACTGTTTTGGATACTGCATCCAGATATATGATACAAGAAGTAACATCATACCTACAACAACTCAGGACCATTGGTTCTGTCAATGGCTGTTAGTTGCATAAGATAAATAAGCAGCAACTATGGCTTGTAAATAATATTGAAAAAGCTTCGCCTTAAAGCCCTGGTGACACCAAGACGATGTTGCTGCTCCTGAGTTTCAAAAAGAGAAGGGAAATCCAGAGAGAAAATGACTCTCTTTAAAGGATTTCCCTTCTCCTACAACGCGCACCTGGCATGACGTCATGCCATAACTTCTCCACTAGTGAAAAGTGAGAAATGGGAGCAGACGCACATCGATGTGTCTGCTGTCACTGCAGTCCTGAAAAAACAGACCGCCTGGGCCAGGGCACAAAACAGAGCCCGAAAGAGGCCCTTTTCGAGGCCCCTTCAAAAAACTGCCAGTGCTCCGACCCGGTGAGACCCGGCCCGCTTAAAGCCCTGATAATAGTGTACCAGGGGGTCAAACGTGGGCACACACGCCCCTCGCACCCACGGGGCACTTTCTATACTATGGCCCAAGGAGAGGTACCAGGGCCAGACTGCCCGTAGCGGGCATCAGACGTTTTCCCAGAGGCTGGAAGGATGAGCTGGTTTTGCAGTTGGGGGCTGGTTTTATTACTGGGTGCAGGTGTTGCAGTGGTGCTGCAATATCGCCCCAGAGTAACAAAAGCATCAGTGCTTCACATTTGCATCCACCCTACTAACTGTCCCGTCGTTGGGGGTGCGAGGGGGAGGTTGAGGAGTGGGTGCTGGTCTGGCAAAATTGCTAGGCTGCTTTGGGTTCCCAGTCCGGCCCTAGTATTCACTTAATGAATTCACATGTTATGTGGGGTTAAGAGACTTACTCTGTGGCCCACACTTTCATACTTCAAGTGCAAATGCGTCTGCCCGCGGCGCAGGCAGTGGGCCCTGTCAGAGGGTGGCTCCCTCGGTGCCGTATAGTGCCCACACCGCCATTCACTCCCGCCCGCCTGTACATATACACAATTTCCCCCCAATGAAACTCTGGAGACATATTTATGGGAAAGAACTGCTGCAGGTTTATTTCATACAACACACGTATGACGTTTAAGGTGGGTCATCTTACGGGCGATCCAAAGCAGGCAGCCCCTCGCTGTCCCGCATGCCTAAGGAGCCATCTTGCATGGCGAGTCGATGCTCTGACAGTGCAGCACATTACCAACTTTGTCAACTCCCAATCTAGACAAGTGTTCCCTGTCTTTGTCATAGTACTCTTCAATTTTTCTCTCGTATTGGTACTTGCCTAAAGAAACCCAAGTCCCTCTCCCCATGAATCATCATGGGTCTGTTGACCCCCTTGTGGGAATGGTCTACCGCTCCAGTTGACCCTCAAATTGGTTTATTACCTAATGGATCCAAAGATCATCGCATTGGTGATGACCCCTTCCAAACACTGCATGCCCTTGGTTATGCAACAAAGGCAGGTCTCAATTCTCGCAGGGCTAGTTACCATCACCATTCCTTACGCTTACAGAAGGCGACTCGGCGACCTTGCATAGGAATTAACTGATGCCGGGGTTTTAACTGTAATGCACCACCAGGTGCTCTGTATCGTACATTGCGCCCTCAGTCTAAACAGGATCACATTGCACCTTTGCGTGTTTGGGTGGATTTCAACCAGTCATTCCTTTCTCCTACCCCAAACAATTGGGGCCCAGTTACTCCAGGGGTTGTAAGTATTTCCGGTTGCGAAACTCGCTTTCTGGCTATTATCCAGAAGTAATATCCCTAAGTTATTTCTTTTACACACTGGAATCCTTCTAATATCGCACTGTGGACTATGAAGGATATGGGACTCTAGTACCTTGGGACCTCCGCTGTCCCATGTAACACAACATGCATACTGCTTTATTAACCCACTTACACCATGTATTGTCCCTGTGTAACGTGCATGTTACCTAACAGCGCTCTGCCATCCTGCCTTAGGATGCGTGGAGCTATAAAGGAATCAAATCCTGTGCCTAATTTGTAAAAGATGGATTCTATCCTTAATGTCGCATAGAAAATTGCTGTGTTGGCCGCTTAGTGGGCCAGAAGATGGTTAAGATTTAAAAACAGATGTGAATGTTGCCTGCTCGCAATTTCTTCCAGCCAATGAAAGGGGAACGGACATCCGTCTAATCATCGTCAATGTTCCTTCCGCTCATGAAGCCTAGCATGCTTTATTTAAGCCGTGCATATATCTACTTCTCCCACACCTGAGCCAAAATATCCATGCCCCACTGAGCAGGGTGCCTCATCAATACTACTGGAAAACCAACGGACAACCCTCCGATTTATGGGAAAACTGCAAACTTCGGGTTATTGCTTCGGTTTTTAGACATATTATGACATTGTTAGCTGAATGGCGCCCTTAAGCGATATTTAGCAGATATTATAGGTAAAGAGTCTGTTTATCATATTTGGGGCATTTTTCAAATGAACCTTCATCCAATTTCATTTGCAACACACACGCTCGGAGCAGTATTACAAAATGACCACACCTCCAACTTTGTTAAGCCGTATGTGCGCTGCTAATACAACAGGATATATCCAATGAATAATCTGTTACATCACGTATACCGTCACTGAGCGCTTCGTGTCAATCCACTGCTCAATCCACTGCACACTGCCATGCATGTACCACCAGAGCCCACACCCCACAAATGGATGCATTCTCAATGTATACATGAACTCTCTCCGAATTAACGTTGGAACTGTGAAACTTAAAATTACAGCAGATGTGTGACAGAGTAAGTAATGGTTCTATTCTTAGTTAGGAAGACAATAGGCTGCCTGAATTGTCATATACACATCACTTGCTACGATTCGTTACCTTAATTTGTCAGCTCCGTTAGGTGCCAGAATGTTTCCAAAATGGCATTAGATAAAAGCCACCTCCAAGACTGGGTAACTAACAGAAGTCATAAACTCTTGCCCCCACCACACTGAGCCACTTCGCTTAGTGTGTTACGCCACCAGACTAGCACAATAGTCTTCAATATAGTGCTATTAGTTTATTGACCCACGCAAAACCGTGTGTTTTTGCAGAGTTGACTCCTGTCCATACCGGCATCGTAGCGTGCAATTGGGATTCATTACCATCCCACCTAAACGGCGATGCCATTTGTCTCCCAGGATCTCTAACCAGGCCCTAGCCACCCTGGGGGGAAAAATTTGTTTGATGATATTGCATGCTGGTACCAAGTTTGCTCCCCACGAGCCCCGCGCAAATAACCTTTCTTGTTATATCGAGCAGTCTCCTTCAATGTTCATTAGAGCAGTCTCATAATGTTCATTAGAGCAGTCTCATTCAATGTTCATTCATGCTATTACTACCGGGCTCTGAGGTATTTACAGCAGACATATACTGGTGAGGCAACTGGGCCGTAGAATGTAACGTATTGTGGAGTATTATACGAGTTGTCAAAACTTAAGGACAAAAGTTTGGGTTAACATTAATTAAATGCGCCCGGAGATTCCACACAAAGTATTGGGAATGTGCGCGATGCAAACAGGGCCCACGAGCTGCGGAATTGTTTTTATGTCAATTCAATAGTCGTAGCGACGATGCAAGCGTAATACTTGGGATAAGTCATTGTAAATTTAGAATGCTTCATTAATATTCGATTGGGTGTCTTTGACCTGTAAGCTGCCGACACCTTGATGATTTATAGCCTCTCCCTTGCCATGACTATGGTGCGAGATAACGCTGACGCTGCAGCAAGAAAATAATGTGGCATAATGCAGCACCTTCAGTGATGCTTTGTCAGTAAAACACTAATAAATAATGTCTGGGCAAAGGTTGCACCTTATCGGGGCCATTTAAATACTAGGCAGCTTATTCTAATGTACATAGTGGGCTTTGGGTCAGCCCCTTGATCAAGATTGGATGGGTTTGTTGTCTGGAGGCAGGGCAGCAAGGGTTTTAAAGTGTCTCAAAATAGGTTTTTATGCCCTCTGTCCTTAATCATTTGGTCAAAATTGCTGAATCAGCTCCTAGAGAATTGGAGTTGTTCTCTCCACAAAGACAGAAAGTTTACTTCAATGTTGCGGCAGTGGAGTAGCAATTACTGGTTGAGTATGGGCCAAGGTTGTGTGTAGGACAGCACTGACTAAAGAAAGGCTGTAGATGTGATCTGAGTGCATAACCTTCTATATAACACTACCTAAATGCAGCCCTAGCAACGCACGCTACAGAATGCACGTCGCATTTGTGCGTGATCAAAATAAAGCTGAAAGACAGCGACACGTGTAGACTACCCCCCGATGAAATATACCGTAATCAGGAAGACTGGTGTTGATAGAACAAATTCCCCAGCTGTATGACCAGCTGGCGAAGCATAAGGCGCTATGCAAGGCCACATCAGCCAAACCTATAGGCGCAACACTGGTAACCTTCGGGCCCGCAGCTCATCAGAAGACGAAATGCGCATGCCCGCAGTCGGGACACTCATGTAGCGTCGGTGCAAGCAGAAACTGACGTGTTTTCCCGTCCCGAAAGGATCCGATTAGAATAAGGAAGGCAAACGCTCTGGGATCGAACACATAGGGCAAAGCTGCCAATATTAGCTTGCTATGCGTGGCTGAATCATTCTAAGTTTCATAGTGACAATTTAACAGCTCAGCAAGACTCTGTCTCTGTTACACGAGCGTATCAAACCAAGCCGACGATGGGAACAAAACTCCATGAATTATGGGCTGAAGGGGTCGAAAACAGAATAGTCAAAGAGGCTTCCATGCCTTAGGAGAGCCTAGTTTTCAGACTGCTCCGTGGAGTGAGACATGACACAAAATAACCGGGCCACAACACATTCGTCCCTTAAGCCGTTTAAAGCTAGTACCCTTTAGCTGTCTGCAAATTGGTGGGAAACTTGAACGTAACAGGCTGTGACTATGACACCGAGGGGCGTAACGTAACCCCTAGGCCACTGCTTCATAGATGAATGTTTCGCTACCTTTTATATGCGGGTCGAAAACAGAATAGTCAAAGAGGCTTCCATGCCTTAGGAGAGCCTAGCTTTCAGACTGCTCAGTGGAGTGAGAAATGACACAAAATAACCGGGCCACAACACATTCGTCCCTTAAGCCGTTTAATGCTTGTACCCTTTAGCTGTCTGCAAATTGGTGGGAAACTTGAACGTAACAGGCTGTGACTATGACACCGAGGGGCGTAACGTAACCCCTAGGCCACTGCTTCATTGATGAATGTTTCGCTACCTTTTATATGTCGGTTTATTAGTCAGTACCAAGAGATGCATTACAAATGCTGTGATCTATTAAATTAAAAACTATAAAACATTGTCAAAACAAAGTGTTGCGTAGTACAAGCAGTTTCACAAATCCTATGTAATCGCGTGGAGGCGCAAGGCAGCACAGAGTTCCCTGGATCAAGGTACAGTACAAGAGAATCCCAACCACTAGAAGGCTAGTTTCCCAGCCAATAGAAATACAAGATTAAGTTAACGAAGGGAGCTGAGGGAGCAACATCCCATGTGATGTTTGCATCATGCCTCGTTTATTTACCTAAACACTCCTTAGATGAATCACATGAATTCGTGTCAGGCAGAGCGTGGGTCCATTGTTAATTCATGGCCTGGGAAAGCTTGCTGCGCAGCATATGAACAAACTATTTGCATAACGTACCTTATTTAAATCTAATCAAGGACAAGATTCGATCCCTTCTTTGAAAACAAGCATTGGCTCTTGCAGGCATTGGTTGCTATGGGTGTCGTACACACGCTGCAGACACTTGCTGGTGTATCTACAGTTCGTGGCATGCGGAGTGATAAGCACTTCAAATCCCAGAATACAATATCACTTTAGAGAAAACACCAGGGCAATTTCTGAATAAGCCTATTGGGCACGCTGCATTGATATAATTCATCTTCATCATAATTAGCAAGAGTTTGCTTCAGATATGCCACAGAATAGATATCCTGCATTTCCCAATGGATTCATTATTGAACTATTCAGTTAATCGTTTTTGAGATTCAAAATTTCTGCAACCACCGAATTCCCAAGTCGCATTGCTGGTTTTTATCGAGTAACTTTCCACCGGAGCACCACAATGTATCTCACTCTCTCCATGTGTTAGGTTATTAACTTCCCGCAAATATCCCCGTGAATTCAGCAATATGTGTTATCAATTTTGCTTCTTTAAAAGGCATGCGAACACTGGCTGATGCGGTCTTATTAAACAGACGAAAACCAGTTCTCTGAAATTGGAGCTTTTCAAAATGAAAGGACAGGACACAAGTCTACTTCCCATCTGTATCGGGAACATGGCTCAAATGGATGCCTGGTTTTAATATGATAGAGGGAAGGGACCTACTTCATAACGTAAATGTAATCTGCAACTCCTACCATACTGAAAATAGCAAACATCTGAGCACCACAATGTATCTCACTCTCTCCATGTGTTAGGTTATTAACTTCCCGCAAATATCCACGTGAATTCAGCAATATGTGTTATCAATTTTGTTTCTTTAAAAGGCATGCGAGCTACTGGCTGCTACGGTCTTATTAAACAGACGAAAACCAGTTCTCTGAAATTGGAGCTTTTCAAAATGAAAGGACAGGACACGTCTACTTCCCATCTGTATCGGGAACATGGCTCAAATGGATGCCTGGTTTTAATATGATAGAGGGAAGGGACACTACTTCATAACGTAAATGTAATCTGCAACTCCTACCATACTGACAATAGCAAACATCTGCATTGTGAAAATGGCTCAGCGCACATGGGGCCACAGACCCGAGAAAAACTGAATCCTCCAGCAGCTAGCGCCAAGATAGCATGCCGTCGCCTTGCATCAACTACAAACATTCGACCGATGCAAAACCACATCCACGCATGCAGCAAGCTCAGACCTGAGAAAGACAGAATCCTCCAGCGGCTAGCGCGGCGAAAAAAGTATGCCAGCAAGCTCAGACTGCCGACCACGTCCGCTGCCTTGGGCTCCCCCACCAACAGCTCCACCCAGACTACGAGAACAAAGGCCGCAGCTACCCTGTAGCTCCCACGGCGAAAATTCCCGAAAATAACGTTTGCAAATAGCCAGGCGACGTACACAGCCATCCCCAGCCAAGTGGCTGCATCGAGCACAACCAACAAACACAGAGCAATCAGACTCGTGCGCACAAAACAAAGCGGGACAAATGCTTTAGGCGGAAACATGTCTGTCCAACCGAACCACAGGCGCCGATTCAAACACAAGCCCCAAGCGAATTGAAATCCTCCACAGTCCCACACGCAGCAACGAGGCGGCATGGACACTCCCATCATCTGACTCCGCAGAGGACACGCTCTCCCTCGGCCCCCTAGGCCCACAAACCGCTGCTCTGCATCGGGACAACAAACGACCCCAAAACCTCCGCTCCTCGCTTCTTCCCGCTCTGTGCCCTCAAACGCAAAACCCCCGCAAGCGGGCCCATGAACACCAGCACTCACCGCAGACCCGTCGAGGTAAAAAACGCGACGCAAGACCAGCGAAGCAGGCTGACGACGCAGGACGGCCAAACTGAGGCCGGACAGGAACAGCGCTTGAGCCGCGGGAGACAGGGATGAAGAGAGGCCGAGCCTTGGCCACCGTGGTAGATATAGCGGGTTCGCCCCTCCCACCTGTAGGCCCTCCCCTGGCCTGTGAATGGTGAACGCGGGGCGGGGCGCCCCACCAGTGTCGGCTGGAGTTTCTGCCGGGTGGGACTAAAACGCTGTCCCGCCCATGTTCCCCTGCAGGTCACGCGGTCAGCGGTCATTAGGCACATCCCCATGCCCTGTCGCTGGGACCCCCTCCTTGGGAGTCCCTCCTAGGTCCAGCGAGCACCTCCGCAGCATCATTTCTGGTGCACACTGGGCTGGGGATAAGTATTTATATCTGCTCCAACCAACTGCCCATCCTCTTTGTTTCCCGCTAGACACACTGTCTGCGCGTCGTGTTCCCTGGTCTGGCGACTCCGCGTGCATCCGCTTGGTTGCGGTGAGTGTGTGTTCCCCCCCCCCACTCTCCCTTCCTTTGTCCTTGGCTCCGACCTCCTGGTTGGGGAGCCTGGTTGCTCGACTGAAGCTGGGCGGGAGTTTGGGTTTAGGGGGCTCGGCCTCCAGTCTAACGTTTGCGGGGGAACAGTTGAGCAGGGGGTGCGTGCTCTCAGTGGTGTTTTGACCCATGCAGGCATTGTTGCGGAGGGTGGGGGCTGCATTATGCGGAGACGGGTCATGGTCGCGGGGTGGTTGTATGGGCAGTTGCAGGAGGGCGCTCTGGGTGTAGTGCCGTGGGTTGTAGACGCTCCGCCCTATGAATAAACGCTCTTACCTGTTCTTCTGCCTCGTTGTACAGCGTTGTAAAGATGTAAAGGAAGTTCATGATGTCACGAGTCTCATGACAGTCATGTGGTACTGAGAATCAACACACAAAGGTAAATATTAAGTCAATTGTTACCGTGAAGTAGTGTAGAGCATGGGTGCGCCATCTCAGAACTGAATACTTTGCATGGAACAATACCACAGCCATTTTACTGGGGGAATTGTTTTGTTTCCTGGAATGGTGTCCAGGGGCACGCTTGGCCGGATGCTGAGGAGGGGGGACCAATTCGAGCCACGTGCTTGGTGCCCGAGAGCGGCAGCTCCAAGGCTGGGCTTTGCCGGGTTGTCACTGGGCCCTCTGGGCTCTTCCTTTGAAAGGGATCAGGTTGCATAATGTGGTGTGGCATTGCTGCTTCATTTGAAGTGCAGTTCACATCACGCGGGGCGGGTTGGCACGTGTGCCCCCTTGCCGGTTTCAGCCCTGGGGGGGGCTGAGCCCCAGAGGCAGTTTTTCTGCCTCCTTTGTAGCAGTTGTTTGGGTTGTGGTGAGTTTTGTGTGCCTCTTGGGCCTTTTGTTGCAGCTGGCAGTGGTTCCTCATCTTTGGGGCTGGTTTGTTTGGCCTCCAGTCTGGTGTCTGGGGGGAGCAATTGAGCAGGAGGTAGATGGCTCGCAGCCTCATCAGGTGCACAGGCTCCTACTGGTGTTGGACATGATGCAGTCCCAGGTTTGTCCCATGCAGGCATTGGCACGGAGGGTGGGGTGGCATTGAGAAAAGAACGGGCACTTGGTGTGAAAGTAGGTGGTGTTAAGCTAGTGCTGCCACCCTCTTACAGTAGTCCAGCTACCATCCACGTGGACTGCGAGATGGACTCCCCTACGGCCAATTCCTACGGTTTAGGCGCAATTGTAAATGGCGCAAGGATTACTTTCGCGAATCTGAAATACTGGCCAACAAGTTGATTTCACGAGGATACCCTAAACGACTCATCTCTAGGGCCAAGAAGAGAGTTTGGTATTGCCACAGGGAACACCTCCTTACTCCACAACCGAAAAAATCCATGAAGAGGATTCCCTTTGTGTCAAAATTCAGCCCTAGCAGCAATCAAGTGGCCAAAATCATAAAGAGGAACTGGCCCATACTTTGCTCTTTCAATCCTTTCAAGGAACCACCCTTGTTCTCCTATCAGAGAGGGGACAATCTGGCATCCCACTTGGTACCCGCCATTACTTGGCCTGAAAAATCTACGGATAGACACACCAACAGCTGCGTGGGGGCTCCCGCCAGTATTTGGACATTTTAAATGCCAGAATTGTTCGGTTTGTGACCTTACCACCAATACCAAGGATTTTGTCCACCGAAACAGAACATATAAATTGAAACACCACACAAATTGCAGATCTACAAACGTTATTTACACTATCAAATGCCCCAGTGATCTTCTGTACGTAGGTCACACCAATAAAATGGTTAAAAACCGCATCATCCAACACAAGAGTCGCATCAACTGCAAAACTATCACTTCGCCCTTGGTTACACACTACTTGAAAAAGAAACACCAAGATATAGACATCCGGTGGCAAGTAATAGAGTATGTCACACTATAAGCTAGAGGAGGCGACATCCGAAACCTCCTCAACAGATGCAAATGTAAATGGATGACATACTGTGACTCGGTTAACCAGGGTCTCATTACCATAGATGAGTGGAACAGTACCATTGCTATTTGAACTTAATATCACCCATTGCTACTCTTGACCAGTCCTCTCCTATCCCTAACACCCCTACATCCTGATTTAAAATCTCTATTGACTCGATTTCTTGGCCATCTATGGCCTACCCTGTATATCTATTTACTATTGATTAGTCTTTTGTATTATCGCTTTGTTGTTGATATTTCACTGAGATTATATGCCCTCCGTGTATATATTGGTCTCATTACAATGTTGTTAATAGCTGTTTCTTGAGTTGAAATGAAGTTCGCCCCATCTACTGTTATTCATCCAATATGTACCTTAATTTCCAAAATTGTACCCATGGGCTTACGCCTCCCTCGTGACTGTATTCCATAGCACGTTGTGTAGTGATACATCATTGAACGTTTTTTATCTATAATCCTACTTCTGACTTCACCGAATCGCTCGCCCATATTCTCACCAACTCCAGTTCCATCTCGCACCTTGGCTTCCGCCTCCCACTCTCCACCCCCCTTCCCTCTGCCCAATCACACGTCGTCGCGTCACGTTGCCACGCCCCCGCCTCCTCAGTTACTTCCGCACTCGGGCGGTCTCCCTGACTACATCCTGATTGTACAGACTGCCGCCTAGCAGCCAACTAACTCCCAAAGGTATGACTCTAAGGTTCTCCGTGGCTACGCTTGCCCCGGCTACCTCTCATTCACCCGATCTGGACACTTTGGCTCCCGATCCTGATACTTACGCCGTCTCTTGTTCCCTAAATTGAATCTCTGCCGCTGCGATCCCCTCGCGGATCGGCATCCCTTCTACTGATCAGCATGCTGATTTCCAGCCTCCCCACGGCAGGCATAATTGAGTCTCCCTGGACCCACTGCTCTCCAGGTGAGTGGACACCCCTGCCTGTGCTCTCTCCCCTTCTATTCAGGTGCGTCGTTATCGCGGCCTTTTCCATGACCCTCCGTTTCTCCGGCAGGCATTCGACCATTTAGATGACCTCCCTGGCTTCCTCTATGACTATGATTATCTCGTCTTCGTCCAGGTAATTAGCTACTGCCTTGTCACGCGCACTGCCCTCCTTCCCAATTCTGTCCACATTCCGCGCTTGCTGATGCCCGCACACACCCGGCTCTCTCTGTCCCCTCACCCCTGCTCATCCTCACACCAACTTCCTCTGATTGATTCACCCACCCCCCGGATGCCTCGTGGGGATCATTATCTCCAGGTTCCTTCCTGCTAACTTCTAATTACTTGGCCCCCTTGACCAGGCCGTTACCACGCCAAGCCTGGTTACCTCCACAGCCATCGCCCGCACATGTCACTTGCCTACCACAAGCGCTACTTCGCCCCCTCCTCCCCTGCCACCTCCTTATGCTTGCCTGCCTACCTGCCTTCCTGCGCTCCCTCCATTCCTGATAGATCACCGTTCATGGTTTGAACTTCTCTGCGCATTCTTCCAGCATATAACCTTGCCCGCGCTGCCCATCCCTGCACTTTCTCCATTCCTGATAGACCACTGCTCACAGTTAGAGCCTCTTTGCGCATTCATCCACCACAATTCCTTGCCCGCGCCGCCCTCCCCGGTTCACTACCTTCAGCCACCCTCCCCCGGAGGTCCATTGTCCATGGGGCTCACACACTCCACCTATCAACGTCCAGCCGCGCCCACGTTAGCTCTTGCCACTCGCGTGTCCTGTCCCCCTTTACGGTCCTTACCTCCCCTTCCTTTTCATTCCACCGTGTACAGCACTGTTCCACATCCAACCCTGTCCTGAGGAAGATCCCAATTAAGGAGGATCAAAACGCCGTCGACTACTCAGCCCAATAAAAGGCGCTATCTACAATGTGGCCATTTCCATAATCAGTTGATTTACATTGAAAACTTGTGTCTCGAATCATTATGAAGCCACAATGTTTTATCCTACCACTGTATATATTGAACACTGATCACTTATGCGCCGTTCACGCTGATCACTTTGTCACTTGCGTCGCCACTGTGTACATCACATGCACCATTATTGCACCAAGTACAACTAGGGTTGTAGTATTGTTACCTACAGTGTTGATACTACTGTGTCTTTTTCCTTTTTAAATGTACCTGCATAAACCTGATGCCTATTGGCACAGTCAAATAGATGTATTGAGTCTCTTTATTTCTCTGCTGCTGATAATGTTTTTTGCATATCCTATCTAACTGTCTGAAGAATTATACCTGTTGGGATATTCTCTGTTCATTCTCATTTCCTACCCCAATTCTAACGTGGTTGAAGGGTCAGTACTCCTGTAGTTTTCACAACCTTGGCTGTGGCAGGGTCGGGCCCATGTCCCTTCGTCGGCTCTACTGACTGGGGTAGGAGTAGACTATGGATAAAATGACTTCAGATGCAAGTGGGAAGCTTTATGAATAGATTACCGGGCGGAGGGTTGAAGGATGATTGGTCAGCCTATCCACCCCTATCATTTATACACGGGAAGGCTACTCGCACGGAAGGGGCCCACGTCCTGCCGGACTATCATCATGGAGGAGGGGCGAGCCTCGGTCTTCGCGTGGTATCGACGAGCAATCTGAATTAATAGATAAAGACAACTTGGGTGTGTTTGCTACTTTTGCAGCAATTTTTTGGTCAGCATTTAAGTTTATCTTTACTGTGGAGGGGACAACATTGCCATGTGTGTATGTTGGGGCGAGGGGGGTAGGGTTCTACTCTCCTGTGCCTAGTGAGGGCTCGTACAATTGCCAATGCATTTCGAAGTTTGCTGTATGGTGGTGGTCATCGCTTGGACAGTTTCCTAGCCGTGGCGGTGTGGTTTTTGTTGCGGGTGACTGGGGTCTTAGGTCCTGTGGGGACAGAGGCCTGCAGCATTTGGTTGGCCACGGGCTGGCTGTGGGTTGCTGGCAGGGCTGACATCACGTATGCGGTCGCAGGTCAGCCCCATCCCCTGTTTCCTTTCTGGGATGTATTGGTTGAGACACATGCTACGGCGCACCGGCTCACCCGACGGGCTGCAATTTCCTCCAACGTAGAGATGTTGCCTGAAGTTGGCGTATGTGGTGATAGGGCTGAGGCTCCCGCATTTGGGCTGGGCCTCCTTGGTCAGTGCACAGGCAGTGATCTTACATGCGTGGTTTCCTCCCTCACTAGGTAGAAATTCCGATGACCAAGGAAATCTTGGCAGTGCACGGATTTCGGCGTCTCACTAGGCTCCTGTACTCGATTGGGGGGCATACCGTTCACTTATGTTTCCCTCGCACCAGCAGTGTGTGATATCCTGTTGCCGGTAGTACATCACCAATTATTATACAATGAAGCCACCGTTGTTGCGTATTTACCTTGTGCAACTTGCGAGCATTGACCAAGTCAGGAGTCCTGGCTTGCTGTAGGTGCAGTGTTAGAAGTGGGCGGGATCGGAAGGGCACGGCATGCCCCTACTTGTAAAAATTATGTTAGTCCTTTCCCCTACTTCTTTGTTTTAGAAAAGCGTACCGGGACTGCAAGAATACCCTACTTTAAAAGTACAACTTTATTTTTCAGCCTTTGTGGTGCACCGTGCACATCGAGGAAGGCCTCTGCAGTGCGCCCGACCTCCTCCCCTTCCCCTCTGTGTTTAGGAGACACAGAGGGGAGAACAACAAGGACCGCAACACCACCGCCCTGCTGGAAAACCTCGCCAACCTCGGACTCAAGCAACTGGTCAACACCCCCACCCACTACGCCGGCCACACGCTTGATCCCGTATTCTCTTCCAGCAAGTACATCACCTTCAGCCACACCACCGGACTCCACTGGACCGACCACAGCTGCGTCCACTTCAGCTTCAAAAGATCCACGACCCACCACCACCCGCAACAGGTACCTCACAGGAATTGGAGCAAGATCACCGCAGACCAGCTCACCACCTCCCTCAGCCAGAGCCCACCCGCCAACACAACGGACCCCAACGAAGCAGCCCGCAACTTCACACAGTGGCTGACCGCCTGTGCCGACGACCTCGCGCCACTAAAGAACCCTCCCAGCAGACCCAGAAGCAAGAAGGCATCCTGGTTCACCGACGACCTCAAGGACTCCAAGAAGATCTGCCGCACCCTCAAGAAAGCCTGGCTCCTCGACCGGACCACCGACAACATGACCGCCCTCAAACACGCTACCCGCAAGCACCACCAGCTCATCCGCACCACCAAGAAGAAATCCCTGAAGGAACGACTGGACAACAATGCCCACGACAGCAAAGAGCTCTTCACTATCGTCAAGGAGTTCTCCAACCCCAGCACCGGCACCAACGACATCACTCCGTCACAAGACCTCTGCGACTCCCTCGCCTCGTTCTTCCACCGCAAGATCGCCGACATCCACAACAGCTTCGGTGCCCCACCCACGCACCCAACCATCGAACCAACGCCCCCCACCGTCACCCTTCGCACCTGGACCACGGTGACCACCGAAGACACAGCCCGCACGATGAACACCATCCACTCCGGATCACCGACCGACCCCTGCCCACACCACATCTTCAACAAGGCCGACTCCACCATCGCACCCCAACTCCAGAACATCATCAACGCCTCCTTCAACACCGCCACCTTCCCGGAGAGCTGGAAGCACGCCGAGATCAGCGCCCTCCTGAAGAAACCTACAGCGGACCCCACCGATCTCAAAAACTTCCGCCCCATCTCGCTCCTCCCTTTTCCTGCTAAAGTCATCGAGAAGATCGTCAACAGACAGCTGACCGCCTTCCTCGAGACAAACGGATCCCTCGACCCCTCGCAGTCCGGCTTCAGAGCCAACCACAGCACCGAGACCGCCCTCATCGCAGCCACCGACGACATCCGGACTCTGCTCGACAAGGGGGAAACAGTGGCCCTCATCCTCCTGGACCTCTCCGCTGCGTTCGACACGGTCTGCCACCGCACCCTAGTCCAGCGCCTCAGCAACATCGGTATCCAAGAGAAGGCACTGGAGTGGATCATCTAGTTCCTCGCCGGAAGAACACAAAGAGTCCGCCTCCCCCTGTTTCGCACCGAGGCCACCGAAGTCATCTGCGGCGTCCCGCAAGGATCTTCACTCAGCCCCACCCTCTTCAACATCTACATGAAACCTCTCGCAGCCATCGCACGCCAGCACAACCTCAACATCATCTCTTACGCCGACGACACCCAGCTGATCCTCTCCCCCACCAGAGACCCCGACACCGCCAGAACCTGCCTACACGAAGGGATGAAAGACGTCGCCGTGTGGATGAAGGACAGCCGCCTGAAACTGAACTCGGACAAGACGGAAGTCCTCATCCTGGGATCTTCGCCCTCCGCCTGGGACGACTCCTGGTGGCCCCCAGCCCTGGGCACCGCACCCAAGCCAACCGACCACGCACGCAACCTGGGCTTCATCCTGGACCCCTCCCTCTCGATGACCAGACAAGTCAACGCCGTCTCCTCATCGTGCTTCAACACCCTGCGTATGCTTCGCAAGATCTTCCGCTGGATCCCGACCGAGACTAGGAAGACTGTCACCCAGGCACACGTCACCAGCCGACTGGACTACGGAAACGCCCTCTACGCCGGAACCACAGCCAAGCTACAGAAAAGACTCCAGCGCATCCAGAACGCCTCCGCCGGACTCATCCTGGATGTGCCCCGACGCAGCCACATCTCCAGCCACCTGAGGAACCTGCACTGGCTCCCCGTCGACAAGAGGATCACGTTCCGGCTCCTCACCCACGCACACAAGTCTCTCCACGACCTGGGCCCCAAGTACCTCAACGACCGCCTGACCTTCTACACGCCCACCCGCCAGCTACGGTCCACCAGCCTCGCCCTCGCAGCCGTACCACGCATCCGAAGAGCCACCGCCGGAGGAAGATCCTTCTCTTACCTGGCTGCCAAGACTTGGAACTCCCTCCTCATCCACCTTCGGCTGACCCAGGACCATCTCGCCTTCAGGAAACAACTCAAGACCTGGCTGTTCGAGCAGTAGCATACCCCTCCCCCCAAGCGCCTTGAGACCCTCCCGGGTGAGTAGTGCGCTATACAAATGGCATGATTGATTGATTGATTGAGGGGCCTGTACAGGGGCACTGAATGGGCCATCAGTCTTAGCATGGCGTGAAAACGGCTCTCTCCGATGGCTCTGCTGCTGCTGTGAGCCCATGATTCACACCTCATTTAGGAGGACCCTGCCTGCCTGACCCCACTGTGACCATCAGAATACTTTGGTGGCGCCGCCCTTGACGCCACCGGATGAAAGAGGAGGCCTTCCATGAGGACTCACGAAATAACAGCCTGTTTGAGTTCAGCAGGAACGGAAAGGTGACTGCTTCCTGAAAACAAATACAACACACAAGGGATACAAAGGGATGGGCAGAGGTTGCCTACTCGAGATACAAACAGCAACGCCCTAAATAAAAGGACTTACATACAACATGGATGAATGTTACAAGAAATACAAACGTGCACATGTAATACCAATAAATGGGCAAGAAAGGTTGCAGGAATTGTAGGTTTGAGAGCAGGACCTAGTAAAGAGCTGAAGGAGAGATTCAGCACTACAAGAACTCAAGAAAAGGAAATACAAGCGAAGAGGGGCTGCAGCATAGGAAGCGAGACTCTGACCAGGAAGATTGCAAACAAAGGAAAAGAAATCGCAAAAGATTTTTTATTACATTTTATTAAAATCATGCAAACTTGCAAGAACCTTTTTATGAACTGCTCTTACCTGAAAAGTGATTGCAGGAGCATACCTTATGATAAAAGTTCACATGAGAATAGGAAAGACACTGGTTCAAGGAGAAAATGTGTAGCTGAGGCTTTATTGTTTCCGCAAAGTGTATTTTGCTCAAAGCATTCACCTGTGAGTGAAATTTCGTCCACATAATTTGTTTTGCTTTGGCCTAGCAACCAGCATTGAAGAGTAACACAAAAAAAGCACAAGAAAATCGAGTCCAGGTGGTACTTAGGGTTATTAAAGTGTCATAATGTTAGTTGGTTCTGTGCCTTGAACAGATGTAGGCCTGGTCCATAGTGGACTTTCATGCTCCTTGTATGTTTGCAATGTAATGTGTTTGTATGTTTGCGATCTAATGTTTGTTGTATTTGTAATGTTTGTAACGCTATACGCTGGCTTGTTCTGTGCCCTCTCTGCGTGGTTGCATTGTATCCTAGCCTCTTCAAGCATTGGAATGTGTAACATGCGTGTGTCTAACATGAAGGATCTGCCCGCAGAATCTGGTGACCAACGGGCTGATCGAAGAAGGACCCCTGGGCTACAGTGGGGCCTTGAATATATGTTTGCAGAAACTAATGCTTAAATGGAAGGAACTTCCTCTCAAGCTGTGGCCAGTCTACAGTCCTCACCTTTGGTCTATCGAAACTGAAAGTACCAGTGGCGAAGAGAAAAACCATTGGACAAGGAGGCAAAGCAAGAAGGGAGCAAGATATTCAGATGACAAATGTCCCACCAGGACCTACTTAGGTCCTGTAGCAGGCAGAGGGAGAAAGAGCGGGTGCTGCAACCAAGAGGACATGTCTACAATAAGGAAAGGAAGGTAAATCAGCTGCAACTAGAAGCAGAGAAGGTGCTGTCATCCCAAATCCACCATCATGCCTGTGCTGGGAGCTGCCGGCAAGAGCTTGCGGAGTGCGCACAGGACGGTAGTATTGAGGTTCCAACTCAAGGGTGAGTTAACCTTTGGTGCTTCTGCTGGTGATTTTGGAGCCTTTGGGGGTGCATGCTTCTGACCAAAGGTGCAGTTTGCTCTTAGCGTGCTTTGAGGGAGCAGCACTGAAGAGAGGGGTCTACTGTGTAGTGCCCTTCTTTGGCCCATCTCTGAGCAGGCACAGGGAGGTTGTTGCTGCAGGGGACCTATTGGAATTGTACAGTTTTCAGTTGGGGTGATCAGTGTGTTCCACTTGTGGCATTTGGTCGTCCAGGCAACCTGTCACAAGAATGATGCTCAAGCGAGCGTTGGGTTTTGGTAAATGCTCTCTGACCTTTTCTGCTACGTGTAGTGCAGGTGGCCTCTCAGGGAGGGGTGGTTCAAGCTGATAGTTCTCGGTGGACACATAGTAAGAGTGACTGGGCTGCATGAGTTACTGCTATTGATGAAAACTCGGAAAGCATGACAGTAAAATATGACCTCTTTTAAACTTGGCTTGTCATCCAAGACAGGAGCATAAAAGCGCCAGCAGAAAATTTTGGTAGTCAATCACGTGTTTCTCTCAGCGCCCGAGTAATGCTGGAGCTGTTTCAGTTGATGAAAGTCAGTTGATGAAAGTCTTATTCCTATTCAAATATGACACCATAAAAAGCAGATAAAGTCGGAAAGCCGATCGCGAGAGCCCAAAAGATATGTTATCACTTTATTGGTAGTCCGGTAAGAAGAGATTAGTAGTTTCTCAGATCCACTTTAAAGTGAAGGATCAATAAAGAACTGCAACAGGTTTTCTTTTTCTGAGTGTTATGCCAATAGAACAAAAAAATGTATAAACTATTTAACTGTGTCGGTTTTGCACAATACCCTTTCTCACCATGGCTGGTGATGTTTGAGAGTAGTGTAGCGTAATGCTAGAGCTGAACTAGAGCGTACAAAGCGAGTAAGCATGCCTTTTGTTTAGGAGGATTAGCAGTCTGGGTGTTGCTACTCCCAAGATCATTTTGAAAAAAAACTATAGGGTCAAATACTGCATTTTATTTTCAAAACCGCATTTTTACACAAATTCTCTAAAAAGTCATTACTGTGCCAAGTCAGTATAGCCTGATGCTCCCCAGGACTTAGGAGTTGATTACATTTTTTTTCAAGATACACAATACGTTCCTCCCATAAGTAAATATTTACCTCCACTTTGCCAAAGCCTGTGTTTTGTCATGCTTGCTCACATATTATCTCACTCAGGTTCACTACCCTCATTATTCATTCTCATTCACTTTCCCTTTTACTCAAAATTGCTCTCTTGCACTCACTCTTAAACATTCGGTATCACATTCTCACTCTTACTCAGTCTCGCTTTTTCCTACTCTGATTACCTCATTCTAACTTGCAGTTCACTTACTCCACGTCACTCATTCTCACTCACTTTCTCTCACTTTCATCTGCATACACTCTTTCACTCATGCTCAGTTACATTCAGGCACCCAATCATTCCCACACACATTTACTTACTCGCACTCATTCTTCTTAGCAGGACACTTGAATACATATGTGCTATACTATGTTTGAGCAGCTAGCTGGCTGACATGCATATGATGGAGCCCTTGTGGGTTTCCGTGAGTCAGATCAGATTCTCTTGAAGAGTTCCTTTGTCTTCTGAGCCCTGCTTAACACATGTGTACAGGAGGAGGCCTATATTAATGTCCTCAATGTTTGAGACAAAAATACTCATTGATTTCTGAACAATGAGAGTAAAAGCGTTAAGTAACATGTCGTTCCTGCTTATATTTTTCATACTTTACATAATCCTGCATTCCCTATAAGTGTTTGCTTTTTCCAGAATGTTGTTACTTTTTTTCAGGCAGGGCCTAATTTGAAATGAGCCACATCCAGGTATTTATAATGGGGCAGAATTGAGTTGTAACTGAAGACACAATTGGGTTGTAGTTGAAGGCAGTGCGAGTTTCACTCAGTGGGACAGAAGGGTGTTCGGTGGGGATAGGATGTGGCACTATGGCCAGAGCTACCGAATTTCGAACTGGAGAACCTGGATCAGCCTTCATGCCTAGTCCATCAGACCACTCCTGAGGGAGCACATTCCCATGATAGACCTTAGAAGGCCCTACTAGACCTTAGAAGCCCTTTTGTCTGAGCACCAGCAGGTGGACCCTACCGGTGGCCAGTGTTGGTTAACCTTGAAGCCCTGTCCACCACAATCCATACTGAAGTTCACCTTCAGTCTAGCGGGTTCCTCCATTGGCCTTGTTCCAGTAGTACTAATGCAACTCACCAAGGATTGGCAATGCAGGATTTGCATGCACACCAGACTAAGGGGCATGTTTTCAAGGGCATTGCGTCATCCCTGCACCTTGCAATGTGGTGCATGCACAATGCAAAGCTCCAAGTCATATTTTAAAAGCCACGTAAAGCCACTTTGCATGTCTTTGAACGGCTTCATAGATATGGAGTAGTGCAACGCAGCACAAACTGCTGCATTGCCTTACTGTGTGCAAGGGAGAAGTTGCGATAGGTGTTGCATGGGAGACTGGTTTTGTAACTGGGGACTGGTTTTGCAGCAATGCTGCAAAATCGCCCCCCAGTAACAAAACCAGCAGACCTGTGCAGCATAATGACTCACTTTTAAAAACACATAAATCACTGTAGAGTTCCTTGTAAACCCAGTAGTTTTCCTGCAACAATAAAAGTCTCCCACACAACTCCCACGGTTTTTGACGCATTCACAGATTTACAAGGTCTTGTAATCCTGGGAATGCGTCAAAATCTTGTGCTGCCCCAGGGGAGGCATAACTAGGAGAAATATCTTTATTTCTCCTTTATTTCCCCTTGTTTTTTCCTCTTTCAAAGTGTGCTTTATTCTGCAGCACACATAGAAAGAGGAAAAAGCCTCTCAAGATTGTTTTTGTGCAGGATGGTGCCCCTTCCTGCATAAAAACAATCCTGCATGCAAAGGAGGCACCCTTGCACTATGGAGCAAGTGTGCCTGCGTTGACGCTAGGCTGCCGAAATGGCGCCAGCGCAGGGAGAAGAAACAGGAATGCACCATATTGGATAAATACCGTGCATTCTTGCCCTTTCCCTGTGATACAGGGCAGTGCAGCAAAGTAACCTGCTGTGCTGCCCTGCGCCACCATTCCCATAAATATGTCCCTAAGCTCACAAACTTCATGGTATCTCTGCTTCATACACAATCACTTTTAGCATGTGCTGCCTGCTTTGGGGCCACTGCAATTATGCAGCAATGGAGGACAACATAATGTTGCAGTGTTGACTAAATTATGCAGAAAAAAAAGACTGCAGTGTTATGTAGTACATTTTCTGATACTTTAATATTTTGACATTTTTACACATACTAACAGTCTCTGCAAAGCTTTCACCTCATTAATTCCAGTGTAACATGCAAATGCAGCGGTGAGAAAGGTGACCAGTCAACCTTTGCACACGGCCTTCCACTTCACAGCAACACAATTCACATTGTTTAGTAACCTTTGATCCATTTGAGCTACAAACAATTTTTTTGTTAAAACCATCAGATTATGCGGCAGATGTATCATGTGGAAAAATACGGCAGAGGCACAAAGCACTTAGTAAACATTTCATGGAATCTTTCAAAGACTCAACGAGGAGTGACATTGAGCAGAGGAAATATGCTTGTTTAAACCGATTATTAACCTCCCTGGTGTTTGTTGAAAATATGGGCATATTATATGATGATCTCACAGAATTGGGTGACCTATCCAGAAGGCTGCAGCGGCGTGACATGACCATATATGAGGCCGATCATTCAATACAGATGCAGATTTTAGTGTTTGAATCAATGGCTGATTCACCTGGGCCCTTTGCTACAACTGCATTAAATGCTGCTGCACGGATGCAGTTTGATGGTGTAGGACTGCAACAGAACAAAGGCTGTGTTAGCATCAATAGGGCACAGTTCTTTCGGAGCTTGGCAAATAACCTGCGAAAAAGGATGACAATGACTAATGCATCAAACGTTTCTCGATGCACAACCACAAACAATCACCAAATCGAATATAAAGAGTTGGTACATAGAATGAAACTCCTACAACCAGTTTATTGGCCAGATCCAGTAGACGTCTTATACGGTGAGGGAGAATTACAAAACCTTTGTAGCAGGTTGCCTATATTTGATACTAGGTAGTACATCCTTGGTTTCAGAGAGTACAAACAAAATAAAAATTGCATCGCTGAAAGCCAGAAACCATTACTGCACATTATAGACACCTTTTGTACCTCAACTGCTGAATGTGAACGCGGCTTTAGTGTAATGAATGATGTGCTCACACCACTGCGGAACAGAATATCAATAAATCGTCTGTCTTCTATAATGTTCATAAAAATCGTGGGGCCTCCTGTCATAGAATTTAAACCTTAATGGTTTAAAAAGGGAGGAGAAGTGCCCATGAAAGAAACTGCATGGTTCGGAGACAAATGGCTTATGATTCCACTTATAAGCGTATTTGGAATATTCTGTGATTGGAAACGTGTCCCACATTGTAAATTTATTAAATATAAACAACTTATATATTAAACCTCAAATAAACATGTTCATCGATTGTTTGAATTAAATAACGTTATAAGCTGTAACTGGTCAGTGAAATGCCAAATGTACTAAAAATTGGTACGTTTTGCTATTTCTAGCCACACCTCTGACTCCGCCCACTAATCCAATCCTCTGTTTTTTCCCGTCCCCTGATTCTCCTCCCACAGTTCCCCTACTTTTTTTTCCCCACTTCGACCACTGTGTAGGTGTAATGTTTCGCATTGATTATATATATGGATACAATGACAGAAGAGGCAGAACTATGCGGCACACTGTGCTTAGCAAAGATTTCAGCTTAAATGTTTTCATCCAATGCCAAAGACTGAGCAAGTGTTCGGGTCAGAATCATTAGGAAACCAGGTGACACAACAAAGTACTTTTAAACGTGCAGGTGGCACATTTGAAAAGGTGCATGCTAATTATTCCATCTAACAATGTGGTGTCCTGTGTTTTTATTCGCTCCCACCCCTCGTTATCCTCTTAAGGGAGTTGCAATCTAATTGAGCGGTAGACCATAGATGGTGCTTGCTTTCTTATGTGGAATAACACAGCAATACTTTAAAGCAGCATTGCTTAGTTTCCCAAAACGTTAATCGTTTTAGTGAAATAGTGTGAACTTTAAAGTCAGTCTTTAATGTATGACATACAGAGATCCTTGAACACAAATAGGCCCGGGGTGGTGCGGTTGGTGGTGTGGCGTTGAGCAGTGTGTTTCGGTGGGTGCAAGTATTGGCTTTGTTAGGCACGAGCGGTTCACTTTACAGTACTGGTGATACTACAAAGCATTCCTTGTCACAAAGAAGCCAACCTTTTGAGGCATTCTCATTTATCAAAGGAGTTATGCATAAATATTCACCCCATGGCGCCACTTGGTAACAGACCTCCTGCGAGCAGCGAGTGTGAAGGCATTATGAGTGGAAGAGTGAGCTAGTCAGGTTCACATGTTCATGTTTGGTGGATGCACTGTTGTCAAGGTGTAGGTTTAAGTAGCTGGAGTTGGCAAGTGAATTTGATCATGCGCCCAATGCTACATGAGGGCTTCACAGTTGTTCCGGCCAGTGCAAGGGCATTGTGTTTGCCCCAGGGGGTTGCAAACGAAGGCAAGGCTCTTTCCAAATCTGGCACCAGAACACCATGTGCATAAGGACCAACTTGTGTTGTTGAGTGACTTGTGTGGGCGAAGACTCATTATAGTTCTTGCACAGTCTCATCATTTTGGAATTGAAGCATTTCCTTATATATATATCTGGGCATAAAGGAATGCCAGACAAGAATCCAGGGGCTTACAGTTCAAGTTCACTCTGTTCTGAGCGGAGTATATGCAGGCGTAAGTAACAATAGTAGCCATTAGTTGATAGGTGCATCACCTACATCAAAAAAGCAGGCATTTCTTTAAGTGTTAAATAGGACCCATACAGGACATTAAAGGAATCATTTAGCAATACTAACTTGCCAGTGTAGATAATTATTATTCAGAAGCAATTCAACACTGCATGTGTGGCCAATCCTTGCTTTAGAAACACTAAAGCATTAGGTCCCTGATAGTACACAGATATTGGTCTAGTGGCTAGCGGACTATTGCACTCCTGTTAGGGGGCCGTGTCCGATCCCAGGGACACAGGTCCAGATCCTGGCAGGTCCACCCACTCTTTCATCCTCCTGAGGTTGATAATATGAGGACCATCAAGTTGGGTATCAACAGACATCTGTCATTCAGAGCCAAGATACCTTTTGGGGTGTTGGGCACTCAAATACATTTTATGGTTGGCACAGCCAGGGTCAACCTCAATAGTTGTTGACTTGTCACCTAGGTCCCCTGATTGGCTACCTCCTCCTGCTGGGTAATGACAGGAAACAGATACATCTAGTAGCATCTGCCAGACTCAGCGCTGTGATAGCAAAGCAAGATCTGGAGCACTAGGTAGAACATATTATTGTTGTTAATTGTCCATTTTAATAGTTTATTTTAAACTAAAATGTATATCCTCCAACTTCTCCACAAATCACGGGGACAGCCTTGTCAGGAAGGTTTTAAGATACTGGAAAAACTACAGTAAGTCTATAATAGCCTCCAGGCCATCCATAGGTGGTTATATACCTCTCCAGAGTCGGTTGCCACGACTTGAAACCCCCCCTCCCTATGCAGCAGCACGTCCAGTTGGAGCTAGTCTGTCTTGAGTCACACGCAGGTGCGTCAAGTGAGCTGGACTATGTACCTAAGGCACACACATTAGGCAGAGGGGTTCTGGTAGGACCCACAAAAATGGGGACTGCGTCAGAACATGAAACTGCAACTTTAGAGTCCGACAAAAGGTCCCAGCACCACTCATATTGTTAACACTTACTCAGGCCTTGGAAGAGGGTCAGCTGAACAGCAGATTTTCAAGTGATGTGGTGAATTTCCTTTAGGGAATCAATGGACAGATTTAAATTATACAGACATACATTCCTTTAGGCCACTCGTTTATAAGCACCAGAAGCTGGGCAGGCATGTAGCTTGGTGAGGATGGTCACAAACGTATAATAACATGTTGTGTCCACTCTAGCAAGACATTTTCACACCCTTGCTACTAACGGAAGCCTCTATGTGATATACAGTGAGTGGTGCTTGCCAAGAGTGTAGAGGTTATGAGTGTTAAAGAGCATTTCAGAGTCCCCATGGCCTTTAGCCAAATAAACACTGCACAGGAGGATGGAGGGCAATTACAAAGGGCATAGGATGGGTGATGGAGATGGCACCGCTAGACTGCCAGCTTGCTGAGTAAAATGTATCATATCACCAAGTAGATTGGTACTAGGAGGCAAACCATATTGTATAAGAAGGTAGAGCGGTGAGACCCGCAATGCTATAGGTGTTGCATTTGCCCATATATGGGTAGAAGGGTACATGAGCAAGAACCTGCAATATAAATAGGTTTTCCTTTTGGCCATTTCTATAAAAGATGATCACTCTGTAAACGTGAGGGTATGGGGAATGGTATCGTACATTTAAGCAAGCCTGGTGGACTGCATATGTTTGTCACTCCAAAAATGGTGCTGTGACGCCATTAGTGTGCCAAAAAATGGGTTAGGAGCACACATGCTGACAATTAACAGAACACATCTTGCATTCATATTTAAGAAGGTGCAGGTAAATAGCGTCACATGTTATCCCATGTCCTCACAAATCCAAAGGAATTGGCAGTGGCATCTGTTTTGGCCCCCTGGTATACATTTAGCAAAACCTGGCTATGGGCTACATACACTAGGGTGGGAACACCAGCAGGGCGACACAGCATCTGAAGATCGCGGTCAGATGGGGTTTTGCAGGGAATAAGAACTTGAAACGTAGCAGGGTTTCTCCGGCGAGGTGGGATCCTTCTCGCACCTCGCCGCCAAGACCTGGAACACCCTCCCCACCAACCTACGCAGACCCAAGATCTACTGGCCTTCAGAAGGCTCCTCAAGACCTGGCTCTTCGATCAGTAGCAGCACGCCCCCCCCCCCTCGCGCCTTGAGACCTTCACGGGTATGTAGTACGCTTTATTAGTATCTTGATTGATCTTGATTGATTGATTTAGGAGTACCCTTAGGGGACACAGCCATCCCCCCCCCTTGGTGGTTAGATCTACCTTTGCCTTGGTTTAGGTGGAGGGGCTCACTGGCATCCTCGAAAGGACTTGAAACAGCTTAGATTCAATATCTGTCATATGAATCCTATGGGCAGAGAGCCGCGCCTAAAGTGCTAGCTCAGGTGGTGGGGGTGCCTTTGGTTTTTTGGCTCCACCCTGTGCCAGCCCAATTACCCTTTCCAGGGGAGTCCATATTTCACTGCTGGGGAGGCACCCGGTTATCAGTTGAAACCCCCAAAATGTGGGACTAGCCATGTAGGGAGGGTAAATTAGGTATTAGTCAACCCCAAATGTAATGCACATATTTGCTTGCAGTGCACAAAGGATTATTTCAGATAGAACTGTGGTTACGAAGTGAGCAGTAGTTTAATATCCCCATGGGTAATTCTTGCTGTTGCTGTACTCCCATACATGTGAAGGTCAGCGGGTAGAGATATGAGCATGGTGTTAGCCACAATAAATAACCTGTTAACAAATATACTGATGGCCTTGGAGGCGAACTCCACTATGCTTACCTATGGATGGTTAAATAAAGCTGTGGTTAAACAGAGAACCGTAGTTCCCAAATTCAGGGAGGCCATCGAACTTTCCTACAGCAAGGTAAATAAGCCATGAAAAAGCCCACCAAGCAGGAGGGCTTAGTTCAATTTTTATGCAAAATCAAATAGAACAAGAAGGGTTTGGTAGTTGGGCGTGGCATCTTTAGTGCAATTACCACATGGTACCCCGATAGGGTCGGGGCAGACATACGTCAGAGGTAGTCCAGTGGAAGAATTGGTAGCCGCAGGTTGCAAGAGGTTATGGAGCCCGCTATGGAACCCAGATATGACGGCTGCCACATCCGGGGCATTGGCGGAGTTACAGGGCAATCCAGAGGCTGATTGGTACATAGGGGTACCCTTTCAGGAGCACTTAGGGGTGCATTATGCCAAAATACCAGGAGTCTTTTCAGCTGGACCCTGGTTGAGAACGACGGCACCCCACTTTTTCTTCGGGTGGTAGTAAGCCTGAGCAACCGGGGGCTTGCCAGGCCACGCTCCGCCACTAAAAAGGCATGCGTAAAGTTATCTACTGGTGGTCTATGGTATTTAAGGGGGATAATCCCCACAAAAATTGTAGCACCGATTGGGTTGTCCACAGTGCACTTTGGCTCATCAGGCGGGCAGGGCAGATTTGGTTAGTCACCACTGCCTGCCCTTGGATCACCTGTAAGTTAACCCACCACGTTGGCATATTTCTTGTATGAAATAAACCTGCAGCAAACTGTTTTCCAACAAAATTTGTGTGAACTGAATATTTTGCAGAGCGACTTTATTGCTAAGCAGGGGGAGGCCCTATTGGCACTATGTACAAGGAACTTTGTCCAGCTAACAGTGTGGAAAAAGTGCATTTGATGGTGTTAGAAATAGGATTTCTGGTTGGCTAGGGCTGGCGCCTTAGCCAGGCAGAAACCACCACTCGAGTGCGGGCAAGGGAGTCACGCGCTGAAGATAACCCCTGCTCACACCCTTGGTAGCTTGAAACGAGCAGTCAGGCTTATCCCAGAGGTAAAATGTAAAGTGTTTGCGCAACACACTCACTAAGCAGCAACACACTAGGCACACCACAAAAGGAACTCCACACAAGGTTATATAAAAAATAGCCTTTGTATTATCATAAACACATTAGAAACATAATCACACATTTACACTGTGCCAACTGGCATTAGGCAAAATTCACAGGGGATTATATACGGGACCAGGCCAATCGTACCATGGTCAGAACCGTCAGAATGCAGGTAGTAAATATAAAACACAACCAGCAACTACTGGTACCATAATGACCTCAGCATTATCGCATTAGCATTAGACACCCTCCTAAAATATCATAGCATGACATTAGGCAAAAACACATTAGGTCCAAACCTCATTAGCATAAACATATTACCCAATAGGCTTCATCAACTTAAACACATTATGCAATAACCTCATAAGCATAATATTAGGCATCAACACATGGTGCATTAATCATCAGCACAAACACATTGTGAAAGGGGCATCACATTAGGGCCTTGCGCCCTACCAATCACAAAACTGACTCCAGGCCAACTATCCTTCTCTCTGGGGCTCAAATGCCCATGACCAAAATGTCAAGGTTTGGCTGCCAATGCAGCAACATCAAAGGGCGTGCAATGTGCTGGGGCAGGGCAAGGGTGTACCTTACTCCTTTCTTCTCAAAATGCCCCCGAAGAAATAATGACGGTGGCACTACTGTGCCTCCTGGATCCCCACTAGGACTTTGCAAGCAAATGGCCCGCACGTTGCTGTTGCCCGCTACAGCGGCGCAACTGGAGAACAAAAACACGCACTAGTGCTCCTGTGCCCTGAATCCCCCACTGGGACTCTGTAAAACAACTGAGCTCAACGTTGCAGCTGGCGCTATGGCGGTACAGCTGTGAGCCAAAAATAAAGAGGCACTGGCACTTCTGTGCCCTCTCTACCCCCACTGGGGCCTTGAAAACAATGTGCCCCATGCTCTCCTGCAGAACTGCTGAGGCACCGACAATGTACCTCAACACACCTCCCTCACCAGGCTCGCACTGTGGCCCCCACTCACTGGGCTCTCTAGGGGGACTCTGCAGGTCTCCTCTCACCGGGGCTGGCTTCGCTTCTCTGCTTTGACTCCCGGTCCCTCTCCTGGGACACAGGACTTCAGAGGGGAGCCTGCGAGGCTCCGGACGGCCTTCTCCGGTGGGCGGGGCTTCCTCTTTCCCAGATGGCCACCCCCCCCAACTAGGCACAGCTGCCTGGCTTCAGGTCGCGCCGCAGCGGTGATTTCATCTGCATAAGTGCGGGGTGGGCACCTGCTTAGTCTAAAGACAGACCCGGGGTGGGCACCCACATTAAAAACAAATATGTATAAAGCTAGGTAGGCTCCTGCTTGAGGAGGCACAGACGCAGAGTGGGCACCTGCATTAAAAACAAATACGCATAAAGCGGGATAGGCTCCCGCTCGAGGAGGCACAGACGGGGGGTGGGCACCCGCTTCAAAACCAGCACAGGGGGGAGTCCCTCACACCAAGATTCCCTCGCAGCCTCGCGCTGCCGACACCAGCTCCTCTCGTCCTGGCCACAAGCAGATAGCGCTCTCCAGAACTTAGGCAAATCGCCCACAAGGTGCTAGAGTCCAGAGTCCAGGGCAAAGTTCTAAGGGCACAAGGCTGGGCCCAGGTAGGCCAGCACACAGGGCTCTCCATCAGGGAGGCAGTCCCTCGTGGCAGTTCCTCCTGGAGCCCAGCGGCAGCAAGCCCCCAGCACAGAACAAGCACAGCATTTCATGGGGTCACAGCCCCTATATTTATATTCCATCTTTGCTTTGTCTGCCCTGGCACAGGGCTTGGGGGAACCAGCCAAAACTGGTTCAGGGGGGAATTGAAGCACTTTGTTTACAAGGCTCCTCTTCCCCTTTGTCAGGTGGGGGCTTGCCATCAGACACACCACAAGGGGGAGGAGCCAGCATTGTACAGGCTAGGCACAGACCTATTCAGGGACCAGGGACTTCTCCTCCCACTATTCCAAATGCAGATGCCCCATTCAGCCTAGTGCTGACTCACCCTGCCCCTCGTGGAGCCACATACACCTCAGCAGCCCCAGTCACTCAAAAGCCAGCCATGCAATTCACATCAGGCAGGCAGACACATAACACACATAAATGCCAACTTCTAAAAGTGTATTTCTAAAATAGTTATAATAAATCTGTGCACACCAATGTGTAGCATTTATTATGACCACACTGCTCCTCTCATATCAGGAATTACCACTGAAACACTTATCAGGGAATCCCTAATGCATTCCTATGGGAGGGCAGCCCCACAGTAGTGAGAAACCAAAATGGCTGTTTGTCACTACCAGGACGTGTCACACACTTAAGGTACATGTTCTAACTTTTACCTACAATGCACCCTGCCCATAGGGCTAGCTAGGGCCTAACTTAGGGGTGACTGACATGTAGTAAAAGGGGGGTCCCTGACATGGCACACACTTTAGGTGCCAAGTCACAGCGGCAGTAACACTGTGCGCCCAGGCCCTGCAATGGCAGAGGCCTGGGATAGGTTTGAAAGGCTACTTTGGTGGGTGGCACAATCAGCCCTGCAAGCCCACCAGTAGAATTTAATTTACTGGCCCTGGGTATATGAGATACCACTTTACAAGGGACTGACAGGTAAATTAAATAGGCCAAACAGGTGTAGACCAATCTTACCATATTTACCACAGATAGCACACGCACTTTACACTGAACAGCAGTGTTAAAGTTCCCAGAGTCCTAAAACCACCAATACCATGTCAGAAAAAAGGCTAGGAGAAAGGCAAAAAGTTTAGGGATGACCCTGTAAAAAGGGCCAAGTCCAACAGATGGACGTTATTTTTGGTAGAAACAGCTGTTCATTAAATTGATGCTCTCTCTTCGGGACAGCTTCTGGCCCCATGAAAACCTGCTGCTTCCTGTCAAACATCTCTTTACCTTGCTCTTTACAAATAGGCAACCCAAATGTTTCCTTCTGCAGTAAATTCATCGCTGCTCTTTATAAGCACTGTACTGACGGCCGACAGCATATCAGTTAAATCAAATGTTATTAGTCTATGCGCAGGTATCAAATTATTTAATTGGTTCTCTAGGTTTAAATCTTTGTTTAGAACGTACACTGCCACGCCGCACCAACAATCCCTCCAATGAAGCTGCGGTTTTCTCCCTCTCTCCATCACAAATCTGTCAGACCTTCTAATTCCCCAGGAATGCCAGGGCTTACAAAATCAAGATTACAGAAATGTGTTCGAGATAAGCCTGCAACACGAGTTGAATCCAAGGTTCTTTAATCAGCTTTTCGTTTCTTCCTTCTTCTACAGGCAATTAAAGGACTGATGTGAAAAAATGCTATATTAGTAGTCATTTTGTTTGCAGTTTCTGAAAACTTTGTGACTATTAGCAAGTGTTATATTTACAAGCATCGACAAAACCAATAGATCTTGGCTGTGAAAGGTTAAGCTACTGGCATTCCCAATGCCTTTTGCCAATTATTTGAGCGTGAACGTATCAGGACACATGCACACTCACGGCTGGCAATCTTGAAATGGGTTTTCTAATGAGAAAATCCAATGTAAGATGGCCTATGATGCGCACTTGCGCGGATCATGACTCGGGCGTCATGACACCAGCAGGAATTTTAGTTTAGCGTTCTAACATGGTGGACAGACAACATTTCGTGAGTCTCTGCTCCTTAGTGATAATAGGAATAAAGATAATGCAGACATGGTCATCTATCCAGTGTGTCCCAGCAAAAGCTTCCTGCACTGTCTGGACCATATTGGGTCTGTCTGTCTGTCTGTCTATCTGTCTGTCTGTCTGTCTGTCTGTCTGTCTGTCTGTCTGTCTGTCCGTCCGTCCGTCCGTCCGTCCGTCCGTCCGTCCGTCCGTCTGTCTAGCTCTATATATATAAATATATATTCACTGAACAACACAAAGTTCCTTTATGGCTATGTTGGGTTCAAAGACCTTAACTTACGTTAAAAAAACAGAAATTGACTGCAAAAAAAAAACCAAATGTTGCAGTGACCCAAAAAGGTTACAAAACCCCAAAAAACACTGAAATACACCAGTTATGTTTAAGTCCACAACCTATAATTTGTGCCCCTACCACGGACATCAACAATGATGTAAGTTAACATGTCATGATGAAATACGTGAAGTCATATGCAGTGCATGAGGGGGGCGCAAGTTATAGGTAGTTGAATAAACTGTAACTGGTGTATTTCAGTGTTTTTTTTTATCATTAGCTCATGTCTCATCCCAACACCTTACTAGAACATTACGTTAACGCAGAGCTCTCTAAAGTCTGTGTTGTCAAACATTACTCTGTCGGCTGCCATGTGTGGGTGTGTTGCGCGATGACGAGACGTGATCTAGTCATCATGCAGGACGGTACTTACATGTTAGTGACGCAGTAGCTGTTCCTAGGAAGGCAGAAGGTGGAAGAGGAGCATCCCTGCAGTTCTCCCTTCCCGATCTAGCTGTAGCTGAAGTATAAAATACACTGCTCAAGCGTGCGTGTTTTTTTTTTTTAGTAAGTTGTTTTCCTCCATTTATTTCCAATATTTTAGTCAAACTTGACATGAGATTTAAAGGAATTTCTTCTGACCACAATCCTATAATGCTAACTTTTGACATTTCACATAGAAACATTCGCCCCAGATCATTTTCTTTTCCCAGACATTTGATAACAGATCCCGTTTATATTTCACAGCTAAAAACTCATCTTATTGAATTCATAGAAATTAACCAAGACTCTGCCATATGTAATATAGTCTGGGATGCCTGCAAGGCTAGTATCAGGGGGTTTACACAAGGATATGTGATCAGACAAAACTTTGAACATCAAAAACTTAATGAAGCTCTGACCTCGAGTATTTCGGCTCAAGAAGCACTGTTGTCAACTGCACTACATCTTAATCTGCCAACGGTTGTAGAAATAGGCCTCAAATTAAACCAGCTGAAATCAGAAATAAAAACAAAATTTATTAAAAAAAACAGTACTAACTTTCACAAATATAAGATAGAACAATATGAGGGCGGGGATAAAATTGGGAAAATCCTGGCGTACAAAGCAGCGGAAGATAGAGCCAGTACTATAATTGCTAGCATTCGGGGCTCTGACAATTTACTATATGATCAACCTTATGACATACTAGAACAATTTGCAGAATTTTATAGGACCTTATATACTCCAGAATCCACCTCAAACGAAATAGCAATACAGAATTACCTAGATGAGCTTCCTTTAGTTTCACTTAGCCAATCAGAATCAGATCTCATGTCGGAAAACATCACTGGACAAGAACTACGTCAAGCTATTACCGCTTTACCCTCTGGAAAGGCTTCAGTAGAAGAAACAATCCCTCTAGAGATCTATAAAATCTGCCTAGAGGAACTTACACCTCTGTTATTACGGGTAATGCAATCGATTGGGGAAACCGGTAAGGCACCCAAATCATGGAATAGAGCTAAAATAATATTCTTTCTTAAAAAAGGCAAACCAAAACAGGAAAGAGGGTCATATAGACCCATTTCTCTGATCAATACAGACGCAAAAATGTTTGCAAAAATTCTAGCTACTAGACTAGCTCCCCTTATGCCCAAAATGGTTAACCCCCAACAACACGGGTTTGTTACTGGACGGGATACTACCATACACGTCAATATGGCTATTACAGCATTTGATGTGGCTGAGACTGAGTCCACCCCACTTGGTATGATATTACTGGATGCTGAGAAGGCTTTTGACCGGGTGGGGTGGGACTACCTATGGCACGTTATGACCAAAATGGGGTTTAACGGATATTTTCTAAAATGGACAAAAGCGCTATATGACAACCCCTCTGCATGCATTAGCTATGGGGGTCTGACCTCTATAGATTTTTTGATATTGCGGGGCACCCGTCAAGGCTGTCCCCTATCAACGTTATTATTTGCCCTATCACTTGAACCATTTTTACACTCCCTTCAAACACAACCCAAAATTATACCGTTTAAATCTAATGAACAGGTGCTAAAAATAACAGCATATGCTGATGACATTGCTGTATACTCTTCTGACATTATACAGACCCTAGAAGGAATTAATATAGAGGCTCTCAAATTTGGCAAAGTATCCGGGTACAAACTAAACTCAAATAAGACACAAATCATAGCTAACCACTCACCAACAACAAAAGTCCCTGAGATATGTAAGACTGCTACTTATTTAGGCGTTAAAATTACGTCGAAAATACGAGAAATAAATAACCTCAACTACAACGAATTAATCAAATATACCATCGTCACACTAAAAAAATGGCACAGACTACCTTTGAATCTAATCGGCAGAATCAATCTTATTAAAATGAAGATACTCCCTAAATTTTTATATCTGTTTCGCTCCATCCCATTTGCTTTAAATAATTCTTTCTTTAAACAACTTGACGGGATTTTTAGTAGTTTCATATGGGGATACAAAAAAGCCAGAAGATCGCTGAAGCTCCTCAAAAACAACACAGACAAAGGCGGCTTAAACTTTCCAGACATGAAACTACACTTCTGGTCGTCGTTTATTAGGCGCCTTCGATCTTTACTATACAGGGAAGACACTTTTTTTTTCATGTATTTATGTTAAAATCTGATTCTAATATGTTTTTACAGCGAGTTAACGACCCTAATTATTTTAAAAGGGTGAAATTTAAGACCGCCAAAGACATTATCAGGATATGGAATAACATCTTGGTCTACTGCAAAACGTCTTTCTACCACCCGAAATTACAGCTCTGGGACAATCCTGGCCTCCCGGGAATATTTAACGATGGAATGACCCATAGATGGTCAACCCACGGTATTAACACTCTGGGGGATCTATACGGGGCACAATGGTTTTTAGATTTTCATACCCTACAAATTCTTTACAATTTGACGGAAAATATGAGGTTTAAATACATACAAATACATGATTTCCTAATTAGAAAGAAACAGTTATTTAATATCTTAGATTCCGATATCTGGAACTGTCTATACTCTACCAAAAACAAATCAGTGATAAGCAAGGCATATAAACATTTCTGTGCTGTTAAAATTGATGATTGTCTACAATTAGCTAAAAAATGGAGCAGCAAGACTGGTTTAAACATAACGTCTAAGCAAATCACTTGTTCTTTAGCTAACATCAATAATGCTGTACGCTCATCTAGCTTAAGATTACAACAGTTCCGCACAGTTTGTATGTTATACTATACACCGGAAAAGATTTCAAAGTGGTCCCCTAACAATACTCAAGGGGATCGCACCAAATGCCCCAAGTGCCTTGCCTACGCTGCAGACCTAGAACACATGTTGTTCTCTTGTCCTATGCTAAAGGATTTCTGGGGGGAACTAATTAAAATTCTTAAATTTAAAAAGATATTTTTGCCTATGTTTACCGCATCAACTGTATTACTTGACCTATATCCTACCATCTTATCTCAACCCGCTCTGATAACAATCCTTACGTCCTGTGCCAAACTCACATTGGCTAGAGCTTGGATTTGCCCCAAGCCTCCGAATATCTGGGAATGGTGGTCATTAGTCAATGAAATCCGCTCTATGGAATTTGGGTTAGCCAATCTCAGAGGAACTCGCTCACGAATTAAATTTGAAAAGATATGGGGCGATTTTATCGATGGCCCCGGGTTTGTTTAATTGTTTAAATGTTCAAATGTTTAAATGTCTGTGTCATAGATGTATCGATATACTTTTTCTTTATTCTGAAATGTGTTCCAAATGGAAAATTGAAATCAGCTTTTGCAAAGATCGTGCTACCTATACTTTGTATTTCATTTTATGAATCTTGTTATGTCTCTCTCATCAGCCTGCAAATAAAAAAGATTTAAAAAAAAAAGAGATTTAAAGGTCACTGATTCTGCTGTTTTTCTTGCAGCAGTATTTCATGCCCGAAAAACTATCTACCACGGGCGCCATTTGTCAATAATGAACACCATGCAGTGCATGTTAAATCTCAAATGCAATTAGAAATGCGGTAAATGAGAACAACATGAAATAACAGACAAGGAGCGCCACGGGCAGAGGGCAGATAACTCACACAGGGTTTGACGGAGAGAAGGAGGAAGGCAGATGTCGGCGTGTCAGCTGTCGGGCCTGTGTATGGTACAGCAGATATAATATTCTGTTGCACAACAATGGTAGGTGGGGATCGGATACCTCCGCCTGATGAGGAAGACACACAGTAGTGTTGGATGCCCACCGGCTTCTTTCCAAACTGAGGAAGGGCCCCCTTCCCTACTGCATGCTTGGCTAGGCACGCCAATGAAAGTAACGCGTGTTGGGGTCCAAACTGATGTTTGCTAATGGTTCCCCCCACCCTGCCAAGTGTCACTCATCTGCTGTTAATCTAAATTAAATACTTAATTGTTACCGCATTTCGGCAATTAAATATTTTGTCACGCAAATCATAGCTGCAAAAGTTGCACAAATGACGTTTCCCATACAAAATATTTGTCAGCGGTGCACTGAGCATGTCGACTGACCTGTGTTGGACCTGGCCCTTTTTGGCAGGTTCACCCGAAACTTTTTGCTTTTGCCTAGCCTGTTTCTGGAACCTGGTGTTGGTGATTTTAGTCCTCTGCGCACTTTTTCACTGTGGCACAGTGTAAAGTGCGTGAGCTCTCTGTGTATGTGTGGTGAGTGACCTGCCCTCCCATAGGAATGAATAGGGAATATGTGTGACCATGATAGTTCCTGATGTGTGGGGAGTGCAGGGTCGAGTTTGGTATGTGCGAACTCGTGAGATTAAATGCTGCGTAATGATGTATGTGGCATGAATGTGTCTAGTGTGGAAGTGCCACTTCTAGACATGGGTGTGCGTGTGTAGTGAGTCTGCTGGCACGTGATTGGCTGGAGCCTGGCTCCAGGAGTGTGCCTGGGCCTGCTTGTGGATTGACTGTCTGGTTTGAGGGTGACAGGGGCTGGGGAGCCCCCAGGAGGTTGACGGAGTCAGCCCTTGATTGAATGACTGCATCTGCAACTAGAGTGGAGGGAGGAGATAGCACCTGGGAGTGAATAGGGCTGTGCCTGCCTGCCACAATGCTGGCTCCACCCTCTGTGGTGCGTCTGATGTCCCCAGCCTGGCCAGTGAAAGGAGTTCCCTATAACCAGTTGTAGCTGGTTCTCACATTGCCTACACCCTGCTAGACAAAGGATTTTATGGTATAAAAAGGGGCTGTGTCCCCTTACAAAATGTTCTTGTTTCTACTTGAATCCTTCCAGGGGCCTGCTGCTGCTTGGGCCCAGGGGAAGGCTTGCCTCCCTGGGCCCTGCCCAGCCCCTGGATGCCCTGGATGGCTGAAGGACTTTTGCTGACTTTTTGCTGGACCTTTATTGCCTCTAAGCGCCTGGGAGCGCTGTTGATTGCCTCTAGCGCTTGGAAGCGCTTGTGTTGCTGTGATAGCGCTTGGGAGCGCTTATTTTTGCTGCTAGCGCTCAGAGCGCTTTATTTTTGCCTGAGCGGCTGCTACGCCGCATATTTGCCTTCGTTATTTTAATCGGGAGCCTACCCCGAGTTCTGCTGCCGAGTGCTGGGCCCGCCTCCCGACCGAGGGCCGCGCTGCCATTGGCGGCCCCCAAACCGGAAGTCAGGCAAACTGCAGCGTGACAGGGCCAGGCGCCACAAACAGGAAACCTGGAGCCGAGAGAGAAAGCGGTGGAGGAGTCCGGGCCACGCACGCCCAAGAAGCGGCACCGGCGGAGGAGACGGGGAAGCAGGGCTCCCGCAGCTGCAGTGAGATCCCTGCATGTGTCTCCAACAGGGAAGCCCAATGGAGAAGAAACGGGGCTCCCGTGTGAAGAGGAGAGCCCCGTGTGTGCAGTCAGAGGAGTCCCAGCGCTCAGTCCCGGTGAGTGGGGCCACGCGGTGTTGGGTCCTCAAGGAGGGGGAGGCATCGGGGCACATTGCCGGTGCCCGCCCCCCCGTGTGGCTGGTTAGAGGTATGGGGTGCTGGTGGTCATAGGGACCCCGTGAGGGCCCGGGCAGAGTACTTGAGCGGCCCGAGAGACAGTGGGCCGCTCCAGAGGTGTCTCCGCTCCCCCTCCCAGGGCACTTTACGTGCTTATGAGTCCCCTGAGTGGGGCTCCAACGACCCCACATTTGTTTGTAGAGCCGACGAGAGGCTCTTGAAGGCAGTTTTGTTTTAAAGCCCTGAGAGGGCTCCTGGGGCAGTTTTCTGATCCTGAGTCCCCCGAGTGGGACTCCTACGATTCCCCGCATCATTGTTGTTCTACGAGCCCAGAGAGGCTCTTGAGTGCCGCATCCGTTGAGAGCCCTGAGAGGCTCGGGGGCACAGTTGTTTTGGATGCTAGAGCCTCCGAGGCTCACAGGTAGTTCTTGGGCCCCAGTATTCTTTCAGAGGGCCCAGAAGAGATCCTACAGCTGCCGAGCACTTAGTGGGCAGCTGCCACGTTTAGGCCCCTGACTTTTGGACACAGGGCGTCCTAGCCCCAACGAGGCCAGTTGGCCTAGGGACTGCCACAGGTGGTGGCTTATGTAGTTTTGCGCAATTGTGTGGTTTTTCCTGCACCTCTGAATGTTTTTAGGCATCATGTGTTTTTGCGCTATTGAGTCGTGTTCTGGCACCTCTGAATGCTTTTATGCATCATGTGTCTTCCTTGTTCTTACACCTCTGAATGTGTTGTTTAAGCATCATGTGTTCTCCTGTGCTGCACCTCTGAATGTGTTGTAGATGCATCATGTGCCTTGTTCCTTACACCTCTGAATGTGTTGTTTATGCATCATGTGTTCTCCTGTGCTGCACCTCTGAATGTGTTGTAGATGCATCATGTGCCTTGTTCCTTACACCTCTGAATGCGTGTTTATGCATCATGTGTTTCTCCTGCACCTCTGAATGTGTTTTGATGCGTCATGTGCCTTGTTCCTTACACCGCTGAATGTATGTTTATACATCACGTGTCTTTCCTACACCTCTGAATGTTCTATGCATCATGTGTGAAACTTCTGATTGTTAAATGTTCTAAGTGCTAGTTCTAAAAGTGCTTATTCGTGACAGTGGTCCAGGTGGCCCTGTCCTGTACATAATCCCCTGTAAATTCTGCCTTTGCCTGTTGGCACATTGTAAAGTGTGTGTTATTAGCTAATGTGTTTTGCAATACAAAGGCTATTTTTACATATACCTTGTGTGGAGTTCCTTTTGTGGGGGACCTTGGATGTTATTGCTGGTGGGTGCGTGTGCAAATGCTTTACACATCGCCTCCGAGATAAGCCTGACTGCTTGTGCCAAGCTACCAAGAGGGTGAGCAGGGGTTGTCTTGGCGGGTGACTTCCTTACCCTACCTTAGGAATGGTGGTTTCTGCCTGGTTTTGGCGTAAGCCTTAGCCAACCAGAAATCCCAGTTCTAACATTGTTGGACAGCGGTGAGGATTAGGACTGGCTACATTACAAAACTCTGCATTTTCTAGATAGTCACATGCTTGGGATTATTGTTTATGATTTTGTTTTTCCTCAAGAGTGTCATTTTCAAATGGTGTTCCTGCGCTTTTATGTTTAGTGGCAGAAGAGAGAAAATGACAGCGTGGGACGCCAGTAGAGGGGGAGGTTCCCATAGATCAGGAATCCCTTGCTGGGTCCAGTGCCCAATCCCTGTTCCTGTCCCTCTGTGGGTAGATGGAAGAGAGGAAGTGTGGAGGAGAAATGGCTAGCTCGGGAGGGTGGTTATCCCCTGAGTGTAGTGTGTGTGTCTGGATTCCCCAGTATGGTGGGATCCAGTGGTGGCAGCTAAAATGTGTCCAGGGCATGTAGTCCCATTCCCAGTTCCCAGAGTATGGTGCCTGGTGCTCAGTAAGAGGGGTACAGGTTGAGAGTCAGGGGCAGTGAGGAACTGTCTCACCAGTCTAGAGGGGGAGTTTGTGGATGAGTGGTGTGTGAACTAGAGGAGTTGGTGTGAGGGTTTTTTTTTATAAAAGGAGCTTGCACGGGAGGTGTACCTCTGGTGGTGTGCAGGAGGTCCTGCAGAGGCACTGGACAAGAAGGTGGATGTCTCGTGGTGTGCTAGGTGTCTTGCAGAGGCATTCGGGAGTGATTCTAAAAGTAGTGGCTTGTGTATCTGATGATTCTGTGTAGGGGAAGAGGTTCATGTGTAACTCAGCTAGGTCCCAGTAGGATGGTAGGGGTGTAGGGGCTCACGTCCTGTCTCAGTGGAGGCGGAGTGAGTGTGGGACGGTGTGTCCCACGTTGGCCCGAAACCCTGTCTCAGGTCCTGGAGGGTTCCCTAAGGGAGCGCCAAGTCAGGGGCCTAGGCTGTACTTACAGGTCATTTGAGGAGGATCTTCCTGTGTCTAGAGGACGGGGAGTGTCTGTAACCAGAACTCCTGCGGTCCTGGTGTTGGGCAGCACCGCTCCTAAGTGGAGGGTGCAGAAGTCCTGGTTTGCTGGGCCTTTGACCGTCTAGAGTGCTTGACCATTTGTGGGGCCTCTGGAGGTCGTTCCCCGAGGAGGGGGGAGGCCAGGTTCAGGTTCAGCCTGACCTGGAGTGAAGGGCATCTGTAAACAGTGTCCTGACCGGTTTTGCTTCCAGGGGTACCGCTCCAAGGTGGGAGGGCGCAGAACTCTGGAAGTGGGTGTAGAGGGACGGTGTCCTTACCTCTGACCCCGGTGCAACCTGAGGATTTTGATCCTAGGTTGGAGATTAGGAAACTTCTAGGTCAAGAAGGAATCTCTGCCAAAGTAGATCAGCTGAAGAGACTGAGGGGGCTGCCCTTGCTGTGTGATCTGGGGCTCACCTGCAGTTTGGTGTTTCCAATAAGGTAGAGGAAAGGGGACTTTGCTGTGTGCTGTGGATGACTAGAGAGTACCAGTGGGGTATCCTAGTTGTGCCAGAGAGCTCTTGTTGAGAGAAATCCATGTGGGTTCAGAGTGGTGCAAAACCGGAGGGTGTCCCTGCCGTGCGGGCCCATGTCTGTGTTTTGTCGCCCAAAGCAGGGAAGCCCATCAGTGGAGTGATTGGTCTACCCTGCGTTTTGGCTGGAAGGGGGTTGTGTTGGACCTGGCCCTTTTTGGCAGGTTCACCCAGAATCTTTTTGCTTTTGCCTAGCCTGTTTCTGGAACCTGGTGTTGGTGATTTTAGGCCTCTGCACACTTTTTCACTGTGGTACAGTGTAAAGTGCGTGAGCTCTCTGTGTATGTGTGGTGAGTGACCTGCCCTCCCATAGGAATGCATGGGGAATATGTGTGACCATGATAGTTCCTGATGTGTTGGGAGTGCAGGGTCGAGTTTGGTATGTGCAAACTCGTGAGATTAAATGCTGTGTAATGATGTATGTGGCATGAATGTGTCTAGTGTGGAAGTGCCACTTCTAGACATGGGTGTGCGTGTGTAGTGATTTTGCTGGCATGTGATTGGCTGGAGCCTGGCTCCAGCAGTGTGCCTGGGCCTGCTTGTGGATTGACTGTCTCGTTTGAGGGTGACAGGGGCTGGGGAGCCCCCAGGAGGTTGTCTGAGTCAGCCCTTGGTTGAATGACTGCATCTGCAACTAGAGTGGTGGGAGGAGATAGCACCTGGGAGTGAATAGGGCCGTGCCTGCCTGCCACAATGCTGGCTCCACCCCCTGTGGTGCGTCTGATGGTATAAAAAGGGGCTGTGTCCCCTTACAAAATGTTCTTGTTTCTACTTGAATCCTGCCAGGGGCGTGCTGCTGCTTGGGCCCAGGGTAAGGCTTGCCTCCCTGGGCCCTGCCCAGCCCCTGGATGCCCTGGATGGCTGAAGGACTTTTGATGACTTTTTGCGGGACCTTGATTGCCTCTAGGTGCCTGGGAGCGCTGTTGATTGCCTCTAGCTCTTGGAAGCGCTTGTGTTGCTGTGATAGCGCTTGGGAGCGCTTATTTCTGCTGCTAGCGCTCAGAGCGCTTTATTTTTGCCTGAGCAGCTGCTACGCCGCATATTTGCCTTTGTTATTTTAATCGGGAGCCTACCCCCAGTTCAGCTGCCGAGTGCTGGGCCGGCCTCCCGACCGAGGGCCGCGCTGCCATTGAGCCGAGACAGAAAGCGGTGGAGGAGTCCGGGCTGCGCACGCCCAAGAAGCGGCACCGGCGGAGGAGACGGGGAAGCAGGGCTCCCGCCGCTGCAGTGAGAGCCCTGCATGTGTCTCCAACAGGGAAGCCCAATGGAGAAGAAACGGGGCTCCCGTGTGAAGAGGAGAGCCCCGTGTGTGCAGTCAGAGGAGTCCCAGCGCCCAGTCCCGGTGAGTGGGGCCACGCGGTGTTGGGTTCTCAAGGAGGGGGAGGCGTCGGGGCACATTGCCGGTGCCCGCCCCCACGTGTGGCTGGTTAGAGGTATGGGGCGCTGGTGGTCATGGGGACCCCGTTAGGGCCCGGGCAGAGTACTTGAGCGGCCCGAGAGGCAGCGGGCCGCTCCAGAGGTGTCTCCTCTCCCCCCCCTCAGGGCATTTTACGTGCTTCTGAGTCCCCCGAGTGGGCTCCAACGACCCCGCATTTGTTTGTAGAGCCGACGAGAGGCTCTTGAAGGCAGTTTTGTTTTAAAGCCCTGAGAGGGCTCCGGGGGCAGTTTTCTGATCCTGAGTCCCCCGAGTGGGACTCCTACGATTCCCCGCATCATTGTTGTTCTACGAGCCCAGAGAGGCTCTTGAGTGCCGCATCCGTTGAGAGCCCTGAGAGGCTCGGGGGAACAGTTGTTTTGGATGCTAGAGCCTGCGAGGCTCACAGGTAGTTATTGGGCCCCAGTATTCTTTCAGAGGGCCCAGAAGAGATCCTACAGCTGTCCAGCACTTAGTGGGCAGCTGCCACGTTTAGGCCCCTGACTTTTGGACACAGGGCGTCCTAGCCCCAACGAGGCCAGTTGGCCTAGGGACTGCCACAGGTGGTCGCTTATGTAGTTTTGCGCAAATGTGTGGTTTTTCCTGCACCTTTGAATGTTTTTAGGCATCATGTGTTTTTGCGCTATTGAGTCGTGTTCTGGCACCTCTGAATGTTTTTATGCATCATGTGTCTTCCTTGTTCTTACACCTCTGAATGTTTTGTTTAAGCATCATGTGTTCTCCTGTGCTGCACCTCTGAATGTGTTGTAGATGCATCATGTGCCTTGTTCCTTACACCTCTGAATGTGTTGTTTATGCATCATGTGTTCTCCTGTGCTGCACCTCTGAATGTGTTGTAGATGCATCATGTGCCTTGTTCCTTACACCTCTGAATGTGTGTTTATGCATCATGTGTTTCTCCTGCACCTCTGAATGTGTTTTGATGCGTCATGTGCCTTGTTCCTTACACCGCTGAATGTATGTTTATACATCATGTGTCTTTCCTACACCTCTGAATGTTCTATGCATCATGTGTGAAACTTCTGATTGTTAAATGTTCTAAGTGCTAGTTCTAAAAGTGCTTATTCCTGACAGTGGTCCAGGTGGCCCTGTCCTGTACATAATCCCCTGTAAATTCTGCCCGTGCCTGTTGGCACATTGTAATGTGTGTGTTTCTATCTAATGTGTTTTGCAATACAAAGGCTAATTTTTTATACCTTGTGTGGAGTTCCTTTTATGGGGGTCCTTGGATGTTGTTGCTGGTGGGTGCGTGCGCAAATGCTTTACACATCGCCTCCGAGATAAGCCTGACTGCTCGTGCCAAGCTACCAAGAGGGTGAGCAGGGGTTGTGTTGACTTCCTTACCCTACCTTTGGAATGGTAGTTTCAGCCTGGCTTTGGCGCAAGCCTTAGCCAACCAGAAATCCCATTTCTAACAACCTGTTTTTTGTGACTTAAGTGTTTAACTTCTGCTGCAGCTACAGGGGCCACGCCAGGTCCTAGGGGAGGTCACGGTTCGTTAGGGTACGCTGCCGGAGACTGGCGTTCTCCCAAAGCACATGAGAGTCTAATAATTAGACTGAATTACCATGTCGCCAAATGATGAATGTCTAAAAAGAGTGTCACCAACATGAAAAGTTTGGAACGCACTGCTTTAACGTTTGTGTTTTTCAGAGAATTGGCGGGGGAGTTTTCTAACCGAAGTTAATATCTTGGAAGCTAACTATTACATCCCTTTGAACTTTGTGTTTTTTTTGTGCAAATTTCTTGGATTTGTTTGATCATATATCAGCAGCCAATCCTTCGCATGCAGCCAAATCCTGCTACACACAGTCTTCGACTGTGCACAATGGAAGCTGGCACAAGAACTGGCATAGGGTTGGACCTGCGCCCAACCCACCATCGGCTATATTACCTACTAGCGGTCGCTAGTAGGTAGTTATAGTTAGGACCTATTTTCCATTGGAAATCCGCAACATTCTATTTGGAATAACTTTGGCGCCGGTAGACGAATCTCTGCGAATTTTTCAAAACTGGTGGGGCGCTCTGGTCCGCTCCTATCCTGAAAGTCTTGGGGCGATTCGTGAAGCAGGGGCTGAGAAAAAAGGGGGGTCATAAAAAGTGTTTTCCCCATGCAATTTTCCATAGGTACCGTTCATCGCGGCTACAGCCCAAACGGCTGAACAGAATTACACCAAATTTGGCAAAGTTGTAGTCCTTGGTTCAGACTTGTGCCTTTTGCTTATATGGTGTAAATCTGTTCAGTACTTCCTGAGAAAATTACAATTAAAAGTGCATATATATCTATGGCCTTGGTGGATCCGTGCATCTTTCGCGGATTATAGGCGCACCGTCCCGATCATGTGCAGAATGCTGATTGGCTGTCAAGTGGTTGTCAACATTCGAAACCAGGAAGTGTTGGCGGCAATTTTGTGCCTCGGTAGAAGCGAGGATCTAGAAATTAGTGGAACAAGTTTTCAAAACGTATAAAGGGGGAAGGTAAGAAATATTTTGAGCCTCTAAACCTGCTTGGGGGGGTCCCAAAAAAAAAATATTTTTTTTTTAAACGGAGAAATGTGCGCTGGGTGCATGGATCCGCCGTAAAAAAAAAAAAAAACGAAGCACGGGCTCCTGTGCTTGCTTAACAATTAGCTAAGTGGGAAGGAGAAATCCCGGGGTCTAAAATATTACATTTGAAGCGGGCGGAGAAAAAAGGGGGGTCCCAAAACATGTTTTCCCCATGCAATTTTCCATAGGAACCGTTCATCGCGGCTACAGCCCGAACGGCTGAACGGAATTACAGCAAATTTGGCAAAGTGGTAGTCTTTGGTTCAGACTCGTGCCTTTTGCTTAAATGGTGTAAATCCGTTCAGTAGTTCCTGAGAAAATTACAATTAAAAGTTCATATATATCTATGGCCTCAGTGGATCCACGCATCTTTCGGCACTCTAAGCGCACCATCCCGATCACGCACTAGTTGGCTGTCAAGTGGTTGTCAAGATTCGAAACCAAGCAGTGTTGGCAGCCATTTTGTGCCTCGGTAGAAGCGAGGATCTAGAAAATAGTGGGACAAGTGTTCAACACGTATAAAGGGAGCATGTAAGAAATATTTTGATCATCTAGACCTGCTTAAGGGGTCCCACAAGGACCCCTAGGGTCCCCAAAAAAATATTTTTTTTGTGGAAAAAACAGAGAAATGTGCACTGGGTGCATGGATCCTCCATAATAAAAATTAGAACGAAGCGGGTGCTCCTGTGCTTGTTTAAAAATTAGCTACCTGGGATGGCCAAATCCCGGGGTCTAAAATATTACATTTGATGGGGGTCCAGAGGGGCCTTGTAGCCCGGGGACTACCATTCCTCTGTGCTACAAAATAAATGGGTGAGGGAGCTCAAAGGTCCATCTAAGCCCCAGGAATTACCACCCTCCTGGGCTTTTTATATTTTGAGAGAGGGGCCGCGAGGTCTTCATTCGGGAGCAGTCGAAAGCCTTGGGGAACACCACCCCCCAGGAGCGGCTCCTGCAGTGTCTCAGGGTGTCTACCCCCAGGACACTGCTGTTGGCTATGGCAGGACGGGAGTTGAGGTTCCCGCTGTGTCATAGCAAGCTTGAGGGCATATTAACAAGTGCCATTTTGCCGCAATTAAAAAAAAACAGCCAAAAATGTGGTGAAAATTATATCGCCCAATTTACTAGGTGACGCTAAGATGCATTATTGCATGTTAGCAGCCGGTTTGCTAAGGGCTCGCCTCGTATCTCCAATGAGTTGCAATGTAGGTGTTCTCAGTGGCAAGGTAGGTGTTTCTATGAGAATATAAAAAGGAAGAGGGAGGTATGACAATAGTGTTGTATTTACAAGGCGGCCCTGGATTTGATGACCGATAGCAAAACTCTTGCTAATTGCGGTTTATGTCGGATCCTAACATCTGTTCTGAAGTAGACTTAAGCATGTTTAATATGCGAGGTGGATTGATATATTAAGTCCATAGTCTTATATTAACAAGCTTTTCACTTGCGAACATAAATTATCGCGGTATTTCTCGTGATATTAGGGGCATATTTACAAGGACAGCGTTAAAATTATCATCGCTTTAGCGTTAGGAAAGCGCCCATAATGGCTTAATAATAGACTTTTGAGAATTTGTGAGAATTCCAATAGAAGCCCAGGTTTACACCAGAACATTTTAACGCTATCCTTGATATTATGCCCCCAAGTTTGCTATGGCAGGGCGAGAGCCTCTGCTCTCACTCTTGCATAGCAAACAGCAATGTTGAAAAAATCTTCCAGTAAGATAACAAAGGATTTTGAAGCCCATTATCGCCGTTTTAGTTGTAGTTTGGTGCCATTAAAGCTGCAACAATTTTAACGCCGTCCTTGTAAATATGCACCTAAGTTTTGTAATGTTGACAATCCCGTCTCCCATTTAAATAGGCACAAAGTAATTAGTGAAGTGCATTGTGAATCGTGAAGCAACACTGTCTAATTGTGATCGATAAAGAATTTGAAGAGCTGTGTACTTCTTTTGCTTGTATTGTACATAGGGGCAGATTTACAAGTCCCTTGCGCCACTATTGCATCACTTTTAACATGGCAAAAGTGATGCCAAAGTGGCGCAAGGGGCTTGTAAATCTGGCCCTCAGACTGTTGCAACCTATACATTCTCACTACCTGAAGGTAATTGTACATTCCTACGCAGTCAATCTGCTACACAGTACCCACTCTCTCTGCACACAGGTGGCTTCTGGTTGCTTCAGAAGCAAGCTTAATTGCTCACCTTGTGCCATTGGCGTGATTCAAAGAGGGTGCACCGCGTGTTGAAGCAGCCTTCTCAGATGTTGTTACGATGGCCACGCATCATCGCAGAAACCTCGAACGTTCACAGCCCGTTAGATAAAAAGGAAGATAAAATTGTGCGTCATTTCTTTATCAAAGGAGAGAGGAAGTGAGAGAGTGACTGAAAAGAATATTCGCAGTTCACCTTTCTGTCACCGGTGTGTCTTTCACCACGTGCCGGGACATAATGCACCCTGAAGCTCTACATCTAAAAGATAGTAAAAGAAAGATGTTATTATTGGTAATTGTTACTATCTTAATGTGGAGTAGAATTACATCGCCATTTCACACACCTTCCCTCCTGCATTAAAAATACAACTATTTCTACAGTTCCAACTTGTTTAATAGGCTTCGATTTATGAACAATTAGTATAGTAGTAATGTTTTTTATCCGGTTGTGAAAGGAAGTGGTGCGCAGTGAGGGAAACATCCTTTACGACGAAACTTTCACAACGGGGTACCATTACCACGCAGGTTTTACAATGCAAGTCGTTACAACGACTTGCGCTGGAGGGCGCTGTAGGATAGGGAATAGTTTAATTTACTATTCAACACCTTCCCTACTATCCACGGGGACTGGAGTTGGAATAGTAAATTAAACTATTCCACTATCCAGCGCCCCCCAACGCAAGTCGTTGTAACGACTTGCGTTGTAAAACCTGCGTGGTAACGGTACACATTGTGAAAGCACGCATTTTACCATCATACATCAGCGCTGTGATACACGTGGTTTCAATCATCCCGAGCGACGAACATTTGACTGATTATAAAAACTTTCCTGCTATTGGAAATGCAATAAGATATGGTATACAGGGTTGCGTACGCCTACATAGGTGCATCGCCTTTTTGTATGCAGTCTGCTGCACCCTATCTACTCCCTCCGCTGCGCACCCAGGCCTCACTGCTCCCCTTTTTGTGGACAGGGCACCTTCTACATCATACAGTCCCGCTCTGCCACCAAGGAGTCTCACATATGGTGCTGAGTCTTGATATCGCTATGGCTAAGAACATACTCGTGCTCACATCATCATCGCAGGTTGCTCACATGCTGAGTCCTTGCGGTACCACTAACTCAGTGACCAAAGAGGCCGCGCACGTAGTGGTGGGCCTCCCTGCTTTGTGGTTCGGGCCTACATGAGGAGTCCGAACCACTAGGATGGGCCATCACAGCGCTTGCGATGGGAGCAACTCTAAAATGGCGGAGAGCACGTGCGCCCCGTCTTTTTTATTGGTAGGGTCACGTGTGTAGTGATGCATGTGCTGGATGGGTGTGGTGTGGGTGTATACCAGCCATGAGGGAGTGTATGTGTACCGTTGTGACAACTAGACCTGGAAGTAAGAAATCACTACAATGGAAATCTGGGCCATGGAGTTCCTGTGTTTTCCTGGAAGCGTAAGCGGAGTGGGCTGAACTGACGTATGCCAGTGCTGGGCAAGGCTGTGAACGATGACTCCGGAGCTATGGGCGTGGTCCGTCATGAGCTATATGAGAAATAAACTGATTCGGGTGTCCATGTTGTAGTGCTGCCGTCACCCGGGTCTTAAACGCAAATGTGTCATTATATTTTTAAAGTCTCACAACATGGCACACACTTATAATTTGACTATACACTTTCGTTGCAGTATTGTAATGATCCACTTTGTACATTTGTATTTGTAGAATGAGCGAGAGAAAGTTAGATAATCGAAGTTTTTGTTACTGGCAGAGGGAAGATGTTTGCATACTCTGTTTACAGTACAATATAATGTGGTAGGGCGCAGGAGCAGCATTTTACAAACATTATGAGCACACAGATAATAGTTGAAGTGGTCACGGGCACGTGTGCTCTACTCCATTTTATTACGTTGCTGTTGGTAACAAGTAGAATAGTAATCACAATATCATACACAGATATTCAATCATAAACGGTTTATGACTTCTGCTTTACAAAGGTAGGATCACTGTATGTGAAATAATACACGGAAGATTCTATCGTAAAGGGTTCATTGGTTGTGGTGCACTAAGGTAGGATCAGTTTGTGTGAAGCCTGCAATGATGCGTGGTGCAGGCAGAGCACACTAGTAGGAATATCTTTTGGCAACTGAATTTTGCCTTAATAAGGCCACGTGGCGATTATTTATGATGCACTGAGTTAGTGGTACGTATGGTGCTCAGCGTGTTGCTACTGGACTGCAACATTTGTAATCACAATTGAAATAAAAGATGAAACATGTAAGGAATACATTGTCGAAATATGTATGTTTCAGGGACATTATAGTTCAAGTTGTGACCTGTGGTGTCCGCAGTGTAGACTACCTTTGAGTGTGTCTTTGCACAGCATGAATTTTGTTTTTCAACTAAACCTAGAACTGATATAAAAGAAGTTTCTGAAGGAATGGCCTAGGCACTAATCCATTCACTGCTACAATACCCAGAGCAGTACCTATGCCCTCCAGCATTCCCCTTGTCACTCCATGAGCACTCTTCTAATCACCATGTCAGCACCGTATACTTATCTAATCACTGTGCCAATACCCAAGCACTTATAAATTCACCATGTAGTATCTTTGCAGCACTCTAATCATCCAGTCACTAACCATGTGTTTATGCAATGACCCAGGCACTAACAGATGTAGTGCTACAATCCCCTGAGGACTACTTATGCAGTCCAGCAATCTGCCTGTCACTACCTATGCACTCCTCCAATCACCCAGCCAGCACAATGTACTTATCCAATCAGTCCGCCCAAACCCATGCACATATAAATTCACCATGTACCCTCCTTACAGTACTGTGATCATCCAGTCACCACCCATGTACTGATGCAATGACCCAGACACTAACACATGCACCGCTACAATGCCCAGTGCACTACGCCTGCAGAGTGCAGACCTCGAACCACCTACACAGTACTGATTCACTCCTGCAATTACCCAGGTAGTACCCATGCAGTCCAGCCATTGTCCTGTCACTACCCATGCACTCCTTCAATCACCCAGCCAGCACCATGTACTTATCCAATCACTCTGCCAAAATCCAAGCACTTATAAAATCGCCATGCACTCTCCATGTAGCACTCTAATCATCCTGTCACTACTCATGTACTCAAGCAATGACCCAGGCATTTACTCATGGCAAATAATGCCTTAAGACTGCTGTGGCTCACACATCTAGGTGGTCGACGCTTGGTAACATTTTAAAATACAACTAATTAATGGGCAAGGATCACTTGTCCTGCATGAACCAGGGTATGCAAGAAGTAAGCGAAGAACGCACTTCTTTAGCATTCACCAAAAGGGGCTACACGAATCCAGACCTAATAAAGTCAAGCATCTGGCTGTACGGGTATTTTAAACTGAACACTGTCCAAATCACTGGTTCACTACTGTTTTTAACCATGGGTAAGATCCTCCTGGTGGAGGCTGCATACGGAAAATCAACCCTATGATTATGCACACATGTGTATGACGAGCGGAGAATCAAAATATACCGCGACCACGACTTCCCAACACGGGCATGAGGGTGTTTTACTGGAGACACTTCGCTTACTTCTTGTATACCCTGGTTCATGCAGGACAAATGATCCTTCCCCATTGATTAGTTGCATTGAATATAGGAAACTGAAGGATCAGTATTTCCTCCTCCCTCCTTTGATTAGTAGATAAACATTTTAAAATAACCTTTTTTCTCTATTCCTCACCTTGTATAATTACTTTTGTCCTGAGGCAGTACCTGCACGCCTATGCTCCCTGGTCCGTCACGGCAAGTGCCGATTGTACGGAGGGGGCGGAGGGCGCAGTCAGCACACCCTCACTTACGGTAGGGAGCCAATTCCGGGGGTTGAGCGGGCTAGTTGTTGGAGCCCAGTGACTACTTAGCAGATGTCAGAGTGGACACGGGGACCAATGCCTTAAGACTGCCGTAGCTCGCACATCTAGGTGGTCGACGCTGGGTAACATTTTAAAATAACCTTTGGTTTTTAACTCACTTCGTAACCATTTCACTATTCCTCACCTTGTATAATTGCCTTTGTCCTGAGGCAGTAGCTGCACGCCTATGCTCCCCGGTCTGTCACGGCAAGTCCCGATTGTACGGAGGGGGCGGAGGGCGCGGTCAGCATGCCCTCACTTCCGGTAGGAAGCCAATTCCGGGGGTGAGTGGGCTAGTTGTTGGAGCCCAGTGACTACTTAGCGGATGTCAGAGCGGACACGGGGTCCAATGCCTTAAGACTGCCATAGCTCGCACATCTAGGTGGTCGACACTTGGTAACATTTTAAAATAACCTTTGGTTTTTAACCCACTTCGTAACCTTTTTCAATATTCCTCACCTTGTATAATTGCCTTTGTCCTGAGGCAGTAGCTGCACGCCTATGCTCCCCGGTCCATAACGGCAAGTGCCGATTGTACAGAGGGGGCGGAGGACGCAGTCAGCACGCCGTCACTTCCAAAGGCAAGCCCGTCTGCGCCCGTCCGCGCCTGGCCCGGTCCTAGGGCCAGAGCCCCTGCCCAAAGTGGTAATAATTCACTTATAGCAACATAGAAATGATGGAGTTGCGAACCACCCTGAATTGCGCTATACTTAACCCAATGGCAGAAATCAAACAATGCCCGAGCTGCTCGCTGCCCCCCAACTACACCCCACGTGGATCAGCAGCTCGTCAATGCCCGCAGGTAGGAAATAATTTAAATAAATTAATAAATGCAGCTCTGCTAAACGCAAGGTCCCTAGTAAAACAAAACAAAGAAGTAGCCAACCTGATTGACACACATGACCTAGATCTGCTGTTCATCACCGAAACTTGAGCAGATAAAACTTCAGACATTAATCTGGCGCTAGCAGTCCCGGGGAGCTACTCTATTCTTCGGGCAGATAGAAATGGGAAACGTGGGGGAGGGCTAGCCATCATCAGCAAACATGAATTACAGGTTCGATGCTTGGCAGTAGGGAGCACCCTAGACTGTGAGACTGTACCTTTTAAAATTGGCATCACCAAAAATGTACACCTTTGATGGCCTCTTGCTGTATAGGACGTCTAAGGCAAAACCCCTCCTGTCACAATCCCTGGGCCCTGTTCTTGAGTCCAGTCTAAAGGGGGCTGATTACACCATCTTGGGAGACTTGAATATCCACCTTGAAAAAGTCACAGGTAAAAATAGGTGAAGTTATCCCGGTCCCATGGTCGGACCACAAAGTTCTCAAATTTACCCTAATTATAGAATACACAAAAACATCAAGGGCTCCTCAGGGTAGGCACTTCACCTACCAGGAATGGGATAAAATTGATATACCCAAACTACAAGAACAGCTTAGTGCGACTGTTCCAGGTCTAGACCATGATAGCAATATGGCCACTGACCAAGTAAACAACTGGATCAAAGCGGCGGTTCTCTCAGTCGCACACATTAAAAAGAAATACTCTAAGAGGAAAAACCTCTCAGAGCCTTGGTTCTCAGAGAAGCTAAGACTACAAAAACAAACATGTAGACGGGCCAAAAGAAGATGGAGGCGTAACTATGAGGATATGGATAAAATAAACTACTACAGGTCACTAGCAACCTACAAGAAACTAATAGCGGAAGAAAAATAGGCCTATTTCATAAAGAAAATAAATAATTATTACTTACAGAATTGGGTGCACCCTGTTGTTTTTGCTATTTGTGAACAAAACTAGGCAGACCATTTCCATTTCTGCCTTTGAAAAATGTTGGAATATGTAAAGGCTCAGTGGGAAATAGATACATTAACTTTCCAAAGGCTTCTTTCATTTCAAATTAGAAATCAACACTTGTGCCTGTATCTGAATAATTCCCTCCACAAGGCACACTCATTATGTCTGGTTCCTTACAGCTTTGCACCAGAGGTAAAAGTTGATGCCATTTCATTCCATGGATGCCAGTCCATATCATGTCCCAATTAGGTAGCCTAATGTCCTTGTCCTGGCTATAAGGTTGTGCATGATTACAAGCCTAGTGGGCAACAAAGTGGTCAATTACCCACACACGAACCATGATATTGAATGGAAGAAATTGGTATTATTTGAGGGCAATGGGTACCTACCCCAGATAATAACCACAATCCTTGTAAGGGTGAATCACAAATTCACTAAATTAACCTGAGCTCAATCCCCTGTTAGCAATGGCACAAAACAGACATGCTCATTCTGCAAGCAATGTGTAAAGAAAGTATGCAGTACTCAAAACAATAAAAATCCCAAAAAGAATTGGAAAAAACAGAGTACAATTGAATGAAAAAAATGACACTAACATGACAAAATCCAATATGGTGAAACTAGAGATATTAATTTTTAGGATTTCAAGTGAAAATAGCGTTAAGAAGCACAGAGTGCCAATGATAGCCAATGGCCACAGTTATGTTATGTTATGCTATGTTATGTTATGGTACTTATATTTGTAGAGCGTGCTATCACTCATGAGGGTATCCTGGCACAATGTAGGTGTGTGAGGCTAGCCCTTGAGCAGGCAGAGGAATTATTTGAAGAGCCACATCTTCAGCTTCCTGCGGAATTCAGGAAGAGAGTAGGAGACAAAGACACTCAGATCTGATGTGGAAGGTGTTCCATACTATGGGGCAATGTAAGAGAAGGCGGGGCTCCGGTACTACATGTGTGAATGCATGGAACGTGTGCTAGTAGGAGTTCAGCTAACCAGAGGTGCCTGGGTGGTTGGTGGAAGTGATGCAGCTGCTAAGGTAGGTTGAGGTTGAGCCAGTATTGCTTCCTGAGGTGTGGTGTGTTATGGGTTCTGGATGGGAGGTAGAGGACAAGTCTGGCTGGTGCATTTTGCAGCCTTCTAGATTTTTCTCAGCATCCTCAGAGAGTAGATGCAGGACACGGTGTCGGCATTGACCTGGTTGTACATGTCTAGCTTGTTGTTGATGATTATCCTGAGGTTTTAAGCGTCGGAGTAGGGAGTGGGTCCTAGGTCTGTGGTCCACCAAGTCGAGTCCCATGGTGAGGCATCCATTACGAAGATTGCAACTTCTGTCTCGTCAGTGTTAAGTTTGAGACAGTTTGATTTCATCTAGGTGGCCACTTTTTGGACATGCATGTAGTGGATTTGTACCTAGTTTTAGATGATTTGCCTGAGAGGGACAGTATGAGTTGCGTATCACCGGCATAGGAGAGTATGTTGATCTTGTGGATGTAAATGATGTCAGCCAGTCAGGTTTTGTAGATGTTGAAGAGGGTAGGGCGGACTGAAGAGTCTTGCGTTACTCTGCTGATGAGTTTCTTGTCTTCTGATGAGTAAGAAGCTAGACTCACTGGCAGAGATCTTCCCATCAGAAATGAGCAGATCGAGTGGAGTGAAACCAACATGACAAAAATCCAATAAGGGGGACTGGAGATATGAATTTTTACCGTTTTAAGTTAAAATAGCACCAATAATCCTAAAGTGCCAATGACAGTCAATGGTTGCTGTAGAACAGGAACTAGCTGCAACTTGACGCAGACTGTGATGGATTGCGAGCCAGACACATCAACCAGGTACAGCCTTGGCAAAAGATTTTACCTTCTAACAATAGTCCTTTAAGACTCAATCCACCACAAGAGAGCACTTTTAAATAAGGGTGGTCAGAGTGCACAGAGTTGCTTAAAAACTCTGTGGAATTCAACTGAGTTCAGCTCTGCACTACTTTTGAACAAAAAAGCAGTCAAGCCCACATTCTCTGGTGTGGGAAGCTTGACATCCCTCCCCTACTCCCTTCACATCAACAGGCCCTTTGAGGGAAAAGGAGAGAATACCAGCCTGTCAGGTCCGGGTCCAGAAATGAGTCTGGGCAGTGGAGTGGCTCGAAGACCTTCTCTCTGGGCTGCAGCTCCTCAAGGTTGCCTCCTGCAGCCAGCCTCTGGTCATTGGATTACCTCAGCCTGCCTGCAGCTCCATATCAGATCAACATCCAGCAGGTCTTGCAGGGCCAGGAACTATCCACTTTGCTCCCCTGGGAGCCGCTAGACAATGGACACCCCTTACGGGGAGCAACAGGATCCCAGCCCCCTCTGTCATACAATGAGGGACTTCCGGAAGGAAAGAAGGGAGGAAACTCATCGGAGTCTGGACAGCGCAGGTGTGTCTTCAGAGTTGGGGGCAGGGTCAAAGAGAGTTGGTGCTCCATGGTGCGTTCTGCCACATGTAAACAGGCAGAGGGGGCATACAATTCACAGTGCACAAAACAGGGTGAGCATCGAGCGAGTCGGGAAACTCCACTCTGCTGGTGGTGGGGGGAGTGGGAAAAGCGCCGCTAACTCTGCCGGCTGGTGGAGTTTGCCTCTCACCCTTACTTGTAAAGCCCTCCAGGACCTCAGGGGAGGAACTTAGAGACTCACAGGGTGTCAGGTATAGCCTGCTCCAGGTACAGTTGCCACTGATTAGCTGGGCAGTTGCAGGTATCGTCTCTTGGAGCTTGTTGCATCACCTGTATCTTTAATAGGAGGTCACCCTTATGACCCTTAGAGTACACGGTACAAGAGAGAGAGCAGATCCAGTCCTCCAGGGATCTTATCAGTTTGCACACAGCAGGTTCCAACCTCTTCCAATCTTCCTCTGGTCCAGGAGTGTTATGAAGTGGGTGCCTTGAATTGCCACATTTATGTACGGCATGAGCTAGTGAGTGGGAATGACCCCAGGGGATGCCCTTACCAATGAGATAAAGATTTATAGGCATAGCCCTATCCACTTTGGGCATTTTCTAGATGGTGGAAGTCTTTGGCCACAGTAAACCAGGGCTCTGAGGACTGGGTGCGTGTGTGGGGGGAATGTACTATGACAATCTAAGTGTCCTCCCACATCTAACACTAAAATCCAGTTTGAGATAGGTGCTGTACTCACAACAACCTCAGAGACATATGTATTGTAGAACAAAAGCTGAGTGTTCAACAACCAGACCGTTGATATTCATGAATTGTTTTGGCATCCTGTTTTACTCCTTTGATATGTGCCCCAAATGTTATATGGAAACCCAGCACTTCTTTTAAACAGGCTTTGACACTATAATGTGAAAATAGCTTTTAGTCCCTTTTCACTGTAAGGCAGAGGTATTCAAACCTTTTTGCTGTGATCCCCCTGAGCAGAATGTTTTCAAGTCGGGACTCCCTCTAAAACTTTAGCAGTAGATGGGGGAGCGTAAGGATCTGGACCCAGTGCAGGGGTACATTTTATGGAGCTGATAATCCACACTAAATGTGAGACTTATAAAACTGCAAATCTATCAAGCAATACTATGAGTTCTAATAAGTGGGGTGTTGTGAGCCTCTCACACTCGTGAGACCCAATGCAGCTTCACTTGTAGTACTAATGATAGCTGCAGCTCTGAGTAGCAGACTGTGTCCTCTGCCTCTTTCATTCCTTCCCCACCATGCATGGCCGTCCAATCTTGGTACATATTGTCTGTCCCTTTCAGAATAAAATGACCTCTGGCATGGTGCCTACCACTTTGCAGCAAGGGTTCCTTCACCTCTAATGCTAGGGAGAACAGTGAGCCTCCAATTCTCTTTTATAAATGAAGGGAGTCATAATTGTTATGAGTGGGCCTCTCTCTCTCCTGGTCCCCAGTGGCATTGCACCTGCTTCAGTAAAGAGATCAACTGCCTCATGAAGTGGCATTCTTCTCTGCCCCTTATTGATAAATTTGGCGTCCATCTTGCCTCTTTCCCGACTATGTCATCTCACTGAGGCCTAAGCTAATGTGTTTCAACTACTTCAATTTTCCTTTCTCTTAGGCCATTGGTCGAAGGCCCAAAGCAACACTGGCAAAACAATGGTGCACAGGGCCCCAAGATAAGCAAGAAAAGATAGTAAAACTATACTAATTGGGATTTAGTTGACACCTCACTCCCCAGGGCCCATGTGCCACTGCATCTGCAGCACAAATGATGCATACTACTCTGCCCACTCTCTCCACTGGGCCATCACTCTTAGACATGAGGACCAAAGCAGGTTGTCTGCCCCTTTGTGAAAAAAGAAAAAAGGGATTAAATTCCACATCCCGCCGCCTGTTGCTTTGGACTTGTTCCCTGTGCAGCAGGAATAACCTGGGCTCTAATGCTAACAAAGAACAAGCATTTGGGACATTATAAGTGTTTCGTTTTCCAGCACAATATCCTTGTTGCAACAACATCACCTGTTGCAAGGCTAAACACTTATAAGGTCCCAAAGGCAAGACCTATTGGCTGTGCCAATGCTTGTTTTATGTGTACAACTAAGCAATGAAGGTAGGCATTATACGATTCAGCAAGCACAATTTCACATTAAAGAGGCAAGGATTTATGTGCTGAGGATGACTCTTGGAAATGTGTGAGAATAAAAAAAATGAAACTACTTATCCCTACCCAATTTGAGTGTGTTCTCTTCCAACTCCATCCCGGCAATTAAATTTACCCCTGCCCTTGACCGGAGTTTCCAGGGTGGTAATGAAAGAAGAAGTCCGTGAATATCTAGGAGATCACTCATTTGTGGATGTTCTAAAATTTTCCAGGGTGTTCCCATCCTAGAATATCCACTGCCATCTGCCATCTTTACCAGATATGAAATCTTAGTAAACATGCTCCTAGGTATTTAAGTAATCATGACTAGGGGAGGGACTAAAAACATTTGTTAAATCAATAGTGTAAGCACAGTTGCCTGTATCCCACTCAGTCTTATAAAGAAAAGACTGTAATGAGGGAGAGACAACTGTCGTCGGAAGCTGGTTCACTTCAAGTTGAAATACATCTTTGTTCGATCCTGGATATCTGCAATAATTAAGTGGTACACAATCCCTCGCTGGTGGCATTCTAGGCGATTGCCGAGTGCTGACGTATTCAATTAGTGAGCTAGGTGTGCAACTGCTCAGCGGAAATGTTTGGCATTACTATAATGCGAGTCTCCTATTTGACACAAATGAAATTACTGTCAAAAGCGCCGATAAGTAAGATGGAATTGGATAGACCCTGCGCCCCCAAGCCTAACTCTGAGATGCATGCCATGGACTTTGACCTTCGTGCCAGTAGCTGCAGTACATGCATTTTTTACTGGGAATTTTTGCAAAGTCATACTTTGTACAGCAACAGCTGTCACTCCGCTCCCAGGTGTCCACTATAATAACATCTAGGTTGCCATGGCTAACGGCCCCTCTAGCGCCACCCCTTCTTCAAGTGGCGTTGCAAGGGAGCCGTATCGGAAGCAAGGGCAATAAATTACAGCCACAATTGAGGTGCTATTGCCCCCACCCCTCCCCCTATGTCCTGGAACCTCAGTGTCACTGCTGAGGGTTTTTATAAAGGCAGAATGGTGCCAACTGTGTAGATCAGGAAGCGACTTCCAAACATTGGCGCGCGCACCCGAACCAGATATGATTAATAACATTAACAGGCATGCGATTCTACTCTACAGGTGACAGCAAATAACATTTTGAAACTCAAATCCTTTTATTGCAGCATTATACACCTGAATGTATAGGTAGGCAGTGGCAGTGTCTCCCGACCCCGCTTGGCGCCAGGTAAACATTAGCAGAGCAGAAGACTCTGCTGACTTTGCTGATCTCTCCTGAAGAACTCTTTGTCACGTTTTTAAAATTGATTACGAATTTTTAAACTTCATTTCATGTGTTAGAATTGACTAATAATTTTAATACACACACCCACTGTGCACTTACGATCATTTTCGGGGCTGCCAGGGTCATTAATGCTCGTTTAGGAAGAGCCAGAGAGACACGCCCAGGCACTTCCTGAGAGTTGAGTCGAGCGGTTAGCGCTCTAGCACAAAGGGCTATTTAGGCTGCGAGGAGGCAAGGCTGATTGCGGTATAGGTAGGCAGTGGCAGTGTCTCCCGACCCCGCTTGGCGCCAGGTAAACATTAGCAGAGCAGAAGACTCTGCTGACTTCGCTGAGCTCTCCTGAAGAACTCTTTATCACGTTTTTTAAATTGATTACAAATTTTTAAACTTCATTTCATGTGTTAGAATTGACTAATAATTTTAATACACACACCCACTGTGCACTTACGATCATTTTCGGGGCTGCCAGGGTCATTAAGTCTCGTTTAGGAAGTCTCTGCTCAGTGTTGCAGCCTGCCCGCCCCGGTCCGACTCGGTAACCAATACCGTTGAGTGTAGGGCGGGACAGGTAAGAGCCAGAGAGACACGCCCAGGCACTTCCTGAGAGTTGAGTCGAGCGGTTAGCGCTCTAGCCTCTAAGCACAAAGGGCTATTTAGGCTGCGAGGAGGCAAGGCTGATTGCGGTATAGGTAGGCAGTGGCAGTGTCTCCCGACCCCGCTTGGCGCCAGGTAAACATTAGCAGAGCAGAAGACTCTGCTGACTTTGTTGATCTCTCCTGAAGAACTCTTTGTCACGTTTTTTAAATTGATTACGAATTTTTAAACTTAATTTCATGTGTTAGAATTGACTAATACTTTTAATACACACACCCACTGTGCACTTACGATCATTTTCGGGGCTGCCAGGGTCATTAAGGCTCGTTTTGGAAGTCTCTGCTCAGTGTTGCAGCCTGCCCGCCCCGGTCCGACTCGGTAACCAATACCGTTGAGCGGAGGGCGGGACAGGTAAGAGCCAGAGAGACACGCCCAGGCACTTCCTGAGAGTTGAGTCGAGCGGTTAGCGCTCTAGCCTCTAAGCACAAAGGGCTATTTAGCCACTCGTCGGCTCTAGCGCGCAGCGGTTGCGCGCAGGGGGGGTGCCTAAGTACGCGCCGAAGACAAGCCTAAGACCAGCCCGTCTGCGCCCGTCCGCGACCGGACGAGGCCAGAGGCCGTGGGGGTAACTATGCACAATCTGCACAATCCTCTTTCCTCCAGGATAACCTACTCAGCACAGGTACTTCGAAACTTACATGTGAGACAAACACAAGATTGTGGTAAAGATGATAGCAACCCAGTGGAGGGTCCATTTTCCTGCATCCACTGCAGAGCCCAGTTCACCACACAATTCCAGGTAACCTCCACTAAGAGAATTGAAACAGCCTATACTCCCTGCCCTAAAGTCAAGGTAAATGATACTTACACCCCTAATCTCACTGGAAGGAAAAATATCCTCTGCAATATAAGGTCACTACCCAAACACACATCTGAGGTATGGGACCTTATTTCCACCAACGAGCCAGATCTGTGTTTTATTACCGAAACTTGGCTCAAACCCCACTCGACCCCCTCGATCACATTAGCAATTCCAATCGGCTATTAAATAATTAGGCTAGACCGCCCCACGAAAATAGGAGGAGGGATTGCGATCATTCATAAACAAGAAATTAACTGTACCATAGTAGCAGAATTAAGTACTCCAGATATTGAATTACTTATCTTCAAATCTGTCCTCTCCCCCAAACAAACCAGAATGGGTGCCCTAGTGTACCGCCCACCAGGACCCAGCACGAACTTCTCAAATATGCTACTTGAGAATCTTGCACCTTATGTTTATAATGACAGAGATTTCTTATTGGTAGGAGATTTTAATATACACAGTGAACAGAAAGACTGTAAGAAAGCACAATCTATTCTAAATGACCTCTCCCTGCTGGGGCTAACACAACGTAATGTGGGCCCAACACACCTGGCAGGGCATACCCTAGATTTAATACTAGCCAATTTTCCCACAGTCACCTGTCTATCTCCCATCCAAGTCAGCTGGATTGATCATTTTATTATTGAGTTTTATACCCCTCACTTGAAATCTATCTCCCACGGGCCGATCTCCCTTCCCAGTGAACGACGTCAATGGCACAAAGTCAATGAAACTACATTTTCAGATAAATTCATTGAAACTGCCATTACTACTTCAGAAAATATCGAAAGCGCCCTCGAAAAATTCGCAAGAGCAACTAAGACTGTCATAGACACTATAGCCCCCCTTAAACAATTTAGACCCCGGCCAGCTAATAAACAAGAAATATGGTTTTCTGACAACCTTAGGACACTAAAACAAACAGCTAGGAAGCTAGAGAAGAAATGGAGAATTTCCCACCTAGCCTCTGACAAGAGCCTCTACTGGGACTCATTAACCATCTATCATAAAGCTATCCATACTGCGCGGAAAACCCACATAGCATCCCTTATCACGGCCGCAGACAACTCCCCCAGGGTCCTATACCAAGTACTACAATCCTTTGTCAGACCGACAGCATGTGAAAGCTCCGACATTTCATCACAAATACTCTGTGATGGAATATCCCAATTTTTCTCTAACAAAATAGATACTATCTACGAGAAAATAGTAAATTCTAATAATATCATGACTAGCGATGCAGGTCTCGCTTTCCACGAAACAGAACACAATCAAAACTCTCATACCCTGGATAATTTTCCCCCTATTACCTCAAAGGAGTTGTCAGCACTCACTATACAGATTAAAAGTGGCAGCCCTGATGATATCATTCCAGCCAGACTTATGCCCACCTTGCTGGAAGCCTTATGTCCTACGTTTGAAAAACTTGTCAATCTGTCACTTAGTACAGGCTCTGTCCCCAGACAATGGAAGCATGCACTAGTTAGGCCTATTAGGAAAAACACTGCTATACCTTGGACCGAACTAGCAAACCTTAGGCCCATCTCCCTGCTACCGTTTCTGGGAAAACTCACAGAGAAATATGTAAACCGACACCTATCCAGCTACATTGAAATAGCTGGCGGCCTAGACTATGCCCAATCTGGCTTTAGGCCGAAACATAGTACAGAGTCCACCCTCCTGTCTGTTACCGATGACTTGCATATGTTCCAGGACAAAGGCTACTCTGTGATTCTAGTGTTACTAGATTTGTTGGCAGCGTTCGACACCGTGTCACACAACATCCTTATTGACCGGTTGTCGAACGTAGGAGTCAAGAACAAAGCCCTTGCCTGGCTAAGGAGTTTCCTATCCGATCGCACCCAGACTGTCACCATGGGTGCATATCGATCAGTGGAGGTAGAGATTTCAAAAGGGGTGCCACAGGGCTCCTGTTTGAGCCCAACACTTTTTAACATCTACGTGGCACCCCTGGCAAGAGTGATGCGCAAATTTGGTTTCATCCTATGCGTATGACACGCAGCTCCTCTTCCCCTTTAAAACTCTCACCGCTGAATTAAGGAACTCCTTTTCTGCAGGCATGAAGGCCGTTGCACAGTGGATGTCTACCAACTATCTACAGTGCAACGTCAGCAAGACTGAAGTTATGCTATTCGGAGAGGCCAAATTATTGTGGACCCCGGACTGGTGGCCATCTGATCTTGGTACGGTCCCAGAACCCAAACAGGTCGTTAAAAACCTAGGGATCCGCCTCGATCAGGAATTGTCGCTTAAACAACATAGCAACTTCATTGCAGGCTCTTGCTTTCACATTATTAGTATGTTGCGCAAAATCTTTCCCTTGCTGCCCGACTCTTTTAGAAAACCTCTAGTGCAGGCCCTTATCTTGAGTCGAATCGACTACTGTAACGGCTTGCTTCTTTCTGCCAACGAGGGAGTGTTGGCTAGACTCCAGGTAGTCCAAAATACGGCGGCTCGCCTAGTCCTAAATGCCCCTCCAAGAACAGCATCTAAACCACTCTTAAGCAAACTACACTGGCTTTCCATTCGACAAAGAGCAAAGTTTAAAATATGCTGTATTATTCATAAAAGCATAAATGGACAAGGCCCTACCTACCTGGAACAGAAATTCACACCCTACATCCCCTCCAGATCACTTAGATCTAGCACTAACCATTTACTGGTAGTACCTCGTGCCAAAAAAGCCAGACACGGAGGTAAAGCACTATCTGTAGTAGGACCCACACTGTGGAATGGACTCCCTCTGACTCTCAGATCATGCACTGAACATCTGAAATTCAGAAAACACCTTAAAACTCTGTTGTTTAAAAATGAGATCTAGCCTCAGTATCACTCATCTCCTTTGTGTATGTAAACCGGCCCAAAGCGCAGAGATACTCCAGTTGGAGTCGATTCCAGCGATATACAAACTCGTAAATAAATAAATAAACAAATGTACTTTCGGGCCTCAGAAAGATGGAACTTTTGAGTCGCCTTGAAGTGAATGAAAGCACAAACACAAAGCGAACACCTTGTGAAAGGAATGCTAGTCTCCTAGGTGAACTATCAGGGGTGAGATGTACCTTTTTAGGTTGAGACCGGTCTCTGTCCTGACACCGGGTTTCACCAAAGCACGCTTCCAAGAGACCACCACCGTGTCTATCGGACAAGCATTTCCCAACAAGAGGACACAATACGCAGAATGCATTGAACTGGAATGATAATATTAATTTCAAGGCGACATGCAGTCAACACCTGCATAACGGGCATCCCCTGTTTAAAAGTGGTTGCATCCAATTAGTGGCAATTATTGTGAGCAAAGGAAGGTATAGGTAATTTAAGCCAATCTCATGGGTTTCAATTGTTAAAGCTGCAGTAAAAGCACACAGTATAATGGAATGGAATAGCACACAGGCACTGCGTTTACTTGTCTCTCTGACTACAACACGTTTGCTCATGTGCAAAAAATAAGTAAATGAAGGGCTTAGAAATCAAAGCTGCGCAAAAACAGAGTACCTTCTCCTGATTGTACCTTATGAGCGGTGTGCCTTACCCCTTTGGGGTGACCACCGACATGCAAAAAAGACTGTGCAATATTGTCTAGGTTACCAAATTTACAATGTAGAATATCAAAAACCTTCTGTGCAATGGGAAACCATATATAAATCAAAGACTTATTTCTATTAAAATATTTGTACGTTTATTAATAAAATTTTGTTTAAAAGATCATAGTATCGCAATACTGTTACATGAAAAAACACTGTAAAATATACATTCAATTGGTACAAAGCATATTCATAACACATTCATTAAGACAATTCTAAGTTTAAAAACTACTTTTGTAGCTATTTTTACAAAAGGCATATTAATACATGGTAGTGAAATAATATCTAAGTAGGAACAAAACTGTCGACGCGGCGTTTCGGTGCCACTTTTATTCTTGCACCTTCTTCAGGACTCGTTCCCTGTTTGGTCACATCTATAAAAACATATATCATAAAGCATTGCATTAGGTCCCATCTTATAGCATCGATTTCACTTTCTTAGTACATAACTGATTTCATCCTAGTATTTGGTAACCTTTACATTGATTCGTGCACACCTTTGCTAACGACATTATTAAATGTCCTTCACTGTCTGTTATCATTGTCTATAGGCAGGTTGGCTAATGGGCATGACAATGGTAGTGAAGTGTATTTTCATTACTCCATCGTTAATGACTGACTCAGGTTTCTTTACTTTCCCGGACAGTCCTGTTCCACACCCCTTTCTCGGATTTTTTCAATATACCTGCTTCTTTATTTCTCACGGGTCCATTTATTGTGACCTTGGGGCTAGAGTTAACTTTTCTTTTAATTAACTGGATCTATCCACCCCTCTACCATTTCCTCAACTTACCCAGGTCATATTCCCTGGAGCTTTTTCTCTAGTCATATGAGTCCGTTTAGCATCTGCTCAAATTTTCCATACCCTTTGTTACTATGGAATTTCTATTTTTGGGACGAGATAAAAAAGAGCATATTTTAATTTTTGTTTAGATTTTTCTGTTCAATTCAAAAATGGGTTTTTATTACTCCCTTTGTTTAATTACCTTATCATTCGATATTCCTGGTCTTTCCTCAGAATGTATGGAATTTGACCACTTCAGTACTATAAAGCAAAACAACATGCATTTTTCTATTTTATGTTCAGTTGAGCAACTATTTCAGCATTGATTTACTAATGGGCCTAGAGATTTCTTACCGGTCCTATTTCCATTTATCTCTTGGTCATAAGGAGGACGCCTCTGGAAACTCCCTTTTGATCTTTCTACTTCAATCTCCGTCTAGGGATGGAATCATTTAATTAGCGTCACTTTCCTTACACTAAACTCACTCTGGTGTATTCCATTATTGTTTTACTTCTTACCTTACTGTGTGACAAGAGTTACTTTTAATTTACTTCACTCTTCTGTGTATCAATCCACTCTGGAGTTGGCAATCTTTATGTTATAGCCTTTTGACTTGGCTTGTATCTCTATAGAGAAAAGACAAATGATTTTAAGCTCTATCAGAGACCTCTGTCCTTAGCTTTTTCTTGCCTACTACACACTTTTCCCTTCCCTACTTACTTGATGGTGGGAGCTGAACTGCGTGGCGTCCTCCTTGCCTTCCGAGTCTTCTTGATCTAAACAGACTGGCTCCTCTCTGGTTTTTATACCTTCAGTAATTGGCTGATTAGTGTCACCTGGCCATTGTTGGTATGTGCATTTGTCTGTTATCCTCGCTGCGGACGCCATCTTGTAGTGGGTTCGAGTTCTTGATTATCTATGGGGGCTTGTACTAAATCTGTTTATATTGGAGCTTACTCTAGCCATCTCCGCCTTCTAAGTAATATGACCTATGTTTTCTGTTTTAATGGGCCATTTCGGGATTCCGCCGAGATTTATGGCGAAATTCAGAAAATCTTATAATTATTCGTTTTGCCACCCCATTCGTCACTATATATTTATCTGGTTTAATGGTCTAATGATTATTCTAATTAGAAATCAAAGCCACACACCCACAAATAAAAGATGATCACATGCAGTCTGAAATGGGAAGTCGGTTGAGCCGTGGTTTTATCTTTCAACTTTCACTGGAGTTTTATCTTAAAAGGGAATAGCTTTTGGACAAAGTAAACTTCTCCTCAATTGGGTCGAATTAGCAAAGTCCTTCCTTAAAGAAGCCCTTGTTTAGCAAAACTTTGTAAAAATCCCATAGCTACTGCTGGATGTCTACCACAATAAAGAACAAAATGTCACCAGCATGTGTGCGCGTTCGTTCCAGAATGGGAAAGTGAAAATCCAAGAACCACAGCCTGCACGAGGGGGGAGAGAGACTGCGTGGGGCATGGGCGGCTGTGTGGACGAAGGCTTTCCTGTGGTGCACGACGTTTACCTTGCGGGAGCCAGCGCGATAATTGCTAACATATGGCGTTGCTGCCCGCTCCTGAAAGGGATTCGCCAAACGTGCACGAGGGCTCATGGGAACAGCGCAAAACATGCACGAGTTCCCTATAAAGCCTGGAGCGATTCCAAAAGGTCTCCAAAGCAGCACTTACGGGCTGCTAGGCGAGACCTAAAAAAGGGATCCCACCCACCACTTTGCTAGTGATACAGACAAAATTGGGATGCATTACCCTAGTGCAACTGAACCTGCTGCACTAATGGTAGTGAATGCCATTAAAAAAAATCTCCACCTTCTTAAAGGAAAACATTAGCCCACACGTGGCACCCTTTCCTCTGGGTCCTCTCCTTCAGGCTATCCATCGACAGAGAACTAAAGAAGAAACAGGTCTTCTAACCAGGATACCTGCAATCTGAAAGAAATATAAATGTTTGTCTTTTGTTAATCATCAAATGTAAAGGCAGTTTGGAACAGAGTACAGGGGTTAATTTATGAAGGCACTATTCTTTTTGAGAGTTGATAGGGTAAGTTCTGGAAAGCTTCCTTTTAAGGGATTTTTAAAAACGTTTTCATTAGGTACAATGTAATTACCTATTTCTAAAAGGTATTGTGTTATCTTAAATGCTAAATCATTATGTGGCAGTCCATCTTATACCCAAGGACCACTGTCAGTATGCAATTTGACTGCTGCAGCATTTTCCACATAATTATGGCTTTGCTGCATTTGCCACATAATCCACCATCTGCTGCATATTCCACAGATTCTAACAAACAAAAATGTGTTTCTAGCTCAAACGGATCAAAAGTGACTAAAAAGGCAGCAACACATGTTGCCATGCAGTGGAAGGCCCATCGCAAAGGTTGACGCTCCCTTTTCTTTTGCTTATTGCTGAATTTGGGTATTTGGCACATTTTCCCACACAGTGTTAGCTTGTGCAAAATTGATAAAGTGATGAAGCAACAGTATCACAAAAGGTTCTGCATTAAGCCACATAAGTTGGCTTTTTTTGCCGCATAATTTAGTCTACCCTGCCACATAATTTTGTCCTTCCCATCACATAAATCCAGCAGCCTTGCTTATACAGTGTATAATGCTTTTTTTAAATAATAACTTGTATTTTCACAGTGCTTTGTGTTACAAGCTGAGACTTCATAGCATTATATATACACAAGTCAGAATTCTGCACTGTGCCAAACAGGATTCATGGTTTGATGGCATAAAAGAAAGTATTCCCAAGGATTAGTTTAATTTGCATTTATTTTTGTTCACGGTATGTACATTATTTTATATGCAGCTGACTAAATGTGAAAAAACAACAAAATACTTATAGAAAATGTTGGTGTTTTCTTTGTAGCCACATCTTTGACCCCGTCACCATGGTGCCAAGAATAACATTTGCCATACTTTTATACGCCCTTCACTTGCAGGTTGTAAATGAAGACAGCCTGGAAATGCGATAAATGTAAAAGTCGCACTTCTAGGCCATCTTCATTTACTAAGTATTTAAAAAGGCATTCTGTGAAGTCAAACAGAATGTTAGGTTACACATAAAGGTAACCAATAGAAACAAGCATTGGCAAAGCCAAAAGGTTCCGCCTATGCAAATTCTATTGGATTTGTCAATGTTTTTACATACTGCAGAGCTGTTGAGCTTGCAATATACCACTATGACACGAACAATGTTTGCCACGTCATAGCGTTTTTAAAAAAAATTGCAAGCCATTTTGCACAGTAGCTCAACTGAGGTGCGACATGTAAAAAAACATTGAGAAAGCCAATATATTTTAGGTGTAGGCAAATTCTATTGGCTCTGTGAATGCTTTAAGCATGGCTTAAAGTAAAAAAGAAAAGCGCTATGACACGGCCAGCATTTACTGCGTCATATCACGTATTTTTCCTTTTGATCCATGCTGCATAATATTAAAAGTAGATGCAACTGGGGCAGTGAGTTAGACTCCTGCTACTGCAATTTGAGCATAACTTGTTTGACATCTCTAGTGTGCCAACTCAGCCATTCATCCTTCTAAGATCAACAAACTGAGAAACCTGCTATTTAGAACTCACATAAACTGCTATAACAGTGGAACCAAGCATCACAGAAATCAGTTATTAATTTTGGAAAGTCAACCAGGCCCCGGCCAAGATGGCTGCGTAACTCACTACCTCCACAGCCGTCGCCGTCCTGCCCCTGCAAATCCGCCTTTTATCCTCCGACTCCAAACTCGGAGCACACCGGGGTGTTCCCGATCGCCCACTGTACCCTTGGAGGTGATTTGAGAGCTGAGGTTGGCGAATCGATGACAGCAGAAACATTAGTGGCCTACCCACAGGAAGACTGCTGGCCTAGCGCACCGTCCGGTCGGCGAACGTGACTGGGGCTTGGTGATGATGGAACAGCTTGGAGTGCTTGGCTGTCCTATACTCCATTTGCAGTGAGAGTATGGTGAGACAGTGGGTAGCTGGCTGGATGAGTGGAGGCTAGCCCAGGTGGCATCGATCATAAAAGACCAGCCGAAGAGGCCGCATCGAGGTGAGGGCAATCAGACTGCCCTGGGTGGGCCTTGGCCTCTGGAGAGCGTGGGAGAGACCCAGGGTGCCCCCGACGTCGAGAGGACCGTCCCGGTCAGGAGGTGAGGCCAACTGTGGAAACAGCCAAGCCTGGCGACTCATGGCCCACCCAGCGGCAACGTCTAACATTGGCCTGGGCCGGCAGTGAGATCCTGGACAATGTAGAGGCTCCACAGGTGGGGACACAGGACCGGAGGTGAGGGAACTGCTGCCCGAGATTCAACGCGCGGCAGTGGCAGAGTTGTGTCCCACAACTGCTGATTTACCCACTTGGGCCTGGTGCAGCACCATAGTGGGCCAGCCATAGAAGGGTCTGGCGGCCGTCCCGCGCCCAGGAGCAGGTGAATGACTGCATGTCTGCCGGGGAGTGAGGCGCGAGCCGACTGGCCTGTGGACCCCGAAGAGACACATGTACCAGGCATGGGGCAGCATGCCGGCCTCTTCTCTCTCCTTTTTTCCTCTCCCCTCTCATGGCTGTGGATGATACAGAAGTAAGCACAGGGCCTAGCCCTGAGATAGGTGGGCCTGCATGAACTGAGATGAGTGGGAGGGGGGGGGGCCGAAGGCCACTACAGATGATGGTGTGACCAAATGAATGAATATACTGAATTAGAGCTCCTTGCTGAATTAGCTCTAATTCATTACTTTGGCAGCGTGATTGAGAGACATCATGTCCTCCTATATGTGCTCATGGTGCACTTGATATTCGGATGAGTTATTTTTGGATGTTATACCTATCACAGTGAACATTCTACTGTCTGTTTGGATTTGTGGATCAGGAATTACATTTATTTATATGAATCTAGGAACTAACATCGTCAATTTGAGTCATCACAGATTTCTTAGTAATCTGCGTACAATCGAGAGTACACTACTGAGTACCATCCAATGTATTATTGCCCTGAGGAAGCCCTTTTCAGGGTGAAACATGTTTGCTGCATTGGCACTGGATTACGCTCTGTGGTTCAAGCAACTATTAAAGAGGTTGACAAACGTCATTGAAGAGTCCGGATAGATTGTTCTGTTTAGCATTTGTGCTTGTTTACATGCATGTTGCCTCTCTGTGCTCTTTTGTTAGCCTTTCAATAGTGAAAAACGAAAGTGATAGTATTTAACCATCAGGACATCTCACATGCACCAGTACATGTCCTACCTTTCACATACACTGCACCCTGCCAAGGGGGGGGGTACCTTGGCCCTACCATAGGGGTGCCTTACATGTAAGAAAAGGGACGGTTAGGGCCTGGCAAGTGGGTGCACTTGCCAAGTCGACATGGCAGTTAACGAACTGCACACAGACACTGCAGTGGCAGGTCTGAGATAACTTTTCAGGGATAATCTTGTGGGTGGCACAATCAGTGCTGCAGCCCACTAGTAGCATTTGATTTACAGGCCCTGGCACACTCAGCACACTTTACTAGGAGCTCACCAGTAAATCAAATATGCCAATCAGGGAGAACCAATTGTAACAACAATTTACACCGGGAGCACTTGCACTTTGATACTGATCAGCCGTGGCAAAGTGCCGAAAGCATCCAGCAAAACGAAATCCAGCACAGCATAAAAAATACAGGAAGTAGAGGCAAAATGTCAGGAGAAACAACGCTTAAGATGCAAAGTCTAACATGGGGTATGTCCCTGAACTTAATTAGCAGTCTGTCCAGGCGCTGAGGGCCACTTTAATCCGTACTCGGTTGCCCTGGCCACCTCCCGGGATGCTAGCTTGAGGTGTAGACACCATTGCCGAATGTATGTAAGTTATGACTACAGAAGTGTGGGCAGTTGAAGTACACACATTAGTACATAGGCACCTGATGGGGCAGGGGTCGGCCACTGGTCAGGACCAGCGATGCTAGCCAACCCCTAGCTATGGTGATTGTTGGTTTTGGGCGACAGGCGCTCTGCAAACTGGGGATGTGGGCACTGCCGGACTGAGAAATTAAACTGACCCTGACAATCAGCTCGACTGGCCCGGGGGTGGGGGAGGGGTATGAGTCGGAAGCACCACTTTGGCTGCCGCTTTTGTTACTGTCGCTGCTGCGAAACTGGGCCCCTGTAAGAAAACCGGCCCCACCCTTCCGGGCCACCAGGAAAATGCCCTGTGCCCACTACAGCTAGTACGAGAAACTCATACAGGGGTTATGCCCAAATCACCCTCTTGTACATGAGCAAGAAAACATCAAAGATGTATATAAAAAAAATAGGAAGTAAAGTGGGATCAATTAAACATTTATTATCATACAAGGTACACTTAATTACCCTGATGTACTCAAATTTATTTATAAATCTTATATATTCATACGTCAAACAAACTTGTATACGTGAAAAAAGGATGGGCGGGTCACAAATGAACACAATTGTATATATACACTTCATTAATTTCAAACAAAAAGCAAAAATACTCTCAATGCATTAAATCACATACATATCTATATTACATGACATAATACATTATATACACAACCTGTACAACATATACAATACATACAAAAATCTAAATATATACAAGAAGAATATACCCTAAATAAAAATAAAAATAAAAATCCACATAAACTATCACGGTGTACACTCCTAATTTAGAAATGTTACACTCTAAGGAAATTCGAACTGCGCCAGAGGTGACAGACCCCTAACTACTTGTTTTTGTAGGCGGTTATAGTCTTTAAACCACTCAACACTTAAGGGATTCCTCATTAAGGTGTCGACGCAGTCGTGGTCGCGTTTCAGCCGGTCATTTCTATAGGCTTCATCCGGACAAGGGTATACTGTCACTTCAAAAGGGAGCGAAGTGGACACTTTTTATATATATATATACACACTCCCACCGCCGGGGTGTATGTTCGAGGGATCCCACAGCTACTCAATCTTAAAGTTTACTGCACATCCGAAAAAACACCTGAAAAAACAACGTCCTTCGGTGCATTCTAAATCACCCGTACGACTCTTCAAATTACTACAGCTAGTGTGGCCTTGGATGTGGGTAGTTTTAGACCTACGGTGCAGGGTAGCAGAGAGGGGGGAGTGTCTACAGGTTTTTTTTTTTCTCAATTCTGATTTCTGCTAATATTTTGTGGGTGCAGATAAATGCTATGACAACACCAGTTCAACTCATGTGCAACACTCAGGTATAGAAGGGTGGAAGAAGGGAACGGGGGAGGAAGGCCAAATTCATTCAGCTAGGACATGGCTGTGCATCTGTTGATAACCTTAACAATCTTTACATGAAATGTCAATGGCCCAGGTGATAAGTTTAAGCGCAGCACGGTCCTTCAATACCTGCGCCGCTAGTCCCCAGATATAGCCCTATTGCAGGAGACCCAACTGAAGAGGAACCGTTGCCTGGCATTGAATAGATCCAGCTATACCCTCATGTCTCATGCTGGGTTCATTTCAGGCTCCAGGGTTGTGGCCATCCTGGTGTAAAACTCAGTCCCCTTCTTGCCGGGACGTGTGTAGCGGGACCCCTCAGGGAGATTTGTAGCATTGACAGGGACATGGGAGGGATGGGCTCTGAACATTTGCTCCATATATATACCACCAAAACACCATGCAATTACTTTTCCAGAGCTCAGTAAGCTACTGATTGATATGCCCACTAGGGTGCTTATTTTTGGGGGGTGATATGAACACTACAATGTCCCCAGACATGGATAGGAGATTGGCATCCTGACAGGATACAGTCCAGGAGCAACTGCTGGGACTTGTGGAGGCGATAGGGCTTACGGATCTATGGCGCACACATAATCCCACAGCCCAGCAGTACTCACACCTGTCAGCGGTGCATGGTAATGGGTCCCACCTAGACTACATTTTCACACAATGCACGAGCACTGGGCAATTCCGTAAGGTGCGTGAAAGAGCAAGGGGCATCTCAGACCACTCCCTGGTAGAGGCACAACTTTTGGGATAGACCTGTGACTATACCCTACTGCCTCGCATCGATCCCTGGCATCTTAGGGGCCAGAGATTCAGGTAAAAATTATGGGTCAGGACGGATCAATACTTCCTGGAGAACATGAGGTCAGTGGACTCGCCCTGCACCCTGTGGGAGGCGTACAAAGCAGTGATTAGGGGCCATGCTTAGGCAGTGATAGGGGGGCTCAAACAGAGGAACACGCCCAGTGCGAGGCCTTGGAAAGAGATGTTGAAGCGCTGGAGTCTAAATTGGAGCGGGAAGTGGACCCGGATCACTCAACGGTCAACAACTGCGGCTCAAGCAGCGAGAGCAGAGAGACTTGGAAGAAAACTCCACTTATATGCATTTCATTGTCTCACAAAGGTGACCGGGGCGGCAAAGCCAATAACTTGATTGCGAGGCTGGAGAGGAGAGATTGAGTCTGGAACTGGTTGCTAGAGTTTAAAACTTCAGGAAAATCTCCATGTACCACTGGGAGCGACATAGCTGAAGCTTTTGCAGAGTATTACGAGATGCTGTACCAAGTAGTTGCGCGAAGATGTTAGATTAGCTACTATTGTAGATATACTGAAGAAAGACAAACCCCCGGACCAAAGAGCCTCGTACAGTCCTATCTCCTTGCTGAACTTTGAAACCAAGGTTCTGGCCAAGGCACTAGTAAATAGACTGCAACCGGATATCTCCTACATAATTCATCCCACCCAGTCAGGCTTTATAACGCATGTACCAATGCAAAAAGAACAATTGATGGACAGAATGTTGGACAATGTCATGCATTCACCCCAGTACAGAGGTCTGGGCGTAAATACCAGGCTGAATCTCCGGTGGCTCTATGGAGTCATGCAAATGACGGTGGCCTGTCCAGCTGAGACAGTGGTGCTTCTCTCGTTGGATGCACATATGGCATTCAACTGCATTGAATGGCCATACTTGTTTGCAGTCCTGATGCAAATGGGCTTTGTGGGTAAATTTTGAGACTAGGTCAGACTTCTCTATCGGGACCCCATGGCGAGAGTCAGGGTCAATGGGTGGTGTCCAAGTCATTCAAGCTGCAAAGTCACTTGTCAGGCTGCCCACTTTCCCCCATGATCTTTGCGCTGGCACTTGAGCCACTCGGACGTGGGTCTACTGCATTGTGAGTATGGGGGGCTGGGAAGAGCGTATTTCTTTATATGTGGACGATGTTTCGCTATATGTGAATAAGCCCCGACAGTCTGGACATCGACTCATGCATATTTTCCAACTATTTGGCAGCTACTCTGGATATCAGATCAATTGGGATAAGTCCCTGGTCTTTCCTCTCAACAGTAAACTCCCCCCCCCCTACATCCGCCTATGTGGGATTAGTGCGGAGAGAAGAGTTTAAATACCTGGGTATTCATATCGAGGTCTCTCTGCAGAAGGTGGAGTTCATCAGAGCACCAAACCTGGCAAAACTAGGCCGGAGTCACTGAAATCAATCCATAGCCTGGCCTCTGGATGAGAAGAGAACTCTTAGAGGGAAGGGCTATAAAAATGCTCCTCTCCAGTGAAATGTCAGGCTATCCACGAGAAGCCAGGTTAATTACCCATCCAAGAGCTCTTGGTCTTGAGAAGGATTGCAAAAGTCTATTTGAGGTTGACCCCCAACCTTGAAGTTGTTGAAGAGAAGTTTCAGAAATGAGACCATCCTTCATTGCTATTCAGTGGCTCTCAACATATGTTTGCTTCTTGAACCCTACACCCTCTAACCAGGTATCATGCCCCACCCCCTCACCCCCATATCACGTCGGTCCCAAAACCCATCAACAAAGTGCTAGCATTCAGCATCCACTCGATTGTCAGTAACCAACTTAATAAACAACAGTTACTAGAACCGCCTCTCTGAAAACCAAGCATATGCCAGAACCCTGCCCTCATCATTTGTGTGTGTGCCCTCTTCTAGCCCCACCCCTTGAGACCCATGCAAACAATGATGCTATCCTAGTTCTCATCCTGCCTGCATATTTCCAGGGAGTCACCCAGTGTGGTGTACCATTGACTACATCGAAATACCAGAAGGCCCTGGAGTCCCCAAGGGCCACTCGTCTGCCAGTCTCCTCTATTGGTTGCTTGAGCTGCTACTACTCTATAGAGAAGATGCTTTTACTGTTCACGCTGTTGTGACTCTCCTGGTAATGTGCAACATTTTCAATGCTACTTAAAGTTTTTCAAAACGAGTCTGCTTTCCTCTACACCCAACAGCTCTAATGCTGAACCCCTGGCAAAAAACTCTGATGGGATTTACTTGTGTTTCCAGGAGTAGCTGGTGCAGTCTTCGTTGCACTAACAACGTCTGGTAATTACGTTTTCTGTGATGTTGGCAGCCTTACTGGTAGTAGTCTGTAAAAAAATGCTGTTGGAAAGGCACTCAAGACCTGGCTCTTTGACTGATTGCGTCCGGATCCCAGCCCCTGGATACCTTCATGGGTGATTAGCTGTGCTCTACAAATCCCGATCGATTGATATATTCATTGATTCACATTAGCATGGTGTTTTGCAAGTGGTCGTGATAGCAATTCGATGTGTGGGTATGGTTTGAGAACATTAAATGCTAAAGGGACATATTAGTTCAGATTCAATTGCTGCCAACGCAGTGATGAGTTTGTACACACTGGAAGATAAAACGCAGGACAAATGGTGGTGAGTGAAGACCGAAGACTTTAATTGTGGGGTTTCTGTACTTTCATCTCTGCTCTCGATGTAGAGCAGCTCCTGTCTTTCCCTAGCCACTTTATCTGCCACTGTAATGCCACCCTCCCTCTGACCCACACTTTGCATCCTCGTCTGCTGTTAGTCAGGTGGACTGAAAAGGCTGGTTGAGGCCAACCTTCTTGAGAAGCTGAATCAGGGTGTGTTTTTGTTTCATATACATTTTTCGCTACGCTGTGTACTTCTCCTATAATCTTATATCATGATTCTGTACCTTGCCTTTCATTTATTTTAATAAAGCCCTTTAAACACAAAAAAAGCTGAATCGGGGAATATGTACAGGATCATTCGAGGGCAGGTTCCAAATCTCTATTAAAACGCAGTGGTAAAAGGAGAGGCACCTAAGGCAAACACACAGCAAAGACTGCCACCGGTGTCCTTGGAGTGGTGGTTTTGAGGACTGGACTCCCTCTTGCCTCCATGCCTGGAGGTTGGAGATCTCTGCTCTGACTAACTCTCGTGCTCACCCACATACCTAGCACTGGTTTTATCACGTGCTCTCTGCTTCTTCCCTTTGATATAAGCAGCACCTGGATCTCTCCAAGAAGCGATTCTTGATCTACAGCCCAGAGCCCATGGTGAACATGGAGAAGGAAGTGGAGGAGACCCCGCCCCTGCTGCATGGTGAGTGGGCCATACTACAGCTGTACTACCCTCTACTGCTACCCCATGGCCTCTCAGTGGCTCGCGGCACTCTGTTCAGGCATCTACAGGTGAGTGTGCAGGCTTCCCTTCATCTCTTCAAAGGACGCAGATGGAGCAGTGAGCGTATTTCCCTTCTAGGGAGAGAAAAGTCTTTGAAAAAGTTACAAAGATGCACAGGGGCATGCAAAAATCAACTGAGCTGTCGGGAGCACTTTGCAGCTAGCAGGCCATGTACAGTAAATAAAAGAAAACAATAATGGGAACAAATGTGGTATAAGCATAGATGAGGAGCACCAGACTCAGTATGGTGGTGGGAGCGGGTTGGGGTAAGGTTATAACCATTTGTGAGCCAAAGGCCCTTAAAAAATATTACAGCCCCCCCCCCTAAAAAAAGACATATTGCGTATGTCAACTAGTTTTTAAAGTAGTTCACCCTCCCCCCCCCCACCACCACCACCCTCAGATATGCCATGTGCTTATACCAATGGGGAAGGTTTGATCTGAGCGTGGAAGTGTGTATTGTGGTCTGAGGTCTTGCCAGACAGCTGACGCTGCCTGTAGACAAGACCTAAAAAAAGTTAGGCACAGGGCCTGATTTACAAAGGTAACTTACACTTTTGAGTAATTTACACTTTTACGTAAATTCACTACTTTTTGCTTATTCACAAAATCCAAGTGTAAGTCACCACTAAAACAGTAGTAAGTCCAGCACCACGCTTGGCCAACCAATGGTGTTGCAACACCCTACCAAAAAAAATAAAAGAGGTAGTGAATTAAAATGAAAACCCATAGGAAATAATGTTAATTGCTTGTCGTTGTTGAATAGTTAAAAATATAAAGAAATATAGCTTAATGTTAAATAATATATACAAATTGCACATATTTATTATTTAATTATAAAATGTTGTGCCCTATTTGAAATTTCTTACATATGCCTTTCTCTAGGTTTTTAACTATACCCTTCTTTTAGGCCATTTTTGTATAATTAGCTTGTATTTACAGCTTCTCTAAATAAGACATTGGTGTTGGCATAGATTGTGGATGTTGACTTCACATCCGAAAAGCCTGACGTACTGCTGTACACTTTCAAGAATTCACAGTTTTAGAAAATATCACGCTGAAACACTTAAAAAGATCCAAACCGCTGCGTGGAGATAATGTCCATCTTTTACCTTCAAAAAGTCTAGTGCTGAGTCGATCCAACTTTTGCCAGTTCGCACACTTCACTCTTTTCAACTGTGTTATCTGTTCCTTTCTACAGTGCGTCAATCAAGTAAAATGATTAATCTGTAATCTTATTTCGATCCTTTCCTTGCGTCTTTTTCTTTACAGATCTGCTCCCACTGTCGGAGAATCCTTGGAGGAACAGTGGTGTCTGCACTGCAGGCAGAAAACAGGCAAGTTCAATGATGGAGTGGGCTTGTAATACGCAGCATCAGGGTCTGCAGTTTTGGGCGTCTCCTCTGCTCCTAGCAAAGCACTGGACAACAAGCAAGGATGCCAGTTTGGGGAGGGGGATTTATATAGGATTGCCATGTCCAAAGTTGCCACAGATATTGCTCGAGTTAAATCTCGCGAGAGGACACGAGCCAGGAATGCCCAGGTCAGTCTGGCCCCTAGGATGTTCATACTATGGTCCGTACTTTGTCCTCCCCACGGAAAGCCTTAATTTGAGGTTTGTACCCATGTGCAAGGACACTGGACGTTGTTGGTGTGTATCTGTATTGGGGGCAGCGGATTCCGACAACTCTCATCTCCAGGGCTATAAGTGGAATGAAAAAGTGGGGGTCTCTCCAAGGGGCGTGTCTGACGTAATTCAGGGCATGGCTTAAAAACACCTAAACTAAAAATCTGTGCTTAGCATAGTGGCCCGCCCCATCCGTATTTTACTGCTTCTGTCATTGTATTCAGAGATATAATGCAACAAGTAACATTACACCTACAACAAGCCAGAAGTATTGACTTTGCCAATAGATGTTAGTTGCATAAGATAAATAAGCAACAACTACGGCTTAGTTGAATAGAATATTAAAAATGCTTCAGTTCTGAAATGATGAGACTGTGAAAGAACTGTAACAAGTCCCTTTAATGATGAATCAAAGTCAGTGAAGGGTGGCACTGCTGTAGAGTTAAGTTTTTTTTTCACCCTGAAGGTGAGGGCAAAAATGGAGAGCTCCATAGGGACCCCTCACAGCACCTGCTTTGTAGAACTGCCGGTGCAGAGCACTGGCAAGACCCGGCCCACTTAAGGCCCTGCTCATATCAACTAAGGTAACTCCAAGAACCGCTCCAGAGTGTTTTGTGACTGGAGAGCTCTTTCAAAGCTAGAGAACAGTACACTGCAGTACAATGGTGTTTAAAGAACTCAATGCTTCATTACCAGCACTGTCAGGCATAAAGAAATCAATTCCAATAGATCCAAAGAATGAAAATGATAACTCTCTAAACGGCAATCTTAATGTCTGTCTTTTAAATGAACGTATACATTCTATTCATAATTATTAATTTAAATTATTTTATGGAAGATAGGTCTACATTTTTACTCAATGAACACACATAATAATTTGGGGAAATCTCTTTCTACAGTATGGCAAGTTAGGCTTTACATGAGCACTCCAATGCATTTGACGACTGATGTCACCGTTTATGATCATAAAGTTAGTGTAGGTTGGATTCTTGCCAAGGCTCACTGCACGTATGTGTCTGCAACATCTGGACCCCAGGCATGGAGTGACTCCCTGCATGATATAAATGAACAATCATATGCTTTATAGGAAAACATATAAATATGGTTATTTCAAGTTAAGCTCCAAACCAACCCCTTTTAGGGCTGATTCTATCTCGCAATCGACTGTAGCCTGTAGCCCAGCACACGTTATAAATAGGAATTATAATAATACGGTTGTTGTTGGGTTCCATCCAATACCTGTCTGCCATGTTCTCATTCAAAACATGCATCAAAACGGTCGCTCACCCTGCCAACTACTTAGCAGTAAATACATAATCTAGGGGCATTTGGGTGCTGCTCAAACGTCGGTGTACAATTATCCAACTAATTAGTTTATAAAATGTATCTTCCCCCGGAAGAAATGTTGCACTATCCCAGCGGGCTCTCACATATAGCGGGGGCACACTCGAGATGGAACCAATCCCTGATGGCCAATTTAAACGTTTGCATTATTTAGATGTAATTTAGACTGTAAGATTCCTGGGACCGAAGGAAAGCTTTAAAGGAAACTTGAAATAAATGTAAACCAACAAATAAAAAAGCAATAGGTGTGGGTGGTTAGTCAGAAACGGTACAGAGGAACAAGACTTTTATTTTTCTTCAAACAAGAATATTGGCCGAAATAGTATAGTCTGTAGTAGTCATTTAGTTGGTCCCTCCATAATATAGATTATACTATTTTCCTCACCTGTATGCATTCAAGATATATTTGCATATATTGCCAAGGTGCATATGTGTGGAGTGGAGTTAAGAATAGTAAACTTATACTAACCCTTCAAGATAGTCTGGTCATCTATATTTTTGCCACAATATTTTGGAATGCCTATATTAAATTTTGGATATTCTGGCATTCAAGCAGCGGAACAGGGTCTGGGCTAACAATTAGGATTAAACAAATGAGCACTCTCTCTACAGCCTTGGCAAGAATGCAGTGGTGGAGGTAAACAGGGGAGAGAACGTGGCATAATGGCCAGAGATGCCGACCTTGGAGCTGAGGAACCAGGTTCGAGTCTGGGCGTCGGCTTAACATCCTGTGATTCTAGGCAAATCACTCAATCTCCCCCTGCCTACCAAAAATGAATGTGTCCATGTGTAATGTCACTGGTGCTCATGTAAAGCGCTCCAATAACTTCCGGTCGAGTTCACACTATATAAAACTGCAAAATAAAAACATGGTGCAGTATTTTTAAAACAGCACTCTGTTTCACATCAGGTAGACTACCCGGCATTTGGAGGGGGAAGCCTGAGGAGTCATTGGACTCCTCTCTGCCCAAAGGATGGCCACAGAGCTGCACAAACTGTAGGCCACTTTATTGATAGTGCCTCTCTGAAGAGCCTTTTGCAATTATGTATCCACTGTGGGCACAGGGAATTCATCATTTGCATGTGGCCATTACAGTATGCAAATGACAGAATACCTGACATGATCTATGGCCTGCATACACTTGTATACACAGAGCAGGCATGGGCACGTACAGAGTGTGGGCACCGCTCAGTGTGAGGGTTGGCAGCAGCAATGCTTGCACCAGATGAAGCACAGAAGTGGATTCAAGACAAACTTCATGTCCCCGAGCTCCACAAGTCTCTCAAGAGATGTGCAATGGTGGAGGCCCACTTGGGTCCATACAGTATAAACTCCTTGTGTTTGAATGCATCCCTTGCTAGGCAAACAAGATACTTAGTTGCTGCAGTCAGAACCTTATTGCCAGGAGATTGGAATTCAAATTCAAATTCAAATTCAAAAAGCTTTATTCGGTACATTTTACATGACCATAAAAGCGTGCTAAAAACATAGGATAACATATATATATTTTACACAGTCTATTAATTTACAAATACAGTCCGTATTTCGATAATTCTAAGAAGGCAATTCAATAAAATCTATTAAAATCACATCAATTCATTACAAAGTGAAAACATCACATGGTGTATAAAGTGCATTCAGCTTTAAATTTCGCAAAAACAAAAGTATTTGGGATCCTCAATTTTCATAATTCTCATAAGTTAAAGCCTCCAGTTGGGAATATGTCTTTCTTTTCTTAATTGCCATTTGAATAAAAGTATAAGCAGCATTCATAATTTTTTCATCCTCCAAGCTACATATAATATTAACCCCTTCGGCGCTCATGACGAGCTGAGCTCGTCATGAGTCGTGCCGCTCGCACGCTGATGAAGAGCTCAGCTCGTCATGTAACGCGGCTTTTTGAAAAAAGCTGCGTAGCGCAAAAATAGCCGCCACACGCATGCGGTTAAAGGCTTGCTTATAGTGATAATATGTATTTGTTTTAAAAAGAGGTTTCAAAGTAAATCTACGAATGTCCCTGTAGAAAACACAAAATAATAAAAAATGCAGCGTGGTTTGCGGCGATTTACCATCGCATGGACAGTTTGGTAATAAATGATACATTTTCCTCTTCGTGGGGACTGCAACCAAATAATGTAGAGTACCAAATCTTAATCTAGTCAGAAAGAACCTTTATTGGGCATTTCTTACTAAGACCAGGTAGGGTTGTGTGCCCATAAAAAAAGGGTGTTCATAATAAGAAATACCACTTTGTTTTTTTATTTGCTCACCCTCCCTTGCTAAGTCCATAGCAGCAACAAATCTTGTTTTCAATTCTTTCTTACTATATTCTATGATCGACATAGGTTCCTTACGCTCTAGAATTATTTTGCAGCTTTTTAGTAGTGTTTGTAAATATTCAAGCCACACCAATTTTGTGCTGTTATCTAGAGCCAAACAGTCAAGTATTATATTCTTTGTGAACCTAGCTTCTTCTTGTGTCCGAAATTCCATGGCATAATGTTAGCCCAGCTGTTTTCATAAAATCGGTGGTGTAAGGGACAGACAATTCTCTATGAGCTATGTAATTAGATGTAGAACTTGGGACTGCTAGCAAACGTTTTAAAAACATATTCTCCTGTATTTGGAGGGTTGCAATATTAGCTCTCATCCATATTGCTGCACCATAACATGCGGTCGAAATAGCTTTAGTTCTGTAGAGGGAGAGAATTTCCCTAATGGGTTTATTTCCTATTTTTTCTGAGAATCTAAAAATGCCCTCTATACTTCGGGTGAATTTTAAATTTGCTATATTAATGTTTGAACCCCATGTGCCATTTTCATTAAACAATAAGCCTAAATAAGTAAAACTCGAAACCCTCTCAATCGCAATGCCATCCACATAATGCTTTTTAATCATTCTTTTGTTTTTGCCACAAGTCATGATGAAGGTTTTAGTTAAATTCATTTTTAAGTTCTTTTCAGTCATAAAAATTGCAAATTTTTCGATCAGATGTTGCAAACCATTTGTCGTCCTTGAAATAAGGACGGCGTTGTCTGCATAAAGGAGCACTGGTGTGGAGCGAGTTCCCACTTTCGGTGCATCAGCCTTGAGATTTTGTAAACAACAATCAACGTTGTTTATATATAGTGAGAATAGAAGAGGTGCTAAAACGCACCCCTGTCTTATCCCACGCGTTACGCTGAAATCGGGTATGCAATCTCCTTTCAAACCGAATCGAACTCTGGATAACAAAAATAATAAATCTGAGATAGGTAAACAACAATATCTTTGGGGGCACCTATCTCTACCAGTGTTCGCCACAGTTTTTCGTGATTGACCAGGTCGAAAGCACTGGTGAGATCAACAAAACAAAGGTGCAGAGAACCCCCTTTAGCTATAGTATATTTTCCCACCAGGAGATCAAAGTTCACGCATTGTTCTATTGTCCCTATCCCTCTCCTGAACCCGTACTGGGCATCTGAAAGAATGTTATTTTCAGAGGCCCAAGATTCTAATCTACCCAATAGGACTCTCCCCATCAGTATTGAAGTAGAGTCAAGGAGGGATATGGGGCGATAACACTTGGGATTTCCTCTATCCCCTTTTTTAAAATATAGGGACTATGATGCTTTCAACCCAAGATGTAGGCAATTTTCAATCGAGGGTTGCATTAAAGAAATTCTGTAGAACAGGTGACCAGAATTCGATATCCTACTTAAAAACATCAATAGGGACCCCGTCAGGGCCAGCGGCTTTGCCACTTGCACTTTTATTAAGTGCTCCTTTTATTTCTTCTATAGTTATCAACGGTATCCCTACAGGTTCTACGGTTAAAAAAGGTGTTTCTTTCTTTTGCGGGATATCTAATCCCTCCAGGGTTAAAAATGCCTCCAAAGTGGGTTATCCAGTCCTCGGTAGGCACTAGGACGTCTATTTTTACTGCTGTGGCGTCACTAAAAAAGGGTAATTTATTGTTTTCCAGAATAAAATTGTATCCCAGGTTGCTGCAGCTTGGACTAGTTTGCCCCAGGCCTCTTCTCGGATCTCTGTTTTCCTGGCTTTCAGAGCTAAGCTGTATTTTATCCTTAAGTCTCTTATTCCAGCTATGTTCCTAGGTTTAATTTTTAAAATATCTTTCAATTCCCTATTCAGCCTTGAACATTCATGATTTAAACCATCTAGGTACTTAGTTGTGAGCTTTAATCTTCTGTTTTATTTTTAGATCATCAGCTATTTCAGTAATGATGTCCGAAAATGCACCAATAATATCTGAATTAGTTGATGTACCATCTAGACAGATATCAATTTAGTGTTGTTTCTTTCATGTCAGATTTTCCAGAAACAGGGAAGGATTTACTCCTGACCATTTTAGGAAACTCAGTTAGTACCTTGAGGCTCAATGTTTTCCTCTGTTGCCTTCCCTCTTTTAGTCCTAGAAATATTTATCTTCAAAGTCAGGACTAAATGGTAGTGGTCACTATGAAGACTTTCACAGGCTAAAAAGGAGCACATTAGTTCCCTATGCTGTTCGGTAATAATAAAGTGGTCAATATTAGAAAAAGATCTAGCACCTACAAATGTATAGGTGGGTGATTGTTCATCTACGTCCTTTGCTTCCAAAATTGCCAAATCATAAGCAGAATTAATGGCTTCTCCATACATGTCGTGGGGAAAATGAGAGATTTGATCTCCATAATCATAATCATTGTCCCCCCACTATGACTCTACATTTATCTGTATTTAAGTCGCCAGCCCATATGAGCATATCACCCCCCATCCCTATCAGGAAATCATCAAGATCCTCTTCTAGGGAGTTAATTACCTTGGATCTTGTTTTATCAAAAATGGTGTTATAGAAATTTATTACAACAACGGACTGTTTTCCCTCGACTTTAAAATAAAGTAGTTGATAAAATTGTGAAACAGTATGTGATTTTATTAAAACGAGGGAAGAGGATAATGAGATTGCGGCTGCGAGGCCGCCTTTTGCGGATTGGTGTCACTACAACGCGGTTTTTTACAACGCATTCCGTTACCTCGGGATTTTTACAACGCAGGATCCATTACATCGGATGCCATTACAACGCATGGCATTACATAGCAGATGCTATTACAACGCATGGCATTACATCGTAAGTATAGGTAAGAATATCTTTTTTTTTTAAATGTAATTAAGTTAATTTAATTAATTTAATTTAATTAATTTAATTAAAATACATTTTAAATAGTAATTAATTTAATTTAATAAATTTAATTCTATTTATTTAATTTAATTTTAATAAAAATTGTAATTAATTTTAATTAATTAATATAATGAAATTAATTTAATTTAAATATTTTTAAACATTATAATTAAAATAAATTAATTAAAATATTTTATTTAATTTAATTAATTTTATTAAAAAATGTAATTAATATAATATAATTAATTTAATTTAATAAATATATTTTAATTAATTTATAAATGGTAAATATAATTTAATTAGCCCTAACACCCCTGTACCCCAAAACCCAAACCCTACCCTGAAACCTAAAAACACCCCTGTACCCCAAAACCCAAACCCTACCCTGAAACCTAAAAACACCCCTGTACCCCAAAACCCAAACCCTACCCTGAAACCTAAAAACACCCCTGTACCCCAAAACCCAAACCCTACCCTGAAACCTAAAAACACCCCTGTATCCCAAAACCCAAACCCAAACCCTACCCTGAAACCTAAAAACACCCCTGTACCCCAAAACCCAAACCCTACCCTGAAACCTAAAAACACCCCTGTACCCCAAAACCCAAACCCTACTCTGAAACCTAAAAAAACACCCCTGTACCCCAAAACCCAAACCCTACCCTGAAACCTAAAAACACCCCTGTACACCTGTACTTATTTTAAAAATTATTTTAATTAATATAATAAATAATAAATTAATAATATTAAAAAACATAAATAAATATATTTAATTATAATTAATATTAATAAAATTTAAAAAAATTAAATACTTACCTATACTTACGATGTAATGCCATGCGTTGTAATAGCATCTGCTATGTAATGCCATGCGTTGTAATGGCATCCGATGTAATGGATCCTGCGTTGTAAAAGTTCCGTTGTAAAAGCCTCCCGTTGTAAAAGTTGCGATGTAACGGTGCATCACCGCCTTTTGCACATCCCATCCTAGATGGTATGGCATGAGTGCATATGGTTTGGTAGCCATTTATAAAAAAGGGTTTAGTGTGCCATTTTTCTTGTAACCTAATTAAGGCATGGTTCTTAAGGTTTTTCAGGAATTCTTCATCATTAAATTTCTCTTTAACCCCTGTCACGTTCCATGACAGTATACTTAAATTGTCTTGCCGGGATTGACATCCACTAACCCCAAGTTTGATGCTCGTTTGCTCCCCTTTCACAAACTAAGGGCCACTGTTCCAGGGGTGACTTCATAGCACAAACATTTTTAGCTGGTGTCCTACTCTCTTTTACATGTTGTAACTTATTTATAATTAAGGTGGGCTTTCTAGTCATCTATGCGTTCCATTTCTTGTCAATCTATATCACTAAGGTGGCTTAGTGGAAAAAATCTATTTGGTGAGGGGGTAATCCCCACAACTTCAGGCATTCTCAAATTATTGTTACCCTCATAATAATCCTAATTTCTTGGATTATATAAATAGTGGAAGAGCTGTAATGTAATCTCCTTGGTATACAGTGAGTTCTACCATGGGGTTACAGAACCAATTTAACAAGTTACCCACCAATTCCCTACTGCGGAAATTAACTACCACGCAATCTCCGTGGCAGTCTTTTCTTGATTTCCCAACCCAGCTTACTCTTCTCAACATTATAATGTTTTGCTGTAGTATGTTAGTATTAAAGTTTAACTTTTTTTGAAATCCAATGCACCACCTGGATTTTTAGTGTGTCATATGATTCTTTTCTGGCCCCCCCCTTGCTTTAGGAACTTTTTCAGAATTATCACATAGGGTGTTGCATGTGGAGGTAAGTGTAAAACATCAACTACATTATTACTTAACACGTCTAACCCATTTATCATTTCATTGTTCTTTACTTTAGTTGTAGTTTTTGGGCCACCTTTGTCCAATCTTATTTGTTGGCCAAGTGAAGAATCATTCTGGGGTGATGGTACTTGGGGTGTAGGTCTTAGTCGCATTTTACTATCTGCGTTATGTGATCCAGTTTGCACCCCAGAACAATCTTTCTGTGTCTCAGCTGATGGGTTTGTCGCGAGTGATTGGAACTCATTACACTGTCATCTTGAATTATCGAAAAGACATATTTGAGACAACACAATGATATAGACTTTAATTTACATATTACAACTGAAATCATTCTGGGGCAGCGTGGCTTGACGCCCAAGGAAGATGGCGTCTGCGACTTGATCTCTGGTGCGACGGAACAAGCTGGTGACCTTTTTCGCGGGTCCCATGACCCATTACCTTACTAAAGAGTGGGTCCAGCATGATGAACCACCCGACTACCTCCTGGTGACCTGCGACGCTTGCTGCAGATGAGGAAACATGGTATTTAGCGCTTTCTCTGCTGCCACAGATATGGCCTCCATTTTGTAATGCAGCAGCTCCAATTTACTGTTTCTACAGCGCTGAGGTGACGCACCTCGGCTTTCCCGCTGTTCTTTCTCTATGAGATGGTGTTGATGTTCAACAGCATGCTTTGAGGTACATGCTTACTCTATTTTGAATATTTTTTTTCTTTTTAGGTCGAGCCTAGAGCAGCGCATGCGCTGCTCGCTCGACTTTAGTAAGGGGTTTTCAGAGTGCTACCAGAGGCCTTTGCTGGCCTCAAGCTTGCGTGCACGTGCGCGAGCACGCGCGCAGCCGCCATGTGGGTAATTCATTTTCGCGCATGTCTTGGCCCATTTCCTTTTTGTGCGCGCAGACAACTCCCAGGCTTGTTTCTCGTTTTTGAGGGCCTGGGCGCTACTTAAGAGTGAGAGTTTTTATTGATATGTATTCATTGAGATGGCTGCCTTCATTTTCAACACTCATTCCTTTGTACCCATCCTCGCCATGCTCTCAACTTCTGTATCCTTTCCCAGCAACATCCATCCTCTTCACTAGTAACACTGCATCCTTTAATTTCTTTTCTCTAAAGACTTATAAGGTCCCAAAGGCGAGACCTATTGGCTATGCCAATGCTTGTTTCTTTTTTCTGGTGCTCCTGAGGTTTCTCACATAGACAAGAGAAGGTCTGAATAGCTAGTTAGAAGCCTAACTTACATGTCCCACGTTTTGGCTTTTTGATTCTGTTGCCAAAACAAACATGCTCTAGACAATCAGCACGATATCTGACCTGAGTCAGAATTTGGGTTTTCACTCCCTGTCATAGCTGATTTTGATCCGAACTCCTTTGCAACAAGTTAAGTTTATTGTGTATTCTTTAATTATAAAACCCCTAGGCTTTACCCATAGTATCCCGAAAACGTTATTATGTTATTCCCTTTCGACAGCAGGCATCACGTGATCGGAACTTCCATCCAATAGTGTAACCTCTCTCTAGTTGCCATGGCTACCAGGCCCGCGTTGAATAGACTACTATTTGACCGAGTGTTATTTTCATTTTCCTGCTTGTCACGAGAAGTTTTTCCACACATACTTTTCTGTGGTCTAACAGCGCGATACTTTTTTGCCACTACGAAGTTTTTGTCCGAAAAACTCACATCACGTGACTCATCCCATTATACAAGAAGCCTTGTGATTGGCTTCGTGCTCATCCATCTGATTCAGTACCCGGAAAGGAACGATTACACCGCGTTGTTCGCAGTAAGTTTTCTCCCCGCCGCTTTTATTATTTTTTGTTTCTTCAGCCTCAGTATTGTTTGCTATTCCCCCGCATCATTCTGTCATGTATTCCTATAGGTTCTGAATCGATCCCCCTATTCCTGACCCTATTCTAGTTAAACAAACCAACAAGTTAACTAGCAGTCAGCCCATGAGGCAGAAAACCCCCATGATGCAGATACCGTTATCTGACGCAGTCACACTACGGCACAGGAACGTGTTATCTGATTAGGTCATAACGCTTGCGATCTAATTAGACAAGCGATATTCCTCCAGCCCCTGATAAGGCATACGGAGTTCTCATAACAAATCAAACCTATGACAACTGGGCAAAACCCTGCGGCCATTGTTTTGATTTCACCGAGAACTTCAGTAAAAGAATGTGCTAACGAGCAAGTCGTATGACATCCTTATTGACGTATCTATGTCCATCCTTACGTCAATCTCGGCACCTTAAAGGTATAAATATTACCGATCTTGCCCTATGCAAACACACGCGTGGTGATGAGACGGAGCAGCCATACTTGCCGAAGCCAAGAGCAGAGCAGACCCCGCTGGCAGCAGCCCCGCCTTCCTGACGCGCTGAGAGACGCGCTGCTTTCTCCTGCCGAGAATCCAGCACCGGCGTTTCTGGGTAGCCCTCGCAGGCAGCCTGGAATATCGAGACCAGAGAAAGAGATACCATTCCTCATTCATCCTAACTTCCAGGTACAGAACTGAATAACCCCTCACAGAGAATTCTTTAGTTATTCACTTGGCAAAAACAAACTTAACTTAAATTGTAACTTTCTATTCCCGCCCACGTATTAGACTTAGGTCAGGTACACGGGGTAGGCGTATCTAGAAACACCAGTTGAGTACGTTTAGTCAAATGTATATGTGTATGTAATATATTTTATTCATTTTAAAACATCTTATGGCTTAGAAACCATATCAATGTTTTTACAGTATTATTTTATACTATTGCTTTTAATGTATGCACTTTACTTAGCTATAAGTATTGCAATAATATCGATCCATTTCTCTTGTATGAGAAAAGAGACTGATCAATAAATAACACCTTTTTATTGAACACGCCCGTCTCTTCCTTTTCTCTACATTCTGATGAGACTAAGAATGCACGTACTGACTGAGTAAAATAAATTGCCTTTTGTTCACACGACTCTCGAGATATACTCTTGATTAGGGGAGAGCAAAGTTGTCATGTTCTATGGTTGTCAGAAACTAAATCCCTTCTTGTCTAATCAGGGGAGTTAATTCTTTCCTGAACATTCGAGAAAGTTTCTAGTGAACTCTGAGCTAAGCTGGCAAACCCAAAACTTTAAGTCTAGTATCGACAGTAGTAGACCTAGTTAACGTCTGGCCTAGGCCTTTACTGCTGTAGGTATTATTCCAATGCGCAGAGCCTATTGGGATGATAGGAACTACACTACATGGCGCCCAACGCGTTTGGAAAGGGCGATAAAACTAACGTAAGACATTTAGAGTAACTCAGTCGTGCTTTCTCACTCAGACCCCTTTTCCCAAATACTCCAAAGACGTCTGGAGTGGGTGAAAGGTTATATCCGCCAGACCTCGCAGGAGGGAACTCCTATGTATGGTTCTTGGTATAGTCAACGTTGAAGGATACACTGTTCCAAAATATTGTGCATCTAATCTTTGTTTCCATAAGAAACCTGATCTGCAAACAAAAGAAATAACCTTCAGGACAGTAAAATGTCAGACAATGAAGAAGAAAGAGAGGCAGTTAGATTAGCAGCTGAACTCGCAGCGGCTGATGCTGCAGCACTAGATGCGGACGGGGATATAATACTCATCCCGGTCATCAAAAGGAGATCTATAACCCTGAAACTTATAGAAAATGGACTGACACCTAGAGGTGGCACAGTCATATTCGTAATTGAGGCACACGAATATCGGCAGACAGAGGTATACTATTCATGGATACATTTTCCAGCAGCAAATGCTGTAACAAAGTACTTCCACTATTACAAAATAGAGGAACCTCCTAATGAGTACACTCCTTTCGAGGAGGTGGAAGTACCACTCAAATTTCAAGAGCATTTGCTCTTATTTGATGGCGCCCTAAAACATAACAATCACATCACCAGGCTCGGTCCTTTAGGTAGACCAGGAGCAACGTGGCCGGTCCTAGCCGGATACACACCACATCCAGACATCGATGGGATGTCTGCACCAAACCTTTTAACACAGCTAAAACAATTAATAAAAATTCATAGACAATTAGTTCAGTATGTGATGCGGACATCAACAATTCAGCCAGCGATTAAACTTCCACAGCTGACCCCTCACCAGGGGAACACAAATAAAATTACACCACAGAACATCCAATCCTGCCTAGGTAAAGTACCGGCTAAACGGGAACAAATACCATTCTGGTTGGCACAGAAAATTACCCAAATAGAGGCGGTGTTTCCTGACACCACCCCGCTAGAAAAACACAGGATTCTGACTATCTGTCTTCCAATGGGAATCGCACCACACATTGAGGACTGTGACACTTGGGGTACAGTCTTTGCTTCCATCTACACAAAAACGCACGGTGTTCCATCCATTTCGGTAATACCAGATGTGCTAAAACAAATTCAAGATGAATATGGTCCTGACCCGCTTTAACTCTTGGTATGAAATTACTAAAAGACTTCAAGCAGGTCTCGGCTATACTATTAGCCAACATAAAAGGAGAAGCAGCAAACGTGGCGATCCGCCAGAGGTTAAAAGAGACAGATATAGCAGACCAACCAGCTGAAATTGCCAGAATCATAGAAAAATCCTATGAGGAACTAGGTAGAGATAGTTTAGGTGGAATACCAGTAAAACCACAACTGACTGAAAGTCCAGAAAAAATATTTTTTAATAATAATTCACCAAAAAAGAACTGGGATGGAAACAAACAATCCAATCCTAAAGAAAAGAAATTCCAGTCTAGAGGAAGGTCTCCTAGGCGAAGAGAGAAATCTCCGAACCAAAGACACAGGTCACCCCAGAGTAACCCCTCTGGGAAAAGATATAACCTTAGAAATAGGGATAATATAAAAAAGCCTGATAGATATCAAGACATTGATACACGTCCCTCTCAATCTTTTCAGACTTCCTCGCAGAAATCGGAAAGAAGAGGACGATCAGAACAAAGAGAAGAGCACACCAAGTCCAAAGACAAGGAACCTGCTCAGCTAAAAAAGAAATTACAATTTCCAAAAAAGAAGGTAGCCAGTATCAAGGTAGTTAACAATGCCGAGAATACTGAGGACACAACTGAAAAACGGAGAGTGGGCTCAGACAATGCTAGACAGTGCAGCAGAAGTAAGCATAGCTCGCAAAGTCCTTATGAATCATCTGGAGACAGTGGACACGAATGAATATCTTCAAGTGGAAACTGCGGACACCAGAGTTAGCAAACCTCACAAGATATACGAGATAACATTACGTATAGAGGGAGATAAGACTAGGAGAATAAGGGGACTATTTTGGGATAACCTATCCGAGGGCTATGACATCCTTCTAGCTGAAAAAGACTGGCCACCAGAGTTGGTTAGGGAGTGCCCTCATGGCGAAGAAATAATCATGCCTGCCTTCTCGAATCATATCCCGATTCATAAAAAATACACACTTGCCAGAAAATGGGCAGTGGCTTTAGCTCCTGCCTTATATAAAAATCATGTAGGATGGGATGAGGACTCTCCTCCTCACAAAATCCAGTTAAAATCACAACCAACTGCACAAAGGCAGTACCCAATTAAGCAAGAAGCTAAAAAACAGGTAAATGAAATACTAGATCAGCTAGAATACCAGGGGGTGATTGAAACTTGCACCTCACAAATGAACAGCCCTTTGTTTCCGGTCTCCAAACCAGACAATTCATATCGTCTAGTTTTGGATTACCGACACCTTAACACATGTTGCAAAAGTTTTGCAGTGCAAAACTCACACAGTGCTGCACTAATGAATAACATAGTGCGCAAAAAATACAAAACAACCTTGGACATCTCTAATGGATTCTTTTGTCAAAACATAGCACCAGAGAGCAGATATTTAACTGCATTCTCAATAAATGGCACTCAAAAACAATTCTGTCGGTTAGCCCAGGGGTACAAGAACAGCCCGGGGGTATTCTCAGCGAGAGTAACAGAATTACTACAACTATATGATGAAGAAGCATTATCTTATGTCGATGACATCTACTTAACAGATGATGACTTGGAGACTCACTTGAAGAGAGTGAACACCATAATACTTGGGTTCGCAGCAGAGGGTTACAAATTCAACTTTAAAAAATCCAGAATTGCCCATCTGACAGTCCTATTCTTAGGATATGAGTTATCAAGTGAAGGCAAAAGCCTGGCTGACAATTTCCTAGAGAAATGTGCCGTACTCCAAGCACCTAAAACACTAAAAAACCTACAGTCGATTCTAGGATTCCTAAATTTCGGAAGAACATACATTGCAAATTACGCAGAAAGGGTCAAACCCCTTTATGATCTGATAAAACCTGATTTTAAAAGATCCAATTGGACTCAAATACACACAGAAATTTTGAGATCCCTACAAACAGACATGCTAATTAAAACAAAATTAGAAACACGTGATAACACACGCAATCTTGTGATTCGAGTCATCCCAGGGAGATGCGGATTCACATACCTGACCTCTAATGAGGGAGAAAAGGTACCAATTGCATACAAATCACACTTGTACACAGAGGCTGAACAGAAATTCAGCAACAAAGAAAAAATTGTTCATGCAGTTCAAACCGCAATAGCTAGAGAAAAAGATCAAGCGGACGGTAGACATATCACAGTCAGAACAGCGGAATCAGCCTTTGAGGCATTAACAACACCGTGTAATTTACCAACAACAACATTGAATCCGGAATGGATACAATGGGTGAATTCGATTACAACGGACAAAGTACACTACTACTTTGATCCAGAACTAAAGGAATTGAAAAATCTAGAATATGAAAAGACATACCCTCTGCCAATCGACATTCTGCCTTTACGACATTACGCCTGTGTAATCTATACAGACGGACATGCTCAACCCCCCGTTTGGGGAGAACAGGCATACAACCCCACATGTGAGTTTACAAAAGAAGTGTGGCGCGAGGTAAACTAAAACATCTATTAACAAAATCACACTCAGTAGAAACTAATTCAGAAAAACAAACTGAAATAATAGCATTGAAAATGGCGCTAGATAATGCGGATCGCGAATTCCCGACACTTATAGTGTCAGATTCATATTACTGCGTCAAATCATATAACAAGGATTTGCAGACATGGATTCAAAACGGTTACAAAGATGACACAGATGCACCAATAAAGCAGAAACTGCTCTGGGAACAAATAGCTCTTTTACAAAAAGAACTACCAAAGACTCACGTGACACACTCACTGAGTCATCAGCGTGATGGCGTTCACGTTGCAGGGAATTCATTGGCTGAGACAGCCACAGCGGCAGCCACTAAATCGGCTCCCGTAGATCGAAAAAAGCGTACATTAAAATACATTGACGGTGAAACAGTGCTGGCAGTGAAAACGTCATCAAAAGGCGACTGCTCAGCGTTACCGATCAACTATCCACTCAATTATACATACATAATCGATGCAAACTCCGTCCCTTTTGCTCGAATCCCTGGAGTGGGGGATAGAGTGATTCCAAACATGGACAGGAGAAACTTGTTAATCGCAGACGCACATATGGGCGAGGGTCTCAGACACCTCAAACTAAAAGATTCTCTGGAAGAATTACAATCACGGTACTGGTGGCCAGGCATGAGTCTGCGTCACACCATGTTTGTAAAAAACTGCCCAAACTGCAACAGAGATCGCAGTGGGGAGAGAAACAGTTTAATACCTCGTCGGTTTACTCCAGGAAAAATCAGGAGTAAAAAGGAAGGGTTGCGATTAACTTATACAGGCTAGTTCCACTTATAATGTAGATCACCAGCACTCGGCTGACGTCCGGACTGTTATACAAAGATTTGCGAGTCTAAATGGCATATACGCTAAGAGCATGCTATGTTTGACCATTGTCTCCACTCTAGCCCTCAAGCATGGGGGGAAACATGGCCAAATGTGCATAGCCCAGCGGGAATCTTCTCACTTCCTTCCTGAGGGTACGGGATGGTGTAAAGAAAAAACCAAGGCATAAAGCAATCTATAACGGAAAGGATATTAGGTACGGGAGCTGGGTGGGTCAAACATCTAATAAGTGTCCAACGTAGTCTCAATAACTTGCCAAGAAATTCTCTGAAGGGATTCAGTCCGTACGAATTATTATTCGGAACTAGGATGATTATCTCTGACCTTGACAGTCAGACTTCAGTGGTGAAAGAAAAAAGCTTTGATATCAAAGACCGTTTGGCTATTTTGCAGGACTTAAACAAAACAAGAAAAGACCTGAGCAACATAAAGTTGAAACAACAGCCAACAACCACTGAAGAACCACCACCTGTCCCAGCAAGACCTGTCTGGATTCCTAAAGTCGGGGATCTAGTCAGGGAGAAGATCGCGGTTAAGAAGGAATTTGGGCCTTCTTACAGAAAAGCAGTTCCTGTCTTGTCTGTCAACGGGACAAGATCAGTTGTACTACCGCCACTTGCTGGTAAAAAGGAGAACCGAGTTGTATCCATCGACCTGGTAAAACCACAACATGTGGCCGATAACAAACAGTAGGCCAAGTGGACTCCCAATAAGTAGCAGAACACCAAGATTTGCTACCAGTACAGAGGTTCTTACGAAGAGGCTCATCACATTCGAAACGCCTACAGAAGAACAACAAGGACTATGCAGCAATGCAATAGAACTCAGACCTCTGAAAACCCAAATAAAAACATTTAGCAGAGACACACCAATCTATCATGAAGTACCAAGTGAAAATGCAACCAATGAACCAATTGGAACAATTGACAGAACTGCTTCCGGCTACTTCATAAACTTCGATGATTCCTCTGAAGGCTTCACTGAATCAAAAACACAGCCATCATCAAAAACCTTTAAAGATAAAGCTAAAGAACTTTTGAAACAACTGAAAGAAACATATCTGATTTCTCCATGGATTGAATTTTGGGTGGGTTTTGGTGCATTTATCCTCATACTTTGGCTCATCATGGTACTTACTTTGGGACGCTTCATTGAGGGAAAATATGCTAAAATGGACACAGCAAGTCAGAAAATCAACTTGATCCTCAAACCACACACATCTTCACACGTCGAGAAAAGAGAACTTTCTTCAGCTAACTTCACAGCCAATCCGATACCTGGTGGGGTAGCCTGGGACAACACTGACTATGAAATTTATGGTCCGGTCGAGATCCTGAAATATCCACACCAAATTAAGATCTCCTTGAGTGACCTTGTAAAACCAAACTCATTTGCTGATGATTGGGACTTCGAAAGCATTAATAATATGATGTCTGATTTAGTAATGTCTGCTAAATTTACCAAACATGATTATTTGCAGGGTTCTACCAATTATGATAGTATGTACTGTTATAACCACTATGGTAACCATTTTTTACATAGATCTGCACAACCTAGAAATGTTTTAAATTATAATCAATGGGAACATTGTGCAACCCCTCCAAAAGGGAGCTCAAGAACCGTTTACGACAAATATTCATACTTTTCAGGTTTTAACACAAGTAATGCTGAAGCATTTTATTTTAAATTGTCAAATAAGACAGGGACCAAGACCATGATAACCAACACAAAATTGTTATATTCAGACTCATTCTTTGAAAAAATGAATACCTTTGGATTTGATTATTGGGACAAAAATGTTGAATTGAAAAGTGTTTGGGGTACAAAAGAATGGCAAGTACAGGGTATAGAAGCTTTGTTTAGAGCCTGCATGATCCCAGAACAAATGATATTTTTAAATGACACTGTTCAACAGACCACCTGTCTTGGCTTAGCCAAAATCAAAGATTTAAATAAACCGTCTATTCCAAAGCCAACAATGTTTAGCAATAACTCTGATACAGATGAAGAGATAGACGTAAACCATATATTAAACCAAAACAGAACACATCCTGATTGGAAACAGTGGTTGATCTGGCCCACAGATACTAATAACTGTCAAGACAGATTCCTGAACAAAACGCAGGGGTTCAAAATGACCAGGCCAGACCCTAGATATCCCCAAAGACATCACCCAGGGATAATAACCACCTACAGTGTGGGCAAATTATGCCTTCAATGGCTACAAACTTCCACACTGGCAGAAATTAAGCAACACCTAACTTTACTTACTGATGGTGCTGACTTGCGTGATTTCACCATGGGACCACGCAAACAGCGTCAAAAGCGTTTCATAGCAGCCTCTGTATATGCAGCATACAATGAGGCCTGGAAGGTTACTCAAATTGAAACAGCAGAGAGAATACGGGAAATTGACCGTATTAATTTGGAAAAATCACTTTCTGTAGTGGACAATGGGTTAATGACTCTGTCCTCCAGAATTTTTTCTTTGGACAGCATTGTGTCTTCAGCAATCGATATATTATCGCAAGACTTACTGTTATTACAACACGGTCAGTCACAATTGCGTTCTATTGTACAGCTGGGCTGGACGTTACAAAATCTGCGTTCAGGCTATGTGCCTTGGCGTCTAATCAACACAACGTCATTATTCCAAATCTTTAACCTTACTGATAGACAAATCAGTATGGCACAAAAGGGTGCTGATTATACAATCTTGAGCATTGAAAAACTAGAAAGATTACCAGTGACAATGTCAGAACGACCTGTCAGTGAATGGATAATACATGGGATAATAAATATTCCAATCTCAACCTTCAGGTTTCAATACTGCCAAAAATATATACAGGCTGGCATGTACGAGAAATTGGGAAAGGGGTACCTTAAAACAACATGGAACCTGCCCTATTCACATGCATGTGTCAGTAATAAAGGACAGAAAGTGTTTCTTAGTGGCAACAATTGTGCGATGTCACTAAGTGGCACACTTCTGTGTAACGGAATTAGTTTGCATGGAGCCTGTGAAGGGAATTCATACAACCTTTCATGTCACCAGCAAGGCGCACCTGCAACAGAAATAGAACCATTCTTTCAAAGACTCTATAATGGGAGTTACATTCTTATTGTAGACCGCAGATGTTGTAGTCTTATGCCCGGGACTCCTTATCTAGTAACTACTACTGCGAAGGTCAAGTGCTGTGGACGCTCATTGTTCCCCAGCTCCTTCCCAGACAGGGAGGCAAGGGCATGGCCCGATTTGAAAATTACTTCTATTCGAATAGATACTTTAAGCAGAATGAAAACAGTGCTTCTTCAGACGCCTACCAGGCTCTCGTCATCAAAAGAAACGTATGATCTACAAGTCGCAAGGACGACTGCAGAGATACATACATTATTATCAACTAATTCCCCCGTACATTTCGCGGAAATCCTGAATGAAATCTTAAATATTTCTGATACCAATGGGGTCTCAAAGGTATTTATGACAGTATTTTCGATGGCATTAACACCATTCAAAGCCATACTGGGTATTTTTCCAGATTTCGTCCATTCGATTTTTGGCGGACTTCCCCTGATCTTGGGACTAATTGCAGGAATCCTATTCTTAGTCCTTATTTTTCGTTATGGCAACCCATGTCACAGACAAAACTCTTGCGACAAGGGAAGAAACAATCCTAGCCATTGGATACCGGGACCGGATATCAAAAATCCTGGGACTCTCCCGGCTTAGAGACCTGAACATGACTTGGTTTCTATCATTTCGACCAATGTGGCAAAGATGTGTTTTACCTGTATTAAGGTGTCTGCTATGCGGAGAAGAATGCGTGTTAGACACCTGTCTGTCGCTACAATCGGATGCGCCGATGGATGCAGAAACATTGTTGAGCCCGATCAAGGTTCATGCTTTGTGCTGCCCTCAAAGGCTACCAATCCTGATGACGGCATTCGTGGAAGCTTCACCACTACGATTGATGGGTAGTGAAGTTCAAGATGAAAGCAGCATCGAACAGGTACGACCTTCTGTCAGCAATGCGAATCAGAATGTCAATGGAGACAATCATGCACAAGAATGCATGATTACACCTATTTCCCAGTTAGTGGAACTTTCCCAGGAAGCTGTTGACAGTTTTTTCGAAAGCCTAAATGATATGATGTTCTCACCCGAACAGAAATAGAGACTTTTGAGCAAGCTCGCACACGGCGTTCCCTGAATTCGGCCTTCAACTTTAAATAATAAAGTCACATGAACTATTTTTCACTCCAGTTCACGGACAGCAACTCTTTCAGAAGCCCCAATTCAATTTTTCGGTTTTTCGGGACACTTATCTTCTGCTTAAAGTAAGAAACTATTCCTAAAGAACTAAGATTTCTATTTTTATATACTTTATAAACTTTAGCTGCCCGCTGGTATGTTAACAAATATTTTATTCTGTGATGGAATGGTCTCGAAACTTTTTTCTGTATTTAAGAAACCATTTCATGTGTAATTCTCATATACCAAATAAGCAATAATGTATACGAATGCGTGATTACTTTAGCATTATTCCATAGCTTGAGTGCATACAATATATATGTCTGCAAATTTTCCGTATATTTGAAGAATTTCAAAATGCATTTATGTATTTTGGGGTGGTAAGGTATACACACTACTCTATAGTATGTTGTACTATGTTATACTATGCCTAGATTAGTAAATATGTCCATAGTTAGCGTGGAGTGGGTGTCATGTATTCCTATAGGTTCTGAATCGATCCCCCTATTCCTGACCCTATTCTAGTTAAACAAACCAACAAGTTAACTAGCAGTCAGCCCATGAGGCAGAAAACCCCCATGATGCAGATACCGTTATCTGATGCAGTCACACTACGGCACAGGAACGTGCTATCTGATTAGGTCATAACGCTTGCGATCTAATTAGACAAGCGATATTCCTCCAGCCCCTGATAAGGCATACGGAGTTCTCATAACAAATCAAACCTATGACAACCTGGGCAAAACCCTGCGGCCATTGTTTTGATTTCACCGAGAACTTCAGTAAAAGAATGTGCTAACGAGCAAGTCGTATGACATCCTTATTGACGTATCTATGTCCATCCTTACGTCAATCTCGGCACCTTAAAGGTATAAATATTACCGATCTTGCCCTATGCAAACACACGCGTGGTGACGAGACGGAGCAGCCATACTTGCCGAAGCCAAGAGCAGAGCAGACCCCGCTGGCAGCAGCCCCGCCTTCCTGACGCGCTGAGAGACGCGCTGCTTTCTCCTGCCGAGAATCCAGCACCGGCGTTTCTGGGTAGCCCTCGCAGGCAGCCTGGAATATCGAGACCAGAGAAAGAGATACCATTCCTCATTCATCCTAACTTCCAGGTACAGAACTGAATAACCCCTCACAGAGAATTCTTTAGTTATTCACTTGGCAAAAACAAACTTAACTTAAACTGTAACTTTCTATTCCCGCCCACGTATTAGACTTAGGTCAGGTACACGGGGTAGGCGTATCTAGAAACACCAGTTGAGTACGTTTAGTCAAATGTATATGTGTATGTAATATATTTTATTCATTTTAAAACATCTTATGGCTTAGAAACCATATCAATGTTTTTACAGTATTATTTTATACTATTGCTTTTAATGTATGCACTTTACTTAGCTATAAGTATTGCAATAATATCGATCCTTTTCTCTTGTATGAGAAAAGAGACTGATCAATAAATAACACCTTTTTATTGAACACGCCCGTCTCTTCCTTTTCTCTACATTCTGATGAGACTAAGAATGCACGTACTGACTGAGTAAAATAAATTGCCTTTTGTTCACACGACTCTCGAGATATACTCTTGATTAGGGGAGAGCAAAGTTGTCATGTTCTATGGTTGTCAGAAACTAAATCCCTTCTTGTCTAATCAGGGGAGTTAATTCTTTCCTGAACATTCGAGAAAGTGTCTAGTGAACTCTGAGCTAAGCTGGCAAACCCAAAACTTTAAGTCTAGTATCGACAGTAGTAGACCTAGTTAACGTCTGGCCTAGGCCTTTACTGCTGTAGGTATTATTCCAATGCGCAGAGCCTATTGGGATGATAGGAACTACACTACAATTCGGTAACCACATTTTGCCCTCCCTAGTCCCATACCGTGTTTACCATACTTCGCTACATACGTTAGTATTTATACACTAGACGGCACATTTCAGCATCACGCCATCCCGGCTTCCCCGAGCAATCACATATGCACTTGCACTTTTGGCTGGCCCCAGTATCATGTTAAACCTGGTATACAACGTGCACATGCACTTCAATGTTTCGAAAATGTTTTTGTTATTCATGACAACAGTGATTTATGCTCATCGACCTGCAGCGACTCTATTGTTTCTTGATTAATTTTTGTAATCCTTGTAACATGTAAACACTTTTTTCGTTTTTCTGAATGCTAAGGTCCTGTATGTTTCTCATTTTTACAGGCCCCTGATGAAGGGTTAGTTCATTAACCCGCAATGCATTGGGCATATTATAAGTAATCGAATATTCATGATTAGAATGAATCAACTGCAACATCTTGAACATGATGATATGAAATGAACTAATAAAAGAATTGATGAATACATTACACTTAAGAATCATGAATTTATGGAATTGATGAAACACTATAACCAATGAGTGAGTGAAGAAACTCCCTTGTTTCATGTGAAAGGAGCGCATTCTTTGTGGTTTGTTGATCACATATTGTTTATAATAGCTGATTTTGTTTCACCATGGAGTCTAATTCTTTATAAATCTTTTCCCTTTTTAGGTCTCACCTGGGCGTTGCAGCGCGCATGCGTTGCTTGCTCTGCGAGGCTTATTGTAATCGATTTACTTTGAGAAGCTGAGTTTAGGCTCTGCCCCTTATTCTCATTGGTTTGCGTCATTGTTTTGGTGTGTTTTGATTGTAACTGAGGCTTTGTAGTCCCTCCTGGTTACCACCCTGTCCTCTTTTTGCCCCACCCACCCGGACCTGATCTTTTACTGGCAGAGTTTCACGGTGAGCTTTATCTGGTGGGCGAGCACTCTTTTGAAAATAGACACTGATGGGGACAATGGCAGCTGCAGTGCTATGTGCTTTACGTTTATTATTACTTTAATCAGCTTTTATTATTACTTTAATGAGCGTGGCATCCGCTAGGGACCCCGCGCTCACTTTATTTATTTATATTTTTGCAGCATCCACTTCAGGGACACCGCGTTCTGTTGTGTTTTTTTTTACTTTAAAACTGAGCGTGGCGCCGCTTCATGGACACTGCACTCTGTTTCTTTATATATTTTTTAACTTTAATACTGAGCGCAGCGCTGCTTCAAGGACACCGAGCTCAGTGTTAAAATAAAAAAATTAAAAAACAAGCACAGTGTCCTTAAAGCGGCGCTGCACTCAGTTTTAAACTTGCTGTTACTGTAGTGCCGCTGCCTGGTAAGTCGGAGCGCTATAATTAGCACAGAGGAAAGCAGGGCATGGTTGCGCTGCTCTGGCAGCCACAGAGTCACGTGAATGACAAGAGACTCTAATTGCTGCAGGCTTCAGGGCTGGCTTAGCTTCGCTTTGCTCCATTACACATTCAAGTGGAATGATGGTGTCACGGAGACACTACAACAAGATTGGGCTCAATAGTACAAGATGGGCTGCCAGCGCTGGCGCAAGGTAAACGTTCTGTGGCAGTTATCAGATAGCTTTAAAGTTAGAGTGGAGTTAGGAGCCCCCCGCTGCTTACACCGCACCTCTATTATGCCGCCGGACAGTTTTAATCTCTTTTTATGGTCTGTGTATGGTTTCAAATAGCTTCTAGGAGCTGTTTGGGTTCTATGTATGGGCTGCACCACGTGGCAACACAGCAATATAAACAACAGCACTGGTCTGCTGAAAACAGCACATGAATCCATTCCAGGCAGCGCCGATCTTGTTCTGTTGTTTTCCGGCACCGCAGGTAATGAGGAGGTCAATTTACATTGACAATTTCAGGTGGTGAATCTGCAGCTTTCATTTCCCCTTGAGAACGCACATCACCAATAAAGGAACTATAGCCTGGTGTCTTTCCATCCTGCGCAGACCCCTCCCCCTACCTCACAACCCACGCTCACTGTGCGGAGGGGCACTGGGTCGTAGGCTGCAGGATTGTTCAAGGGCACTAGCCAAGCCAGACTCTGCCTTCAGTGTCACGAGTCTTGCTGGCCGCCCGGCCCCCACACCCTCAGCCCTCAGGTACCAGTGGCCACCAGACATCGGTAATATAATAGCTCTTAAATCACATTGAAGGCTATCTCGGTGTAGCAAGTATTTAACAAACACAGCCCAGGACCCCCAGTCCAGCTGAGCCATGCCCGGTCAGTTTATTTATTTATTTATTTTATTTATTTATTTTTAAAGTTTTATATAGCTCTGGCTAGACCCAGAGGTACCAGAGCGCTTTACAAGAGGATCAGCGAGTTACGGGTTACATCAATTAAATAAAAGAATCACGGAGGGAGGGGAGGGAAGGAAACGACGGGAGAACGAGGAAAACAATGTCAGATGACCGGCTGGGTAGGTGATGGCCGAGGGGGTGAAACAAGGGCCAGACTCCTCTATAGCTGCATATGACAGCTCCACCGGGCATCGGCAAGGGTTGCTCGTGCACCGAGGTAAGTAAAACAGTTTTGGTATCAGCCCAAGGGGCATCCTCAAAAGTCCATCGAGTCAGTGAAAGGGGATCTCTACCAATGCAGTCCCAGAGATTGGCACGTGCACACACGAAAGCTCCAGCCAACTGCCCACATCAGTACACCATAGCTCCCAAATAAGAACATGGCAGACTGGACCAAGGCCATCAAAGTGTAAAACAAGAGAGAGCAGCTTAGCGCGGTGGCAGTGCGTGTCACTGTACCAACCAGGTAAGCCATTTACAACGCCATTTACAACGCAAAAAACTCTAACATAAGCAAATGCGAGACCTATTGCATTTCTAATGCTTGTCCTTTTTCGGGTGCTCCTGAAGTTTATTACACAAGAGAAGGTCTGTGTCATTATTAGGAAGCCTAGCTCAAATGTCCTTCGTTTTGGCTTTTTGACTGTGTTGCCAAAAGAAACATGCTCAAAACAATCAGCACGATATCTGACCTCAGTCAGTCCTTTGGTTTTCACTCACTGTCATAGCTGATTTTCTCTCGCCAAGGAGTCTGCATTTCTATAAACTTTGTTTTTATGCAGCTTATGGGGAGATTAAGAAGACTTAACTATTCTACTTCATCTCCGACACACAGATTCATTAAGAACTCCACAGTTTTCTAGAAGCTCGCTGCAATGGAATCCACTTCAGTCTCTCAGCCAAAGATTGGTGCATCTCCATCAACGAAATCAACGGCAGCCATTCCGATGAATCCTGCCAAGGTTAACCCCAAACGTCTCAAAAAAGATCCACCTCCTCCTGCAAAGTCACCACCTCCTGCCTCATTGAGTCTATTACTGGAAGAAATATGCGCCTTAAGGCCCTTTATGGAAGAAACAAATACTAAACTTCAATTTCTTACTGACAGGTGGTCCCAACTGGATGAATGGCTTCACATAGTGGAACAGAGCGTTTCCTCATATAATGCAACTGTAAGCAAAGTTAAAATCCTTCAGTCACAACTAACAAGTCTCTTCCTTGCAGAAGCAAGTTGAAGATTTAGAAAATAGAAATAAAAGGAACAATTTACACATATACGGTTTATCAGAAAACACAGAAGGTGCAGACCCTCTCACCTTCTTCAAAAATGTTCTGCCTAAAGTGTTGAATCTACCTTAGAGGGTACCAATCTGAACATTCAACGCGCCCATAGATTGGACCATCAACATATCAACACTTCTGGTTTCAACCACCCAAGAGGTGTCATTTTGTATTTCCTGGAATATACAGATCTTCTTAAAGTTCTTTCAGCTTCTAAAACATCTACACACATCTCTTGGTTGGGACATACTTTGTTCTTTTCACAAGATTATGCCACGAGTACTGCAGACCGACGCAGAGAATTTCTAAATATGGGATCGGACCTTCGTGCTCTTGAAGCTAAATATGGCCTCTTTCATTCCTGTCTTTTCAAGGTCACATATAGAAATATTACAACCTCCTATGAGGATCCAGTTAAACTGAAAAGTGTTCTCAATTCTTGTAAAATCGAAACTATGGACACTTCTGGTGCTTCGATTTCTCAGTCTGGTTGAATATATATTATCGATATAATGTTGATGTTAACTTTACTGCCCACATTTTCGATTACTTAGTGTTTCTTCTTAGGTCATTTCAGTTTTTTATTTTAATATTGTATTAAGAGTATTATATTACTAGCCAATTACTCGCTCCTATCCGTTTCTTCCTTTAAGCATCCCGGTTTATGTCTTTCTCGTTGTTTCGCACCTTGTCATATCCAATCGTCATTGTGCCCCTTTCTGTGAGATCTGGAATCACCAGTCTTCAATGTGGTTTCACCTCACCATCCTCTTTTTTTTTTTTGTTCCTCATCTCCACCATGGCTTAATCCGTCAAACCCATTGACAGGGGAAATTAGGATATGAGAAGTAAACATGCTGTCTCAGTGCAAGACTGGATAGGGTGTAATCGATGTACGGAGAGAGAGCGAAAATGTTATAGCAAGAAGAGTGTTACATGGCTTCATAATCATTGGAACTGGGGAAAAAAAAAAAAAAAACAGCCCGAATTATTGAGACCAATCGAGTTTCTGCCAAAAAGCTCTTTTGTCAGGCTTTCCAGCCCTGGAGAGATCCATTTTTGATATTTGTAACATGGAGGAACAACAGTCATGTAACGACGGAGGAGAAACCTCTTTCCAACGTTTACATATTTCACGTCGAGCCATCAGCATAGAGTAGAACAAAAGGTTGTTGTTTAGGCTTCGCTTTTTATCCACTACTCCAAAAATTACTAGCCAGAGATATATCGTCACGGTGGAGCCTATTGAAGATGTTAGTTTATTGCCTATTGATTGCCAGTAAGATGTTAAATGTGGACACTCAAAAAACATGTGAGCGTCCGAGGCCGCCACTTGGCCGCAACGGGCACAGGCCACTGGCTCACCTTTTGAAAATTTAGACAATCTCTGAGGGGAATAATATGCCCTATGGAGGGTATACAAATGGTTTCTACGAAGCCAAGCAGGTTTGACAATGTCCCAGAGAACATTACAAGAGGCTAGCCATAGTTAATGCAAGTTTATAGAAGGCAACAGGGAGCCCCACAGCTGGTCAGGAAGATGGAATTCCCCATCAATCTCCTCTAAGATTAGGTTGTAAAAAAAGGCGACCTCCTTCAGTGCAGGCGTCTTGTCAAGTAAAGAGGATTCCAGTTGGCTACTTCCTCCAAGAGGGAATTGAGGGCGGCGAGAAGCCCCTGTTGTTTGTGCCCAACTTGAGATTTGTAAAAATTTTAATCTAGAAAAATTAGGGCCCACCTTACTCACTAGACGTTCCCAGGAGAGCATATCCCCTTCCAAAAACAGGTCACCCCATGTAGAGATTCCAGCGTCTTTTAATGGACTTATCAGTACGTCGTTAGCCCAGCCAGGAGGCGCAGGGAGATCCCATATAGGAGATCTATTGAGTGATAACCTACTTTCGTGGTGACTCTGAGATTATACCAGGTTCTTGCTAGGCCCTGCAGCACCTTCAGTTTGATCTTCTTGAAAAATTTGGGGTATCCAAACTTGAACGGAAACCCCAACTGCCGTAGACCTTCACACTGTAGTAATGTTGTAAACATCAACCCGATGCCTCGATCTAGTGGAGTTTTAAATAGCATTCGGGCATGTGTCATCTGAAAGGCCCAAGCATAGATCTGGAGGTCTGGACCAGCCAAGCCACCCTTCTCCCTACGACGCCTCAATTTCCTCCAAGCTATTCTCGCACTCTTGTTCTTCCAAACAAATGAGGTGATGTCACTCTGCATCTTCGCTATCAATGATGAGTCAAAATAAAGTGGTACATTATTGAGGATAAAATTCAACCTAGGTAAGATAGACATCTTGACTAGGTTTGACCGACCCAGGAGCGTTAGTGGAAGATGTCCCCAAGAACTCATTAATTTCCTACATTCTTTAGCCACCAAGGTGAAATTAGTGGAGGCGATCAAGTTAATATCTTTGACGATTCTTATACCAAGATATCCCACGTTGTCACAGGGTTGCACAGGAAGCCCCGTTACTTCACTGTTCCACACCATAACCTCGGTCTTGGTGGCATTTACTTCATAACCAGAGATGTTACCAAATTGACGTGCTAAGTTTATGATTATCGGAAACGCTGTGCTGATATCTGAAGTTATGATCATGATGTCGTCAGCGTACAGGGATACTTTTTTTTCCCAATCTCTATATCTAAAAGGTATGATGTTATTATCCTCCTGAATTTTTTGAGCAAATGGCTCGATATAGTGATCGAAGAGCAGGGGCGATAGCGGGCAGCCCTGTCGTGTGCCCCTTGTGATGGTAAGTGGTTCCGACAATCCGCCATTGACCAAGACCGAAGCAGTTGGATTATGGTATAGCAGTTCCACCCCTCTGCGGAAAGCCCGACCCACACCGAATTTTTCCAAGGCCCCCGACAGGTACACCCAGTTGACCCTGTCGAAGGCCTTGGTAGTGTCCAAGGTGAGAATAGCTAAGGGTATCGAGGAACTAGTTGCCATGTCGATTGCTCCTATTAGGTCGTATGTCAATTCAAAAAGCTGGCGCCCTTTGACAAAGCCCTTTTGATTGGAATGTAGGACTGAGGGAGCGACCTGCCCCAACCTCTTAGCTAAGAGTGACGCGAAGATCTTGTAGTCGGCGTTGAGTATTGAGATAGGGCGGTATGAGCCACAGTCGGTGGAAGCCTTGCCTGGTTTCAGGATGAGTGTGATCGATGCTTTATTCCACGAAGTGGGCGGTAAATCACCCTCCATCAAAACTTGATTAAATAGCTCGGCAAGAAAAGGAGCAATATCAGCCGCAATGTGTTTGTATATCTCGGCGGGCAGGCCATCTGGCCCCGCCGCCTTTCCGCATTTGCTGTTAAGTATAGCAGTTGATACCTCTTCTACCGTTATAACCTGATCTCAAAAAGCAATTTGTTCTGAAGAAAGTGATGGCAGTGAAATATTTCTAAGCCAATTCTTTACATTTTCAGAAGAGATGTTATTGTCCTCTTGATAGATAGCCTGGAAGTAGTCTTTAAAGGCTGACCTAATTTCTAGGTCAGAGGATACTGTACCGGAGCTGTTAATTATAGACCCAATATTATTGCGGGTCTGATCAGTTCTAGACTTCCAAGCTAATAATTTACCCGCCCCTTCTCCAAATTCAAAATAGGCTGATTTGCTAGCTTCCCACCTTTGCAAGATGCGATGGTTGAGTACAGAAGCTAATTGCCCTTTGAGCTTCGACAACTCCTCCTGTTTAGCCAGCATGACATAGTCGGGGGCTTTATTGAGATTTTCTAACTCCGATTGGGCTGTCAATAGGCTAGCCTCTATCGATGCGACCTCTTGGGTATACTGCTTCTTTCAAAACATACTTTTGTTCTTAATAACCCCTCTCAGAGTACATTTAAAAGCGTCCCATACTATGCTAGAGCTCGCAGAACCGATGTTAATTTTAAAGAATTCTTGCGTTTCTGCTCTAATATACTCCAAGTTGTCCGGAGAAGTAAGGAGAGACCTATCAATAGACCATGACCTGATCGGGGGTTGAGACTGTAGTTCAAGATCTAAAAGTACCGCCGAATGATCCGACAGATGAGATGGTAAGTAAGTTACGCTCTTAACTGAATTAGTCAGAACTCTACTTACTAAAAAGAAGTCAATCTTGGATCTATGACGATATTTGTAGTTTCGAAAGGAAAAACCGTTTTTCTGTCCCGACCTTACTCTCCAAATGTCGATCATTCCATATTGAGACATGGATTTAAGTAAAAAGTCTCTGGATTTAGACAGAGTAAGTTGTCGACTAGAGGTGGTCTTGTCCAACAAGGGGTCGAGCACGATATTAAAATCCCCCACTATTATCATTGGTTCTGGAAAATGCAAGAGCTCAGAGAATAGTGAGGCCAGGGCAGAGGGGTCATCTCGGTTAGGCCCATAGTACCCTACTAACGTCAGGCGTGCACCACCTATCATGATGGTCGCAATTGCCCACCTACCCGCTGAATCAACCTTCTGCTCCAAAAGTCTAGTAGTAGTAGTTTTTTTAAAAAGGATGGTAACCCCTCTGGTATTTACTGTTTGAGAAGTAGTAACAGATAGATTTATCCACCTGTTTTTTTTTTTACCAGATCTAATACTTCAGTTTCAACTAGGTGTGTCTCCTGAAGTATAATGACCTGCGCATCAAGATCACGTATATATTGTAAAATCGTATTTGATCTAGGTTTGGTGCGCAGGCCATTAACATTCCAGGAGAGAATCTTAATGGTACTCATAGTTAATGTATCTGGTGAGGCTAGACCCTACTAACTTACACCCCTTGGTACAACTCGAAGATGCAAAATCTGTCCATTTTGTACATATATCAGCCAATTTGGAAATGAGAAACTTTTTGTGTTTATTTACCCAAACCCTCACCCTTGTGAGACCCACCCTCCCTCCCCTGAGGAACCCTTGTTTGGCTAACCGGAGCACGTCCGGTTCGTGGTACCCCTAACCCATTCTAGGCTCACGCGAAGCGTTTATGACTAATGTGTTGAGGACTAAATAAGTCAATCTAGAGTTTAGCCTGTTATGGCAATGCTCAAATAAATTAAATTATATTGAATTGTAACTCTCCCCAAAAATTTTAATGATTTGCATGTGTGTTTAATCCCCTTGTATTTATTATTCCGTTTGCTTTTTTTTTTTTTGTGCCTCTTTTTTTTCCATTCTCTCTTTTTTCTTCTTTCCTATTTCTTATTTATCCTATTTTTCTACTCTTTTTTGTAATTCTATAGGTATGTGATTTTTTCTTTGGATTTTCTATTTATCTCATCTTTTGTTGATTTTCCTCTATTGTCTTTTTCTTATTATCTCCTTTCCTTACTTGCTCTTTTTCTAATTTTCCATTTCTGATACTCTTTTTGTTCTCTTGTATAATATTCAGCGTTATATTTTTTCCTATCTACATGATGTTGTGGTTTATTCTTTATCAAGTTTATATTCTGTCTGGTCTATCTCAATTTGTTCTTCTAATAGTTAATCTATGCCACTGAATATTATTTCTTGGACTGTTCGAGGATTGAATTCACCAATCAAAAGGCAACGTGTTTTAACACATTTATCTAAATTGAAAGCAATTATAGCAATGATTCAGGAGTCACAATTTACAAAGACCGAATCCTTAAAATTAAAGAGAGATTGGGCTGGTGAAGTTTTCTTCTCTCCAGGTGATGGTAAGCGTATTGGTGTTATTACGTTGTGTCACAAATCACTTCATGTTAAACTTGTGTCTCAAGAAAATGATGATGTAGGTCGCTGGTCATTTACAGATTTGTTGATTGGAAAGGTTCACTCTCTTTATTTAATATCTATGCGCCAACTACAGGAGATTCCCTTTTTTGGTCTCACCTTGCAAGAAAATTGATACAATGTTCCCAAGATAATCTCATTTTGGCAGGAGATTGCAAGCAAATCATTGACCCCTTCATTGATCGTAATTCCTTACCTTCCTTTATAACATCTAAAGCCATAAATCTTTGTTGCAATCCTTTCAACACAGACATTTGATAGACACATAGAGATTATGTAATCCCACCTTGAGAGAATATACATACCTCTCTACAGTACAGCAGACACAGTCACGCATTAATCACATTTTTATTTCTCACAACATCACTCAATCCATACAATCTTCAGAAATTGGCTCTATATTAATATCTGATCATGGCCCTGTATTTATTTCACTAGACATACCTAACAAGCCTTCTGTCTCCAGGTGTTGGCGCTTTACCAACTCGTTGGTACTTGATTCTGTTTTTACTTCCTCTTTCACCTCTTTTTTCGAGGAATATTTCCATTTGAATGAATCTGATACTTTTCCCTTCCATTCAATATGGGATGCTTTTAAGGCTAAAGCCTGTGATTTTATTATTAATTAAGTTTCTAAAAAATAACCCACCACCTGCAAAACTGCCACAGACCTTTCTGCAAAGATAAAGAGAATGAAACATTCCTACTATGCTACCAAGTTGAAAGATTGTTCAGCGGAATTCATGGCTACTAAACTTAAATTTAATAAGGAGTCCACTGAAAATGCTTCTCTGTACCTACTCAAATCCAGTGCAAAAATGTGTGGTGGCCAAAATAAATCTGGTGGATTATTAGCAAATTGCCAATTTCATTAGTGAATATTGATTATAAAAAAAATCTAAAGTCCTTGGCCTTGAGATTAGAATAATTTCTCCCTCATCTCTTGGGTAAGAAACAGTCCGGTTTTGTAAAGGGCCGTTTCCTAACAGACAACACACGTTTATTTTTTTACATACTCTCTAAAGCCTCTCACACTTCCGAATCTTTAGCTGCTATTGCTTTAGACGCAGAAAAGGCGTTTGATAGCGTATACCGGCCTTTTATTCTTTCAACGCTTAAATGGTTTGGTTTTTAAAGAAAACTAACTCCTTATTATCATCTTTTCTTTGGAATAACAAGAAAGCCCGTATGTCCTTATCAAGACTCACACGTCCAAAATTGGAAGGTGGTGGTAATTTTCCTGACTTTCCTAACTACCATAAAGCTTTCATATTACGTCAATCCTCTCATTGGCTAATGGGACCCTCACCGGATTCGCCACTTTGGGTTAAGCTTGAACATTCATACCTTACTCCCTTCTCCTTTGAAGAATATCTGTCATTTCCTCAGAAACCCCAGAAGTTATCTACTCCTATTGTTAAACACATGAATAAATTATTGGGTGCACTCTTATTAGATAACTCCACTGACTTGGGATCCCTTTTACAATCTACCATATGGCACAACAAACACATAATGATCAGAGGTAAGCCCATCTATTGGAAAGCATGGAGGCAGAAAGGTCTACTATGGTTTAATCAGCGAATTCAAAATGATACAGTCCTATCTTTCCTTCACGCTAGATCTATTTTCAATTTCCCTATCTCATTTTGTAATAATTATCAATGACTGCACTATACTTTGAGTCTAGCTATTGATCAAGCTAGTCTCACTCCTGTCTCGTCGCCTACTACTACCAATAACACTCGTACCTTTCTAAGCTCATGTCCCAAACAAAACATCTACCATATATGCTCACCTACGCAAATTAAAGCACTCTAGGGACAAATCGAAAGTGAAAGTGGGTTGGGAACGTGATTTAGATGTAAATTGGTCCATTCATTTATGGTACAAAATTTGGCTTAAGTTAAGAAAATCCTCTAGAGCAGCAGGCACCACGCAGACACTTTTCTGTATCTATAATAGATTACTTTTTCCCCCCATAATTCTTCATAAGATGAATGCTGATATGCCTAGTATCTGCTGTTCCTGCTCCTTCACAAATGCTGATTTAAAACATTTGCTTTTTAACTGCCCTTATGTCCATTATTTCTGGAAACGTTTTTGGAAACAAATTACCCTTATCTTTAGCTCTACAGTATCCTTCTCAATTACTAATATTTTTTGGGCTCTCTTTCTAATGATTGGTCTAACTGTCCCATGAATATGCAAATTCTGGACTTACTTTTGGGAATAGCGTTTCAGCAAATTACTAAACATTGGAAGAACTTGTCTGATCTTTTCTTCCAAGCTTGGTGGTATGCAGTTTGTCATAATCATAGACTGGACAAAGCTTATGTGTACCCTGTGTCCCTTACTGTAAAACGCCTACATTTATGGTCCCCGGTTACAAAGATTATTGACTTTCAAGCTAAACTCTCCCATACACGTGATACTTCAGAGCAAGATTTTTTAAAACCTCCTTGATATTCAGTTTTCTGTTTTCAGGATTGTTTATATATGTTTAATATGAATATATTGTTGAATTCTTGATAAGTGACCAGACCTGCTTCATAGCTTTATATTTTCCTCTACCCCTTCTCTTTCTCTTTATTGACGCTGTAAACATGAATTCATGTATATTCATATGTTCTCATATCATATTGTATATCTGTCTTTTGCTGTATTTTCTTTTTTTTCTTTTCTTGAATAAACTTTATTTTTTAAAACTTAAAAAAAGAACTGAAATCATTCTTATCAGTACACCTGTTCTTCAGCGTCAGCCTCAGTTAATACGGGTGTCACTGTGTTGTAAGGTTGATCTTACATTATTAGGGGGACACCTAATCTAACCTTATGAGGTGGTGATCCCAGAGGGTGGGATCGGCAGTGCATGGCGTGCCCCTACTACTTTAATTTAATACTACTTTATTACTTTATTATTTTAGATATGCGTCCCTGGCCGGCCGAAATAGCCTGGCCGTTCGTGGCTGTTCAAGGACGGGCGGGTAGAGCAGGAAAGGGGCTGTCTTTTCCTTCTTGCCAGATAAGTCACGAACAGTGTCCACTTCCCCTGCTCTACTGCTAGCAGCCACCCCCCCTCTCTTTCTCTAATTCTCTATCTTTTTGTCGTCCTCCAGTTCACTTGCTGAAAACCGTGACTTTTCTTTCCTGTGTATTCCTTCATTTGTTCCCCTGCGAAATGGATCTAAAAAAAGAGGAAACACTTTTGCTGCAAATGTCATTTTCTGAAATATTTCTATTCCAAAATGCAGCCTTGGGAGGAGAGAAAAAAAGGTTTAAAATTTGAGGAATAAATACATAACTAAATAAAGCAAGAAAGAGTTGGTCGTAAATTGGCCTGATTAATTGTATTCACCCCCAAACACATTAGCGCCACTTAACAGAGTTTGCCAATGAAGAGCTACTTTTCTTTTCTCATCTTTTTTTTAACCTCATTTTTCCCCAAGTGGGGAAGTGCGCCATTCTTGGAGGTACTGCAATACTTGCCATTCTTGGAGGTACTGCAATACTTGCTTGATGAGAGGATTGGAAAGCGTTTAATGTGATCAGTTGTTTTCCCAATTTTAATTCATAAAATGTGTTCATGGATGTGGACCTTTTAAACCATTCTGCCTATGTTTTGTAAGGATATAAGCAATGGACACTGAAACAGGTCCCTTCCGGGCCCTGTAGTCATGGCCTTAACTTTTCAGGCAAAAACGCTCATTGATTTTTGAATAATGAGTGTAAAAGTGTTAAGTTATATTCCCTATGAGTGTTTGTTTTTTCCAGAATGTTGTTACTTTTTTCAGCCAGCATATTACTCTTGTCTAGTGTAAAATTTTAATTGAATCTCATCTAGGTTTTTACAGAGGGGCACAATTGGGTTGTAGTTGAAGGCAGTGTGATTTTCTCTAAGTGGGACAGTATGCTGTCCAGTGGGGGATAGAGGTGGCACTTCGGCCAGAGATGCCACATTTGGAACTGGGGAACCAGGTTCAGCCATCATGACCAGTCCCCCAGACCACTCTCCTGAGGAGCACATTCCTGTGCTGGACCTTAGAAGGCCCCGCTAGACCTTAAAAGCCTTGATGTCTTAGCATCAGAAGGTGGTCCCTAGGAGTGGTAAGTGTGGGTTAATTTTCAGGGCAATCCATACTGAAGTTCACCTCCAGTCTTGTCAACAGGCATACGAAGAAGCACAAGCTAGAACGACAGTGTCCCTGAGGTCACAGGACCCTTGATGCCGGTCCGCCTCACCCATTGGTACCTCATTTGGGCTTGTTTCAGCAGTAGTAGCTACAACTCATCAGGGCTCGGAAATGCTGGATTTGCACGCACACCAAAATAAGTTCTCAAACTAAAAAGTGCTTGTGCATGAAGAAAAGAGACTGTTAACATGTGCTGCCTGCTTTGAGGTCGCTGGAATTATGCAGCAATTGGGGACAAAATTATGCTGCTGTGTTAACTAAATTATGCAGCAAGAAAAAGGCTGCAGCGTAATGCGGTATATTTTCTGATATGTTATTATTTTGACATTTTTACACATACTAACAGTCTCTGCAAATATTTTGACTCGTTAGTACCAGTTCAGCATACAAATGTAGCAGTGATAAAGGTAACCGCTAAACCTTTGCAGCAACACAAGTCACATTTTTAGTAACTTTTGATCCGTTTGAGCTACAAACAATTTATTAGTTAAAAACGTCAGATAATGCAGCAGATGATGTATTATGTAGCAAATATGGCAGAGCCATAATTATGTGGAAAACATTTGCAAAATAGGATATTTTCCCATTCATGTTTGATCTGCTTTTGTGGAAAAGGAGAGGAAAAGCGCTGATGACAGAAACTGCACAGCTGAGAGACAAATGTCTTGTGATAGCACTCTGAAGCGTATTTGGTACATTCTGTGATTGGATACATATCCCAAATTGTGAATGTATTTTAATGTCCATTTGAATTAAATAACGTAATGAGCTGTAACTGGTCAGTGAAATGCAAAACAAATACTAAAAATTGGTATGTCTGCTCCTTCTGGCCACACCTCTGACTCCGCCCACTGCCCCAATCCTCTGGTTATTTCCGCCCTCCGATTCTCCACCCACAGTTCCCCTACCTTTTTCCCCCCACTTCGACCACTGGGTGATCTCCATTTACTGCCAAGTCCATTAGTGGTATTATGCAGACAAATCCACTCTGCAAACCCCAGGCCAAACATCTGCTGGACCCTCAGCATCTCAGAAGCCAGCACTGCTGTCAGCGCGGCTGTCAGAGGCTCTGTCAGCATCCCTCCTTCCATTGGCCTCCTAATATACTTTCTTGGACCACTTATCCGTTCTGGCACATTTGCCTCGTTGTTGCTGTCCATTCATGTCTTCTCTGCTTGCCCCTGGCTGTTTTTGCATTTCCTGAGATAATAAAGCTTGCTTTGTTTTCTACCTTTCCGGAAATAACACATAACAATCCACTTCCTTACTGATTAGTGTCGTGCACCTCAATTTTTGGGGTTAGTCTCTAATTTATTAATTTTTGGGGTTATTTGGCATGGCCAATAAGGAAAGGGGACCAGGAAGAAATAATGTTAGAAAATGTTCCTGAGATAAATGATGCTTTTTTTATGGGGGTAGACATCCAGACTGGGTATGCAGCAAGGAAGATTAAAAGTATAAATTCATGTGTTCGTTCTTGGATTAGAGTAGAGTTTTTGCATGAGATAAGAAACGGCGATAGGGCATTTATTTCGAAAGTTGATGGGAGAATTAAAAGAAAAAGTATATACATATAACTTAACTAATTTCAATATGTTTTTCTCTATCTCAGCTTTCAAAAAATATCATCTTATGAAATAAGCACCCTCTATAAAATTATACATTTTCCACTCGTTAAAATAGAGATTGAAAAATGAGAATTAAATACAACTTTCTGTAAAAGGCTATTGTGACTCTAATTGGACAGTAAGTGTTTTTGTTATTAAACACAACAGACTTTCTGAAAAACATTTGATAGAAAAGGGCTAGAATTTAAGAAGTTTCGCTTTCTGTACTTTATAACTTCACAAAAGAGCCAGGGTCGGGCAGAGGCTCCATCCAGTGATGCTGCGCACAGTAGTGGCCTTGGAATGCTGCGGTGATGGACTTTAAATCTCCAGTTAATGGAAAACAAGCACATGGTCTTCGTGGTTTCCCGTTTCTTAAATTATATTCACTGATCTCTTTATACTCACAACTGCAAAAGTTCCAGGCACATCCATTTACTAATCCGAAAGGCTCCAAGCTGGAGGATGGAAAACGCATATTATCTGGCATGATCAAGTGTCCTGCAAACCGGTCACGACTGAATTAATTGAAATCCCCCTAACCGATGCTTTTAACAATAAAAGCAAACTCACTAATGCCTTCCTCAGCAAGAAACGAGCATCTGGCGTGCCAATTTTGATGCAATTCTGTGCAGGGAGATATAAAGTTAAGGATGTGTGAAAAAAAATGTGTTTCCATTTGAACTTCCTTAGGAAATTTAAAACGCTGAAATGATATTCCAAACATAGCATGAATGCACAACCTTACTCAGAGAGTGTGCTTTCATTGTTTTGGTGTAAATTTGTTCTGTCGTTTTACAGATGTAAACATTTAAACGTGACAGGTGCACTTGAAAGGGTTCTTTTATACATCTTGGGAGTTTTAGTCCACGGAGGTATGTAATGCATGCTTGGCATGGCTGGATTTAATGGTCTGGACACAGGTCACACATGGCATGCCCTTTAATTAGTATGCCCGACCCTAAACACGGAACAAATAGTCCTGTGGACACTGTGTAAGATGCATGGATTTAGTCAATGCAGCCTATGACAGTCTTTTGGACATGGCCAGATGTACTTTTGGTAGTTAGGGGCCTTGGTGGATGTTTGAAAGCTGTAGGGAGTCTTGTACTGGAAAGAGCTAACCTTTAGACTCAAGGTTAAATATACGCCAAATCCCCGTACTATTATACGCTGATGCTGTCCTGATAGCCAGGAAAGCAAATGGCATACAAACAGTGCTTGATTCTTTCAATGCTTTTATGAATGATCTGGGGCTAAAAGTAAATTGAACGAAATCTTTTATAATGAAATGTGGACCAAAAAATTCCAAAACAAGGACATTTTTATTGGAGGGAGAAGAAATCAAAAAAGGTCCATATTTTACGTATCTGGGGGTACCATTTGATGCTGATTTTAATTGGAAACATGTGTTAAACAATAGATTGATGCAATTCCAGAAATCCAATGATGCCATTTTTAGCTTCGCTAAAAGACTGGGTCACAAACCGGTCAAGGAGATTTTAAGTATTTATAAGAGCAAGAGCCTTTCAGTGGTAACCTTCGGGACTCAGGTCTGGGGACATGTAAATTGTAAATCATTACAAATAATGGAAAATAAGTTTGTAAGGAGACTTCTGTCAGTGCCAAAGAGCTCCCCTGCTGATTTTTGCCATGATGAAGTAGGATTGAGTTACTTGAAAGATAACATTGCATTACAATCGCTGTTGCTTTGGTTAAAAATTTGGAAAAACCCTGAGGCTACCCTTTGTGGGACAATATTGACTGATTGCATGGGGCTGGACAAGAGCCTAGATATACCCTGGTTACGATATGTCAAAATGAATTTCACTAAAATGGGTGTCACAGAATATTACACAAATCCTGACACCCTAAAGAATGTTTCATCCACCTCTATTAAGTCTCTTTTCTACCAAAATCATCTGTAGACAGATAGTACTCGTAACATGCCTAATCTTCTAGGGCCTTTCTCCCGGCTACAAAAAAAACCTGCACTTTATTTACAAATTAACCTAAATGAAAGGCAGAAATTTCTGCTGACTAGGTTGCGGCTAAAAATAATTCATTATCTAGTTGCTTTCTCTACTCGAGGCACATGGTTTGCATCACTTCCATTATGCCCTTGTGATAGTTGCTCATGCCAAAGTACTATGCACTTTATTTTATTCCGTAATTTTTATACCCCCCAGAGATAGAGATTTATTCGCCCATTTTTACTTACTGTTGGGATTAGAATCCGTTATCTGGCAATGGAATATTTACTCTCATTAGAAACAACTGAAACTAGATGGTAGTCTGTTCTGGTAGCAGAGCTAATGTCCTCTGCCACACTGACAGATGAAGTACCATCTATAAAAGCTTAAAATAGGCCCTATGTTTAGTCCAGTAAGTCTGTCTAGAGCAGAGACCCCACCTGTCTGCCCAAGCAATGGAAAATTTAGCAACCAGCATGGTCAACTAGATCGGCAGCCAAAGACAAGATCCTTAGCCTTCCAAAATATAGTATGGATCCCTTTGGAGTAAGCACCATCCTTTGGAGCACACACTTACTTTTCCAAATATTTACATTTCTCCAAAGCCGACTAAGTCCAAAAAAAGGACTCCACCTAACTGAATACACAATGTGCAATAAGGCATTCCTAAACGGCTGCAATCTGTCATCTATTATGGCATTGCTGAATGTAATGCCCTACTTTGCCACCTTTGTTTGTGTGTTTGTAAGCATGTACCGTTTTACAGAAAAAGCCGAATGAACACGTTTGCAAGTTTTGTATAGGTCACGTTTGACACTATACAAAACCCCAAAAAATCAATGCTTAGACAACTTAAAAAATAAATGCATACACACCTTAGTTTGCCAGTTAGCCTGGCCTGTCCTTTATGCTGATAAGAGTGTAAACCAAGCGACAGAATTATTAGGATTTGGTGCATCACAACGCAGCAAGACAACTTGCTGCACTGCAGTGTATCTAATGTAGTGGGCAGCAATGCGCCATGTATACTAATATATGGTGCATTACTGCTGTCTCACTGCGCTGGAGCGCCAACGCAGGCACCCTTGCATCTGTACTGCAGGCAGGATGTGTACGTGCAGGCAGTATTTCTTCCTGCACAAAAACAATCCTAATAAACGTTTTCCTCTTTGTAAGTGTGCTGTTTTTGCAGCACACTTACAAAGAGGAAACCCTGAGGAGAAATAAAAATATTTCTCCTTGTTGCGCCTGTATCGAGAAGGCGTACAATACTGACGCATTCCCAGGTTTACCAGTCTTGGTAAACCTGTGAATGCGCCACAATCCATGGGTGGATGCATGGGAAGACACACACTCCACGCATGTAATGCTTTCCCGGCACAGAGTGACGCAAGGCAGCGACTTGCGCTGCCTTGCGTTACTCCAGATGGCGACCTTGCGCATCTTGGTAAATATGACTTAAGGACTGCGTTGGCCTTGCGTCACCCTGTTTGATGCAAGAGCAAGACAATGCTTTGATAAATCTGGGCCCAGATTCACAAATAGTAAAGTTGCTGCTCACTGAAATGATGAAGCATGTTTTTTAGAATTTTTATATATGTGACAAACATGATACCTGTCAATCACTCAGCCTCTTAGCCTATTGAAAGTGTCAAATTCAAGTCGGTTTACCAGCCATGCATAGAGAACAGTAGAAAGGTCCACACTTGTTCAGAAGGCTATGTTTTAGGAACAGATCGAAGATAAGAGTACTGGGCTGGGCTGGCGCCTCCCTGGCAGAGTACATTCTGCTGCAGTGAGTCAACTCGGGTACAACTGCAAATAATGTGAGAGGAAATATTTCAATCGCTTTCCGAGTTCCTCAGCCAGTTTCCAAAGCAGCCTCCAAGCAGACAAACGAGATTGCGGATTCATGTCCGAGTCACAGCACTAATCTCATTTTTCAGCATTTGAAGGCAGCGCCCACCCAAGTAAGATATGGAAGGAATGCGGCTTTCAATACCACAAATGAGGGGCACGTGATGCTGAAATTCAATATATTGTTATATATTCTTTGAGAAATTACAAAGGCACCGCCTCCTGCCTCAAAATGAAGTCCAGGTATGTTGTAAACCTTCGAGCATGTGCTATTTCTGCCCCTTAAATGCATAGTAATGCCACTGGAAAGTGCAGAAATGCTTGCGTATAAAAGGCAAACAGAGCAATGCGTCACATGGAACAAGGACCCCCTGCACTCTGACAAACGCACTGCACTTGTTACATCGTCAGTTGTAAAGGTAGCCCATCCGTGGGTAAGCAATGTTGCAATTGTAAATATAAGGGCCTTTTTGTGAAGGTTTGTAGGGAAGTAGAATGGGAGAGCAGGCTAAAGAGGGGGCATGCCAAGCGGGCGGTGGTAGGTAATGAGGAGAGTGTAGATGTTGGGAGGGGGTGTGCACTAAAGGAGGGGACAGGCGGGATGATGGGAAAATACTGCTGGTATCTGGATCTACATGGAATACAGGGGCAATTTATGGTTGACACTGGATTCACCTATGCTATCATTAGAGGCTGCGGGCACGATTCACAGATTGTGGATTACTCTTGTAGCGACTGAATTCCAGGAGTAAGACAGCAATATTCGAGTTTACTCCATACGTTCCCGAGTAAGCCAATGGCATAACATAGAATGATGGGACCTGCTTGCAGAATGGGAAGAGTGGCCACTGTGTCTCATGTAACTCACAGGTTTTCATTGGTATTTGTACCATGAAGAGCTGGGGGCCCCCATTCGGTCTAGGACCCCTCCTGCGTCGCAGGGACTCCCGGCTCTTGCGTAACTCCCCTGGAGTATCCCAGTTGTAGTACAATGGTATGCCATATCTATTCAAACGCAAGTCTTTGTAAATGGGGCCAAATGTGTTTCTGGTTATATTTAAGGAAGTCCTAGAAGAGCAACATTGGATCCAAATAGCATTAATGAATGTGGATATCAAGCTCTATTTGAAGATTCTAGCTTGGAGAATGGAAAAGATTATTCTGAGTTTGATTTGCGTAGACCAGTCTGGATTTATAGCTTCTAGGCAGACACACAACAACATTCAAAGGGCATACCACTTGTTCAAAAAGGTACAAAATAAGAAGATTCTGACAGTTTGAGTCTCCATTCACCTACCTTGCTACCTCAGTTTGAACCCACCCACTACGTCACTGGAACCAAGCTATACCAGGCTCATGAGCCCTAACCAGGGCAAAACTGGTCCGAGGTTGCTTATGTTCCAGTTCATGCAGGACCCGGTATTAGACCTAGCTTTTCAAGTGGGTTTATCCCCAGAAATTTTGCTTCTTGGCCTCCTATGTTTGACCCTGGTTTTGTTGATTGTAGGACTTTAGCTATTCAGTGCTAAAGTGCATATGCTCTCCATGTAAATTGTGTTTATGGATGGGTGTTTCAATGATTGGCTTGTTTGACTTACTCCTAAGTCCTTAGTACACTGCACTGTGTATGCCAAGGTCCTGTAAATCAAATGCTGCTAGTGGGCCTGCAGCACTGATTGTGCCACCCATACAGCAGCCTTTCAAAGGGTTCTCAGACCTGCCATTGGAGTCTCTGTGTGCAGTTTTTACTGCCATGTCAACCTAGCAAGTGCACGCACTTGCCAGGCCCTAACCTTCCCTTTTCCTACATGTAAGGCACCCCTAAGATAGGCCCATGGTACCCTTGTGGGCAGGGTGCATTATATGTGAAAGGTGGGACATGTACTGGTGTGTGTGACATGTCCCGATAGTTAGTGTATATATATATATATATATATATATATATATATATATATATATATATATATATATATATATAATATATATATATATATATATATATATATATATATATATATATATATATATATATATATATATATATATATATATATATATATATATATATATATATATATATATATATATATATAGATAGATAGTGAAATACAGTGTATTTTGTTTTTCACTATGGAAAAGTTATCTGTCCCGTAGGATAGAATGGGAGTTTATTTATAATATCTTATAAGTATAACTTCCCATTTGGACCAGGTAGGAAGATGGAGTTTAGTTTGCCTGGACTCAGAATATAAAAAAGCATCTTTTAGTAAAGATGGTTTTTATATTGTGTGTTTGAAAATACCCACTTTTAGAAAGTGGGTATTTTCGTGCTTAGCCATCCTGGGTACCTCTGCTGGTTTGCGGATTGACTGACTTTGGAGTGACAGGGGCTGGGGATGTGCATTCTCTCAGAAGAGCCACTGGAGGAGTTGAGATGTGTCCTGTCTTTCCTGGATGAGTCAGTGCTGGGCTGAATAGACCAGGGGTGCAATTAGAGTAGTGGGAGGAGATTTCCCTGCATCTGAATAGGCCTGGTCTGCTTTGGACAATGCTGTCTTCACATCCTGCCAGGAAGCTGGGCCAGAGAGGACAGAACTGGTTTGAAATGAGCACCACCACCACCAGAGAACAAAGAAAAATTGAGTATAAATATTGGAGCCCAGACCCCAGGACTTTAGTTTACATCTGGACTCAAGAGGAACCTCTACCAAGGAGAAGAGCTGGAAAAACTGAAGGAGAAGTACTGCCCCTTTGCTGTGTGCTTTGTGGGGATGGCCTGCAGTGCCTGGTTAGCCAAGGAGAGGACCAAGACTTTGCTGTGTGATTTGTATCATGCTTGAAGAAGATCTCCAAGGGCTTGGTGTAGAGCGTGCCTCCTGTTCTGAAGTCTCAAGGACACACATACTTCATTTCCTCTGTCCTTCTGCACCTGGAACTGCTGTTTCTGCTGCCAAAGAGGGAACTAGCAACACAGGCACCAGCGAGCGATGCTGCGACCTGAAAAGAAGCTGCGGGTACCGTTTGTTAAGTGCATGAAACACCGCCCCAACTTACACTGCAACCCCGGCGCTTGTCAATGTCACAACTTACCGACTCTGACATCCTCACCAATGTCACTGCCTACATCGGAGCCAAGGGCACTGCTCGTGATGCTCATGACGCACCGCCCGACTCTCAACGCAGCCCGACCCCACCAATGCCGGTGCTTCATCATTGTGGAGTAGATGCCTGACGTGGGTGACCTCCCGATCCGTCGACCCCGCAACGTCGTTAGGAACAGACGCTTCTACGCCACTGCGACGTCACCTCTCCGGCCACAGTAAGGAACCAACGCCTCACCTCCCCGGCATTGCAGTAAGGAACAGACACCTCATCTCCCCTGTGGTCGCAAGGAACCAACGCCGCCTGGTGCCAATGAAGCATCACCTCCCCGACGCTGTGCACTGTCTTTATTTTCATCGTTTACCAAGGTACTCTTCTATGGAGTCCATGTGACTCCAAGCCTGACTCAGCACCTTGCGGTCTGCGCTGTGCTTTGGGATTTTCAGCTGTGACAACGTGGTAGTGGCCCTGGGTGGAGCTTTTTTTTGTTACAAGCTTTACTTTTGTAAATAACCTATTTATGATGATATCTTGAGATATGTATGGTGGATTTTTGTCATTTTGGTCATGTTTGGTTTAGATAAAGATTACTTATTTTTCTAAACTGGTATGGTGTCCATTTGTAGTGTTTTCACTGTGCTACTGTATGTGTGCACACATGCCAATCTACCAAGGGTTTCAGCAGGGGTTGTCTAAGGGCGTAACTCCCTTACTCTGACTACAAGCAAGGGTACCTATTTGGATAAAGGTGCAAACTGTTGCCAACTAGAGACCCCGATTTCCAACAACTGGCATGCCAGTTCTGGCTGGACTGTTCCCATTGGAGCATGGTGAAGACTGGTTGCAAATGGCTAGGTCCATATTGAGGTTTAAAGGTGGGTTAAAAGTGAAGGACTGGGATGGGACCTTTGTGATTGCCAGTGGCAGAGATGAATTCAAGCATTCGATCCATCACCTAGTTGTTGCAAGATTACTAAGGGATTGTGCTGGCACAGAACAAAGCAACATATAGACGCAGAAGGTGGTGCCTGCTATTTACTATCCAACCCAAAAAGGTGTTCTATGCTGGAAAGGTGAATTTCTGACTACACAAAAAGTGTGTTGTGCCACTTATTGATGCTTTGCATCAAGGGGGTATTACTAGGGTGGATTGCTACAAACACCCATAGGGTTTGATGCAAAGCCTAACTAACACCTCCTTAAAGTAGGCACAAACAAGAGGCAATGTGTTGTGGCCGCAGGGGTAGAGAGCTTCGAAAGCGAGCTCCTGGCTCATGAAAATAACACCTAATCTGAGCCCCCCAGCGATGCCCAGCACTAGGAATCAGCACCAGCACCAGGACCGGAATCTGCGGCGGAAAAGTGCAGCCTGTCCCGCTACTGGAAAGCAGAGATCTGCCGCCTGATCACCCTCATGGTGATCGGCGCTCCTCTTCCCTCCCGCGACCCCAGGACACTCACCCGCAGAGCAGCCGACCGCGTCCGGACTCTACAGCAATGCCAGCACGAGGACAGCTGAGCATCAGAGTCCCGACCAACCTGGAAGACCTTAGTCCCTGCACCGGAGCCCAGGGAGTCTCCACCGACACTGCCTTCCTCGCCTGTCTCCAAAATGGCGGCTCCTGATGACCTCGCCTGACCAGAGCCTTCCCCCAGAGCCGCGGCTTCCTCCATCCGAGGTTTTGAAAGTTATGAGGGCGCTAAACTACAGCCCCGACCACCACCGGCAGTGATTAATCTCTCCATACGGAGTACCAGGACTCCCAACGCGGTCGTCCCCCCGCCTGGCTTAAAAATGGCGGCCAAAGAGGACGTCGCCTGACCGGTGCCTACTCTGCAGCCACCTCTCTTAGTCACCGTGAGTACTGTCATTCTTTGGGGCACCTCCAAGCTTCAGCCCCGACCACCCCACTAAATATAGCCTCTTCTCCAGAGCCCCATGTTTACTGCCACCGCCGGCCCCGTGCCTGACTTTAAAATGGCGGCCAAAGAGGACGTCGCCTGACCAGAGCCTCCACCGGAACCACCTCTCCTCACACAGAGAGACACTGGTAGATACAGGGGGCGCCAAACAGAGGGGCAACTGGGTTGTCCTGCCTCATCATTCACAGGGAGCTACAGGGGCCCTTGCCCTATCTCCAGTGCGACCAGTTCTCGTGAACTTCCAACCGGGACACTTCAGGAAAACAATAGTAGGACTACATCAAGGAGATAAAAAAAAAAAAATTAAGGTGAATGAAGAGAACAGCAAAGGAAGGGAAAGAGGGCCTTCCACCTAAGCAGAGGTCCTGGGTCTAACTGCCCGGCCCCCGACCATCACCTGCACGCTGTTGCGCAGAATAGCGGACCAGGAGGGCCTGCAATGCCCCACCTGACTTCTAACCACGTGTCCTACTGAACCGCACCTTCGATCTGTCGCCTGCCCTCCGGGCCACCCTAGCGCCACACCCCTACCTAATAAGGCTCCCCCTCCACCACACCCACGATGGCCCGGACCAGCCCCCCTCTCCTCCATCAGCCCCACCTGCCCACCTTAAACCTCACAGCCGGAACTCCTTCACCATCATTTTCCCCCCACTCCTCTCTACTAAGTTGCGACGCACCTTCAAGCAGAAACTCATGCGCAATCACAAAGAAACCCTAATCACTGACATCTACCACTCGGCCTCCAATGGACCGACGAAGATGGACCTAATATTCCACACGGAAAGACCGGAATATTGGATCTCCACGATTAGATCGCGGATGTTTATCGCCAAAACAACTTCCACTCTCCACAGCTGCAAACTAACCGCGACTCTCCCATTTAGATCAGCCAGCAGAGGCTATATAACCGTGACCATCTTTACCAATGGCAGGATCCTCATCCAAGCTAACAACGAGAACCTGGAAGTTTTCGACTCCATATTCCCCGCACTCAGGTCAGCCCTTCCCTCCCTCCCTATCCGCGCCCCCACGCCGCCTCCGACCACGACCACAACTAACAGAGAAGACCTTGATACTCCCTCCCGCAACCCTTATCCTGCCCGACAGGCCCCCCTTCCACCTGCAATACCTCACCCTCCATGCACAGCCACCCAACATCCACAGGACACTCAATCCCCCTCCTCTACCCCTTACTCCAACTACCTCACCTCCCCCAACATTAGGCTCCGACAGCCTCCTACAGCAATCACTCCCACGCCAACAGGCTGCCTCCAGACAACGAGCCTCTTCCCCTCGAGTCTCCCTACATCTCTCAATCCACCCCTGTCCAAACCCCCTCCTGTCCTCCTCCCCTCCGCCCCCTTGTCTAAACACCCGCCTGACCGTCCCCTGAACACCCCCCCGTCCTTCACCCTGACCCCTATCTCCAAACCCACCCCCTCGAACCCTAACACTCTCGGGCCCACTGTGGATGCCCACATCCCCTTCCTTGAGTCCATATCAAAACGGCTCGCAGCCCTGGAAAACCAGGTCAACACTATCACCCATGGTTTATCAGAAATCATCTCCAACCTTGGTATAGTCTGTAACCCTTACAAACTCTCCCTCCGGACTACCCCCCACGTCAAAACGTCCACTATTTCCTCTCCCACTCCAGCGGGCTCAAATCACCCGACCTCCAGGCCGATCAGATCTGAAGCCCCTATGTCAGACAGGGAAGCAGCCTTACTAGCCACCACTTATGACTCCTCCACTACGGAGTCACCCAAATCCAAAATCCAAGTTATCACAGGCCACCGGAAAGACCTACCCATCGTCAAACCACAGAGATTACCAGTCCTCACCGCTATACCCAGAGAGACTAAAGATGGAACCACCAGCAATCAGGAGAAATTCACCAACTGCCTCCTAATCAATTGCAGATCGGCCTCACTACATGCAACGGACTTAGCCGAAGCCATCCTCACACATGACATTGACGTTGCGTTCCTCACGGAGACTTGGCTTACTAAGACATCCCTTCCCTGCCTAGACATGCTGGTTCCACCCGGTTTCTCCCTCATCTCTAAAGATAGGGTTAAACAACGAGGAGGTGGGGTCGCTATCATCCACAAGGACAGCTGGAGCATCACAGAAACCTCCTCCTTCGAGTACGACTCCTTTGAATGCCTATCCACCGTCATCAAGACAAAAGACAATGACTCTCTACTGTGCCACCTACTCTATCACCCCCCGGGCAGAAATAATGAGTTTGGAGAACAACTATCAAACCTGATTGCACAAGACGCACTTGGCGACTCCAAAAACGTAATTCTTGGTGATCTGAACATCCGATGGAATGAGACCCATAACCCTCTAATCAGATCGCTATCTAGCCTCCTTGATGAGAACAACCTCACCCAACACTGTACTGAGGAGACTCATTACAAAGGAGCCACACTGGATGCCATCATTGCCCAAAAGAATTCTATCACGGTCAACCACATAATACCAGTTGACTGGTCAGATCACCACATGATCTTATTCCACATCAATCACCCCATCATCTCACTTAAACCTCCACAAGACCCTCCTAAATGGTCGAGAAACCTCTCCCAAGTACCCCAAGACATCCTGGAAGGTCAATTAAGCGCACTTCTTCCAAACAACACACTGCACCTCTCGACCATCGACCTCGTCGACCGCTACAACTCGGGGGTAGTCTCCATACTTGACAATCTAGCTCCTCTAAAGCTCAAAAGAAGCCGAGCCACTCCATCCAGAACCAGGTTCACTGCGGACCTCAACGCAGAAAGAAGAAACCTGAGAACCAAAGAAAGAAAGTGGAGAAACAACCCAACCGCCATTCTCCGCCTCCAACTAAAATCAGCCCGCAGGAAGTACAACAACCATATCAAAAACAAGAAATCCAGCTTCTTCCGTGAGGCATTGGTCAAATCCAAAAACAGACCCAAAGAACTCTACAACATAATCAGACAACAAACAACAAAGCCCCTGCCCTCAACCCTAGAGGCTTCCAAAGAACTCTGTGACACCTTCGCCAACTTCTTCAACGACAAAGTCCAAAAAATCGAACTATCTCTAGACATCAACAACCCACACCCCCAGAAGAGCCACTCGGCCACCCTAGTGGCACTGCCATCCAACCCCTTTCCCTCCCCCTGGCTAAGCTTTCGCCCCGTCCAAGAAACTAAGATAATTGCGCTGATCTCGACCTCCAAACCATCAGCACACATTTCAGACCCCATTCCCTCATCTTTAATCAAAAAAATGAAGCTTACCTTAGCGCCCATCTGGGGAAGAATCATAAACAGCTCCTTACAAAGCGGTGTGGTCCCCGATTGTCTAAAAATGGGACAAGTCACTCCCCTACTGAAAAAACCTGGTCTCGACTCAACTGACTTGAACAATTTCAGACCAATATCCAACCTCCCTTTACTCTCAAAAACACTTGAACGCTGTGTACTCCTGCAACTGACGCAACATCTGGACAACATCAATCTCCTGGACCCCCTCCAATCCGGCTTCAGACAAGGCCGCAGCACAGAAACCGCGATGCTGAACATCATAGACGACATCCATGGATCTCTTGACGCTGGCAAGTGCTGCCTCCTCATACTCCTGGATCTCTCAGCAGCGTTCGACACAGTGGACCACAAGCTCCTCATCATGAATCTTCAAGAAAGAGCCGGCCTTGGCGATGTAGTTCTCAAGTGGCTTTCCTCCTTCTTACATAACCGTACGCAATTAATAAAAATCAAGAACTTCACCTCCGATACCCAGCAAGTCAACAAGGGTGTCCCTCAAGGATCAGTGCTCTCCCCCCAGCTCTTTAACATCTACATGGAACCACTCGCCAAGCTACTCAGGAACGCCAACATCCACTTCCACCTCTATGCGGATGACCCGCAGATTTACCTGGAAACCTCCTCTCTCAAAGACATCCACAGACTCAACGATGTCCTAAATGAAGTTCAAGTCTGGCTGACAAAGAATCACCTGAAACTCAACCCCGATAAGACAGAAACACTCCTCATCTCAAACAAAGAAGATAACCCTCAAATCACAGAGTGGCTAAAGTCGATCAATGCTCTCAAAGGTAACCTCACGCTAGCCGACTCCGTTAAATCCCTGGGCTTCACCCTAGACCCCAAACTAACCCTGACAAACCACATTAAGAACTCGGCAAAAAGCGCATTCTTCAACCTCAGACTTTTGAACAAAATTAAACCTTACATTCCCAACAAGGACCTCAAACTAGCCACGCAATCTCTAGTTCTATCAAGACTGGATTATGGGAACTCAATCCTAACAGGCATCCCCAAATCGCACCTGGCACCACTAAAAACAACACTTCACGCGGCAGCGAGAATGATCACAGGCTGCAAAAAATTTGATCACATCTCCCCGGCACTCAAAGAACTCGAATGGCTCCCTGCGGAAATGCGAAGTACCTTCAGAACGGCCTGCCTAACCCACAAGGCCCTACACACCGGCAAACCGGAATACCTGGCTAACAAGCTCAAAAAAGCAGGCCAAGCCAGAAATTTGAGAAGCTCTAACTCCCTGCTGCTCATCCTACCAAAAACCAGAAGGAAGAGAACTGCGGACTGCTCTTTCTCAGGAAATGCCCCCAAAATATGGAACGCCATCCCCCCGCACATCAGAACTCTACCATCCTATGCAGAATTCAAGAGCCAACTCAAATCCTTGTGCCTTATCCGCTCACTCGGTTGTGGATAACTTGGAGCTGCAAAAGTCCCAGAATCCATTCGGTAATGTAGATTCCTGTACCAAGAAGCCCTGTTGTCCGAACTTTTCTTCTTTCCAAATTGTCACCCGCTGATTGCTTTTATTGGGTTTGTTTCATGTTGTTCTCTTTATCATTCCCTCTACTGTAAAGCGCTCTGATACCTTCGGGTCTGGTCAGCGCTATAGAAAACTTCTAAATAAAAAAATAAAATATTTCTCAAACAGACTGAAGCCCTGCAAGTGTGCTTCAGTGCAAAATATACATCAAATGCATGGGAACCTTCTGTTTTTCTGTGAATTGTAATTAAAATAAACAAAGACAGAAAAGTAATGTTCCAAATGAATACAATGCATTTTGTTTAAAGTCCTTTTTGTATCATGCCCAGGCCTTTGCAGACTCATAAAACAACAGCAAATGGTTTGTATTTTTTCTTTTTTAAAGGTGGCAACCCTAACTGGAAGTATATCCCATCTGTAAAAATCATATTTTAGACAGTGCACACTCACTTCTGCACCATGGAGTGAGGCTGTGCACCACACAAGCAAGTCTCTTTTCTAGTGCAAGAGATGACATCTGCAGCCAGCCCTGCCAAGTACCACGGATCAGGCATTAGACTAACGCATTTCAGTGTGGTAGTCCGCATCACCGCACTGAGATGAAAAGTCATGCATTATAGTGCCTCCTCAGCTGTGAAAGGGGAGCACTGCTAATGCACCATTACTGACTGAATTTAAGCTGCTGTGGAAGAGCGTGGTCACGGTGAGCACTGCTGAGTGCTCCTGTCAGGCTTGGGGGCTGGTTCAGCTGCTCTCGGTTCTAGCTGCTGCTACCCGGCACAGCGCGCCATGGTATTTCTAATACAACTGGTGACATCTTTAAAGGCGGGTCCTCCTGCCGCCCTCGGCGCGAGTGGGTACCAGCTGCAGTATATGAGGATGTTTTGGCTGCTTGTGCCACTGAGGCAAATTTAAAAATGATTCTGCAGCCTCACCTTACCAAAGTCGACCCCATACTGGCAGCTGAGTGAACCAGCCCGCCGGAGTGATTCTTCAGTTGCAGCCTGCCCAAGATAGAAATAACAGAAATAGAGAGCGACACAGGATAGCGACCTTCTTCTAGTTCTAAAGCACACTGTTTCTGTCTCTGGTATGACCAAGGGATGTCTTTTCTATGACCCCACCCTCACCCTGTTCATTGGATAGGAGAGCAATTCAGCCGACAGAAACATTGCATGACAATCACAAGCACAAGCTTCCAGGAAGTTTAAGAAAGAAGGAAGTGTTTATTATCTGGGAGGCTCGAAAATGTCTCCTCTGTAACCTGGTGAAGAACGGTTTTTACCCACTTACTGGGTCTCGGCGGCAGGGGAACCGCCCAAGTCTTCCATACCCTCCTTATATAGAAAAAGGGGACACAGGAGCCTTCTTCTGCAGGAGGAACCAAGTTTTCTTCGAATAGCCCATGCTATGGAACAGAGTCCCAAGCTCATCGAAGACAAGACAGAGGAGGCTGCTGCTTCACTCTGCAGCTTACAGGCCTTATATACACATTTCCAACCTTAAGAAACCAGTTTGGGTGGGGGCCTGGCACCCCTGAATCAAAATGCCGTTACACCATTCTTTGTTCAGGCAGGACGGGGGCTGCAACAGATGCTACAAAAGATTATGAACAGGTCTTGCAAAACAGCATATGTACGTGAGAGAACAGACAGATCTTGAACAACATGATATGTGAAAGAAACAAGTTCTGGGACGGTGGCGTGACCAAGTCTTGCGAAACAGGATTGATGTGTGCAGGAGTTCAGTCCGAGGGTGGTGAGGCCAATTCTTTGTTCCTTTTTTCGAAATTGGCACAACCACAAGGAGCAGGAAGGGCAGGGTGGTTGTGACAGTTAGAATTTCTTCAGACATCAGCAGAGCCTACCAAGAGGTTCGTGCAGAGGTGTTTGACACAAAATGGCAATGCAAAAATAATAGAGTCCTGACACGAAATAAATGCCGACAAGAAGGACACTTTTCCTCAGACCCTCCTTTTGCCATTGAGTGGCAAATACTCTAGGAAACGTTGATATTCATGAGATCATCTGTTTCTTGTTGGAGCATCATCTTCATATTGGTGTCATGAATGTTAGAGGATTGACAGCCTGAACACACGTTGCACAGAGCATTGGCAGGCACTGAATGCACAAACAGCAGGAGACTAGGGCAGCCACTCCCAAGGCAAGGAAGATGAGGACCCTCCATCCCCAATGGGAAAGGAGGCCCCAGATCCAGCCTGTGAGGGACCAGTTGCCTTCATCCTAATGAATTTCAGAGGAAAGGTGATGCAGACGTTGGATAGAATCATATACTGTGGGTGCGTGATCTGGAATATACACACAGCAGCTGGAGCCCATCAATTTACACACACCACCTCGATCAGCGAGGATTATGTCAAGGACCATACGATTTTGAAGTGTTACAAGGCGGTTTGACTGCAGCTCTGCAGTGATGTTGGAGAGGGCACCAGCTGTTCTGTGATGGTGGCCTCAAGGACCCTGGTCAGTCCTCGTATAGCCCGACTGTTTGCCATGGGGCCCCAAAATGGGAGGAAACCCTTAAAGAAGTCCCCGGCTTCCTGGCCTACTGTATCCTCAGCAGATATGACACCCCTACGTGAGCGGCACAATGTGCCCTTCATCAACAGGTGGTAATCTCCATGGGAAGAATACGTTGGTGGAAGGAGGAACGCCAGAAAGCAGGTACCAGACTAGTTATGGGGGAGCAAAGTGTAGGCTGCTGTGCCACAGACAAAATAAGTGTTGGGCGACGCCACCAACTTTGGAGGATACGTAGAGTTTAAAGGTTTAATGATGTCACAGATACTAGTACCAACTTTCTTAGTTCCCAAGCCATGGATTCAGACATGGCCCGCACATTTATAACATTCAGAGTGTTTTGTACAACAGGTAGTAGCCTTCTGGCGCGAAATTTGGTAAATGTTTGTCGAGAAGTTGAGTTAAATACCACCATCTCACCGAGTTCATCCGTTGGTAATAGCAATGTTGATGAGCTGGTCGGGCAATAAGGGGTATTGGTATTGCCAGACCTGTTTCGCCAGAAGTCATCTCGAAATGTTCCAAGGACAGAATTGGCAGTACCATTGATAGTATAGGCCTCCTGCATCAACATCCACCATGCAAGACAGGACCCAGAAATGGAAAAAGGATAAGGAAAGAATGGGACAGGTTGTGTCATAGCATGCGGCATCAGTCCACATACCCAACAGTTGGAAGCATTTATGATCAGCTGATGATGATGTAACATCTGGGCAAAGGTGTTATTGAAAAATTCTGCACTGTGGGGTAATTCGTGGGTGGGTAACATGAAATACTGATGCTCAGCAGGAGTCGGGGTAGGAGTTGGTGGGGTAACAGGGTAGTAGATCAGTAACACCCAACCGATGATAGATAAGAAGATGATTGAGACAAACAACGTCACCACGGGGGCCACGAAGCACTTGCCATGTAGGAGACTGACATATAGTTTCTGGACTTGGGTGTATTGGACAGCTGTCATTGTACTAAGCCAGGGACCAGTAGCGGCTGTCAGTGATTGGTGGTTGCTTCACTGGATGCAGGTGCCAAGAGCCCTAGGGGCGTACCTTAGTCTGACATACCAGCACTGGTCTTAGCCGGGAGATCACAGCCCTACAGCCTATAGGTACCTGAGCGAAGTCAAGGCAAGCCTTCCTTCTGGAACGCAAGTTATATCGGGTAGAAGTAGGATCAGTATGGTCAGGGAATAATTGTTCCTGATGCTGAGCAGAGTGAGGGGAGTGTTCCACCTTTCCCTTTAGTGTACTGTCACTCTCTGCTTCCGTAGATGTGAAATGTAATCTTGCGTCGCTGATGGAACAAACGTCGGGACTATTTCTGTCTGTGAGTCTCCTCGTCCTTCTCTCACCCACTGATCATAGGGGAGAGGCAGAGGCACTTGTCTGCAGTGCGTCGCGTGGATCCAGTTCTTCCGACCTTCAACTTTCACAGCAGTGCGGGTGGCCAGTAACACCTGACGGGGCTTTGTCCAGCGGGGCTCGAGGCTCTTAGTACGTTGAAAGTTGCGAATCAGAACCCAGTTGCCAGGATGGATAACATGTCCTGGGCCCTCGCTTTTATCAGGTATGGCCTCATGCACCTGGTGGTAAAGAGTATGAAAGGTGTTTGTCAAACTGTACAGATAATCAGTCAACACAGGGTATTCAACATCAGACAGTTTCTGGGGCAGTGGAACACCCCACACATTGGCAGGCCTCTCAAACACAATTTCATGAGGAGATAGTCTTATCCTGGTATGGGCCGTTGTCCTGACAGACAGCAGAGCCAGGGACAGAGCATCAACCCAAGTGACACCTGTCTCGGCTACAATCTTGGCCATTTTAGTCTTTAGGATGCCGTTGTACACCTCCACTAGACCTGCTGACTGGGGGTGGTCAGCTGCATGAAATTGTTGTTTCATACCCAGTGCTGAACAGACATACTCCATTATTTGAGCCGTAAAGTGTGTCCCGTTGTCACTCCAGACCAAGCGGGGCAAACCAAATCGTGGGAAGTATTCTTTCAATAGTATTTTGGCGGTAGTGATAGCGGTGCAGTCTTTGACAGGGTAGGCCTCCACCCATCGGCTGAAGGTACAGACCACCACCAGGACGTATTTTAAATTGTTACATCTGTCCATCTGGATATAATCCATCTGGAGGGCTTCGAAAGGTAAGGTAGGGGGGAGAATCCTCCTCCAGGGGTCACTGTACCTTTTCCCGGGTTGTACATAAGGCAAATCATGCATGTTTTGACCATTCTTTCAGCATATGCTGGTATCTTTGAGTAATACCAGGTGGGTTCCAGTAACTTACATATCCCTTTCGCACTAATGTGAGCTGGGCCAAGGGCCATCGTTACTACCTGTAGCACATGACTGTCGGGCAACATCCATTGTCTCTCCATAGTGATACGAGCCCAACAGCCATCTATTTCCTTTACCGCTAAATGCTCTGTCCACATCCTCAGCTCCTCAGACGTAGCATGGGACTGAATACCAATCACACTCTGTACTGTATCTTCAACCAAGCCCCCCTCTGCCACCCACCTGGCGGGACCACCCACATACATTCCTTCCTTTTTCTTAAGAGCTGTCTGGCTGGCTGTCTGGTCAGCCAGGGCATTGCCTTTTCCAACATCATCCATCACTTTCTTGTGAGCTTTACATTTTATAATAGCTACCTTTCTGGGAAATGTCAGGGAGTCTAATAATCGGTGAATTAGGGGGCCATGTTGAATTTTCGTCCCGTGTGAAGTAAGGAAATTCCTTTATTTCCACAGTCTCCCAAAGTTGTGAGCCACCCCAAAGGCATACTGACTGTCAGTGTAGATATTAATCATTATTCCTTTGCTTAACTCACAGGCTCTAGTGAGGGCCACTAATTCTGCAGCCTGAGCAGAACACTGCGGAATCTGAGCTGTTTCTACTACTTGCTTCAATGTCGTGAGGGCGTAGGCGGCTGGTGTGTTACCATCTGGCCCTCTGAGACATGATCCGTCCACATACAGTGTACCTTCTGGGTCTGCTATCGGGGTATCCTGTAAGTCAACCCGTCCCTTTGTCTCCTCCTCTGACCTCAATATACAGTCATGTGGATCTAAACAAGCATCCTGAGTGTCCAGTGGGAGTAAGGTGGCGGGATTCAGTACAGTGCATCTCTTGATGTTAATGTGGCTGGAAAAGAGTGTCAATTCATATCCTTTGAGTCGTGCGCTAGTGAGGTACTGTGTCTTGGTGTTATTAAGGAGGGTATCCACAAAATGGGGAACTATCAGAGTCAAGGGGGAGTTCATGACGATCCCCGCACTCTGACGGACCATGAGTGCAGCCGCAGCTGTCACCCGTAGGCATCCTGGGAGAGCCCTCGCAACAGGATCTAAGGTGGCTGAAAAGTAGGCACATGGCGATTGGTGACCTCCGAATATCTGGGTCAAGACAGCGCATGCACAGTCGTCTGTCTCATGTACAAAAAGAAAAAATTGTTTGTTATAATCTGGAGTACCTAGGACTGGAGCAGTACACAGAGCTCTTTTTAAATCCAGGAAGGCCTGCGTATGCTTTCTAGTCCATGGAAAGAAACTGATTGATATGTCTTTAGTGGTGAGGGCATGAAGAAGTTTGAGCATGGTCGAAAAATTGGAAATCCACTGTCTGCAGTATGAGGTTAGACCTATGAAGGCTTGCTCCTGCTTTGTGTCCGTGGGTCCGCCACAGCATTGATAATGGCTACACGATCAGCGGTGAGCTGCCTTCCCTCCTTCGAGAGGAGATGACCTAAATAGGTCACCTTCTCTTGACAAAATTGAAGCCTTTTTAAAGAGACCTTGTGGTTATGGAGGGCAAGGTGGCGTAACAAACAGAGAGTAGCCTCTTTAAATGTCGGGGCGGAATTTGCAGTAATGAGGAGGTCATCGACATACTGCAGCAGTGTGGAATTATCAGGGAGTTCCAAGGAATCTAGTTGACTTTTGAGAGCTTGACTAAAGATACTGGGGCTCTCGGTGAAGCCTTGAGGGGCGCAGCAAAATCTAAACTCCGCCCACCAAGGGAAAAACCAAAAAAAAGTCTGCTGTCAGGATGTATAGGAATACCGAAAAAGGCATTCTTCAGGTCTATGACAGAAAAGTGCGTGGCGTCAGAAGGGACCATCGTCAAGAGGGCTGTAATGTCGGGGAGAACAGGATATTGGGAGATCGTTATTTTGTTAAGGGCTCTCAGGTCAATCACGAATCTGTATATTTTAGGGGAGAGAGCATCTTCATTGGTCTTTTTAAGAACCAGAATAATGGGACTGTTATAGATATTACCACGTGTCTCCTCCTCTACGCCCTTGTCCATCAATTCAGATATTATTGTTAAAAGGGCCGCTTCTCCTTCCGCGGGCAGTCGATACTGTCGAAGGCGGGGAAGGATGGCGCCGGGCTAAATACGTACCACATGAGGGGGTATATTGAGACAGCCGACATCAGTGTCTGATGATGCCCAGAGGGAGGAAGGTAAAGACTGCAACTCTGGTGGGAGAGGACTGGACAGATACATATAAGAGGCTGTGGTTGGGGAAACTGTTAGGGATACACCTTGAGGACTACATGATATGGTCGCATACAGAGCTTTCAGTAAATCCAGGCCTAATAAGTTTTCACTGGAACCTGTAGTGAGGACATAGGGAGCGTCAACATGTGCGGGCCAATATCGAGAGGGGGGTGTTCAGAGATAGGGCTGGTCACGGGTATTCCTTCAAAACTCACAGAGACATTCATGTTGCCAGAAAGGGGTGCCTCCGGGACTGACAGATGTGCAATAGTAGACCTGGTGGCCCCAGTATCCAAAAGAAAATTCTGATTGTTCCCCATAACTGACATTTGAACATACGGGCCCCTTTGATCCACTGGAATTTGCACTCTAGTAATACCCCATTCCTGGCTGTCTTATGCTTGATAGAACCCTGTCTCATCAACTTCATCATAATCATCATTGTAATTAGTGCGTGTTGCGTCGTATCCATCAAACCTATTGGCCGGGCGTTGGCGGATAGGGGCGTCATCCCTGGACTTATGCTCTTTGTTGTGCGGACGGGGCGGTCCATGGTCCCTAGTTGGCCTCCCCTCCCTAGGAGCACGAAGCCTAGTCTTCCCTGTTCGGATGTTTTCAGCTAATACGGGACACTCATCTATCCAATGGCCGAACCCTTTACAATAAGCACACTGATCTGTTTGAAGGGCTCTTCTGTGTTGAGGGCCTGAGGGGGTAGACTGGCAAGCCCTCGAAGGGGGTTGGGGCTGTGGTCTGAAATTCCCGCGGGCATCGGGACCTCGGGAAGGATAAGCCTGCGGTAGAAGTACCTTAGTCTTAAGATCCCTAGCCCTCTTACTTTCCTTTTCTCTATCTTCATTCCCCCTATTCTCGTGATACTGTGCCTTAGCCAAGATACCAGTCATAGTCTGGGCAGACCATGTACTCTCCACCTTCTTGAGCCTGTCAGAAATCTCAGGAAGCAAGTTGCTGACAAACTTATCGACAAATACTGGGCTAGAGTCTGGGATCCGGGGGTCCAAGCCACTATGTCCCTTGTATTCTGTTTCAAAACGGGTAAAGAAGTCAGCCACACTTTCATCTTTTCGTTGCCTACAGGAATTTATCTTATCCCAGTTAATGACTGTTTCTGGCAAAAATGTTTTCATAATTGTTATTATTTTACTGGGCAAAGTCAGGATGGCCGCTTCTGGCTTAGTCTTCCATAGCTTCTTGCGTCTTCCATAGCTTCCAGATTAGCCCATTTACCTCCCAGCTCTACTTCATGGTTAGAATGTCGAATTTGATCCCAAATTTCAGTAGGAACGACCGTACCAAAGAGCAAGTCGATGTCTTCAAGAATAAGTGTACCAGCAGATATTATCTGGCCAAATTCTTTGTAAAAGGCAGCCAGATTTTTTTGAGGCTCTGGTAACTGCCCTTTCAACTGCATTACCTCTGACCTTTTCCAAGGGACATGAACCCATAGCCTACGCCAGTGGGCTTCAACAGGCCCTTGGCCATTATTTTGGGCATCGGTGAGTGCATTAACAAAGACAGGGGCCGCCTCTCTCATTGGCATAGCTGTCTCTAGAGGGAGTGTGGGGTAAGCGGTCATATAGCTATCAAAGCGGACATAGCGCCATACATCCCCTCTCCCTGCACATCGCCTCTTTTTATTTGTGACCTGAGGTCCACTAATCCGGTGGGTATCTGCATAAATGAATTCTCGAATCTCTGCATAACCAAGGTACACATGTATTCAGCCCAGGTGGTCTGTTCCATAATCGTCCACTGGGAAAAGGTGGACCATATTTCTTTAAATGGATAAATATTCCCGCTATTTATCCAACATTCACACTGTTGCTTTTGCAGGTCATCCTCTCGAAGGGACGAAAAGCTGACTGCAGAGCGCAAGGAAGCCAGTTGGGGGGAATTCAAAAATCTATATAAATCTTGTTTAACCGTAGACCACGGGGAAGAAGGGAAGGGGCGGGCAGGGGTAAAACTGCAGGGATTGGGCGGATGGGGACTCGTTGTCATTCCCGTGGTGAGGACAGGGGTAGTGTGCGCAGTTGGTGTCATGGGCGTCAAAATAGGGGGGGTCGGTGTGACGGGGGGAACAGTAGGAGGGGCAGTGGGTACAGGAGTGTGCAGCACTGCTGGGGCAGCTGTATGCGGGGCAGGGTGTGCCAGCGCAGGGTACATGGGGGCATACGCAGGAGAACTTTCCAACATGGTATCGAGCTGGGAATCGCCCTCTTCTCCCCCTTCCATAAAGCCTTTTCCTTTCTCTTCACGGGCCGGGTAGCACTTCTGCACCTGCGCCCTATGTTCCCTATCAGCTATCTCTACAGATTTTTCCATTCGATCCTGTAAGTGCTCTGCAATGGTCAGCCATTGACATCCGCTCCCGCTTCCTTTCTAGTGCCTTTTCCCTCTTTGCTCTCTGCTCAATTTCCTTCCTCCACAACCTGACAGACTCAAACATCGAGGGACGAATCTTCCGTTTTAATAACTGTTCCTATAGATTTGCCAGAACTTGCGGGTCAAAAGACTCATAAGGCGGCCATTGTAATTCTGAGTTACTTCGTTAGTGTATTTGGTCCAAAAAGGGGAAAACATTATAGCAGAAGGACCATGTTTAGTATATATGGTGTGACCAGGGGTCCCCTCTGGAGGAAGCGGACAGGCCGCCTCCAGCTGGGAGTCCTGAGCACACATACAACAATATAATTTATTAAACTTACTACTGGCAGGCATGCTTGTAAACAGATAACAGACTACAGCGGGTTTTAAAAAACTCACCTCGCTGGCTTGGCTTTTGCAAAATTCAATAACAGCAGAATCATACAGACTCGGTGGGTGATTAGTCCACCCTTACCTGACACGGGTAGTTCTCGTCTGTAGACGTAGGGCTGTGTCCTGTTCCAGAAATCACTTTGTTAGGGGATTCCAGTGAGGACGCGGTCACGTGGCCCAGACCGGGTAGGGAGGGACAGCGGGTGAGTCGTTCGGCTACCGGACTGCAAGAATCCCTCGGGTAGGGTACCTCCGTCGGAGTCTCTCCGTGCACTTCCTCGCATCCACCTGGCCTGACCTTCGTGCTCGTGGAGTCCCTATTCAGGTGCCATTTGAAGAACCGTTTTTACCCACTTACTGGGTCTCGGTGGTGGGGGAACTGCCCACGTCTTCCATACCCTCCTTATATAGAAAAAGGGGACACAGGAGCCTTTGTCTGCAGGAGGAACCAAGTTTTATTCGAATAGCCCGGGCTATGCAACAGAGTCCCAAGCTCGTCGGAGACAAGACAGAGGAGGCTGCTGCTTCACTCTGCAGCTTACAGGCCTTATATACACGTTTCCCACCTTAAGAAACCAGTTTGGGTGGGGGCCTGGCGCCCGAGTCAAAATGCAGTTACACCATTCTTTGTTCAGGCAGGACGGGGGCTGCAACAGATGGTACAAAAGATTACGAACAGGTCTTGCAAAACAAGATATGTACGTGAAAGAACAGACAGATCTTGAACAACAGGATATGTGAAAGAAACAAGTTCTGGGACGGTGGCGTGACAAAGTCATGCGAAACATGATGGATGTGTGCAGGAGTTTAGTCCGAGGGTGGTGAGGCCAATTCTTTGTTCCCTTTTTTTAAATTGGCTCAACCACAAGGAGCAGGAAGGGCAAGGTGGTCGTGACAGTTAGAATTTCATCAGACATCAGCAGAAATGACCAGGAGGGTCGTGCAGAGGTGTTTGGCACGAAATGGCAATGCAGAAATAATGGAGTCCTGACACAAAATAAATGCCGACAAGAAGGACAATTTTCCTCACTGGTTTGAGAGATTGCAAGGTAAGCAGAGAATGCTGTTGCACCATGCAGTCCGAAGGATTGTTGTACAGACACTAGCAAGTATAAATGTGAAATATAATGGACTCTAAGACTTTAAATGCAAACTTACCTTTACCCTAATTATTTATATTTTTTTTACAACATATCCATATTAGAATACAATAGAACAAAATAGACGCTTTCTGTAATTAAACACCATATGTAAATACTGTGAGGTGATTGTCATTCGGAGATCTATGTACAAAGATGAGTGCTTTGAGAGGCGCTAAATCCTTCTTTTGCTATTTCCCAAATCTCTCTAATGGTACAAAATGGCAACTCAGCAGTAAACAACCACTAACAATTCTGCATGATTTACTGTTCTCTTACTGAAATGTAGAGGGATCATACGATTTATAAGTTTAAAGACTATTCCCAATAGTTGTGATTTCAAATAAGCCGTGGTTTCACTAGCAGTAGTTGGCCCAAAGATGGAGAAACACTCACTGCAACAATTTTGATGAGTTATTTGTGAAAACCCTCTCACTCACTACATGTCAGCAGTTGTGTCACTTCCGCTAGAAGCACGGTAGTGCTCCCTTTACCGTTTTACAGAGACTGGATCTGTTTAAAAAATGATACCCCCTGGTTTACGTCATATGGCAGGGTAGTGGAGCTGACTGGGAAGCCTCAAAAGGCAGTTAAGAGAAGCACAGGTGCCTGAGATGTGCTGCTTTGTTTTAACTTTAGCAGAGTCAAGACTGATTTGCCTATGGCTGGGTCCAAACTGGAATGGCATGGTGAGCAAAAAAACTATAGATTTAGGCCCAGATCTCTGTACTGGGTGAATGTATGACACTGTTCTGCATTCTGTCCATCAATTGTTGTTTTAGCATATTTCACCCCAAGTGGGACGGGTGTGCCCAGACGTGGGTCCCGTGCTCTCCATGCCACTGGAATCAAGCTATCCTGGCTGATGAGGGCTGAAAGCCCGAAACCGGTCCTAGGATGCTTGTTTCTGGTCCAGGGAGGACCTGCCTAGCAGTTCGGGCTGGACTGTTCCCATTGGGCGCAGGGTCAAGACTGATTTGCATATGGCTAGGTTCAAACCGGAATGGCATGGCGAGCACAAAAACAATGGATTTAGGCCCAGATCTCTGTACTGGGGTGAATGTATGACATTGTTTTGCATTTTGTCCATCAACTGTTGTTTTTGCATTTGTCGCCCCGAATGGGACGGGTATGCCCAGACGTGGGTCCTGTGCTCTCCATGCAACTGGAATCAAGCTATCCTGGCTGATGAGGGCTGTAAGCCCGAAATCAGTCCTAGGATGCTTGTTTCTGGTCCAGGGAGAACCTGGCCTGGCAGTACGGGCTGGACTGTTCCCATTGGGCGCAGGGTCAAGACTGATTTGCATATGGCTAGGTTCAAACTGGAATGGTGTGGTGTGCAAACAAACAATGGATTTAGGCCCAGATCTCTGTACTGGGGTGAATGTATGATATTGTTCTGCACTCTGTCCATCAACTGTTCTTTTTGCATTTGTCACCCCGAGTGGGATGGGTATGCCCAGACGTGGGTCCCGTGCTCTCCATGCCACTGGAGTCAAGCTATCCTGGCTGATGAGGTCTGAAAGCTCGAAACCAGTCCTAGGATGCTTGTGTCCAGTCCAGGGAGGACCTTGCCTGGCAGTTCGGGCTGGACTGTTCCCATTGGGCGCAGGGGTCAAGACTGATTTGCACCCAGAATGCATGGGAGGCCATTAAAATCTCCTGGCTCTGCTCTGTCATTCACACTAGTGCCAAGTTCTCTCCTAATTTTATCTAGTCAGAGCCTCATTATCATTCTGAGCCTGTATGTTACAGCTCTGCTCACAGGCCTGCACCAGGCTGTGCTCAGCAGTCTAAAAAGTTGGTTGTTCGTTAGTTGGGGTCCAGGGTCTGCAGCTGTCGTGCACTTCTTTACAAGCTCTTTTACTTCAATAAACAGGTTAAATCTTATCTGCAGTTTGGCATTCGTTTATCACTAGAAGGCCCTCCTGCGAAGTTAGTGCCTTTCCATTTCAGCTGCTTTGCAGCAGTTTTAAGATCTTACTGGCAGATGCATCAACGTAGCATTTTGCTATTCCTAAATAGCGATTTTTAAGGAATCGCTATTTAGGAATAGCAAAAGCCTATGCATGTAGGAATCGCTATTAAAATAGCGATTCCTTAACATTCCTTAATTGCTACTCGCAAATTGCTAGTCGCAATTAAGGAATGCTGTCCCATTCATTCCTATGGGCCTACAGACCCATAGGAATATATTGGAGATTGCATGAGCAATTTGCGAGTACCAGTAGGTACTCGCAAATTGTTCATGCAATTTCAAGGGTGCAAGGGTGTCAAAATAACACCCTGTTGCACCCCTGAAAATTGATCGATGCACATATGTTGCACACACACATGCCCTAAGGGCATGTGTGTGCGCAACATGAAACTTTGAAAAATGCACAAAAGTGCTTTTTTCAAAGTTTTAGCAAATTACCATGAAGTCCTACTTCATGGTAATTTGCTCCCCCCTATTAGCGAATTCGCTATTTTTTTTACTTTCATGCATTGCATTTAAGGAATCTCAAATTGGGATTCCTTAAATGCAATCGCAATTTAAGGAATCTTAATTTAGAGATTCCTTAAATTGAGATTTTTGCATTTGGGATGATGTATCCCAAGTGCAAAAATACCGGGAGCAAAGGGGCAGATTCTGAGAATCTGCCCATTTGCTCCCGGTATTTACTTTGATGCATATGCCTGTTAGAGTTTCTCGTTGCTGAAATGGGTGTCATTTCTGATATTTTTAAGTTTCCCTCATCTTACTTGCTTGATTTTGCTTGCGGGAAAGTGTCACGGATAGGCGTTGAATGTCACTCATAATTACACTGAAATTATGAAAATGCCACACATAAGCAATCTGAAACCTTGGCAGCAATGAGCAGCAGACCAGACTTTGTAGATATGATCCTGCACTGTATTTTCTTCCGTGTGCAACGCAGTGCAGCTAATCTGGATGCTGCACTGTAGTTTTGTGAGTTTAGAAAGTCTGGGCCATAATGTTTGAATAGATGGGGAAACCTGGGGTCGCTTGTCTATCCAGTGAGACTATTGTAATGTGTATCCTTCTAATTGAGCTTTAGAATATAGATAATTAATTTAATTAGAGTGCTTATTTATTTATCTTTTCATCCATTTTAGTAATATTGCTATTTGAAAAGTTACTTTGATTAACCCATATAGGAGGAACAGTAAAGTAATGTAACTTGTCGCTTTGTCATTTTCTGAGTCAGGGTATTTGAACATTAGAGGGGCCTCGCTTCCCCTTTCTGCCCGGGCTACCAAAATCTAGCAGCAGCCCTACTCACAGCCATCCAATCCGAGTTCTCCAGCCATCCTAATCCTTTCCTGTTGGAGTGTGCATACTGTGTCATCACGTCCGGTTCCTCCCCCTTGCTTCATTGATCCAACTTAAGGCCAGTCTGTACCGATTATTTGCATGGACCAACAATGGTAGGTAGAACGCTGGGTTCTGCACATACAAAGCCAGTCAAGTAGGTACTGGGCAATGAGCTCGAGGAGTCTGCAGACTCAAGGCCCCAGGGACCTGTCATACTCTTGAGAACCTACACAACTGAGGTGAAATCAAGTTACGCTCTATTGATCCGAAGCCGTCTCAACAGCATAATGGAATTTCAGGTCAGAACAATAGGTGAACGACAATATGAATGGCATTTATTCCTTAGGGATAAAAAATGGTACGTTCTTATAATTGCATTAGGCACACACACATTGAGTCCAAAGTACCGCTCCGTGTCATGAATCTTCGAAACGAGATGTCCCTTCTATAAATCAATGTTCCCAGTCTGCGCTCATCAATAAACCAACCGCAGAGAAACTCCTGTGTGAATCAGCTTAACGAATATCAACCTTTCTAACACTGCCCATGAATCTTCTATTTTACAATGCAATATCTTTAGGGACCAGGCTCATCATTGAATTTCCTTTCATTTTGTAACTGCACTGTTTCTTACCTCACCACTTGATCTCATGTCTGTAAAAGGAAGAGAAGCAAGCAGGCGGTTCAATCGGAGGTAGCGTGCCCCCTCTAGCGTCGATGTGCTACGTTAAAAAAAATCTAATGTTTCTGAATCACCAGTGTCTTTTTTGATTTCAAGAATTATATCTTGTATATAACCCTTGAAAACTCCATAGTATGAACATATATAAGTAGAAATACTATATCATCATTACGTGTACAATTATTACACCTACATAGGGTAAATTGCTAACAAATGATGTAATATCAGAATACATAATGTGTGGCTTGGTTTGAAATAGGAAGACGACATACATAACAATTCAGATGACAGAAATATGTATTTGGTAAGCTGTAAATTTAACAAGAGAATGAGAGGGAAACCCACTTACAAACACACTTGGTAACGTTCCAGAAACAAAATAGATTATAGCCTTATAGCCCGCCGTAGAGGGCTATACCGGCTATTAAAGGCCCTCTCCAGCGTTAAAGGCCCGAACCAAAGGCGAGGGACTTTAACAAAGCAGAGGGACTTTAAAAGCCGGTATAGTCCTGCAACGAAGGACTATAAGGCTATTAGAACATTCTGCCACTAGAGGGTAGAATGTTCTAACAAATAAACAAAGCCTTTAGGGAGCGCGAGGGGATTGAAATCCCCTCAGGCTCCCTGAAGCCTTTGTTCACAGCCAGAGCTGTGAACAAAGAAACATTGGAATGTTGGAGCTCCGGGCTTATACCAGCCATTATAAGCCTGGAGCACTCCATTGTTTTCAATGGAGCTCCCAACATTGCAATATTCTAATATAGCCTTATAGCCCTTCGTAGCTGGGCTATATCGGCTATTAAAGTCCCTCTCCCTTGTTAAAGGCCATCGCCTTCGGCTCGGGCCTTTAATGCTGGAGAGGGCTTTTAATAGCCGGTATAGCCCTCTATAGCGGGCTATAAGGCTATATAAGAACATTGGAATGTTGGGACCTCCATTGAAAACAATGGAGTGCTCCTGGCTTATAATGGCAGGTATAAGCCTGGAGCTCCAACATTCCAATGTTTCTTTGTTCACAGCTTGGCTGTGAACAAAGGCTTCAGGGAGCCTGAGGGGATTCCAATCCCCTCACGCTCCCATAAGGCTTTGTTTTTTTTTGTTAGAACATTCTGCCCTCTAGTGGCAGAATGTTCTAATAGCCTTATAGCCCTTCGTAGCTGGGCTATACTGGCTATTAGAACATTGCAATGTTGGGAGCTCCATTGAAAACAATGGAGTGCTCCAGGCTTATAATGGCTGGTATAAGCCCGGAGCTCCAACATTCCAATGTTTCTTTGTTATAGCTATAGAGGGCTATACCGGCTATTAAAAGCCCTCTCCAGCGTTAAAGGCCCGAGCCGAAGGCGATGGCCTTTAACAAGGGAGAGGGACTTTAATAGCCGATATAGCCCAGCTACGAAGGGCTATAAGGCTATATGAGAGCATTGGAATGTTGGGAGCTCCATTGAAAACAATGGAGTGCTCCTGGTTTATAATGGCTGGTATAAGCCTGGAGCTCCAACATTCCAACGTTTCTTTGTTGAAGTAATTGTATCCACTGAGGAGAAGAAATGATCCAAGGGGCATACAGGGACATGCGAGCTATATAATTGACTTAGTGCAAAATCATTGTTTTTACTGACTTTACTGTACCCCAACACATGATATGAGTCTAGCAGAGCTTCGATTTTATCTAAAGTGTTTGTTTCATTATATTTTATCGAAGATATAATATCACTGAGAGCCACACCCAAAGGTATTTAATACATTTGGCTGGCTAGTGGAGGGCGGAATCAACTGTAGAAGATAGGGGACAGTGAACATTCTAATAATCACTTAATCTCCCCGTGCCTATCAAAAAACAAACATTGAAAATGCAATAAGCCTCGCCTTTGATTAAGTAAAAGCCATTTGCTTTGCTAATGGTTTTGTATACCAAAGCAAATGGCTTTAACTTAATAAAAGGTGAGACCTAATGTTAGTCAGTGTCAGTCAGTGTCAGTCAGTCAGTCAGTCAGTGTCAGTCAGTGTCAGTCAGTCAGTGTCAGTCAGTCAGAGTCAGTCAGTCAGTGTCAGTCAGTCAGTGTCAGTCAGTCAGTGTCAGTCAGTCAGTCAGTGTCAGTCAGTCAGTGTCAGTCAGTGTCAGTCAGTGTCAGTCAGTCAGTGTCAGTCAGTGTCAGTCAATCAGTGTCAGTCAATCAGTTTCAGTTAGTCAGTGTCAGTCAGTGTCAGTCAGTCAGTGTCAGTCAGTCAGTGTCAGTCAATCAGTGTCAGTCAATCAGTGTCAGTCAGTCAGTCAGTGTCAGGCAGTCAGAGTCAGTCAGTCAGTGTCAGCTAAAGCAGCTCTTCTGACCTGGTTCTCAGGCTCTAAAGCAGCTCTGCTGACCTGGTTCCCTCCCTCTAAAGCAGCTCTGCTGACCTGCTTTCTCTGGCTCTACAGCAGCTCTGCTGACCTGGTTCTCTGGCTCTAGAGCAGCTCTGCTGACCTGGTTTCTCTGGCTCTACGGCAGCTCTGCTGACCTGGTTCTCTGGCTCTAGATCAGCTCTGCTGACCTGGTACTGAGGCTCTAGAGCAGCTCTGCTGACCTGGTTCTCCCACTTTACAACAGCTCTGCTGACCTGCTTCTCTGGCACTAAAGCTGCTCGGCTGACCCAGTTCTATGGCTCTAAAGGAGCTCTGCTCACCTGGTACTCTGGCTCTAAAGCAGCTCTGCTGACCTGGTTCTCTGGCTCTAGAGCAGCTCCGCTGACCTGGTTCTCTGGCTCTACAACGGCTCTGCTGACCTGGTTCTCTGGCCCTCAAGCCGCTCTGATGACCTGGTTTCTCTGGCTTTACAGCAGCTCTGCTGACCTGGTTCTATGGCTCTAAAGCAGCCCTACTGACCTGGTTCTCTGGCTCTAGAGCAGATCTGCTGACCTGGTTCTTAGGCTCTAGAGTGGCACTGCTGACCTGGTTCTCTAACTCTACAATGGCTTTGCTGACCTGGTTCTCTGGCTCCAAAGCAGCTCTGCTGACCTGTTCTATGGCTCTACAGCAGCTCTGCTGACCTGGTTCTCTGGCTCTAAAGCAGCTCTGCTGACCTGGTTCTATGGCTCTAAATCAGCTCTGTTGACCTGGTTCTCTGGTTCTATAGCAGCTCTGCTGCCCTGGTTCTCTGGCTCTAAAGCAGCTCTGCTGACCTGGTTCTCTGCCTCGAGAGCAGCTCTGCTGACCTGGTTCTCAGGCTCTAGAGCAAGCTCTGCTGACTTGTTTCTCTGGCTCTAGAGCAGCTCTGCTGGCCTGGTTCTTAGGCTCTAGAGCAGCTCTGCTGACCTGGTTCTCTGGTGCTACAACGACTCTGCTGACCTGGTTCTCTGGCTCTAAAGCAGCTCTGCTGACCTGTACTACAGCTCTAAAGCAGCTCTGAGGAACTGTTTCTCTGGCTCTACAACAGCTCTGCTGACCTGGTTCTCTGGCTCTAAACCAGCTCTGCTGACCTGGTTCTATGGCTCTAAATCAGCTCTGTTGACCTGGTTCTCTGGTTCTATAGCAGCTCTGCTGCCCTGGTTCTCTGGCTCTAAAGCAGCTCTGCTGACCTGGTTCTCTGCCTCGAGAGCAGCTCTGCTGACCTGGTTCTCAGGCTCTAGAGCAAGCTCTGCTGACTTGTTTCTCTGGCTCTAGAGCAGCTCTGCTGGCCTGGTTCTTAGGCTCTAGAGCAGCTCTGCTGACCTGGTTCTCTGGTGCTACAACGACTCTGCTGACCTGGTTCTCTGGCTCTAAAGCAGCTCTGCTGACCTGTACTACAACTCTAAAGCAGCTCTGAGGAACTGTTTCTCTGGCTCTACAACAGCTCTGCTGGCCTGGTTCTATAGCTCTAGATCAGCTCTGCTGACCTGGTTCTCTGGTTCTAGAGCAGCTCTGCTGCCCTGGTTCTCTGTCTCTAGAACAGCTCTGCTGACCTGGGTCTTAGGCTCTAGAGCAGCTATGCTGACTTGGGTCTCTGGCTCTAAAGTAGCTCTGCTGACCTGGCTCTCACCCTCTAAAGCAGCTGTGCTGCCCTGGTTCTCTGGCTCTAAAGCAGCTCTGCTGACCTGCTCCTCTGCCTCTAGAGAAGCTTTGCTGACCTGGATCTTAGGCTCTAGAGCAGCTCTGCTGACCTGGTTCTCTGTCTCTAAAGCAGATCTGCTGACCTGGTTCTCTGTCTCTAAAGCAGCTCTGCTTACCTGGTTCTCTGGCTCTAAATCAGCTCTGGTAACCTGGTTCTCTGGTTCTAGAGCAGCTCTGCTGCCCTGGTTCTCTGGCTCTAAAGCAGCTCCACTGATCTGGTTCTCTACCTCGAGAGCAGCTCTGCTGACCTGGTTCTTTGCCTCTAGTGCAGCTCTGCTGACCTGGTTTTCTGCCTCTAGAGCAGCTCTGCTGACCTGGTTCTCTGGCTCCAAAGCAGCTCTGCTGACCTGGTTCTCTGGCTCTAAAGCAGCTCTGCTGACCTGGTTCTCTCCCTCTAAAGCAGCACTGCTGATCTGGTTTCTCTGGCTCTACAGCAGCACTGCTGACCTGGTTCTCTAGCATTGGAGTAGCTCTGCTTACCTGGTTCTTGGGCTCTAGAGCAGCTCTGCTGACTTGGTTCTCTGGGTTTGAAACAGCTCTGCTGACATGGTACTCTGGCTCTAGAGTAGCTCTGCTGACCTGGTTCTCTCGGTCTACAACAGCTCTGCTGACTTGTTTCTCTGGCTCTAGAGCAGGTCTCCTGACCTGGTTCTTAGGCTCTAGAGCAGTTCTGCTGACCTGGTTCCCTGGCTCTACAATGACTCTGCTGACCTGGTTCTCTGGCTCTAAAGCAGCTCTGCTGACCTGTTCTATGGCTCTAAAGCAGCTCTGATGAACTGGTTCTCTGGCTCTACAACGGCTCTGCTGACCTGGTTCTATACCTCTAAATCAGCTCTGCTGACCTGGTTCTCTGGTTCTAGAGTAGCTCTGCTGCCCTGGTTCTTAGGCTCTAGAGCAGCTCTACTGACCTGGTTCTCTGTCTCTAAAGCTGCTCTGCTGACCTGGTTCTCTGGCTCTAAATCAGCTCTGCTGACTTGGTTCTCTGGTTCTAGAGCAGCTCTGCTGCCCTGGTTCTCTGGCTCTAGAGCAGCTATGCTGACCTGGGTCTCTGGCTCTACAGCAGCTCTTCTGACCTGGTTCTCTCCTTCTAGAGCAGCTGTGCTGCCCTGGTTCTCTGGCTCTAAAGCAGCTCTGCTGACCTGGTCCTCTGCTTCTAGAGCAGCTCTGCTGACCTGGTTCTTAGGCTCTAGAGCAGCTCTGCTGACCTGGTTGTCTGTCTCTAAAGCAGCTCTGCTGACCTGGTTCTCTGTCTCTAAAGCAGCCCTGCTTACCTGGTTCTCTGGCTCTAAAGCAGCTCCGCTGACCTGGTTCCCTGCCTCGAGAGCAGCTCTGCTGCCCTGGTTCTCAGGCTCTGGAGCAGCTCTGCTGACTTGGTTCCCGGGCTCTAGAGCGGCTCTGCTGACCTGGTTCTTAGGCTCTAGAGAAGCTCTGCTGACCTGGTTCTCTGGCTCTACAACGGCTCTGCTGACCTGGTTCTCTGGCTCTAAAGCAGCTCTGCTGACCTGGTTCTCTCCCTCTAAAGCAGCTCTGCTGACCTGGTTCTCTGCCTCTAGAGCAGATCTGCTGACCTGGTTCTCTGGCTCCAAAGCAGCTCTGCTGACCTGGTTCTCTGGCTCTAAAGCAGCTCTACTGACCTGGTCCTCTCCCTCTAAAGCAGCTCTGCTGACCTGGTTTCTCTGGCTCTACAGCAGCTCTGCTGACAGGGTTCTCTAGCTATAGAGTAGCTCTGCTTACCTGGTTCTTAGGCTCCAGAGCAGCTCTGCTGACCTGGCTCTCTGGCTTTGAAACAGCTCTGCTGGCCTGGTTCTCAGAGTCTACAACAACTCTGCTGACCGGGTTCTCTGGCTCTAAAGCAACTCTGCTGACCTGGTACTAAGGCTCTATATCAGCTCTGCTAACCTGTTTTTTCTGTCTCAACAGCAGCTCTGCTGACCTGGTTCTTTGGCTCTAGAGCAGCTCGGCTGACCTAGTTCTCTCCCTCTAAAGCAGCACTGCTGATCTGGTTTCTCTGGCTCTACAGCAGCTCTGCTGACCTGGTTCTCCAGCATTAGAGTAGCTCTGCTTACCTGGTTCTTAGGCTCTAGAGCAGCTCTGCTGACCCTGTTCTCTGGCTTTGAAACATCTCTGCTGACCTGGTTCTCTGGCTCTAGAGCAGCTCTGCTGACCTGGTTCTCTGGGTCTACAACAGCTCTGCTGACCTGGTTCTCTGGCTCTAAAGCAGCTCTGCTGACCTGGTTCTCTGGCTCTAGAGCAGCTCTGCTGACCTGGTTCTCTGGGTCTACAACAGCTCTGCTGACCTGGTTCTCTGGCTCTAAAGCAGCTCTGCTGACCTGTTCTATGGCTCTAAAGCAGCTCTGATGAACTGGTTCTCTGGCTCTACAACGGCTCTGCTGACCTGGTTCTATACCTCTAAATCAGCTCTACTGACCTGGTTCTCTGGTTCTAGAGTAGCTCTGCTGCCCTGGTTCTTAGGCTCTAGAGCAGCTCTGCTGACCTGGTTCTCTGTCTCTAAAGCAGCTCTGCTGACCTGGTTCTCTGACTCTAAATCAGCTCTGCTGACTTGGTTCTCTGGTTCTAGAGCAGCTCTGCTGCCCTGGTTCTCTGGCTCTAGAGCAAGCTCTGCTGACTTGTTTCTCTGGCTCTAGAGAAGCTCTGCTGGCCTGGTTCTTAGGCTCTAGAGCAGCTCTGCTGACCTGGTTCTCTGGCTCTAAAGCAGCTCTGCTGACCTGTACTACAGCTCTAAAGCAGCTCTGAGGAACTGTTTCTCTGGCTCTACAACAGCTCTGCTGGCCTGGTTCTATAGCTCTAGATCAGCTCTGCTGACCTGGTTCTCTGGTTCTAGAGCAGCTCTGCTGCCCTGGTTCTCTGTCTCTAGAACAGCTCTGCTGACCTGGGTCTTAGGCTCTAGAGCAGCTATGCTGACTTGGGTCTCTGGCTCTAAAGTAGCTCTGCTGACCTGGCTCTCACCCTCTAAATCAGCTGTGCTGCCCTGGTTCTCTGGCTCTAAAGCAGCTCTGCTGACCTGGTCCTCTGCCTCTAGAGAAGCTTTGCTGACCTGGATCTTAGGCTCTAGAGCAGCTCTGCTGACCTGGTTCTCTGTCTCTAAAGCAGATCTGCTGACCTGGTTCTCTGTCTCTAAAGCAGCTCTGCTTACCTGGTTCTCTGGCTCTAAATCAGCTCCGGTAACCTGGTTCTCTGGTTCTAGAGCAGCTCTGCTGCCCTGGTTCTCTGGCTCTAAAGCAGCTCCACTGACCTGGTTCTCTACCTCGAGAGCAGCTCTGCTGACCTGGTTCTTTGCCTCTAGAGCAGCTCTGCTGACCTGGTTTTCTGCCTCTAGAGCAGCTCTGCTGACATGGTTCTCTGGCTCCAAAGCAGCTCTGCTGACCTGGTTATCTGGCTCTAAAGCAGCTCTGCTGACCTGGTTCTCTCCCTCTAAAGCAGCACTGCTGATCTGGTTTCTCTGGCTCTACAGCAGCACTGCTGACCTGGTTCTCTAGCATTGGAGTAGCTCTGCTTACCTGGTTCTTGGGCTCTAGAGCAGCTCTGCTGACTTGGTTCTCTGGCTTTGAAACAGCTCTGCTGACATGGTTCTCTGGCTCTAGAGTAGCTCTGCTGACCTGGTTCTCTCGGTCTACAACAGCTCTGCTGACTTGTTTCTCTGGCTCTAGAGCAGGTCTCCTGACCTGGTTCTTAGGCTCTAGAGCAGTTCTGCTGACCTGGTTCCCTGGCTCTACAACGACTCTGCTGACCTGGTTCTCTGGCTCTAAAGCAGCTCTGCTGACCTGTTCTATGGCTCTAAAGCAGCTCTGATGAACTGGTTCTCTGGCTCTACAACGGCTCTGCTGACCTGGTTCTATACCTCTAAATCAGCTCTGCTGACCTGGTTCTCTGGTTCTAGAGTAGCTCTGCTGCCCTGGTTCTTAGGCTCTAGAGCAGCTCTACTGACCTGGTTCTCTGTCTCTAAAGCAGCTCTGCTGACCTGGTTCTCTGGCTCTAAATCAGCTCTGCTGACTTGGTTCTCTGGTTCTAGAGCAGCTCTGCTGCCCTGGTTCTCTGGCTCTAGAGCAGCTATGCTGACCTGGGTCTCTGGCTCTACAGCAGCTCTTCTGACCTGGTTCTCTCCCTCTAGAGCAGCTGTGCTGCCCTGGTTCTCTGGCTCTAAAGCAGCTCTGCTGACCTGGTCCTCTGCTTCTAGAGCAGCTCTGCTGACCTGGTTCTTAGGCTCTAGAGCAGCTCCGCTGACCTGGTTGTCTGTCTCTAAAGCAGCTCTGCTGACCTGGTTCTCTGTCTCTAAAGCAGCCCTGCTTACCTGGTTCTCTGGCTCTAAAGCAGCTCCGCTGACCTGGTTCCCTGCCTCGAGAGCAGCTCTGCTGCCCTGGTTCTCAGGCTCTGGAGCAGCTCTGCTGACTTGGTTCCCTGGCTCTAGAGCAGCTCTGCTGACCTGGTTCTTAGGCTCTAGAGAAGCTCTGCTGACCTGGTTCTCTGGCTCTACAACAGCTCTGCTGACCTGGTTCTCTGGCTCTAAAGCAGCTCTGCTGACCTGGTTCTCTCCCTCTAAAGCAGCTCTGCTGACCTGGTTCTCTGCCTCTAGAGCAGATCTGCTGACCTGGTTCTCTGGCTCCAAAGCAGCTCTGCTGACCTGGTTCTCTGGCTATAAAGCAGCTCTACTGACCTGGTTCTCTCCCTCTAAAGCAGCTCTGCTGACCTGGTTTCTCTGGCTCTACAGCAGCTCTGCTGACAGGGTTCTCTAGCTATAGAGTAGCTCTGCTTACCTGGTTCTTAGGCTCCAGAGCAGCTCTGCTGACCTGGCTCTCTGGCTTTGAAACAGCTCTGCTGGCCTGGTTCTCAGAGTCTACAACAACTCTGCTGACCGGGTTCTCTGGCTCTAAAGCAACTCTGCTGACCTGGTACTAAGGCTCTATATCAGCTCTGCTAACCTGTTTTTTCTGTCTCAACAGCAGCTCTGCTGACCTGGTTCTTTGGCTCTAGAGCAGCTCGGCTGACCTAGTTCTCTTGCTCTAAAGCAGCTCTGCTGACCTGATTCACTAACTCTAAAGCTGCTCTGCTGACCTGGTTCTCTCCCTCTAAAGCAGCACTGCTGATCTGGTTTCTCTGGCTCTACAGCAGCTCTGCTGACCTGGTTCTCCAGCATTAGAGTAGCTCTGCTTACCTGGTTCTTAGGCTCTAGAGCAGCTCTGCTGACCCTGTTCTCTGGCTTTGAAACATCTCTGCTGACCTGGTTCTCTGGCTCTAGAGCAGCTCTGCTGACCTGGTTCTCTGGGTCTACAACAGCTCTGCTGACCTGGTTCTCTGGCTCTAAAGCAGCTCTGCTGACCTGTTCTATGGCTCTAAAGCAGCTCTGATGAACTGGTTCTCTGGCTCTACAACGGCTCTGCTGACCTGGTTCTATACCTCTAAATCAGCTCTACTGACCTGGTTCTCTGGTTCTAGAGTAGCTCTGCTGCCCTGGTTCTTAGGCTCTAGAGCAGCTCTGCTGACCTGGTTCTCTGTCTCTAAAGCAGCTCTGCTGACCTGGTTCTCTGACTCTAAATCAGCTCTGCTGACTTGGTTCTCTGGTTCTAGAGCAGCTCTGCTGCCCTGGTTCTCTGGCTCTAGAGCAGCTATGCTGACCTGGGTCTCTGGCTCTAAAGCAGCTCTTCTGACCTGGTTCTCTCCCTCTAAAGGAGCTGTGCTGCCCTGGTTCTCTGGCTCTAAAGCAGCTCTGCTGACCTGGTCCTCTGCCTCTAGAGCAGCTCTGCTGACCTGGTTCTTAGGCTCTAGAGCAGCTCTGCTGACCTGGTTCTCTGTCTCTAAAGCAGCTCTGCTGACCTGTTTCTCTGTCTCTAAAGCAGCCCTGCTTACCTGGTTCTCCTGCTCTAAAGCAGCTCCGCTGACCTGGTTCCCTTCCTCTAAAGCAGCTCTGCTGGCCTGGTTCTCAGGCTCTAGAGCAGCTCTGCTGACTTGGTTCTCTGGCTCTAGAGCAGCTCTGCTGACCTGGTTCTTAGGCTCTAGAGAAGCTCTGCTGACCTGGTTCTCTGGCTCTACAACGGCTCTGCTGACCTGGTTCTCTGGCTCTAAAGCAGCTCTGCTGACCTGGTTCTCTCCCTCTAAAGCAGCTCTGCGGACCTGGTTCTCTGCCTCTAGAGCAGATCTGCTGACCTGGTTCTCTGGCTCCAAAGCAGCTCTGCTGACCTGGTTCTCTGGCTCTAAAGCAGCTCTACTGACCCAATTCTCTCCCTCTAAAGCAGCTCTGCTGACCTGGTTTCTCTGGCTCTACAGCAGCTCTGCTGACAGGGTTCTCTAGCTATAGAGTAGCTCTGCTTACCTGGTTCTTAGGCTCCAGAGCAGCTCTGCTGACCTGGCTCTCTGGCTTTGAAACAGCTCTGCTGGCCTGGTTCTCAGAGTCTACAACAGCTCTGCTGACCGGGTTCTCTGGCTCTAAAGCAACTCTGCTGACCCGGTTCTAAGGCTCTATATCAGCTCTGCTAACCTGGTTTTTCTGGCTCAACAGCAGCTCTGCTGACCTGGTTCTTTGGCTCTAGAGCAGCTCTGCTGACCTGGTTCTCTGGCGCTAAAGCAGCTCTGCTGACCTGGTTCTCTGGCTCTAAAGCAGCTCTGCTGACCTCGTTCTCTCCCTCTAAAGCAGCTCTGCAGACCTGGTTTCTCTGGCTCTACAACAGCTCTGCTGACCTGGTTCTCTGGCTCTAGAGCAGCTCGGCTGACCTAGTTCTCTGGCTCTAAAGCAGCTCTGCTGACCCTGTTCTCTGGCTTTGAAACAGCTCTGCTGACCTGGTTCTCTGGCTCTAGAGCAGCTCTGCTGACCTGGTTCTCTGGGTCTACAACAGCTCTGCTGACTTGTTTCTCTGGCTCTAGAGCATCTCTGCTGACCTGGTTCTTAGGTTCTAGAGCAGCTCTGCTGACCTGGTTCCCTGGCTCTACAACGACTCTGCTGACCTGGTTCTCTGGTTCTAAAGCAGCTCTGATTAACTGGTTCTCTGGCTCTACAACGGCTCTGCTGACCTGGTTCTATATCTCTAAATCAGCTCTGCTGACCTGGTTCTCTGGTTCTAGAGCAGCTCTGCTGCCCTGGTTCTTTGCCTCTAGAGCAGCTCTGCTGACCTGGGTACTAGGCTCTAGAGCAGCTATGCTGACCTGGGTCTCTGGCTCTAAAGAAGCTCTGCTGACCTGGTTCTCTCTCTCTAAAGCAGCTGAGCTGCCCTGGTTCTCTGGCTCTAAAGCAGCTCTGCTGACCTGGTCCTCTGCCTCTATAACAGCTCTGCTGACCTGGGTCTTAGGCTCTAGAGCAGCTCTGCTGACCTGGTTCTCTGGTTCTAGAGCAGCTCTGCTGCCCTGGTTCTCTGGCTCTAAAGCAGCTCCTCTGACCTGGTTCTCTGCCTCGAGAGCAGCTCTGCTGGCCTGGTTCTTAGGCTCTAGAGCAGCTCTGCTGACTTGGTTCTCTGGCTCTGGAGCCGCTCTGCTGACTTGGTTATTAGGCTCTAGAGCAGCTCTGCTGACCTGGTTCTCTGGCTCTACAACGGCTCTGCTGTCCTGGTTCTCTGGCTCCAAAGCAGCTCTGCTGACCTGGTTCTCTGGCTCTAAAGCAGCTCTGCTGACCTGGTTCTCCCCCTCTAAAGCAGCTCTGCTGACCTGGTTCTCTGCCTCTAGAGCAGCTCTGCTGACCTGGTTCTCTGGCTCCAAAGCAGCTCTGCTGACCTTGTTCTCTGGCTCTAAAGCAGCTCTGCTGACCTGGTTCTCTAGCTATAGAGTAGCTCTGCTTACCTGATTCTTAGGTTCTAGAGCAGCTCTGCTGACCTGGCTCTCTCGCTTTGAAACAGCTCTGCTGACCTGGTTCTCTGGCTCTAGAGCAGCTCTGCTTACCTGATTCTTAGGCTCTAGAGCAGCTCTGCTGACCTGGCTCTCTCGCTTTGAAACAGCTCTGCTGACCTGGTTCTCTGGCTCTAGAGCAGCTCTGCTGACCTGATTCTCAGGGTCTACAACAGCTCTGCTGACCTGGCTCTCTCGCTTTGAAACAGCTCTGCTGACCTGGTTCTCTGGCTCTAAAGCAACTCTGCTGACCTGGTTCTAAGGCTCTAGATCAGCTCTGCTTACCTGGTTTCTCTGGCTCTACAGCAGCTCTGCTGGCCTGGTTCTTAGGCTCTAGAGCAGCTCTGCTGACCTGGTTATCTGCCTCTAAAGCAGCTCTGCTGACCTTGTTCTCTGACTCTAAAGCAGCTCTGCTGACCTGGTTCTCTCCCTATAAAGCAGCTCTGCAGACCTGGTTTCTCTGGCTCTACAACAGCTCTGTTGACCTGGTTCTCTGGCTCTGGAGCAGCTCTGCTGACCTGGTTCTTAGGCTCTAGAGCAGCTCTGCTGACCTGGTTCTCTGGCTCTACAACGGCTCTGCTGATCTGGTTCTCTGGCTCCAAAGCAGCTCTGCTGACCTGGTTCTCTGGCTCTAAAGCAGCTCTGCTGACCTGGTTCTCTTCCTCTAAAGCAGCTCTGCGGACCTTGTTCTCTGCCTCTAGAGCAGCTCTGCTGACCTGGTTCTCTGGCTCCAAAGCAGCTCTGCTGACCTGGTTCTCTGGCTCTAAAGCAGCTCCGCTGACATTGTTCTCTACCTCTAAAGCAACTCTGCTGACCTGGTTTCTCTGGCTCTACAGCAGCTCTGCTGACCTGGTTCTCTAGCTATAGAGTAGCTCTGCTTACCTGATTCTTAGGCTCTAGAGCAGCTCTGCTGACCTGGCTCTCTCGCTTTGAAACAGTTCTGCTGACCTGGTTCTCTGGCTCTAGAGCAGCTCTGCTGACCTGATTCTTAGGCTTTAGAGCAGCTCTGCTGACCTGGCTCTCTCGCTTTGAAACAGCTCTGCTGACCTGGTTCTCTGGCTCTAAAGCAACTCTGCTGACCTAGTTCTAAGGCTCTAGATCAGCTCTGCTTACCTGGTTTCTCTGGCTCTACAGCAGCTCTGCTGGCCTGGTTCTTAGGCTCTAGAGCAGCTCTGCTGACCTGGTTATCTGCCTCTAAAGCAGCTCTGCTTACCTTGTTCTCTGGCTCTAAAGCAGCTCTGCTGACCTGGTTCTCTCCCTCCAAAGCAGCTCTGCAGACCTGGTTTCTCTGGCTCTACAACAGCTCTGTTGACCTGGTTCTCTGGCTCTAGAGCAGCTCTGCTGACCTGGTTCTCTGGCTCTAAAGCAGCTCTGCTGACCTGTTTCTCTAACTCTAAAGCTGCTCTGCTGACCTGGTTCTCTGTCTTTAAAGCAGCTCTGCTGACTTGGTTCTCTAGCTCTAAAGCAGCTCTGCTGACCTGGTTCTATGGCTCTAAAGCGGCTCTGCTGACCTGGTTCTCTGGCTCTAAAGCAGCTCTGCTGACCTGATTATCTCCCTCTAAAGCAGCTCTGCTGACCTGGTTCTATGGCTCTAATGCAGCTCTGCTGACCTGGTTCTCTGGCTCTAAAGCAGCTCTGCTGACCTGGTTCTCTGGCTCTAAAGCAGCTCTGTTGACCTGGTCCTCTGGCTCTACAACGGCTCTGCTGACTTGGTTCTCCGGCTCTAAAGCAGCTCTGCTGACCTAGTTTTCTGGCTCTAAAGGCTCTGACCATTCAAACATGCCTCTGTCGTCCAACCCAGCTTCACACAAAATATACTCGTCAGCTCATCATAATGCGCAAATGAATGCATGAATAGATTGCTTTAAAAAGCTAAACACCAGAGAGATAAGGTGCGTTGATGATGCAGCAGAATTCCTCATTTTGCGAGGGTGGGGGGCTGAAGCAGGAGAGGCTGTCAGCGGCCATATCAAGCGTGTGGACAGCGATGCAAATTAGAAAACAATGTGCTTCGAGTTCTTTAAAGGAAAGAGTGTAAATCCGCCCGTAAACGATCCAATCCCAGTGGGCGTGCCTAAAAGGAGACAGGGTGGCAACAAGGAATGATTGGCATTCCTTCAGTGCAATCATTGCACTGCTATAGGCATAATTTGTGATGCCAAACGACGCGCACGAATGAAAGCTAAAGGCAGGGCTGGGACGAGGCTTCTGGAGTCATATCGATTCCAAGAAGCCCCGTATGACGAGAGCAGCGCATGCGCTGCTGACTTCAGGCCGAGACCTAAAAATGAATGTGTCCTTGTGTAAGGTAACTGGTGCTCATGTGAAGCACTCCTGTGTCCTCGGGTCGAATTCGCACTATATAAATCTGCAACAAAAAAAACATTTAAGGGGAGGAAATCCCTTTTGTCTCCATTCAAATAATAGCCCAAGATTTTGGAGAAGGACTTCAGTCACTCTAAAAATAGCTGCCTTTACCTACAAAATATTGATTTTTCTCAGAAAATGCAGATGTAGTGATCCTTGCAGATGTAGATATTATACAGTCCTTTTTAGGCCTCCTCAGTGATGTATACCTTGTGTCCTGTAGCATATTGCATGTGTAAGAAATTGGGTGAGTGGTTTAGATGGGGTGGAAGCCCCACTCAGTCAACACAATCCTTGTCAGGGTGAACCACAAAAGTTACTCAATTAACCTGTGCTTAACCCTCTGGTAGCTTTGCACAAAGCAGTCAGGCTTAACTTAAAGGCAATGTGTAAAGTATTTATACACCATACAAACAATGATAAAGTGAAAACACAACTCAAGAAAAACCTAAGCCAATGAAAAAAATGAGTACCTTTTAATAAACAAAATGAGACCAGATTGACAAAAATCCAGTCAGTGGAACTGCTGATATTTACATTTAAAATTTTTAGGTAGAAATAGCACCTAAAAGTACTGAGCGACACTCACGTTCATCTGGCCATACTAGACCTGGGAAGAGTCACAAGTTCAGGCTCAATGCGATGGAGCGTGGGAAGAATATAGGGATTAGGTGAGACCTTCTGAAAAAGTTTAATCTATCTTCAAGAGTTCCATTTGTGTTGAAATAAACCACAGGGACAGCATAGCAGATTTTTGTTGATGTAGCACGAAGTGTAAGCCTGGCGTTACAGACAGTGGTCACCATAGTGGGAAGATCCGGTTGAGCATTGTGTAATGAGTTTTGCGTTGTCAGTCACTGTGAACTGTCGTTGCTGCAGAGCGAAGTGAGGTTCTCCTGTAGTGAAGTAGTGTGGCTCACTGGTTAGAGGCGGCAGACCCGAGAGCAGAGGACGGCCCGGGACCAGGGTTCGAATCCCGGCGCGGCAGGTTTCTGGACCAGGGTCAGCGGACTCGATAATTCTCTCGCCTCGGTGCCCACTCTGATCAGCGATCACACTCGGCAACTCTGGGCATTAGCTTGCCTCATCTTCACTAACGGCCCCACCAGACCGCCGGGGATGCCTGGTCTCACCCTGGAGATACCCATTAAGGGACCATCTCTCAGGGAAGCCAGGAAGGGTTTCGAAGCGGTCGAAGCGCCTTGGGACCCTCCGGGTAAGTAGTGCGCTATATAAATGCCTATACATACATACATACATTCTGGGTTGTCACTGACAGTCAATTCAGTGCAAAGATTCAGGTTTACCAGAGCTTTGCGTTGACAGTTGTTACGGGTGGCAGAATCTCAGCACGAACAGGACTGTTCCTGATCGAGAATAGCAAAAAATGTCAGGATTTCACCCTTCTTCACAGGAGGAGCTCAACCGAAGCCAGCCAAGGGTCTAGGACCTGGGGAGGCACCTCTTGGTGATTACAAACTCACTCCAGTAGAGACCAGCAGGTCCAGTTGCGGGGCCCACCAGATCCATTCCAGCAGGGTTGCTTGGGCAGTTGCAGGGAGGCTTCTGGAGCTTGATGTGTCACTGTAGCTCAGCTGGAGATCAGACAACTGACACTTGGAGTCACTCAGGTTAGTCTGGGAGGAAGAAAGCTGGTTCAGTCTCACTTCCTTCTCGGAGAGCAGGGAAGTCCTCAAGCAGCACGGCAGTCCTCTAGGGGGCAAGGAAGGCCTCAAGCTGTAGGGCAGTTCTCTGGGGCTGAAGGCAGTCTTTCTCCTGTAATGACACAGGCCTAGGAGGGAGTGTACTGAAGAGTTACTTTTGAGGTCCAATATTTATACCTGGTGCCAGTACTTGTGTGTGGGGGGAACACCTTGTCCTAACCCCTCATCGTGTTCTTGGAAGTTGTTTCCTTTCCCTGTCAAAGCTCCAAGAAGTCTGGGGTGACAAAAGGATAGTGTTAGGTTCCTTTGTCTGTGCTGGAGGCAAGGACTTTTGAAGTGTAAGTGGGGCAGGGCACAGATCTGCCCCTAGCCATCCTGGCAGAATACCCCATCCTGCCCACATCTAGTCCCCGGTTGTCTTACTGGCAGAAATACACAAACACCAACAGCAGAACCACTCACAGTCATGTGACTCAGGATGATGCTAAAAAGGCACAAATGGTTAGGAAATTTGCATTCTCTCACATTTAAAATGGGGTTGATGTCCCCTCTCCTGCTGCCTGTGATTACTTTCTCAAGGACCACCCACCTGGTGAGAGAATGCAAATGGATGCATAAACTGGACAGTGTGACCAATGGACTTAACAAAATTGATGGCACGAACGCCCAAATGTCTATACTTGCCATTGAATAATGACTTTTCTGTTACACTACACATATTTGATTATACTGAAATACCACACGGTTTTTAGCTTAACAGTTATTTCTATGTAACTTATCCATCTTAATGTAATTTATGAACTGTATAGTATTTTGTACCATGATGCCTTTTGTACCATGCAAGGCTCAACGGCAGTCGGGCCTTAGTGCCCCTATTGTTCTAATATCTCGAATGTCAGTGATGTATTGTTTCATGATTTAACCATTTAACAAGCCTTTTTCTCACTTCAGATATATTAGATCAAGCATATATTGATTAATACCAACGCATGTGCCCTGAAACACATATATTTCTATCGTTATATGATTTTTAGTGCATACTACTCCCAAACGCCACTCAATAAAGCCTTTTGGTGTTACATTTGTTAGTCTCTACAATTCAACAGGTCCCCAGACTTTGCATGTCACTATTGTTTTGTTTTACACCTAGCTACAATTATGATTCATTCACTGAGCCCCCTTTGACTCAATGTGTATTAACCAACACAAACGCATGGATTATGCGTTATCATTCGATTTCATTTACATAATTCCTCTTGTTAGCTTCTTGTACTTTCCTCGTTTAAAAGTTTTTATTTACCATCTGGTGATGCTTGGTCCCCATAGATAGTTTGTATTTGTTATTGACTTCGTTGTCTCCCCCGCGGCCCTCTCCCATTTTGAAAGGTACAACCTATCATTTAAGGAAGTCTTTATTTGTGTTTTATGTTATGGGCCCATCCTGTCTGGTAGTTGAAACACTCCCATAATGCACGGAGTAAAATATACAGTAAACTAACAAGCATTTGCAATACAATAGGTCTCGCATTTGCAACAGTTTGAGTTCTTGTTTAACTTAATGATTTCTCATCTGACCTATGACAATGTCTCTTTTGCTTAGCTTCGCTTAATTTCCCAGCGATTGCTTCATTATGTTTTGATCTTGATTGTTCAATGGAACTACGGGCTAAGTCTACAAGTCATTCGGCATTATGTTGTCAACACACGCATTGCCCAGGCAACGCGCTGGATAGTTTGACGTCTCTCTGAGTGTCTCAGTATGGTTTGGTCTTGACTGTTCAATTGAACTACGGGACGATTTTACGAGTCTTTCAGCACTATTTTGTTTAGACTCTTAGAAACACACGCATTGCCTATTTAACACACTGGACAGTTTAATGTTCCTCTGAGTGTTTCTCCCATTCACATCAGTACCCAGCTCTGACTATTAGCCCCTATTAGTATTAGTATTTTTAATCGCCTCTTTCCATGGTTGTTTCAGATTTCTCTGGAATATGACAGGGAACTACTGACCCGCATAGAGATTATGCCTATACATGCACACAGGGCCGTACGCCTATCCGCCTACTGAGTAAGTGCCATTCTTGTGTAGGCCATTCTCCATGTTTTTAACCAGTGTCACAGGCATTTGCATATATCAGTGTCTTCTTTGTCATTTAGGAGCTCGGCTGAGCCCAGTCTTGATAGAATACTCCCAGCCATAGGAAACACGCTGGTTGATGCATTTCTTGGTAACTCCATTTACTTTTCGTTTTCATTCATTCACCATTCTTGTAACCAATTGCAGTTCTTGTAACGCCATCCATTCACTTGATTTTCTAGGTGCTCTTCACATTGCTAGTCCTGAGGAAGACCCCACCCTAAGGTTGGACTCACCTAGTGTACTTCAGAGGGGTTGAAACGTCAACTTACATCCAACACACAAGCTAGGACGACTTTACACAAACGTGATAGTGTCCATTTGTTTCAATGTGTTACCTTTGGAGCAAATGACCTTGCACCAAGGCAAGAACAGTATTGATACATGATATTGATGTATATATATCACACCACCCTGTCCTTGTCCACAACCGCCACTCATCAATCACTTCCACTATCCTTCCCTAACCTGAGCACCTTTAATTTTTTTTGTAAATATTTACAATATTTTTTCATTGAAAGAGCAACTGTGTTGCCTGTACTGATGAATCTAATCTAATGCGAATAAACCGAATTAAATTGCAACATTGTTTTCTAGAATTCTTAATGGTGAATGCTAGTTAAATTGTTTATGTTTTATGGTAATTTTGCTACTAGACCGCCTTTTGTACTGTAATGTATCTGTAACCCAGGTCTTTTAGCCTATTGGGTATCCCCATTGATGTATAATAAAGTTCCTAAAAGTGGCATTTTCAAAATTATGGCTTAACATCTGTCTATACCATTTAAGGGGATTTTAAAGTACAATTCATTTGAGTCTAAACAGTAAGGGGTCCATTAGGATGTCAGGCGGTGGCACCACCGCGGTGCTGGCGGGGGGGAAAAACGCCTTTTTCCGCCCGCGAGCAGCAGGAAACAAGTCCGCCATATTAGTATTGCAAAACATAGGTCAATTCACGTCTACCGCGGAGCGACGCGCACTGCCATCACAGTGCGCCCGCCACCGCGGCGGTGGGAGCCAATGGAGACTCTTCGCCGTGCGCAATGATGTCCGCCCTGCTCCACAAATTAGGATGGCCCAAACAAGCAGAGGCACCGCAGCGGAGACACGGCCCAACCAGAGACGGCGGAAACTTGACAGCGGAGTGTTATACCACAGTCCCGGTTCTCTCCACCCGGCCACGACCGCTATGGACCCTGCCCTACACATGTTCCCAGTGCTGTACCTGCTACAGCACTATCATCTCATGGGCCGCTGCAGGTACGCAACTACACAAATACAACACATAACACAAGGGCTGACACAGGGTCCAAATCTACAACAGACACCCTGCTGGGGGCATCAACACATCCAAAAGGGCACCCACACATGACCCACCTGCCACAAAGTCACCCCACTGCATCCTGGACACACATCGACCGCGAACTTGCAGCAACGTCCCAGTCACATCACCGCAGCGGTAAACACATGCACACAATGCAGAAGGCAGGGCCAGTCCAAGGCATGGGCAGGGCACAAAGACCCGAGGGACACCTCCCCCCACCACACATCAACACACCCCATGTAGGCACAGGCCAGGTGCCCATCCTGTGCACCCCCATGCACAGCAACAGGCAATGTCAATCCACACCCTGCACCACACAACAAACAACCAGGGAGGCAGCCACTGCAAGAGTGGCTGCACAGGAACATACAACACCAGTGCCACACACACTGAAGGCTGCCAATACTTGCCAGTACATACACACACAAGCAAACACACACCCTGGGTGTAGCCACAAACATAACACACACACAGGCATGCCTGAACAGATTTCTGCCCAAAAACAACACACAATCACAAAACATTACAGAAACACACACAGAACCCCATCAGAAACAGACATACCCTGTCAGCCAAACTTTGGAAAGGCAATGGGAGCACAGACACAACAGGAGTGCACAACCCCTTCACCCAGGACCAAAACACACACAACATACCACAAATCACACAAGAAGTGCACCATTACAGAACAACACTGCCACATGAAACCAACTACAGATGCACATGAAATCAAAAATGAACAAACACTACAGGACATCAGGGAATGCACATCAGGCAATGCCAAGGCCACATACACACAGCACTGTATGCACAACAAGCAGTGTGTGCACACCAAGCAGAACAGTCACACACAGACATGACTGATACAACATCAACACACACAACACAAATCAGCACAGCACAAACACAACAGCACACCCAGGAAGTGAAGCAATACCACAGCCAACACAAATACATCCAACACAACAACAACAGATGCACCACTCTTGGATACAAGAGCAGAACCATCTTGACCAGAGCACTGGGCAGAGCATACAGCTGAAGTGCACATGAGCAATCATGACTGATTAATGGCGCAAGAACATCACACATAAGCCATTGGGGCAATGTCCATAGTGGAACATCACTCTTGGCCCAAGAACTGCACCACAAAGCACAGTGTCACAAATGAAGTGATGGGGAGGCACACACACATGTAAACCAAGGGGGCAGCTGACATCAAAGCGAACTGCCTTGCATGTCAGTAGTCGACATGTAAGGAGTCAAATAGAGGGAGTGCAGACTCACAATAGGTAGGCATAAGTGGCACACATAGGAGATGGCATTACACCACACACACACTATGCCATACAGGAGGATGCAAGGCACCATGTGCCTGTAATGCATGAGAAACACAACTACAATGGCAGTGTGGAGCAGCAGGGCTGCACAGTCTACACAAACACACTCAAGACACATGGAAGGTCAAATAAACACAACACAGATGTGCAAGTCACACACTCTGCACACTCATAAATGACTAAAACAAAAAGTAGGAGTCAGACAGAACAGCACGGACACACCAACACACTGCACATTGCTCAACAGACAACTCACACATGTGCATACAACCACTTCCACAGGGCAGAACAATCCAAACAACAGGCACACAACTCCTGGGTGACACATGTGTGTCTTTCACAATCCAGGGGCACACACACATCCACACCCCTGCAAAGTCACACACGTCACACTGCACACCTCTTGACTACCCAAGAGCACATATCTCATGTAGGCCATGGGACCAGGACTAAGGGCCATCACAAGATGACCATACACAGCTTGGCACACATAAAGGAATAACACACGTACTGATGGCACTGCCCAGCCTGCATGCAAACCTGTGCACAGCATCACATCCTGTGCTGGCAGTGTCCCCCAACCTGACATGTGAACAATGTAGTCACCAATAGCAAACCACGAAAAAGAGAACTGCATGACAGGTAAAATAGACACCACAGATAACACAAGTATCAGTGTCTGAATGGACTGAAGACCCTGTCACCCCTCCTAAAAAATGTGATGCGGGTAAAGAGTTTGGCAATGTTGAAGTGACACATAGAGCATGTGGCACAGTCAACCAAATGCACACAACAAAATAACTTTGATCAGCAAGGACACTGACAAAACAGACAACAGGAGTAACTGTCTTTATTCACCTATTGCACAGATGTGACAGTAGAATAACAGTAGAGAAGAGCAAGGCACAAAATGCTGAGCATATAAAGATAATCTGTACAGGCAAACTCTAAACAGGAAGGCCAGTGGCCAGTGCAGGGTGCACAGCAAGTACATGAGAGGCTGCACATGGGAGATTCCAACACAGCAGAGCACCAGGGTCAGTGTCCATGGCAACATTCTCAGCAAGTACATGAGAGGCTGCACAGGGTAGAGTCTAACACAGCAATGCAACAGGGCCAGTGTCCATGGCAAACTTCTCAGCAAGTACAGGAGAGGCTGCACAGGGGAGAGTCCAACACAGCAGAGCAACAGGGCCAGTGTCCATGGCAGGGTGCACAGCAAGTACATGAAAGGCTGCACAGGGGAGAGTCCAACCCAGCAGAGCATCAGGGCCAGTGTCCATGGCAGGGTGCACAGCAAGTACATGAGAGGCTGCACAGGCGTAGGGCAGAACAGTAAGGCCAGTGGGCATAGCAAAGTGCAGAGTGAGTACATGAGAAGCTGCAGTCAAGGGCGGAACAGCAGTGAATGACAAGGCCAGTGGGCATGGCAAAGTGCAGAGTGAGTACATGAGAATCTGCAAGATGAGAAATGGGATCATGGACAATATATACAATAAAATGGGTGAAATCATCATCTTAATGGAGTCGAGACAGCCCCACCAGGAAAGGAATTAAGGTTTCCAGGAAGAGAATAATTTATCAATTTATTTTATTCCTTCTTCATATTTTTAGAGACTGATTCTTTAATAGAGTTGGTGAATCAAATACCTAAGTATTTAAGTTTGGAAGTATTCCAATGAAAGCCAGTAGAATCAAAAAAGTGTTTAAAGTAGAATTTTGTAAGAGGCAAAACCTCTGTTTTATCTGAATTTATCTTGTACCCGAATTAAGACTTGAGAAATTTCATGAAGTAAGGCAGGGTTTATTTTCATACAGAAATTATGTTATTAAATTATTATTACAAATTTTGGATTTAATAGGTTCAAGAGCTAATAAAAGAGGAAATAGAGGGTAGCCGTGCTGAACACCTCCATGTAAAGGAAAATATTGGGAAATTCATCAATTAGCCAATACAGAAGCTGTTGGTGCCTTATACAAAAGAGATGTAAGTAAAAAGGTCAAATCAACTCTGTCAAATGCTTTCTTTGCATCAATAGTAACATCAGCTAATGGATAAGCGAGAGAGACAAGACTTTATTTATTGTATATAAAAATAAGCTGGGGGGTTGTGGCCAAAATAGCGGTGTGAGTGGATTTGTGCTGGTGCTCCGTCCCCACCTGGCTTAAAGCACAATTACTAGCACTCCCCAGTTCATAAAAGCCACCGGGGGAGTCACAGGTCATCCCAACAGGCAGCGGCTGCCCCTGAGCTCTAAGGGGTACAAACCAAAGGCCCATCAGGAAGCAAAGTGAGCTGCCGCCTGTACCTGCTATGGGCCACTCTGCCCTTCTGTACTGACGAGAACAGGCTGAGTGCTCAGTGATCTGCAGGGCGGTGGCCCACGGCCCCGAAAACACAGAGGCCTCCACTAGCACTGACTGGGGTCCATCTGGAAGGCACCCAAAGAGAACCAGCCTCCCCGAGACGTACGCCCTGTATACGGACTTCAAATCGGCCCGGGGTCAGCACTAAGCGGGAAGGAGCCAGAGCTGTGGCGGCGGCCTGCGGTTAGTGTTGCCCAGGGTTTTTTCAGGGTTTTGGTGTTTGGTGGACTGGCCCGCCCACCACCTTGAAACATGCAGCACCAGGGGGGCCCGAGGAGCCTCCTGAAGGATACCCTGGTAGGCGGGGGCTGTGGCCCCTCCCCCACTCCTCTCTACTTTGCTGCACTTCTGGATCTTGAGGGAAGGTCCGCGGGGGCCTTGCCGACTGATTCTTGGCTCTGGTTCATTTCCCTTGGTGGATTGCTGGTTGGGGTCTGGGGCAGCATTGGGGTCAGGCCAGACCAAAGAACCTGGGAAAGTCTAGACCACCCTACAATCTCAACCGTGCGGCACCCGGATTTGTCTTTTTCGCTTGCTCCTCACTGTCAGGGACGCAAAGACAACCTCATATCCTCATATGCTTCATAGGCCTCATATGCTTCACGTCTGATGCTGTGGCGAATGCTTTCATTAGCCCTAGGATTTATGGCATCTGAGCGCTGCCTGCCTGCCTGACTGACCCAGTAGCACAGTGGCACGACCAGTTTCCATACTTCAGTGGCCTGCTGTACATTGTTAAATCTGGTCGAGGCAAGGCCCTGGCTCTGGTGGCGAATCGCACAGCATGGATTGACTCACCGCGTACGTCCCTGTCATCAAATGGCTGCTCAAAGAGTTTGAGGCTGATACCCCGCCTAGATCGCTCCGCCGGATACAGGCCCAAACGCGGCTCTCGACTGGACTCTGCCACACCGTGGCACTGACTGAGCTGCCCTACATCTTGTGCCCCCTCGCGCTCTGGGGCCCGCTGTCTGGGAACGATAGCCACATCGAAGACTAAGGACTGCTATGTCCACGAAATGCTGTTTAAAGGCATGGGGGAGGCCCAACAGGAGAAGATCGTAGTGAAAGAATCAAAACAACCTGGAGGAGGGAACTGAGCCAAGGGCTCGGTGATACGCAAGTTTCTGGAGGTGCTGTCGCTACGATGGTCGAGTACCTGCAGACGGTAAACAAGGATTTGGTACTGGAGCTAAGAAAAGCACACCAGGACATAGATGAAGTGAGGGAGGAAGTGGTGGCCTTTGAAGAAGGCTCCTTGGCCAGGTACATGGAAATAGAAGCCCTCCAGCAAGAAATCATCCGCCTGCTGGATAAACAAATTGACTTACAGGCCCACGCTGAAGACCTAGAAAACAGGTCTAGAAGAAACAATGTCCGCATCCGGGGGGGTTCTTACAGGCATGGAGGGCTCGGACCTCAAGGGCTATGTCCAGGCGCTATTCAGCAACATCCTGGGCTAGGCCGGGCCAAGCAGCACCAAGATGGATCAATGCCACAGAGTCAATCTCCCCCGGGCACCCCCTCAGCCACCTGCAAACATCCTGGTCTGTGTTAACAATTTCACGGAGAAAGAGGCGATTCTGAAGGCCGCCAGATCGGATCAGAAGTTACTACCTTGCAGAAGCTAAAAGAGTTCTGCCCTGTTATCAGCCACCTGTGCTCCCAGGGAATTGTGTACTCCTAGGGACACCCATTTTGTTTTATCTTCCAAACGGGCAGTAAAAAATACCAGATATGATCCCTGACGGAGGCTTGCAGGGTTCTCAACCCAGATCCCAAGGATCAAGATCCACGGTGATCCCCAGCCGATGGCACCGCACCTGGTAAAGACATCTGCAGGACAAGATGAGGGCCGCAACCGGAGCGTCACCGCCCGACCCCGCCACCATGGCGAAAGAAAGGTCTGATGTGTTGTGCCCCCCTTTCTGGTGACAGCAAACCGGAGGATGACACCCCCATGAGGTACTATTTAGTGTGCTGAGAAGATGATTCTTTGAGGGTTACACTAATCTACAAACTAAAAGTCAACCAAAGAAATACATTTGCGGGTTCCTCACTAATCGTCTTCATAATGATTGTGAAAAAGACAGCCAAAAAGGACTTGTAAAGTTATTACTATGTTTAAAATCAAATCCAATTATCAGCTTTTGATAGAATTAAAGAGTTAGACCAATTGTGCCCTCCTTCCTGCAGAACAGGATTTACTTTGTTCCAGTTGAGTAACCACTCAGTTCACAAGACTGTTCTTTGTGGACATCAATTCACCAAAATAGTTGGGGTAGCGGAAGTGACATCATATGCCCTTTAAACCCAGATTATATCAAAGGAAGTGCGATAGTATGACCTTATCCCTGATGACATCATAGGAAGGGATGTCACACAATCTTTGACCATGTTGGCACTACCAGCATTGCCTTCACTTAAGTTAAAACTGTTTCTTTTCACACATAGCTTTAATCTAAAAAGTTGAAACAAAACACTTGCTAGCTTTTACGTTCATTCGAATGGATATCTTAATAATACAATCAAGCCAAAACTACTAAACAGTCTGCTTGGCCTGACTTTTGGAATCAAAATTAATGAGCTTTTTCTAACCATGAAAGGCCTGACTCTAAATGATTGCTGAATTGATGATCTATAATTGCTTTATTTTGTGTGAATGCCTCCACATGCTTGATTTTTCACAGAATACACTAAACCGCCTCAACCTGTTACTAAACGTGAGCACCATGCCGTAAGTACTTCTTGTACCTTTTACTCTAGAAATTTTGGGAATATGCATTCCTTTGATATATGAACTTTTTTTGCTAAATGGTATATTACTTTATAGGGGATTCAAGTATAACCACTTTATGAAGGGCCTATCGCGAACATAGGGGCCCATTAGGATGTCGGGCGGATTGCCCCCGCCAGGCTGGCGGTAGCCACCGCCAGCCTGGCGGGGGCAATCCGCCCGAAATCCTTCCCTCAATTCCCCCGCCATATTACAATGGGGGGGGGACCGCAGTGGAGAAAAACACCGCCCGCCACAGGGCGGAAAATGTTTAATATGGTGGCGGTGTCTATTAGACACCGCCAGCCATATTACAATGGGCTTTGGTAGATGCCTTTCGGTGGCGGCGATGCTGCCACGGAAAGGCATGCGGTCTTCACTCTGGGGGCCCCCTGTGGGCCCCCAGAGTGAAGGAGGGGTGGGAATTGCACATGGGGGGGTACCTGTGGTACCCCCCTTCATTTGCATGAACAAAGCGGCAGGCACCGCATTGTGGCGGGCGGTGCAGAGAGCACCGCCCGCCACAATGCTAGAAATGCAGGATGTGCCCGCCACAGTGGCGGGCACATCCTAATGCCACCCCCAGAACCCACGCCCTAATGGCGGGCGGTCCCAAACCCCGCTAGGATGACGGGCGGACAAAGTCCGCCCGTCATCCTTATGACCCCCATAGTATTTAGGGGGCAATTACAATCTCATCCGGAAAGCATTCTGACCGATTCGGTTCTGGAATGCTTTCCGAACGACTTGGATAGGCTGAGTCCGACCAAGCCATTTGGTTGCATCCGGATACGATTCAGTTGTACTCCCATTGACTTCAATGGGAGCCTGTGTTCCGAATGTGAGTACAGGCTCCCATTGAAGAAAGGGGTGTCTGGGGAAAATGGTGCACCCTGAGGCGGGCAGCCCATGGTGCCTGCCACACTGTGCATGGTTGGGAAGAGGGGAACCATGGGTACCCCCACGGGACCGATTCAGAAGGCCCCGGGTGAAGGGGGGCCTGCTACGGGCCCCCAAAGACAGATTCTGACAGCTGTTTCATTTGGGGCAAACCGAAACGGAACAGCAGTCCGCATCGGTCATCGTAATCACTCGCTCGCTCGGAAACTGAGTCCATGGAGCTGTACGATTCAGCTCCGAAGGGCTCGACCTGCCCGAATGCCTTTGGAACCAATTCAGATAGCCCTAACGGTTTCCGGGTATCATAATCAGTCATTCGGAACTGTGTACGAATCGGTCGGAAACAAGAGTTCCAAATTGGATTTGGCAAACCTGAATCCGATTCAGAGCCCCTCCGAACGGGTTCGTAATCGACCCCAAAATCTTGTATATATGCACAGTGTACACATCTCTGGCATATGCACAACAGAAAGTCCTCTGATATATGCACATATTTCCGTCCCGTGATATGTCAATATGCACAACTAGGACGTTGGATTATGTGGGTATATCAGGTCTGCACACTGTGCATATATCATAGGCCAACCTAATCTGAATGTCAGAGGAGGCATGCCTATAGTAAGCCATACAAGCCTTCTTTATATGCACCGTATCTGAGCCTAGGATATCTGAACATTACACCTTTTACATAATCCCTGGGGCTTCAAGTAGTATAATTTACATGTATTAGAGGTGTAGATACTATGCAAATATCTGAGGCATTACAGTGCATATAATGGAGATCTGCATACTGTGCACATACATGATTTACAATGTGCAGGCTTCTGATATTTGCCCAGATGTGACAGTCTTTGTTAAATGCACCTCACATGGGCAGCACATACTTGCCTAGTACTGCAAGCCTCTGGCAAAATGCATATTATATAGACAACTCATGTTTGTCCAGTAGTAAATGCTTCAGGTAAATGCACATTATGTGGCTAACTGATTGTTGCCAATTAGCACATGCCACTGGTACACGTATATTATATGGACAACTATTTGACCTGGTGTGCATGCCTCTGATCAGGCTCATTGTACAAGCTTTCCTCCTCCATATTGTATGTAGACCTTGGTTAAATGTGCAGTAAGCAGCTCTCAGACAAACAATCAGGGCTTGATTCACAAAGGTAAACTTAGACCTGAAGTCTACGACCAAAAGTCTAAGTTTAGACCTGAAGTCTAAGTTTAGACCTGAAGTCTTACTTTAGACCTAAAGTCTAAGTTTAGACCTAAAGTCTAAGTTTAGACCTCAAGTCTAAGTTTAGACATAAAGTCTTGGGTCCAATTCACGAAGGTAAATTTAGACATGAAAATTGGTTTGTACTAACTAACAGAGGTTTCTTATACAATTGCGGAATGTTACATAGTAAAGTTCTGTTAAAGAACATATTTGTTAATAAACATGTTAAAAAGAGTTTCTTGCCAGTCGGCCATTGTGTTAAATTTGCCTCATAGCAATGATTTAAGATGTCATCCGTAATGTCATAAATGATTTCATAGAACATGTTATGAGTGATGTAATATGTAAGGTTATATGCAGTGGGCACAAGTTATAGTTAGTCCTGCTAGCTAAAACTGATCAATTTCTGCATTTATTTGTTCAAAACATTATTGTTGTCACTGACATAGTCATCTAACTATAACATTACATTAACCTTTGTTTTTTTCAGTGAATTTCTAAGGTTCTTTTAAAAGCAAAAACAGATATTTTTATCACATCTAACTATAACGTTATTTACATTTTTTTCAGTTTTTTATGTAAAGTAATATTTTATTAGCATACATAAAGCCAACCCCATGTTGTAAAATCTATTGTCATAGAGTGGAGTATTGTAGATTGGAATAGAGTGGAATAGAGTAGAGTGAAGTGGTTCATCATATAGTGTAGTAAAGTGTTATATAGTGTAGTGGCATTGTGTCTCATATAGTTGAGTCAAGTATCGTGGACTGGAGTAGGGTGTTGCACAATGGACAGCGTTTTGAACAGTACAGTAGGGTGTCATAGATTGTCACAGAGTAGAGTAGAGTGTTTTAGAGTGGAGAAGGGTGAAGCAGAGTTTTGTAGAGTGGAGTATCATCAAGTGGAGTATTGTAGATTACAGGGCAGGAATGTGTCTTAGAGTGGAGTGCTGTGTCATGTAGTGGAGTGACATATCATAGAGAGAAGTTGAGGGGCATGTCGTTGAGTGTCATACAGTGTAGTACAGTGCCGTAGAGTAGATGGGTACTGAATGGAGTGGATTGTCATAAAGTGATGTATAGTGTAGTACAGTCTTGTAGAGTGAAGTTGCATATGGTGGAGTGTCGAACTACCGGGCAGCGTAGAGTGGAGTATAGTACAGTGGTGCAAAGTGGGATAAAGTGGAGTAGAGTAGAGTATAGTGGAGGGAATTACACTGAAATGAGGTAGTGTAGAGTGGCGTAAAGTGTCATAGAATGGAGTGGTGTTTGGAGAGAATATAGAAAAAAATATTGTGATACAAAAATATTGTGTCAAGTATATCGATACATCAAAAATATCATCGACAGGAATATCCAAGGTAAAGGTATTATCTTTAGTGTTGTATTTAGTAGTTTTAAAAATTTCGATGTTGAAAATATCGCTGTATGTAATATAGTTTGTAAGTGTTGATTAGTTTGTAACGTATTGGGGAGTTTGATTGTATTTTTTTTATTCTTTCTTAATAATGTATAATTTTAATTATAATAATGAAAATAATTAATTGGGGTTTTTTTTAGTGGCAGGATATTGGGTTTTAAGTGGATATGGGTGGGGAGATTTTTAAAGAATTTATATTTCAATTTTAATGTATAAGGTAATTTTTTTAATGCTATGCAAAGTATTAAGAATTTGTAAATGTATTTTATGGTAATAATATTTTATTACATTTTAAATCGGTATTAACTAAGATATATGTTAATGGTATGATATTCAAATTGTTAATGAAATTTAATATCAAATATTAAAAGTGTGTACATTTCATTTTTAAATAAGTCGAATATTTTGAAATTTTTGTATCTTACTAAATTAAATAATTAAACATAAAAAGATGAAAATGGTGTAATTTTACATGTTTTTAAAAATATCGTAAAAATATGTTTTTTAATGTGTTGCAAAATAGTAAATGTATATATATTATATATATACATAAATATATTATATTTGTATGCATACACATTTTTTCAAAATATATTGTTGTTAATTTTGTGTTTTTTAAATAAATGTTATAAATATAAAAAACTCTATTCTACCTATTTGTATTTATTATATTGATTATTGAGATTATGATGTCGGATTCCGACAGCCTTTCCGTTTCATCCTTTGCCGGCTGTCGGAGAGCGACTTTGGGTGCCCCTAGTAGGGCCCCCTTTTCCCCTGGCCCTCCACTTGAGACCATGGGGGCCATCTATGGTGCCCCCCCTTCACATCCCTGCGTTGTTTGGTAGGCACCATGAGGTGCAGGGATGTGCAAAAACTTCCATTTTACAATGGGAGCTTGTGCTGCGGGCGGTTTCGGACTGCTGCACAAGCTCTCATTGTAAAAAGAAAAGTTTGCGACCGCACCATGTGCGGTCGCATCCTAATTCGGTATGCGGAACTACCGACCTATTGTCGGGCAGTTCCCTCACTGAAATGGTCCAACATCATAATGGGGACCTTAGTCTGTTAGCCAAATGAATCAACTAATTCAAAATATATCAACAATTATTGTATTACAAGAATTATTTAGAAATTCCGTTTTTAAGGGACAGAATGAAAAATCAGCATCTTCCTCATATGTAATGTATTTAATATCACCGTCCATTTAGGAGATTGTTACTTGAATTTGCAGTGCTGAGGAGGTGTTTGTACATGGGAGGTGGTCTAATACTAATATAAGTGAGTTTAAATTCAAGCGACAGATAAAAGAATATATGTAAGTGATCAGTAATTGCTCTGGATGACAGCCAATCAATTGCTTTCGGTGTCAATATATTCCACTTGATTTAATGCCAACTTTCGATGAGAAGAACATTTGTGGATCATCATCAGGATGTAATGAATCTGAAAGGGACTGAAACATATAAATGTACATAAACTTACTCAATGAAGAATTTCATAATCCCTGAAAAAATCACAAGAGATTAGCTTTGTAATGAATATGAAACTGCCCTAAACAACTGGAGTTAATCGGATTAGTCAAATAATTGTAAAATATTTGCATACCAAAGAAATTCGGCATGTAACTCACTAGTGTATCCCATAGTTTGGAAAACACTGAACGAGAGTAACAAATGCCAATAGTAAATTGCTAAAATACTGAATAAAAGTAGAAACCCGGAGGGGAAGACCACTGTGTACAGATCTTTTTTTAAAGTTTGAGAAAAGATTGAAAGAGACTCATTGGTCCTTGAAGGAGTGTTCACCAAGAAAGTTGATGCCCTTGGAATCAGAATGCAAAGAGGAACTGACTGTCTTCATGCGTGGGGGCAGAGAATAAGACAGCACAGAGGCTAATCTCTGTGAACCACTGGGCATTTGTGATGTCAGTGAACCACTAGGCGTTTGTGCGAATGAAGAGAGGGTGGTGATGGGGTTGGGGACCACAAGGAAACTTGGGATAACCACATTATTAATTACCCTAAGATCTTGCACAAATCTGTATGTATGGACTTTAGTCCCTTTGCATATTCGCAAACTTAGAGTGATACATCTGCTAACAATTGGCAACACGATTCCTTGTTCAATCAAGGCAGCTATTACAGGATGGATGCACAGAAGAGGGCAAGTATTCACATTGTTGCAGTATTTTCAAATACACTCCATTGACGTACAAACAGGGCCGGACTGGGAACGAAAACCGGCCCTGGCAAAGTGCTCGGCCGGCACCCCCAGGGAGGTGGGGGAGGTGGGGTGACCGAGCTCTTTGCCTGGGACGCTTCTCGGCCGATTTTGTTACAGGGCCGATATGCTGCAACAACGGCCCTGTAAGAAAAATGGCCCCCAGGGGCACAAAACTGGCCCCCACCCTTGCGGCCCACCAGGGTATTGCCCGGTGCCTCCAACGGCCAGTCCGAGCCTGCGTACAAAACACGGTACAGTTAAGCTTACACAATATATCCCATCATAACAATTGGACAGATGAGGTTGGGCTGGGTAAAAAGGAATGTTTGTCCTTTATAGGTCCCGGGGCGAAAGAGACGGAATCAGGTATGTGATGAGGAACTCATTGGATTGAAGTTCCAACTGTGGCTTTGGACTAGCCTGAGAGGGGGTTCGCTGATAGAATATTCATGGTAAAAACATTGATGGTAAAAATATCGTACAAAATATATATATCGTAAAAATATCGACTCCCTATACTTAAACAGGTAAGTACAAAAATATTGAAGTTAAAAATATAGATGTAAAAAAAGATTAAAAATATGAATAAAATGAAATCATATATATTAAATATAGAAAATATTAATATTATATTTAACAAAATTGATTACATTTAATATACATTTTAACTAAATATAAAAATTAAACTTAATTTAAAAATATATTAACACGAACACATAATAATTTATGCATATACATATATTTGCTTTAAAATAATGTATTAACTATTATCTTTATTTAATTTTTTACTTTTAAATTATATAAAAATAAAATATAACCATAATTTAACATTAAAAACATTCTATAAATAATTGAAACATTAAACTATTCAAATAAAATTAAAAAGTACATTTCGCAATATAATAAATACAACAGTAGGGAAAATGTTGGGTAGCGAAATAATTAAATTTACTATTCCAACTGCAATGAGTGCAACAGTAGGGAAAGTATTGGATAGCCGAGGGGTAAAGATTACTCTTCCTACTCCAGTGAGTGCAACAGTAGGGAATGTACTGGATAGTGGAGGGGTACAAATTACTATTCCCACTCCAGTGAATGCAGCAGTAGGGAAAGTGCTGGATAGCGGAAGGGTAAAAATAACTATTCCCGCTCCAGTGAGAGCAACAGTAGGGAAAGTATTGGATAGCGGAGGGGTAAAAATTACTATTCCCACTCCAATGAGTGCAACAGTAGGCAAACTTTTGGATAGCAGAGGGGTAAAAATTACTATTACCACTCCAGTGAGTGCAACAATAGGGAAGGTATTGGATAGCGGAGGGGTAAAAATTACTATTCCCACTCCAGTGAGTGCAACAGTAGGGAAAGTATTGGATAGCAGAAGGGTCAAAATTACTATTCAACCTCCAGTGAATACAACAATACAGAAACTGTTGTATAGCGGAGAAACTAAAATTATTAATAACATTTAAACAATTTAAAAAAAATTAAATAATCTTAAAAATAAACAATATTTTAAAAATATACAATTGAATATATTAAACATATAAAAAGAACACATGTTAATTACATATAACAAAAAGGTACAAATATTATATAAAATAAATTAATAAATACATTTATAAACAATCTTTATTTAAAAGGAGCAAATATTAACAGACAAATTATTTAAAACATAAATGTATTTATGTTATTTCCTACCCTATAACATCACACAAATAAAAAAAGACATCAGCATTTTTATTTACATTTATATCCATAATGAACATAATTAATAATGAATTTTAAATATATTATTAATAAAAAAATATAATAAATATTCATTGGGTACACATTCTTTAACACTATAATATTCACAACACACACCTACCATTAATTACACAATTACCATAATTGATTACTAATTAATTAATTTAAATGAATTAATTCATAATTCATCAATAAAAAATAAATTACTTTTCACCCTTCACACCACTTATACCTAAAATCACCACAACACACCTAAAATGAATTACACAATTGCCATAATTAATTGCTAATTAATTGATTAACAACAAATTAATAATTCATCCATAAAAATAAATTGCTTCCCACCCTTCCCACCATTTACACCTATAAACACCATAACACACACCTAACATTAATTGCACAATTACAATCATTAATTACTAATTAATTAATTTAAATTAATTAACAACTAATTAATGATTCATCCATAAAAACTAAATTACTTCCCACCATTTACACTTGTAAACACCAAAACGCACACCTAACATGAATTACACAATTTCCATCATTAATTACTAATTAATTAATTTAAATGAATTAACAAATAATTAATAAACAATTAATAATAAATTAACATACACATTTAACACTATAGCATCACAATTAAAGAAATATTAATAAATAGAAGTTATTTAATAACTTTTATATAATTAAATTACTTCCCACCGTATCCCCCTATAAATCCAAATCCCGCTACGGAAGAAAAAATGCAAATTTCAAACAAAAAATAATAATAACTACTATAGATAATCAATAAATGTTATATAATTAAATTAGTTCCTACCCTATTCCCCTATAAACCCACCACCCGCTACAGAACTAAAAACGCAAAATGAAATTAAAAGAAATTAGTAGCTACTAACATTTTAACACATATAATAAAAATACAAACAATTCTTATACAAAAAAACAAACACTGCACATATAAAATATATACTAAAATACGTATCTTTAATAAAAAAATTGATATTTTTAATAACTAAGGGGCCGATTCCGATCTCAGTCGGTAGGGCACCGAATCGGGTTCGGCATTAGCGGATCCGATTCGGAGGCTGAATTTCGGTCCAAGTCGTACACGGGTCCGGACGTCGAGTACGATGCGGACAAGCGCGAAATCTCCGTCCGAATCGTTTCCGGGTTCGAACCGATCCGTACGACTCGGTCACAAGCAAACCGTGGTGCGCAATGGAGATGTTTCACGACCAAGCTAGTACGATGCTCGATTCGGACAGCCGGATCAAGTCGGAGCATCCGGCTCACAATAGCTCCCTGAGTTGGACTTCAGGGGTCCGCGTCGGACCCCCTGTTACCTGCAGCCTTACGACTCGGACAAGGGGAAGACCCATGGGTCTCCCCAACAAAGGCATGTACGGCGCGGATGGCACCGACTCATACCCACTGTAGGGGGCGCACTTGTCCGCGAGGTACCCATTCTGTCAATGGGACAGAATGGGTACGTGTCGCGTCGTGCGTCGTACGACCGTACGACCGGCTCCCATTGACTTCTATGAGAGTCCGACCGAACAGAGTCCGACAGCATACTGCCGCATCGTACTCGCTCGGTCGGATTGCAGGAGTCCGGATCGTTCGGGAAACACCCCGGATCCGGCTCGGTCGGAGTGCTTTCCAACCCAGATCGGAATAGGCCCCTATATTTTTACAAACTATATTAAACACTTCTATATTTTTTAAATCGACATTACATACCTAATATAAATATTCTTGACCACAAGGATTTTTCTGTTGATATTCCTGACCCACGATATTTAAGCAATTCGATATTTCTTCATTGATATTTTTTCTCTGCACCATGAAAGGGATAGCGATGGACACTGAGAAGTCTTTAAGGCAGAGTGACTAGCGCCAGTGTCAATGAGGCAGAGGGGTGCATTTACCATTAATAAACAACCTACATATGGGACCTTCTTGTCTACTGAGATTAGGATATTATTACACAGTCGGAACCTCTTTGGCTGTCCAAGAATTCAGGATAGGAATTTTGAGTAACCTGATCAAACTTGGGCTGGTTGGTGGGACCTAGCACATTAGACACCGTGTTTGAACAATTTGGCTTACCATGTTGTAGTTGGCCACCGGAGAAACAAGGTCCTCCAGCTCTCCTATTTCCTCCCCGTGCTTTTCCATTGCCCTGACCTCTCTTTCCCTCACCTCTTTGCTCCCCGCTTTGATGGGCTCCCCTTCCAATACCCTTTGTCTTTTGCTGTATATTGGGTAATTTCAATGCATGAGTTTGATTCAAAATTCTCTTTCTGTCTTGCATTGTTTGATATCCAAAACATATTGTTATCATCTGGGGTCTCATATTCGGTAACAATCCCTGTTCAAAAGCTGCACCTATAGCTTTGTGAGTAATCTCAATTGTACAGGCTTAGCCTGCGTATGTTTCAAACACACCCTTAAGCCTGTTTCGTACTCTGCAAATGTTTCTCCCTTATTCTGCTTACAGTTTGACATCATAGTCCAATCAGTTTTTCATGGGCACATATCCGCAACCCCATTCAACAATGCATCCTTTGCAGCATTCAACACTCCATCATCACCAGGAACAATCCTTGGTCATGCAAACTTTTCACCATTTGGTCTCTCACCTCACTAGGCACCACCAATCACATTAGCTGATTCAAATCCACCCAGTTTGAACTGTATACTTCAAACACACGTTGCAGCTCCTAATGGATCTGAGTTGGGGGTTCTCTAATGTTGGGAAACTGCTTCATACTACTCATTAGTCAGAGGGGATCCAGTAAACATTGGCCATAACCGTACGTCTGGCAGCAGGGTAGTCCTTCAATGGAAGAAGTGTGTGCTGGGAGGAAGAGGAAGGGGCCTTGTCATTGGCATCACTAAAACAGGGAGAGGAAAAGTGTCTCCTAGCCAGTCAACTGTCTGTCTTAAGCTTTTTCTAGTAGGGCCGGGCTCTCTGGGGGTCTCTGCACTCTGCTGGAACAGATCATGCTCATGCTCTAGATCGATCCACCATAGTGGAATCTGCATCTTTTCTAGTAACTCACAACACTCTACCAGCTACTTAGTTGTTAGTCACTTTCCAGTGCTTGTTTGCAAATTATTTCCTTATGCTCCAGTCATCAGTGGTCTGACAGGTATTTGGCCATTTCCAAGTGCAACCTCGGCTGCACCACCAACTTCCTCGGAAGCCATAGGGAAGGTGTCTTTCAAACCTTCCTCCCTGTTTCCCTTGCTCTATTTCTCTTGACTGATTTGAAACTCCAGCTTTTCCTGGATAATGTTCATACCAACAGACTTGGGATTCATGCTTACTTTTATGGGCCTCCACATTCCATTTTAAGAAAAGTAGCCACTCCACTGCATCTATCTAGTTTTTGGGACCCCCTAGTTTTTTTTGTATATTCCCTAATCTTTCTATATCAGAGATAAGGTGTTCAGGTTAGGATATCCCTCCCACTCTTTTATATACTTGTACTGGACTTTACCGGACTGGTGATACATAGGGTGCATATGAGTCCTTTTCAGTAGAGCCTTGCTATGTTTAGATTTGTTGGCCCCATACCTGTTTTCTGTTGTTCGCTCACTCAAGAGTAACAGAGAAAAGGGAATGCTGGCCTTGTGCCCGCTGTTCATCTTGTGAAGGAGGAATGGAAAGGAAACAAACAAGATGGTAGGGGTTCCTTCAGGTATTTCTTTAATAGATTTCATGGAGAGGGAGGGAAGTATCATACATTAATACCCAAATATCTCCTTGAGTTCAGCTGACCTTCGATCTAGCGCCTGCAGGGATTAGCAAAAGGGCCAGAGCTATTAGATCAGAGGGTTTCTTTCTCTCATACGTTCATCCTTCAAGGGTCTGTGCTTTGGGTCCTGTCACTCCTGCCTATCGTAGCAATTTCCAGACTATTCTTAAGCCCACTTGCTATAAATCATGGGTTTACTCATATACTTTCTGTCTACGGACTACTCCCATTCCTAGCTACCCAAACAGTAGACAAACACAGACAGTACAGGCCATATAGGCAAGCAATATTATTGTAAGTGCAGTTACACTTTTCATAAATTCGGTTCAAAATGTTCAAGCTGTCCATCCAATTCACCTGCTCCAGTGCTGGGCCGTGCTCAACCTCAGTGCCCCTGGAGAAACTTCTCTGATGTGATGTCTCTGACGCATGTGGTCATCCCGTGGAGCCTGAACCAGCGCTCTCCTGTCCATGAAGTGTAGAGGGTTTCCTACAGATAATGCACCTAATGTGTCACAGGCAAAAATAACCAGTATGAAAGCAAAATAGTGCACAACAATTGTAGGTTCAATGGACCAGACCTTCCGCCCAAAATCAAAATGGAGCAGCGAATGCTAAAATCCATGACAATTAAGCACACTTCTGTACTTATTTTCTCAGTGGACCCAGCACATGATTGAAACTGTTCCTTGAACGAAGCTAACTAATGAGAGGACGTCAGGATCGTCTCAAGAGAAATAATGCGAAAAGTCCTTGTAGACTACATACAGAAATATAAAAAAAAGCTCTGACTCCACTACTCTCTACAGTTCACTCGTTGTGGGGCCAGTCCTCAAAACAAGAATATGCTTACTTCACTGCAGAAAATGTGCAAATGTACAACACTATATAAAACAGCTTCTGGCACTCAGTTAAGCATAAAACTTAGCATACATATTAGAGTTAATGTGCATTTTAGGTGAAAATGAAAAAACAATATTGCAATTCAGTCATGAAACGTAACAGTGCATGTTCAGGCATACATGTGTGTAGGAGTGTTCGTTATAAACCACTGGCATTAAGGCACAGAATCAAATATTTCTGCTTTCATAATTACATATAAAAAAATATTTATTTTGTAATCTGTCTCCTTGAAATGTAATGTCTAATAACTATTTTAATACAATAATTGTGGATATACTTAATTATTAATTTTGAGTTTTATACACATACAATGCTGAGAATTAATGTTGTATTCATGCATTGATTTGTATAAAGTTGAATCCCAGTTATGTAACCAGGTTTATTCCATAAGATGCCCCTTATTTTAGTTATAACCCTCCCATATAAAGGAATCCACGGTGCCTAGTAGAGGCTTCCAGCTCAGAGATCATGGCCAAGTCGCAATCCTCAACCAGAAATCCATTGGGCAGGGCCAACTTTTCAAAGGGGAGAATCTTCCCATTCCCACAGGGTTGCTTCTATGTTAGTAGCTTTATACCTAAAAAGGCTCAAATGGAATCTCTGTATGTGAACTCAGAGAACCCTTTGTTTGCTTGGCAATGCCAACTTCACAATAACTCACAAACTGAGAAAAGGTCTTCTTTTAACACCTTGAACGCTATGGGGATTTTTCCCCTGTGCTGGAAAAGCAGCAGATGCACTTTACATGACGAGCTGGGCTCGTCATGAGCGTAGCAGGAGGCTACTGCATGACGAGCCCAGCTCGTCATGAGCGTCGAAGGGGTTAAAGTGGATCCCAAATTGGCTAATCTGGCTACTCTTGATCCAGGCATCAAGAATGATCTCATGTTTGGGGATTCCTTTATCAAGAACCTTAGCAGATATGTGACCATTTTTCTTCAAATGACAAAGTCCAGCAATCCTTAAAAAAGGTGTTCACTCAACCGGTTTTTGCACAGGTCAGTAGAGAGAGTAGTCACTTTACCAGCCGTCCCTACTGCAACCAGGGTTCCAGAGGCTCCTTTACGTCAAGCTACTCCTATCAAGACTACAAACTGTAGTTCGACCCTCAAAGAGGTAGAGGTACCAAGGTCGTGGACAAAAGAATTTCAGAAATAGATAAGTCTTTCTTCTGGCCATCCTCCTGTGGGGGAAAACAACCTTTACTACGCAGTCAAAACACCGCAATACATTCACACCGCAGCTTTTACAGCGCAAGTCGTTACCACGACTTGCACTGGAGGGCGCTCTAGACTAAGGAATAGTGTGATGTACTATTCCAACACCTTCCCTACTGTACGTAGGCTGGAGTTGGAATAGTAAATCATACTATTCCTAAGTCCAGCACCCTACAGCGCTAGTCGTGGTAACGACTCGCGTTGTAAAAGCTGCGTTGTGATGTACCGCGATCATTTTGATCGCATGGTAACGTCATACATCCTCGTCTTCAGTGTTTTCTTCCAAAATGGCAAACTATAACTGTGGAGCCTTGGGTTCTCATAACAATTCAAGGCAATCTTATAGAGTTTTACGCTCCACCTTTCCAAAGTGTATTTCCTCCTCCTCCAAGGTTATTATCAGACATGACAAATCTCATGTCTGTAGAAATCCAATCTCTATTACAAACACAGGCTATTCAGATCTCTCTTCCAGATCCCTCTTAGCCTTTAACCCTTCCCATGTGCACGACGGACAGGAGCCGTCGTGCGCAACGGTGCTTGTGTGCGCAGGACGGCTCTCGGCCATCCTAGCAACCTGGCACCGGAAATCCCTCTGGTGCAGGCACCAGAGGGATTTCTTTTTCATCCCCAAAGCCTCGGTACCTGGAGAAGAGCTTCCCCAGCTCCCGAGGCACCCCGTAGTTTCTGTGAAATGGCGCACGTCGCGCTGACGTCATTTCATAGAAACCGAAACGAGCCTTTAGGCTCATTTCAGTTTCACTTTCTATGTGCTCAAGGGGCTATATCAGCCCCCTGAACACGTAGAAAGACGGGAGAGGTATCATTGTGATTCCCAGGTTTAAACTTGCAAGAATGGGAGGCAGCTCCTCTTCTTGTCTTGGCCCCAAAATCTGGAATTCTCTTCCGGTGTCCTTGAAGAATGACCCGTCCTATTTCAGCTTTCGAAGAAATCTTAAAACTTGGCTCTTTTAGCAGCAAATGGTTCTTGACTGCTCCTTTTCTAGCAATTTGTGCGCTAGGCGCTTGGAAACCCTTTTTGGGTACTGCGCGTGTTACAAAATTAATTTAATAATAATTATTAATAATAATAATAATCTGAAAGGGTATTCCTCCCCAGTGGATCCCTGCTCAGGGATCAGCCCAGGAGGGCGATCCTCAAGCAGGGATCGACCACTAGACACCAGGGAGGGGGGAGCAGACCCTTGGGCAATGGCCTTTGCTCCCCTCCCCCAAAAAATTGGCCAAATTCAGTCTTTCTGCCCCCCCTGGGGGGCAGATGGGGGCAGTAGCCTCTAATCTGCCCCCCGGGGGGGGGCAGAAAGCCCACTGGGCACCAGGGATTTTTTGGGGGAAAATTTCAATGAGGGTGGGGGCTGTCTAAAACGGGCATGCCAATGCCCCTAACCCGCCACAACTACAGCCTTTCCGCCACCCCTGGGGGGCAGATGGGGCAGTAGCTTCTAATCTGCCCACCCAGAGGGGTAGACAGCCCACTAGACGCCCAAAATGGGCAAGCCAATGCCCCCACCCCCACAATTACAGCCTTTCTGCCCCCCCGGGGGGCAAAGGGCTAGCTAGAAGCCAGGAATTTTTTGGGGGGCAATTTGAATTAAGGTGGGGCCTGCCAAAAATGGACAAGCCAATGCCCCAAACCCCTGCAAGAATTACAGTCTTTCTGCCCCACTGGGAGGCAGATGGGGCAGTAGCCCCTTATCTGCCCCCCCCCAGGGGGACAGAAAGCCCACTAAAAAACTGTCATGCTTTTGAGGGCAATTTTAATTAGGGTGGGGCTGCCCAAAACAGGCATGCCAATGCCCCCACCCCGCCAAAATTACAGCCTTTCTCTCCCCCCTGGCGGTAGCCCCCAATCTGACCCTCAGAGGGGCAAAAATCGCACATGATCCCGGGGATTTTTTGGTCCATTTGAATCAGGAGTGGGGGCTGCCCAAAACAGACGTGCCAATGCCCCTACCCCCACCCGCAAAAATTCCAGTCTTTCTGCCGACCTGGGGGGCATATAGGGGCAATAGCCCCCAATCTGCCCCCCCGGGGGGAAAATAGCCCACTAGAAACCAGGGTTTTTTTTTTATTCATGTAGGGGTGGGGGCTGCCTAAAATGGCCATGACAGTACCCCCACCCCCCAGAGAAATTCCAGTCTGGGGACAATGGCATGCGTGGGGGCTGCCCAGAAAGGGCATACCAATGCCCTCACCCCCGAAAAAATAGCCACAGTCTTTCTGCCCCCTTAGGGGATATATTGGGGCAATACCCCCCCCCCCCCGCCCCATTCAACCCAGGGCAGCAGAAAGCCTACTAGGCACTGACTTTTTTTTAGCAATGTGCCTACCTGTGGATTTTGGGCCATAGCGCAGCTGGCACATAGGGGAAACCTCTCAAACCTGTACATTTTTTAAAACTATACACTTAAGGGAATACAGGATGGAGTGACGTGTCTGGCTCTCACCAGGTTCTGCTACCCAGAATCCCTTGCAAACCTGAAACATTGTAAAGAAAAAAAACATTTTCCCCACATTTATGTGGTGGAAAGTTCTGGAATCTAAGTGGATCCACAAAATTACACCCACCCCGCTTTCTCCACAGTCTTCAGAGAAAAACTGTACCTCACTTGTGTGGGTAGGCCTAGTGCCCGTGACGGGAAACTGCCCAAAACGCAACGTGGTCACACCACATTTTCACAGTGAAAACTGACCCTTTTTTTGCAAAGTGCCTAGATTTAGATTTTGAACCCTAGCTCTGCCGCCACCTAGAAAAACCTAGCAAACTTATATATTTTTGAAAACTAGACACCCAGGGGAATCCAGGATAGGGTGACTTGTCTGGTTCTCACCAGATTCTGTTACCCAGAATCCCTTGCAAACCTCAAAACTTGTCCCCAAAAATTCTGGAATCTGTGTAGATACACAAAATTTCACCCACCCCGCGTTACCTCAAAGTCTTCTGAGGAAAATGGTACCTCACTTGTGTGGATAGGCCTAGCGCCCGCGACAGGAATCGGACAAAAATGCAACGTGGACACACCATATTTTACAGTGAAAACTGACACTATTTTGCAAAGTGCCTACCTGTAGATTTTGAACCCTAGCTCTACCGGCACCTAGGAAAACCTAGCAAACCTATACATTTGTAAAAACAAGACACCCAGGGGAATCCAGGATGGGGTGACTTGGCTGGCTCTCACCAGGTTCTCACCAGGTTCTATTACCCAGAATCCCTTGCAAACCTCAAAATTTATTTTAAAAAAAACATATTTTCCCTCACATTTGTGTAGTGGAATGTTCTGAAATCCGCGTGGATCCACCCCACATTCCCCAAAGTCTTCCGAGAAAAATGGTACCTCACTTGTGTGGGTAGGCCTAGTCCCCGCGACAGGAAATTGCCCAAAACGCAACGTGGACACAACACATTGGATGTATGACGTTACAACGCATACTTTTACATCGCATGCCTTTACAACGCGGTTTTTACATTGCATACCATTACAACGCATAGTGCTTTTAGGCGCTGGATAGTTATTTATTTAATTTACTATTCCAACTCCAGTCCCTGTGGATAGTAGGGAAGGTGTTGGATAGTATATTAAATACATTCCCTATCCTAGAGCGCCCCCCAGCGCTATGCGTTGTAATGGTTTGCGTTTTAAAAGTTGCGTCGTAATGGTAGTGCGTTGTAAAAGTTTTGTTGTAAAGGATGTTTCCCAACACATTTTCCCAGTGAAAATTGAAATTTTTTTCTAAAGTGCCTAGCTGTAGATTTTGAACCCTAGCTCTGCCGGCACCTAGAGAAACCTAGCAAACCTATACAGTTTCGAAAACTAGACACCCAGGGGAATCCAGGATAGGGTGACTTGTCTGGCTCTCACCAGATTCTGTTCCCCAGAATCCCTTGCAAACATCAAATTTTGTCAGCAAAATGTGAGGTTTGCAGGGGATTCTGGGTAGGAGAATGTTGGGGGACCCACACAAGCCATACCTCGCTGGACTCCCACGGGTGTCTAGTTTCCAGAAATGTGTGGTTTTGGTAGGTTTCCCTAGATGGCTTCCGAACCCCGGGCCAAAAACGCTTGGGACCCCCCTTGCAAAACCAGGTTGGTTTGTGATAGGTAATTTTGAGGTCTCCTCAATACTTTTTGGGCCCTTGCCTGTCGCGGGTACTTGGCCCACCCACGCGAGTGAGGTATAATTTTTATCGGGAGACATGGAAGAACGCTGGGTGGTAGGAAATTTGTGGATCCACATAGATTCCAGAACTTTCCCCGACAGAAATTTGAGAAAAAATTGAATTTTTCAGCTAAATTTTAGGTTTGCAGGGAATTCTGGGTAGGAAAACGTTGGGGGACCCAAGCAAGCCATACTTCGCTGGACTCCCCCGAGTGTCGAGTTTACAGAAATGTGTTGATTTGGTAGTGTTCTAGGATGGCTGCCGAGCCTAGGGCCAAAAACCCAGGTGACCCCCCTTGCAAAACCAGGTTGTATAGTGATAGGTAATTTTGATGTCACCTCAATAAATATAAATCGTAAATCATACGTTCTTATATAGCGCCTTTTCACCGTAAGGTCTCAAGGCGCTTGCTTTGGGAACCTGTCCTGGCCTTTCCCTCCGAGATTACCCCTACTGGGCATCCCCAAGGTGAAGACCAGGCATCCCATCGCGGTGGGGCCGTAGTGGAGATTAAGCAAGCTATTGCCCAGAGTTGCAGAGTGTGAACCCACGATTCGAGTAGGCACCGAGGCGAGAATTATCGAGTCCATGGACATTTTGAGCTCAAGACCCTGCCGCGTCGGGGATTGAACCCTGGTCCCGGGTCTGACCTCTGCATCAGGGACTGCCTCCTCTAACCGGTGAGCCACACTTCTCCACATTTTGGGCCCTTGCCTGTCGCAGGTACTTGACCCACCCATACGAGTGAAGTATAATTTTTATCAGGAGACCTTAGGGAACACTGGGTGGCAGGAAATTGGTGGATCCACGTAGATTTCAGAATTTTCCCACTCAGAAATGTGAGAAAAAAGTGATTTTTACAGCTAAATTTGAGGTTTGAAGGACAATCTGGGTAGGAAAACGTTGGGGGATCCATGGAAGCCATACCTGGCTGGACTTCCCAGGGTGTCTAGTTTTCAGAAATGTTTGGGTTTGGTAGTTTCTTAAGATGGCAGTTGAGCCCGGGGCCTGAATCCCAGGTGACCCCCTTGCAAAACCAGGATGTTTTGTGATAGCTTATTTTGAGGTCTCCTCATTAAGTACTGGGCCCTTGCCTTTCGCGGGTACTTGACCCACCCACGGGTGTGAGGTATAATTGTTATCGGGAGACCTGGGGGAATGCTGGGTGATAGGAAATGTTTGGATCCATGTAGATTCCAGAACTTTCCCACACAGAAATTTGAGAAAAAAGTGATTATTTCAGCTAAATTTGAGGTTTACAGGGGATTCTGGGTAGGAGAATTTTGGGGAACCTACGCAAGCCATACCTTGCTGGATTCCCCCGGGTGTCTAGTTTACAGAAATGTGTAGGTTTGGTATGTTTCCCGAGATGGCCGCCGAGCCCTGGGCCAAAAACTCATGTGACCTCCTTGCAAAACCAGGTTGGTTTGTGATAGGTAATTTTGATGTCGCCTTAATAGGTTTTGGGCCCATGCCTGTCGCGGGTACTTGACCCACCCACGCAAGTAAGGCACCATTTTTCTCAAAACACATCGGGGAACACAGGGTGGGCAGAATTTTGTGGATCCATGCAGATTTCAGACCTTTCCAGCACAGAAATGTGACAAAAATGTGTTTTTTGGACAATTTTTCAGGTTTGCAAGGAATTCTGGGTAACAGAACCTGGTGAGAGCCAGTCAATTCACCCCATCATGGATTTCCCTGTGTGTCTAGTTTTCAAAAATGTATAGGTTTGCTAGGTTTCCCTTGGTGCCGGCAGAGCTAGGGTTAAAAAACTACAGCTAGGCACTTTGCAAAATAGTGTCAGTTTTTACTGTAAAATGTGGTGTTTCCACGTTGCGTTTTGGCCCGTTTCCTGTCGCGGGCACTAGGTCTACCCCACAAGTGAGATACAATTTTTTGGGGAAGACTTTGGGGGACGCCTGGTGGGTGGAATTTTGTGGATCCACGCAGATTCCAGAACTTTCCACCACAGAAATGTGAGGAAAATGTGTATTTCTTTTTACAATTTTTTAGGTTTGCACGGGATTCTGGGTAACAGAACCTGGTGATAGCCGATCAGGTCCCCTATCCTGGATTCCCCTTGTTGTCTAGTTTTCAAAAATGTATAGGTTTGCTAGGATTCCCTAGGTGCCGGCAGAGCTTGGGTTAAAAAACTACATCTAGGCACTTTGCAAAAAAATGGGTCATTTTTCACTGTGAAAATGTGGTGTGTCCACGTTGCGTTTTGCGCCATTTCCTCTCGCGGGCACTAGGCCTACCCACACAAGTGAGGTACCATTTTTCTCAGAAGACTTTGGGAAACGCGGGGTGGGTAGAATTGTTTGGATCCACACAGATTCCAGAACTTTCCAACACATAAATGTGAGGAAATTAGATTTTTTGTTACAATTTATTTGGGTTTGCATGGGATTCTGGGTAACAGAACCTGGTGAGACCCAGTCAAGTCACCCCATCCTCAATTTCCCTTGGTGTCTAGTTTTCAGAAATATATAGGTTTGCTACGTTTCCCTAGGTGCTAACAGAGCTAGGGTTCAAAAACTACATCTAGGCACTTTGCAAAAAAAGGGTCATTTTTCACTGTGAAAATATGGTGTGTCCATTTTGCGTTTTGGGCTGTTTCCTGTCACGGGCACTAGGTTACCGACATAAGTGAGGTACCATTTTTATCGTAAGCCTTTGGGGAACGAGGGGTGAGTTGATCCCTACCGATTCCAGAACTTTCCACCACAGAAATGTGAGGAAAATGTGTTTTTTTAAACAATTTTTTATTTTTAGGTTTGCAAGGGATTCTGGGTAACAGAACCTGGTGAGAGCCAGTCCATTCACCCCATGCTGGATTCCTCTGGGTGTCTAGTTTTCAAAAACATATAGGTTTGCTAGGTTTCCCTAGGTGCAGGTAGAGCTAGGGTTCAAAAACTACTGCTAGGCACTTTGCAAAAAAGGAGTAATTTTTCATTGTGAAAATGCGGTGTGTCCACGTTGTGTTTTGAGGCGTTTCCTGTCGTGGGCACTAGGCCTACCCAGACAAGTGAGGTACCATTTTTATCAGGAGACTTAGGGTAACACAGAATTGTAGAGCAACTGTTGTTACTTATTGACTTTCCATGAATTTCTGCCTTCCCAACGAAAGACAATGTGAAAAAAGAAGTCATTTTGAAAAATGACCTATAATTCTCATGCTAGTATGGGTATTCCCAATTTCGAAAATGTGCAAATATCTACTGTTTCTAAACTCTATATTTTGTTCCCATTTTCAGAAAAACATAGGTGTCTTTCATGCCAATTTTTCCATGTATACATTTTCCCAGAATAATTGCTATATACCCTGTACATAGTAAGAAACTATTTCAAGTCGCTGCTCAGTTATTGGCTCTGGGTCGTTGGGTTCTTGGTGGACCTACAAGTTCTATATATCCTCACAAACAGAAAGGTACAGCGGATGTAACGGTAAATTGCTTTGAACAGCTGTAACAATTAGAAGAAGTTACAGGTAAAAAGGTTGACACAAATGGCAGTTTTTTTCAACTAAATTTCAATTTTTCCTATATTTAATTGTTAGTTTCTAAAAGGAAACCTTGAAGGATCTACACAAATGACCCCTTACTGAATTTAGAATTTTGTCTACTTTTTAAAAAATGTATAGCTTTCCAGGATCCATTATTGCTTTCATACCCATTTCACTATTAACTGGAAGGAGGTTGAAAGCCTTGTCCCAGAAAATAGCTAAAACTGTGTACACAAATGTGGTTTTCTGACAAAAGTCTGCTTGTCCCTGAAAGCTGGAAAGATGGTGATTTCAGCACCACAACCTCTTTTTGGATACCAATTGTAGGGGGAAAACCAGACGCTTACATCTGTAGGCCTTTTTTCCCATTTCTCCCCCCCCAAAAAATATTTTGCTGTATTTTGGCTAATTTCTGGGTCCCCTCCAGGGGAATCTACAAACCCTGGGTACCGTTAGAATCCCCATGATGTTGGAAAAAAGGATGCGAATTTGTCACGGATACCTTCTGTGATCAAAAAGTTACAGGGGGCTAAGCGCGAACCACCCCAATTATTAAAAAAAAAGGCTTTGCACAGGGTGGGGGGAAAGGCCTAGCAGCAAAGGGGTTAAGTTCCCTGTTCCTGTTTTAGAAGAAAAACAAAAATATGCATCCGGTTATCAACGTCAGGCTTTTCAATCAGTTTGTAGTCTACTGACATTTCAAAATGGAGACTATAATTCATCTCAGAGACTCTTTACGTCAGCAAGACTGTATGGTAAAGCTAGACTTACAAGATGCTTACCTGACTATTCCCATTCATCGCTCCCACAGGAAGTTTCCTCAATTCCAGTGGCAGGGACTAACATACCAATTTTCGTCTCTTCGCTTTGGACTTCAGCACCTTGATGCTTAACAAAAGTAATGAAACTTGTGGTAGACCATCTCAGATCTCTTGGCATCAGGCTGATAATTTACCTAGATGACATTTTGTTCATGAGTCAAGACGTTCAAACACTCGTGCCCATCTTCTTCTCACCTGTTCTCTTCTTTCAGAGGTGGGTTTCCTTTTAACACAGAAAAATCAGTTATCATTCCCACTCAACAAATAGAATTTCTAGGTTTTCTGGTAAATTCATCAAGCTCCCTTTTGCATCTTCCTCAGCCAAAGGTAAAGTCAATAAAATCATAAATTCTTCATATTCTTTGCAGTACCCAAATATCCCTCAGACCTCTGGCAAGAGTGGTGGGTCCTCTTTCTTCTTCCATCCAGGCAATTTTTCCCAGTCCTCTCCATTACCGGGCCCTTCAACGTCTAAATATTTGCTTTCTCGACCATGATTTGGCGTATTCAAAATCTGTCAATGTTGATCCGGAGTCTTGTTTAGAACTTCAAAGGTGGATAGACCATTTGACGCCTGGAATGGCAGAAACATCCTTTACAACGCAACTTTTACCACGCAGTGCCTTTACGACGCAACTTTTACAACGCAAACCATTACAACGCATTGCACTGGGGGGGGCGCTCTAAGATAGGGAATAAGTTTCATTTACTGTCCAACACCTTCCCTAGTGTCCACGGGGACTGGAGTTGGAATAGTAAATTAAACTATTCACTATCCAGCGCCCCAAAGCACTATACGTTGTAAAGGTATTCGGTGTAAATACCGCGTTGTAAAGGCATGCGATGTAAAAGTATGCGTTGTAACGTCATACATCCATCTTTGCATCAGCCCCACATCTTGTATTAAAATCAGATTCAAGCAGGACAGGCACCCGCCGTGGTCCAATCTCAACTGCATTGTCTCTCGAGGAGTCCAAATTGTATATCAACTGTTTAGAGATGCTGGCAGGCTCCTTTGCAATCAAAAGCCTGGCAAAAGACAGAATACAGCGTTCCATTCTTCTTCGCATGGACAACGTGTCAGTGGTCTGTTATATAAATCATTTGGGCTGCACCAAATCACAAAAGACTTTTGGGAATTCTGTCTTCTCAACAAGATCTCTGTCTGAGCAGAATACCTTCCGGGCAACTTCAATTCCATCGCAGACTGGCACTCTAGTCACTTAAGAGACTTCAGCGATCGGAAACTTCATCCTTCTGTTCTCCAGTCTCTGCCCCAAAAGTGGGGTCCTTTCACCATCGATTTTTTCACTTCACACCTCAATACTCATCTGCCGCATTTCTTAAGCTGGCACCCCGATTCTCTCGCCTTAGCTACCGATGCTTTCTTACAGGACTGGTCGCAGTTAGCCAACTACGCTTTTCCTCCTTTTCTAATGATCAACAGAGTGCTGGCTCACGTCAGACTCCAACAAGCCTCTCTAGTCGTCCCATTCTGGCAATCACAGGTGTGGTTTCCTCCTCTTCTGTAACTGACGATTGACTACCCAGTCCTTCTTCTGTCCTTCACCAATCCTCTGGTCCATCCTCACAATCTGGTTCTCGACAACTCTCTTACTCTTTCCACTTGGAGAATAGTGAGTCTGCCTAATCTTCCCAATTCATTTCACCAGAGGCTTTAGAATTTATTAGCAAAGCCTGGACTCCAGGAACAACTAAAGCTTACAAGTCTGCATGGGCTTCATGGTCAAGCTGGTGTTTGAGAAAACATCTCTATCCCTTTTCGGATGATCTAGTCTATATTGGTAATTTTCTGGCAGCTGAAGCTTGTGAAGGTAAGTCTTGCAGGACCATTAACTTGCACAGTTTGGCTATTTCATTAAACCATCCCTACATCAAGGGCAAACCAGTCGGAGAACACCTGCTCATCTGTCATCTTCTGAAGGGAGTAACATTTTCTAAACTTCCCTATCTAAAATGTAACACATTGTGGAATGTGAGTGTGATTTCGAATGTGTTTCTTTCGTGGCCTGACAATGCAGCTCTTTCTTTAAAGATGCTTTCTGCAAAGTTTACTATGCCATTGCGTTTGATATCTATTAAACGTTTATCTGATGTCAATCCTTTAGACGCGTATTCTAACAGTTCACCCTCACGGGGAATATGTTGGCAGTCAACAAACGCATGAAAACCAACTTAAATTCAGTATTTTACTCTCATTTTCCAGATCAACTTAACTTTGGGTTGGACAATGTCTGAAGGTGTACGAACAACAGACTTTTGATCTCAGAACGTCTTCCCACTCCCAACTCCTAATTTCCTTTCATAAACCCCATAGTCCGGTCTCCTCTGTCACCCTGGCTCGGTGGGTCAAATGGATTATGTCCTTGGCAGGTATTGATATTTTCCATTTTGGGGCTCATTTCGCCAGGGGTGCCATGGCCTCTAAAGCCTTTTGGGCGGGTGCCAAATTAGAGGACATTCTGAGATCAGCTGACTGGTCTGTCTAATGATACAGTACTTAGAATGTTTTATAATAAACCAGTTCTCACAGCTGCTCCTGCAGTAATTAACATGCTGTAAACAAGCATAATAGCCCAGTCTTGCCAAAAATGTAGATTTTACTAGAAATTTAGGAAAAAAGGTCTTCATTTTATTTAAGACACAGAGCAAGTATTATCCCACCTCAACACTTGGTAATCTGTGTTTCTTTCCCTCCCTGACAGCGACTCCAGCTTGCCACCTACTTCTTCTTAAGGATGTCATGGGTCAAGCAGAATCTTCAGCTGCTCCTTACACTTCAGCGTCTCCACGTGGATTTCTGTTGGCTTCCTAGGATCCTTCATGGAGATTCACTCTCAGGAACTTATGCCAGGAATTGATTACATTTACACTGGCATGTTCAATTGTTTTGTCCATTTTCCCTTTATTTTCTGGTCCTATTTAACTTCTTGCACAAGAAAAGAGGGCTGTTCGCAGTCAATCTGGACATTATACATAGTGCTAGCATACTATTGGTTGCTGTAGTCATTACATTTTTTATTCCCATTGGCTAGCCTGTTGCTAAGCCCTTTGGGATTTGTAGTTTATCTTTCTTGATTGCTGCTATACAAATAAAAGCAAGTTAAGATTGCATAATACTCACCTCAGTGTCTTTAATAAAATTAATACATTCCTTCATAAATTACTAGGAAAATCTACATTATACAGAGGTATGAGTTTTAGAGGCTGCTCCTGAGTATCTATTCTGTAAGTGTGAATGCAAGAGGATATTGCTGTGCATGGAAATGCCTCGAAGCCCTAAGGCCACCGATCCTCACTGCACGCAGTGAAAGGTCAGAGCACCAGCTCTGCGCCAGTGTCATTGCATGGTATGAGTGTGCACAGGGGAGGTCTCAGAAATGGAATGCCTATATATGCAACGCCAACTGCCTGCACGTTTACAGTTGCACCTGTAACCGTCGTAGTAAGCACAAATAACTGTATTTTTGCATTTGTATTTCTGATTTCATGTTGCTAATACAGAAATTTTGAATTATCTGTTTTTTGTGTTTTCTCTAAACAGTATGCTTTCATCGATATATTTTAGTTGGTATGTGGATTCGTTTGCAAATTTTGTGTCTCCCTATCATATGTTTTGGAAAAAATGTGCATATAATAAATATTATGGAAGAATTTTCGTAAACAAATGTCATTGATATATCATTGTACCTGCAATGAGGTTGCAGAACAAGAGCGGTTGTAAAATAATGGGGAAATATATAGTATAATTCACCAATATGAATTAGTTGCCTCATATTTATGAGTTCATACAATTCAATAATAAATTTCATCAAAAAGTTTGTGCCGTCTGCCTTGTGTAGGCTGGAGATTAATGGAATATAACAACGTCAAAACTTATAACGCTTAAAAGCAAAATCTTTAAAAAATGTATTCTAGAAATGTGCAGACACCTCTGCAGTTAATTCTATGGCAGATAATGGATGGACCGCTGTCCATAATGGGGCTGTAATTACTTTGAGAGGTTTTCTTGATGTCATTATAGATGCTCTTGTGTTCTGTGGAGCATTAGAAATGTCTTAAAGGAGACGTTGCATATGTGAAACACTAGCTTAATGAGTGCGTAATGTGCGGTCGCCGGGGTCTCACTTAGTGCCATTATTAAAAAGAAATAATGTTGCTAATTATATGAATGGGAAATCAAAGAAGATAATTCAACACTGAAGTTTAAAGAATAAATACAAAAAGGAGACTAGCGCCAAAGACATGCGGAATGCAGTTTTCCAGTTTCTATTCAGGTTTGTGTATAGAGGTTTGGGGGGGAGCTGGATGAGCAGTGACGTGCATTACATTTCATTGGCCTTAATATCAAGCAACACTTTTGCGAGGGGCCTCTTCGAACACAGTCAAAATCGACATTCGATCCTCTGCGGTTAATAAAAGGAAGGCTAAAAAATGTTTACACAATGCTTCACATCATAGTAAAGACATCAAACATTATGGAAGTCTTTACTACCACGACACTCTTTGGGGCATTGGCTAACCAACTGGTTTAAGAAAGACCAGTCAAATACAGCTCACAGAGCATTATTGTTGATCAAATCTCAGATAAGTTCCCATATAGCAACTCATTCTCCCCTTGGCTCCTCTGTCTGAGCGTTGCCTATTGAGTCAGTGAAAAGAAAGAAACAGATTAGGAAGGGAATTAGAGAACCTGGTAATACATCAGTATTTTGTTCACTTCTATATTCCACTTTTGTGTGCCATAAGGAATATACCATCAGTGCTCAATTTGTTTACAACAAAAAAAAAGTGAGTGCCCAGGCCCTTCTTATGAGGCCACTGAAGACAGTGCCACCTAATTGCTCAGCCAGCCATGCCAATAACAGTACCAACACCAATACTAACCATTGCACTCCTACAAGTGTGATAATTGAGACTATTACCGCCCACCCACAGCTATAAAAATGGTGTGTAATAGTCTGAATTGTCATTTTTAATATATATCGAATGAATAAACACTGTACTTGTACTCATCTAAAAATTAGCCATTGCCACCATACGGTCCATTGCCACCATATGATGGACTATCATTAGTGCTGATGTTGAGAACTAAGTACTGGTGCTGAGCACCGGAATCCATTGTTTTAAATTAAGCCCATTGTCTTGCATTAGGATATATAGCTCTCTCTCTATAGAGGACTCATTTCTGTTAAAGGTGGTATTTTACATTTTTCAATTGTGTATCAGCATACTTTCCTCTCCTACACCTGAGCCACAATCCATGCCACAATCCATGCCAGCTCTCGGAGCCACAACCACCACAGTCCAGGTGATTGCTGTTCATGACTTGTCATTGCTTAATTTGTAATAGGTAGGCAAGTAACACAATCAATCTCTATTTATGTAAAGTTCATAAATGATATACACTGGAATATGAAAGTGAGAATAAAAAGTCCAACTGGATATAGAAAACCTCAACAATTGAAAATTTCACATTTGATTTTATTGGTATATATTATATATATTTATCATTTGTTTAAGGGTATACATATTTATATTCTTATTTTTGTTTTTCTTTTCTCTTTTCTTTTCTTATCTTATGGATGTTTTTCAATATAACAACAGTCAGTTAAAATCGTAATAGAAAAAGTGCATAACCAATAGACATAAGACTGAACAAAATGTTGAAGGCAAAGCGGTAGATGTCACTATGCGCGTTTCGGCTCTTGAGCCTTGAGCCTTCTTGAAGGCAACTTTACATAAATAGAGATTGATTGTGTTACTTGGCTATAGACCTTCCTTAACCTAGTTTGTTCCCTATGTATAGCAAGTGTAATAGTAGTATATAGGGGTCCCCTTTTTCCAAAATATTAATTTGTAATACGTGCCAGGCCCTGACCAGGAGGCCACTGCAGCTTGCACCACCCATTACCCCTGTGATCGCTGCCAAAACAACTACTAACCATCTCTCGCGCCTGCAAGTACGACAGTTCAGAATTTTCCCTTTCCCCAAAGCTAAAGGAACGGCTGGAGAGACAGGTATTAGTAATTTTTGATGCATATTGTATTGATAAACTACTGTTGTTCTGCTCATCTCTAAATTTTGATGAGCAGCGCCACCATGTGGCAGACTGTCCGAAGTGCGGTGTTGACAATTAGGTTCCAGTGCCGAGCACCGGAAACCACGAGCTCAAATTAGGCACTGAAACAGTTGCTCCACTGTGAGGGATTTCCTCAGTGCTGCTGTACTGGAAATACTAGCATCCCTGACCCCTAAACGACTAGGGCATGGTATGAACTGCACAGCTGAAGACTTTTGGCAGAATGTTCCCCACTAGCCATCTCTAAATAATTGATCAATACAAATATCAAAACAGGTAATCACAAGGAGGGACATGGCCAGGCAGTCTAACATGGTGGTCCCATAGCTCTACAGAAATCCTTCATTTATCCTGCCGTATCAGCATCTACGTTTACCCTCCTTACCCTCCAAGGCTGCTGACCCTGCCTCGCTGCCATCAGGAGTTTCCTGCAAGGTTGCAAGTCGGGGCACGGCAGGCGGCCTGCGACAGAGACAATGACAAGGCTTTGTGATCCCAGGCCCTTGAGGAGTGGGTGGCACTCCACTAGATAAGAGCTTTGGAGTACTCTGGAGAGGTGGTGCTGCTGCTGAAGGTCGCCATTGAAGAGAGGCATCCGGCAGAGCTAGCGTGTGGCTGGGTGGACTAGGGACGCAAGCGGCCGACGCCTAGTCCACTATCCAGTTCTCGAACCTCACCAGCAATACCGGCCGCAGTGCGAATGATTCCAGCCCACAGTGCTGGTAGTGGTTGAGGTATGTCCCCTGATTTCCATCCTTTGGCCAGGGACTCGTCTGCCACGTAGCCCCCCTGACAGGTAGGATTCTGTGCCTGTGGTGGGCTGCAGGTGGGCAAAATCTTCATCTGCTCTGGGTGATACTCAACTTGGCAGCCTTGTCGGCCTGTGGTGTGGATGTTGAGGGGCTTGCATCGCTTCGAATGGTTGGGGCCGGTTCCCGTGAGTAACTTAATGAGGGCTCGATCTAAGTGCATCTCACACTCCGCGGGAACAGCGGATCGGCACAAACGGATGGGCGCGGGCAGACTTGCGCAACCATAGTACTGGTGGGAGCCTTCCTCCCCCCCCTCTTGTATCGCTCCTCCTTGGGAAAGATCAGACCATGCTCGGGTTACTGTAGGAGGGGTGAGGTGGCCCTCGCCAAGACGGCGCGTGGCTGACTGATCTCGGGGCAGCCATAGACTTGAGGTATAATACGTCCTTGGGTGCAGAGAATGACAATCGAATTGTGACTAGTGGAGTCTGCCCCAGTGAATTGGATGTCCATGCTATGTGGCCCCAGACAGATTAAATTAACATGGCCATCACAGCAGTATACAGCCTTTATCTGACTGACAGGGACCGCTTGCTGCAAAGTCAATTAAATGCTAAGCAACGGCACATCTCACGCACCCCGGCTATACATTGACTAATTTACTGCCGCCGTCTGGCTGGCGGGAAGTAGAAATTGGGGCACCCTGCATCCCAGACTTGCTCATTGTTGTGCCAGGGTGTCCGAAGGTGCACAGATATTGGCTGGGGAGAGCTGGGTGTTCCTGCCTGCGGAGGTGACGGACCGGGCCTTGGGGAGGCCTCGGATGGAGGGGGCCCCTCTCCCTGTTACTACCTCTTGTCAACTCTTCAATCAGGTCAAGTGGGACACATCTGCCTCATCACAGCCTTGGGCATTGATCCATAATTGGGCGCGCACAGAGCGGCGGCTGCTTTAGCAGCCTACAGAATGACTAAAGCCAAACTGCCCAGTGCCACCACCAAACAAAGTACTATAGACAAATACACTGGCGCTATAGCTCAGGCACCCAGTCCAGGAGACCCGGCATTGCCCATGCCAGATAATGCCACCATACAAGCAGCTATCATGCAATCTAGGGATATGCTGGAGGCCAAAATTTAAGCAGTTGGCTCTGATGTCATGCTACTTAGACAAGAACTCCGTAATGCAGTGAAATGCATTACTGAATCAGAGATCAGAATCTCAACGGTGGAAGATACAGTAAACACTCTTCAAAAGAAAGTATCCACTCAAGAGACACTAAAGAAGGGCCTGTGGAACAAGTGGAAAATGCAGAGGGAAGGGCCTGTAAGAACAACCTTCATTTCGTGGGATTCCCTGAGGGTTGTGAGGGCAATAACATGGTAGACTTCCTTAGCAAATGGCTGACAGATTGGCTTCCATCCAATGTACTATCCTCCTGTTTCATAAATGAACATGTGCATCGGGCCCTCCTGCAGAGGCCAATTATCGCAAAATTTTTAAATTACAAAGACAGAGACGTTATCCTACAACAAGCCAAGCTTAAGGAGGCTCTCTCGTACGTACGTACATACGTACGTACGTACGTACGTACACCCAGCACCATATAATGATCTTTCCGGACTGCACTAGGCTGGTCCAACAACGCTGGCAATCATTTGTAGAAGCCAAAATGCGCTTGCGGAGTCTCAAAATTCAGTATTAGCTGCTGTTCCTGACCTGCCTGAGGGTGTCTTATCAGTCGCAGACACACTTCTTCGAAACGCCATAAGAGGTGTTCAACTGGACAGATGAAATTGTGAAACTTAAACCCCACACTCTGCCGTGGATAGACTCTGACTCTTCGTCCGGAGGCCCCGGCCACAATCATTCCAAAGTCACCGACAAGCAACGCCGTAGGTCCCGCTCCAAGAGACGATCCAAGACTCGCAGCAAATTACGTACGTGACTCTCAGGAGGTCAGGTGGAGCCGACATCATCCTAATCAATATTCATAGTGATATGGATTGTTCATAATTTGCCTAACAGCAATTCATGACTCTACATCTAAGAGGTCAGCAGCGGCAACCCCAAAAATGAGGGCGGTAGTGAAGCAAATAATGCAAGACCTAGGTTTGATAGATATTTGGGCTATAAAGAGCCCCAAATTTCGACAAGCTGCAGGGAGGTACACTTTTTATAATAAAAAACATGGCCATAGGTCTCGAATAGATTTCTTTTTAGTTTCATCTTTGGTTAGTCAGCAAATAAGTAAAGTATCGCACATACCAGAACATTTGTCCGATCACTCCGCAGTTGTTTTACATCTTGAGATAAAACATAACGTAGAGGAAAGGAGATGGACAATGAATAGATCCTTATTGTTTGACTTAACAATAATAAGTACTTTGAAACATTCCACAAAGGAATTCTTCGATATTAATCTTGGGTCTGCACCTTTGGATACGGTCTGGGACGCTTTTAAAGCTTATCACAGAGGTATATTAATCGGTGTTGGTACATCACATAAGAAAAAGGAAAAAAAAGAACTTGAGGTATTAGAAGAGGCAGTCAAAAGAGCACAGAGGGTACTGGAAGACTCCCATAATATAAATAATGAAGGGGAACTATCCAAAACTAAGGCTAATCTAGCTGACTACCTAGAGATTAAGATAACACAAAAATGGGAGGCGAGTAAATTTGCAAATCATGATTATGGGGAAGGCTGTGACAAGTTTTTAGCATGGAAAACTAGGGCAGACCTAGCTAGGAATACCATTAAAGAAATCAAATGTCCAGAAACTGGGCTAGGGATAACAGAAGAGGGAGGGATTAAGCATGCATTTTCATAGTTTTTTCAACATCTTTATACAGAGAGTCTAAGTCCAGACACTGAACAAATAGCAGCCTTCTTTCAAGATATCGATCTCCCAAGTATTATTGAAAAACATAGGAATGAGCTATCAGCTCACTTTACAATTGAGGAAATGTATGGAGGTATTAAAAGCTTGAAGAAAGGGAAAGCTTCAGGACCCGACGCTCTACCTAACGAAATATTTTCCATTTTAAAGGAAGAGTTAGCGCCCATTTTATTGGATTTGTTCAACTCCATTTACATCTCACAATTGGCGTTACCTGCATCATGTATTATTAAAACCTAACAAAGACCCAAAGATATGTGAGTCATATAGACCGATATCCCTACTCAATTCAGATTACCAAATTTTTACCCAGTTAATCACAAAGAGATTGGAGAGGTTGATCGGTCTTGTTATTCACGAGGACCAGAAGGGCTTTATTAAGGGCAGGCACCTTCACGATTTAACCCATGAACTAATTGGTACAATTGATTTGGCCACTACAAACCTCAAACCACTAACAATCATGACTTGTGACGCAGCTAAAGCCTTTGACAGGGTGAATTGGGTGTTTTACAAGAAATAATTTGGCGTTTCAATCTAGGAGATAAGTATTTACAAGTTATCAAATCCTTATACAATTGTCCAGTTGCACGAGTATTGGTAAATGGATCCCTGTCACCGCAATTTAAAATAGGAAGAGGAACCAGGCAACGGTGTCCCCTTTCTCCATTGCTTTTTGATATGGTTATTGAGCCACTTGCTATAAAGCTAAGGAAATCTCAGGAAATAACTCCTTTTATTTGTAACGAATGGGGAAAAAAAATAAGCCTCTATGCGGATGACCTAATGATTTTTACGGATCACTTACAAGATTCAATATCGACTATCTGGGAAATCATAAAAAGCTTTGGGGAAATATCTGGCTATGCAGTGAATCACGACAAAACTGAAATTATGCAATGGCACACACTTTACAGTTTTGCACAGATTAAGCAAAACATCAGGGATTTGGGCATAGAGGTGGTACAGAAAATTGAATCAATAGCAAAGGTTAACTTTGATAAAGTAACAGCGAAAGTAAGAACACAACTACAGAAATGGGACGCACTTTCGCTATCCTTTTTAGGCAAATCTAATCTCTTAAAGATGTCTATTCTCCCAAAGTATACGTTTTTATTTAACTCTATTCCTCTGGAGTTCAAGAAGGAATGGATAAACAAGGTGCAAAGTCTTTTTATTAGTTTCATATGGGCAAAAAAAAGCCCCAAATAGCTTGGCAAAAGCTTTAAGCTAAAAAAGAGAATGGTGGGATAGCAACTCCAGACCTTCTTCAGTATCAGAGGACATTTCATCTAAAAATCTTCAGGCAGCTACTGGGTGACACTCCAGCATTTTCACCACTATTTCAGGCCCTAACATTTACTTATAAATCCCAAGCTAGGTTCTTCTTGTTTAAATTTGGTGACCCAAAATACTACAAGAAAGTGAAATTAAAAGTTTTATTCGCAGCCTGCAGGGGATGGCATCAAATAAGATTATCACTACGTATCTCCTATTACGGTACATTGGCCCAAATATGGAACTCACTGGGAACCCCAATTTGTCTACAAGACTCCCTAGCCAAAGCAATTCAAGACAATGGAACAGAAAGGTGGGGTGAGTTGTTGGAGGACGATGTATTAATATCATGGCAATAACTCCAGGATGCAACAAAGGGGGACATTTCTGAAGTATCTTCAGTTATTAAGCTGGGCTAAATCACTTTAAAAAATTGGAAATGGAAATGGGTGGTTTGAACAGAAGGCAGCTACTTTTCCAGTGGGACGGAAGGGAATTGCCATATGGTACTGGAATTTGATCTACTCCCATAAAGATCTCCAGCATTGGCCCGGATCTATTTGGAGGGAAGAGCTGCCGAGCTACGATCGGGATACCTTATGGCAAGTATCTCCATCTCTTCTATGGCAGAGTGGTAAAGCTGCACCACTAAGAAAAAAACATTTATTTACTGTCCACAAGGCTTATTGGACCCCGAGAAGATTATCCAAGATTGGTTCCAGGAGAGTGAAATGTCAAAAGTGCGGGGAAATAGAGGCTGATGAAGCACATATGTTTTGGAGATGCCCAGCAATTCAATCGTTTTGGGAAAAAGTAGGTGAGACGATTTTCAGGATCATGTGGGTTGAAGGAAAGGTGAGTCTCCCACAGGTAATTTTTGGGATAATACCAGATGAGGATACATTAACCAAGCCTCCCGAAGAAGTATAAAAGTTTAATGTTTGTGCTAATTTTATTGGCACGTAGGGAATTATGCATTAAATGGGTTTTGCCTGTTCCGCCGATAGAGAGCGAATGGATCAATTCGGTCCATAGGGTTGCCAAATTAGATAGGGCATTACGAATAACAAACAAAACTAGATTTTGGGATATTTGGGACAATTATTGTAAAACTAGATAGGAGCAGACGATGGGCTACATAAGTCATGGTGTATCAAATACTTTCTTAATGTTTTTCTTCTTTTCCTTCTCCTACTTCTTGGTAGATACGTTTTTCTTTTTCTTTCCCTTCTTTTCTTTTTTTTTTTTTTTAGTAAATGATAGGGGATTTAAGTCCTAGGATTATGTTGAGCCATACAGGTCTGGGATAGTCCGTTGCGTTTGGATTGATAATCCTGGAGCAGAACACACTGCGGGACCTGTTATATTGGAGAGTGAGCCTGGGGGGTAGAGTGATGGACTATGAGGATAAAGGTCGAAGCCAGGCGAGGACCCGAAGTGTTGTGAACATGCTTTCAGTGAATGAAGCGATCGGGAGTCCCCACTCTGGTGACCTAAGGCCATAAGACTTCGGGCCTCTTCCTCTGTGTGTTCTGTCTCTGCCTCTACATTTCATCTCTCAAATATATATATCGGCTACGTACAAATGAGGACAAAAAAAACTATGCCTAACGGCAATAATATTTGGACTTCTTTTATATTCATTCTCCTTGCACAAGGGATGTTTATGTGGGATCCATTGGCCAGGAGTAGTCTTTGGCCCCCGTTGGGGTCAGGACTCACACTGTGCCCCAACAGATGCTTCAATGTTTATGAGATATTGGGGTGGGAAAGGGGTGAGGAGGTTAGGCGAAAGTTATTGTTCGTTTTCGGGGGTGAATTTACAAATACACATGCAGTCTCCTAATAGATTATGCCATCTATATGTCATCTCGCATTTATATGCACCACCGCCAAACATGCCGCCAGCTATGACAGACACACCTGGGCGGTGCTCCACATTGTTAGTTGGAATGTCTGTTAGATAAGACTGAGACAGGCTAAACGCTACTAATCGGATATCCTACTTTTACAAGAAACTCACCTGCTGGGCAATAAGGGGCTGTGCTTGGAGCGATTTGGCTACATCCAGATCTTTCATTCTGGGGTTGTTAATCTTTCATTCTGGGTTTGTTAGAGGATCCTGAGGCGTGGCGATTTTTATCCACCGGAGAGTCCCCTACATACATGATAAGACGTGGTTGGATCCCCAAGGCAGATACACTATAGCATTGGGTACACTATACGGTGAGCAACTCATTCTGGGTAGTGTATATGCCTCCCCCACCGTTAGCATGGAGCCTGGTGGAGTGCTTGAAAACACTGTGGGTGGAGATCCCCCTAGGTCTAAAGATTGTTGGGGGAGACTGGAACGATGTTCTGTGTTCGCAAAGGGATAGATGGTGCAGGGTTGGGAGGCTGATGGGTACTCAAGAGTTGAGGTTGCAGCCGCTGATACAAGGAGTGGCATGGAGGAGACTTCACCCAACTGACCAAGAATTAACATATTTTTCCGGCGTCCATCAGTCATTCTCCCGCTTCGACTACATTTTCATCCCCATAACTCACATTCATAGACTGGAGATAGCAGAAATTCTGCAAGGGGCTCTCCGATCACTCCCCCATGGTGGTGAGTCTGTGAGTAGACCCCAGGCACTCCCTTTTCTGATAGCGGCACTCGACCTTGCACCTACAAGATGAGCAATATCAACTCCACATGTACACCAACATTTCAGACTATTTCTCCTATAATACAGGGACAGTAGGGTCCCCTGAAACTCTGTGGGAGGCCATGAAACCAACTCTTAGGGGCACAGCTATTGTATTCTGCGCAGTACAGCGTAAGCAGTGCAGCGAAAAACTTATTCAGACAGAGGCTCAATTATTGACTTAGAGTGCAGAAGTAAAGGCAAAAATGGGAGCGCTGCATGTCGACAACTGCTTCATACGCAACAACTATATGCCAGTGAGTTGATAGATGAGGCTAAAATGGCATGGTTGGTGACCGCAATAGGATATACCAATGGGGTGGTAAATCCAGTGCTCTGCTCCACCGTCTTTGTCAGCAGACACTGAGTTCCTTAACCATCCAAGCTATTTGTGGTTCTACCGGAGAGATACTCACTGACCCGGAACTAATTGCGGTCAGTTTCACTGACTATTTTGCAGACCTATGCACTCCCAGGGAGACTCTCCCGGCGGCTACTATATGCCACACTTAATGCTGCTGTAGACAAAGGATATCTTGTGCAAGATTGACGACATGCGGAGATAGCAGTTTTTCTAGAACCAGGTCGACCTCCCGAACTCCACACTTCCTATAGCCCAATATCACTTCTTAATGTGGAGGCAAAATTCCTTGCTAAGGCTATCACCAATCGCATTGTGCCACATATTGAGATCCTCGTTCATCCCGACCAAGCTGGCTTTATGCCAGGCTGTGCTACATGACACAATATTTGCCGTGCCTATAATGCCAATGCGATGGTTGATCGCCTTGAAGGGTTAGCGGCGCTCCTTTCGGCTGATCCTGACAAGGCCTTTGATTCGCTTAGCTGGACATATTTATTTGCTCTGTTGAGTCGATTGGTCCTCGTCTCCTTACTTATATCCACCTTCTCCTCAGGGACCTTACTGCTTCCGTCCATGTAGCAAACTCAACCTTTTCCATTGGGCAAGGGACACGCCAGGGGTGTCCCCTCCCTCCTTACCTCTTTGCACTGGCTATGGAGCCACTTGCAGCATGGGCGAGGATAGACGCGCAGGTCCGTGGCTTTCAGTGGTCATGCAAAGTATCGGATCGTATAGCACTATATGTCATTTTCTTTCTCACACACCCTAACAGATCGGGTCTGAGATTACTCAGATTAATGCAGATTTTTGGAGAGACCTCCGGGCTGTATATAAATGCTTGTAAGTCTTTCCTACTGCCACTGCAGGGTGGATGTCCATTCGGTGAATGGACACGAGAGGTAACGGTGGTCCCAGATGGGTTTAAACACCTTGGGGTGTTTCTGTCGGCCTCCCAGCATGCTTCATGGGAAAATAATCTAGCCCCACTATGGATACAGACTAAGGAGCAGGTGCACACCTGGATGCACCTACCGCGTTCCCTATTTGGCAGATCCACCATTTTTAAGATGGTGTCCCTGCCTGCCATTTCTATCAACTTCAAAATCACCCATATCCAATATCGCCCGTCTGATTTCGGAAACTAAATGCCATTCTTAATCACTTCCTTTGTGGTGGGTGCTCGGCTCAGGTAGCCCTGAGAACTTGCTTTCAATCAACATACTGTGGCCGTATGGCGACCCCTGACATTCAGACATATCATGCTGTCTCACTTCTTCCTTTCCTAAATGACTGGTGGTACGGGGACAGATGAGATCCCACAAATGTGGTTGAACGTTGGATGATGGAGACTAAGCCCATACACACAATCATAATGTTGCCACCAGCAACCAGGACAGTTTTTGTGTCTTGTAGGCAATCGTTGCGTTGAATTGGACTGATGAAGAAGGCTCTCCTATGGCACAATGGCCTCCTATATCAGCTATTAGCACTGCCTGGCTTTGGGGGTTGGGAGGTCATCTGTATATCCACGGTGGGGGATGTTCTTCACGGCCAGACCCTAAAGTCCTTTCAGGAGTTACAAAAAGAATATGATATGCCCCGCTCACAGTTCTACAAATACCTCCAATTCCGACGCCTTCTCCCCAAACATCACACACCTAGAAGATATACCCGAATTTAGTCCTACAGAGGCCAAAGTTTTCATGGGGGAACTAGGCTATCACAAGATCACTAAAATATACAGAACACTCGTGACCAATGGCCCCACTACGCTTGAAACAACACGTGATGCCTGGCAAAAAGACCTGGGCCCCATTGATGACGACGATTGGACGTGGTGCTGCTATTGCGGCATGCCTACGACTCATACAAATCAAATATTTCCATTGAGTTATTGCACAAGACACCGGCTCTGGACTCTCCTATCTGCTTGCGCTGTAAAATTGCAGATGGCACTCTTATACACACCGTGTGGCAATGTACTGCGCTTTTGAGGTTCTGGCAGTGGGTAATCATGTGCCTTTTAGAAGGATTGGGTTGAAATATCCCATATTAACCACGACTTGCCATACTCCACATTAACAGTTGGTATCGGAGACAACATATAAAAGCGCCATCTATAATTTTGTGTCCTTACACTGGTGAAACCCAACATTCCTATGGCATGGAAAGAAAAGTCCCTGCGACTAGTTGTGGTGTGGAAGAAGGGACTTAATTTTTGCATGGGGTTGTAGAAACCTATATTTAAGGCAAGGGGTACCCCAAAAACCCTTTAAGATTTGGAAGAGGTGGGTGGAATATCAGGGACTGTATTTGGAACCCATTCCAGGTGCCTCAACAAGTGGAGTATTGGTGCGATGATGAGACAATGATAAACAAATTCAGTTATAATTGCATAATTCTTAGATCGGGATTGCTGATAACTGCATGCGTTAGATTGTTAGATGTATGGTACCGCTGTTTACTGTTGAAGTAAAGGTTTTTACCTTTATTAGATTCTTAACTGTTTTTATTTTGTTAATGCAAATGTTGACATCAATACGGCTAAGATGTACACTGTATTATTAAATACCCTAGTTGTTCCAGGGCTGCTACAGCTGTTGCCAATAAAAATCTGTGGTGAAAAAAAAACCAGGGCATCACACTTTAGTGAAGATCTTGCATCACAATACTGTAATGTACCACATACAATGTAGTCCTTATATGTGGGGCATTTAGACACTCCTAGGTACTTTGGTACTGCATCTGCAATGTTGCATGTGATCATAAATGTAATTGTCTCAGTGCTTCAACCTTACTCCCCTAACACCGTACTTAATTTATCTAACACCCACACCCATTAGATGTTGCTAACCTCTGCTGTACAAATGTTTCCAGTTTATTCCTGGGTGAGACTTGTTAGCAAATCAACTAATGGTATCACTGGATGGCTGCGGTGCATTCTCTGTGGTCATCAAGCTTGCTCTTCTCTACATGAGGTGGTCCTTTACTTGTATTGTCTTCTGGTAGTGTTTGATCTTTAGTGGAGCAACAGTTTGATGGACCTGTACCTGGATTAAAAATAGCTTGCATACATCACCCGTTGTGTGACATGAGTATGTATCTTGTATTGATATGCATTTCCTCTTGTTGACGTCAGTCATCCTTCCTTTTCTCACTAGACTGGCCCTGCTGGCCTTGATATGTGCAGTCACTGGTTGGTCACTACTTGTGAAGTTGGTTTCAGCAGTTATAGGAGATATACTATTTGGAAATGGTCCCAACTTCTGGAACCCAAGCTGGTGGCCATCAACAATGGGATCACTTCCTGTCCCTATGAAGAAAGTAAAAAACCTTGGAGTATTAGTAGATGACAAACTAAACTTGGGCGACCAAGTCAATGCAGTTTCATCATCAACCGCCTTTATTCTCAAAACAGTGAAAAAAATACTGCCATTCTTGCCAGCAGGGAGCCGGCAAACGGTGGTCACTGCACTTGTTTTGTCAAAGCTTGATTACTACAATAGCCTTTACCTAAACATTCAAGAACGTTTTATAAATAAACTCCAAAGAATACAAAACGTGGCCACCAGATTACTCAGTGGGATGCCCAAATTTGCGGCGATCTCCAACTAAATTAAAAACTACATTGGCTCCCCGTGAGTTTCAAATGTTTGTGCACTGTATTTAAAGCACTCCAAGGTATTGCACCAGAGTACTTACAGAAACAGTTTAATCGGTACATACCCAAAAGAAATCTGCGCTCGGCAGGAGCAAAATGGTCATACTCCCGCCCACAAAAAAGGTATCATGGGGAGGACGAAGATTTGCCTTCGGAGCGGCCAAGGCCTGGAATGACTTCCCGGCCCATCTCAGAAATGCCCCAGATCTGTTGGCTTTCAGAAGGGCCTTGAAAACATGGCTGTTCAATAACTAACTCTTTCTGCTGGTGATAGCTGAAAGGACCGGTAACTAATGTCAGAACACCCTTGGGTAACCGTTGCACTCTACAAATAAACTTAGCATAGCATAACATAACACATATGCAGTGATTGCCTGGTTTACTGTTGTTTCCTCTTTGGCAATGTAGTGGAAGGCCACTTTGTTTAGAAGATCCACAAAGTGTCCTGGGGGCTTCTGGTCTGGGGGGGCGTGAGACGGCACTTGGCTGATTAGGTCAGGGTTGGTGATCAGGCTTTACTATGCCCTAGAATGTCTGCACCTCTCAACGTGGATCTTGCCAATAATATTTAAGGCAATAGCTTCATATTATGTTTTGCTCAATTAAATACTTCAGGGCTTACTTATGAAAACTGTTGCATCACTGCATGAAAACAGCAATGTGACAGTTTTCATTGCACCCTTCTTGCAACACGATTGATGTGCCGCATTTTTTTCTGCGCTCCATGTCGCAATCAATGACAGATGCATCTGGAATCCTGACGTATCTGTTGGTGCAAAAGTCACGCATTGCTGGAGTTATGTCACAAGCATGACGCAACTCCAGCTATGCATGAGGCAGGCCTATACACATAGCACTGCATCACCCTTACACCTGCAATGAGGCAGTTGTAAGGTTTTGACGCATTGGCGTCCTCGAAGTGGCACAGTAAAATCTGACAGATTTCACTGCTCCACTACTAAGAGGATTTGTTGCGTGGGAATGCCCACCCTGCATACATTATATCTGACATGGGTATAATGTGGCACTTTGCTTTACAAGGTGGCGCATCTAACTAGATGCATCACCTTGTAAATTAATATGCCACGTTTCAACACTTGCGATACATCGCATGCCATTGCAACGTGAGCCATTACAACGACTTACTGTAGGGAGCACTGAATGTTGGAATAGTATAATTTTCTATTCCACCTCCAGTCTGTGCAACAGTAGGGAAAGTGTTAGATTCTAAATCCATCACCTTCTGCCCCGTACAGCAAGTCATTGTATCGACTTGCCTTGTAATGGTTTAGGACGTAACAACACAGTTGTTGTAAAAACTTCGTTGTAATGGCATGTGATGTATCGCATGCACTGTAAACGACGTTTCCAATTATAAATATGGCGCAAAGTGGCACTTTGTTTACGCTGCCGCTGTGTCATGAAAAGTGAAGCAAAAGTGGCGCAAGGGGCTCATAAATAAGGCCTTCATGTCCGACACAGATATTACAACATTGCATCCCAGAATTATAATGAACACAAGGTAAACATAATGTAGTCAAAGATTAAAAACATTTGTCGACTAATTTTTATACTGAAACACTTAAGTGGTGAACAACAATATAAATAATTACCTGAGGAGTTTCTACAATGGTATTACCTGTGCAAGTCTTTTGCTTCAATATGTTCAGGGTATGCGGTAAATATCTGCGTTAAACCCAATGGAATTGAAAATTCCATACAGGATGTCACACAGTAAGTCTGCACAGTTATTCCCAACTCAGTGGGGTTTAGGTCATAATAGATCAATATCGGTGCATCGATACCAATTGTAACAAAAATTTCGGCCACCGGGAATTTCCGCACATACACCCAGCTAACTTTTAATTAGGGCAGGAGAGGACCCGCAAGAACAACTGAAATCTCTTGGCAGGCTAAATAGTTGTTATCGGTAGATAATCATCCGTTTGGAAAACCTGCTTTTTCTGGATGGTAATTTCTTTGAAACCCCATAACAACTATATAAGTCAAGACTTTACGGTATATTTTACAATATTTAATAATAAGCAACATTAGCCTACAATTAAAAACTTTGGGTCATTCGTTGTCTGATGATGAAATCGCCTCAGTATTGACCTCTAGAAACTAAATAAATATTTCATGTTAAATAGACACCTCACAAAAAGAGAAGTTAGTTTATTATGTACTTAACAGAGAAACCACAGATAAAAGTTAGCATCAGTTTTACCAGGATCAGGAGTCTTGCCACCCTTACCACAGTAAGTAATTTTTCTATACCTTCCAAATCAATTACCTTCCGCCATTGAGAAATGATTTCAATCCTATGGTATGCTTGTTGAAGAATACACCAATACATATCATTCAATACATGTTGTTGCATCGGTGGAAAATATACCATGAGTTGTGGAAAGAAATGATCATGAAGGAAACGTTTATGCTTCCTTTGACTAAAAGTTCTACTGAATTCTGATTGAAAGGCAAACTATTGTTAACCCTTTCCGTGCTCAGGATCGCCGAGAGCCATCCTGAGACACGGAGGGCGTGGGCGCAGGACTGCTCCGGCCATCCTCGCACATGCTTCCCCAGCTCCTGAGGCTGTTTGTTTGGTTTCCCTGAAATGACAATCAGCACGCACGTCGCGCTGATGTCATTTCAGTGAAACTGAAACTGAAATGAGCTGAGAGGTGCATTTCAGTTTTGCTTTCTACATGCCTATCTCAGCCCCCTGAGCACGTAGAAAGTCAGGAGTGGTACTCCTCCCTAGTGGATCCCTCGGAGGGCAATCCCCAAACAGGGATCCACCTGCTAGGCACCAGGGAGGGGGGAGCGACCCCTTAGCCAAGGTCCTTTGCGCCCCTAAATTAAATTGGGTAAATTCAGTTTTTTCTGCCCACAGAAAGCCGACTAAATACTAGGGATTTTTTTCCTATTGAATTGGGGAAAAATGCAATTTGCAAAATTACTCCACGCCTGGGATTTTTTTTCCGTTGAATTTAGGGGTGGGTCTGCCAAAGATGGGCATGCCAATGTCCCCACCCCCCACAAAATTCCAGTTTTTTTGCCTCACCTGGGGACAGAAAGCCCACTAGATGCCAAGGATTTTTTATATTGGATTTAGGGGTGGGGCTGCCCAAGATGGGCAGGTCGATCCCCCGGAAAATCCCACAGTCTTTCTGCACCTCCTCCCCCCCGGGGGGGGGAGGGGGCAGAAAGCCCTCTGGAAGACAGGGATTCTTTTTTTATTGTTTTTAGGTGTAGGGGCTGCCCAAAATGGTCATGCTAATGCCCCCACCCCTAAAAACAAATCACAATCTTTCTGCCCCCCCCTGGAGGCAGATGGGGCAATAGACCAAGATCTGCCCCCGGGGGGGCAGAAAGCCCACTAGGCACCAGGGATTGGGGTTTTTTATGCGCTAGGGTGAGGGCTGCCTAAAATGGGCATTCCAATGCCCCCACCCCCCAAAATAAAATCCACAGCCTTTCTGCCTCCCCTGGGAGCAGAAAGCACTCTAGGCGCCAGGAATTTTTAAAAATGTATCTTGAGGTGGGGGCTTCCCAAAATGGGCATGGCAATGCCCCCCTTCAAAATCCCACTGTCTTTCTGCTCCCCCGGAGGCAGATGGGGCAATAGTCCCTGATCTGCCCCCAGTGGGGCAGAAAACCTAGTAGGCCCCACGGATTGTTTTTCTTTATACCTAGAGCTGGGGTCTTCCCAAATTGGGCATGCCAATGCCTCCACCCCCACAAAATAAATTGCCACAGATTTCTGCATCCCCTGGGAGGCAGATGGGGGCAATAGTCCCTAATCTGCCCCCCTGGGGTAGGGGGGGGCAGAAATCCCACTAGGAACCAGGGATTTTGTTGTTTTATTTATCCCCAGGGTTGGGGGCTTCAGAGAAAGGTCATGCTAATACCCCCACTGCCAAAAAAAGGCTTCCCCCCCTCCCCTCCTGGAAGGCAGATAAGGGCAATATCCCTCATCCACCCCTGTGAGGGGGCAGAAAGCCCACTAAGCACCAGGGATATGTTTATGAGCATGCCAGTGAGAAGCCCCATAGGTATGGGTCACTCCCTGTTTTTTAGTCACCCATTTTTTACTGTCGCAGTGATATTTCTATTCCCATCTACACCCAAGCGGGGCAAAAACCACTAGAGACCAGGGAGAGTTTGTGTGTGTGTAAACTACAGTTTGGCTGATTGGCTGCATGTACTGACCTTTGGCTGGCATTTTGCTGGCGGTGTGTGTGGACCTGCACTTGGCTAATGGTGTGGGTGGACTCAAGCCTGATGACGGTGTATGTAGATTGCCGCTTGCCTGGTAGTGTGCGTGGAGTGGCACTTGGCTGGCGGTGTACATAGTCTTGTGCTTGGCTGGCTGTGTGCATGGATGGTGCTTGGCTGCAGGGCCAACTGGCCGTAAAGGGCACCTGGCATTACCCCAGTGGGTTGGAGGGGTGAGGGGGGAAGTTTTCTGGCCGTGGGGGGTGGTTTTGTCACTGGGGACTGGTTTTGTAGCAGTGATGCAATATTGGGCCCCAGTAACAAAAGTGGGAGCAGTGCTTTTTACTAGCACGCCCGCTCCCCCTCCCCAGGGCCAGTCAAACTCAATCTGCCAGGGCTGGTTGCTGTTCCCATTCTGGCCCTGCTTGGCTGGGGGTGTGCGGAGATGGCGCTTGGCTGGCGGAGTGTGTGGGTGGCACTGGGATGGCGGTGTACATGGATGGCGCTTGGCTGATGTTGTGTGTGGATGGCACTTGGCTGACGGTGTGCGTGGATGGCACTTGGTTGGTGGTGTGTGTGGATGGTTGTGTGCATGAATAGACTCATGTCTCGTGGTGTGGCTTGCATGGCTCCCCCAGCGTTTTCTTACCCAGAATCCCCTGCAAACCTCAAATGTACTTACAAAGTCACATTTTCCGAACATTTCTGTGTAGGTAAGTTGTAGGATCACTGTGCAGGCACACATTTCCTACTACAAAGCATTCCCCTTGGTCTGTCGAGAAAAAAGATACTTCACTTGTGTGGATGCCCAAAGTAGCATCAGCCTAAAAATGTATAAACAAACTGCCCTTTTGGAACCGCTTTGGGCCCCCCTCAATTTCTACATGTTTTTGGCCCTTCCATGTCATAAGCACTTGGCACATAAACACAAGTAAGGTATCACTTTTATAGGGATACTGAGGAGAATGCTGGGTAGAGAGGACATTTCTGCCGTACGGTGATCCCACAACTTTCCCATACAAATATTAGAGGAAAATGTGACTTTTTAGCTAAATTTAAGGTTGGCAGCGAATTTTAGGAAGAAAAATGTTGGGGGATCAACGCAGACCACACCTCCCTGGACTCCCACTGGTGTCTAGTTTTCAGAAATGTCTGGGATTTTTAGGTTCCCCTAGATGTCTGCAAACTCAGGACCAAAAACACAGGTGCCCATCTATCTATCACAAAATGACCTGGTTTTTCAAGGGGGTCACCTGTATTTTTGGTCCCGGGCTCAGTGATCATCAAATGAAACCTACCAAATCCACACATTTCTGAAAACTAGACATCCTGGGGAGTCCAGGGAAGTATGGGTTGGATGGACCTCCCAGTGTTTTCCTACCAAGAATCCCCTGCAAATCTCGAATTTAGCTGAAAAAAATTTTAATTGTCTCACATTTCTGAGTAGGAAAGCTGTGGGATCAATGGGCTGACACAAACTTCCTACCACCCAGCATTCCCCCAGGTCTCCTGATCAGGTAGATGTAGTTTACATTGAAACTACCTAAGTAAGGCAATCCCCGTATAACACGCAGCAATGTATTTGATCCTGGTGCATGGGAGATGCAGTTCTTTTTCGGCGACCTAAACAGTGAGTGACTGAAGTGATGATGGACTATGTTTCCCTCTGTGCTGTGCGCCAGTTGTCCCCTCCAAAGGATGAAATGGTATATAGCAAATGAAACAGTTTCTGGAACTGTTGTGTTCGATTTTCGATTCCGTATGCATTTCCCGATACATGCCCTTATATAGGTATATTTCACATCGAGTTCTAGGAAAGCCAGGCTCTTAAGCTGTTACGGACTTCCCCTTGCTTGGATATTGATTTCTCCAAGAACTCCGTTATTATGCATGAACATATATTCCTTAGGGGTTCATTCATTTGTTGTTTTTTTTTAAGTAATTTTGATTATTTTCAACACACACAACCCACCTTTACATGGCACATTTTCAATGGAAGGCAAAGCTCAAAATAGATGGCATGATTATTCAGTATCCCTAGTTGCGATGACATCAGCATCTTTGGTGAATACCACTTTATAGTACACCCCGTTCACCTTACTAATCAAGGTCTTCTTCAATATATGCATTTGTTGTCATCTCATGCCGCAATGATTTCCCAGCTTAGTGCCTCCCACATGCTCCTGCCCTTCCCTCCCCCTTCCCCTAAACTCCCCCACCGGTGTGCTCCAAGCAAGATAAACAAGAATAATCAAATGTCGTTCCGTGCTAGGGTTTGTAGGTCTCTGATCCCGCTCCAGTCATACTCCCAGTTCTGCTGGCTCCACTCCTACTCTCACACCCCGTGGACTACTCAAACCTATCTACGTGTTTTGTGGTCCGACAGTTTCCTGAGAGCCCTCCAGTGAGCCTGCATCCAAGTCCACCTCTGGGTGCGTCAGCAGTTCCACCAATGCTTCCCATGCCTGTGCAGTTTCCATCACTTTGTCATTGTTCACTCTCCTGGCCTGTTGAATTCTAACCATGCTCTCACTGGCTGCCCATTTCACAAACTCCACCCTCCATCGCTCCACGCTAGGACCCTGCCTGGATTTCTACTGCCTTGTCAATTCTCTCTTAGCCATCAACAACCCTAAATCCATGAACTTGTTCTTGATCTTAGTGCGCTTTGTGTGCGGAAACCAGTGCAGTAATCACGCTCTCATGTCGGGTTCTAGCTATCTGTCCGTCACCCCGCATAGGACCTCCATCACCTCCTCCCAGTACGTTCCGAGCTGCGGGCAGCTCCACATCATATGCTGGAAATCTGCCGCTCGCATGTTCCACCTGGGGCAGCATGCCGTCGCTACGTGGAAATATTTAGTTATCTGCTCAGGGGTTAAGTAGGCCCTATGCACAATGTAAAAATGAATAAGCTGAAACCTGACATTCCGGTGCCTTTCCATGCCCTTTCCACTATTTTGGTCCATTCCGTCTCGGGAATATCCTTTCCCAAGTCTGCCTACCATTTTTCGCGAAACTATGTCAGTGGCTGCAGCCCCTCCCCCACCATCCACCTAGAAAGGCATGTCACTGCTTTCACCGTCCCCGCTGCCATTACAACATATTGACATGTCAAGGACGTCTGCGGCTCCAATAGCCCCGTGCCCCAGTACTTCTGAATCGCAGCCAGCAGAGCTGCATGTAGCAAGTAGCCACCTCTAGGCAGGCCATATCTGTCTTGCAGTGCCTGGAAAGGCAGGAGGGCCCCATCCTCATATAAGTCCCCAATCATCTGTAGTCCTAAATCTTCCCACTCAACCAACGCAGACAAGTCCCCCCATGTGGGAAGGCCGTGCCCATGCCCAAGGGAATCTCCGGCGCATACAGGCGTGTAACACCACTCCTACGCTTGTATCCATTCCAGCTTGCTCTGAGTGTTTTCTCCTCACTCGTCAATGAGTCGAGTCGCAATCGTTGTCCAAGTACCACAAATGAGAGAATATGCCTCGGCAGCCACCTATCCTCTGGTCCATCCGTCCCCCTAAATTCCCTAGCTACTGCCTGCGTAAGACACTGCAGCTGAGCCACCAAATAATACACTTCAAAGTCCTGGACCGCCCACCCACCTGCGGCCCTCGGCCCCATCAGCCACCCGCCGCCTACAATTTCCCCACAGAAAACATCCCACCATGGACCACAGCGCCCTGAACACCGAGCCCCGGATCCCAATCGGCAACGTCCTGAAGTAATATAAAAGTCTAGGCAGCGCTACCATCTTCAGCAGCGCCTCTCTACCCACTACCGAAAGCGGTAAAGTACCCCAGAATGCCATACTCCCTTTGATCCCTCGCACTGCTCTGTTCACATTGCCCTCCGATAGATCCGCCTGTTTATGGTAGATGTTAGTTCCCAAATATTGGAGGCAACAAGGCTCCCATCTCAGCCTCTCTAGTCCTGCGGGGGTTGCCATTGCCCTACACGCCGGGAAAAGGCAAGTCTTCTCCCAATTCACACATAACCCTGACATTTCCCCAAACGTCCGTAGCAGCTCCATCGCTCCCATGTCTACCTCATCGGTCGCTGCAAGAAACATCAGTAGATCATCCGCGTAAAGCGATTTATAGTGTACTTCCTACGGACCTCTATCCCAGCATAATGCTTCCCCGACCTGGCTCGCATCGCCAGTGGCTCAATTGCCAACGCAAACAGGAGCGGAGTTAGCAAGCATCCCTGTCGCGTCCCTCATCCTACTGAGCAGGGCGCCAACACCGTTCCCCCTGCCGTCCACCTCACAAACGTTTCACCCAACCTCACCTTGCGCATTACCTGGAAAAGATATGGCCATTCTAGGCTATCGAATGCCTTCTCTATGTCCACCAAAAGGATCAAGGCCTTCAGTGTCAGCTCCTGGCATTCTTCCAGGATTCGCAATAAGCGCCTCACATTGATAGCCATGCTATGTTTAGGGATAAATCCCGATTGGTTCCGGTGCACTAACTGCGTCAAATACGGGAGCAGGCGTTGCGCCAAGATCCTGCTCAGGATTTTGTAGTCGGCCGTCAACATTGAGAGTGGGCGGTAGGCCTTCACATTTTATTTATTATTTATTTATTTAGAAGGTTTTATAGAGCGCGAACTAGATCCTTGCGGATATCAGAGCGCTTTACAATGAACAAAGATGATTACACCAAATGAAAAGCAAGACACAAGCATAGGATAAATAAAATAAAGCACACAGAAGAAGTCTTAAAAATACCAAAGCATGGGACCATAGTTGTTCCAAGAACATAAACAGCGGGTCTCGAATGAAAAGGTTCGGGCCGGGAAGAGTGGTCAAGTAAATTTTGCCATGAGAATCGCTTTTACTTCCTTTTTGAAAGATATTAAAGAAGAATTCAATCTGGTTTCGGGGGTAAGAGTATTCCAAATCCTAGGCGCCATCCCAGAGAAGGATCGTTTATATGTTTTTTTTTTTATTGAATCTTTGAGGTTTCAGAAGAAGGTTGTCTGCACCCCTAGAGGACCTTGAGCCGCCAGAGATTGACAGTTTCTGTGCGAGATAAATGGGTGCCTTGTGGTGTAAGGCCTTGTGTGTCATGCAAGCAATTTTTAGCTGAATTCTTGCATCGAACGGGAGCCAATTCAGGGATTTTAGGTCAGGGGAGATGTGGGAACTTCTTTTCGAGCCGGTGATGAGTCTTGCTGCAGAGTTTATTAATGCTCTGAGGGGGGCTTAGTCGTTTTTGGGAGGCCGCATAGAGCGACAATACCATAATCCACACGGGGGATAACTAGCGCTTGTACAGCCTGTTTGAAGTCGTTGACTGGTAGGAATGGTTTCAACTTCCTTAGAATGTTTAACTGGAAGTTTGCTCCCTTTGTAGCATTGCTGACGTGTTTCTGCATGCTGAGATTGCTGTCCAGAGTTATTCCCAGTGATTTTGTGGAATCCACAATAGTTGGTTGCATGTTGAGTGCAGTGAGATGTTGGATTAAGTTTTCCATCAAAGGGATTTTAGCGGGGGGGGGGCTACGAGGAGGAATTCAGTCTTTAGAGTGTTCAGTTTGAGATGATTTTCTGCCAACCATGTTTGTGTGTTCATGAGTGTGGAGTTAAGCTGTTTAATGTCTTCTAAGGTGTTAATATTTAGATACAGTTGTGTATCATCAGCGTACATGTGATATTGCACGTTAGTCGCTTGAAGGATTTCGGTGAGCGGCTCCATGAACAGGTTAAACAATGTCGGGGAAAGTGAGGATCCTTGTGGGACGCCCAGTCTTACTGGAACTGGGTTGGAAAGAGTGTTGTTAATCTTGAATTGTTGTGTTCGGTTATAAAGAAAGGAGGTAAACCAGTTTAGCACAGGTCCTGAGAGACCCATCCTCAGTCTGAGCAGATCCAGCAAACTCTTGTGTTTGACCGTATCAAAAGCTGAGGATAGGTCCAGCAGGATGAGTAGACATGAGCCGTTCTGGTCCAGGATTTGAAGTGCATCATCAATAATGTGAGTCATGGCTGATTCCGTGCTGTGCTCCTCTCTGAAGCCTGATTGGTGGTTGTCAAGGAGGTCAAAGTGGGCGATATGTTTTGTTAGTTGGTGGTGTATGCATTTTTCAAGCAGTTTGGCCAGGGTAGGGATATTGGATATAGGACGATAGTTATTAAGATTCGTGGGGGTCAGCTGTTGGTTTCTTAAGGATGGGTGAGACTTGACCGACTTTGAGGGTCTCTGGAATGCAACCTTGTTGGAGTGAACTGTTGATGATTTTGGTCCATAGCGGAAGCAGCCATGGCGTTAGGTCTTTAACAGCGTTAGCAGGGAGCGGGTCGATGAGGTGGTTGGAGGGTTCCAAGGCATTTAGAATCTTACCTAAAGCCTCTTCCGAGTAGGTGTCAAAGGACGACCAGGCGGCATTGTTCTTTGGGACACGCTTTGAAGGGATTTGGTGTGTCGTATCTGGTGGTGACGGGGGGGTTTGTGAGTGTGGCACAGAATAAACTAATCGGTCCTTTAAGAGATCGTTCTCGATGTTGAGGATCTTCTGAGTGAAGAAGGCGGAGAATTGTTCACAGTTGGGTTGCGATTGGGCGGCGTCTTGTAACCGTTGAGGGGCGTCCTTAGATTGAGTTTTGATTAACTCAAATAGTTTTTTGGGGCGATTTCTAGCTTGGTCTAGTTGGTGTTTGAAAAAGTCTGCTTTGGTGCGCTGAATCTTCTTGTGATAGGCCTTTCTCTTTTTCCTTAGTAATGTGAGGTGACTCGTCGTCGGGACTGATCTCCAAGTGCGTTCAGCAACTCTGAGAGAGCGTCGGTCTTCGTTGAGTAGGCTATTGTACCGTGGTTTTGAGTCTTTAGTGGAGACTCTCTTAAGTTGAAGAGGGGCAGCCTAATTGATTATTGCGGTCATCGAGTTAAGGTAGTGGTTGGTGAGATCATGCACGTCTGTGGTGCCAGCAGGAGGCAATAGTAGGTTGTAGCTTGAGAGAGGTAGTGTGTTTGTGTTGAGTAGTTTTAAGTCTCTTTTCCAGATCTTTGGTTTCGTGATCTGAACTGAGTTGAATTTGACTGTTTCCTTGATAAAAAAGGTAATGATGTGGTGATCAGACCAGTCGCAGGGTTGTATCGATTCCATTTGAATTACATCAGTTTTGGAGATTATTAGATCCAAGGTTGAACCTTTCTTATGTGTAGGGCCATTGCAGGTTTGGGTCAGAGCTAGATCATCCAGGAAGCTTCTGAGGCATTTGACAATTGTGTAGTTGTTGTCATTCCAGTGGAGATTGAAATCACCAAGGAATATTTGGTTGTTTTGCATACCGTTGTTAGTTGAAATCATATCCATGAGATGTTCCGAGAAAATGAGATTGTCACCTGGTGGATGATAGCAGATGTGCAATTCGGTCTAATCTGATGATGTCGTAGTCCGGGGGAACTAGAATGTCCACCAGTGGTGTGGAGTAATCAGTTAGCCAGGTTTCAGTTAACACTAGCAGGTCTAGTTCTTGTGAAAGGATGAGCTCAGCTATGTCAGCAGCATGTCTGGAAGCCGATCTACAGTTTAGGAGTGTGCATTTGAGCCGGGGAGTAAGGAGGGAGCAGGAAGGGTCTTGGGTGAGATGGACGTGTGTAAGGTTGCTCTCGACGATCCCTCTATTATTGTGTCTGGCAACTCTGAGTGGGTTAGGGTGGAGAGTAGGGATGGTCAACTGAGTTGCGGTAATGCAATTATTGGTAGAGGGTGCGTAAGATTGAAGAAGAGCTAGGATATCGCTCTCAGAGAATGTATTGGCGCTTCGCTTAGGATGAGAGCGTGTATTGAGGAGGGGAACTGAATTCCGAATGAGTAGAGTGGGTTTAGGGGTGTGAGTTGAGTGGTGTGATCGGTAGTTCAGGTTAAATGCTTTTGAGGAAAAAATTACGCCCAGGTTGGCTGGATATCCGATCCTTGAGAGATTGGAGTTCCTGTTGAATCTGGAGTAGAGCCAACATTATTTCATCAAATCTAAGGTTGGGGTCGGATGTGACCGGGGTAGAAGGCAGTGAGCTGCATGAGGGGGGCTGCAGAAGTATGGGTAAGGTTAATGTTGGAGGTAGTATTTACGGGCCCTGGGGCCTCTGCAAGAGTGTCATGGGGGCTCATGGAGACATACCGGACAATGTCGCCCTCATGGCTGCCATCACGCAATCAAGAGACGCCCTGGAAGCTAAAATTGGAGTGGTCGGCTCCGACGTCATGCTGCTGCAGCAAGATCTGCGCAATGCAGTGGCCTATATCACAGAGGTTGAGACGAGAATCTCTGGGGTAGAGGACATGGTCGGCACCCTGCAGAAGTGGGTGACCTCGCTGGAGTCTACCTAACGTGGGCTGGCATTTCGGGTGGAGGATGCTGAGGGAAGGGCCCGGCGCAACAATATTCACTTTGTTGGGTTGCCAGAGGGGTGTGAAGGTGGGGACATGCAGTTGTTCCTTACTCAGTGGCTGGAGATCTGGCTCACCCCAGAGTCATTATCCCGATGTTTCGTGGTGGAATGCGCCCATAGAGCCCTGATGCAGAAGCCCCCGCCTAGGGCCCGTCTGAGGCCTGTCATTGCAAAACTGTTAAATTATTATGATCAATACCTTATCCTGAAACAGGCTAGGGCCAAGAACCTCTACTAATTGATAATGCCTGCATCCTGATATTTCCTGACAACACAAAACTTGTCCAGCAGTGGAGACCGTCCTTCATGGTGGCCAAAGCTCGTCTCCGAGATCTTAAGCTTCCCTATGCGTTGTTGTGTCTGGCCAGACTGCAGGTGGTGTACCAGTCCTGCACCCATTTCTTTGACTCGCCGGAGGAGGTCTTCCAGTGGATGGATGAGAAGATGTGGCTTCGTCCTCACACACCGCCCCGGAGGAAGTGCGACTCTTCATCCAGCAAGGCGCCTCGGAAGCAGCCCAAGCTGAAGTTAAAAGGGAATAGACGCTACAGGTCCAGACATTGATCTTAGTCATGAGGTCTTCCCGGGCTGGGTCGGCCTCTCTACAGCACACATCGGTGGCCTAGCGGATAGAGGTGATCATAGCCCCATTGGGTCCTTGACGTTTTCGCATCGACCAGAGAAGCACAGGTGAGGGCAGGTATCTTTGTTGGATCCTATCTGACACGGAGAGTGCCAGCTGACAATGGGGATCTATTAGCGGGTGCAGGGTGGGACCTCCTGTTGGGGTCAGCTGGCCACACCTGCCACGACAGGTACTTCACTGTTTTTGAGGTATAGGGGGGGTTTGTTGGGTTGTTTTGAGGGTTTATGTCCTCTGATAGCACTGCCCTACACTAGATTAGAGCCATCTTGCACATACTATGCATTGTTACATGTATCAATGATCTGCATCAAGCCCTCACATGGCAGCTCTGTCAGGTAGCCAACAGGTTCCCCCTGGGACCCTGCGGATAATCAGCTGGAACATCAGGGGGGCACTGGAAAAAGTCAAACGCAGGGCTATACTCAAGCAGGCTAAAAGGGCCCACGCCGACATTTTCATGCTACAAGAGAAACACACCTCATGGGGACTAAGGCACTATGCTTTCAATGTTTCGGCTACACCCAGGTATTTCATTCGGGGTTTGTAAAGGGGGTCTTGGAGGTTGCGATCTTAATTCATCGCCGGGTTCCCTACACGCATGTCAAGACATGGGGAGATACTTTGGGTAGATATCTGTTCCTCCAAGGTACAGTGGTGAAGAAACTATGGTACTGGGGTGTGTTTATGCCCCCCACCACTCTCCTGGGGCACGGTACAGAGACTTATGACCCTTTGGGCAGATATCCCAAATAGCCTGTCCGTTGTGGGGGGGGATTGGAATGATGTGATGGATCTGGCCAGAGACCGCTGGAGGCCCGGGGGAACTACAGATTCCCGACAACGTATCAAGCTGCATTCCCTGGTGAAGGGGCTTGATTGGGTGGACCCCTGGCGCTGACTGCACGGGCCAACACAGGGTTACACATACCTCTCGGCGGTTCACAACTCCTACTCCCGCCTGGATTATTTATTTGTTTCCCGGGTGGCTGAATGTCATATGGTAGAGGCAGATATCCTTCCACTGGGTTTATCCAACCACTCGCCTGTGGCCCTCACCTTACAGGTGGGTCGGGCGAGTCAGCCTTTTCGGTGGTGCCTCTCGGCCTGGAACCTACAGAAAGATGACTATAGGGAGCATATGGAGGGTGCTATTGATCAATACCTGACACTCAACATAGGTTCAGTGGATGGCGCTGCGTCTCTATGGGAAGCACTGAAGCCCACATTACGTGGTGTGGACATTTCCTTCTGCACGGCAGCCCACAGAGCGCACAGAGAATCATTTGTACAGGCTGAGGCTATGATTCTCGATCTGGAGCACCAAAGGGATGGCAGGGGCAAGCAGATCCTTCAAGAATTGTTGCTGGCACAACAGGGCTATTCCGACCTCCTGCTGGATGAGGCCCACCAGGCTTGGTTAGTGACTCATAGCAGGATTTACCAGTGGGGATATGAATCCAGTAAGCTGCTCCATAGATTGTGTCAGGGGACACTAAACCCCAGGCCCTCCCTGGGGTTGTGGGCCCCGATGGGGGGCCCCTTACAGATTCCTCGGCGATTGCGGAAAGCTTTGCTGCGTATTATGTAGAGTTATATGCCCCCAGAGAGTGTTTGCATGCAGAGGGGATAGGCCGCTTCTTAGAAGATCTCCCGCCTAAGGCATAATCTAACGAGGCGAGTGGGGAGCTGGATCTCCCACTCATAGAGGAAGAATTGGGCACCGCTTTAGGGAACATGCATACGGGAAAGGCGCCAGGGCCGAATGGCTTCCCATGCAAATTCTTTAAACAATATTCTTTGCAGCTAGGGCCTCATTACCGTAGAGTGGTGGAGAAGGCTACGGAGCGGGCCATTTGCCTCGAGATTGGAGACATGCAGAAGTGGTGGTGTTCCACAAGCCAGGTAGACCTCCCGATCAATACGCGTCATACCGCCCTATGGCCCTCCTGAATATGGAAGCCAAGATTCTGGCTAAGGCGTTGGCCAACCGCCTTTGGTCTCATATTACTTCCCTGGTCCATCCCGATCAGGCTGGGTTTATGCCTCAGCGGGTGACTCATCACAATATACGTTGCGCACATGTTGCCGTTGCGACCGTACAGGGGTTAGGAGAACAAGCAGCGTTGTTACTGGCATCTATGGATAGGGCAATTGACTCCCTTAGTTGGGTATACTTATTTGCACTCCTACGTAGGCAGAATATTGGACCTCGCTTTCTGTCCTATCTGACATTGCTCTATACTGACCTCACCGCATCTGTGCACGTGGCGGGCTCTTTCTCCTCCACGTTTTCTATTGGATGAGGCACCACGCAGGGTTGCCTATTGTCTCCGTACCTGTTCGTGTTAGCTATGGAACCCTTAGATGCCTGGGTGCAGATCGACGCTCAAGTGACGGGTTTTGAATGGGCACATGGTCTGTCGGACCGTATTGCTCTATAGGCCGACGATGTGCTATTCTTCCTCATCACTTTAGATAGGACGGGACCGAGGCTGCTTCGCATCATGCGGATCTTCGGAGAGACCTCTGGCTTGTACATGAACCCTCGAAAATCTACTCTCTGGGATGTGGCGGGTCCTGGCTCTTGGGTGTCCTCCGTTCCGGTAGTTTCTGGGGGAAGGAAAGATTTGGGGGTGTTTTTATCAGACTTGCCTACCACATCTTGGGATAAAAATGTGGCTCTAGTACGGGACTGTGTGGGGGAAGATCTTAAGACTTCGTCCCATATGCCTTTGTCTATATATGGCAGGTCGGCCATCTTCAAGATGGTCTCGCTCCCACGCCTACTCTATCTTTTGCAAAATCACCCCTATCTGATCCCTCCCAGATGGTTCAGACAGGTCAACGCGGCCCTCGTACAGTTTCTGTGGGCTGGGGTAGAGGCGAGAGTTTCTCTTCGGACTTGTTTTCAATCTACTTACTGTGGGGGACTGGCGACCTCTGATATTTATGGTACTACATGGCCTTGCACCTGCTACTTCTCAATGAATGATGGTATGGGGATAGGGCTGACCCTGCATACGCGGTTGAATGGAGGTGCCTGGGGGATCTTTCTTTACACACTATACTATATTCTGCATGGTTATGCAACTCCTTGCCGTCCGTCACGAAGGTTATATTCCAAATCTGGCAACAGGCTCTGCGGAGGATGGGCTGGTGGAATAGGTTGACGCGCGAGACACCTCTCTGGCACAATGGGCAACTGCTGCAATTGGCTGCTTTACCTGGCTATCATGGTTGGGATAGTATTGGTATCTCTACTCTGGGTGATGTAATGCGGGAGCCGGTCCTGAAGTCCTTTTAAGATCTACAGAAGGATTTCCATATGCCAAAAACTCAATTCTACAGATATCTTCAGTTCAGGCACGCTATCTCCCCTAGTTTGGAGGGCTTAGAGTCATTGGCCGAGTTTAGCCCGATTGAAGCAAAGGTGTTCATGGGAGATCTCTAAGACCACAAGATCTCAAAAATCTACCAGTCCCTGGTTACTCATAGCTCTCCATGATGCAGAACCTCAGGGAGGCCTGGGAGGGTGACATCGGCCCGCTGGAGGAGGTGGACTGGACAGAGGCCCTGACAGAGGCCCTGGCCTCCCCGCGTGGGGCTGCCATAGCCATAAGTCTACATCTTATCAAGTTCAAGTACCTGCATCTGTAATACTTTACCAGGGTTAGGCTGTGGAGGGCAGGTCTGGTGGCATCCCCTGTGTGTCTCAGATGTGAGCGGGAGGAGGGTACTCTGCTACATACAGTCTGGCACTGCTCTGCTTTGGCGGAATTTTGGAGGGGAGTTATGACCCGCCCCTCTGAAGTTTTGGGTTGGGACCATCCCTGCTCGCCAAAGCTGGTACTCCTGCATGTTATGGACGAGATTGGGGGCAATATATACAAACGCCATCTTATGCTGTTAGGCTAAAATAGATATTGCCCGGGCTTATAAGGCACTGGTGGCGCCCTCAGTGTCCGCTTGGAAGGACGGCCTGCACTTCTGCATGGGTTTGGAGATTCCCATCTTCACGGCAAGGGGGTGCCCACTTAAACACTTTAAAATATGGAAGCGTTGGGTGGACTATTGTGGCTTGGAGTTGGAGCCCGTTTCGATTGCGAGGCCCCTCGACCCTGCGTAACTTTCTACTTGGCTGGTACAGGACATAGTCTCTTGTGCAATGACAGACCATGTTTTTCGTAAACAATGCCTTTGCTTTTAATGTACTGCTCCGGAGTGAACGTTAGCGCAATGGAGGAGGGTGGGTTCGTGGGGTTATGGTTCTTTTGTTAATTACTTGTTTGTATTGCTCTCCAGTTTTTCCTTGCTTTGCTCATGTAAACAGTCAAAGTCAGAATGATGTACATTTCTTATGCAGAAGTTTCTGGCGGACAGAGCTCTGCTCCATATATGCTATTTGACAAATAAAATCTGTTTAAAAAAAAAGAATGGATTGGGATGACCATCTATGTCAGCTTCTACATATAGTCCACTCTGGTCTGCCAACAAGGCTGCGCCAAGTGTATAGTCTTCCTCCCCCCTCAGGCACCATCATAAGGAAGGTTCCTGATCAAATCAATCCAGTGCTTCTATTGAGGGCATCAGATGGTAGGTTTGATTGTCCTGCGAGATTCTCAGAGGTTGGGGCACTTGTACTAATTAACTCCTTCCTGCATTAAGGGATCGTGGCCTTCCTTGTCACCATCGGTAACTGATTTACCACATCAGTCACCTGCACGAGTACTCCCTCCTGCACCTGATTCACCAGATTTGAGAGGCACTCACCCTTCCAATGCCTGATCTTGTAACAAAAATGACAGGCAGTTGTCTTTTTCAGTGCAGCAACATCTATCCCTGTTTTAGGATCTATTGGGACACCTCTTCCTCTTCCCTGTCCTGCCGGACCTGCAACTGATGTAATCTGAACACCTCCTGGGACATTCCCTTGATTGCAAACTACTGTTCCTCCGGTTGCCTGTACCTGTTCTCCCTTCTGCGCATTTTGCATTTGGGCCAACATTAACTTTTCCTTTATCCTCCTATGTTTAGAATTCATCTCATCACTGCAATACCTGGCATACTGTAGAATTTCGTCCACTGATTATTTTGCCAGCAGATCAGATGTTTCTGGATCATGAGGCTGATTTATGGCCTCAGTCCTGTCATAAGTTTTTAGATGAATTGGCCCATGTCTTTAGGGTTGAGTGTGTCCAACCCACTGTACTGCTGAAAGGCTTGCAAGAGCCTTTCATAATATGCATGTACTGACTTTTTAGGCTCCTGGGTCGTTTGATCTATTTTAGCCCAATCGATGTCTTGAGGGGCTATTTTGGACTGCAACCATGTGATCACCTGATCATACTTTTTCATGACAAAGGATGAAGGACTATGAGTTATAGGATCCCTCTCTGGCTCAGCCACTCAATAGCGATTTTACATGCATATCATATATCACTGGGAACCACAATTTCAAACAGAGTATTTAAATCAATCCACAACACCTTCGAGATCTTAAAAAAGAGATCAACTTGCTTATATCATTTAGCAGGTTTCTCTCTCAACCTGTTAATGCAGCAAGATCACCTCAACTCCATGGAACATATCCTCCGCTAGGCACCTCTCTTAGTGGATATGCCTCAACTCCTGATGTTCCCCCTCCTGGAGGTGGTGTTTCCTGCCACGCCTCGGTCTGCAGAACAGCCCGAGGGGCGGCACCAGCAAAAGGAGCTCTCATAGCTCCTAAAGGGACATGGACTATCCTGGTACTTGCTTTGCGGAAGCAAACAGCGGGAAACAATGAGTCACCCCCATTAAATTAGGGGCACCACATTGGTTGGCAACTGCGTACTAAGCGACCCCCGATAGTGTCCGTTTTTGAGCTAGGTTTTGTGGTGTTCCACAGTGGAGTGCTCTGCGGGTAATGTATTCAGTGTTAAAGTTGCTAAACTCCCTAATTAGGGTGGGCGCTTAATGATTTGATTGCTTTCCAGCAAAGACGAAATACATGGAGGAGGGGTGGGAGGCCAGTGTGGGAGGTAACTAGCTTCCAGGGAGCTCAATCCGGCACTCACCTCGAACACTAACAGAGTCGCTCCCTCTCAAAAAAAAAAAATCACAGGCACACATGTATTACAATACAGATCCTATTTTAATTGCTGTCATGACTGTTTGTCCCCAAACATCTCTGCCCACATTGAATATCAAGAGGAGACAACGACTGCTGGTGCTCCAAGACTCAGCAGATAAGTTCTGCGAGGGAGATGTTTTACAGGAAAGGTGGCAGGGCATCGTTCAGTGGTGCATTAATTGACCTGCCTTTGCGTGATTATCAATAATAAAATTAATGTAATTAATCAGTGAGCAGTAAGGAGGCCGTGTGGGAAGGCCAAGATGCTGGCAGGCAGACCCGCAACGCCCATGGAGCTCAAAGGGCTGCAGTCTAAAACCCCCTCCCCCCCCCTGCTTAGAAAACTTCCCGGGCACAGACGGAGCCGCACCCAAGTACTTCAAAGGTCTTTAAAAAGACCATTTACATATTAACGAGGCTTGTTTTCAACCCTTCATCTACAGTCTGGAAGAATTAAGGATTCCCCCACCCGGAATTTGGCTCTATTTGGGCCTCTGCTGCCAGGTGGGAATGGTGCAGGGCTAAGTGGAGTGTGCAGGATGCCGGATGCGGGATGCTCCTATTGCTGACTGGAGACGTGTGAACTAATTGAAATTGGAAGCCTGGCTCCCACACAACCCCCACAGTCTGACAGCAGGATTGATGGAACACATGCTTTCAATGAGAGTCACTGAGGGCAGCCGAGGGATGGGACTGCTACAATTACACTTATAAAGAAATGTTCGCCAAGTCCAGGGGAGAGTTGGACTACTAGCCCTTCCCCCTAACCTGACTCACAGGTGAGCCTGCTCAAAAATGATTGAGGAGGGAGAACGTTCAAAGTTAGACTAACTCATTCTTCATACCACAAATCCACGGCATTCTTCATGCCACAAATCCATGACGAATGGCAGCAATTTATTTCCTATGCTCTGTGCTTTTTTATGCACACACGCGCATTGATGCAACATTAATTTTGCCCACAGAAGGCAGCTGCAACTCAACCCTAACTTGCTCTGTGTTACCCTTGTCCTGGCCCTTACTGGTCTCGTTTTATTAGGGTGTACACATGGTGACATTAAGGCTAGCCCCTGGAAGCTTTGAGAACTGACCAACCAGGCCCCCTGCTTGGAGCTGTTATGGTCTGCCATCTGTCTTACTGAGGCTGCACCCAAAGTACTTCACATGTCTTTAAAAAGACCATTTACTTAACGAGGCTTTGTTGTTCTTCACCCCTTCTTAGAGCCCTTGCAGCTACACTCTTACATGGAAAACAGCTAGAGCTGGAGCACTTTCATTCTAAAAAACAAAGGTAATTCATTTATTTATTCTAATTCACTTGTGCGTGCTTTCTTGTTGGGAATACAGCTCCATACATTGTTCGCTGTATAATCACAGATCCGTTCTAATTAATAAAATCCTTGTTTAAATCGCTATTTTTTTTATTATTTATTTAGAAGTTTTCTATAGCGCTAGCAAGACCCGAAGGTAACAGAGCGCTTTACAGTTAGAGACTGACAAATGAACAACATGACATATAAAAAGTAATAGCAGTCAACGAATGACACTATAGAAGGAGTTGGTAACAGGATTCAGCGTCGCCACATAGTTCTGGGGATGCTTGCTGATCCGAATTAACCACAGCCTAGGGAACGGATAAGGAACAGGGATTTAAGTTGGCTCTTGAAATCCACATAGGACGTGCGGGGGGATGGAGTTACATATTTTGGGGGCGTTTCCTGTGAACGAGCAGTCCGCAGTTTTCTTCTTTCTGGTTTTAGGTAGGATGAGCAGCAGGGAGTTAGAGCTTCTCAGATTTCAGACTTGACCTGCTTTTTTGAGCTTGTTTGCCAAGTATTCAGGTTTGCCGGTATTGAGGGCTTTGTGGGTTGGGCAAGCCATTCTGAAGGTACTACGCATTTCAGCTGGGAGCCACTTGAGTTCTTTGTGTGTCGGGGGGATGTGGTCAGATTTTTTGAAGCCGGTGATCATTCTTGCTGCCGCATGTAGTGTTGTTTTTAGTGGAGCCAGGTGTGATTTAGAGAGTTCCCATAATCCAGTCCTGATAGTACTAGAGATTGCGTGGCTAATTTGAGGTCCTTGCTGGGAATGTAGGGTTTGATTTTGTTCAAAAGTCTGAGGTTAAAGAATGCACTTTTCGCTGAGTTCTTTATGTGATTTGTCAAGGTAAGTTTGGGGTCTAGGGTGAAGCCAAGAGATTTTACGGAGTCAGCTAGCGTGAGATTCCCTTTAAGCGCATCGATTGACTTTAGCCAGTCGGTGATTTGAGGGTTGTCTTCTTTGTTCGAGATGAGGAGTGTCTCGGTCTTGTCGGGATTGAGTTTCAGGTGATTATTTGTCAGCCATTCTTGGACATCATTAAGGACGTTATTTAGTCTGGATGTCATTAAGAGAGGAGTTTTCCAGATAAATCTGCATGTCATCCGCGTAGAGGTGGAAGCGGATGTTGGCTTTCCCGAGTAGCTTGGCGAGCGGTTCCATATAAATGTTAAAGAGCTGAGGAGAGAGCACTGAGCCTTGGGGGACACCCTTGTTGACTAGCTGGGTTTCGGAGGTGAAGTTCTTGATTTTTATTATTTGCGTGCGGTTATGTAAAAAGGAGGAAAACCACTTGAGAACTACCTCACCGAGGCCAGCTCTTTCTTGAAGAGCCTTGATGAGGAGCTTATGGTTCACTGTGTCGAAGGCTGCGGAGAGATCGAGGAGAATGAGGAGGCAGCATTTGTCTGCGTCGAGAGATCCATGAATATCATCAATGATGTTCAGCATCGCGGTTTCTGTGCTGCGGCCTTGTCTGAAGCCAGATTGGAGGGGGTCCAGGAGATTAGTGTTGTCCAAATGTTGTGTCAATTGCAGGAGTACGCAGCGTTCAAGTGTTTTAGAGAGCAAAGGGAGGTTAAATATCGGCCTGAAATTGTTCAAGACAGTTGAGTCAAGACCGGGTTTTTTCAGCAGAGGGGTGACTTGCCCCATTTTTAGACAATCAGGGACCGTTCCGCTTTTTAAGGAGCTGTTTATGATTTTGCCCCAGAAAGGTGCTAAAGTGAGCTTCATTTTTTTAATTAGTAAGGGAGGGATGGGGTCCGAGATGTGGGCTGATGGTTTGGAGGTCGAGATCAACGAGATTATCTCTGTTTCCAGGACGGGGCAAAAGCTGAGCCAGGGGGAGAGAGAGGAGCCGGAGAGGAGGGCCTGTGGGATAGCCGAGCTGCTCTTCTTGAAGTGTGAGTTGTTGATGTCAAGAGATAGTTCGATTTTTAGGACCTTATCGTTGAAGAAGTTGGCGAAGTTATCGCATAGATCTTTGGATGCCTGTAGGGGTGTGGACAGAGGCTTGGATGTTTGTTGTCTGATTATGTTGTAGAGCTCCTTAGGTCTGTTTTTGGCTTTAACCAGTGCCTCGCGGAAGAAGTTGGATTTCTTGTTTTTGATATGGTTGTTGTACTTCCTGCGGGCTGATTTTAGTTGGAGGCGAAGAATGGCGGTTGGGTTATTTCTCCACTTTCTTTCTTTGGCTCTGAGGTTTCTTCTTTCTGCGTTGAGGTCAGCGTTGAACCAGGTTCTGGATGGAGTGGCTCGGCTTCTTTTGAGCTTTAGAGGAGCTAGTTTGTCGAGAATGAAGACTAGCTCAGAATTATAGTGGTCGGTGAGATCATTGGTCGAGAGGTGTGAAATGTTGTCCGGAAGAAGTGAACTTAACTGATCTTTCAGGATATCTAGGGGTACTTGGGAGAGGTTTCTCGACCATTTAGGGGGGTCTTGCGGGGGTTTGAGAGAGATGATGGGGTGGTTGATATGAAATAAGATCATATGATGGTCTGACCAGTCAACAGGAAGTATGTGGTTGACCGTGATTGAATTCTTTTGTGCAATGATGGCATCCAGTGTGGCTCCTTTGTAATGAGTCTCTTCAGTACAGTGTTGGGTAAGGTTGTTGTCATCAAGGAGGCTGGATAGCGATCTGATTAGAGGATTATGAGTCTTGTTCCATCGGAGATTCAGATCACCAAGAATTACGTTTTTGGAATCGCCGAGTGCGTCTTGTGCTATCAGGTCGGATAGTTGTTCTCCAAACTCATTGTTTCTGCCCGGGGGGTGATAGAGTAGGTGACACAGTAGAGAATCATTGTCTTTGGTCTTGAGGACGGCGGATAGACATTCAAATGAATCGTACTCAAAGGAGGAGGTTTCAGTGATGCTCCAGCTGTCCTTGTGGATGATGGCGACCCCACCTCCTCGTTGCTCTATCCTGTCTTTGGAAATGAGGGAGAAGCCAGGTGGTACCAGCATGTCTAGGCAGGGAGGAGATGTCTTATTTAACCAGGTCTCCGTGAGGAACGCAACGTCAATGTCGTGAGTGAGGATAGCTTCCGCTAAGTCCGTTGCGTGTAGTGAAGCCGCTCTGCAGTTGATTAGGAGGCAGTTGGTGAATTTCTTCTGATTGCTGGCAGTTCTGTCTTTAGTCTCTCTAGGTATGGCGGTGAGGACTGGGAATCTCCGTTGTTTGAAGTTGGGTAGGTCTTTCCGGTGATTACTTGGATTTTGGATTTAGGTGAATCTGCGTTGGGAGAGTCGTATGTAGCGGCTAGTATGGCTGCTTCACTGTCTGACATAGGTGCTTCTGATCTCAGCAGCCTGGAGGTCGGGTGTTTTGTGCCCGATAGGGTGGTAGATGGAATAGAGATCATGGGCCTGGGCCAGGGGGCTCCGGTTGTTTCGGAGTTTTTGAGGACCGGAACCCTGGACCCTGTGGGGGGGAACGATAGGCTGGGAACTAGGTAATTCTGTGGGCCCCTGGGTGATGTTAGCGTTGGCGGAGAGGGAGGTCCAGGGAGGGGATTTCGGGGGTTTACAGGCTGTACCAAGGTTGGAGAGGATTTCCATTAAGCCTTGGGTGATAGTGTCAACCTGGTTTTCAAGGGCCGCGAGCCGCTTTGCTATGGAATCAAGGGCGGGGTTGTGGGCATTAGGGGTGGCGCTGAGCGTGTTATGGTTCAAGAGGATGGGTTGGGGGATAGGGATCAGGGTAGAGGATGGGGGAGAGGGAGGGAGAGGGACAGGGGGAGGTTTAGACATGGGGGGTCTGAGAGCAGGGATGACACTGCAGGGCTATGTGCCCTGCAGTGTAAATCACGTAGTATTTAACGTGCAACAAGCGTCTCAAGTCCAGCAATATATACACGTTGTTTGTGGGAGGAAATGTGTAACGATTAAAACAGCCATAGGCAGCCTTTAGTTTCCACCTGTATACATTTTATGTTACAACCGTTCTATAGATTTGTTTGACTACGGTGTGTTTTGTGATGTATTCTTTAATTTTTGTAACTGGGAGTTTCTGTTCCACCCGTTGGTTTGTGCATATTTGCCATTGATTACATGGTTGGTTTCCTTCGAAGGTATTTAGAATAATCGATTGCATTCCCTGTGCAATATGCATCGGTTAGCCCACTCATTTCATTCCCTGAACAGCGAGTCTTCTGTTTTTAGAGCCTACATTGTCTGTTCTGTTGCTCAGCCTGGGATCGGAACATATTTTCTTTTTCTTGTGGGGTCACTTTTGGCAGGTCACCTCCTTCGGAGCTCATAACTGAGCTGGCAAAGTTATCTTAACCTGTAGAGACACCTGCTTCAGTTGAGTTAATTGCGGGCCTAGGCTGAGAGCCACCACTGCAACTAGGGCCTTTTCTGTGGCTCCTGCTGTGTGGGCGTAGAGACCATTTGAGAGTGTTCACTATGTCCAGGCCCCTGCAGACTTTGGTTCTTGCTCCTCCTTTAGAATAGAAATGTTCCTTCACCAACCATGGCTTTTGAAGTCAATGAAGCTTCACTGTGGTACTCTGCCCAAGTGTTAGATCCCTACCGTAAAGATTAATTTTCTCCAGACTCTGCAAAGTACAGCTTTATTATTGACAGCTTTAATACCTCTGAGGTCCTATGCACCCAGTTCAACACATATGTTGCAGAACCTGTACCAGAGAATGTCAACCTTTAGGTGCACTAGTATTGCCATGGAAAGCTATGTCAGTGGCCAGAGTTGGCAAATTGTGTACTGGCTGATTTAGTGTTGCGAGTCTCAAGTGCCAATGTGAGAGGGCCTTTTCACAAATAAAACGTTACATGGGAAGGAAAGCGAAAGCACGAATGACCAAAGACTCACTGAAGAAATCTTGTATGGTGTACTACAATAAGTTTGACTTGTAAGATTGTATTTGGACCTCATATACACTGTACGTACACTGTCTGTATACCATGCATCAATGAAGAAAGCAAGCAATATTAAAAGCAAAGAGTTCCATAAACACCGGTAAATACTATTTCAGTTGTTTTTTATGGCGCGAAAATGAGTAACCACTGAAAAGCACTGTTTTTTTGAGGTATTGAAATCACTGGAAAACACTGAAACAAACACCACCAGAATTTACCAAGAATAGAAACTGAAAACAGGAAAGCCTAAATATAATTCAATCATCCAAGAACATAAACACACCGTGACCCGCACCCTGCGCTGGTCACCTGAATCAGTATAGTTCATCTCTGTACACAAGGTCAACTAAGCAATTCCCATACGTCTCATTCACACAAAGTTACCTGTCTTAGTTGGAACTGCCAATAACAACTCTTGACAACTCCTCAATTCTTAGGTCAGACAATCACAATAAATCTCAGTATCTTCCACACCATTTAATATATCCCGGGATCTTAGGCCACTTCGGGACCTGAAACTCAAAGCTCAATCCTCATACCAAGTCCGGCTGAAAACTACATTCACTAGAGTCTCACACCAACTCCACCAGACATCACACAATCAATTCATTCCTGCAGTCTATCAGACGCCATGCACCCTATTTATACTCACTCCGTTCGCCGCTGATATTGCCGCACATCAGACTGTATCTGTCTCTGCCGAATTCCGTCACTCTCCGTTCTTGGTCATTGAGCTCTATTTTGGGGCTCTAGAGCTCTAGGTTACGCTTTTCTAGATTCATTTTTGGATTCTCCCCTCGCTTCACGTGCTAACAAATCCTACTCTTCTACCAACAGAAAGGGCCGGGCCCACAAGTTCTGGACCTATTCTAGAATCACAACATGATGGCTCTTTTTAGCAGCATGTAAGAGTAGAGGGAAGAAAGTCATTAATAATGCTGAGCAATTCAACAGGGACTTGCATAGTAACTACAGACAACTGTGTAAGGTTAGTTAATTTATTACAAAGCCAAAAATAACTGGACATAAAGACACCTCAAAACGAGAGTGTGGAAATACATCGGAATCAGCATAAAGCCAAATTTGTGAATCAAGTTGAGGCGATGCAACATGCATAAAAAAAATTAACTCAAGAAATAGGATACAGAGGATCAGAAAGCATGAGTCCAAATTTCCCTGCATCGAGGGTTGATGAAAGTAAAGCATCAGTCTATTCCTAGTCTAGCACTAAAATGACATCCCTACTTAAGCATCTTCAGGGACAAGAGATAAAAGGTGCCAGCATGTGGATTCTTCCTAAGAAGTATCTCCACCATCGATGGGTCCAATAGCATAAAGCTACAGAGACAAAGCTCGTTCTTAGATGCTCTCTTTCCGGAGGCAGAAGGAGAAGTAGAGGTCTTTCCCAACTTTCAATGTCATATTATTACAGGTACCCTTCCAAAGAGTCCTTGCGGGTCACGCCACCCACCCACTCTGGATATAACCCCAAAGGAAATTTTCCATGGAACATTGATGTTCTTCTTCTCACCATATCTGTCCTTGGTTCCCAAGCATTCTCCTGTGCGAAGGACAACTGCCTTCTCTTATCGATTTGGATCAAACTATGCACTTTTTCCTTCCTTGCCTGACTAGTAAAACAAATACACTATTCTAGCAAACATGAGTGCTTCTTTCACCTGCAACACAAAATGTGGGAAAGAACAAATTCCACAGCACACATGAAATTCAGCTGCTAATTCAACAGTGAAAGTTTTCAGATAAAAATACATTTCAGGCCTACAAAATTCAGTTAACATAGGAAAATGGCATGTGAGCTTTACAAAATTGTGCAAGACACTAAGCCACGTTCAGTTAATATTTCCACCTACATGTAAAATGACACATTAATAAACACATTTAATAAATGAATGATTGTCAGTTGCACAAACAGTAATTTTCCATGTTACTATTCAATGGCCTAAATACATCACATTTCATGTTATTACATTTCAAACATTCTAACACATCATGTTAATACGACAAAGGATTATATGCGGGTGCGCTCTACACATGTGATTATAATGCACCCCTACAAACAAAATGTGGTTTCCGCTACATCACAAGTACCAGACTGCAGTGAAATAAAATAAAGTTCTGCGAAATTGGACCAAAATCCAACCCTGACTGGTACCCCCTCCCATGTTTCCATGCTTCACCTGTAGTTTGGATGGGTAGATATTAGTCTGCCCTGCATTTCTATTGGTTAACAGTGACATTTGCGTTGGTGCTGCATGTGAAGTTTATGTTTTTTGGGTAAGGAAAGTGTGCAAAGCTGGGAGGATGTGTCTGTGTGTGTGTCCGTGTTCTTCTTTGTAAAAAAACACAGTGGTCCTATCGATGCTGCATCGGATGCTTGTGTTTGAGGAGAGACTGGCACTGCTGCTTGTGCTGTACATACTTGGTGGTATAAGAAAGCATGCTATGGTGCCTTTAATGATCTATCTGTTCTATACGTGTGAGAGAACCTCACACTGCTACTGTTTTAAACCTGTCGCACTTGTGTCTGTGTGTGTGTGTGTGTGTGTGTGTGTGTGTGTGTGTGTGTGTGTGTGTGTGTGTAGGTGCGTGTGTGTGTGTGTGTGTGTGTGGGTGTGTGTGTGTGTGTGTGTGTGTGTGTGTGTGAAAAAGAGATGTACTTGTGTCGTGTATGCGAGGGAAGTTTGCACTAATGCTGCTGCTTGTTTTATGCTTGCTGTACTTGTGACAACATCTTACACTGCTGCAGCCATGTTTTGCCTGAGTTGTGGTGAACCTTGCAAAATATTCCATATCCAAAGCCAAAACAATTGGTTGTTCAATACTTATATTAGATTTGCACCAAGGGGGGGGAGGCACATGTGTATACGAAGGTGAGTAGAGGAAACAAAGGACTAAAATGGGGGACACCTTCTTGTATTTAAATAAAATGCTTAATAAAATTTATATTGAAAACATGTACATAGGAAACACATTTTACAAGCAGGAGCCGTGCCATTATTAATGACTGTCCATAACTACACCTGCAGAAATACAAGTACCATTCATGGATAAAGAAGTTCCCACCATTTTACTTTTTCGTCGCAATTTGAGCCTTGAGTATAAGTATCACTATGTAAATTGTGGCTCTTTATTGAGTAAGTAATTAGTAACAGTAGGAAATATGTATTCATTCTTTTGCTACAGCAGTCCAAACTGTATTTGTGGCTTCATTACACCTGCAAGATCACATTTGTTTCTACATGAGAACTTCAGACCTAAATTCTATCTCTTTTTGGCCATGGAAGAAATTTGTGTAGTATTATGTGTTTGTGAGTATGAAGCCTCTAGTGGCCCTCGGCAGACTCCTTACAAGTATTTTGTAATGTGGTGGGCACGACTGGGTGTGGTTAATTAAGTTTGTGATGCATGGCGTACAGTTCACGGCTGAAAAATAAAGATGTGCGAACCAGAGTTCCATGTGTGGCTTGGTCTGTTACATGCTCCCGGGCTGGGTAGGATGCTGCAACTGGCAATAAGTATGATATAGGTGCCCCCAAGGATACAAGACTGCACTCCCTTTGAGTTTGACGTGGTCCAGCAAACTGCTCATGCATGCCACCCGCGTCTCAAGAAGGTGTCTATAGTTGGCATATGTGGAGTCAAATAGCCACTCCAGCTTTTGAGAGGCCCTCAAAGATGGTGGAAGTCCTATGGAGGAGAACGGTCAAAAAACCTGCCAAAATCTACTGATAGGCCTGAAGGAAGAGAAACTGCACCAAAGCATAACACAGAGCCAGCAATGATACAAAGTAGAAACACTAAAGACAGTGACGACCGGGTATGAAGAAATGCTAAAGACAGCGACATCCAGGTGCATATAAAGCGATAAAGGCAAAGACGACCAGGCTCAGAGAAATGCTCAAGGCAGCAACAGCCAAGTATAATGCTTGAATTTCAGAGCGGTGAAGAGTACGTGCGAGAAGCCAAACCATTACTCATCATGAAGAAGGAAAATGGTTCCCGCCAACTTCAGCCTCGGGCATGCAACCAGAGTACCAGTGAGCATGCTGGTGCTTGCAGAGGTGCCACTTGGCCAAGGGATGCTGAAGATCAAACTTTCCCTGAACAGTGTATACTCTCAACATCAGTAGGACAGAGCACAAAATACAATGTAGCTCTGTTCCTGAAGCCACCATCTCCATTCGATCCTGGCAAAAAGCAGAATATTGGCATCAGATATACTGCCTGGGTCGAAACGTTCAATGACTTTAAAGATGCTATAGAAGAAGCAAAAGATAAAATGATCAACTCATACCTAAAGAACATGGCAGATTATGGAGTAAAAGAAGTGATAACGAAGATATAATAAGCTGATGAAGTATCATACCGTCAAATCAAGAAGACGTTGAAAGCCAAGTACAATCCAATGCCGAATGTCGACTATGAAAGGTACAGTTTCAACCAAGTAAGACATTAACATGGTGAAGTGATGGATGAGTTTGTTGAGAGACTTGATACGCTCATAAAGCACTGCAAGTTAAGCCATACATCTTAGAGTTATTTATGGTAGCCTCTCCGATTCATTCCGGCGACTCATGCTACGAGAAACGCTAAATTTGGAAAAAGTACTCATGGCTGTAAGAGCGAAAGATTGTGCTGATTGACAGGCTGTTGACATGGAAACTGAAACAACCCAAAATTAATCAGCATTGAGTATGAAAAGTAAGCAGAAATACAAGGCAGAGGCCAGCAGAGTGCTGTCTCAGAAGAAAAAGAAATAGATTTTCCTCTGCGGATTCTCCTTTCCACATAAAGGTAAATATCCCGCCATCGGACAGATATGCAAAGACTGCGAGAAAGAAAACCATTTCATAACAGTTTGCAAAGCGAAAGAGAAAGTAAGTGCATCATGGAGAGACGAGAAGATGGATGGCAGAAAGTTCCAGAAGCGCCCTAGCCACTTCCACAAGGACACACGGCAACATTTACTAAGGCGAGAGAAAATGACATGAAGTCGATCATTATCAAATTCATCTTCCAACGGTTCGAGTGAGGAAAATGGATGAACGATGGGGATGCCAGTCACAGACCAACGAGCGCTTGTAGGATTAGACACTTGCAAAGAACAAAAATCTAAACCGAATCGCCACACAATGTGACAAAGTTCAGTTGGTCACTGTCCTAAAATCACGTTCAAGGTGAATGATTACCCTACAACTTCTATTATAGACAGTGGTACGTCGATAAACATCATGCCAGCAGAAAAGTACAAAGATCCATCTCTGAAACCCTGTCTCACACCTAGAGAACAACTGTGTAGCTTCCATTCCCTTGCAGAGTCAAGGATCGTTTGTAGCGACCATGTTCACAAGAAAACGACAGTGTAAGCACCAATTCATGTCCTCCTGTTAGGCAACTTTACGCATGCAGCTTGAAGACGATTCACAGATTGTTGTCAGCATATGCAGTCGGCAGGAGTCCTGTTGCTAGTTCCGCATACACTGTGCTGGACTTCCGCTTCTGCTTTCACTTTCGCCACTTGGCCACCAGCCAGCCGGCAGATGCTCTTCTGCGCTCGGCCATCAAGCCCCTGGGACCCTGCGACCCAAGCGCTGTCTATCTGCCGTCGCCGCCGCTACCATACCGGCGGCTGCACTCCCGATGCGCCTCCCTCCCTCCGCCTCGCCACGGTACAATCACAAACTGCGTCCTGCAGGCTGCCGGTTGGAGTGTGGCTCGCGGTTTGCTGCGCATGGCCGTGGGCTGTGGCAGAGGGTGGGGGGGTGAGGGGTGCAGTCGAAGCAAGGTGAGACTGGTTTTTGTGCGGTTGGCACGATTAGCGAAGCGACTGGCAAACACGGTGGTAGACTGCGGCAGACCGCAGTAGCAATCCTCACTCCTCAGTCCTCAACTGCCTGCTTTGCTCACCCATTGCACACTCACTCAACTTGCTTCCTGCTTGCTTGCTTTCTTTTCTTCCTGTCACCCTGTTCCCCCTATCTCACAGTCTCTTTGCCCGCTTTTGTCCACAGTCTGTTGCGGTGCTTGAGAGCGTGGGGAGAGAATCCAGGGTTTGTGGAGTCAGAGGAGGTATAGGAGCGGCTGGCAGTGATTGCACTGTTAGGGCAGTGTCAGGGCAGGTGCAGGGCAGGTGCAGCGCAGAGCCCTGAACCGCAGGCTTCACGACCATAGAGACACTTGGTCTAACTACTGCTTTGGCTCTCAGAGGAGCGCGCAGATTGGTTCACAGAGAGCGGGGAGCTGATGAACACTGTCCACCCTACTCAATCCTTTCAACCCATCCAACCCACTTCAGCCGCAGCAAGAGGAAAAGGAAAGGGGGTAGAAGAAGAAGAAATTAAAGGCCCAATTGTGACTCCACTGATATTAAAAAAGGCAGAAGAACGGTGGTTAGTAGTTCTCCTCTATAAATAAAGGAGGACGCCACAGGTCAATAAGGATAATAAGGACAGCAAGAGGATAGCAAAGGGATAGAGGAAGCCAGAGAAAAGCCTGAGAAAGTCATCTAGGGCAGGCAATAGCCATTGCAACAAAAAACAAAAAGGCACTGAAATCAAATGGAAAAGGGGGACACATAAATCACCCAAAAAAAGCTACCAATAAAATATATCGACCTTGGAAAAACGCGATATCAGGAAAGCAGCGGTCACAACAGTCAGTCAAGACAGCTACTTCAACTAAATCAGCCCATACCATCTTGCACGCAATAATGCAGTCCGGGAAGTCAAGGCAGCAGGCACCAGCAAACCCTGCCAAAAGAACAAGGAGGGCAACCAAGAAGACACCAAACTAGGGAAATGCCACAGAACACACAAGGACAAAAGACAAAGCCTGATCTCTCCGCTTTTCACCAGCCCTGAACCCTCAATAAGCGGGATGGCAAGTAGTTCAAGCAGTGACCCTAACTTGCCCAAGTTACCAACCTAAAATATACACAAAATTTTCATTTATAAAGGATGCCGGACTGGTACTGTGTTTAAATAGCAGTAAAGTAACTAACCTCGCCGATCCACTCCAACTTTTCATGGTATACCAAACGGAACACCAGTTGGCACAACAGCAGCAATGGCAGCAGCAGGGGCCAGACTGCAGAGGCTTATCAGCCATTGGCAAAAGCCATGGTAGTGGCGATGCAAGCCCTAAAGAGGGAACAGACACGCCAGACGCAATCAAGGAGGCAAAGACCCAAGGAATCGAGGAAAACGAGCACGTAGGATACGACGACCTGAGCCAATTGGAGACAGTCCTGCCTATAAACATCGCAATAGATAATGAGAGCAGGTACAATACGCCTGGACTGGCGGTGAACCGCAGAGTAACAACCACAGAGGGAGGAATAGAAGGTATGAAGAAAGAAAGAAGGGAAAGCACCAACAACTGCATCCCCTACTAGCATGCCAAGGATGGCTCCTTGGATAAAATGCTACTACACGAATTGGGAGAAGAGGTGGAAGCTTTAGAATAACATAAGCACAGTACAGCTCTTCCAGGACCCTTACAGCGACCTGATATGCCGCATTAGGCCAAAGCGGAAGATAGCCCCAAAGACAACCCTTTCCCCTCGGGCACTCACCGGAGACACTGGAGACACCGGAGAGACTTGGGACATGTGAGCTCAAAGAGGCGTTCACGGCTAATATGAGCAAAGTAGATAGCGGAGACTCCCATAATATAACAAAAAACATCGAAGCTGGAAAAGTTCCATCAGCACAAGATGAGGATGTTCATCTATCCTGGGGAAAACCTAAAACTCAACATGGACTCGGCATTGTCGTAGCTCAACCCAACTGTAATACTCAACGGGCGCCAACACGATTGACTAATGTCTCAAGAAATTGAACCAGAGTCATCATATCTTACACCTGAAGAATGGGAGGAATTAGTTGCGTCATATTCCACTGCCCCCGGAGGTGAGTCAGAAAGAAGAAATAACAGCTCTCCGAAACCCAACATCGAAAAGGATAAATCACAAGACAAAGACGATATCTGGTCCACTATGCTGCACACAATGCAAATGTCTGTGAACGCATTGCAATATCAATCAGACAAGATGGGCCTCCAGTTGTCAGTCCTCAACTCACTCTACATTTTTGTTGCTAACATAGATGATAAGCTGGTAGACCTTAACAATCTGATCAAGAGGGCACAGTCAGAGACACAATTTGCCCAGGCTAGCTGCCCTTGCATAAGAATTGTGGACAAGATAGCAACATTACCTTCAGCATTGGATAACCTTCTGGCCGACATAAGGAAGGCAGTGCCAGCCCAATCAGCTCCGGGCTTGGCCCACACCAGCAGTAGAGTACAACCAATAACAAGCCTAAGTAAAGTCCCAAGACCCCAGGCACAGAATAAGCAAACTGCAAATGCAGCCCAGATATCAGATGGCAGGCAGCGTTGCGAGGATGGGGACCTACCCATATCAGGGTTAAACAATAGCGCATTGACCCAAGGAGCAACAACACCCCCAACGAGTAATACCTCGCAACCCAGCAAATTCCTGGAAAAACAAGTACCGACCGAAGGTGCACAATTATCCTCCAAACAGCGGAGAACACAAAGGAGGAAGGGGCGAAACCAAAAACCCATGCAGGCATTGTCACATAGCAGGGATAGAATTTATAGTCCTCGTGATGCACCAACGGATGACCAACAAGTCTTCTCGAGTAGGGAGGAAGTAGAGACAGTCCCAGGTCGGGAAGGGAAAAAGAGACCAAGCCAGGAAAAAGCACTAGAAAAGATAGAGCGAACAACTCCCAATGAATCAATAATTGATGGACTGGAGCAGAAATCGGGGAACAAAAGTAGGAGCTCGACAGGGGAACCATCAATAACAATAATAAAGGACTGGGCACTCAAAAAGGCAACACAAGGCTTAGCAGCATCATTAACAAGAGGACCTATGGATTCAGCAGGTAAAAAAATAGCCCTACAGATCAGCATATGCACGGAGCGGGAGATAATTATAACATCAGCGTCAAGTACAGAGAAAGTTTCAGCAAGCAACAGCCAGCTACTCGGCCTGATCAAACCATCACGGGGGCCACCACCATTAACAGAGGCCTCAACAGTGACAGAGAACATCTTGGACCATCAAATAGGGCTCTCAGGCGCAACAATAACAATCATATTTTACCCAGAATACATATCAAAGGGACGGTTTGATACACTAAACAAGGGCAACATCCTGCGTTTACTAAGGTCCATCAACACCTTAAAGAACATAAAAACCACCGACCTGGAGTCAGTTGAGTTTAAAGAATCACATGATTGTCCAGGAACAGAGATAACGAAAACAGTCTGGGCTACACCAGACCTAGCCGAGAGAGTCCTAAAGGAACAAACTAGATTCAACGCCTGGGGCATTAAACTTCGGTCACTTGCAAAACCAAGGTATCCTGATCCCTTATTGGCCAAATCAGAGTGCCAAGAAGAAAACCCTAGCTCTGGACAACCGAGCACACGATTATTCTCAGTACTGCGAGGGGCACGCAGCAATAGCACAGAGTACAGGGTAAACAGAGAATATAATGAACAAAGGGCACACTCTGATAGAAGCAAACCCACACCAGAGTGCAGCAGGGTTTCCAGGACAATAAACATCAACATTGAAAGACCGTGACACTCCAAGCATAATGCACCCTCACATAAGAACTATCTGAAAATCTGTTCCTGGAACATCAATGGTCTGGGAGACAAGACCTCGGACCCAGAACTTCTAACTTATCTGCAGAAATTTGATATAATTTCGCTCCAAGAAACATGGAGTGGAGTACCAACTGCACTGCATGGCTTTAACTTGCTCTATCTACCGGCAACAAGAAGCACTAAATTCGACCACAATAAAGGAGGCCTAGCTACATACAGCTCCATAAGCAGCATTTACGAAGCAGAACCTTTGCCATACAACCTAGCTCCACCAAATGCAATGCAAGTAACTTGAATTACCCTACAGGGGAAGACAAGTAAAGATCATATAATACTTGTAAACCTCTATCTGCACCGACGCGATAAAAGCAAAGGGAGTCAACAACTAAAGGAGGAACTGGTGAAAATATTAGCAGAAGAGAAAACAAACAGCTGGATAATCACAGGGGACTTCAACCTAAACATGCTCAGGAAAAGAGCTGACGACATCCATTCAGTTGAGGATCTATTTGCTTGGGAGGAAATGCCTCAAGACATCAACACAGAAGGAAGACATTTTTAAACACCTCGAAAAATCTATTGTCCTTCTTAGAGCAATTGGGCTCACGTGCATTAAACAGCAGATTTCCTGGAGATCGCCCAAAAACAGCAACATTAAAAAAGGCAGTAACAAGGTCCACAATTGACTATACATTCTGCTCTTGCTGCATGTTCTCAAAAGTAAAAAACTATTGCATTGGGAGTGTGTGGATTTTAGCGATCACCTACCCCAGGAAATCATGCTAGAAGAGCCATCAACATACAAATCGCCCCCAGCAAATACAATCTGCTTAGAACATACCAACAACGAGAGAAGAGTAAAATGTAGCACCAATGATCCCGAAGGCCTCCTCTCTTTGGAGAAACAACTCTGGGAAAAAGAGGAAGCAGCCAACCCCAACATAATTGGAGGCTGTGAGGCATTCACAAAAGCCCTACGAAACAGCCACAGAGACATAAAGGGACACTCTCGAAACAGGAGAATAATGTGCCACCAAATCCAATGGCCAGGCTCCAACCTATGGAATAGCGCCAAATTAAAAAAGCTAAAAGCAGGGATAAACTTCACACTATGGAAGTTGAAGAAAGGTCCGTCAGCATTGCAAGAACTGAGGCAGTTAAAGCCACCCAACTTACTTGGCGATATAAAAAGGAAGCTGAAGAATCTCTTTGGGCCAGACTCCTGTACGACATCAAAAACAACAATAGGGCACACTTTTGGAAGAAGATTAACGCCCTGTTTAACCCGCAAGGTCAGTGCATCAGCTCCAACGTCACAGAAGAAACTTGGATAACTTACCTTGAACCACACTTTAATAAAGAACAGATTTCCCAAATTGGCTTAAATACCCCCGCGCCTATCATGAAAATCCAACCATTCCAGCCAAATTCTAATGCAGAACATGGACAGAAATTCACAATCACAAACACACAAGTTCGTAATAGAATCTTGAAAGGCAGACGTGAGGGAGCTCCTGGCCCAAACGGGATACTGCCCATACATTTCAAACAAGATCCTGAATTCTGGGCTACAGTTCTAAAACCGATCTTCGACAGAATCCTGCAGACATCAACAGTACCATCATCGTGGAGGGGCTCAATAATCTCTCCCATCTACAAAAAAAGGCAACAGGAGTGGCCCAAAGAGCTATCGGTTGGTAGCTCTCCTAGACAATGAAGCCAAATATTATGCCGGTGTACTCCCCCAAGATTTAACTACATGGGCCACAGAAATTAAAGCAATACCCTACAATCAAACCGGTTTCTGCAGAGACATAGGCACTGCCACTAACCTCTCCGCCCTCTCACTAATGATAGACGCCGCACTTGTAATTAAATAGCCCCTGTACCTCTGCTTCATTGATTACAGTTCAGCGTTCGATCATATAAACAGAAATATCCTGTGGCAAAAACTAAAAATGCTAGGTATCCCATCATTGCTCCTAAAACAACTGATCCTTTTGCATAGTAACACCTGGGTACAAGTAAAGTTGGGGGTAGGAGACCATCTAACGTAAAAGATGAACACAACTTCAGGATTAAAACAAGGCTGTGTACTTGCCCCGATACTTTTTAATCTATTTATGGCCGAGCTTTCAGTCCAACTTAATGGAAGCAATTTTCATGCCCCGAAGCTAGGAGGCCGTCAGCTATTCAATCTCCTATACGCAGCTGACTTAGTACTCATCAGTCGGACACCCATAGGACTACAACACCTGCTTGACATTACATCTCAATACTCAGAGACCAACAAACTAAGTATTAATCAAGATAAAACAAAAATCATGTGTGTAAATCACCGGAAAATAAAAACAAAATACAACTAGTACTTGACAAAAGTCAAGCTTGAAGTCGTACAAGACTACAAATATCTGGGGGTTATGATCGTCAACAAAGGCAATTACAAAGCACAATGTGAGGCAATAAAAAAGAGGGGACTAACAACAGTGGTAGCATTAAGAAACCTGAAAAATATGACCGCTGAGCCAAGTTTTCTCTGTCTGACCAAGTTGATACAGGCTAAACTAATTCCATCAATCACCTATGGAAGTGAAGCCATGAGAGGAAGGGACGCAGAAAAATTGAACGGCACTATCGCAAAAGCACTGAGAATAATATACAGACTGCCTGGATATACATCTCAGGCGCAAATGAGGCTTGAATTCGGGATGCAAAGACAAGAGCTGGCCCGAAAAGTCAAGCTTGAAGTCGTACAAGACTACAAATATCTGGGGGTTATGATTGTCAACAAAGGCAATTACAAAGCACAATGCAAGGCAATAAAAAAAAGGGGACTAACAACAGTGGTAGCATTAAGAAACCTGAAAAATATGACCGCTGGGCCAAGTTTTCTCCCTCTGACCAAAGTGATACAGGCTAAACTAATTCCATCAATCACCTATGGAAATGAAGCCATGAGAGGAAGGGACGTAGAAAAATTGAACGGCACGATCGCAAGAGCACTGAGAATAATTTACAGGCTGCCTGCATATACATCTCCGGCGCAAATGAAGCTTGAATTCGGGATGCAAAAGACAAGAGCTGGCCCGAAAAGGAACTTTCGTTAAAACCTGGTTCAAGATTGAAAAAGGGCAGCCAGAAACGTTAAACTTCTACTTGTGGAGAGAAGTAGAAACCTCAGAAACCTGCCCAGCGAGACACTTCTTGGATACAGCACTGGACCAGTTGGGGTTGCGGCAACTTTGGGCATCGTCAGGGACCATGGCAAGCTTAAAAAAAAATTGTAAATAACATTCTCAAAAAAGAATCTATCTTACAAGATAAAGCGGCCTTGACAGAACGCTCACATGGCTGGCTCACTATACAATCTTACAGTAAAGCAACTCCTCAAGCTTACCTCCTTTCTAACTTCTCCAAAACCACCAAAGAGAAATTTCTGAAACTCCGGTTAGGTTTATTACCATCCGCATACTACCTGCCCCCATGGTTGCGCCCTCCGAAGCCAGCAATGTGCCGTCTTTGTGGGGAAGGAGAGGAGGACATAGTCCACATCATAACCATTTGCTGTGAACTGATGTGGGAGCGCTGGTTACTACTCAGACCAATCTTTAACAAAAAACAAATACGGTCGTGCAGAGAAGCGGTGCTTGCAAGCTTCTCTGGTGAAGAAATTCAACTAAGCTGTTGCCTGGTAACATTTTTCCTTTTTTTTTTTTTTTGAAAAACCTTTATTGTTTGAAAATGAAGACAGATACAGACCTACAACCATCGAGGCCGGTCAGTAATGCAAATCAACAAGAAGAAATCAGTACAGAGCTCACTGCCGATAACCCGAGGGTTCGGCAGCATAGAAGCAGGATATAGTTAGGAGCATTTGGCAAAGGAGGATAAATAATAGGTTTTATATTTTTATACATACAAACAATAAAAAGAAAACCCACAAGAAAAAGTCGAGGCAAAAGTATCAGTATGAGTGCTGCTACGTGCGGCATGGGGGAGACAATAAAAAGCAAGCATCAGGAAATCACGGAGGTGGGGAGCGGGGACCAGGAGGGAACAATACTAGGCAAAGTGCTGGAACGTCAAATTCAAGGAGATTCCATAGTATCAGGTGGTTCAGCAAGGGGAGGGTCACAAATCCCTCCGCGATGGGAGTTCCATGGACCCCAGATCCTAACCCACTTCCTGGGCCTGCCTCGGGAGACATACACGATTTTTTCCCGAAACATGCACCAATCCATGTTCTCCTCCCAGGCCGAGACCAGTGGTGCCCTATTAGAGCCCCAGAGTTGAGCAATGTCCCTTTTTGCAATGATGTTGCCCAGAGTGACCCATTGGACCTGAGCAACGGTGCAGTCATTCGGTTCCCAGACATTCAGCAAGCAGCGTCGGGCCTCCGGAAGTAGCCCGACGCCTGTCACTTCTCTCATCACCGCATGTACACGATTCCAGAAAACCACTACCGCCGGGCATTCCCATATAATATGAAGGAAGGTAGCAAGCAAGCCACAGCCACGCCCCATCCACAGAATAGCCCATATGCATCAAACGTGGACCCGTGACATAGATGCGATGAAGAATCTTTAGCTGCACCAGTCGGAGACGCACCGGAATAGCGACTTCCTTAGGGGAGGATATTGCAGCCTGCCAGTCCTCATCATCCAATTCCAGCCCGTCATCAGTCCACACCTCACGCAGCCGTATAAGAAGGTCCGAACGGGTATTAATACGTTTTTTATATATGAGGGAAATGGTGCTGTCAGGGACATGCCCATCCAGCACTCTATCCTCCAAGGGAGATGACTCAGGGATCGAGGTACCGGCGGGGAAAACCGAGTCGAGCGCGTGGCGGAGCTGAAGGTATCGGAAGTGCTCCCTGTCACTCAGCTTGTATTCCTGTTTCAGCTCGTCAAAAGTTTTGACTCTATTGGTGGCCCAAAGATCCCCCACTTTGCTAATACCGATAAGGTCCCATCTTTCGAATCCCTTTGAAGACCACAATCCACCCAATCTCTCAGAAGCATATAAAGGAGTCGCCTTGGTAAGTTTACGAGTCCAGCCCGTAGCCGATGTTGCACTATCCCAGACACGTATCGCCACCGCAGTGGGGCCCGTCAAACACCTCCTGTCGAACTTGGAATAGAGCGCTCTATTATAATCACCCCCGGGCAGCTGCCACCTATCCATATTGTAAGCGGGATTAGGAACAGGACCATACATGGCGTGGTTGATAGCACTCAACTGGGACGCCCAATAATAGCGTTTGATGTCAGGCAATGCTATACCACCGTCATACCAGGGCAAAGTCAATTTCGCCAGCGCTATGCGTGGCCGCCCGCCCCAGACCAATTTCCGCTGAAGGCCCTCGATTTCACACAAGTAACCAGCTGGAACCAGATCTAGCGTATTCTGAATGGCATATAAGAATCGGGGAAGAGACATAATTTTAAACAAGGCCACCCTCCCCAGGGGGGAAAGCAGGCACGGTGCGTCCATTGGGGCGTAGGGGCGAAGCCCCACTAAGCCCCATGGACCCACCACGTCGTCACTAGAAGCCAAACACAATTATTTTAAAAAATCGCGCTATCTGCCGGCCGGGAAACCGGGAGACACCCGACCTTCCCGGAGTGCGCAGGGGGGGGGGGGGGGGGGGAGGATCGGGCTGCTGCAGCTGCGCAAGTGTATTTTTGGGCACAAACATGCCCGCGCATGCGCAGATCGTTTTCTTGTGAATTCCCCCTTAGAGAGAGGACCAGGGGGCGGGCCGCAGCCCCCGGGGTTACACAGGGCGACTGGGCGAGGAGTCATGGTGCCCCCCAGCCAATCCCGGCGCAGGATTGGCTGGTCACTACATAGCCCGGTTACATAACCCCTGACGGATAGCACGGCCGACTTTGGTGCTGGGAAACCAGGTTCGAGCCTCTTATCAAACCATATAAATGTATACATGACTAACTTTGGTGTTAAATAAATAGATATTTTAAAAAACAAATAAAAATGATGTTCCCACTAAGGTGTGAAATTGGTGTCGAATAAATACATGTTTTTAAAAACAATTAATATTAATCATGTATCATTGGTGCTGGAGTACAAGGTTCGAGACTGGTATTAAACACTGACAAGCTGTGTGCAAGTTATATGGTCATAAAAATACATGAATGATGGATGCAGGATGGGTGGATGGATGGATGATGGATGAATGATGGGTGGCTGAATGGATGGGTGGATGCATGAATGAATTATGGATGCAGGATGGATGCAGGATGGGTGGATGAATGAATGATGGATGCAGGATGGATGCAGGGTGCATGAATGAATGATGGATGGATGGATGGGTGGATGCAGGAATGGATGCAGGATGGATGATGGATGGGTGGATGGGTGGGTGGATGGGTGGATGGATGCATGAATGAATGATGGATGCTGGATGGGTGGATGGATGGGTGGATGAATGAATGATGGATGCAGGATGGATGGGTGGATGGATGGATGGGTGCATGAATGAATGATGGATGCAGGATGGATGGGTGGATGGATGGATGGGTGCATGAATGAATGATGGATGCAGGATGGGTGGATGGATGGGTGGATGGGTGGACACACGAATGGATGCAGGATGAATGATGGGTGGATGAATGGATGGGTGGATGCATGAATGAATGATGGATGCAGGATGGGTGGATGAATGAATGATGGATGCAGGATGGATGCAGGGTGGATGGATGGGTGCATGAATGAATGATGGATGCAGGATGGATGGATGGATGGATGGATGGATGGGTGGATGCATGAATGGATGCAGGAATGGATGATGGATGGGTGGATGGGTGGGTGGATGGATGGATGCATGAATGAATGATGGATGGATGCTGGATGGGTGGATGGGTGGATGGATGGATGGGTGGATGAATGAATGATGGATGCAGGATGGATGGTTAGATGGATGGATGGGTGCATGAATGAATGATGGATGCAGGATGGGTGGGTGGATGGATGGGTGGACACATGAATGCATGCAGGATGGATGATGGATGGGTGGATGGGTGGATGGGTGGATGGATGGGTGGATGGATTGGTGGATGGATGCATGAATGAATGATGGATGGATGGGTGGATGGATGGATGGATGGGTGGATGCATGAATGAATGATCGATGCAGGATGGATGGATGGGTGAATGCATGAATGAATGATGGATGCTGGATGGATGGGTGGGTGCATGAATGAATGATAGATGCAGGATGGATGCAGAATTGGTGGATGGATGGGTGGGTGGATGGATGGGTGGAAGCATGAATGATGTATGGATGGATGCAAGGTGGTTCGGGCTCGCTCGCTGCGCTCGCTCGCTGCGCTCGCTGCGGTGCAATATGCAAATTAGTTTACGCCCACCACTTTCAAATGTCACCAGCCGCCCCTGGGGGAAAGAGGCAGTCTACACCACGCCACTACATCCAATCGAAGTCTAGCAAGTGGAGGCAACAGATTCCGCTCAAATCGGACCTTGGGGTCCATAGAAATGTAGATCCCCAAGTATTTGAAACCAGCGCTGGAAACAGGTATAGGGCAAAAGCGGGGCAGAGAAGGATGACCACCCGCAAGTGGGTAAATACAGGATTTAGTCCAGTTGATAACTAAACCCGAATTCTTCCCGAAAGAGCTCAGGACATCAAACAGGACACCCAACGACTTACGGGGAGAGGTAAGGTATAATAGTATATCATCGGCATAAAGCGACACCCGATCTTCGAAGGTAGGCGACCACCGTATACCCTAGAGCGAGGGCTCCCAGCGGAGCCACGCGGCAAGGGGTTCAAGAGCAAGCGCAAAAAGGAGGGGCGACAAAGGGCAGCCCTGTCGTGTGCCACGCCCGAGAACAAAAGGATCCGAGGCCCGTCCGTTAACCACCACCTGTGCGAGCGGTTGTTCATATAAAAGTTTTACCCATCCGATAAACTTAGGGCCAAAACCAAATTTAGTGAGGGCCGCCCACAAATAAGGCCATTCCACCGTGTCGAAGGCCATCGAGGCGTCAAGGGAAACCAAAATGGCTGGCTCAGCAAGTGACTCCGCCCTCGCCAAGACACCATGGAGGCGTCGAAGATTGAGTGCAGTATTACGGTGGGGGATAAACCCAGACTGATTAGGGTGCACCAGATCGCCAATCACCGTGATCACGCGGTTTGCCAAAATTTTTGCAAGGACCTTAGGCTCTACATTCAAAAGCGAGATCGGCCGATAAGATGAACAGTGTTCCTGGGGCTTTCCGTCCTTATGGATGACCACAATGGACGCCAGTCTCTGATCTCGGGGAAGAAGCCCGAGATCACGTGACGCCAAAAACGTACGACGAAGGTACGGCACCATTTTGTCGGGACACAACTTATACAGCTCGACTGGCAAACCGTTTGGGCCCGAAGCCTTACCACTGCGAAGTGCACGGATAGCGAGCGCTATTTCATCGGTAGAAAAATCCGCCTCCATAAGCTCCCTATCCGAATCCGACAGACTAGGCAGCGTAATATTGTGGAGCAACAGATGCGAGTCCTCCTCAGATCTGTCCGAGACCGGCGAGTACACCGTCCGAAAATGCTGGGCAAAGACCTCAACGATCTCGACCGGGTCCACCACCCGCACACCATCCATACGCTCAATAACAGGCACCACATGATTCACTCTGTCTCGTCTATCAAGCCAAGCTAGCAATTTCCCTGCCTTATCACCCACATCATACATACGTCCTTGTTGCTCACGATGCATCGTCCTAGCCGCATCAGTCACCAGAGCCCTATATTCAAACTGTTTAAGCGCCAAGGAGTGCAGACTATCAGGCGTAATTACAGATTCCATCCGTTCCTCCAACTCAGAGATATCGTTTTCAAGTCGCACCACTTTAGCATTTTTTCGCCCCCTTTCGCTGGCAATCAAAGAGAGAGTCTGGCCCCGAATCACGGTTTTACACGCCTCCCAGAGGGTCACAGGAGAGGATACTGATCCTTCATTCTCAGCGAAGAAGTAATCTACACATTTAACCACTTCCCTACTAATGGTGGGGTTACGAAGATGCCAAGGATTAATAGGAGCGACACGACCTCCGGACTCTAGCCGCACATCAATAGTGAGCCACAGTGGGGAGTGATCTGAAATCCCCCTAGCCAAATGCCTAATTTCTCTCACGGAGACCATCTGCGCCGCTGGTATAAGAATGTAATCAAGTCTCGAGAGACTACCATGGGCCCCCGAATGAAAGGTGTACTGGAGCTGTCCAGGGTGAAGTCGTCTCCAACAATCTGCTAAACCCAGTGTATCAATGAAACTGCCCAACCATAATTGCGATGCAGGGAGGGTCCTACGAGGACTGCGATCCTCTTCTCCGCTAACAACCGAATTAAAATCTCCACCCACCACCAGTATGCCATCGGGGAGCCCCAGGACCACCACCCCCAAATCGGAAAACGTGGTAGACTGTAGACCAGGGGGGACATACACAGACAAAATGGAAATCGTCTTCCCCTCCCATCGACCCACGATTGCAGCATACCGTCCCCTATCATCCAGTACCTCGTCATCTACTTCTAGGGGGAGGGAGTTCCTAACCAAGATACCCGCCCCCCTCGAACCAGTGGTGAATCCGGAGTGGGCCACCAAACGGTAGCCCCTCCTATTCAGCGCTCGGCATGTGTTTCCTACCAGATGTGTTTCCTGCAGTAGAACAATATCAGGGGAGTGCCGCTTTAAGTACTGCAAAACAATCCCCCGTTTTAACCTATCTCCGAGTCCATTAACATTCCAGCTCAGCACCCTCAGCCCCCTACCCCCCATCCCAGACAAAACCCAACAGTCCCCCCCGCCACAAAGCAAGCACAAAGGATAAAATAGCGATCAGACCAGAGCCTCGAAACAAACAAACAAGAAAAGACCCACCCACCAATGAACCCTCAACACACAACCCCCCACCCTGCACCCCTGCGGTAGACTAGAAAGCCACCCCAACTTGCAGTGTGCCTGTCGCCCCATTAAACTAACCTACAAGAAGAGAGAGAAGAAACGTCCCCTGAGGAGGAAGAGTCCCGAATCCCCCCACCCCTGGGTATCTACAACATATAAAACATCACTATCACAGAGCCACTGCAAAGCGTCCCATAATGGCTCATCGGCACCGACTCACTACTCCTGCTCTTCCGGGCTGCCTTCGGCACCTTTCGAACTCCCCGGATCGGCATGCTGTGCCGGCAAAGTGTCCAGCCAGTCACTGGCTATCCCAGGGCGATCGAAGAAAAAAGTACGTTCATTATACACAATCCTCAAGCGAGCCGGAAATAGCATGGCGTACTTCAGTTCCATGTCCCTGAGGCGACGTTTCACCCCCGTAAAGGCCATACGTTGCTTCTGCACCTCTTGAGTGAAGTCTGGATAGAAACTGACCGATACGTTTTCAAACTGGACAGGACCATGGGTGCGGGAGGCCTGCAGGATAGCGTCACGGTCACGGAAGTTAAAAATCATGGCTATGATAGGCCTCGGGGCGGCCCCAAGCTTGGGCTTCCCACCTGGAATCCTATGAGCACGCTCCACCGCAAAAAATTTACTAAGGCCCTTAGGAGTCAAATAGTTCTGAATAAGGTCTTCCACCAAGAGATCCGTTGGCACTTCCGTAGATGTCTCCGGGACACCTATAATGCGAACGTTATTCCGTCTGGCTCGGCTCTCAAAATCATCCAGCCGACGGGCAAACGATTCTCTGGCCAAGCGAAGATCGCGGACCTCGGTCTGAAGATCCGAAACATCCGTAATCAGGCTTGCTGTTTTAACGTCCAGGGATTTGACCCGTTCATTAGTTTTCCCCAGGTCCGTCCTGATGAGGTTGATCTCAATCGCAAACGTGTCCAATTTGGTGGCAAGCGTTTCATATTGTTGACCCATAGAAGTCTGGACACTGGCAATGGCGCCCATGACGTTCGTCAGAGTCGGCTCCTCAGTCACAGGAGAACCGTCGCCAGCTTCTCCAAGGGTCTTGCCCGGACCACCCGGGGATACCTTAGGGCGAGTGAAGCGTTCAATAGTCTGGGACTGAGCGGCTCCCCCTCGATTCGGGCCTCTGGTGTTGCGTCTCTCAGCGTCCGACCTGCCCGCCATGAGGAACAGTGACCACCAAAGGGTTCTCCGAAAACTGGTCAAAATGAATCACACCACGGCAAGCACAGCAAGTCGGGAGGTCAAGAAACAACAGCCAGGGTAGAGTCAGCGACGAAACCAGGGCAGCAGCATCCGTCAACAATGAGTCAGCACCCACGATGACCAAAATCGAAACCGAAAGTACACACAGGGGCAGCGGAGGCGTCACTCCAGCCGTTGTTGTTCAATTGCCACCTGGGCACCTCGGGAACTCAAGCCCCCGGATGGTCGTCACCGTAGGCCTCAAATTGCGGGGAGCAGCAAGTCCAGTTCCCGGCAGCCAAATCAAATTCCGAAAAATGCTTTTAATATCAGCAGGGCATCAGCAAGAAATAGCCGTCGACCAATTCAGGATTAATGTCAGGATAGACGAGGGTGGCGGAAGGGGTCTCGGGAGCCCTCTGCTCACGCGTCCATCTTGGATCCGCGCGTAGCGCCTCCCTCCCTGGTAACATTTTTAACTGCTGCTGACCTCCGACTGAAACGGATACCGCCGGATCATCAGAGAAGTTGCACTGGAACTGAGTTGGAGACATCCTGTTAACCCTTTGCGCAACAACCGTAACAGCATTTTAAACACATAATTTTAAGAATTTTTTTGCACACGCAAACCTCAAGGAAAAGCATCAACAGGCTAACCATAGGATATTTTTGCACAAATCAATGGATGTTGATGCAGCACTATGCACTTTAAAGTGGCACCTATTTAACTACCCTCGTTCTGTAGCCAAGACTCTGACAAGGGGGGTAATTGTATCTCATGAACTGCTGCTAATCTCTGCAAACAAAAATGAAGAAACAGTACTATGGGCCACCAAGGCCGGGGGAGTGGATCTTTTCCGCAATCTTAATGTGTGTTCTTAACTGTGGCTATTAGTCTTTTTAAATCGATGTTTTACTGCTTATAAGAGACGGCCAACTTTTGTAATGGTTTTAAGTAACTGCACAATAAACATATTACTTACTTAAATGTCCTCCAAGGTAAGTCGTCAAGAGCATGCTTATTAAGTTTCAATACTGCTGCTGACTTAGGACTGATCTCTATTAACCACAACTTGAATGCCCATTCTGAAATATGTAGTAAATTCCCAACATTGTTTCATGGACTTGGGAAGCTTAAGACAATGAAAGTGCAGCTTCAAATTAATGAAGACATTCACCTTGTTGCACAGCGCCACTGCCAAATTACTTTTCACTTACATGAAGCTGTTGCGAAAGAATTAGAAACACTGTTAAAGCATGACATCATCAAGCACTCTACTGGTCCCAAACCGTTGGTTTCGCCCATTGTGGAGGTGCCTAAAAAAGAAAAGTAGAGGTCAAGTGTACCTTTGTGTTGAGATGCAAAAGGCCAACAAAGCAATCGAAAGAGAAAGACTTCCAGGTCCACTTGTTGCGGACATGATCACGCAGCTGAATAGGGCTAGAGTTTTTCCTACTTTAATTTGAACAAAGGCAACTATTATCTTGAACTGGAAGAAAACTGTAGGTACATTGCTACTTTTTCAACTCATGTTGGTCTGTTCAGATATAAGAGATTCGGTTTTGGTGTGTCGTCAGCTGTAGAAATCTATCAAGATGTCATTCATCAAATAATTCAGCCTGTCACACATGCTTTTCATTAAAGTGATGATATACTGGTGTTCGGGGCTACACAAAAGGAACATGATAGAGCACTCACACAAATATGCTCTCTGCTTGCTGATGCAGGTCTCACACTAAATGCTGAGAACTTTGAGTTTCACAAAAACAGACGTACATACTTTGGCATATTTTCTCTGAAAACAGAATGACTCCTGACCTCGAAAATGTACAAGCATTGTCATCTTCTTGCCCTCCAGAAGATGTGACCATGTTGCGATCCTTCTTAAGGCATGGCCAGCTACTGCTCTAGGTACATTTGTGTTTTTACCACTGTGAGTTCCCCTCTAAGAGAACTTACAAAGCAAGATGTTCCATTTGAATGGTAATCTGTAAGTGACCGAAGGTTCCATAAAATAAAACACACATTTGAAAACGCAACTGAAATGGCTTACTTTGATCCAGAATTGCATACAGAGATTGTGGTAGATACAGGCCTGGTGTGGTTGGGCATGATTCTTGTTCACCACAATGGAAAGCTTGTCATCTTTGCAACTGTCTATATCCCAAAACGATTCAGCATCCGGTAAATATGTCTGATCTTCCTAAGCAAACCTGGGAGTGGATTACAGTTGACTTCTTCCTACCCCTCAATAATGGACATAATCTTATAGTAGTTGTTGATAAGTACTCAGTCAGTCAGTCAGTATAGCTTTATTCGATTTTAGTTTAAAATCATAAAAGCGTACAAGTAAAATCAGTTACAAGTAAAAACATACATACAATAACATAATATTTGAGGTTAAAAAACTTTTCCCCATCCCTTGGAGATAAATATCTTAATTATAGTGATCTTTTCACAGGTTAAGCTTAGATCGAACAGTAATTAATAGGGGTTCCAATACTTGGGATTATAAAACGGTGGTTCCTGTCTGGTATAGGAAGGAAAGCTACGGCCGCTCGGTACATGGAGTCCTCTGCGCATTATCATGTTACAGCCTACCTTTAGGCTAGATGTGGGGATACATGGCATTCTAGGGTAAAAATCATGCAGATCCCAGACGGAGATTGGGCCGTTGCCCACTTGGGGTGCACAGGTACGCAGGTATGGGACGATGTTTCTCTGCCTAAATCTAACCAGTACTAGGTCACCATCAATGTCTTTTGGGAGGGAACCCAGCCAGCACACCCTTCTGACACTCACTATTGTACCCTCAAGGTTAGGTGGCAAGGGTCTATTTTTTGCCAACCAAAATTTGACCTTATTCAGCAAATTATGATGTCTCTCGGTTTTCCCAGGTGTAAGTAATGGTACCCCCGCGAGGACAGATACAAAAGGAGCTGCCTCCGGAGGAAGTTGGATCGGGGTAGCTTTTTTATACAGTGCTCTAGGAGCAGTAATCTGCGTCAAAAGAGGTTTAAACAAAGTTTTACGGGCTATTGGGGCTGATGCGTTAGGGACTTTTGAGTGAATTGGAGCCCTTTTGTTTTGCGTGACTAGCTTGGGGTCATTGGGAGTAGTAGGTGGGTCGGAACAGTTAGGTATTATAAAGCATTTTTTGCATTTATTGGCTAGAAAGTTCGATTTGATGGATTCCTCCATTTCAGTCAGCCTGTCCCCTAGTATGTTTATTTTTTCTATTAGAGGTGATATAATAGAGCTGACCAGTTGTTCAATAAGGGATAATAAATCCCGCTGTGGAGGAGAAGCTGGGATAAATAATGTCTCGGCAGCCTCAGGAGTCGTGGGAGAATTGCTGACTGGGACAGTGGGGCTTGAGCACAATTTTTGGAATTTTGATTGATTCCCAATGTGATTAATCCCACTACGTTTCCCCTTAACAGATGGAAATTGGAGGGAAACAATCCTTTGAGTGTTTTCAATGTTGGATGTTTTAGTTGATGGAAAGGGTTGCAGGGGGCTAACAATATCATGTGACACACAGGGGCTATCAGCAGGAAGCGGTGATTCCACTAAAGCATGTTTGGTTTTACACAGGGTGTTTAAATCATCTAACCATGCAAGAGCGTGCTCTGCGACTACTGTTTGTGAGGGCTGGGGAGATACACCTTTATCGACATCTCTAGCAATGGACAAATTTGAGCCGGTTATATTATCCCCCTTGCGAGTCATGGTGAGATTAGGATGTAACAGAATGGTTATCAGAAACAAATAGAAACGCTTCGGAAGGGAATATGTCCTTGGAGAAAGGCAAAGTCAAGAAGCGGAGGACCAAAAAAGTCTTTCTTTACCTCCTTGTAACCAAGAGCCAAAGGGGGTAGCCCCGTCCCGTCCTCCTCAGGCCACAGAGGGCACGCCCTTGTCCCGCGCGCGATCCCGCGATGCGGTGTCTGGGCTCCAATTTCAAGCACCTCCGGGCGCGGAAGTCACGTGGGCGGCATCCGCGGCAAAGCAAGCTGGGGAATGTGGTCCCTGTGGCCGTGCGATGTCCGGCAGCGGCAGAGAGTTTCCCCAGGTATGGTCACCAGTAATGCTGTGGTCAGGGAAGCAGCTCACTCGCCCCTAGGCCCCCTCTGAGGTCAAAAGACAAACGTCCCCCTGTATCCCTTCGTGACACACTTTCTTCTCTTTGCCAAAGGATAAGCAAGCAGTAGAAGGGCTAGTATCAAATATCCTGCCCCTCAGTAACTCCCGTTTTTTTCCCCCCGTTTTTCACCTTCCACTGAAGCGCCGCCCCAGAGAAGCAAAGGAGCTAAGAGGGAAATCACAAACATTGGCTCTCATTGTCTCTCACTTTAATCAGCGTCTAGGCAAAAAAAAAAAATCAAAAAAAATCCTGAGTAGACACTTTCCACTGAAAAGCCGGGGATTCTGGATATCGAGGTCCATAGCACAAAAACGACAAAACCAGCTCAGTGATATTTTTAAGTAATATAAAAGTTGCTCCCCTTTTCTGCGTTGAAGTTTGTTTCTGTGTCTTTTTTCGATGTTTAGCAGTGTTTGACAGTTTAAAGAAAAAGAGTTTCTTTCCCTCCTGTGTATTTCTTTTTTTCCCTGACACTGCACGACTAACAGCTGCTCCTTCTTCCCCCCCTTTTTTCCCTGAAATATTCCGAAGCTCACCTGCCACCGCCGCCGCCAGTACAGGATCGAGACCCAGTTTAGGAAGAACGCAGGCGTCTCAGGATGCCAAGAATCACTGGCTGGCTGACTGATACGAACAGGGAGTTTCTGCAGCTGCGGGCAGCAGGGAAGGCAAACCACCGCAGCTAAGTCCAAAGGATTTTGGAGAGGATAGCTCTGCTGCCTTGCTGATCACCGCTGAGGGATGCCTGCAGATAGCGCTCGCCGTCCTCCGTCTTCCGTCTGAAACGCAAAAGGGCTTTTTCTCCAGGCAGGCAAGAAAGTATAAACAAAAGACTGGATGGATTTTACGAGGGCTCGAGGATCCAAATCGTCGACTCAAACTTCACAGAACCTCATATAAGTACTCACGTTTTCCTCTAGTAGAAGACTCAACATCATCCACACATGACAGAGTCATCGAGAGGCAGGATGGCCTTGGTGTTCCTTCCATTCTCAAATCTGACAATGGTCACCCTTCAATAGCAGAGAGTTCAAAGACTTTCTTAATCGCTTGAACATCTAACATCAGGAAAGTTCACCTTTCTGGCCCCAGGCAAATGGTGTTGTGGAACGATTTATGAGTACTTTGAAAAGGGTTTTTCTGCATGCTGCGCTGGAAGGAAGAGACTTCAAGTCAGCTTCAACCACACACTCTTAACCAACCTTAGAACTAAAGCATGCTGACCCACAGGCACACCATCCTCTAAAACATGCCCAGCTGAAATTGCTGATCTGCTCAAATTTACTGTCTTGTAAGTCAAACCACTCTTATATAGAATAGATAAATAATTCACAACCTCCACTAAAGGAGCTGATATGGGATCCAAACCCCTCTCAACACACCAATCCCTCCAAGCTGACTTGTAGACCCTTGTAGTTCCTGATGCCCAAGATCTCGCGAAGAGATCTGAAGCCTCCTTAGATGACCCTTGCACTTGTCAAACTCTCCTGAAATCAGCCAAGCTATAAGTCTCAACTTACCTGTCACCACCAACTCGTGCACATTTCCCTGCTCATCCAAAAGAACCTCCGGGAAAATATGCAACAAAACAGGACCTTACATTAACAAACTCATCACATCTGGGAACCACGCTAGGGCCTGCCAAAACGGAGTCACCAGAAACAACTCTGCCTTCTCTCTCCTTACTTTCATCAACACTCTCTGAATCATGGAGAATGGTTGAAAGGCATATATTCTCCCCACACTCCACTCTTCGCATGCTGATCCGGTCTCCGACTGTAAAAATCCACCAGCGGCGCATTCAATCTGTCCGCAAATAAATCCACCTGCAGGGGACCCCACCTCTGCTGTAACCTGTGAAAAACTCCCTTGTTCAATCTCCAATTGCTCACATCCCTCAGATACCTTAAATACCAATCCGCTTCTGTGTTGCTCAGCCCCGGTATATACTGGGCCTGAACCATAATCTCTTTCTTTAAACAGTTTCTCCAAAACTCCTTTGCTAAATCCGCTAGCCATCTCGACAGAGGTTCCCCCTAGCTTCTTCACATAACACACTGCCAAAATGTTGTTCGTTTTTAACAGAACACAAGATTTTACTTGATCCTTCATGAAATACTTGATCTCAAATGAACCTGCCAGGAGCTCCAGACAATTTATGTGATGCTCCCTCTCCTCCTGGGACCACTGTCACCCAGTTGAGAGTGTGCCACACCTTGTTCCCCAACCATAAAGACTCGCATCCGACTCTATCTCTATCTCTGGAACTTCTCCAAATATTGCTTTTTCATTCCACACTCCCAGGCTTATTAACCACCAATCAAACTCCTCCTGAGTCTCCTGATTCATCCTCACCTTCTGTGAATATTTCACGCCCTGCCTCAAATGAAAAGCCTTCAACCTCTGCAATACTCTGTAATGAAGAGGAGCAGGAACAATCACTTGCATAGACACTGATAATAGGCCCAGCAGTCTTGCCAACTGGTGTAACATGATCCATTTCGCACTCTTCACTCTCTTTACTTCCTTCTGAATCTTTTTCACCTTCTCCATTGGTAATTTCCACACACATTCCAATGTCTGAATCTGAAAACCTAAAAACTGCATCACTTGCCCTGGCTCCACACACGACTTCTCTCTGTTCACCACAAAACATAGATCCTCCAGAACTATTATTGCAAACTCCGTTTGCTCTTTTGCCAAACTCTTTTCCTCTGCCATAATTAGAATGTCGTCCAGATAAACAATCAGTTGAATTCCCCTGGACTTCAACTACGCTACTACCGGCCTCATTACCTTGGTAAAGCACCAAGGTGCTGATGTCAACCTGAACGGGAGACTTTTGAACCTCCATCGAACTCCTTTCCATCTGAATTGAAGGAAATCCCTTTGCACAACACACATTGGAACAGTCGGATAAGCGTCCTTTAAATCCCAACAGGTAATCCAATCCCCTTTTCTCAACAAATCCCTTAACATATGGATTCCATCCATTTTGAAATGGTTGTAACACACACAATCATTCAACTCTGTCAGGTTTATAACATGTCTAATACCCTTCTTCTTTTTTTCCACCAAAAATATATTGCTCACGAAACACCTGGGCACCATTCTCGCAAGCTCTATTGCCCCTTTCACTGCCAATGCTTCTACCTCCTTTGTAACTAGATCCTCCAGTTCCCTTGAAAAACTTAAAACAGCGGGACACCTCTCCTAAACTGGTGTTTCCATAAAATCTATTTGATAACCTGTCACTGGTTCCAAGACCCACGGATCTTGAGTTCTTTTATTTATTTCCACCTTGAAACAAACTGGGCTAGTCTGCTGCCCAATTTTACATGGATAGAAATAGGGTCTGTGAAACATCTTACCTGATGAACGTCTTGTCTTCTCTCCGCTGCATTCCACGAGACCGAGACCTTTGTCTCTGTGGGTAGAAATTACTACCGTGTTCTGATCTCAAGAAGCCATATCCAAAACTTGAACCATAAGGTCTATAGCCTCTACCAAAAGATCCCCACGGACGGGTAATCGACCCTACATTCTCACGGCCGTACCAAAAACCTTCCGGATATCCTTTTGAGCCTTTTGTAATCAATTAAAGGTACCAATGTACCTAGACATGTCCTTCACACACTCCTCACTGAAGAGCATTCCTTCGCTTTGCTCCCCAAATTCCTTATTTGCAAGGTCTGCCAACTTAGGGTCAATCTTTAATAAGATGCTCTTACGCCTCTCTACACATAAGGCTGCGTTAGAATGAACAAGTAGGCAAATTACCCTTTGCACCCACTGACGTAACTCTACAATATCCACTCCTGTATTGTTTGTATGTGCTTCCTCAAATAGATCAAATACTTTTGTTAGTGGGCCAAGCACATCAAGCATCTGATTCTGGCATCCCTTGAGACCCTTATACAATCCCCTTTTGGGATCTCTTCCTGACTTATTTAAGAAAGTCAACATTTTAGGGTCCAATTCCGGTGCATACGCCACCTTACAATCCAACCTTGTCCGCACCTCCTTAGGAATTTTCCTCCTAATCCAGTATCTCACATACTTAGCAACATGCTCTGCAGGAGTCCACTGGGGAGACAGGGGATGCTGAATCAATAGCAGGTCAAACAGTTCCTCACCCTGAGGATCCACAAAATCTCCCATCTCCAGTTTAATTTTCCTTTCTGCCATTTTCCTCCTTTTATGGGGAACTTCTTTCTCATCCGAGTGCTCCGAGTCCTCACTGGTAGAGGTCGAGTCGCAAGCCACAACACTATGGCCTCTTTTTATTAGCGCCGCTCTTTGCCTTTATAGCATCATCCAAGTCTTGAACCTTACTATCAGCAACCTTTTCCTTTCTCTTCCTCTCAACATTTTTTCTTTTTTGCGTCTTTTTTTTTTTTTTTAAAAACCTTTATTGTACAAAGAGTGCTCACAAATACGGGCCTACAACCCAACGGGCTGGCCACCACATAGCAAAAAGTCTAATTAGCAATACAAACGTGTCCACAGGATATGACAAAAAGAACACAGGAGACATATCAAAAGCCATAGAGCAATCAGCAGGGACAGGATACATGAAGGTTGATTTTCTTTTATGGGAACGGGGAGTACAGGATCATGACGGGCAGTGAGTCAAGCAACAAGGGAGGGGCCGTGGTGAGCCGCGATTCGGCGATCATTGAAATTACAGGATAAATCCAACACGAACCAAACATTTCGATAAATACAATCCCAACTGAGGTACCACAAGGAGAGGATATAGCGTTCGCCGGCCAGCGCCCACCCACCACAGCAACAACCCGACTTAACAAACATGAGTAAAAATGATCCCATCATAGAAAGCAATACGTTACACACCCCAATAAAAGGAAGGAAATCCCCCACGAAAGAGGGAGGGGAAGGAAGAAAAAGGAAACAGGAAGGGACTCCTCCCCAACCACGCGCCCCCCGGCGACAAAGCAGGAAAACATAAACCGGCACACGGCATCCATTAAAGATCGATGACGGAATACGTAGTGAGCCATAATCACTATACTACCGGAAGGTCAATGCATCAGAAACACCCCAGGGGGACACATGACGAGAAGGAGTCCCGAAAAAGAGAATACTCAAGAGCCATAGAACAAAAAAGGGAGAAAAAAGGGGGGAAAAAGACCCCCCAAAGTGACAGACCCCCCCACCCACCCCTCAAGCCCACCCTGCACCCCTGCAGAAGGCTATGGCCTACCCCCCAGCAGCGTGCCTGTCGCCCTAATTAGAACCCGAAATATAGAAGAGCAAAGGCAAGACGGAAACAGAAGACAAAAAAAGAAAGAGGGAGGGGAAGGGAAAAGGGAGAAAACACACGGGAGAGGGCCTAGGAACAGAATTGTCTGCACCCACCCACCCGCCTGCGGAAAAAGACAGAGCCCTCGGGAAGTCAAAAAATATCAGGATACACTCCAGGAGCACCGTAAAATCACACATAATCATACCGTTACATGCCGATCATCCAACCAGTACAAGACTACCGCACACAGAGGCAAGTTTGTATCAGCCCTGTCCTTGTTTGTCCAAAGTCGTGGCCGTCCGATTCACTAAGAACCAGACCGCGAAGAACAGAAGGCAAAGAACAGGGAGATCAGACGGCAGTCCAGATAAAACACGTGGAGTAAAACCCGGAAGATCCAGGAAAGTCATAGAACATCGCACACAATGCAGGCACAATTTCAGGGACAGTTCGAGAAAGGCCGACCCAGCTGGGTTGGCACAGGAGCCATGGCCGGTCAGCCGAGGCGAAAAAAGGCAGGAAGAGTCATCGAGTTCAGTCCAGACGGGATCCGGCCCCCGGACCAGCGGCAAAGGAGACAGCACAGGACGATGAAGGGCAACGGAACTCCGCACCCCAACAGACGCGGCAGTCGCCGGGCCCATGTTTCCTAGGATAGGGCCAGCCGCACCCCGCAACAGTGAGGCCGCACCCAGTTTCGGGGGCCCGAACGGCCCGAAGAGAGGATCCACCTTCAGAGTGACGACGGGTGCGGCCAAAGAAGCTCGCCAGGCGTGTAGAGCATCCAGGATATCCTTAAGTGTAGGAAAACCTTTACAGTATCCGGCACCCGGGTCATGCGTCGGGCCTCCAGCGCTCGTCCAGGCCCGGCTGAGACATTCAGGGTCGGCCGCCATCTTGGAAGCCCGGCGGGGCCGCGGCGGCTGTCAACCTCCGTCCGGGCAGCAGCGAGGCAAATGAAGACCAGCCGACCGGCAGCAGGGCACTTCAGGGCAGGAAGGAGGGCCACCAGAAGATGGGGAATCGCCGGCTCCCCAGTGCCGCCGGTCCCGTTCCCCGGACCCGGGCGGAGGAAATCAAAATGGCCGGACCGGAGAACAAAGGGGGAGCAAGCCGAACGGACGGTTAGCCCCGTCAACAGGAGGCAGCGCCTCCACCCAAGGCCTCCGTCCCACCGCAGCCGGCCAGCAAGCCACAGCCGGCCTACACGCACAACGGTCTCCACGACCACGTCCACTGCGCCATCAAGGGCCGATCATCCTGCTCCGCCCCGTCCGGGCGCCGCCAAGAAGGTCCAGGCCAGCCCGCTCCGGAGGCCCCGAAGCGAGCGGAAGCGCCGTACAGGATCCACGGCACCCGAGGACCACCGGAGCAAAAGGTGAGTGCCTGCAAGGCGTCTTAGCACTACAACACAACAAAGAGGGCTTCCCGGGGCAGGATAACAGCAGGATAGACGATAAAAACAGGCAGGCGAACGGAGCCGAGCTAAAACGCGGCCATCTCGGACGCGAGCTTGGCTCCTCCCTTTTTTTTTTTGCGTCTTTTTTATTCCCTGACCTGAACCACCAGCAACAACTTCCATCTCTTCTGTTGTTCAAAAACTTTCATCCTCACCAGATCTCTTTTTAGAGTCTCTAGCCTGCAAACTTTTCTCAACACTACTCTGTATTTTTCTATCAAAGGAAGCAGACATCTCCCCAAACATTTTCTCCATATACTGCTTCATCCTTTCCTCAAATACTGAGCCTTCACTATTTTCCATTTTAATTAAAATGCTCTAATTAAATCCTACATGTAAATAATCTCTTTAGGCTATTAAAAATTCACCCTCACAAGTGCAATAGGTAACACACCCTAACTGTGTCTCTCCTAACTACTTAAACACTTTAAAACAACTTTCTAACGGCAACTCCAAATTTCTTCACCCAGCGCTCCGTAATGAGACCTCCTCCTGAACTCTTGTCATCATCTGACTGAAACTGACAAGCGTTCAATCTGATTCCTATTGTCATATTTCCCAAAATATGGCCGACTGCAAAACTACACTCTTGCCTTTACTTTTCCCATTCTTTCAAAGTGGCCGCCGTATGTTATGTGAATACGGCGGCCTCTACTTTACAAAATAATTTCTCTTTCGTAGTTCTCTCGCACCCCACAAAACGTGAGACGCCAGAATATTCACCGGCGCTCGAGCGTCAGCAAAGAATGCTGTTACTCGCTTGAGCGCCCTTCAAACTGCACGCGAGATGATACACCCGGGCTCGAGAGTCAGCCAGACAATGCTGTAACCCGCTCCAGCGCTCTCCAAACATCACGTGTGAGTCGCGCCCAGCTTCAAATACACGCGCTGAATTTCAAACCTCAACCGGACCCCCAACTGTAAAATCTTTATGCTCTCATAATATTAATGTTTACATGCCCGTGCCGATCTAAACCAGAAGCCAAAACTACACGGCACACTTAAATGTAAAAAGCTACTCCTTGCTTATCCATACTTCCTCTAATAATTACTAATAAGTTCAATATTACAAAATATTACAAATAAATGATATGTCTGCATCTAAATAGATTCACACACATCCCAAAACTCAATAACTTTCATATTAAATATAAAATTCCAAACAAACCATACCACAATCAATCTGCAAGTACATAAGATATGAATGTACTTATCTGTGCTTGAGCAGCAACAAAAGAGGAAGAAGGATGCCTGTTCTGATGTTATATGCATGTTCAGTGTTCTAGAGTTCTAATGTTGTTCTAATTCTAGTTTGATGTTGCTGCTGTGTTTTGAGAGCAATAAAGGTGTGTGCACAATACTGGCCTCCGGGCCTTGCAATAAATCCATAGCCAAAGACTCATCACACTTTAAGCATTTGCCTCGATGTTCATCGGCTACAGACCTCATAAGTGAGGCAAATTTACCCAAGTGCCCAAGCCAAGAATCCGACTCTTTTCTAGAGATGTCAAATGAAGGAGCCCCTTCTCTACTTCGTACAACTAGATATGCAAGACTAGTGCAAGCACCTCGATGACTAATCGGGAGTTATAAGGAGTGTATGTGTATATAATTGTTTGTACTTTTTATTTAAAAAAGGGGGAGATATTGTGTTCTGTGTATGTGTGTATGAGGCCTCTAGTAGCCCTCGGCAGACTCCTTACAAGTATTATGTAATCTGTTGGGTGTGGTTAATAAAGAGTGTGACACAGTGCGTTCAGTTAAAGTTTGCATGCTGAAGAATAAAAACGTGCAAACCAGAGCTCTGTGTGTGGCGTGGTCTGTTACATGCTCCTGGGCTGGGAAGGACGCTACAATGTGCCTAATACTTTATAATCAGTCGTAATGCAGCAACTAATTAGCTACAGCAAATCAGCAATTGACAGAACAAAGCCTTGCGGAAATCCATAATAATGTACATGGCCTCTGGCCGTCAACTTGGTTAGCACTTAACCTACAATTGAATTGAAGTTAGAAATTACTCAGTCATATTGATTCCTTGGCGATTTCTTGGCTTTAAACACAAAGAAGGATCTCCAGAACAATGCACATTGACCCTTTGATCTAATTGGAAGTTGGTCTTTGCTGCAAATTTAGATCTGAAGCGATCGATATCAAGCACTGCAGAGAATCCAGCAATAGAAAGGCCAACATTGCCACCTAGTGTTCATTATTCAGTAATATTTTTTAAATACGTGTTGAAGAGCACTTTATTGTACTGAATATCTATTTAAAACAGAGGGTAATGTGTTAAAGTAGTGTTTACTTACCCTTAGTGCCCAGGGACATCTTAAGGATTTTTGGGTCCCGGAACAGGACATATTTTGGGGGCCCATGTTTGGAACAGCTTTGAATTATGATTCAAATTCAGCTCTTTCGTGCCCTCTTTGGTCAGGTCACTAGGCGCGAAATTCTAAAGTTGTTACATCTAATACTCAGGGATAGTGAAGTATGTTTTCAATATTGTAACACAGTAGCATTTCACTAATATTACTGCAAATAATCTCTGCAACACTCTCCCATTTCTTATATATGAGGTCCTGTTTTGATCTAAAAGAAACTTTTTATGGATGTTGCATGAAACATAAACACAGCATTTCTCTGCAAAATGCCTGTAAGAGACATCACTCACATTAAAAATAAATTAAAGGGAAGCAGTATTTCAAACAATCTGTTTATGGATTGCTCCTGGTCATCAGGGCAAGACTTTCTGCAGAACAGAGATGGCTCTATTCAGGGGGTCCCCTGAAAGGCTGGGGCCCTCGGTCCAGAGCTCACTTTGGCCATACCTTAAAACGTCTCTGTTAGTGCCTCATTGGCTGTGTTTTCTTAGTAGATGAGCGCTGGTATTTATTCATTCCTCGGTATTTGCAAAATTGTAATCCACTTTATGGTCTTGGAACGTCCTGGTATTATTGGATTTCAAATTCTGGTCATTCTACTTCGAGAGCACTTGATGTACTTGATGTGCTTTTCCACATGGGTAGCACTCTACAGTATAGAGCAGCGCGTGGTTAGCAGTGTTGTATTTGCTGTGATCCTATCTGGGAAGCGATTTGTGGTCGTGCGTAAGTCACCACAGAGCTGCCCTTGTCTTGGATAGCAGCGCCTAGCACTTTCACAGAGGAGGTTCATAAAATAGGCATGCAAAATATAAGAATTTCTAGCCACTGGTATATCCAGAGTGCAGTAGACCTCTGAAAAAGCAACCTGTTTCTGCTCTAGTTGGAAAAAATATATATAATAATTTCTTCCCACCAGTAAATCTAGAGTGCAGCAAACCTCTCCATAAGCAACCTCTTTCAGCTCGAGCTGAAAAAAACATCCCAAAAAGCATTTGTTTTTCCACCTATCGGAAGGGGCAGAGCTTCTGTTGGTGCAGCAGGTGCAGGGCCGCCTGTTCCCAGGGGCCTGAAAGTCCAATAAACCCTGAATTTTCATTATTTTCTAGTTCAAACAGCAGCCAGGAGGCCCATTTCCTTCCTTGCACTGGGGCCCACAATACCCTAGTAAGTAATATGTCTGCCTGGTGATCAAGTTGAGTAAATAGATAGTGCTGGTCTGGGGCTCTCAGGTGCTCTCCCAGAGCTCCCTCTATATCAAGAGAGCCTATTGGGTCAATTCCCCAGGGAATAAGAGTGTCACGTCACAGTCCCTAAAATGGCCCCTCTCCGGGATTGTACAGCTCGCTCTTTTGCTAGGTGGGTAAGGTTTCTGGATGTGGCCTTGTTCATGACAACACTGACATTAGAAGGGAGGATCACTGTTTTTTTCACACAGACATTCTTTTACCATTCTGAGCATATTTGAAGACCCATGTTTAAAGCACAGTGCAGCCGCGGTGCGTCCATTGGGGTGTAGGGGCGTACCCCACTAAGCCCTGGACGCACCGACCGTGGCACTGCAGCTAAGCTTAAGCCAGCAAACATAATTACACACTAATTCTATCTTCACAAATTAGCGCCACGCGCAGCGCGGGAGTGACGACACGGATCATGTCAATGTAATGGTGCGGTCGGAGTGCGCAGGGGGTAGGGGAGGGGCGGGGCTGCTGGTCTGCTGCAGCTGCTTGAGTGACAGTCTGCAGCAGGCCAGCACTGTGAGCATGAGACTACCGGGCTGAGACTTGCCCGCGTATGCGCCGATGCCAGCAAAACACTGTAGGCATAGAGAAGGGGCCGGGGGTGCGGCTTCAGCCGGGCCGGGTTTTCAAAGGCTGCCCAGGGCGAGTACACAGTGTGCCCCCCTAGCCAATCCTGGTGCTGCATGCAGCGTCAGGATTGGCTGGTCCACCGCGCAACATCCATTATTGAATGCCGCGCGTGGGTGGGCGGGGGCAGAGTGAGTGGCGCGACCCCGGGCAGGAGGAGAAGCAAGCAGACCCCGGCGAGAGCCCCCCAGGCCCGGTGTGTGACCCCCCCACAGCCTCCCGGTGCCAGTCGTCCCTGGAGGGGCTGCGAGACTCGAGGAGCAGCAGGAGCCGCTGGCAGAAGTTGTGGAAAGTTTCCAAGAAGATGCCGAAGACGGTCACGGTGAGTGCGGCGATCGGGAGAGGGGTCCTGTGACAGATAGGTTACCGCATCAGAGTCTAACAGAGTATCTGCTGCATACAAGGTGGCGTAAAAAGCCTCCAAGTCATGGGCAAATTCCTCATCCCGAGACCGCAGGGAACCCGCCAGGTGCCTGCAGTTCAGTGATCCTCCGGTCCACTGCTTGAGCTCTGAGACGATGTGCCAGCATGCGCTCTGCCTTTTTGACCCCAGCTTAATATTTCTGTTGTACCCTAAGCCAGCTGTGTGTGGTGGTTTTGAGAGGGAGAGGGCACAGTTTGAGAACTCTTGTAAGGTTAGGGTGGGTGTGCAAGAACTGCACAGGCCTCGTATTCCGAGGTGTGGTGGGAGCTTGACTAGGGAATGTGATATTTTGCCTGTCATGTCACGTATTGCACATTGTGAAGTGTATGGTTCCCATTTCTTCGGCCCTTCGATATTTAGGGTTGCACGTCCTCCCCTTGCCTCTTTAGGATTCCAACAGAGCCTTTCCAATACCTTTTTTAATACCTACAAGATGAATTTGCTCTCCTGTGATAAATCAGGAGACGGTGTTAGCCAGTGTCAGTGGGTCGACGTTTCGGTCTCAGACTTCCTGACTAAACGAGACCATCCTCAGGACCAATGTTGCACCATGAATCTATAGTAAAATAACATATAATCAGTAATCTCCATATTGTGTGATATGTACCATCTGCCCCCACCAGATATGGTGTCTAAAGACTGGGAAACTATATACAGTGTGCGCAGAGTGAGTTTCACAAAAATTAATCTACCCCTTTAGAGCGCAGAGCAGGCCGGCAAGAGGCTCGCTCAATCTTAAAATGTTTTATAACCTCCTTGGGCGTGCAGTTCAGCTACAACTACCGCTCAACATCCTAAACTGTCATCTCCATCTTCTTGCAGCATAAAAATGATTTTTTCCTATAATAAAGACTTTTTATAATAGCCATAATGTAACTACAGAGGTCATGGACGTCTTGAGATAACTTCATTGTGACTAGCACCTCGCGCTGCCCTGGGGACATGTTTGCCTCATAATAATCACCCTGTCAGTCTTGCTTTGCTAATTAGAGTCAGAAGTCTAAAGGTCAGACGCATGTGAGTCACAAAGTTTTCATCTTGTGCTTGAACTTGACTTAGTCTCCAAGTCTACAATAAAACATACCAGATGCGCATCTGCGGCTTTTTTGTGTGGTCCTTACGCAAATAGATTGGTTTGCACGTTGTAAGTTAGCAGAAACCCAATCATATCATCTGGTTCTTTTTACTGGTATTTACTGTTTTCAGTAAAGAACACACCTTTGGTTTCCCCCCCTTATACATTCCAGCAGGTCAAATATGATGAAATGTAATGGAGCAGAAGACCCAGGAAATACCGGGATATGTAGAAAGCACCTAAATCTGCATGTTGTGCTCCATTTTTAAGGGCACGACTCATTATCGGTGGCATTCATCCTAAGCAATGTTTCTTCTGCCCAACCCATATCTTGTGCTTGTAGTGGCTTCCGTGCTGCTGTTAGCTGATGGCGAAAACTGCATCTGAACCGTATTGGGTGTGAGAGACTTCCAGTTCCTTAACCTAGGTTTCTAATTTAAGCCGCTTGGTGTGTCGATCCCTATTTTAGCCTGTGGCTATTGCAATAGAGTGGCACACTCAACCACCTTTATGGTCTCCCGTAGGGGAGAGACAGAGCTGCCTGATATTTTGTTAGTCTGTGGAAATAAGGTTATGGCTGTCAATGAATCTGTCAGTATGTGAACATAGGAGTTAAGTATTGAGCCAGCAGATCTTAGGTGCCGGCGAGTCTCTACATGGCTCATATTGTAGTATGTGCGGCTGAAAAGAAAGTATATCCAGTGGACGTGGGATGCATGTACCTCCATATATTCCTTAGACTAGCTTCCCCCAACCACTGTCTAGTGGCTGGAGTAAGGCCACCAAACTGACTCACCCGTGGTGTGGACGTATTACCCTGATCATCCATCATGATTAGGGCTCCTGGTTTTATGGTATTTATTTTATTAACATTTCCGTCTGTATTTATCCATATTTATTTTTTGCCTATATAACTGATATATATTTCAATGTTTATTTTGTGCTTTGAGAATAAATGGAGCCGTAAAATTGTATATTTCTGTGTTTATTTAACTCTTGAACATGCATACATGGATGCCTGTCACAATTTAGCAAATTAGGCAGCCATGTATAACTAAACACTACACTCATAAGTACATATTAGTGTTATACTACAAAAATATGTTAACATATGCCTATTTAAGGAAATCTCATCCAGTTTTTTAATTCCCCATGATTTATGTATGTTTAGTGCTAGGAGGTCCAAGTCTGTGCCAGAAAACAATGTGAATATGTACGTAAATATTTGATAGTTCCATCACTGGCAGTATAAGATAGGTTGCATTGTCAGAAAGTTTGAAGTGATGCCATCAATTACAGCCAAAACCGGCATAAACGCAATTTGACCAGTTGAGCACATTTACATTTGTTTTAGGCAACCAGACTTGTTTAGCTGTCTGCCCCTCCCTCGGGCTAGTTGCAAGACTAAAATATACCCAAATTGCCACGCATAGTGATTGTGTCTGCCCAGACCCTGTGAATTGTACACCTTCTTAGGTATTTTGTGAAAGTGTTTTCTTTTTTTAATAGCGCATGCTACCTATATTGAGTCTTTTTGAAGCTGCCTACATATTTCAATACAACTCGAACATGGCGGTAGTAGATAGTGAGACCTTTTCTTTTGGACCTGGGACATTAGGTGGTTACTGGGCACTATATGTGGTGGGCACTGCTAAGGACGGCAGGACGGCACTGTTCAGGACGGCATTTGTTTTAGCACTTTGTGAAAGCTGATAATCTAAATCATTGCGACTGACATGCCTTTATTTAATTGACTCAAGCTGTGCATGGTGCGAGCGTGGGCCACACTGTTAAAACATGGTATTTCAAGCTTATAGTCTGAATTCAGCACCTGAGCATAATAGGACGGAATGTATGAAGCTCTGTGGTTATACTGAATAAGCAGCTACCTATGTTATGCCACCTATTAATGTAATAACTGCACTTTCACAATTGCTTTATTAACCTTCCTGCTTTCTCAAATTTGCTTCAAAATGCACGATTTTTCTTCTTTTTTTTCAAAATTTTCTTTTTTTTTTTTTTTTTTTTTTCTAACCTCATATTGCGGGAAAAATGTGAATAATAAGGTGTTCGGGTGAAACAAGACGGTCTGTTTAATTTGTTTACCTCCACTGCCCTAGATTTCTGTTTAAAGAAAACGGGCAGTTTCCCTTCTGATTTCAAGACCTGTCAAGATTCACCTCTTTACCTTTATCCAACACAATAATTCCAAACGTGTTAGGGTGAGCTAGCCCTAGAGCTACTCGGCAGTAATCCAGTCCTGCCTAGGAAATTATTGTCTCCGCTTTAATCATTGGTAAGCAAAAAAAGAAAAAAGAAAAAAAGAAAAAAAACACAAAAAAGAGAAAAAAAGAAAAAAAAAATACAGGAAGAAAGAGAAATCGAACCAAACTAATCTGGAAACTCAAGAGACAAGGTTTAGAGAAGTTACTTAGGGGCAGAAATAATTTATCCAAATCTCCCAGTATTGTTTCCTTTTTGTACTATTCCCTTTCTTATCCAACCTGCATATCCTAATTACGGAATTTAACCAATCCTCATATGACGGGGGTGTTGGTTTTACCCAGTTTATACAAACCTCCCTACGTGCTAGTAATATCAATACAAACATTAGCTTTTCCTGATGTTTACTTAATCTAGTGGTGTTTGAGGCAATCCCAAAAATAATTAGATTGGTACTTACAGTTATTGGGGTTCTCATTAGATCCGAGAGTGTCTTACCAATCTTTTGCCAAAAGTGCGTGAGTGCCGGGCAATGGTGAAACATATGTATATCGTTTGCCTTTTCTTCACTACATTTGATGCAAGATTTTATTGGTGCGCCTTTGAAACTTGATAGTCTCTTTGGAGTCCAGTAGGCTCTGTGCAATGAAAGCAAATGGTTTCTTTTTAGAGCGGCCGGTCTTACACATTCCCAGCATAGTTCCGAAGATTTTTTCCATATCATATCTAAATTAATCTCTTCATTAGAAAACTCTCTTCTCCATATTTTTTCAGATATAGATTGGTTTTCTCCTTCAGCTTCAATTAACGCCCAATACCATTTTGATATTTCTTTTGTTATTATGGATTCCTTTGTCATTTCCTTTTCAAAATTTCCTGGATCTGTTATTTCTTTCGGGATGGTGTTCGCCCAGCTCTTTAGTTGATAATATTTGAACCTTGACACTTTCCCTTCTGTTATTGTGTGTAGATGTTCCCATGATATTAGTTCATTTTCGTATAGAAGTTGTCCCCATTTTTCAAAGCCCAGTTGTCTGAGTACACCGGATAGTGCATCTTTGAGGCATTCTGGTGTTCCCGGTGAGTCCCAGATTGGAGCCATATTGCTATAATATGGAATACTCAAAATACTTCTAAAATGGGTCCATAATTTGACCGCATTAGCTAACAGCTTCAGTTTTATTTTCTTAAAATATTTTGGATGGCCAAATTTGAAAAGGAAATAGTCTTCTCCATTAGTTATATGTTGTAAAAAGATTGGGAAATTACCGTGCTTCATTAGCAACGTTCTAAAGTTTTTAAACTGAAATGCCCTACAATATTTAATAATGTCAGGACTTGCAATGCCCCATTGATTCTTCCTTCTCCTGAGTTTATTCCACGCGATTCTTGTGCTTTTCTCCGACCAAATAAAGCTGGACAATTCTCCTTGTATTTTCTTTAGTGCAGCTTTATTAAACTCCAACGGAATCGTATTAAAAAGATATGTGAATTTGGGGATGATGGTCATTTTGACTGCGTTTGATTTGCCCAGAAAGTTTAGTGGTAGTCCAGACCATGATTTAAGAAGTCTTCTCATTTCTTTTACTACTAAGTTTAAGTTTAGTTGGGGAATTTTATTTAGATCTTCAGTTAGCGTGATCCCTAAATATCTTATTTTTTCTTTTGGAAAAGCAGGTTTTGTCGTACTGTTCCAACTCATTGCCTCTGTCTTATTAATATTTATCAGATAGCCTGAGACCTTGCCAAAATCGTTCATTACTTCTTTAATTGCTGATTCTGAATTATTGTAATTATCTGTGAACACCATAAGATCATCTGCATATAATGCCACTTTCTTTTCCCAGTTTTTGTATTTAAAGGGTGTTATTTGTATATTGTTTCTAATTGAGCTGGCTAAAGGTTCGATATATAGATTAAAAAGTAATGGAGACAGGGGGCATCCTTGTCTCGTACCCCTCTGGATGTTGATATTGCTTGTCAGGGACCCATTCACTATTATTTTTGCTCTTGGGTTTGTATAAACTTCTTTCACCATATGACCAAAGTTACATCCTAGATGGTTTTTCTCTATGATGTTATTTAGGAATTCCCAATTTACTCAGTCAAAGGCTTTTGCTGCATCATAGGTGATGATCGTAAGGGGTAACTCTTCTGACATGGCTACGTCTATTGTCGCTAGTAATTCATGTGTTATTTCTTGAATTTGTCTGCCCTTTATAAAACCCTTCTGGTCCTGATCAATCAGATTCGGCATTAACTTTGATAGTCTTTTCGCTATTATGCTCATAAATAATTTATAGTCGCAATAAAGAAAAGATATTGGTCTGTAGGAGTCACAAGTTTTTGGACTTTTCCCTGGTTTTAATATAAGACTTATCGTGGCGTCATTCCATGAATCAGGGATTTTTTCATGCTCTACGTATATTTTATTCATGACTTTTGCCAGGTGATCAATTAAGGGCTCTTTTAAAACTATATAAAATTCATTGGGTAGCGCATCTGGTCCTGCCGCTTTACCCTTCTTTAGGCTACCTATGGCAGATCTAACTTCCTCGGGTGTTATGTCCTTATTTAGGAAAACGACTTCCTCTTCTGTTAGTTTTGGCAATATTATTCCTTGTAAATATTCCTTAATGATCTCAGTTGTTGGATTTGTATCCTCTTTGTAAATTGTTGAGAAGAAATCTGCGAATTCTTGTCTTATTTCAGAATCATCTTCACATAAGGCTGATTGATCCTTGGTATATACGGATAATATGGTATTCCTTGTCTGGTCTGTTTTCAACTTCCAGGCTAACATTTTTCCGCAGCCTTCCCCATATTCGTGTTTAGCCAGTTTACTGTTCTCCCATTTCTCTTGCACTATATTTTCTAAATAGTCTGTTAAGGTCTCTTTTAACTTACACATCCTCTCTAATATTTTTTCCTTAGAAATCGGTGATGGGCTGGCTCCCAGTTGTGCTTCTGTTTCCTTAATTTCTGCTTCGAGTTTTTTTATGTCCGTTTTCCTTTGCTTATTTTTATGTGCACCTAGGCTAAGTAGATGCCCTCTTATTACTGCTTTGTATGTGTCCCATTTGATTCTCTCGGAAGTTTCTTCACCATTGTCTGCAAAATAATTAATTGTCAATTTTAACAGTTGCTCCACACTCTCATCTGATGTTAGAATTGATCGATCCAGAGTCCATCTAGTTAGAGTTAAATTTTGTGTTAGTGAGAGTTTTAGTTGGACAGCCGAATGGTCCGATAAGTGGGCTGGTTGATGTACAATACTTTTAACCTTGTCTCGAAGTAAGTTGCTTATTAAAAAGAAATCTATCCTAGATTTATGTCCTAATTTTTTATTATGAAAAGTAAACGGGTATGCTTTTTCTCCTTTTTGTTTCCACATATCGTCTATGTTTAGATCTCTCCTAAGTATTCCCAGCCATTCCCTCATCTTTGGTGAATTTTTTTGTTTAGAGGGAGGTTGCCTATCTACAGTCGGGTCTAATATTATGTTGTAATCTCCTCCTAAAATTATTGGGACTGTGAAAGTTATTAATTGTGAGTATAATTTCTTGAGTGTCGCCGGGTCGTCAATGTTTGGGCCATAATATCCTACTATCATAAGTGACAAGCCTTCTATTCTAATTTTGGCCATTGCCCATCTTCCCTTTCTGTCAACCTCTTCTGATTCCAGTTTAGCATTCAAGGATTTTTTTATGATAATTGCCACTCCTTTTATATTGCAATCCTGTGATGTATGAATGCTTGAGCCAATCCACTGTAAATTTTTCACAATTTGAGACCATTCCGATTTTATTAGGTGAGTTTCTTGAAGGATAATTATCTCACTTTCTACTTCTTTTAAATACTCCAAGATTCTTCTTCTTCTCTTGGGAGTTCTAAGACCGTTAACATTCCATGAGAGTATATTTATCATTTTTATCATTTTTTCTTTCGCCATTCCGTTTTAAAGAAAGACTTTGAGAGTATAGAAACAAAAAAAACAAAAAACTTACGGAAAAGGAATAAAAAAAGTGAAAAGAAAATTAGACCATCCTGTCTACTCCGAAAACCTTTGTTTACCAAGTTTGAGGTTATTTTTTTTTTGTTTTTTTTCCCCATTTTGCTCCCCACCCACTTATAGTTATATTTTACATATTTACTGTTCAGTGTCGACAAAACACCCCACCCTGAGGAAGCCTCCCTTCTTCTTTTTTCAGGTGGTATTCCCCACCCTTTTCGTGCTCCGTGGCGCCAGCCTTTCTATTGTTTATTAAATGGTTGTAGTGCCTTCACATTCCCCTTTCATTTTAAATTTTTGGCTTTTTAGATCAGTTTCCTGGATTGCTGCTTAGGAGTTAGTTAATTTTCTCCTGTTAATTCATTAGACTTGATTCATCTTGTCGATTTCAATTTGATCTTTTATCTGCTGGATGAGGTTTTCTACCTCTTTTGGCTCTCTTAAGTTGTGCATTTTATTTCTCCACATTATTCTTAAGGCGGCTGGGAATTTCAGTTGGACGTTTGCTCCCAAACTTTTTAGTTCTTGCATGTGTTGCCCCAGCTCCCACTGTCTGTCTTGCGTTGCCTTGCATATGTCAGACCTGACGCGAAATGACCAATTGTCTTTATTGAGAGATCCGCTTTTTAAACCCTCATTGAGTAATCTTTCCTTCAGAGAGTAAGTCTTGAAATTAATTAATATTTTCCTTGGGACTTTCCGGTCTTTGATTTTCCTGAAAGGATCCCTATGCACATCCGTTGATAATTCACAGTCTTTTACCCATGGGAAGAACTCCTCTAGCAAAGATATAACATATGATTTTATATCTGACCCTTCCAAATTTTCAGGAATGTTCAATAGTCTGAGGTTATTGCGTCTTCCTTGATTTTCCAGGGATTCAAGTTTTTCTTTAATGGCCCTCTCACTGTCTTTTATTTGTCGTATCTCTCTTTGGTTTGCATCTACTTTTTTGATTAAAGAGCCAATCTCATTTTCCACAGCCGTTACTCGTACTCCTAAATCGTTTAATTTCTGATCAAGGTTTTCGACTACTTCTTGGATTTTAGATTGATTTCCTTCCGATATTGAGAATTTTTCTCTCATTTCCCCCAAGATTTTGTCCATCATTTTGTCCATGCATGTCCCCATTATTTCTTCCATCTTGCTTACTTCTATCTTACTTACACCCGCCTGCTCCGTAACCTGCTCTGAGTCTTGCTCCTCTGGGTGTAGTTCCTGCCGGATTACATCTTTTTCTTTTACCGCTTGTTGTCTCTCTGCTTCCCCTTGTTGTTCTTGTTGTTCATGCAGAGTTATATCTGCTTCAACTTCAGGTCCATCTTCATTCTCTTTGCCTGTGGGTTGTGTCATTGAATTACTCATAATTAATATTGGCTGATGTAATGTCTGAAGTGATTCAAATGAGGATTGGTAGGGGTTTTGTTGTATGTCTTCGCCTTCTCCTTCCTTTTCCTCTTCCTCCTCTTCTTCTGTGCTTTCTTCCAGGTACTGAAATGCAGGTATCTCTTCTTCTTCGTTCTCACCAGTAAATTCTTTATCCTTACCTCCAACTTCTTCTGGGGTTGCCGTTGATTTAGTTATCGAGGTATTCACTGCTGCAAACTCTGCCACAGGTTGTCCCCCTCGTATCTGTAGTACCTGTTGCACTTTAAAGTAAGATCTTAGAGACGGAGTAATTTTAATTTTCTCCCCCGCGGATTTTGTTTTCGTTTTTGAAACTCTGCCTTTAACGCGCTCTGATAGTTCATCCAATCGCGGTAAATTTCTTTTCTTTGTACTTCTTGGGGTAATATTCTTTTTCTTTTGGATTAGCGGTATAGGTTGTTTAGGTAAAGTCCGGCTTCTTAGGGAGTAGACTGATCTTCCGGTTTCTTCTTCTTTTTTGTCTAATGAAACTGTGAATATTGTTTTGTCTACTTGTGATTTTTTTGCCCTAGTGGTGTAAGTGCATGCAGGGGTAAATGTAGGGATAGGGCAAATTGAGGAAGATGGCGGCCGACTAAGACGCTCGGTCGCGAGCTCCGGGGACGCCAGTAACTAAAGACTGATGTCTGCATCCCCCAAGAAGAAAACAAATGGTCGGGCTTAACTAGATATATGAACTGATCAAGGTGAGAGACTATATCTCTGACAATCTGACAATCTCTGATAAATATCAAACTACAGCTTCTTTAAGCTATTTGAAACGACTGCCGCTCACCCTCCCTCCCTCCCCCCTTTCCTCTCCTCCGTTCCGTAAGGCAGCATTCCTCGGGAAACCTCGGGAATACGGGAACACGACATCATGCTAAGGGGGGCGGAACGAGGAGTTTAAAAACTATCGAGTTTTTAAAGCTATCGAGAACTCACTGAGGCTCAGGAACCAAGAGAGGGTGAAAGCGAGCTGCGCGGTGATAGGCGGTGATGCAACGGTGCTCGACGAGCGCTTGTCAGTTCTGGTCGGAGGCAGCACCCGGCGTAGGATCGCATGCTGGAGTGGAAAAAACGCGACGTCCAAGCAGCAGCGGCGGAGCTCTGAGTGAGAGCGAGAAACACCGCCCAGCGTTGCAGGAGGGCACTTGGAAGGATTACCTTCTTCTTCCGGGGAGAAGGGAGCAAGGTCAGCACTGACCTCGGAGGCTGCAAAAAAAGCACGCTGCTACGAAGAAAAACAGGGCTACCAGGGCTACCAGAATAACAATCAAAATAATCAAAGCAATAACACGATTGAGCACAATTGTAAATGCAATAAGGCTAAAAAAGCTAGTCACCAATATTATTCAAAAGTGAAAATAAATGTGAAATTGAACCGTAACCAGAAGCATTATAAAGATTTACAAATACTACAAGTATTAAATGAATGGTATTGGTACTGGATGAACGGAAAAGGAATTTGGGTCGCTCTTGAAGACAAGAGCTCTACTGAACGACTACTGTATGCTATCCCACAAGGGGAGGAAAAAGAAAAAGAACATTGCCAGAACATCAAAAGACATATTCCAGAAAAAGAGGTCGGTGCTGCCTTGGAGGCAGAAAATACCAGTGAAAACCCTATCCCTACATTTACCCCTGCATGCACTTACACCACTAGGGCAAAAAAATCACAAGTAGACAAAACAATATTCACAGTTTCATTATTCAAAATTTTCTTGGGGGGGTAACCCTCCGAATCCCTCTTTTGGGGTTCAGGCTCGCTCTCTGCGCTCGCTCGCTACGGTGCTGTATGCAAATCACTTTGCGCCCCACCACTTTCAAATGTCACCCACCACCCGTGGCACAGTGGGCTTTGATAAAGATTGTATTGAAGCGGCGGTTTCTTCAGGAGAGCATGGCGCCTCTCCCCCACCACCCACTTCCCCCTGCCTGCTAGGAGCTGCACAGGAAAACATAAAATGGCAATGAAAAGATTTCATTGCCATTTTGTTTTTTCCGATGTGGGCGCTGAAGCAGCCAGCCGAGCCCAGAGACATACGAGGCGTGTCCCTTGCTGCCTATTAGCAGCAGAGGACAGAAGCAGTGGCTGGCTGGATGCTCCAAAGTGCGCATGTCATGTTGGCTGTCTTGCACCAGCCAAAGTGACATGTGCACTTTGAAGCTCTCTACTCAGCTGTCTTAGACAGCTGCGTGGATACTAAGCACAGGGCTCCAGGGAATAAAGGAGCATCTATCTAGCCTTCTCCATCCAATCCTGGGGCTGCTCTAATGTGGATTAACAGCATGAGAGCAGCATTTGGATTGGTTGGGGGAGCTCGACTTCCACAGCTGATTCAGAAGCAGAACACCGAGAAGGACATGCAGTCGAGGGTACCTTTTACTTTATTTAATTATTTAAAATGTTATTCTAGTTGTGGTTTTTTTACTTTTACTAATGTTATAGTCAGCAAACCGTTTCTGTCAGTATTATTTGCAGTTTAAGCCCGACATAGAATCAAATAAAAAACCATAAAACATTTTGCAGTTCAACAGTGGACATAAAAAAACATATTTTGGATTCAATAGGCTTGTATGTACAATACATAATTTCAAAAACGTGCAGGTGCAATCAAGATTTATCCTGTGCCAACCAAATAAAGTGCTAATAGAATCATAAAGTGAAATCGATATACCATTCGTAGAGAGCTATGCTGGGACTAAAAATCCTAGGAGATTTTCTATCTCCACGTGCTTGCAAGGCTTTAAGGGCGCTGCAATATGCCTATACATTGTATATCATTCCATTTCTATTTGTAATACTTGTGTGAGGCCTATGTAGCTGGTATATACAGTAAATTGGCAGTAAAAAAATCAAGGGAGGCAGAAGAGCTGTTATTTCCCCACTCTCTTGCATAACTTGATAGAAGCTACAACATACCCGTAGACTGTATGACAAACCGTGTCTATTATGGAATAATTATAAGTATAACAGAGCAGGTCTGCATTGTTTGATATTCAAGCTCCTAAGCAGAGTAAAGCCTTCCTGATTCTGTCATACAAGCCACAACAAAAAAAAATGCTGCTGGAACTGAATGGAGTTTGAATCACATGGGCACACTATGAGATCCTAGTCACGGCTGGCTGTTAAGGGGTAGGCAACCAGCAAATGAGACATATTAACACGAAATCTCACTAAATAGTACCGTATGAACTAGGAATAGTGAGCAAATATGGTGCAATATGTCTGGTCGTTACCAGGATGCCATATGACCTAACTGACCACTTGCCTCTCTCCCCTCCTCCCTTTTTCACAATGTGTGGCCCATCCATTCCTTTTTAACCATAGCTTTCATGTGCCTTGAAATACTTGTAGGGTTATTGAAACGTTTTTGTCTCCCTATCAATTGGAATTAAGTTTTAACTTATTGCAGCCACTGAATGTTACCTGCCTTGCCTAAGTTCAGACAGTCTTGAATTACCGCTTTGGTCATAGTTGCTTCCGGTCGATTCCAAATGGAGACCCATAGCATATGTGGCGCTAACATAACAATGTGTCTCACATGGGTGAGACACAATTCTTCGTGACATACAAATGCTGGTACAGGCCCGGGTAATCGTAGCAGTTTGCTTACAAATTTATTTCCAGCAACGCAACCTGCAATAATCCTGGCTCCTGAGTTCCCCAGATACTCGCCCCATAGGTGGCTCCTAAAACACACCTGGCATTATATATATATTGAGCAGTACACCCATAGCGGTAGATCCTAGCTTTTTTGCCTAACTTGCAAATAGCGGCCACATTTTTTTAATTGGGTGTATCTAACAGAAAGAGCTATATATGCTACGGGAGGATGGCCGGAGAAATGGGATCAGATATGTGGCACATGGAACACGCAGAGGAGAGGAATATGCACCAGCCCCTCAGATAGTTGGTGGGGGCCACAATGAGGCGAAATAGCGACGGGAACGCGAGTGTGGACATTCAAGAGCGGCTAATATGGGGATAAACCAAAAGGAAAGTTGTACATACTGTATAGAAGCTCTACTGTGACATTCAAGATAATAGTTAAAGTGCTGTACCTACCTGAACAAATTACCCTTAATAAAAAGAAATTAAAATAAAAAGAATTGGGTACATCTAATTTGGGCAAGAAATTTCCAGTTATATTCACTATCAAAAGGTAGCCCCAAACACGTAAACATATTCACAGGCTGTAGTATAGTGCCTTAAATATAGAAAGGTCACACCTTCCCCTTGGGGCACCAAAGATCATGGTGAAAGACTTTTCTCTGCTCTACATTACTTTTGCTCTCTACTTATGAAGGGCTAAACTCCGAACTACGTGTCTAGAGATGATAGCCCTACATGTACCAACTTTGGTGAAGAATTACAGCAACTTTGAAAGTAAGTGTATTGCATTTACCAGGATGCAATGTGGAGAACTATGCTGGGATGAGAAGTAGTGTGCTCCGACCCACCTTGTGTTTGAAAGGTTCCCTTGAGCCAATGAGCTGACAAGTTCTCCTGGGATGCACCTATGTGCCTGTGGAGTGGTACTGTGACCTGTGAAGACTTGGGCACCAATTCGGCAACCCATGATGACTTTTCTCTGCTCTACATTACTTTTGATCTCTACTGATGATGGGCAAAAACCCAGCAACACGTGTCTAGAAATAACAGCGCTACCTGTACCAACTTTGGTGTAGAATTATAGCAACTTTGAAAGTAAGTGTACTGCATTTACCAGGATGCAATGGGGAGACTGGGCTGGGATGAGGAGCAGTGTGTTCCCATCCCCCTTGTGCTTGTAAAGCTCCCTTGAGCCAATGAGCTGACGAGCTCTACTGGGATGCACCTGTGTGCCTGTGGAGTGGTACTGTGAAGTCTTGAGCACCATTTCTACAACACCTGATGACTTTTCTCTGCTGTAAATTACTTTTGCTCTCTATTGATGAGGGGCTAAACCCAGAAACATGTGTCTAGAGATAACAGCACATCCTGTCCAACGTTGGTGAAGAATTACAGCAACTTTGAAAGTAAGTGTACTGCATTTACCAGGATGCAATGGGGAGAACTGTGCTGGAGTGAGGAGCAGTGTGATCCCGACCCCCTTGACTTTGGTTTCTTAGTTTGCAGCCCTAGGGAACACATAAACACCACAAACCCCTCTAACAGTCTCTGAAGACCCATAGCTGTCCTCAATGTGAGAACGCAGTCATCTGCATACATTAATACTGGAATAGCTTTTGACCCTGCCCTTGGTGGATTGGCCCCAATCTCCCCTAGATGTTTCTCCAAATCATTGATGTAAATACTAAACAAAAAGGGGGCAAGAACACAGCTTTGACGTACTCCCTTCTGATGTTGATTGAAGAGGCACATTTTCCAATAAGACTATTTTGTGTGTAGTATACAGTCGTTTTTAAATGTCATTTCAACCATGTGCATTTAAGACACTCTCACCGTAAGAACATTTAGTTGTAAACACCAAAAGTATTGATACATTGTTGTACTTGTGTTGCCTTCAGGTATTAAGACACCTGATGAAGGGCAGAAGCCCGAAATGCATTGGGCATAGAGGATAAATACTACGAATACATATTATGATGACAATAATATGAAGAATGAAAAAGTGATATGAAATAAAGACATTACCCAAAAGAATAAAAAGATGGACCTTTATTGAACATTTTTTGAAATCCACCCCGAGTGCATTGAGGAGACGTTACTCCCAAGGGAAATAGCGCATCCACCAGTTATTCACACCCGCAGCTCAGGCGGGTTCACCTCGATAGCACCACAGAAAAGAAAGACAAGTCTTCCAGAGATAAATATGCCAGAGTGCGATTTCCACACTCCGGTTATTGGATTTTCAACTATTTTGACACAGCCACAACATCCTCGTGCAGTTATCTTAGGACATACACTATCCCTGCCTCCACCCCCAAGTCCAGCAATTTGGACCAGTGCTTGCCTCTGTCAAGATTGTAGAATACTGGGTGGCGTGGCTACCGGCCGAACATGATGGCCGCTTAGCCTGTGAGCTCCGAGGACCCAGTTGCCCTTGGCATTAATCCGGACATTTCTCCTGCGTTTTCTGATGCCCCGACGGCTGTAGCCTTGATCGGAGCGCAAGCGGTGCTGCCCGATACAACTCCGGAGGAAATCGGACATTGCTTTCTGCCCGAGCAGCTGACCGACGTGCTGCGGCCCACCTCCGCTGCCAGAGCCGGGGACTGAAGTGCCGGGTCCCGCCTGATACAGAGATCGCCTCACGACGAAGCCAGACGCCACTGCTGTTTGAAGGGTACGACGGTGGCACCTTTGCCCCTCCCCCCCTGCGGATAATAAAGACAGTTTGCAGTCTCCCCCTGTGCTAGCCCGTATTTGCTAGCTCCTTCATCGCCAGTGTCGGCGGCCCTGTAACGCGGCTGCCTGAGGCTGCCACCTGTGAGGCCCTGCTCCCGCTGCTGACCGCGAGGGGCGGTGCGGTATACCTGCGGCGGCTGCAACTGCGACGGGTGTGCAGCTTCCTCCCCCGGCCGACACCTCGGACTTGGAGGCAGCTGCCCAGGGAGTGCATATTTATCTCACAGGACTGTACTGCGCCATAACCCCCAGCTGCCCGGAACCTGGTGGAGTGCCTCTGATGCTTAGACGGGTGTGGCGCGGTGACCGGCCTGAGATGCTGGTGGAGTGACAATTTGGAGGTTACACCCTGGAATGAGTCGTCGACAGGCTGCTGCGTGTCCTGCGCTGCCCCTCGCTCAGACAAGTGCGGACTGTGGTCATCAAGCTGGTGTACGGTGAGAGTCCCGGCTTTGCCTGCTCCTTCAGCGCTACGTACTGTGCTGGGTCCATATCGAGCGCTAGTCCCACTCCTGCTATCCAACAACCTCAGCCCAGACAAGCTCTCGGACATTGTTTCCTTCACGAGAGGTGCGGCATGGCGGGCAGAGGGCCAAAGCACCACACCACGCAGGCGAAACTGGACAAATTCGGATATGAAAAGGGCTCATCTCCGGTGCCTCCTCAAGGTAAGCCCCCGGACAGTGTAGGGGCAAAAAAGGATTACTCTTGAAGACGTGATGAGCGCCCTGACAAATGTGCAAACGACGGTGGGCACAATCTCCACGGATATTTCCCTGTTGAGAGCTGAACACCACAAGATGGCGGATAGGGTGAAAGAGGTAGCGATAGTCGCCAAATCTCTAGTTGCGGACACTTCAGAACTACAGTCCTCCGTCGCCCTGCTTGAAAAGGAAAACAAAGCACTGGCAGAGAGACTTGATGAGCAAGAAGGGCGCGCAAGACGCAACAACGTACGGATCATTGGTATTCTGGAATCAGAGGGCGCCCGGGCGATGGACTTATATGTGGAGAACCTAATCACCACCAAGCTGCAACCTAAGGGACTCTCAAAATTTTTCTCGGTGGAGCGTGCCCACAGAGTGCCCGGTGGCAGACCCAAGCCGGGGGCGCCCCCAAGACCGGTGCTTGCCAGGCTATTCAACTTTAGGGATAGAGATGCCATTCTACAAGCAGCGAGAATCTCCCCCCCATCCGCGTGCTAAACTCCGCTGTGACATTCTTCCCGGACTACATGCGGCCGTATCCAGAAAACGACGGAGCTTCTTTGAAGTTAAAAAGTTGCTAAGGGCACAGGAGCTGCCATACTCGATGCTCTTCCCTGCTAGACTTCGAGTGGGGGCGGACGACAGTACTTGGTTCTTTGATACACCCGAGGCAGTGCATGACTGTCTGGAGGGATGGCGCACTGTGGACCGTGCGGATCGTAGATTGGGACTGCTTCGCCACCGGGATAACGAAGATGCTGCAGGAACTCCTGGATCCAGAAGCCCGGATGCGAGCCAAGCTCCACTGCAAGAAAAGGGATGACCACCGTCCTCGCATTATTGACTCCTGAAGCGCACGACGGCCCCGTGTAAATCTGGGCCTCTACCGCTTTGTGGCTCTGGTCTGGGACAGGACTTGGGGCTTTAAAGGGCTGGTGCCTCAGTGAACTCTTTCCCCCGACAAGCAAGTATTGGGTTATGGGAGGGGAAAACGCGCTCTGCTGAGTTGGGGTGGCGGGCAGTTGTAGGTTCGCTAAGCAGGGAAGCAGGGAGGGTGGGAGGGATCCGTGATGAGGGGGTAACTGGGTTATTTCATTTTGTTTGTTCTGTTGTTTGTATGGTGGCAAAGGTGATATGTTGCTTTAACGATTGGTACATCACAGGTCAGATTCCTTTCGATTCGCACAACACTACTCTCAGCTATAGACGATTACACACGTGACTGATACACCTGAGACTCTCCAGACACAACCCTCCCATCAGTCCTCTTTAACCGTTTTGACATGGAACGTCCGGGGACTGGGAGACAAGGTAAAGAGAAGTCTGGTACTGCAGTACTTGAAGTGCTGCAATCCGGCGATAGTTCTTCTGCAGGAAACACACCCTGGTGGGTTCTGCCTCAAAGTACATGGATAGGTGGGGTTACAAGGTTGTAGCACATGCGGACTTCTCCTCGGGTCCTAGAGGGACAGGGATCCTTGTAAGGAAAAATTTCCCGCTGGTGTGTCAACAGATAAAAGTCGATGATCAAGGCCGCTTCGTGGCTGTAACATGCCAATGGGAGGGTCATCTGTTTAATTTTGTTTCGGTATATGTCCCCCCTGCTCTACAGGCTACGGCACACACTGCCCTAACGGCATTTCTACTGGCTCTATCTACAGCGACGCTGGTGATAGGGGGCGACTTTAATGATATTTTGGACGACGAGATCGATAGATACCCGCTCACAACAGTGGTGCGGGGGGGCGGCGACTGCTGGGACTGCTGGAGGCCCTGGGGCTTACTGACTGCTGGAGATACAAACACCCTTGTGATAGACAGTATACCTACCACTCCGCGGCCCACAATTGTCTCTCCCGGATTGATTATGTTCTGATGTCCGCAGATGGCCTACAATGTATTGAGGGGTCAGACATCCGCCCCAGGGGCATTTCCGATCACTCCCCTCTGCTACTCATGTACACGAACCATCGTATGCATAGGCGATGAATGTTCCCGGTTCACATGGGTTATACACAGGTAGCCCCCCTAATGCGGGATCTAACCAAAACCACCAAACAGTTTTTCCAGGAAAATACTGGCTCTGTGGACTCCCACAGTACCCTATGGGAAGCCTATAAAGTAGTCTTGCGAGGGCAGGCGTTGGCCTCCATTACTGGCCACAAGCGAGCACAGCGGCGGGAACTAAACGCCCTTGAGGAGGATCTTGCCGCTGCAGTCTTGGAACAGGAAACTCGCCCTTCACTGAGGGCAGCGCATTAGGTCCGCCTTAAACGAACCGCTTGGGTAACGTATCAAAGAGAAACGGTTAAAAACACACTTCAGGCGACCCGCCACAGAGTTTATGAATTAGGGGATAAAGCGGGGAAGATGTTAGCCTGGTTGGACAAAAAAGAAAAAGCAGGTAGAGTTATTGCACAACTGACGTTCCCCTCAGGGTCTATGACCGCAGATCCTGGAGCCATAGTCGGTCTCCTGGCTGATCATTTTGAAAACACTTACGCCCCCCAGGCGCCCTACACGGTGGAGGAGGCGTACGCCTATATCAAAGATCTGACGATCCCTCACCTTTCCCCAGAAGTGGTGCTCCTACTGGAAGCCGACATCACCGCGGATGAAATACAGGAGGCGACTTATGCGCTCGCGTCTGGCAGGGCGCTGGGCCCTAATGGGCTTCCGGTGGAATTATATAAAAAAAACTGTGCAAACGACGGCCCCTTTCCTACTTAACATGTTCTCTGATAGTCTAGAAGCTGGGGAACTGCCTAGAGATCAACGCCTCGCTACGATTGTCCCGATCCATAAACCTGGCAAATCTGCGACGTCCTGCGCTTCCTATCGCCCTATCTCATTAATAAATTCGGAACCAAAGATCCTCGCCAAGTTACTGGCGTTGCGACTGGCTCCCCACCTGGCCACTTTAGTGCATCCAGATCAATCTGGTTTTATGCCTCATCGCAGTACGGCGCTCAATCTGCGCCGTTTGCAGGCGGTGATGGCCCGCCGAGAACACATAAAAGAACCTCCTCTCCCTCGACGCCACTATGGCGTTCGACACAGTGGAGTGGCCTTACCTGTTCGCGGTGCTCCAACACATGGGCTTCGGCCCTAAGTTCTGCGCCTGGATTCGTTTACTCTATGCCAAACCCCTGGCCCATGTGGCGGCTAATGGACACATCTCCAGGGATTTCCCACTGGGCGGCGGAACGAGGCAGGGATGCCCGTTATCCCCCTTGTTATTCGCTCTGCTCCTTGAACCGTTAGCAATCTGGATTCGGTGGGAACCATCCATCAAAGGTATACGGTGGTCTGCTGAATGGGAAGATCGCATATCCCTATATGCAGACGACATACTTCTTCAAGAGTGTCGGGATACAGGATTAATTGGACTAAATCAGTCCTCTTTGTTCTTGCCGGCCTCACGCCTCAGCTCCCTGCGACCTGTCCTTTGCGCCCTACCGGGTTGGCGTTCAAATACCTGGGTGTCCATATCACATCCAACCCAGACGAATTCTACACTTTGAATTTGAAACTCCCTCTGTACCGTTTTAAAAAGACATGAAGGTGTGGAGGTCCCTCCCCCTCACCCTCCTGGACAAAGCAGCCCTTTACAAAATGATGTCCCTCCCTCGCTTCCTGTATCTCCTTGAAAATTCTCCGTTCCCGGTCCAGCCCTCTTATCTTTCAGCGATCGCGGCTGCGGTCACTAGCTTATTATGGGATGGGAAGCCAGCGCGTATTGCACAAAATAAACTGATAAAGGACTGGTACGACGGATGCATCGCGCTCCCAAACATTGAACTGTACTACTGGGCTGCCCACCTCAAACAAATCAATTTCTGGTTGCACGCCCCACAGACTGAACCGGCATACTTAGCAGACAGACAGTGCTTGGAATCCAGAGGACTGCTGGGTAACCTCTACAGTCGCAGTGTACCCCCGGACCTTTTGGACCCTACACGCCACTCGGTGCAACTCTGGTACAAAGCACATAAGCGCCTTCAATGCTCAGACCTCATCATGCAGATGACACCATTATGGGACTCGCACAGGTTGGGTTCTTTGCGCAGCAGTAAGGGGTTCCAAGCCTGGGACAACATGGGTATTTCAGTGGTAGGAGACCTTCGGAAGAAACGCAAGGTGGTGGACTTCTCTTTCCTGCAAACCAATTACGATATGGCGCAAACGGAGTGGTTTAGATATATCCAAATTCGACATGCATTACAAACAACCATCCCGGCAGGGACAGCCCTGCAGGAATCCACCCCTCTCGAGGATAGGTTGCTGACGGAACATATGTCGAGCAAAGCGACATCCTTTACATATTGTAAGCTGGTTAACAACCTTCCTGATATGACATCTAAGCTTAGGTTGAATTGGTCCCGTGATATTGGTGAATTCGATGACTCTGAGTGGCAGGAGGCCCTTTCCTCCCCACGGGAGACGGCTATCCCCTCCAGGCTCAAATTGGTCCAACTGAAAATATTGCACCGCACATACTAAACCGGAACGGTCCTTTATAAGATAGGGAAGTCATCACATGGGTATTGTCTGCGTGGATGTGGGGAGAAGGGAACATTCTATCATACTATATGGGACTGTGGTCGGGTGGCAATGTACTGGACTGCTGTGATGCGCACCATCTCCCAGACCCTAACTGTTTCCCTATTGCCAGATCCCCGGCGCTGTTTGTTAAATATATGGGAAGCGACTGATCTAACTCATCGTCTACAGGATTGGGCTATGCTGGGTATGATGATGGCGAAACGCAATATTGCTAGGCTTTGGGGTCCTGATGTACTGCCTACACTAAGGGACTGGTGCAGGCACATGGATGAAGGTATGGTGGCTGAAAAAGCGGTATTTGTCCACCGTGGGTGTCCCGGGAAGTGGAAGCAAATATGGGGTGCATGGAATAAGTTCAGGGGTGATATATGTGAACCCCCGCGGTTGGACTAGGATGAGGTTACCTCAGATTGAGAGTTGTGTTTATGTACAGGTATGCTGTTTTATGGCTGCACCTCACCTAGTGGAATTCCTACTGTTTGATGGTGCTATACTGGATGGACCTGACTGTAAAGTGATGTATTTACTCTATATGCTCTATGATGATCAACTGTATGTCTAATCGCCTACTCTCCTGACTCTCCTGACTCGCTCGGAAGAGGTCGCTCCCCACGCTCCCAAGGCTTTGTGGAATCGTAGCGCTTTCAAGCTGACTTGTGGTATCGTAGCGCTTTCAAGCTGACCTGTGGTATCGTAGCGCTTTCAAGCTAATTTAGACCACCGCTCGCTCTGCTGCCATTATCTTTAGCGCTATTGCAGTGTGATTGTTAGGGATTTCCTAGCACTATATTACCTCTGCATTGCTGCCATTGCCTGTATTGTCATTATAGTGCCCGCATTGCTCTGCTCGCATTGAATTTAAAAGTTATTTCTGCCCGATTGTGCCTCTGCCCATGCTTTCTCTTTGTTGATGCCATTTTGTTGTTGTTGTGCCTCATAGGCCGTCTCTACACCCCGCTCCCGCCTCCCAGCTGCTCCTCCCTCGCCCCACCCCCCTCCACTATCCACTTATGACAGATGATTTAGCACCCAGGGTTCACGCGCAGCGGACGCGCCCCATGCGCGCCGAAGGTGCGCCAAAGGTAAGCCCGTCTACGCCCGTCTGCGCCTGGACCGCGCCCAGCGCCAGACCCCCTGGCCCCCGCAAAATCCACTCCACCCGCATAACATACGACACCGCAACCCTCTCAGCCCTTAACCCCGGACACACACCACAATGCTTCCAAGCTTCCCCAGGACACACCCATGGACCCTTCACCTGCCACTCCTGCAAGTTCGACTGCATCAGGACCCACACCAAATCCACAAACTCCCAACAGAGCACCGACACTAACCACCTAAAGTGCATCCTGCTCAACACCCGCTCGGTCCACAGACACGCCATTGAACTCTGGAACCTACTCGACACTACATCGCCGGACGTCGCCTTCCTTACAGAAACAAGGATGAACGCCTCATCAGCACCCGACATTGCCATAGCCATACCGGACGCCTACAAGATCATCCGAAAAGATCGCACCAACCAAACAGGAGGAGGCATCGCCATCGTCCATAAGAACACCATCCACATCACGACCAGTTCCGATGATAACCTCGCTACCGCCGAACACCTTCACTTTCAGATCCACACCGACCCCAAAACCACACTCCGAGGCACCCTCATCTACAGACCCCCAGGACCCCGCACACATTTCAGCGAAGACATCACTGACTTCATTAGCCCACACGCCCTCCCCTCCGAGAACTACATACTACTGGGAGACCTCAACTTCCACCTGGAAAAGAAAAACGACAGCAACACCACCACCCTTCTGGACAACCTGGCCAATCTCGGACTCAAACAACTTGTTGACACCCCCACTCACTTAGCCGAACACACGCTCGACCCTATCTTCACCTCCAGCAAGCACATCTCCTTCGATCACACCACAGCTCTCCATTGGACGGAGCACAGCTGCGTTCACTTCAACTACAAAAAGACCACGACCCACAACCCCCCACAACCTATTCCTCGAAGAAATTGGAACAAAATCACCACCGACCAGCTCTTCACATCGCTTCACCAAAACCCTCCTGCCAAATCATCGGACTCAAACAAAGCATCCACCAACCTCACACATTGGATCACCCACAGTGCCGACGAACTAGCACCCTTGAAAAACCACCTAATCAAGCAAGGGAGCAAAAAAGCCCCCTGGTTCAACGATGACCTTAAGAAATCCAAGAAGTTCTGTCGCACTCTCGAGAAAGCCTGGAGAAAAAACCCAACCACTGACAACCTAACCACCTTCAAGAACGCCACCCGCAAACACCACCAACTGATCCGATCTGCCAAGAAATCAGCATTCAAGGATAGACTCGACAACAACGCCCAAAACAGCAAGGAACTATTCAACATCGTCAAAGGAGAAACAGCTGCCCTCATCCTACTTGACCTCTCCGCAGCCTTCGACACAGTCTGTCATAGCACCCTCATACAACGCCTCAGCAACGTCGGAATACAAGGAAAAGCATTGGACTGGATCATCTCGTTCCTCGCCGGAAGAACCCAAAGAGTCCGTCTTCCTCCTTTTAGATCAGAAGCCACCGAAGTCATCTGCGGCGTACCACAAGGATCATCACTCAGCCCCACCCTCTTCAACGTATACATGAGCCCCCTCGCTTCCATCACGCACCAACACAACCTCAAAATCATCTCCTACGCAGACGACACCCAGCTGATCCTCTCCCTCACCAAAGACCCAAACACCGCCAAAACCAACTTACACGAAGGAATGAAAGAAGTAGCTGAGTGGATGAAGAACAGCCGTTTAAAACTAAACTCGGACAAAACGGAAGTCCTCATCTTAGGGTCATCCCCCTCTGCCTGGGACGACTCATGGTGGCCACCGGCCCTGGGAACCGCACCCATACCAACAGACCACGATCGTAACCTGGGCTTCATCATGGACTCCTCCCTCTCGATGACCAGACAAGTCAACGCCGTCTCATCATCTTGCTTCAACATCCTACGCATGCTCAAAAAAATCTTCCGTTGGATCCCCACCGAGGCAAGATGGCGGCCGCTTGAGCGGCCGGTGCAGAGCAGGTACGGCGAGGACGGTAATCAGGATGAAACCCCTCTTAAAACGTACTACCGAATAAATCCACCGCGTATAGCTGGCATACCTTGCCTAAAGGCATCTTTTGGCGCTGAAAACGGTGAAATGTGGCTAACCCTCGCGCGGCTCGGGTCTTCGAGGCGGCGTTTCAGGGCAGTGCTGCGGGCGCTGGAGGCTGTGATTCCCGGCTGCCGCCTCGGGTTGAGAGGTGGGCGGAGTCATCTCCCGAGTCGAGAACAGCCGCGGAGCTCGCTTCGGTGTTGCTGTCAGTGGAGACAGGAGAGGAAGCAGAAGTCCATCTGCACAGGGAATAGCTATCGAGCAGATTTCCAGCAGCTGAGGGATGAAATGGCTCCCAAACAGAACCCCAGCTCAAAGTCAAATAATGCCAGAAAGAAAGCTGCAAAAGACGAGACAGAGGTCTTAATAACGGACCCCATTCATGGAGAGCTTCCATTACAAGACCAGCAAAGAAAGAGACAACAGGGGGGCCCCAAGACCCGGCTAGCTTCCGCTACTGTTTTGGAGCTACTGGTAAAGGCCGGTAAGGAGAAGGGGCAGAAGGTTTTGGGGGAAAGTGCTCCATTGGTTGTACATGATTTACTTGGGAACTCTGATGTACCCCTTATTCCTCAAGTACCAGGAGGAGACCCCGTGGAAGGGACACCTATTGCAGCAGGTTGCATTAATGAGACACCACCTTGTAGCAATAAAATTTTGGAGAGTGCGAGTGAAGAGATACCCAGCACATTAGAAACCCTGTTAGAACCCCCGGCGGGAAATGAAGATATGAATGAGGAGGCAGCAGCAGGGGCTATCGGGGAAAAGGAGAATGATCCTTGAGGCTTTCTTTTCAGTCTCTGAAGGCGGAGGTGAGTGGTCTGAAGAGGATGAGGAACACAGCTCCGGTGAAGAGTCAGACTCGGACCCCGATCTCGAGAGTGACATGCCAGCCACTGCAATGAAAACCAAAAAGGCTGCCTGGGGACAAGAGCCAAAGCAAAGTGATTTAAGCTGGGACCACTCCTCTGCCCTCCCTTTAATTGGTACCCCCCTGTTGGAACAGACACAACTATCCCTGTTGGAGTCTATACACCAAGAGATTTTGGCTCACAGAGAAGAGACGCGCCAGGATAGCCGGAAATCGCAGGCTGCGATGAGGAAAATGCAGGGAGTGGTGCGGAAACTATCTAAAGCTTGTGCTGCTACAGGAGATAGAGTGTCGAACCTGGAGGAGCGTGTGGTAGCAACAGAAACCGAGGTGGCAGGTGCTGTATCTAAGGTTGAAGCTCAATGCTCTCAGGTGTCAGACATACAATGGAAGTTGGAAGAAATGGAAAATCGGCTGAGAAGGAACAACCTGAGAGTTTTGGGAATTCCGGAGGGAGCCGAAGGCTCGGACATAAGGGCCTTTATCATCAAATTGTTTCAACAAGCCTTCCCGGAGCTATCAAGCTGGGACTGGCCCAAAGAACTACAAAGAGTGCACCGATTTCCTTTCAATCAGAGAAGAAGCACCAAGGAAGGGGATAAACCCAGAGCAGTACTGATATTTCTGGGTAATTTTGTCCTTCGACAGGCGATCGCGGATAAGGCTAGACCTGATGCCAGGAGAAATGTAGATGGGGTGTCGTTTTTTGTTCGCCCAGACTTCTGCCACGCGACTGTGGAAAGACGTTGGCGTCTTAGGGGGTTGATAAAACCCTTTCAAGATAAAAAACTTCAAGCCTATTTGATTAACCCTGCACAATTAAAGATAATCAATGAAGGGAAAACAATGTACTTCTCTTCAGAAGTGAAGGCTAAGGAGTATCTAGACAGCCTGGGCAAATAGTTTTTGATAAATTGGTAGTTTCATTGACTATAATGGTACAAGGGTATTACAGGTATTACAGGTATAATTTATTCCATGGTCCTTTGCCTATAGGTTAGGGTTCTCAGTGCGTTAGACTTTTCAATGTGCACTTGAAGGTTTGTTTTTGTTGGGGTTTTTTTTTTTTTTTTCTTCTTGGGGTTTTGGCGATTTCTTTTTGAATTGTATGTTTAGCTGTCCTCGCCGTATGCTTTGCATTTCATCGCATGCACAGACTAGATCTGTGTGCCTCACAGTGTGGGGGGTGGGGGGTAGAGATGGAGGGGTTGGGGGGTAGGGGGTGGGAGGGGTGGGGACGGGGGGTGGGGACGGGGGGTGGGGGCGGGGGGGGGTGGAGGGGTGCAGATGGCTGAAAATGAAAAATGGGAATATAAAATGCATTACTGTTTTGATTGATTTGTCCGGACAAAAAGAGCAATCAAATAAAGGTAATAGAATTAAGCGTCAGGGCTCACAGGGTCATCAAATCAATAGCTACGATGTTAGACTGTAATATCTGCACATTGAATGTGGGCGGTCTAAATGACTGGAGAAAGAGACAAAGATTGGCTCACTTTGTTAAATTCAATAAAATAGATATACTCTGTCTCCAGGAGACACACCTCCCTTGGGCAAAGAGGCATCTTCTGTTTTTGAATGGTTTTGAGCTAGTTGCATGCTCCTCTCAATCTACAATGATCAGGGGGGTCGCCATCTTGGTGAGGAAATCCCTGTGCGGTGTTAAAAGGGTTAAGACTGACAGTCACGGGAGATGGGCTATCACAGAGTTGGAAATTGGCTTAACTTTATGTGTAATTTATGGCTCTAACGGAGATGACCCAGAGGTTTTTGATTTTCTAGAGATCGAATTAGCTGGCTGGCCTGGACCTTTAATAGTTTGTGGAGACCTAAATATTCCAGCAAACTGGGGGAACAATGCAAAGTATGGTGGTAGGAAGCCCAGGGTTTTCAGGGCAATTAAGGCACTTATGGGATCACTGACCTTAACCGATATTTGGGGCACTAAAGAACCACAAAGCTCCGGTTTTACATATTTCTCGAACCCAGCTCAGAAGCATTCTAAATTGGACTATCTTTTTATTTCCTCCTCAGAAATTAATAAAGTTACCATCACTAGGCTACCGAGGGTGCTGTCGGACCACAACCCATTGGTAGTTTTGTATAAAGGGTTGGTGGTCAAAGAACTAAATCCCATTGGACCTTTGAAAGGAGATTATTGGCAGACCTAAGATTTGTAACCCATTTAAAGAACTGGTCGGAAGCTTTTTTTGATGCTAATAGATATAGCGCCTCCCGTAATATAGTATGGGAATCTTTCAAAGCGGCTTTGAGAGGCGAGACCATCAGTTTCTCAGCAAAAATAAAAAAAGAAGATAGGTTGGAGGAAACCAAACTGTTGGAAAGACTATCTAATATCGAAGAAGAGCATGTCAGGGTTATAGCATCAGGTGGTGATGGAAATAATAGCTATAATGCCCTCTCTACTATTAAGGCAGAGCTACAGAAATTGATCACTCAAAAGGCGATAGGGGAATATCAGGCCACTAGAACCAATCGATATGAAACAGGTGAACATGCCAGTAGAGCTCTCGCTCTCCGATTAAGACAAGAGAGGCCTAAGAATGTAATCTCAAAGATAGTGGAAAGGGGTGAAGAATATACTGAAACTAAGGAGATTCTCAACGTTTTTAAAGAATTCTATAAGAAATTATATGATGAGGAGAGTAGGGTTGGAGAACAGCAAGACAGTTTGGAAGATTCAGGACCGCACCTTGATATCTTATCCCGAGAAGAACTAGATAAGGATATTACTCAACTGGAGGTTAAGACAGCCCTACACGACCTGGCATCAGGGAAGGCTGCAGGACCCGACGGCATTCCCTTGGAGGCCTATAAATGCATAGAATCGGAAACTATTGTTCTCCTGGTAGATCTTTTCAATGGGATAGCCAGTACAGGTCAGACCCCGGATTCTTGGAAAGAGACGAACATTATTATATTCCATAAAAAGGGTAAACCCACTGAGAATCCGGGATCATACAGACCTATTTCGCTTATCAATTCCGACACAAAGCTATATTCCAAGATCTGGGCTTTGAGGTTGGGCAGGATCATAGGCGGTCTCGTCTCTCGGTGGCAGCATGGGTTCATTCCCGGACGTGGTACGACGGATCATACCAGCAGAGCTTTTGCTCTATTTGATGCCCATGCCGCCACGGGTGGGAGATGGCCATGATCCTGCTCGATGCGGAAAAAGCTTTTGACCGAGTGGTCTGTGGCTATCTCTGGGATATCTTAACAGGAAGAGGGTTTGGACAGAAAACTATAAGAGCACTTAAGGCAATGTATCAAGATCCGGTTGCCAGTGTGACGATTATGGGAGAGAAATCGAATCTGTTCTCTATAAAGAGAGGGACCCGTCAGGGATGCCCGTGCTCCCGATCCTCTTCTCCCTTTTCATCGATCCACTAATCCAGGCTATACTAGGGTGTCCCAGGTTAAGACCAGTGGTTTTTAACGGATATGAAAATAAAGTTTTAGCTTACGCGGATGATATCGCGGTATTCTCTTCTGATCCCCAGCAGGCAATGGGGATTCTGTCCGATCTAACGAAAAAATTTGGTGCTCGGTCAGGCTACTTATTAAACGAAGCTAAGACCCAGATTATTTGCACAAGGAATGTGGTGAAAGCTGATACTAGATTTGTGGACGCAGCAGTTTATTTAGGTGTAACAATCAATGCTAACGTAGATAAAATTGTGGAAGATAATTTTACACCACCTATTAAATCAATCAAATCCGATCTGAGAAGGTGGGACGGTCTACATTTATCATTGATTGGGAGGGTGAACGCTGTCAAAATGACTCTGTTCCCTAAAGTATTATATTTATTTCGAGCTATACCTCTATTTTTTGAAGAGAAAGTGATCGCGAATCTAGAGTCAATTTTTATTAAATTCATTTGGCAATTTGGGAAAGTTAGACGGTCCACTAATCTGTTGTCCCTACCAAAAGACAGGGGGGGTTTGGCCCTCCCCAATTTAAAGCTGTATCATTGGACCTGCCTCCTGACCCAAATGACTGTGCTTTTCCAGCCAGAGACATTCAGTAATGATGTAACCTTAGAAATTGAGCATCCTCCCTCCATATTTGAGCTATTGTTAGGAAGGAAGGCGCTGGGGCTAATGCTCTGTGAGATCGATCGTAGATTCTATAAGAAGGCAAGGTTCAAGATTATTGATGGTGTCTGGCGAGTCTGGATGGGCTGTAGAAAGTTTTGCAACATCCCTAAAATCAATCCATACCTACACATCTATAACTCCAGCCTCCTCTCTGCGTTAGAAGCAGATAGGACTTTCAAAGTATGGGGTGGGTTGGGTATCAAATCATTGCGGCAAGTAATTGACGGAGAGGGCGTAGTAAGCTTTGATACTTTACAAAATAGGTATGGAATCCCCGACAACCATTGGTTTGTGTATACCCAACTGATAGGCTCATTGAAGGCTCAGAGACCCAAATTGACATCCCTCGGTATCTGTCCCTTATTGGAGGCCATGACTAGAGGGTGTAAAAAAATTAGGATCCTGTATAACATCTTTATCTCAGAGATCCAAGATGATGTGGATAAGACAGAGGTGGCCTGGGCCAGAAAATTGGGCAACCCTGACGTAGATGTTGATCAGGCCCTTCTTTTGAATAAAAAGATTTTTAGAGCCACGAACTTAAAGGCCCAACATTACAAGACGGTATTTAACCTGTACTATACCCCGGCGAAATTATTTGCCTGGGGGGTTAGGACCGACGATACTTGTCCAAGGTGTGGGGATGGCCAAGCAGACTTATTATATATGTTTTTTAATTGTAACCTTTTAACGCCTGTTAAAAATGAGATTGAAAAGTTTTGGGAGGGGCTGCTAGGTCTTAAGATCGACCTATCCCCTACCCTAATGATTTTGGGTACGGATTCTAATTTAAAATTGGGAAAAGAGGAAGAAGCACTGATTTTTATTTCTGTGGCTGTACTCAGGCTTTTAATTTTGTCAGGTTGGAAGGATACGGTGGCCCCCTCATTCCAAATGTGGCTATCTAGGCTGCTAGGAATCCATAATATTGAGTCCTGCCTATATGAACAAAAGGGACTAAAAACACGGGATTTTGGAAGAAGGCTCTGGGCACCTGTCACAGAGTGGAGGAGGGCGAAGTTGTAGGAGTATCGCTGAAACTATCCCATCACCGCCATAACTATATTTTTAAGATCAAACTTTTATGAATTGTAATTAAGACGTATTTGGTCCTGTTGGATTGTGCTGCTAGAATTTTTTTAGCACTGTCGTAGCACCCTTTGATTGTGTACTGGTGATAAGCCTGGTTTTATGTTCGGATTTTATCTGTATTGTTCTTATTCATTGTAAATGCATTAATATTCCTAATAATAAAAAATAAAAAAAAAGGATCCCCACCGAAACAAGAAAGACGGTCACTCACGCACTGGTCACCAGCCGACTGGATTACGGAAACACCCTTTACGCCGGAACCACAGCCAAACTACAGAAAAAACTCCAACGCATCCAAAACGCCTCAGCCAGACTCATACTGGACATCCCCCGGCAAGCTCACATTTCCGACCACCTGAAAGACCTCCATTGGCTCCCCGTCAACAAGAGAATAACATTCCGTCTCCTCACCCACGCACACAAAGCCCTCTACGACCTAGGACCAGAATGCCTCAACACGCGAATGTCCTTCTACACCCCCTCCCGCCAACTACGATCGTCCAATCAAGCCCTCGCCGCAATTCCGCGCATCCATAGATCCACCATGGGGGGGAAGATCCTTCTCCTACTTAGCGGCCAAAATCTGGAATTCTCTCCCCTCCCACCTCCGCCTCACACAGAACCACCTCTCCTTCAGAAAACAACTAAAAACATGGATATTCGATAAGTAAAGCACCCCCCTCCCTCAAGCGCCTTGAGACCCTCTGGGTGAGTAGTGCGCTATACAAATTTTTTGAACTTGAACTTGAACTACCATGTTTAATTCAATAAAAACATGTTTAAAAAAAAGATTGTAGAATACTGAACTTAGGTCCATGAAGGTAAGGTATAGTTGTCCCCTCTAAGCCGCTACATACTTACTATGCATGAGAAGAAGATTCAGACATTGGTCGATCGTGCCTAGTCTCCTCCTAAAGCCGTACTAGTCAGGGGTTAAGATGTCTTTGTCAATTGCCCAAGTCTCCAAAGTGGGTCTCCAGCCTTTTTTGTAATAAGATCTACTTATGTTCAATGAAAATCATCCCAAACTACTAATATTATCATTGTTGTAATAGTGACCACAACAGGTATGATTATCTGGCACAGTGGCCACCCTATGCCAGATTACCAGCAGTGATCACCTCAGGCATCTGGCAGGATTGCTTGCAGAAATGTAAAAAAAGTCTTTAGCACTTTACAATGTCCTTACATAGTTATTACATCAATCAATCAATCAATCACTGCATTTATTAAGCGCGTCACATACTCGTGAGGGTCTGAAGGCGCTGGGAGGGATTAGGGGGGGGCGCTGCTACTGATCGAAGAGCCAGGTCTTGAGAAGTCTTCTGAAGGCCAGCAGGTCTTTCGTAGGCTGGTAGGGAGAGCGTTCCAGGTCTTGGCGGCGAGGTAGGAGAAGGATCTGCCGCCGGCGGTGGTCTTCCGGATACATGGAACTGAGGCGAGGGCGAGGCTGCGGGTGGGGGTGTGGAAGCTGAGTCGGTTGTTGAGGTATGCGGGTCCGGTGTTGTGTAGCGCTTTGTGTGCGTGGATGAGGAGTTTAAAGGTGACCCTTTTGTTGACGGGGAGCCAGTGTAGGCCTCTCAGGTGCCGCTACATAACAGCCATAGGGTAATGCTGGCAGCACTGAGGTAATTATAATATTAGTAGTAAGTCTCAACAATGTCACATCATTTATCATTCAAGTACTCAGCATTAAGAAATATTTTGGTAATCCATTTTTCTCCAAACATCAATTTATAAGTTCTGAAAATACACACATTTTTGTTTTAAATACACACGTTTCAATGTTGGTATACATATAATATTACAAGTAAGCTAAAACTTCTACTTTATTAGGCTGCACTGCATACAGGAGATCTACTTACAGGTAGCTGGAGAGCTCCCAGTAGCTCATGAGCTACTAGGTGGAGAAGCCTTTTCCAAACCCTCCAGTATAATCCTACCCAACACTTTCGCTGTACAGTCTGTAGGCGAAATTGGGAAGTAGCATTTGGGGTCCCCTCTGCCGCCCTATTTAAAAAGGCATTTGACCAGAATCTGGGGAATGGGGGGGGCACAGATGATTGCACTATTTAAGGTGTTAACCAGTATGTGGGGCCCACAACTCTGTTATTCTTAAAAAGTTAAATTGCCACCCCATTAGGTCCTGGTACTTTATTATTTGGGCATCTAGTCACAGCTAAGATGACTTCATCTAGTGTGATATCTAGAAAGGGGCCTGTACCTAGATCCAAATTTAAGTTTATTGTCTGTGGACCTTGATTCGTGTAACAAGTGTCATTAACCCCTTCGCTACTAGGCCTTTCCCCCCCTTTGCTAAGCCTTTTTTGGCTCCTTGGGGTAGTTTGCACTTAGGCCCCTGTAACACATAAGGTATCCACGTCAAATTTGCGCCCTTTTTTCCCAACATCATGGGGATTTTAAAGGTACCAAGAGTTTGTTGATTCCCCTGGAGGGGACACATAAATTAGCCAAATACAGCTACATTTTGGTCAAATGGGAAAAAAGGGCTAGAGATGAAGCGTCTGTTTTTTCCCCTGCAAATGGTATCAACAAAGGGGTTGTGGTGCTGAAATCACCATCTTCTCAGCTTTCAGGGACAAGCAGACTTTTGTCAGAAACCCAAACTTCTTTTACACATTTTTGGCATTTTTCTGGGACATAGCCTATTTTTGCTATTTTTTGTGCTTTCAACTTCCTTCCAGTTAATGGTAAAAATGGGTATGAAAGCTATAATGGATCCTGGAAAGCTATACATTTCTGGAAAGTAGCCATAATTTTTTATTCAGCAAGGGGTCATTTGTGTAGATCCTTCAAGGTTTTCGTATAGAAACTAAAAGTTGAAAATAGAGAAAATTGAAAATAAGTTAAAAGAAAAAACAGGCATTTGTGCCAACGTTTTCACCTGTAACTTCTACTAAATATGACAGATGTTAGAAAGCAATATACTATTACATCCGCTGGACCCTTCAGGTTGTGGGGATATATGGGACTTGTAGGTTCACCAAGAACCCGAGGAACCCAGAGCCAATAACTGAGCAGCGTCTTGCAATGCTTTTTCATTGAGTATTGGGTATATAGCAATTCATTTGGGAAAATATAAACCGGGAAAATTTGGTATGAAAGTCACCTATGTATTTCTGAAATGGGAACAAAATATAGAGTTTAAAAACAGTAGCTATTTGCAAATCTCCAAAATTGTGGGTACCCATACCAGCATGCGAATTATAGGTTATTTTTCAAAGTGACTTCTTTTTTACACATTGTCTTACATTTGGCAGCCAGAAATGTATTGAAAGTCAATAGGTAATAACAGTTGCTCTACCATTTTGTGTTTCCGTAAGTCTCCCGATAAAAATGGTACCTTACTTGTGCGGGTAGATGTAGGGCCCGCGACAGGAAACGGCCCAAAACGCAACGTGGACACAACCCCTTTTTTTACAGTGAAAACTGACCCTTTTTTGCAAAGTACCTGGCTGTAGATTTTGAACCCTTGCACTGCCGGCACCTAGGGAAACCTAGCACACCTATACATTTTTGAAAACTATACACCCAGCGAAATCTAGGATGGGGTGACTTGTCTGGCTCTCACCAGGTTCTGTTACCCAGAATCCCTTGCAAACCTCAAACTTTGTAAAAAAAAAACACATTTTCCTCACATTTCTATGGTGGAAAGTTCTGGAATCTGCGTGGATCCTCAAAATTCCACCAACCCCGCATTCCCCAAAGTCTTTCGAGAAAAATGGTACCTCACTTGTGTGGGTAGGCCTAGAGCCAGCGACAGGAAACGTCCCAAAACACAACGTGGGCACACCACATTTTCACAATGACAACGGCCCCTTTTTTTGCAAAAAGCCTAGCTATAGATTTTGAACCCTAGCTCTGCCGGCACCTATGGAAACCTAGCAAACCAATTCAATTTTTAAAGCTAGACACCCAGAGAAATCCCGAATGGGGTGGCTTGTCAGGCACTCACCAGGTTCTCTTACCCAGAATCTCTTGCAAATCTCAAACTTTGTAACAAAAAACACATTTTCCTCACATTTCTGTGATGGAAAGTTCTTGTATCTGCGTGGATCCACACAATTCTACCCACCCCACATTCCCCAAAGTCTTCCAAGAAAAATGGTACCTCACTTGTGTGGGTAGGCACATTGCCCGTGACAGGAAACGGCCTAAAACGCAACATGGACATACCACATTTTCACTGTGAAAACTGACCCTTTTTTTGCAAAGTGCTTCGCTGTGGTCATTGAACCCTAGCTCTGCTGGCACCTAGGGAAATCTAGCAATGCTGGACATTATAGAAAAATAGACACCCAGGGGAATCCAGGATGGGGTGACTTGTCCGGCTCTCACCAGGTTCTGTTGCCCAGAATCCCTTGCAAACCTCAAACTTACTAAAAAAATAAAAACACATATTTTCCTCATATTTCAGAGGTGGAAAGTTCTGGAATCTGCGTGGATACACAAAATTCCACCCACCCCATATTCCCCAAAGTCTTCAGAGAAAAATAGTAACTCACTTGTGTGGGTGGGTCAAGTAGTGGAACATGCAAGGGTTCATAACATATTGAGGAGACATCAAAATTGCCTATTGCAAAACTATCTGCTTTTGAAAGGGGGGGTCAGATCAGTTTTTGGCCCCGGGCTCAGCGGCCATCTTGGTAAGCCTAACAAACCCATACATTTCTGAAAACTAGACACCCAGGGGTGTTTAGGAAGGTATGGCTTGCGTGGATCCCCCAACGTTTCCCTGCCCAGAATCCACTGCAAACCTCTCCCCTTTCCAACAATACCTCTACCAAGTGTTTTGGTGCTCGGGGGCTGAGATAGCCCCACAATCCCTGAACATTGAAACTGAAACTAAGTTCCAGTTTTGTTTTCAATGTAATGACGAAGTCTGCTATCAAATTTTTCACAAATTTCTGCGTGGGAAAGTTGTAGGATCACCGGGCTGACACAAATTTCCTACCACCTAGCGTAACCCCAGGTCTCCCGATAAAAATGGTACTTCACTTGTGTGGGTAGGCATAGTAGCTGCAACAGGAAATAGGCCAAATCGTACTGTGGAGACTTCAAAATTACCTATCACAAAATGATCTGCTTTTGCAAGGGGGTCTCAAGAATTTTTGGCCCCAGGCTTGGCGGCCATCTAGGGAAACTTACCAAACACACACATTTCTGAAAACTAGACACCCTGGGGAGTCCAATGAGGTATGGCTTGCGTGGATCCCCCAATGTTTCCCAACCTAGAATCACCTGCAAACATCAGATTTTGCTGCAAAAATCAAGTTCTTCTCAAATTTCTGTATGGGAAAGTTGTAGGATCACCGAGCTGACACAAATTTCTTACCACCCAGCGTACCCCCAGGTCTCCCGATAAAAATGGTACCTCACTTGTGTGGGTAGGCATAGTAGCTGCAAGAGGAAATGGGCCAAATCGTACTGTGGAGACTTCCAAATTACCTATCACAAAACTATCTGCTTTTGCAAGGGGGGGTCCCATGAGTTTTTGGCCCAGGGCTCAGCAGCCATCTAGGGAAACTTACCAAACACACACATTTCTGAAAACTAGACACCCTGGGGAGTCCAATGAGGTATGGCTTGCGTGGATCCCCCAACGTTTCCCTACCCAGAATGCCCTGCAAACCTCTCCCCTTTCCAACAATACCTCTCCCAAGTGTTTTGGTGCTCGGGGGGGCTGAGAAAGCCCCACATGCGCCAAAACATTGAAACTGAAACTAAGTTCCAGTTTTGTTTTCAATTTTATGACGACAGCCTGCTAAGCGTGCGATCGTCTTTACATTGAAAATCAGCAAAGGGCATCAGAAGGTTGGGGAAGCTCTTCCCTACCTCCCGAGGCCCCAAAGAAATAAAAGGAAATCCCTCTGCTGTTTGCAGCAGAGGGATTTAGTGCCCCTGTCCTTATGACGGAATGGTTCCATCATGAGCACAGGAGCACTGGTGCACTTGACAGAACCATTCTATCATGAGCACCGAAGGGGTTAAATAACTGTGTAAAATATGTCACCCAAGCTGAAAATTAAATAGGGATGTCCATACTGCTATTATGGCCACTTACAAAGTAAGGGGAATTGGCCACTTTCCAGAACATATTTGTGTCTTTTTCCTTGTAAGCCCTCTCCAGCTGATCCCATTCTTCCTTGCTTATGGTCAGACAGGTGAGAGGTGTGGTGCAGCGGCCAGAGCAGGTGGCTCCAGAGCACGGGGCTCACTGTTCGATCTGACGGCAACTGAAATCATCATTATGTGACTCTGGGCAATAGCTCACTTAATCTCCCCAATGGCCCCAGAACCTTGAAACCTTAGGGGTGATATGTTCGCACTTTACAAGTAGGAATTATTATGAATTATTATTATTATTAGTATGGTGGCTTTCCGAGCCTCAATCATGACCTTGTAAGAGCGTCTACAAGATCGTATAATTTGCTTGTTCCTGGAGGAGTCATTCAGGGCTTTCTTTAGTTGTGTGTTCTAGAACATAGGCCGTAAAACCACTTGATGGCCTTTTTCAGGCGGTGAGAAGCAGGATTTGTAAATAACTCAGAGATTCGCCTACATAATCCTGAGTATGCCTCCATAATGTTTAAAGATTTAGCATCGCAATCCAAACAGGTTGCTATTTCGCTCTCACAGCTCCGAACCAGATGTCTCAAAAGCTCCGCTATATCAACCTCCACCCACTTGTGCCAAAGTCTCTGATTTTCAGAATAGTTTGCACTGGAGGGGGGTGATATGAGTAGGTGCGGGGGTTGTTAATCCCACATTTAAGTAAAGGGCTTGTGGATTGTGATCACTCTCATCACAGTGTAAAATAGCACCATTGACCGTTTTCTCTCTTATCTCCACTGGGACTGCTCTAAATTCAATTAGGCTGCCAGAGCCTCTCCCTGTAAATTAAACTTGTCTGTCAGTGACATCGCTTGCCAACTGCATGGTAAGAAATAGCTTATGGCTTAACAAAAGGGTGCTTAGAGCAGTGCCAGAAGCGCTGTGATGCAAGTGCGAGAGATCCTGTGAATCAGCCTCCCACAATCTACATACAAGATTACTTGTAATTTACTAGGCTGAAATCACCTCCCCACAATATATGGAAATCCCCTGACGTGTTTCCTATAACTTTATTAAGAGCTAAACCAGTGAGTCTATAACCGTGCTGTTGATTCCTAAGAAATATACATATTATCTGAAAGAAGGGCGACTCTATAACTTTAGCCATTATTTTGCATGGAAAATTTGTGCTAATTAGACTCAATAAACAGCTGCTATTTTGACCCTGTGTGGCAGGAATCGCTGGAGTTGTAATGGCATGATACCCATTCAAAAATATATGATCACGGGGGGGCGTGGCTTGGACGCCGAGGAAGATGGCGGTTTGAAGCGTCTCTCCTCCCGCCACGAGCGTCTTTATCTAAATTTGGAACGCCTTTCCATTCCTGCAGCGGGGATGTGACCGAGGATTTGTGCATCGGATCACTCCCTGACCGTAATGATCTGATTCCCGTGTCCGGGGCTGCAGCGGATCAAAAGCTGCACCGACTGAGGCTTTGGGCACTAATGGCGGCAGCGCGGCTGAGGGACAGACAGCAGAGCGCGGAGTGAGCCTTCAAGGAAGCACAGCAGAAAACCTGGCAGCGCGAGGAAGCTACAATAGGTGAGCGCGCTTATGGTCATCAGCGCTCGGGGGCAGACAGCTGACTTTTGCCGATCGAATGAGTGCAGTGGGACCGGCCATGCAGAGACTTCACTGACCTTTACCAAGATGGCGGCCGCCACTCGGTAATATCTGAGCACCGAAGCAAGGTCTCTTTCCACGTTATAAGACCGTTTTTGACGCCAAACGAGCACTGCTGGTAGCCAATTAGACATGTGAGAAAGGATTTAGTTGCACATTTAGAATTCCAGAGAGAGAGGATAATCGCTGCTCTGTGTGCTGCTCTGTGTGCCTGGAATGCACTCTCTAATGATTCAGATGCACGTGTTGCTCATACTGGCTGATGTTTCTGCACATGGAAACCCAAGTCTGCGGAGATGAACACATGAGTTGCTCGTCATCAACCCACAGGGGGCTTCTAATGTCCCAGTCTCAACTAACACCAACTAACACCATGTGCAATTGATGAATGAATAAGTGGTCGCTCTACTCATCAGTTGCCTGCTGCGTAATGCTATTAAGGTCAGTGATCTAGGTGTTGGCTGACTAATCTCCTACCCAGGCTGGGGCTGTCTGCTTTGCGCTCCGTGAGTACCGGAAGAGAGCTCTTAAGTTACTGCATAAGCACCTAAGCATCCCAGAGAAGGTTACAATGGATACCAAAGATCAAGGAACCCTTAAGAGACTTAAATCGGACCACTCGAACCCGGGGTCACCAAACAAGCCAAAGAAAGTCACTCCGGAGGTACTGGATATGATACTAAATAGGCTAGACGAGGTGAAGGACTTAGCCAAGGTCACTAAGGAAGAAGTGGTGGCAATCCGTCAAGATATCCGAGACACTAACGCGCGTCTAACAGAAACAGAATCCCGGATCAGTCGCCTGGAAGACATAGAGGTTAAAACCTCAACGGCCTTGAAACACCTCCACATCTCCTCTGACCAGACAACCAGACGACTAGCCGAGTTGGAGGACAGGAACAGGAGAGGGAACCTACGCATCTTTGGAATTCCGGAAGGATCAGAAGAGTCGGAAGGTTCATGCATCAAGTTCTTGGAATCCTGGTTCACTAAAGCCACAAACATGACCTTCGCAAATCCTCTGGAATTTGATAGAGCACATAGAGTCCCAGGGAGAATCACTAAAACACAGAGAGGACCAAGACCCATCGTATGTAAACCGTTACGCTACCAACATGTGGAGCAAATCCTAGCCTTCGTGAGAAGACACAATCATATTCTATGGAAGGACACCAAGGTCTACATCTCTCAAGACTACAGTAAGGAGACCGTCGAAACAAGGAAGGCTTTCCTCGCCCTTCGTCCACATCTGTCAAGGAAGGGATACCAATTTGGCTTTGTGGGCCCAGCGAAATACCGGGTGACGATACGAGGATCGGCTCACTACTTTACGGACCCAATGAAGCTCAAACGCATGCTTGAGGATGTGGAAGAACGAGACATGGAGCGCGACATGGAAACTAATAACCCGGATGGTCTATCGGCCTCGGCTTCTGCTTCAGGGTACAAGTGACCACGTTAGGTCTCATCATAAAGTTTTCTGTGCTCTGTTGTTATTAAAAGCCTGATGGGCTTATCTGTTGTTGGGTTCCTACCGGATAGGTCTCAAGTTCACGGATGCCCTGGAAGTCTCTTTAATTTACCTTTCGGGTTCAGGCTGGCGTGGTCCAGCTGCTATTGCTCTGACCCTCTTATCTAAAGTTGGCTCTCCTTGTTGGCTCCAATGAGAAGATGGACGGTGATGTATACATTGTAAAGTGTTGTCTAACTCCAGACTTTGGTACACTGGCAGGCTACCCGGAGTAGACCGGATTCGTTCTGGCAATACTGTGTCTCTTTGACTATTGATTACTGTTGTTCTACTGTTCTTTGCTTAGGTTATTCGCCACTGATGCGATGACTTAGATTCTACTAGCCACTTCGTGCCTTGATGTGAGATATGACGCCAGAATATCTCCCAATAGGCCATGATGCTGTATTCTCAAATTTCTGCTCGATAAGTATAGTTTAATGATCACTCAGAAATTATTCTGCTTTACCAGGAATGTATAATGAGTGTGCGCTGTTGGCCACATGTCGGTTTTGCTGCATCATTTCAACGTTCCACTGCTTGCATAGCCTTTTATATGCATTTCCCGTTATGTATTACTGTTCGAATGTTTTTACATGACTAGGTTTAGGCGGGGGGGTTACTGCGGTTTTCCTCACGTCGCCATGCTTCTGTATCACAATTGGGGTGGGTGGGGTGGGGGGTTGCGTGGGGTTGGGAGGGATGGGTGCTGTGTTCTATGTTTTGTATTATTTTTCCTTCTCTCTCCTTCATTCTCCTTCTTTCTTTTTCCTCTCCTTTCCGTACCACTTCTTTCTTTTCTGATCTATCTCCTTGCTCTTGACTGGACAAGTTGTATCATACATATGATGTATTTGTATATCTATACTCAGACTAGGCGTGCTATGGCATTGGGTATCCGGGTATCTGGTGGTGGTTTTCGACTGTATTTCATCTTAAGTAGCAGAACAATATGTCCTTTACATGATGCGCCGAGTACTATGTTTTCCCTTGGGTCTCTTGGTACAACCATGACACATACACCACTGTAAATGTCACATAGAACGCTGTCCACTCCACTTGGTACAACCTCTCTTGATCGATTGAAAGTTTTATCCATGAATGTTAAGGGTCTGAATCAACCCGTTAAAAAGCAAAAGATATTAGAGTATTTACGGAGACAAAAGGGGGACATTGTTCTGTTACAAGAAACAAAATTGGATGCTAAACAATTCTATACTCTGCGCAACAAGTTTTATACAGAGGTTGTGGGATCAAGTGCACTCGGTAAAAAGAATGGGGTTCTGGTATTATTGTCAAAGAAGTCCAAGGTGGAGCTACTGTCATCCTCGTCAGATGAAAAAGGTCGCTGGGTTACGGTGAAACTCACTAGGGATAATACGGAATTCTTTGTCACTAATGTTTACGCACCTAACACTAATGATTTAGAATTCTGGCAGGATTTAGTCAAACAGATTGCAACGGTACCTGATACGGCGATACACATAATTGGGGGTGACTTTAATCTTCCGTTTGACCCGGCCTTGGATAGGGACTCTAAGTGTACATTCAAGCCAAACAAGTCACATAATGCCTTCATCAAACTATGCCAACAATTCCATTTAATTGATGCATGGAGAATACAAAACCCTACTGACAGAGACTACACATTTTACTCTCCCCCTCACGATTCGTTCTCCCGTATTGACTACATTTTCATTACACAAAATGGCGTAGCAAGGATAGAGGATACTTCAATTGAGCCAAGGGTACTGTCGGACCATTCATGTATATCTCTATCCATCAATAACATTAAGCCGTCCCCTAAACAAACGTCCTGGAGACTCAATGAAGAAATCCTGCACAAAGAACAGAATAGGACTAAAATCCTGGAGGCTATTAGATCTTATTTGGAGACTAATGTGAGGGGGGACACTTCAGAGCTAGTGCGTTGGGAGGCCTTGAAAAGCACAATAAGGGGGGTGTGCATCAAAATCCGTTCAGCAATGAATAGGGATTGTAATGCGAAGTTAGAAGGGTTGGAAGCTGAGATAGCTACTTTAGAGAATAAACACCAAATGACAAGGGACCAGGAAAAGTTCAATATCATGACCCACAGAAAATACGAATATAACAAGCTAGTGAGCGAAAGGGCGGGAGTGTGGCTGGATAGGAAACGAAGGTTTAAACTATGTGAATCTAACAAAGCCGGTAAGAGCCTGGCAGCATACTTAAAATTTAAAGTACAAAAGAATGCTATTAATGTTATCAAGGACTCGGCGGGAGTCGCTCATTCGGACCCCCAAAAGATAACCGAGGTCTTTAAAGACTTTTATGAGGACTTATACGCTAAAAACGAGTTGGTGGTGGAGGACAAAATTCAGGAATATCTACAAGAATGTGTACTACCGAAGTTAAAGCCTGAGGAGCAACTCAGTCTGAATGGGCCGATCCTGGCTAATGAGGTGGAAAAAGCGATCAGGGGGTTAAAATGTGGGAAAGCGCCAGGTCCGGACGGCTTCACGGCCAAATTTTATAAAAGTTTTGCAACGGACTTGGTTGATCCTCTTCTAAACCTCTTTCACGAATTTACGGAGTCAGGAGAAGTAAAAGGCACGTTGGCAGAAGCGACTATTGCAGTCCTGCCTAAGGACGGCAAAGACCCGTCCCTTCCAAAGAACTACAGGCCGATTTCCCTGATTAACCTTGATTGTAAATTACTAGCCATGATCTTGTCAGCCCGTCTGCAAAAAGTCCTCCCTACCCTAGTACATCCGTCTCAAGCGGGTTTCTTAAAACATAGGCTATCTAGTGATAACACCAGAGTACTGGCCCATGCGCTAGAAAAAGCGAAGCTTTTGACAACCCCCACGGTGGCAGTCACACTAGATGCGGAAAAAGCCTTCGACAAGGTAGATTGGTCCTACCTTGAGGCAGTTTTACGCAACTTCAACCTAGGAGAGACGTTTACTAAACTCGTAATGGCCTTGTATGCCGGCCCTACTGCTAAGGTCAGAGCGGGCGGCTCCTTCTCTTCCTCTTTCTGCCTAAAACAAGGGACGAGACAAGGCTGCCCACTATCGCCTTCTCTGTTCTTATTGGCAATAGAACCCTTTTTGTGGCATATTAGACACAATGAAGCCATTGCTGGGGTTCCATTTGGTGATTGCACTGTAAAATTGACTGCATACGCCGACGATGTCCTGATCTTGACGGAAAAAGCTGACGAGGCTATCCCGGCCTTGATGGACACAATTGAGGGGTTCTCTAGAGTCTCAGGATATAAATTAAACAAGGATAAAACAGAGGTTAAGTTACTAAACAACATCGGGGATAAAGGAATTCTGGGAGCATCTGGCCTTACCTGGCAACCGAAAGCTTTCAAATATTTGGGCCTAGACTTTGAGAAGGACTTGATTACGACTCTGAAGTTAAATGAAGACTCAACATTAAAAAAGATATCCACTTTGCTAGACAGCTGGTCACCAAAATTTTTGTCCTGGTGGGGTAGGGTTGAGACTCTAAAAATGATGTGCACGCCTCTAGTTAACTACCTGGCTAGCATGCTCCCCATGACTTTCTCAGACGAATTTATTAAGAAGGTAGACAAGCTGTTCGGAGAGTTCCTATGGCGAGGGAAAAAAGCCAGGATATCACTTAAAAAGCTGCAGCTAGCAAAAGATAAGGGCGGCCTGGGCCTGCCCTCGTTTAGGAACTACCAAACGGCCTTCCTCTGTAAGCAAGGGGCACTTTGGCTGGTTGAGGATACGTCCTACACTCCAGTATGGCTAACTATTGAACGGTCGTTATTGGCAGATGCACCCCTCTCGTCTCTCCTCACCATGGATCTGTCCCATATACCTCACTCTAAATATATCCTTCTGAATACCAGAAGAGCACTTCTCCGACTTGACCAGTACCATAAGACTGCTCGGGTGATTAAGAGATCCACCCTACTCTCACTATGGCATAACCCTAAGATCAGGATAGAAGGGAAAACCCTTTTTTGGGAAGTGTGGGCTGGGAAAGGTATACACATAGTGAATGACCTCTATGATAATGGCAGACCCCTGCCCTTTTCGACATTGCAAGAAAAGTTTAGCTTACCACCCATAGAATTTTACCAGTTCCTGAAACTGAAGGCCGCTATCTCCAAATGCCCCCTCAACACAGACTTACCCTGGCTTGTGACCCGGCTACGAATACTATACCATGCTGACCACTTTGTATCGAGAATATATAAATTGCTCCTCCCCCTACCCAAGAAACCACATAGGCTGACCGAGATTAAGTGGGAATCGGAACCTAATTCCACAGGCATTGCATTAGATTGGGAGGTGATACACAACACCGCACTGACAAACAAGATATCCCCGATCCTATGTCAAACGAAATATATGCTGTTAAATAGAGTGTTCTGGACCCCCCAGAGATTGTTTCAATGTAAACTGAGGTATACGCCTACCTGTTGGAACTGCCATGAAGCTCCTGGTGACTTGGCACACATGTTTTTTCATTGTTCCCTACTACGATCATTTTGGAGTAGAATATTTACATACGTTCAACAAGTACTTGGAATCACACCTGTCCAAGAATTCATATATGTCATTTTAGGTCCTCTGGAAACACAATTGCCGGACATTCATGACAGACAATTGCTTGATATTATGCTGACATTGGCGTGCAAGGTCATTCTCTACAAATGGAAACATTTTGACGAAGTCAACTTCAAAATGTGGCTGGAATGGCTTTCATTTTTAAGAGGGGCAGATAACCCTGCACTACAGTCAGCCACTTGGAAGCCCTCAAACAAAAAACTCTGGGCATCCCTGGATGCGTCATCCTCCCACTTTGATCCACCATGATATGCATCTCAACACTCGGCTTTCCTAGACAGAATCTAGGTGGAACTTGTGATGTTTGCTTTTGTTTTTATATACTTACTGTATGTTCTCTACTACCCACACAGTCTACCACGTCTGGGTAAACCAACTACTATTGCCCTATGGATACACCTGTCCTCTCTCTTCTCGCCTCTTTCTTCTCTTCTCCTCTAACTTTTCTACTCTCTACCTCTCTTTCTCTCTCTCCCTTTTCTTATCTTCTTCCCTTGATTTGCTTTTTGATTACTGTAAGTGTCATGACCCCAAGAATTTGTTCATTTGTACCTTTAAAGATTTATTGTATTGTCTTTACTTTTATTTTTATTCTTCAATAAAAAAGATTTGAAATAAAAAAAAATATATGATCACATGCCCACGTCTCCTGGAGACAAATTATATGATATTTAGTAATTATATTTAGCCACTCTGGATGTTGTAGTTTATGCACAACCCCTGCAATGTTCCAGAATAAAACCTTTGTGTCTCACCATCTTATAGAAACATGTGTATCTATTATCTTGAGCCCAGCAGCAGTTTGGGTCTCAGGGCTAATAATAAACAGGTCCTCATCAATCTGCCCATGATCACTGTGTGCTGTGGGGACAGTGTTAACCAATCAATCAACATCTGCAAGTGCTGATAAGCAATTATAGGTTGGTTCTAAAAAAGTAGCGGCCTGATGATTACCCAGAGTAGGCCTCACAGCAGCATTATCTGGGGATATCAAATTATCAAGTCTGCAAAAAAGCTAAGTGGAACAGCTTCTACATGCTGGTTGTAATCACTGCAATGAAAGTCTGAACAAGATGGAGGCAACTAAGTGGACATTAGTAAAATTACTAATGAGACAGTCACCTTGCTCCCTTTTTGGCATGTTGCCTATCCATTTAACTCTTCAGAGAGTAATGATGTTATGTGAAGAAATATTACTCCTTATATCGCCTACCGATGAATATAGCCTTGTTCTTTAGTTGGGCTTCATTCTCAGGCTGGCCGCGTGGCATGGCAGGTACTTTTTTTTAAAAACAATGACCGGCGGAGAAGCCTCAGTAGGCAGATGTATGAGAGGGAGTACGGAGGAGTGAGATATGCATGTATTGCCAACATGGAAGCTTTCTCGTGGGACCGGGTCATAATTTGCTTCTGACAGAACAGATGGCATCAAACAGTTGGGGTGCGGTATGATAATTGTTTGGGGGTAATCTCGTTTGTTAAACAGTTAATTTGACCAGTTTGTACCCCGGATGATATCCCTTGGGTTCCACCAATTTTGTTCCATTCTGGTAGCTGGAGCTCGTTTTTGTTAGTATAGGGTACCCCCTTGTTGGCTTGCTGGTGCAGACAGACAAGTTAGTTGCCCTTTAATATCCTTCAGAGTTAGTTTGATTCCTTTTAAGACAGAAAGCATTGGATACAAAAATTTGGCAAAGATGGCCTTCATAAAGTTAGTCTTTTCCTGTGGTAGAATAGCTGAGATCGATATGAAGGGGGCAGCATTGGATTGACCAGCCTTACCCAATGCCTTACGCAATGCATCCCCTCTATCAGTCATATTTGATTTAGTTGTAACAGCAGGAGGTTTCCGAAAGCCCAATTTGGTTTCTTTTTTAATATGTCTTTGCCTTTTGGTGGGCACAGGTCCAGTTGATGCCGGCAGTTGCATGTGTGCTCCCCAATGCACCCTTGCCACCACCAAAAGGCAGTTGGCCCGGCTCCTCGCTTGATGTCAGCCTAGCAAAGGCCACCCCTGAAGGGGGCCTCGAGGGCCGGTGCCAATATGGCCGCCAGAGCCCAACAAGGAACAGAACTGGTTCTCGCCGCCGAGAAGTGGCGTGGGGGTGAAACGCCCTGAGGCACCCGACCCCTTCCAAGAACAAATGGGACAAAGGAAGTGGGGATATAAGGTGACGCTCCCCCTGGGGCAGCCCACTTGCACCTCCTGGGAGCTGGGGGAGCGGCGCCAACGATTTTCATGTCCGGGGCATTTGGGGCCAATGATGCCCACTTTGGAGCGAGGCTAAACGGCGGTAGAAATTAATTGTTGTCGAGTCATCAGCCCTGCCACGGCGCTACACTCCCAAGCCTCTAAGGATCGAGTCATCCCCCACGGTGGTTACCCCCACTGGCTACCAGCAGCACTGCTCGAACTTGGGGGGCCACGGCGAGACTCTATGCATGACCCCCAGCTCTCCCAGATGCCCCAGCCCGCCCGGACATCAGAGCTCAGGACCGGAGGCATGACCCCCCACCCAGGGCCGGCGCTAGGCATGGGCAGTGTGGGCAGCGGCCCAGGGCCTCGCGCTCTAGGGGGCCCCCCATCAGTGTGAAAGGCCACACTTTCACATTAGCCAACCTATTCTTGCGAGGCCCCCTGCCCCAGCTGATCATATTACATCTTGAACTTGCTGGCGTGGTGACATTCCTGGGGGTGCAGGGGTGGGGGAAGGTACACACTGAATGGGGGACAGCACACCAGCTGGGCCAGCAATTATCTTGGCTCGGTGTCAGAGGCAGGCAGTGCCTCAGTTAAGTATCAGCCATTCTAGGTCCTTTGTGCCTTTTGTATCCAGGCGACAGAAGGCCCCTTTGTTTCCAGGGGAAGGCGGACACAGGTAAGAGGAGGTGGGTGATGGGTGGAGGGGGCAGCCAGATCAACTTGTTTTTTACCTTTCTTTGTGTATAAACTGTGTGTTGTGGGAAGTGTGTCCTTACTGTTTCATGGCCCAGGGGAGGGGGCCCCCTCCCTGGGCCTTGAAGCACTGGATCAAGCTGCAAGGTTCAGGTGTGGGGGCCCCCTTCCCCCGGCCTTGTAGTAATTATGCAGTGCCAGGGTTGGATTGGGAAGGGAGTTATTCGGCTGGTGCGAGAGGCCCAGTCCCTGAGGCTTAAGTGGGCCGTTTTTTTTCCTCATTTATGTTGAGGCTTGCTCTGCTGCTGTGAACTCGAGAGGCCTCAGCAGCTCCTTCCCCTGCCTATTTTCATATAAATAATTCGTTTTTCGATTGTCCTTGAACAGCAAAAGAACTGAATCGATTTTTGGCATTGATTTAATATTAAATATTCAATCTTGGTGCTCCATATAAAGCAAGCATTTGCAATGCAATAGGTCTCGCATTTAAGCGAGGTTGAGCTATTGACATTGTAAATGGCAATGCCTTTTTATTTATATTTTGGTTTTTTAAACATAAATAAAAGGCATAGTCATTTACAATGCTAAAAGCTTAAATTCACGCAAATGGGAGACCTCTTGTATTGTGAATGCTTGTTTCCTTCTGGCACTCCGAGCGCCGCGGAAGGGAAGTAAAACTACAGGTCCCAGAATGCACATGTGTGAGGCAACTATAGAGCTTTAAGTATCTGCTTGATGCCTGCCCACTAAGTCTAGTTAAGCATATTAGTTGCACAGAGAGCCAGTAATAGCATTGTCCACCTTTGGAGCTGAAATCATCCATACCAATTACTCAGTGAGAATTATCATGGCATACTCATCCTCCTGTGTAACCTTTGGCCCACAGTGTGTCCGCCTTGCATGACATCTGGCACTGCAGGTGAGAGACCAACTTCACCTTTCTATTAATTTTTGAACTTCCAAAGACTCTTATTTTGCAGTCATATTTAAGTATTATGGGCCAGATGTAGGTCGGTCGGTAGCGGCCGAAAATCGGTATTTTCGGCCGTTACCGACCGGAAAATCAGAATTGGTATGTAGAGCCCAGAATTTTACAGATTTGGTAAATTTACCGATCGGTAAATTTACCGAATCTGTAAAATACCGAATCGGTATTTATACCTATTCGGTATTTTTGATATGTAGGTGGGACTCTTCTGAGTCCCAAAACCCTTACCGATTCTGTATTTTACCATCAAATATATTTGATGGTAAAATACCGATTCAGGTGTGCATGCACATGTGTGCATGCACACCTGTGCCATATGACAGGCAGACCTGCCCTTAGGGCAGGTATGCCTGCCACATGGCCCCCGAATCTTTTTTGGGGGTGCTAGAGGGTGTCAAAGTGACACCCCCTGCACCCTTGTCAAAATCTGTATTTACCGATTCGGTAAATACCGACCGGTAATGCCCCATTCATTCCTATGGGCTTCAAAGCCCATAGGAATGAATGGGCCATTACCGGTCGGTATTTACCGAATCTGTAAATACAGATATTTACCGATTCGGTAGAAGGAACATCTGGATGTTCCTACATCTCAACCCCTTAGATTTACCGATTTTTAATTACCGAATCGGTATGATTCGGTAATTAAAAATCGGTAAATCTATTTTACCTACATCGGGCCCTCAGTCCCTTGTGGTTCTCGCTGAGTCATGGATTAGGAGCCTGTGGTCCCAGACCAGTTATCTGATCTGCATAAATGAGCTTTGCCTGAGGCTTTTTGTCCGTAATTTAAAAAGAGAGAAGTCTGACAATACCATCTGCATGTATGTATTAAGCGGGTATATCGCTCCTTGGTACGGGGCCTATCCTTTCACCAAAAACACACGATGTAGCATGCAGCCTTCCTTTCAATAAAAGAGACAAAAATAAACACACACAGCCAGCAGTGGTCTGCAGTAGTTTATTTATAGCTGGCAGAATATTTTCAAAGAGCAGAGCAGTGAGTGCTTAATTTGTAACAACATAAGTGCCAGGGCTCTCATCAGGCGGTCACTGCAGCTTGCACCACACATTGCCCTCGCCACGCTGCCAATTTTAGTAACAACACAGCTACTAACCATCACACTACTGCAAGCGCGATAATTTGAACTATTTCAGGCCCCCAAGGCTGTAAGAATGGCTTGGCTGGCAGGTACGACTGGCTGGTCTGGCTTGTCTGCGTACCGACCAATCACAATGCTGCAATTGCAGCCTTGAGATTGGCTTAGGGGAGGGAGGCTTCCTGTTCTGTTCCTGTTCCTGTTGCAGGAGAGCAGGTCAGGAGCAGAGACGACGCGAGACCTGGGAAGGTAAGTTTATTTTTAAATTACGCCCCCGCGTGCGAACACCTACGTGACCCCCACTCGCGCATCAGGCCGGCCGCGATTGGATGTTACATGCAAGTTCAAGGGGCCTCACATCTTTCCTTTCGCCCGGGGCCCCAGAAGTTCTAGGACCGGCCCTGCCCCCACCTCTCCCAGACATTGGAGCTCAGGACCGGAGGCCCGAGGCCTGACCCCAGCCCTCCCAGACATCGAAGCTCAGGACCAGAGGCCCGAGGCATGACCCAGAGCCCTCCCAGACATCGGAACTCAGGACCTGAGGCCCGAGGCATGACCCCCAGCTCTCCCACATCGGCAGAGGAGGCTCTCAGCTCTGGCTACGAACCTGGCAAAGCGGGACACCAGTGGTGGCTAGCTGCAAGAAGGCAGGAGCGGGCGCAGACAAGGGTTCGGATCACGGAAATTACGGTCGGATCGGGCTACTGCTTGGGTCAGGCCCATCCGCTCTATGAAACTGCTGCGCAGGCGTGTGGGGCTGGGGAATAGCCTGGGGTCAACTCTAGGTTCTGGCCAGTCGAGGAATGAACGGTCTAGGCAAGGCAGTCAGGTTGCAACTTCTTGTGTATTTGAATTGCATTTGAAGGTGGCTGGAGAGGCTATGTGGCATAACATGCAAGGCTGGAGACTTTGAAACTGGGGATCGTGGTTTGAGTCCCGGTGAGAGCGCTCTGTGACTTTTAAAAAAAAAAAAAAGAGCAGAGATGTCGAAGTTTAAGAAACGGATAGGAAAGCCTGTTACTTATGAAGAGAATCTGGTGTTACGGCCAGGGCTGGCGAACACATCATGAAAGCGTGCACGAGTTATCGAATAAGAGTGATGTGCTCATACTATAAACTGCACAAAATTACGGGTAGTACAAGGGTATATAAAAACTATAGTAAAAAGGGTTTTAACTCCCCGAAGGACGTCGCGCTCAGGTTTTTGAGAATTTGCTAACTGGAGAGAGACCGAGAACAAGGCAGCTTTGATGAAGTATTCACAATAGCCTTAATGCTCACACGCCAACCTTTACTCTATAGCAAAAAAAAGGGGGGGAGGGGTGAGAAGTCCCACCATGTAAGCATCTAGCGCTATGTAGAGCGTTATGATCCCAGTTGCGGGCAAAATCGCGCCATGCAATCTCCCGCTGCCCCTGAGTAAAGTGGTCACCAAGAGACCAGAGGGAATAACCATTGTTTGTTCGTAAACTTGAGCAGGGTCAAAACCTTCAGGTGGGGAGCAAGGTTAGAAGGGTGCCTAGTTATCATACTGCTGACCATGCAGTTAGCTCAGCGTGTAGAGCGAGGGAATGGAGTGGCTGACATCCGTAGGTCGCCAGCACAGATCCGGCTCAAAGGGACGGGGCAGTAAAGACTAATTCATTCTGAGAATGCAGGACAAAAGAGTGCAAGTGTGATGAAGAATGGCAAAAGAACGTTTAATGAATGTACGTAAAATAAAATGACTAGGAGGCAAAGTTTTAAAAAACAGGGGAAAATCATGCAAGCAAAAGTTAAACAAACAGACAGATTTTCAAGGCCATTTTCGAATCAATGGAACAGTTCCAGGGATTTGAAGGGACGTAAAGCCCTGTCTTCCCTGTGTGAACAAATGCTTGTTGCCAGGGCCGGTCCTAGGACTTTTGGGGCCCTGGGCGAAAGGGAAGATGTGAGGCCCCTCTAATTTGGGACATCTAATGCCGGCGTTAGTGCTGGTGGCCGTCGGTGCGACAATGTTAGTTGGTCGACTCGCCAATGAGCTCCTTCGCTATGAATTCCCTCACTACCACCCTGTAACAGTGCTCCTCAAGTTATGCTATGTAGATTTATTCTATGCAGATTTATAAAGCAGATAGCCGCCTGAGGGCTTCCCCGTGCTGCGTGAGTGGATCACTGTGTACACTAGCGGGAGGCGGTACATGTCTAGAGCAAGTGGGGGTAAAGCCATGTTTTAAGGATTTTTTTTAGTCGGGTCTTGTTCATTTAGTTTCTGAGCTCAGTGGGCATAGCATTCCAAAGCATAGGGGTCAAATGCGAGAAGGATACAACCCCCAATCTGATCATTTGTACCTTTAGCAATCAAGCATTGGAGGATGTTACGGTACTGCTAGGAGTGTAAGGTATCAGAAGAGCCACTATCGAGGAGGGTCCATTATAGTTGATTCCCCTATGCGCCAAGTAAAGTGCCTTGAAATCTACCCTTTCCTCCACTTGAAGCCAGTGCAAGCCGCGTTACTTTAACGGCCACACGACCAATGCTTGTTATTTGTTACCCTTGTTTTTACTTCACTTTCTCCTCTCATATTACCTCTCAGTCACTTTCTTTTCTTCATCAGTTTTCTCCCTCTCACGTTTTCTTCCATCAGATCCCCTATTAGTTTTCTCCCTTCACATTTTCCTCTCGCTCAACCTTCCCCAAATAGCTTTCTCTTCTCACACCCTCTTCTCCCTTAATCTCAATATCCGCCCTCACTTCCCCTTAGTAGCCTTTCCCCCTTTTCTTTGCCTAAATGCCCTCTCTTTCCAGCACTCTTTCTCCCCATTTCATCCACATGATTACTTTCCTGGACTTTCTCTTCTCACTTCCTCCTTACTGGCTTTCTCCAATATCTCTCTCTCTATCACATTCCGCTCTTCTCTTCCTCAAGATGCCCTGGTCTGACCACACTTTCTCTTCTCCTTACGTCATCCTCCTCTCGCTCATGCTACCCTCCATCCATCACTTGCTCACTCACAGTGGTGCAGTGATTCTTCGATGGGCCATAACGAAAGCAAAGAAAAGTGTTCCCCGCCCCATGGTTGGGTAGTAAAAGACAACCATAAATAATGTGCAGTGGGTCCTTCACGCCCTCGGTCCTGGTGCCACCGCCCAAACATTTACTTAGTTGTTCTAAAGCGCAGGGTACAGCACAGACCCAGATGTCAACCAACACACACAACACATGTGACAACATAAAATCAATAATTCTAAAGCATCTTCATTGCTCCTTTACCTTTGGAACAACAGAAGGGTTATTTATGGGGTGCTATAGCACCATACTCACCCCTATTTCCAGCGCATGTGAAAATTCTCTGGACGGCCCCCACAGCAAATGCACCCACAAATGTAAAACTCTGCTGTGTTACATGGACTGTGGCAGTAAAGTCAGGCATGACTCACAGTTCCAGAACGTGAGGGGATTTGCAGTTTCATATTATGTGAAATCAGCTCTAAGGCATTAGAGAGCTTTACATGATCACCAGTTACCTTACAAAAGGATATTTTCATTTTTTAGGGGCATGTGCAAATAGATATATGCCCAGAATCACAGGATGTTCAGCAGACGCTGGGACTCTAACCTAGTTCCTCAGTTCTATTAAGCTGCTCAATGCGCACAAAGCCCAGGTGGGCTTCAGAGCCATACTTTAGTGCTACAAAGGTCAGGAGATGGGGTGGGGGGCCCTACCCTGGGTGTCACCATTCTGAATAACGACTGTATGTCCCAGGGCAGGGGGCCCCACACTTGGGCCCAGAGGTCTGATCCATTGCTGCATGGCACAAGGGGCCTCTCCTACCCTGGGCCTCTTTGCGCTGGATAAGGGATGTGAGGCCGAGAGAAGGGGGCCCCACACTTGGGCCATGATCCAAAGCATGGAAGCCCAGGGAAGTGGGGACCACCTCCCCAGGGCTTAGAAGAGGTGTGTGGCTTTGACTATAAACTTTGCTAAGCCACAGCTTCTCCCTCTTCTACTTTGCCGCCCCTCCTCACCTATTACTTTTCAGCCGATCCTGAAAACAAAAGGGCCATTTGTTGCGTGGTAACGCAAATGGCACCTTTTCAACAGAGCACAGCCCCGCCCTTGACCTGCTCACACACAATAGTCTTCCCTGCTGTCCCAAGATCCCCCCCCCCCCGGCCATTCTTTCCATCCCCCATGCCCGTTATCCCAGGGCTGACACCACGCCTTTGGCACCTCATTAGCTACATGTAAAATTGCAGTGATCGGAGGGGAGGGGGCCCCGGAGGAGCAGGTGGCCTGACTTTAATGAAGCCTTTCACGTCGAAGCGAGGCCGAAGCGAGACCCCAGCGAGGCCCCATGTTTTTGAGCTGAGCGCGAGGCCCTGGGCAGCTGCCCATACTGCCCATGCCTAGCGCCGGCCCTGCTTGTTGCCATTACAGCTACTGTTTGTAGAAAAGCAAGAGATAGGCGGATGGCTTCAGTTACAGGCATTGAGAAGAGCAAACAGGCTTTAAACAGCTTAACTGGATTACATGGTACCACTCACAAAGAGAAAATACACAAAACAGTATGACACCAGGAAGAAACAGGAAACTAAACTCTTTGAACGCTGGGGACTGATGACTGTGTTTAGTAAGTCCTAGGAAAGTGATAACTAGCTTCAGAAATGACTTGCCCCTAAAGATAGATAAAAGACATTAAGCAATCAATTGACTGCCTGATGTACGGCAACACCATCGACAGAAGTACAGGGTAGTCGGCAAGCAGAGCCCGCAAGACGAGTAATATGGAAAGTCAGAGTGGGGGGTGGACGGGCTGTGTGCACCCCTGGATGTAGCACATGCTGTGGGACATCCTTGAAGGTTCAAGGCCCCACAATTTCACCCGCACTGCAGTAGAATCCTTTGTCTTCTTACGTGCCCCCAGCCCCTCGGCGCCACCCCTAGCTCACATACAGCCAGGGTTGACTAGTACAGCAAAAGTTAGATGCAGGCTGGAAGGGAATTGTGGTTAGGACAGGAGACGGCGCGGACAATTGCGATCTTGCACCACGGGGCAATATGTGTGCCTTACGTGTCAAGCAGGGGCCCAGGTTTTTTCGAGGCTTCAACTGTGCAATCCCTAGTATGTGCGTAACCTAAACCCCAAAAGAGTGCGGGATTTCAGCATTGCACTGATACTGCGAGATGTGGTCTTGCAGCCTAGCTGTCAACTTGGGAGCAGTGAAACCAAGTTTGCTCCACATCCCATAATTCGTGTAACCCACGCAGCCCCCTCCTTTCCTAACAAAAAACATGAGGGATGTGTACGCGGGTAACAACTATGGCGCTCAGGGGAAGCGATCAATTACCTTAAAAAAAAAAAAGACAATAAACAGATAAAGAAAGTAGAAAGAAACCCAGAGGAAGGGTTACTAGGGTTTGCTTCCAGACCCTTGACACTGTGTCTAAACTCTGGTGTTTAACGTTTGCCCTAGGGGGGATCAGAGTCTGGTTGCATCGACTTTCTGACCCGGGGGAATTTTGTCACGGCCTTTGGTCAGAGACTTCCTGTGGTTAAGTGGCGGTTTGCAATGAGTTTTTGATTGAAAGAACTGCGCTCAGATTGGAAAGTATAGATTGGGCCATACCTATTTTCCCCGGACTAGCTTATGCGAGCGGCGCAAAAAGGGGTCACAATGAGTGCAAATCGTTTTTGATTCAAAGATGACCCCAATCAATTGTGTTATAATTTAAATTCAGAGTTTGTGCTGGACCAGAACAAGTACACTTCAGCCATACCACCTACCTGTATGTTGTACTATGATGAAATGTGCAACAAATTTGGGGATGACAAACAGCAACAAAAAAAAAGGGGGTGAGGTGCCAAGAAGGCAATAGTTAAAGACAGCCTGGCAATATTTAAGCATGGTAATAATACACCCTCCTGAGCATGATGGCACAGCAATAAGACAGGTCATCACCCCAACCATATTAGGACAGTAATCTACCTGGGCCGCCAAAGGGTGCACATCCAGGGTGCAGGAACAAATCCATAATCTTTACATATACACGGCTGCACTAACTCGGGTTTTCATCCCCCAGAGTATGAAATAAGTACAGTGGAGTGGGTAGTAAGGCCCGTCGGAGACTAATCAGGGTTACTGGTCTCATAGTGGTACTTGCCGGGGTGAGCCTGCCAAGGGCATTGGGGAAGTAAAGGATGTTATTTAATGAATGTGCGCTGTATCACGCATCTACAAGCAATATCTGACTGTCTCCCAATTTTGATTTCATGTATGATCCATGGCGAGAGGAGACAGTACTGTGAAGCCACGGAACAACGTGCCACTGCAAAAGGACAAAGATGGAGCAGAGCACATCATTGCATTGTGAGAAGATTCACTCCGGAGCTGACCAGACGGCGGCCTCCCGGTGCCACGGCTAGAGGTTGGTAGCCTAGCACTTGAATTGGGGCGACAGCATTGACAGGCTGCACAGGTGGAGCAGTGGGAGGCTAAAAATTGATGACGCCGGTTTGGGGGGAGCCGCAGGAAGACGTAAGCCTCCCTGGCGGCGTGGCGGAAACAAGAAGTGTATTGACATGATTATGGGAACACATTGACAGGGCGGTGTGTAAAAGGAGGGCCACTCACTCTGGGATGCCGCACGGCAGGGTGAGTATGCCCGACAAAATGGGAGTAGCGAACGGAGACGGCGCTCGCATCCCAGCTATGTCTAAACCCGGTCGGGTTGTAGAAGCTGCAGTTCCACTGGCCCCAGGATTATTCTCCTCGGCCATTTTGTTGACTGAAAGTTTTGCATAGCAAGTTTCAAGGAGACAAAGATAAGGTGCACAATATTTTGGAACACTGTATCCTTCAACATTGAATCAAACCAAAAACGAATACATAGGATTTTCGTCCTACTCAGTTATGGCGGATATTTTATCCTTTTACCCACTCCAGACGTTGGAGTATTTTACACGAAAAAGGGATCTGTGTGTAAAGCACAACTGAGTTACTCTAGTATCTAGCGTTATAAATTAGTGCCTTACCAAACGTTGGGCGCCATGTAGTGTAGTTCCTATAATACCAATAGACTCTGCGCATTGGAATAATATAACATATAGATTTCACGTAGGACTTATGTCGACTAGGTCTCTATCGAATATATTACACTTAATTGTGGGTGCCAGCTAGCTCAGAGGTCAGTAGCAACTCTCTTGAATACACAAGAAGGAATTTGTTTCTGACAACCGCATAAACATGACAACTTTGTTTCCCCAAGAATAAAACTGATCTTCAGAGTCGTGGAAACAATAGATAGATAGTTTACTCAGTCAATCGTGCATGCTTCATTTCATCAGAGGTGCAGAGAAATTGAGAGACGGGTATTTTTAAATGAAAGGGTTTATTGAACAGTCTTCTTTCTCATGCAAGTAAAGTGAACTGTTACAATCGTAATACTGGTTGCAAAGTATAATGCTTACAATAAGAAGAGTATAATAAAATAATACTGTAAAAGCATTGTATAGTTTCTAAACCATAGATAAATACATACATAAATAACAAAGTTAAAAGTACTCAACTGGTGCTTCTAAAATACGCCAACCCCAATGTACCTAACCTACGTCTAGTACGGGGGAAAAAGTAAGTGAGGAGTAGCATAGGTTTAATTTTCTTTGCAAAGAATCTATCCAAGATTTCTCTTAGGGTCTAATCAGCTCCGTACCTTGGTTTAGAATGAAGGAGGTCTGGTATCTCTGTCTCGAAACTCGTTTCCGCCACACCGCGCGAGGGGAGCTTGGAAACACTGGAGCTGGATTCTCAGCGAGAGAAAGGACAGCTTCTCAATCAGTGCGTCAGCTGGAGGGTCAGCTTCCTTCTGCACTTGCTGTAGCAATTTGCGTCGGGCAAGTAGATATTCGAGCTGCTCCGAACTACCGTGTGTTTGCTAGGGCAATTGTAGGCATATTTATACCTTGAAAGTGCCTAGTTTGACATAAAGTTGGACATAATAACGTCATCAAAGAACCCCAAGGGAATGGTAGTTCTTTCAAAACTCCATGATTTCTAGGACAAATCAATATTCATGCAAGGGGATGTCCCTAATTGCTGAAGCTGAGTTTTCCAAGAAATCGTTGTGGCTTTTTAGAAATAGTGGAAGTAGACATGCCTGTATTTGTACTGGCTGGGTTATGTCTAAATATGGGTATGATTGCTATGTCTATATAAGGGCAATGTGAATTATAAGGGCATGAATCGGTAAAGTACGGTTGGATTCTAAAATGCTACACAACACCCACTCCACTTTATTATGTTCGATATTACTCAATTCTAAGCATTTTTTAAATATATCTAAAGCCTGATGTGAAAAAATCCCTCCCAAAATACATAAAATGCATTTGAAATGGTTGTACAAGAAAGATGAGCATTTGTGCTGTAAGCATTTTAAAAAGCAATATTTTCATTCAAAGCATGTAGTGTGACATTGGAAAATGCTTAGCAGAATGAGTCATGAAATAACATTTATGAAATGGCACTGAAATACAGAAGATAAGTCGAGACCATTCCATGACGGAATATATAAACTGTTTAGGTTGTGGACAAGGTCAAATATTGTCTCTTGGAAGTGTCTCAAAGAATTCTTGTTCTCTGAGAATAGTTCTACTTTAAGCAGATTACTTTGTGCCAAAAAAGGTTCAATTTTGGAAAAAGTCAAATCGCAGAAAAATAGAGTTCTAAAGTTGGAAGTTTTGTTTTTGAAAAGTGAAGGTCGAATACAGAGTCCCATAGAACGCTGTGTGCTAACTTCAAAACTCATTCTCGTTGTTAGGAGAAAACATCAAATCTTCTAAGCTGGCAAAGAAATCGTCTACCACAGTAGGTGAAAGTTGGACCACTTCATTTAGTAAACCGATAGCACAAAAATGTGAAGCATCGCCGTCAGCGTTAGCCACATTAGCAATGTTCGTTGGAGATGGAGATGGTACCTGTGCGCCTGTCGATCCACGTATTTCACCGTCCGCAGATTGTGTTTGTGAGATCTCAATGAATGCCGTCATCAGGATTGGTAGCTGCTGGGGGTAACACGATGCATTGGCCGTTACTGAACCAAGTGAGGTATCAACATCCGTTGGCAGTGCTGATGGAAGTGTTAGACAGATGTCCAACACGCATTCTTCTCCACATAGCAGGCATCATAGAACAGGTAAGATGCAATCTTGCCAGATTGGTCGGAATGATAGGAACCATGTGGTATTCAGGTCTCTTAAACGAGCCAGGCCCAGAATCTGTATCATGCGCTCACGACACTTCATTGCCAGGAGAGTGTTCTGGATGGTAATCTGGGTGCCGCTGCTGACCGGACTTGCCATATCGGAGCAGAAGGAACAAGAATAGTATTCCTGCTACGAGTCCCAAAGTGAGAGGCAGGCCACTGAACACAGAGTGCACGAAGTTTGGAAAAATGGTGAGGACTCCTTCAAAAGGTGCTAACAGTCCCGAAAAAACTTTCTTAAATACATGTACAATACCACTAGTATCAGGCATGTTTAAGATACGACCTAACATTTCTACGAAATGTACAGGGCAGTTTGTGGATAAAAGGGCATGTATCTCTGCAGAGGACCTTGCAACTTGTAGTTCATACGTCTCTTTGGACGAAGTAAGTGGCACGTTTTTTTGTAAAAGAATGGCTTTCATTCTGCTTAAAGTATCAATTTGAATAGAAGAGATGTTCAATGAAGGCCATAACGGCGACTCCCTGTCTGTCTTAGCTTTAGGAAACAATACTTGCATACAACAAGTGACCCTGGCTGACACAGTTACGAGATAGGCTGTTCCTGGCAACATGCCCCAACAGCTGTGATCATTCAACATTATATAGCTCCCGTTAGAAAGCTGCCTAAAAATTGGATCTATCACTGCTGCTGGAGAACATTGCAGGTGGCAGGATGAGTTGGTCAAAGAACCATCACAGGCTCCATGTAAATTAATACCCTGACATAAAAGTGTACCGCTTAGTGCGCTTTTACATTGTGTACCACTAATAAATACTTCTTTTCCCCCACTCCAACATCTGTGTGTGTATGGTAATTCCCAGGTTGACTTTATGTATTCCTTACCCAACCTTTCATACACAGCAACTGGTATATGTTTCAAACAGTATTGAAAATTGAAAATTGTGACAGGTAAGAGTCGTTGTGACAGGTAGACCGTGTATTAGCCATTCTGTTGCAGGTTTTTCTGAAACAGTTAACGGTAATTTTTCCAGTATTTCAATGCTCAGCACTGTATAGTCTGCTCCTCTTTGTGCCAGAGTGATTTGTTTATCTGTAAGGTTAAATACAGAAAACAATGATGTGGTGTTGATTAGACGCCATGGCACATATCCAGAACGAAGATTTTGTAACGTCCAGCCTAAAAGCATTATAGAACGTAATTGCGACTGTCCATGCTGTAGCATGAGCAAGTCCTGTTCCATTATGTCTATAGCAGAGAATACTATGCTGTCCAAAGAATAAATTCGGATGACAGGGTCGTTAATCCATTGTCAACTACAGTGAGAGCTTTCTCTAAATTAATACGATCAATTTCTCATACTCTTTCTGCAGTTTCTGCCTGTGTCGCTTTCCAAGCTTCATTATAAATGGCATATATACCTGCGTTTATGAAACGTTTGACGTTGTTTTGCAGGACCTTGTAAGAAGTCCCTTAAATCAATGCCATCTTTAAGTAAAGATAAGTGTTGTTTAACCTCTGTAAGTGTAGATTTTTGTAGCCACTCAAGGCACAGTTTTCCCACACTGTATGTTGTTACTATCCCTGGGTGTTGTCTCTGAACATATCTTGGATCTGGTCTAGTTACTGTAAAACCTTGTGTCTTGTTCAGGAATCTATCTTGACAGTTATTCGTGTCTGTGGGCCAGATTAACCATTTCTTCTAATTAGGATCAGTTCTGTTTTTAAGAAAAATAGTTTTTACGTTGACCCCTCCTTCTGAAGTGTTTTTGCTATCAGGTGTAGGTGTAGGTATAGACGGTTTGTTCAAGTCTTTTATCTTGGCCAGGCTAAGGCAGGATGTCTGTTGCACAGTGTCGTTCAAAAACATTATCTGTTCAGGGATAATGCAGGCTCAAAATAAAGCTTCTATTCCCTGCACTTGCCAGTCTTTTGAGCCCCAGACAGTTTTCGTTTCTATGTTGTCACTCCAAAAGTCGAAACCTAATGAGGACAGCTGGGCATTAAAGGCTGCAGAATAAACTTGCTTAGTATTAGGCAACATACTTTTCATTCCTGTCTTATTAAAATTTTTAAAGTAAAAGGTTTCTGGATTTGAGACATTAAAACCTGAGAAGTATGGACATTTTTCATAGAATGTTTTTGAGCTACCCTTCAGTGGCAATGGACAATGGCCCCATTGATTGAAAGTATAAATATTTCTAGGGTTTGCAGATTTGTGCAAGTAATGATGGCCATAATGATTATAACAATACATTTGTGTATAATCTGATTAACCTTCTAAGTATTCATGTTTTGTAAATTTAGCAGACATCTCTAAGTCTGACATCATATTATTATCAGTCTCAAAGTCCCAATCATCAGAAAATGTGCTGGGTGAAACAAAGTCACTCAAGAAAACCTTGAATTGATGTGGAATCTTCAACAGCACTGAAGGGCCAAATATGTCATAATCAGTTTTGTCCCATACTATACCCCCAGGTATAGGGATGGCTGTGATGTTCACTGATGTCAAGTCTCTTTGTTCACGATGAGAGGATTTGTGTGGCTTCAGGAGCAAGTTGATGTTCTTACATACTGTGTCCATTTTACTATATTTTCCATTTATCAGCATCTTTAAAGTTAATACCAGGATTAGCCAAAGTAGGAGAAAAAGTACGCCTAGCACAATCCATAAATTCAACCCATGGTGAAACCAGATACGTTTTTTGAAGTTGCTGAAAAAGTTCTGTTACTTGATCTTTAAAAGTTTTATTTGCTGGCGTCGTTTCAGGCTCACTGGGATCCTCAGAAAACGTATCAAAGTTAACAAAATAGCCAGAGGCAGTTCTGTCAATTGTTGGAATTGCATCAGGATTTTTTTAAATCACTGGAGCTACTGGATCTTTTGTCATATTAGTATAGTCAGATGCTACATAATGGTAGACAGGAGTGTCTTGACGAACTGTTATTTGGGTCTCAAGAGGCACAAGTTCCATTGCATTATTGCTTAGTCCTTTGTTCTGTGCTGCAGAGTCTTCAAATTTGATCAGTCTCTCAGTCTGAACCACTTAGATAGTAGCAAGATTTGATGTCCACTGGGCCTACTACTTATTATCAGCCACATGATGTGGTTTGACCAGGTCGATAGATATGAACCTGTTCTCTTTTCTTCCAGCAAGTGGCGGCAGAAACACTGTTCTTGATCCGTGGATTGCTATCACAGGTACTGGTTTTCTGTAAGAAGGCCCAAATTCCTTCTTATCCGCGATCTTTTCTCTGACTAGATCCCCAATCTTTGGAATCCAGACAGGACTTGCTGGGACGGGTGGTTCTCATTCAGTGGTCGTTGGCTTCTGTATTGCGTTGCTTTGACTTCTCCTTTTCTCACTTAAGTCCTGCAAAACAGCCAAACGGTCTTTGATATCAAAGGGTTTTTGCTCCACCACTGAAGTGTGACTATCAAGATCCTGGACAAGCATTCTAGTACCAAAACGGATCTCATATGGAGTGATTCTACCCAGAGAATTTCTTAGCTGATTATTTAGGCTACGTTGGACACTTATTAGATGTTTGACCCACCCGTCACCCGAGCCTAATACCCTAGCTGTTATAGATTGCTTTATGTCCTGGTTTTTTCTTTCCACTACAGAATTTCCCTCAGGATAGGATGGACTCGAATACCGCAATGCAACGCCCAGATTGGCCATGTCCTCCTTGTAAGCTTTGGAGCTAAACGCAGGACCCTGGTCAGAATGTAGTGTGCCGACTGTGTATGTGCCAATAAAGACTCGCAAATCTTTTATGACAGTCCGGGCTTCAGCCGAGCGCTGAGGCCACATCCAAATGAATCGTGAGCATGAATCTACTGCGACCATGATATATTTATAGTTACCATCCCTCTGTAAGGGACCGCAGTGATCCAGGTAAACACAAGCTAATGGTTTATCTGAAATTAAAAGGGGCATCTGCGCTGGGCTTTTCACTGTTGAAACTTTCATTTTCTGGCAGATTTCACATTCCAAAACATAGTTTCTGGTCTGTTTCCTCATGCGCGGCCACCAGTATCTTTGTTTTAATAATGACACTGTAGCGGAAACACCTGAGTGTGCAGAGGCAAGCCCTTCATGTGCTGCTAAGATTAGACCTAATCTATGTTTCATGTTTGGAATTATTCTATCTCCCACTCCAGGGATTCGAGCAAAAGGAACATTATTTACATCAGTTATATATGAGTACTTGAGTGAAAAGCCTTTTGGTAACGTTTTACCGCTGTCTTTGTTGGAAGCGGCGACAGCCTGCATTATTTCGCTGTCTATTTTTGTTTTCGAATGAGTGATTGCAGCTACGGAATCCGTTTGCACAGCTGCCTTCACGGCTTCATCAGCTAATGAATTCCCTGCAACGTGATTCTTTTGTAGTTCTTTCTGTAATTAAACTACTTGTTCCCAAAGCAACTTATGCTTGATTGTGCCACCTTTTCCATCTTTGAAACCGTTTTGAACCCAGTTCTGCAAGTATTCATTGTAAGATTGAACGCAGTAATACGAATCGCACACTATGAGTGTGGGGAATTCGCGATCCGTATTTTCAAGCGACATCTTGAAAGCCTGTAGTTCAGCTCGCTGAGCTGTACATTCTCCAAGAGATTGTGTTTTTGTGACCATAGGTCGGAATTTACCTTCGCGCCAGCGATCTTTAACAATTGCACACGCAGCACTATAAGCTTGTTTACCCCCAATTGCGGGTTGTGCTGATCCGTCTGTATAAATTCTACATTCGGACTGTTTTAGAGACAGAATCTTAGTGGGCAGAGGACATGCTTGTTCGTATTGTAGAAATTCTTGTGTTTTCAAGTAGGGGTCAAAAACGTATTCAACGTCTGTTGCAGCAAGAGAGTTAACCCATTGTATACATCTTGGATGTAAAGCCTTTGCATTTAGAATGCTTGCTTTTGTCACTGCCTCTAAGGCAGGTACAGGAGTAACGATCCTTATGCGTTTATCCTGTGCGAGAGCTCTCTCTTTTGCTACTGCAGTTTGAACCGCTGTCAGAATTTTTACTGTAGAAGTGAATTTCATTTCAGCTTGTGTGTACAAGTGTGATTTATAAGCAATTGGTACTTTTTCACCTTCATTAAAGGTTAAGTACTTAAATCCGCATCTTCCTGGGATTATTCTGATTACAAGGTTGCGTACGTTTATGCGTGTCTGTAAATGTGATGTTGCTAACATGTCTGTTTGCACTGAATGCAAAATTTTGGTGTGTTTTTGAGTCCAACTAGTAGTTTTGAAATCAGGTTTGATTAATTCGTGGAGAGGTTTAACCCTTTCTGCGTAGTTTAGAATGTATGTTCTTCCAAAATTCAGGAAACCTAGAATTGACTGTAAGTTTTTCAGCATTTATGGAGGTTGGAGCAGCGCACCAATTTCTAAAAAGTTGGCTGCCAGGCTTTTGCCTTCACTTGATAACTCATATCCTAGAAAAAGGATGTTGAGGTGGACAATTCTTGATTTCTTAAAGTTGAATTTGTACCCTTCCGAGGTGAATCAAAGTATAATGGTATTCACTCTGTTCAAGTGCCTGTCCAAATCATTGTCTGTTAGATAGATGTCATCGACATAAGATAATGCCTCATCATCATACGTTTGTAGTAACTCTGTTACCCTAGCTGAAAATAACCCCAGACTATTCTTGAATCCATGGGGGAGACGACAGAAGTGACGTTGTGTCCCCATGATTGAGAAAGCGGTCAAGTTCCTGTTTTCAGGTGCAATGTTTTGACAGAAAAAAACGTTAGAAATATCTAATGTGGTTTTATATTTTTTACGAACAATGTAATTTATTAGTGCTGCAGTGTGTGCATTTTGTACTGCAAAGGTTTTGCAACAGGAGTTTAAATGTCTGTAGTCCAGAACTAGACAATATGTATTGTCTGGTTTGGAGACAGGAAACAAAGGATCGTTCATTGACAAGGTGCATGTTTCAATCACCCCTTGGTATTCAAGTTGATCTAATATCTCCCTGACCTGTTTTTTAGCTTCTTGCTTGGTTGAGTTTTTAACTGGATTTTATGGTGAGGAGAATCCTCATCCTATCCTACAGGATTTTTATATAATGCTGTAGCCTGGGCTACAGACCATTTTCTTGCATTGGTGTATTTTAAGTGAATTGGAATATGATTCGAGAAGGCTGGCATAATGATGTCTTCACCGTGTGGGCACTCCCTGACAAATTTTGGTGGCCAGTCTTTTTCAGCTAGAAGAATGTCATAACCTTTAGAGAGCTTCTCCCAAAAGAGTGCTCTTATTTTCCTGGTTATGTTCCCCTCCATCCGAAGCGTTACGTCATATATCTTATGGGGTACACTAACCCTGGTATCAGCTGTTTCATCTTGAATGTACTCATTCAAGTCCACTGTCTCCAGATGATCCTTCAAGATCTTGCTGTCTATGGTGACTTCTGCTGCGCTGTCCAGCATTGTCTGGGCCCACTCCCCGCTCTAGAGTTGTGTTCTCAAGATCCTCGGCATGTCTGATTTTTAGACCTGGTACCTTCTTTTTGGTGAATTAGGTTTTCTTATTTTTTGGAACGTGTTGATCGTCTTTGGACTTCACACGTTCTTCCTTGTGTTCTGACCGTCCTCTTCTTTCCGATTTCTGTGAGGAAGTCTGCAAGGTACAAGAGGAACGTGTATGAGTATCTTGATATCTATCAGGTTTTCTCAAATTATCCCTGTTCCTGAGGTTATACCTCTTTTCAGAGGGCTACTTTTGAGGAGACCTTCCTCGGGACTGAGAACGCTTCTCATTAGAAGTTTGTTTAGTATTTTCCCACTTCTTTTTCGGAGTAGTGAGAGTGTTTTTAATAAATACCTTTTCAGGACTTTCTGTTAGTTGGGGCTTGATTGGTTTCCCACCCAAACTATCTCTTCATAGTTCTTCGTAGGATTTTTCAATTATTCTGGCCAGTTCATATGGTTGCTCAGTTATATCAATTTCCCTTTTTTTTGGGCGGATCGCCAATGATGCTGCTTCACCTTTAATATTAGTTCATATTAAAGCTGAGACCTGTTTGAAATCTTTCAGTAATTTCATACCCAGATTTAAAGCAGGTTCTGCCCCGTATTCATTTTGAATCTGCTTCAGGACATCTGGTATCACCGCCCTAGACGGAACACCATGTGTTTTTGAGTAGATTGCAGCAAAGACTGTACCTCAAGTGTCGCAGTCTTCCAGGTGTGGTATGATCCCCATTGGTAAACAGATTGTTAAAATTCTGTGTTTTTCATGAGGTGCACTGTCAGGAAATACTGCCTCGATTTGAGTTATTTTTTGAGCTATCCAGAATACAATGTGTTCCTTTTTTTGCAGGTAATTTACCAATGCCTGATTGTATAGTCTGTGGTGTAATTTTATTTGTGTTCCTCTAGTCTGTGGTGTAATTTTATTTGTGTTCCTCTGGTGAGGGGTTTGTTGTGGAATCCTTATAGGAGGCTGGACTGTTAGAGTCCGCATGAGATATTGGACCAATTGTCTATGTATTTTTATTAGTTGTTTTAGTTGAACTAATAGTTCTTCACCTGTCATTTCTTCAATGGCTGGATGTGGTTATAGCTGGCTAGTACCGGCCATGTTGCTCCTAGTCTACCTAGTGGACCGAGCCTGGTAATGTGATTTTGATGTTGTAGGGCACCTTTAAAACCAGAGCTGGTGCTCTTGGTATGTTAGTGGAATTTCAATGTCCTCGAAAGGAACATATTCCGTTGGATTATCCTCTACTTTGTAGAAGTGAAACACATGCGATACTGCATTTGCTTCAGGGAAGACTATCCATGAATAGAATACGTCTGTCTGCCAATATTCATGTGCCTCTATGACAAAAATTACCTTACCACCTCTTGATGATAGGCCATTTGTTATAAGCTTTATAGTGATGGTTTTCCTTAAGGTTTCCGGGATGATTATAGCATCCGGGTCGTTTTTTTTGGAAACCCGTAATGTCTAAACCCGGTCGGGTTGTAGACGCTGCAGTTCCACTGGCCCCGGGGTTATCCTCCTCTGCCATTTTGTTGACTGAAAGTTTTGCATAGCAAGTTTCAAGGAGACAAAGATAAGGTGCACAATAGTTTGGAACACTGTATCCTTCAACGTTGAATCATACCAAAAACTAATACATAGGATTTTCGTCCTACTCAGTTATTGCGGATATTTTATCCTTTTACCCACTCCAGACGTCTATTGGAGTATTTTACAGGAAAAAAGGGTCTCTGTGAAAAGCACGACTGAGTTACTCTAGTATCTAGCCTTAAATTAGTGACCAAACGTTGAGCGCCATGTAGTGTAGTTCCTATATTCCCAATTGGCTCTGCGCATTGGAATAATATATCCTATAGATTTGACGTAGGCCTTATGTCGACTAGGTCTCTATCGAATATATTAGACTTAATTGTGAGTGCCAGCTAGCTCAGAGATCAGTATAAACTTTCTCGAATACAGAAGAAGGAATTAGTTTCTGACAACCACATAGACATGTGAACTTTGTTTCCCGCAAGAATAAAACTGATCTTCAGAGTCGTGGAAACAATAGATAGATATTTTACTCAGTCAATCGTGCATGCTTTGTTTCATCAGAGGTGCAGAGAAATAGAGGGACAGGTGTTTTTAATAAAAGTGTTTATTGAACAGTCTTCTTTCTCATGCAAGAAAAGTGAACTGCTACAATCGTAATACTGGTTGAAAGTATAATGCGTACAGTAAGAAGAGTATTATACAATAATACTGTAAAAGCATTGTATGGTTTCTAAACCATAGATAAATATATACATAAATAACAAAGTTAAAAGTACTCAACTGGTGCTTCCAAAATACTCCTACCCCAATGTACCTAACCTAAGTCTAGTACGGGGGAAGAAGTAAGTGAGGAGTAGCATAGGTTTAGTTTTCTTTGCCAAGAATCTATCCAAGATTTCTCTTAGGGTCTAATCAGCTCTATACCTTGGTTTTAGAATGATGGCGGTCTGGTATCTCTGTCTCGGGACTCGATTTCCCCACACCCCGCGAAGGGAGCTTTAAACACTGGAGCTGGATTATCAGCGAGAGAAAGGACAGCTTCTCAATCAGTGCGTCAGCTGGAGGGTCGGCTTCCTTCGGCACTTGCTGTAGCGAGTTGCGTTGGGCAAGTAGGTATTCGAGCTGCTCCGAACCACCGTGTGTTTGCTAGGGCAAGTGTAGGCATATTTATACCTTGAAGGTGCCTAGTTTGACGTAAAGTCGGACATAATAACGTCATCAAAGAACCTGAAGGGAATGGTAGTTCTTTGAAAACTCCATGATTTCTAGGACAAATCAATATTCAAGCAAGGGGATGTCCCTGACTGCTGAAGCCGAGTTTTCCAAGAAATCGTTGTGGCTTTTTGGAACTAGTGGAAGTAGCCATGCCTGTATTTGAACTGGATGGGTTATGTCTAAATATGGGTATGATTTCTATGTCTATATAAGGGCAATGTGAATTATACCTATATAAGGGCATGAATCAGTAAATTACACTTGGATTCTAAAATGCTACACAACATTAGTTTCTGCTGGCATTAGGACTCTGAGCACTTTACCTCTGATAACCAGTGCTAAAGTGCATGTGTTCCCTCCTTAAAATTGTGGTATTGGCTTATCCCCAACTGGTATATTTAATTTGCTTTTAGGTCTCTAGTAAAGTGGTACTAAATGTACTCCGGCCCTGTAAATTAAACGCTACAAGTGGGCCTGCAGCACTGATTGTGCCACCCACTTAAGTACCCCTTTTGACATGTCTGAGGCCTGCCACTGCAGAGCCTATGTGTGCAGCTTTAAACTGCCATTTCGGCCTGGAAAAATAAGCCTTTGCCAGGCCCAAACCTTCCTTTTTAATGCAGATAATTCACCGATAGAGGTCATAGTGCAATGTATTTAAAAAGTAGGACATTTACTTTAAAGTTCCTATGCATATATCCATTTATTCGATAAGTACTCAATAATATGTATTGTATATTCAATAGATACACCGCAAACACTGAAGCTATCTGCAGCCACAAGGACTCCTGCGGTCATGTACCGCGATCTAATTTTTTGTTTTCTCCTCTTCTTCATTCCCCAGGACACTCTTCTCACTTAGAAGTTGTCTTACTCTTCAGATGGTTACAGGATTCTGGTGGCATAGGGATATTGCTTCTGGCATTCATGTCTCGCTCCCACTAGAAAACACATCAGCCGTGGTCAAATTTTCTAGTAGCATCTTCATTTAATCTGCCTTTGTAGAGCTCGGCACTGTCACCCCTATGGGTAACTGGGCACTGGGGTGTGAGATCTATGCTGAGAAGTCAGGTCTTGAAGAACCAGCAGGAAGAGGGAAGAAATGAGCAAGATTCCCTACCTGCTCCCTGATCCCGCCCCGTTCCACCGCGTCCATTGTGGGCGTTTGAGCGGAGGGTGAGGAACCCACCACTTCCTGACTCACCAGCGCTCGGGTTAGCGCTCTAGTTTTTCGCTGACCTACCCCTATTTAGGAGGATGGGCCAGCGAGACGCGCGCAGCGGGCGCGCCGAGTGCGCGCCGAAGGCAAGCATAAGGCAAGCCCGTCTGCGCCCGTCCGCGACTGGACGCGGCCAGGGGGCAGTACCCCTGTTGCTGTTGCTAGTGAGCAGGTAAGAGACTTGCGATACTCCTATGATGATTTAATCCGTCTCCGCCCTAGTCCTAGAGCCGTATGTACTCATAGGATGATACCTGATTTCATGCCACGCGAGTGTAGGGAGTGCCATTTTCACCCATTCACCGACTCAGAGACTGTGAGTGGGACTGATCAACTTGCCATGTTTTTATTGAACTGCCGTTCTTTTACAAAACACAGTTTGAACATTTTGGATATCCTTGTCGACTATCAACCAGACTTGCTGTTTCTTACGGAGACCTGGTTAGATGAGGCCTCTGCTCCTAATATTCTGGAGGCCCTTCCTTCAACATATGGCCTACTAAGAATCGACAGAGGAATTCAAAGAGGGGGTGGTATTGCTATTGTTTATAAAAAAGAAATTGAGTGCTGCTTGGATCAAGTAAATATCAGCAATTGTGAAGCAGGCTTATTTTCCATCAAAGCTTCCCCTGAGTGTACCATCAAGGCTATCTTATTTACCGCCCCCCAGGGGGGTCTTCACAATTTGCTGAAAGTCTTCTGGAAACTGTGACTCAGCCAGCCCTATGGTCAGGGCACGAGTCGGGGTACCACGCGGGTGGACGGCATCCCCCCACTTATTTTCCAGGGTTTTCCAGGGTGGACGCCGTCCACCCTGCTCAATCAAAACGCCGTCCCGATCCAGACTTTCCTTCGTCCCCGGCCTCGCCTGCTGCCTGCCCGCCTCAGCCGGATATGTACGAAAACAGACTCTCCCAATATTGCACCTCACTGCCAGCTTTATTAGCCCATCATCCCCTAATGCTGTGGTTCCCAAAGTGTGCGCCGCGGCACCCCGGTGCGCCGTGATGAGAAGCCAGGGGTGCCGCGGCGCCGAGCAGGATGTGGGGAGCTTGAAAGAAATGCCACCTTCTGTTGCATCGCACATGCTTCAAAACATTGGCACAGAGCGCCCTCTCTCCACCTGCCCGCCCCCATTCCTGCAATCACAGGCTGCTAGAAGCGCAAGAGCAGCCCCACCCCGCCCATTGTCACTTTGTATGGGGCTGATTGCCACATACAGAATGTCAATGGGCCAGTTTGGGGTGTTACAGCATGTGGTGAGCCGCTTCCTGCGGGTAGCGCCGCCGGCTCTCTTCTTTTGGCATATGTTGAAAGCTAACACGATGTGCAACATTTGAAAATGAACGGAGGGTGTAATGTGTTTCAAATAAAAGTTCGATTATTTTAAGACTGTTTTTTCACACATTTTTGTCTAAAATAAAAAAAAATCTGAGCAGTGAAGGCTCTTGCAGGGCTGTTAATCGGTGAGTCGAGTTCCCAAGAGGTATGTTAGTCCCTTCTCTCCAGCCTGCTTGCTCAAATCAGAGGCAAACACCCCGCAACTGGCTGTGCATAAAAGGCAAGAACCACCCGCTTAATTACTGGAAAGGTGAGGAAGCATGCACCACTCCACTGTAACTTTTGGGATTCATAGCCCTTGCACAAGAATCCACAGACACCCCGGAAATGTTTCTTTTGTGACTGCTTTTTTAAACATGTTTGTGCACTTCGGTATATTCAACACAATATTCACCATAATATGATGCAATCGTTTTTCAGTGAACAAGTGTAAAAGTGTTGGGTACCCTAATCTCATGCTGCTGTATCAGCCTTCCATCTTCACTAGATCGATAACATTATGATAATTAATTTGTCTAACAATACATATCAGGTATGACACCTGACAAATGTACATTTCTTATTGTCTTACAGGCTGGATGGGTGAAAGGGTAAATGGTTGGATGGATGAGTGAATGGATGGGTGGGTGGAAGAGTGGATGGATGAGTAAAAGGATGCTTGGGTGAAATGGTACACGGTTGGATGGATGAGTGAGTGAATGGATGGATGAAGGGATGGATGACTGAAAGGATGGATGGAAAGATAGACGATGGATAGGTTTTCAAATAGTTGAAAAGGTTTGGATATGGATGGGCACACAGTTGGAAGGACAGAATGAATGGTGAAAGACTGCATGATGGATAAAAGAATTAATAGATGACAATGTACATTTGGAATGGTGGATATCAGGGGTTTGATGGAAGGATGAATGGTTAGATCATTGGACAAGAGAGCTCTTCTGGGGATGGTTGTGATCAGTGGCGTCACAAGGGGGGTGCGGGAGGTGCGGGCCGCACCGGGTGTCACCAGCAGAGGGCTGACACCAAAATGAACTCCTCGCTATTTATTTACTGTTCATGTAACACCGTCCGTATTGTCCCATGCTGTTTATAGTGCAGGGAAATGGACGGATGCCAGAATCTTCCTTTTCCCAGTTCTGCGAGCGCAGCGGCTTTGTCAGGAGGGACTTGAGTATAAAATGAGCTCCGCCCTTGACCTTCTGCTCGCTATTCTTTTTGCTCGGAGATGCGATCTTGGTCGTGTTCATGTTCCGAGTGCATGTGGGCGTTTGGGGAACACCACAATCAGTGAACACAAAGTCAAGATTGGCCCAATCTCTAATGGTAAGAACGTTCAGAGTTTCGTAAAAAGTCACATTTGCAGTTAATTTTTGGAACCTTTTGAATCATCCGTGTATATATGTTGCGAGGCTTGTCCTGCATTACTGCAGATGTTAATATGAGAAGCACTGAAAAGACCATTTGATTTCTTTGGACAGCGCTATGATGGGCCAAACGTAGGTAGGTCACAGAGTGTGCAGGATGGCAGGAGGAACGAAAAAAGGCCTCACCCTGTTTGCCACGCCTGCCCTAGACAATGGATGTTCAGTTGAATCATACAAAAGTATTAAAAAAAGGCTCCGATACTCAGCACATCGAAGTGGGGTAGGAGCGGGGTAGGCGCAAATTTGCGTGCACAAATTCAAAGCGCATTTCATGAGTTTATTTCAGTCACTTTGAGAAGAGCCAAAAACTGTGGGAGAAACCATGGGGGGGGAGAAGGCGACAAGGAAAGGGTTAAAAGAGCAGCAGGCAGGGGAGGGAGGTGCAGGCGGAGGGGGTGGATGGTGCAAGCAGAGAAGGAGATGATGCAGGCTGAGAGGGAGACGGTGTAGCCAGAGGGAGAGATGGTGCAAGGGGATGAGATGGTGCAGGCAGGGGATGAGATGGTGCAGGCAGGGGGTGAGATGGTGCAGGCAGGGGGTGAGATGGTGCAGGCAGAGGGGAGACGGAGTAGGCAGAGGGCAGATGTTGCAGGCAGAGGGGAGATGGTGCAGGCAGAGGGGAGATGGTGCAGGCAGAGGGGAGATGGTGCAGGCAGAGGGGAGATGGTGCAGGCAGAGGGGAGATGGTGCAGGCAGAGGGAGAGATGGTGCAGACAGAGGGAGAGATGGTGCAGGCAGAGTGGAAATGGTGCAGGCAGAGTGCAAATGGTGCAGGCAGAGGGAGAGATGGTGCAGGCAGAGGGAGAGATGGTGCAGGCATGGGATGAGATGGTGCAGGCAGGGGGTGAGACGGAACAGGCAGAGGGGAGACGGAGTAGGCAGAGGGCAGATGTTGCAGGCAGAGGGGAGATGGTGCAGGCAGAGGGGAGATGGTGCAGGCAGAGGGGAGATGGTGTGGACAGAGGGAGAGATGGTGCAGACAGAGGGAGAGATGGTGCAGGCAGAGGGAGAGATGGTGCAGACAGAGGGAGAGATGGTGCAGGCAGAGTGGAAATGGTGCAGGCAGAGTGCAAATGGTGCAGGCAGAGGGAGAGATGGTGCAGGCAGAGGGAGAGATGGTGCAGGCATGGGATGAGATGGTGCAGGCAGGGGGTGAGACGGAACAGGCAGAGGGGAGACGGAACAGGCAGAGGGCAGATGTTGCAGGCAGAGGGGAGATGGTGCAGGCAGAGGGGAGATGGTGCAGGCAGAGGGGAGATGGTGCAGGCAGAGGGGAGATGGTGTGGACAGAGGGAGAGATGGTGCAGACAGAGGGAGAGATGGTGCAGGCAGGGGATGAGATGGTGCAGGCGGAGGGGAGACGGAGCAGGCAGAGGGCAGATGTTGCAGGCAGAGGGAGAGATGGTGCAGGCAGAGGGAGAGATGGTGCAGGCAGAGGGAGAGATGGTGCAGACAGAGGGAGAGATGGTGCAGCCAGAGGGGAAATGGTGCAGGTAGAGTGGAAATGGTGCAGGCAGAGGGAGAGCTGGTGCAGGCAGAGGGAGAGCTGGTGCAGGCAGAGGGAGAGCTGGTGCATGCAGAGGGAGAGCTGGTGCAGGCGGAGTGGGAGGGGGAGATGGTGCAGGCAGAGGGAGAGATTGTGCAGGCAGAGGGAGAGATGGTGCAGGCAGAGGGAGAGATGGTGCAGGCGGAGGGAGAGATGGTGCAGGCGGAGGGAGAGATGGTGCAGGCGGAGGGAGAGATGGGAGCCATCCTATTCAACAGATCTCCCTGCCTTGCATTTGTCCTGCTCACACCTGTCGTGATGTCACTTCCTGTCGTGATGTCACTTCCTGTCGTGATGTCACTTCCTGTTGTGATGTCATTTCCTGTCGTGATGTCACTTCCTGTCGTGATGTCACTTCCTGAGACCACGCCTAACTTGGAGAGTCCCCCCACTTCTTTTTTTAGGACTTGTGCCCTGCCTACGGTACAGTAAACTCCTCATAGTAGGTGATCTCAACCTGCATTTTGAGGATGCAAACTGCACTGAGGCACAAACTGCAATTACCTCCTTGAAAGCCCTGATGATTAGATTGTCTGATGTAAGGCCTACCCATCAAGCGGGGCATCTTCTTGATCCCATTTTTTCTAATTGGGATGATGTCAGAGTGCTCCACCCTATTACGATATTATGGTCTGACCATTATCTAATCCCTTTCACTGTCTTGGGTATGTCCAGAGGGGAAAAACCCAAGCAATCTCTCTTACCCAAGCGCAGGGATTGGGGAAAATTCAGCAATGAGGTATTTGATTCTGCTTTAAGCCAGGAAGCCCCTCCGCTTAGTAAGACTCTCATGGTAGCTTGGAAGGACTATGAGGACTGGGTAGTTAAGGCTCTAGATAAGGTGGCCCCTTGGACACATAAAGCCCCAGTGCGCAGATCTAGATCAGCTCCTTGGTTCAGCGAGGATCTGCGCGCAGCTAAGGCTAAATGTAAGGTCTTAGAACGCCTTTGGCGACAAGACTACGACCCTGTCCACAAAGATTCCTATAGGAGCAGTCTGAGGGAATACCATAGTCTGATAAGAAAGGCCAAGAGGTATTATATAAAAGAGAGGATTGATTTATCTGATAACTCCTCCAAAGAGCTTTTCCTAATCTATAAGGAGTTAACTTCTCTTACGGCGAAAATGACAAAAGATACTCCTTCCATTGAGTTGTGTGAAGCCATTGCTGACCACTTTGTGAGCAAAGTGGAGAAGATCTATGAATCTTTTCAGCAGAGCTCAGCCGAAGACATCTCGGCCGGGGAGACCTGTCATGGGCCTATGAAAACTGGTCGTCTCATGGAATTTAAGGTCCCTCCACGGAAGGAGTTGACAAAAATAATTATGGGTATCCATTCTGGATCTCCTATGGATGTCGCCCCTGCTAAGATCCTCAGAAGTCATCTACCTCTTTTGAGTGATTATATAGGCAACCTGGCGACTCTGTCCTTTCAAGAAAGTTTGGTGCCTGAGGAATGGAAACTGGCCCAGGTTGTTCCCATAAAAAAAAAAAGCCAACATGAGTATGACTCAGTTGGATAATCCCCGCCCCATTTCCCTCCTACCTTTTTGCGCCAAAGTTGTGGAGAAATTGGTTAATAACCAACTAGTTACCTTCGTGGAGGATAATCTTCTTCTTCATTCCTCCCAATCGGGTTTTAGGGCGCATCATTCCACGGAGACTGCCCTCCTGTTTTCCACTGAATTGCTCCATCGCAAAGTAGATGAGGGACATACAGCTGCTTTGATACTATTAGACCTGAGTGCGGCGTTTGACACCGTATCGCACTCAGGGCTCCTTGCTCGCTTAAGTGAGATGGGGATAGCGGGCCCAGCCTATGAATGGATGTGCTCCTTTTTAGCTGACAGGAAATTCCAAGTGCACTGCCCCCCATTCAAATCCACACCTCGTTCTCTCAGGCAAGGGGTTCCACAGGGCTCTATATTGAGCCCCACATTGTTCAATCTATACATGGAGCCCCTGGCACGTCTGGTAGAATCTTATGGGGTGGATATTGTGTCATACGCGGATGATACTCAACTGGTGGTCACTTTATCTCATAATCCAGTTGAGGCAGCCGAGAATCTCTCCGCTTGTCTTGTGGCACTTGCTGGCTGGATGAAGAAGAACTGTTCGCGCCTCAACGGGAACAAGACAGAACTTCTAATAATCGGTTTGTCTCCCTCGATCTGGACATCAGCTTGGTGGCCAGCGGATTTGGGTACTATGCCATCTCCCTCTGATGCGGTGAAAAACCTGGGTGTTTGTCTGGATTCCAATCTTTCATACTCCCAACATGTTGGAATGGTAGCCGGGAAATGCTATGGCATAGTAAAGGTTCTCCGCAAAATTCTAGATCTTCTTCCCATCAAAGCGCGGAAAACCCTGGTACATGCCTTAGTTACCTCCCATCTCGATTATGGGAACTCACTTCTCTGTGGAATCAGTAAAAAGGGCCTAAACCAACTCCAATGTGTCCAGAATGCGGCAGCTCGATTGGTCTTGAACCTACCCAGGAAGTCATCTGGGAAGCGAGCTTTACAAACCTTGCACTGGCTTCCCATGCAGGAACGTGTTGGTTTAAAACCATGTGCATCACCCACCGCATAGCACATGGCCGCGGCCCTGTCTATCTCCAAAATATGCTGACTATATAACGTCCCAAACGATTGCTTAGATCCATGGGCAGCATGCAGTTGGTGGTGCCCCGTATCCGCAGAGCGCGGATGGGAGGGCGGTCTTTTACGTTCCTAGCCAGTAAATACTGGAACGATCTTCCTATTGAACTTAGGATGGAACCATCTGAACTACGGTTCAGACTGAAACTGAAGACATATCTGTTCCCCAGAGTCTAGTGATTGTTAATTCCCTTCTGTCTTTTCCCCTTCTGCTTGGTTTGTTTTGGGAGTACTGACGGATTGCATTCATAGCGCGGGGACGCACTGTCTCTCTGTGTAACCAGGCGCTTAATAAATGTTTTTATTATTATTATTATTTTTCATATAAATTGAATGAGCGATCTTTCAATTATAGCACTTATTTTGGGGGGCGGGGCTAGCCACGCTAGGAAATGGCCGCTCTTTAGGCGAGCTCTCCCGACAAGGTCACCATCCTACAGTTATCCTGTGTACACAGCACACGAATAATCAGATTAATAAAGCGACTGCATAGAGGAAACTCTCAGCTACGCAATAAGGTATTTTTCATTCCAAACGTATACCCAGAACGTGACGATATAGTGCAGCAAACTTTCAACGAGCTGTGGCTGGAGGCGGGCCGTGTTGAAGCGCAAGGAGGCCTCAAACCTGTACAATACTGCGCTTTTGAAATACACTGCACATAGGAAGGGCACACACCACAACTGCTACTGATAAAGAGGAGTACATTGCCTGGAATGTAGAGAAAACCCTTGAGCCCAATCTGTTATAGACTCCCGACTTGTGCCTGGGGCCAGAGGGTGGCACTGTGCCGCCTACCTGCCACCGCCACCATATTTGTTGCGACATACGTCAGCCACGCCCAGACACTCAATGCAGCAGAAGCATGCCATACACCTAAGAGGTAATAATCAACACAATTCTGCTTAAACACTACAATAATAGGCACAAACTTATACCTTCACTGAGATCTGGGTGCAGCACCATCGCTTTACGATGGCTACTCATGGTGCGGCCATCCACTTGCTTCAGTGCAATCCAACCCGACCCTAGGGGCAACACATCATCTGAATCGCGCTAGATAAGGTTACCTACGCTGGAACGATAGCGCAGTAAACAAAACAAAGTGCCACCATTGCCTGCTCTATTAACAAGTATACCCACTACAACAGCAGAATTGAGAAGTGCACGATAAAATGAACGCCTGAATAGCTGAAAACATTATTGAAGCTCTTAAGGAGACCCCCCTGAAAAAATCTCAGAGCAATGGGAAGCCGGATAACACACAACCCAAATTGCAATTTGAGCAACAAAGGAAGGCACCAGACTTAAAAGCCAAAGCTCCTGAGAGGGGCCCAGTGAATATCGTGACCACAACAGGCTCAGAGCGACAGTGGACTTCCAGGCAATGTTTACAACGATACAATCAACACTATCAAATAGACTCGCTAACTTACCGTGTTAACCGCATGTCCGAACGTCTGGATAAACACACGGAACGTATAGATATGGCAGAACGCCGTATATCAGATATGGAGGACTCCCACCAGCAACTGGAAATGAAGCAAACCAAATCGGATAAAACCTTACAGACCCTACTGGCTAAAACAGAAGATTTGGAAACCAGGTTGCGACGCTGCAACCAATGTATTATGGGTGTGGCTGAATCGACGCGCACAGGAAACATGGAAAGGTACATAGAGACACTCCTGACCTCAATGCTGGGAAGAGACACATTCTCCAAAAGTATTTATAGTGGAGCGTGCTCATAGGTCCCTCGCACCGCAGCCAGCACCTGGGGGGCGACCCCCCCCCCATAATAGCCAAAATCTTAAACTACAGAGACAGAGACGCTGCACTCCACAAGGCCCGAGAAACAAACAGGCTTGAAGACGAAAGAAGGGACCCCTTTGACTAATACCTTCATCCCTTCTCTAGAGAGAAACAAAGGGTCTCGGAAAGAGCACTTCCTTATCCAGCTCCATATTTTTATTCACTATGAGTGGCAGAGCAGTCAGGCCATGGTGGATTCAGGAGCCACTGGATGTTTTATGGATAAAGATCAATCTCAGAAATTGTGTCTTATCTTACAAGAAAAAGAGACACCCGAAACTGTGTTCGCAGTAGACGGGAGACGCTTGGACTCAGGTCCTATATGTTATAGCACTGAAGGACTCAAAGTTTTGCATGGTTCACAACACATAGAACATCTGACCTTTAACATTATTCAGGCTCCACAATACGGAATGATTTTGGGATTACCGTGGCTTCAACTCCACATCCCGTGCATTGATTGGATAAGTAAGACACTACATCTGGACTCAGAATACTGTTAGTAACATTGTATGAAGAATATGGGGGACCCCTCCTAGGCATTGGTTCTCCGGCATCATATCGCCACCACAGCAGAAAAAGTGGTGGTTAATCGAAGAATACGCAGATTTTGCGGATGTATTTAACAAGGAGAAGATCGATGGTCTTCCTTCTCATCTGCAAAATGACTGCCATATAGACCTAGTACCGTGAGCTCTCATCCCTTGTGGGCAGGTGTATGCCTTAACAGAGACCAAAAATGAACACCTCCATAAATATTTGGATAAGTATATTTCATTGGGTTTCATACATGCCTCTAAATCTCCAGCCGCATCTCAATTGTTCTTTATAAATAGAGAGAATTGCGCTTCTGTATTGACTACGGAGCCTTAAACGCCATCCCGGTTAAAAAACGATACCCCTTACCCTTAATTCCAGTCCTGTTGGAACAGGTAAAAAAGTCTGTGGTGTACACCAGACTTGTCTGAAAAGAGCCTACCATCTGGTCTGAATGAGAGAAGGAGACGAGTGGAAGACGGCCTTCAAAACACGCCATGGTCTCTACGAGTATTTGGTGATGCCCTTCGGCTTATGTAATGCTCCTGCGGCATTCCAATACTTTCTCAATGACATCTTGAGGGAATACCGGAACAAATATGTAGTGGTGTACATTGACGATATTTTTATATATTCATCAGACGAAAGGAAACATAGTCATCATGTACATTCTGTTTTACATGCTATAAGGATAAATCACTTATATTGCAAGATCAGCAAATGTGAGTTCAGAGCCACTACAATGGAGTTCCTAGGAGTAATGCTAACCCCTTTGGGTCAAGAAATGGCAGTGGCAGAATGGCCTATTCCACAGAACATCAGAGACATTCAGTGTTTCTTGGGGTTCACGAATTTCTATAGTAGATTTATAGGTCACTTCACTAATTTAGTAGCCCCAATCACCAAATTGCTGCGGAAGGAGTCACTGTTCCTATGGACTGGTGAAGCTCAAAATAGTTTTGAAGAATTAAAAAAGCCTTTTGGTCCATGCTGATACAGAAAGTCCATATGTGGTGGAAGCCAATGCTTCAGAAGTAGCTGTAGGAGCAGTGTTGTCCCACCGCCATCAGATGACAGGGCAATTAAATCTTCATCGCCTACATGTCTGGAAAACTTAACTAAGCTGAGAGGAACTACACTATAGCCTACAAGGAGCTATTGGCAATAAAAAACACACTTATGGAATGGAGGCACTTCCTGATGGGAGTCAAACACATAGTCACAGTGTTTACCGTTTATCGTAATCTGCAATTCTTGAAAGCTGCTAGTCATCTAACACCATGCTAATGGAGATGGATGCTCTTTTTTGCGGAGTACAATTTTGTAGTGACATATCGACCTGGTAGTGAGAATAATAAGGCAGATGCATTAACAAGACAAGAATAACAAATAGCACTAGAAGAGAGTTCCACACATATTATCGAACCACAGGTGCTTTGCGTCACATATACTGATACCTTCTTGAAAAGAGTAGTCCAAAAAAGTCAAACAGAAGAATGGAAGACATGGTTGGGAAGACACCCCGAAAGGAAGATTAAACAAGGCCTACCGATAAAGGGTAACCAGCTCTTGATACCCACACTTCCCTTGCAAAAACAAGTGTTCAATTGGTGTCACAACCTGCCTAGCGCAGGACACAACGGCACAGTGAAGACCTTTGAGAGAGTAGCAAGATAATTCTATTGGCCCACAGTATAAAAAGATATCAGTAAATGAGTGAAGGAATGTGTACAATGTACCCAAATGAAGAGTGATAAGACCAAACCGGCAGGACTCTTACAACCACTTCCTATGGCTCTGAAACCCTGGGAAAGCATATCCTTGGATTTTATTGTAGGCTTGCCTTGTGATCAAGGGAATACAGTGATATTAGTGGTGGTAGACTCCCTTACTAAGATGCCTCACTTCATAGCTTGCATGCAACTCCCAACTGCAGGTCAATTGGCCCACTTACTTTAGACAAACATTGTTAGATTACACAGCTTGCCCCAGGCCATCATATCTGACAGGGAATCACAATTCACGGCGCAGTTTTGGAGAGTATGGTGTGCATCCTTATGTATATCTTCTGATCTTTCTACTAGTTTTCACCTTTAAACTGATGGGCAGACAGAAAGGGTTAATCAGACCCTAAAACAATAACTACGATGTTATGTAGCCAGCAACACTGAGGCATGGGTGGATAGCCTATGGTTAGCTGAGGTGGCATATAATAGCGCAACTCATAGTTCCACCCAACAGACGCCCTATTAATGCACATACGGGTTTCACCCTCGTTTTCTACCATTTTGAACCCCATGAACAATGATCACATCTCAGAAGTAAAGGATAGAATCCATCATATACAGAGTACCTTGAAAGAAGCACGTACAGGGTTGAGAGTGGCTAAATGTACTTATAAAACCTATGCAGACAAACACAGACATCCTGGGCCAACCTATCAAAAAGGGGATTATGTATGGTTATCCACAAAGTACATCCGATTCAAGTAGTAAAGCATTTTCAATCCAAAATACATAGGACCATATAAAGTAATCAAGTGCATAAACCCTGTGGTAGTGAAACTCTCTATTCCATCTAACCTCCGAATACATCCTGCATTTCATGTATCCCTGCTCCAACCCTCTCATGCCCCTCTGAAAAAAACACTAATGCCAATAAGGGTGAACAATGAACCAGAACATGAAGGAAGGGGAATAGTGGACTCTAATCTACGTAGACACAAACTATGGTATTTGGTAACCTGGAAAGGGAATGGAGATGAGGAAAACTCTTGAGAACCTGCTTCCGGAGTACACGCCCCGAGATTGATTAATGCTTTTCATAAAAGATACCCCAGAAAACCTTGTCTCTGCCAGTGTTGTTCAAACGAGGGATGTACTATCAGAGTGCATCAGCGCTGAGGTTCACCTCACGTAGGAACACTGAAACATGTTTCTTTAGACAGGAACTACCACTCTCAGAAGCACTGGGGAGAGGTGTGGCGCCGCGGCCAGGGCGACTGACGCTGGAATCTGGGGACCACGGTTCGATCCCCGGCTCCGGCGGCAGGTTAGCCCAGCACCATGTGACTCTGGGCAATAGCTCGCTTAATCTTCCCGACGGCCCCCAGCGCCTAGAGACCCTTACGGGTGATTGTGCGCTATACAAATGTGGACTTTACTTTACTTTTACTTGTGTGCATGCAGGAATGTTGCGGGAAAGAACTACAGTTCCGAGCAGCACTTGCGGCAGGAACGCAGACGCACCAAAGTTACAAGGAAATTGACACAAGAGAACTTCCAGGTTTGTATTTGTGCCAATAATTCTGGATTCCTGAGCTACTTCGAATGGCCAAAGGTCCTGTAAGGGTGCTTGCCGCATCATCAATTGATTGTTTAACAGCGGTGGGCTGTATTGAATATTTCGTGACAATTCCTTGCATTGCACGCTTTAGGTAGCGTGTATGTCCTATAAACATTTGGCCTCTCCAAGAATTTATTGGAGAAGCAGTATTTGAGCAGTTATTCTCCTCTTTTCACTCGAGTTGGAGAGCTGCTCTTTTCTGTAGCTCATGCTGAGTGAAGGGGACAAGGGAATATCCAATTGAGTTTTACGCAAAACCAAAATCATGGGAGTGAAGAAAGGAGTTTTTGCTTGCGCTATGGAAATGATACGTTGGTGGCACAGCAGCCTGATGTGATTTCCAATTTTGTTTGATTATTTATTGTACCTTGGATGAACAAGGGTATTGCGTTGTGCACACCGGAATTCAAAAGGGAGCACATTCCTTTTTTTCCTTTCTATTATATGGATAATTTCAAAGGTGTTGCTTTATGTACTATATGTTCAATTGATCACAAGACGGATGTTGCCAGTGCTTTCTCTTTTTTTCTCTATTTTGTTTTTTGTACAGCAGGGGTTGGTTTTTGAGAGTTCCAAGAAGGTACTATCTCTCCGCCCCTGATAAGATACCAACCTTCTATAGTGGATTATACTTGAAGTGGATGACAAGTATCCTTTTCTTCAGTTCTTGAAGCATAAAGCAGCACACCGTTATGTTTTCAGGTCTCCCTCCCATCTGTTCCTTCCTTACCTTCCCCCACTTGACCACCTCTATTGTCTGTATTTATTACACCAGCCACTGGGGATATCGGGGGTGGACCATATATGCATCAATCCGATTCAAAGGATATAAGGCCTTGACACTGCCCCTGCCACCCTCCCTCTGCCCACCATTGCCCCATCCATGCTCCTACCCCCTCACTCCATTCAGTGGGCAAAGTGGGCAGGATCTGAGTGGCACGGTATGCCTATACTTTTTTAATTTAAGAAAAACAGTACCCTACTTGTCATGAAAAGACAACCATCCCAGGAATGTTAATTCTGACAGTTGAAATGCATCAAGTTTAAAAAGCAAAATGAACAGACGATGGGTGAAAACCTGAACAAATCAAACATTCAACCCCAGTCACAGATCTGGGTATAATCCATAGTTTTTTTGCTTACCATGCCTCAAGATGCTTGTTTCTTGGCAGTTCGGGCTGGACTGATTTGCATATTGCTGGGGCCAAACCGGAGTGACATGGCGAGTGAAAAAATGATGGTTTCAACCCAGAGCTGTGACTGGTTGTTAAAATTTGATTCATTCAGCATTCCATGCATCATCAGTTCATTTGTCGCACTAAGTAGGAAAGGTATGCCCAGACGTGAGTCCTGTACTCACTATGCCACTGGATTCAAGCTAGCCTGGCTTGTGAGGGGTGATACCCTGAAACTGGTCCCAGGATGCTTGTTTCTGGTTCAAAGAAGGCCTGACTTGGCAGTTCAGGCTGGACTGTTCCAGGGTCAAGACTGATTTGCATATGGCTGGGTCTGAATTGGGGTGGCAAGGTCAGCTAAAGAACGATGATGGATTCAACTTGTTGTGTGTGATACCCCCTCCTGAGGCGGAAGCCGTGAGGTTGCTGTACTTTGTGCTTTTGTACTTTGATTCATTTGTTACTTTGCACGCTTTTATCAGCTGCATTATTTCAGCTTTTAATTTCACTCGTTTTGTGCTTGATTACGAAGCTTAACAAGTTGTTTCTGTACCCTAATGTGATCTCCCCCACTTGACTAATAAGCAGCAGCTATATCCTCCCTTTGCTCCATGCTTGATTTATAAGCGTTTCCTCCGTCCCCAAGACTCTTACCAACTTCAGCCGACTTTGACGCTGAGTTTGCCGTGTCCTGGGCGGGCGGAATTACTTTCGTGGCCATCTTTGATTGGGGAAGCCTTCGCAGGCACTCGATTGGCCGGTATATAAAGGGTAGGGCATGGCCCCACGCAGCGGACGTGTTCAGCGGACGCGCGGGACCTGCGCCGGAGTCGTGCCAGAGTCCTCGACCATCCCGCGGCCTCTACGGTCGGTGATCCTCTTGGCTCCAATATCAATCCCATTTCCTATAGTAGGGAACTCCTATTGAATCTTAACCCTATTCGCTGCAACTTTACACACATAACTTCTTCCGATTCCAACTTCTACGCCCACCCCTATACCCATTGTGGCTATGGAAAAAGAGCATGTACCCTCCTGAAACAATTTCCCCTTCAAAAGGTACCTACCCAACACCCACCTACTAGTAAAACCATTAACATTAAAGCGGGCTTAATCAACTGCCGTTCACTAGTCAAACACTCCTTAGACATAGCACAAACCCTGGAAGATAATAAATGGGATCTCCTTTTTGTAACTGAGACTTGGCTGGGGGACGAATCCAACCCTGCCCTGAACTTAGCTACCCCCCCAGATTACAGCATACTGTGCGCCAATAGACAGAGCTCTAATCCAGGTGGAGGTGTCGCAATAATCTATCGATCACAATGGTCTATTTCTTCGTTTCCCTTTGCCCAAATAGATTCTATAGAGGCATTACCTTTCTGTATCCAATTCGCCGCTAACATCACTTGTTCAGGTCTTCTGGTCTATCGCCCCCCCAAATGCAAACTTATTCATCTCCCATCACTTTTAGACTATGTTCTTCAGGCTTGTTCCCGCTACTCGAACTTCACTCTGCCTGGTGATTTTAATCCCCATGTAGATAATGTCCACGATCAAACCAACTTAAACTTTCTGTCCACCCTCTCTGATGGTGGTCTAAATCAATTGGTCTAGCTGCATCATCATTTTGAGGAGGGTCGCCTTCCAGAACCCCATTCTACATCGAGAACTAACTGCGCACCAAGGTTAAGAGCCGATAACATCCAGTACTAGAACAAGGAGGGACGCCCTTGAGACCCCCTAGCGAACATTTACATTGGCGAGGAACTTAGTGCAACAGCTGACCATCACCTATCGTCGCATCAGTTTTTAAACGTAGAACCCAAGTACGGTATACTATGCAGCCCATTTATTAAGGATGCAACTGTAAATTTCGTGCGGCGCCCTCCTGTTGTTCTCCAAATGGGATAAAAACATCGCTGCCACCCCAACAGGGTATGCAAAGATCTTACTGAGGTGACTGAAGACCTATATTATTTTATCAACCCCGTGAACCCAACAAGAATAATAAATATAAAATATTCACTATATGCGAAGAATCTCTTCACAACGCCTGAGGGCATTGAAAACAACGATTGATGAGTTGTAGTATCTAACCAAAATACCTACTATAGAAGAAAGTTGTGCCCACCGTTTTTTTGTGATGTATATGTTTTATTGCAAATGACGGACTCCTGAAGAAGGCAAATGCCGAAACGCGCGTAGAGACTCCACCCACCGCTTTGCTTACTCCAATAGCCCTATGTACCATCATTGTCATTTGAATATGTGTATTCTTTTGTTAATAATTCTTTCACTTGTATGTTTTTTTGATTAGCTGTTTTTTTGTTGCACAATAAGTATATTTATATTTGTCTGTCAGTTTATATTAATATGAAAAGAAAAATATGAAAGATGTATCAACCCACAAGAAAATGATTAAAATAAAACAAAAATATATTTTTACATAAACACAATAGTCATCACTTTTGTTGTCTATATATGTTTGGATTTTGCCTGTCAGAATAGTTTCCTAGGTTGCACTTGGCTCAATTAATCAGCTCACTATAAGGCACGTTACCAATATAGTCTAAAAGACTCTTTCCCTACAAATAGTGAGTCTATCATTAGTAGGGGTCCCCTTCTTTCTAAATTGTCTAAATCAATTGGTCTCCAACCCGACCCATAAGGCCGATCACATCCTTGACCTGATCTGTTCGAATCTGATAGATATCTGTATCAGTGAACCCTATCCGGTGATCTGGTCAGACCATTTCTTTGTCCCTTTTTCCATTCGCCTACAACATCAGGACAGACCTAGACTCCCGGCCAAAACAGTAGGCCGTAACTGGAGCAAGATTACCCTCGACAGCGTAGCGGCCCATCTTCCCCCGACCGTCCTAATAGAAACCTCAGACCTAGATTCTAGGTTAACTGATCTCAACAACAGAATTTCTTCTGCCATAAACATAATTGCTCCTATCAAACCCATTAAAACTTTTCGAGCTGCCCCTTCTGCACCCTGGTATTCTGACAATCTGCGTGAAGGCAAATCAGCTTGTAAAATTTTGGAGAGATGTTGGAGACAAACATACTCCTCCGACAGTAAACAACTTTACAAATCAGCCCTCAAAGATTATAGGAAGAGGATAATTGATCACAAGAGAGCATATCTGGAGGAGAAAATCAACCGAGCCCAGGGCTCTTCTAGAGAAATCTTTAACACTGTTAGAGCCTTCACCGATCCTATGGCCCTTAAACGACAATCCCCAGTGTCCCAATCTCTCTGCAACCGCCTCTCGGACTACTTCGAGGACAAGATTGCTACCATATACGACTCGTTCCCAGACAAAAAATCCCTTGAGCCCACTGATAACAGCCCAGATAATTCAGTCTCTACCCCTGTCTTTACTAACTTCGCGGAAATCTCCCTTGAATGCTCTCTGACAGAACTATCAAAATGTAAATCAGGGTCACCCACAGACCCTTGGCCGGCCAAGCATTACAAATCTCTGGCCCCTCTTCTTAACCAATTTCTTAACGAGATTTGGAACAACTGTTTTCGGACAGGTATCTTCCCTGACTCCTGGAAGCATGCCCAACTGGTCCCTATCCTTAAAAAACCCAATGCCGACCCCAATGAACCATCTAATTACAGGCCAATTTCGCTATTACCTGCACCTGCAAAAGTACTCGAAAAACTAGCCCATCAACAACTTGCTAACTTTCTTGAATCCAACGGCGCTTTTCACGACTCCCAACATGGGTTCAGAACCGGTTACAGTACCGAGTCAGCATTAATAGAAATGGCCGACTCTGTAAGATGGAGACTGGATGAAGGATCTAGATCGGTGTTGGTGCTGCTCGACTTGTCGGCAGCATTCGACACCGTCTCCCACTCAGTCCTTCTCGACCGACTTCGATCTAAGGGCATTCAAGGCAAGGCACTGGAATGGCTTACCTCCTTTTTAAAAAACCGGACTCAAGCGGTATTCACCCCCCCTTACACCTCGGCTAATCGCCCTTTGAAGTGGGGAGTCCCACAGGGCTCCTTACTTAGCCCCCTTTTATTTAATGTCTACTTCTCTCCTTTGGCTGAGATCATTGCCCAATCAGGTATAAAATCTACTTCCTACGCTGACGACATTCAGCTACTGTTTGCTTACAATAACCCTAATCAGTTCACCTTCGACCCTTTAAAGAACTGCCTCAACAACATAGCCCGTTGGATGGATGACAACTTCCTACGGCTTAACGCCGGTAAAACCGGGGTCCTCTTCTTCCACCAATCCTCCCCACTTGACTCCAATCTTTGGTGCCCCCACGAATTAAATACACCCCCCTCACCCAAAGAATCTGTGAAAAATCTTGCAGTTAGATGGGACACCAGTCTTTCATTTTATAAACAAATCCAAAAGGTATCTGCTGCATGCTTTTCGAAAATCAGAATGATCAAAAAATGCATTAATTTTGTACCCAATAACACTAGAAGAACAATCATCCAAGCACTGATTACGTCCCATTTGGATTATGCCAACGGCCTCTATATTGGACTCGCCTCCGGCCTCTGCCATCGACTTCCGATGCTTCAAAATGCCGCAGTCCACTTGGTCTGCGGCATCTCCTTGCGTGAGCACATTTCCCCTCATAGACGACGTCTTCACTGGCTTCCGATCAAACAAAGAGCAGAATTCAAGGCATTAACTTTGACCCATCAAGCTGTCAGCAGCAAGGGTTCTGCATATCTCTCCTCCTCCCTCCGCCCCTACAGCAACACCAGACTCCTCCGCTCGAGTTCCAAAAGACTTCTCGTTACCCCTAAATTCAAAAAAGCACGTTCAGGAGGCAGAACGTTTCAAGTGGGTGCTACTACCCTCTGGAACAAACTCCCTCAATCCATTCGATCGATTCAAGAAGAACTTCCATTCCGAAAAGCCTTGAAATCATTCTTATTCTGTTAAACTTCATTAAGAGCCATTAAATCAGCATACTTCCACACAACGAGCGCCGGGACACCCCGTTGGGGTAGCTGCGCGCTATATAAGACACACTAAATAAAAAATAAATTAAAAAAAACAGAACTGTGACTGGTGGTGAGTGTCTGAAATGTTTCAGGGCTCCGTCCATCATGTGTTTTCTCTGGCTCATAAGAACCTGTAAAATAATCCAGCAAAGACAAAAGTATTTCAATGATAAAAGAAAAAATTGAGAGAATACACTGTAGGGGATTGGGTCTTAGTCCTTTTACCCTCTTCCAGCACTAAGATGAAAACCAAGTGGCAAGGCCCCTTTAAAATACTGAAAAGAATTGGGCAGGTCACTTATCAATTGCAGGTATCTCCAATCAAAACTCAAATCTATCACATAAATCACTTAAAGAAATGGCCAAGTCCACCTCCTAAAGATGTCCTTGTCCTACGAGTGGCTCAAACTCTCTGAGAAACTGATATTAATAACACTCTTTAAAACAATGAGAAAAAGGTCCTTAACCTTTTTTCTGACATCTTTTCCGATTTATCAGGTAGAACAGATCTAGATGAACATCCCTATCCCTACCCCTGAAGGAGTTGTTGTCAATCTACGACCATACCGTGTACTGGAGGCCCATTACAAGGCACCCCGGGTAGAAGTCAAAAACATTATGAAAATCTGAATCATCGTCCTTTTCACTAGTAATTGGTGCTCTCCAATCATACTAGTATTGAAGCCAGACAGAAGTCTCTGTTTTTGTATTGATTTCATGACAGTCAACAAAATCTCTCAGCTAGATGGGGACCCCGTTCTAAGGGTTGACAAACCGATTTAGGAGCTAGGGGAGGACTGGTACACCTCCAACATTGATTTCACAAAAGGCTACTAGCAGGTCCCTTTGCAGCCTTGTGATCAAGGGAAAATCACCTTTGTCACTCCTGATGATCTCTATCATTTTACTGTGCTCCCTTTTGGTCTTCGAGGAGCTCCTGCGATCTTCCAAAGTCTCATGAACACCCTGTTGCAACAACACCAATGTTGCTCATCTGCTTACCTGGATGTCATTATCATATTTAACAAAAAACTTGAGAGGAACATTTACACCACCTCAAATTAATTCTTACAGAGTTACATCTGGCGCAACTCCATATTAATGCAAAAAAAATACTAATTTGCACATAGCAAAGTGAAATACCTGGGATACTCGTGGGGGAGGGAGTTAATGAACCCCAACTGGAAAAGGTCAAGGCTATCACCTATACCTCTTTTTCTAAGACAAGAAGAGAGATGAGAATCTGTTTGTGCTTACTGGGCTAGTACCGCTGTTTCTTCCCACAATATTTAGAGTTCTCTGCTCCTTAACAGACCTCCTAAAGAAGTTGGTCCCCTTGAAGGCTTTTGTACAATCCTCACCTACAGTTTCAGAAGCTTTTAGCAAGTTGAAAATAGTGTTAATATCTCCTATCTTTGAGAAGCCTTTCATAGTGCAAACCAACTCATCCGATGTGGGCATTGGAGCTGTACTGTCGTAAACAGACCATGAGGGAACTGAACGGCCCACAGGGTATTTTAGTAGAAAACCGTTCCCACATGAACAAACTTATCCCACCATCGAGAAGGAGTGTCTTGCACTTAAATGGGAGAAGATAAACTCTGATACTATCTGGAAGGAAGAGACAGGGAGAAAAATAAGCCCAGTGCTATTCAGTGATTGGCACACCATTTTTAAAATCACATTTGTGAGACTGAAGTTAAAGTAAGCTAGTTGCTGTCCATTAACTGGCACACCATATTTTTAGTAAGCCTATTTTTTGGTGGTGACTTTTCACTAGGACAGGTTTCAGGAGGAGATCATTTTAATTAGTTAGTTCCTATTTTATTAGTTATCTTTTAGGGTAGGTCACTATGGCAAACATTCAGCCACCACCGTCTTTTTTGGCAGAATTTGTTGAACCTCTGAAATCTTAGGATATATGGAGTGTCTTATTTGAAGCTTATGTGGAGGTACTAGAGAAGGGTGAATGATCAGATCAAAGGCATTTATCTTTGCTCAAGCATAGGTTGGGTGCTATAGGATTGAGAGAGTTTAAAAATGTGTATTTAATTGATAATGCAGAGCAATAGGTGTGTACCAGTATGACAATAAACAGATGCAAGAAAGATTTGATAGGAAAATAAATGTATTTATGGAAAGATTAAACTTTTATTCAAGGGCACACAAAGATGAACGTTATATGAAAATACAAGAAATATTATGGTCTTGTGGGAAAATATCTTTGAAAGCTGCTGTGGATGTAGCTAAGAGTATTGAGGTTTCTGATGAGTGCATCCAAAAAGTAAGGAGTGAGGGCTGAGTGGGTAACCACATGAGTGTTTCCAGTGTTGTAATGGATGCTAGGATCAGGAATAAAAGGTGAAGTGCGAACGAGTGATAGTTTGGTGAAAAATAAAGCAGGTGATGTATGGAGTTTGTATTGTTTTAGATCTGGCCTGAGTAGCCATTTAGCCAATTCTAAATGGTGTCTGTTAGACCCGGGATCCCTGATTGGCTGAGGTAGGTACCTTAGGCCAAATAGGGACCTGCGTTTCAATGTCAGGGAAAGGAAGGTCACCTTCTGAGATAGCCCCGCTCACCCCCTTGGCAGCTTGGCACGAGCAGCCAGGCTTACCTTCAAGGCAAATGTGTAAAGTATTTGCAACCACGCTCACAGCAACCCAATCATGACACCACAAATAGACTCCACATGAGTTTTATAAAAATGAGTATAAACTTTAAATAAAAAGATATACGATAATACCACACAATATAAATCCAATATATGGGTATTTGTAAAATTTCTCCTGGCCGGTTGTTATGCCAGCGAGCCCTTTTAAGTTCTGGCGATATTAATCAGCACTTCTAAATATTCTACTGTAATCCTAACACCATGTTATGCAGATCGTAATGCTAGAATCAGGCATTTTTGCAATGTAAAAATAATGCAATGCATACGCAACAATCAGGCACTTTGCGATGTAAAAAAAAATGCAATGCGTAGCACGGCAATCAGGTACTTTGCAATGTAAAAATAATGCAATGCGTAATACAGCCACCAGGTACGTCGTTATACAGATGTAAGGCAATGCGTAATACACTAATCAGGTAGTTTTTTATGCAAGAATCATGCACTGCCTAATACGCTAATCACGTAGTTCGTTATGCAGAAACAATGCAATGCCTCATACGACAATCAGGTAGTTCGTTATGCAGAAACAATGCCATGCATCATACACTAATCAGGTAGTTCGTTATGCAGGAAAGATGTAATGCGTAATACACTAACCAGGTACTTCGTTATGCAGAAATGATGCAATGTGTAATACAACAATCAGGTACTCCGTTATGCAGAAATGGAGTAATCTGTACTACATTCTGGCACCGATCACGGTACCTCAGGCAGTCTCTCCGCCACTCGTACTTACTCGCAGGTAGCCTCTGATAGTAGTTGCACCCAACACGGGTATGAATAACACAAAAAGTGCAGCTCCGCGCTCTGGCCCAGGTGCTGCCACTCCCTTGGCAATACGGGCCGCAATACCAGCCGAAGCAGGGGATCACGCTGCTGAAGTGAGAGAGAGGCCGAGAGCATCTTCCTCCAAGCCCATGCCCCGCCCCAGGAGTCGACACACATTACCTGGGGGGCACAAACTCACTCTCTCCTCGTCCAGCGATTTGGGTCCACCAATGCAATCTATGGGACTTGGCAATGGCGGGTTCGGGCCGGCGGCTCAGCTCCTCCGGGGCTGCCAGTCCGGGCCGCTACTGCTACAAAGATCTCAGGCTGCCACAGGGCACACGCACATAGAATCGCTGAGACTTCCTTGAGCTTCGGGTGCACGATCACCAGGCACACCACACGAAGGTCTCAGGCTGCACGAAGATCACAGGCACAATGTCACTGAGACCCACTTTAACTCCGGGTGCACGATAACATGGCTAATCCTCACGAAGGTCTCACGGTGCACAACGCAAATACACACAGCGTCGATGAGACTTACTTGGATTTCGGTGCACACGATAAATGGACAATCCTCACAAAGGGGTTCAGGCTGCACAAAGCACATGCACACTGCGTCGCTGATCCTTGCTTGGACTCCAGGAGCCCAAGATCACAGGGCACACCTTACGAGGGTCTCAGGCAGCAACAAGCACGGGCACACAGCACCGCTGAGACTCTCCTGTAAACTTTTGTGTTCCTGTGTTTCCGCAACAGGGAGCCAGCTTACCTCAGGCCCTTGGGGATAAGTTACTCCAGGACACAGCACACAGCAAAGTTCTTTATAGCAGGGAGACACAGCACACAGCAAAGTCCCTTAGCCGTTCCTTGGTTAAAACAGCAAACTGCAGGCTAGCCGCAGAACACACAGCAAGGGTCAGTCCTTTCCTTCAGTCAATTTAGTTGTTTCTTCCTTGGCAAAGGTCCTCTTCATCACAAAGCAGCTTCAGTCTTGTTCACACTTGGTCAAGTTATTCTCCCAAGTTCAGCGGCTTTAGCTCTCATAGTTATACCCCTCAATGTCTTTGAAGTCTGTTCAAACCAGTTCTGGGTGCCTCCCTGCCAGTAACACCTTCTTCCCTTGATTAATGGGGGTCAGGATTCTCAATCACTCAGCAGTAGATGGGACAATTGTTTTATAGCAGCAACCCAGGCATCTTCACCTCTAGGGGCTTATCCTCCCCTTATACTCCAGATGCAGCTCAGCCTGTTGCTGTCTTACCTCCTCCCCTGGGTCAAGACATTCCCCAGATCCTATCACTTTGAAATCCAGACATTCAATCCACAACCAGGTAGAGACATACAGAAATGTTAGAGCACACAAACTCAGCCACTTCTAAAAGAGTGGCTTCTAAACACACAATGCAAAAATCACCTTCATAAAAAGATGTGTTATCGCATTGTAAGTTCAGGCATACTAAACTATACCTTTCCATCTTAAGCCTTTGGGAAAATAGGCTGGCAAACATATTACACAGCCTTCCCATTCTATCCTATGGGCAAGATGGCCTTTCTATAGTGAAAAACGAAATGGAGATTATTTCACTGTCAAGACATGGCACACACCTTAGTACATGTCCTACCTTTCACATGCACTGCACCCTGTACCCTGGACTTACCATAGGAGTGTCTGATGTGCATAGAAAGGGAAGGTTAAGGTCTGGCAAGTGAGTGCACTTGGCAGAACAACATGGCAGTTTAACAAACTACACGCAGGCACTGCAATGGCAGGTCTGAGTTCCCTTTTTAAGGCTACTTGTGTGGGTGGCACAATTAGTGCTGCAGGCCCACTAGTAGCATTTGCATAACTAGCCCTGGAACACATAGTGCACTTTACTAGGGACTTTACTAGTAAGGCAAACATACCAATCATGGACAACCAATTACCAGTACACTTTACACAGGAAACACTTGCACTTTGACACTGTTTAGCAGTGGCAAAGTGTCCAAAGCATCTAAGTTGGCAACACCATGTCAGAAAAAAGGTCTAGGGGGAAATCAAAAAGTTAAGGGAACTTTAGCCAAAAAGGGCCAAGTCCTATACTGTCCAGCATTAAACTAGGTGTGTGATACATGCAGAAAAAGGGCCATTTCAGTAGAGTGTGTAAGAACATGGGTAAGAAGGTGAATCAAAATTCTGGAAGATGTTGCGGAGGATGAAGGGAGTTTAAGTGGTTGAGTGTCCAAGATGAGCAGGTGGAGTTGGCAGGGTCACGTGTTTGCCTACATGTATGATATGCATTAATGGCATTGATATCAAAAACATGTGGATTCATGAGCATAGTATACCACCATGGGTAAAAGTGTGTTTAAGAAATTGTGGCAAGGTAGGACATTATTGTATCCTGGATTTAATCCAGGGAGCCTTTCTGGTCATAAGATTCCTATGGAGAGATTTATGTAGGCTGATATAGAGTTTGGAGGTAGGAAATGCCATGGTAAAGTTTATCTAGCTAAGAAGGGAGCTACTATTTGGGAGGACGAACATCATGGGTCTAGGAATGATAATTGATGATTGTGTGGATCCTCCTGTATGTGTTGAGCAAAAAGCGTTAGAGGAAGGGGAAGTGGGAAGTAGTACATTAATTGGATATACTAATCTTAGGGGGATGTATTCTGATGTTTTTTCTAACCAAGTGGGCAAAATGCTTGATTTCAAACACAAAACTATTTTTCGGGATGAAATCATGCACGTTAGAGAAAAGCTTAGGAATGTGCCAGTGAATTACCGGGACAAATTGAAAAGTATGTTGCAAGACTTGTGTGCGAAAGGGATAAAAGAACCGGGGGAACGTTCAAACTGGTTTTCTCCGGTTGTGATTTCCTCTAAGGCAAGTGGGGAAGACACGTTTATGTGTGGACTTAAGGTGTCTAAATGAAGCGATATGGGTGGGCACTTTTTCTTTGCCAAATTTACAGGAATTGAAGTCACCAATAGGGAATGCCACTTGGTTTTCAAAACGTCTTTTTAAAAACTTTATTTTTCATTTTGTTGATTGAATAACAAAACATACAATTGGAAGAAGGAGTCGTTAATGCACGAAGTATACTCAATTGCAGGCAGCAAGGAACAGCAATGGGTGGAAGGTATTGTTGCAGGCTTTTCAATGGGAAACAAACTTACATCAACATCACATATATATAAATACATAGGTCAAGTCTCGTAACATCTTAATCGTCAGGCATAGGTTAGACATCACAGTTATTATTAACTTGTTTATGGCCTGCCGCGTGAAAGGTCTTGACTTCCCTCATCTGCATCAAAGTCCAGATTGTAGTATTTTATCCATGGCTTCCAGACTTTTCGAAATTTACGTGGGCAGCCCATCGCCTTGTAAATCACTTTCTACGCAACCATGTATAGGTCCATGCTAGCCTTCCATTCCGTAAATGTAGGAAGTTGCTAAGTCCCCTAGTACTAAGCTAATCCTAGATTAGCCAGCGGGAGCCTGTATCGCGGCAGGTCAATGTGTGTGGTGATACCCAGTAGCAGGAACATCTAACTCTAGTTGAACTCCCAGTATATTGTTAAATTCTCCCTGGATTGTGTGCCAGTAGGTTTGGATGTATCTACATTCCCAAAGGGTGTGTGTATATATGTGCTGCGCTCCACATGGCTTCTGAGACAGGCTGGATCCTCCACCCTCCCCAACGCGTGCAGGCGTGCCCGGTCAAAGTAGACCCTGTGGAGGATCTTATATTGAATGAGACGCAGCCTCAGTCTGATCGCTACTTCGCGGGGGCATAAGGGCCGCCTCCCAATCTATGTCTTCAAGTGGGCCGGTGGTGAGTTCCCACTTGGCGCGCAGCAGACCAAGGTTGTCGGGCATATTGTTGATTTGCGTCTTATATGTCAGGGATATCGCCTGGGTCTGTATTTCCTCCTGTAGAAGCCTACCTTCTAGTGGGGCATATTCTGGCAGCGTAACACCATCCAAACCCTCAGCCTGCCAGGCGTGTTGAAGTCTAAGGTATGCATAGGCTTGGGTACTATGAAGCTGCTATTTAGATTGTAGGGAAGAAAAGGAGGCTACGGAGCCTCTCTCCAACAAATCCCCTATCTTAGAGATCCCTATAAGGTCCCACCTCACAAAACCCCTAAGACTTTCCGATCTCAGTCAGTCTGGCGCCCTCCCACAGGCGGGTCTCACGCGTAGGTTTCCCTTCCCATTTCATCTGCTTTGCCGCACTCTTCCAGGCTGCTAGCACATGTTGGGTAGCGGGTAGGAGGTGTGCGCTCCCGGCTACCCGTATATGTAGTGTAGGTGAGTGCATGTACGGAACTGCAGTCTTTCCAATCTATATGTCGGGTGAACTCCTGGCGCGTGGCTCTAGTCATTAATGACTATGAGGTGGGCCGCCCTATCATAGGCTCTGATATCTGGTAAGGCCAGACCTCCATTGTATGGGTTGCACTGTAGGGTTCGCAATGCTATTCGTGGGTGGGCTCCGTCCCATAGAAGGAGACGTAGTTCACAGTCAATGGAAGCAAAAATAGCGTCTGGTATTTTGTGGTAGGTGTTTTGCAGAATATAAAGGAGTCTAGGGAGTGTTACCATTTTATACATGGCGGCCCTCCCCATGATGGTCAGAGGGAGTTTTCTCAACCTATTCGCGTCCGCCTGAAAGTTCTGTAATACTCGTCTAATATTACAATCTAGTCTGACCACAGGGTCAGTGGTAATGAAGAGCCCCAGATAGCTAAACCCCTCCATGGATAGCGCAAACAACTCGGTAAGTCTGAGGTGCAGTCTCCACCCTCAACGGGTAGAGGATGGATTTATTCCAATTGATCTTATAGCCTGCATGGCTGCCATATTCTTCAAATATTTGCAGTAGGAGCGGGAGTGTGTCTACTGGTATTGTGACATAGAGCAGAATATCGTCCGCAAATAGTGATATGCGTTCTTCTTCGAGAAGGCCTGAGTCATCGAGAAAGCCACCCAGCCCTGGTCGGCTTTCTAACCAGACAGGCCAGCGGTTCTAATATGAGGGCAAGCAATAAAGGGGATAAGGGGCATCCCTGCCTGATGCCGTGTTGTATCGGCCAGTTGGCAGAAAGAGTTCCATTTACCCGTACTCTCGCTTCAGGTGTATTGTATAACAGCGCCAACCATTCTCAGAAGAGCGGGCTGAAGCCCATTTTTTCCAGAGTACACTACATGAAGGACCAATGAATCGTGTCAAACGTTTTCTCCGCATCAAGCGAGAGATACAGATGGGGACTATCCCGACCCTGTACTGTGTCCATCCAATTAGCTAGAGGGAGCAGATTAAAATGTGTGGCACACTTTGGCATGAAGCCAGATTGATCCCTGTGTATCAGCGGGAGAATCACGGTTAAGAGACGTCTCGCAAGGATTGTGGCCCACCTTCTGTCGGCCAATGGCCTCAGTCACTTCCGCCTGTGTTAACTCCCCCTCTAGGCTGTCTTTCTAATCCTGAGTAAGTGAGGGTAGGTCAATGGTATGTAAGTATTGGTGAATCTGTAACTCTTCCGCCTGGGTGTGGGCTGTATATAGTGTTGTGTAATACCATGCAAAGGCTCCTGCTATATCCTCAGGAGTGGTGTGGGTGACAGTGTGTTCCCTAATCAACAGTTCCCATCTGGACTCTATTTCTTTCCGTCCCAGCCATGCTAGCAACTTCCCCGCCCTATCCCCGGTTTCGTAAAGTCTGTGTTGGGTCGCAATTTGTTGTGTTTTCACCTCATTGGTTGCAAGGGTCAGGTATTCTCGGTTGGTTATTTCAATTTGGCGCAATGTGTGCTCGGTAAATGCGGTGGGGTCAGTTCCCTCTAGGTCTAGAGGCTTCTGTTCTAACTCTTCAATCTCCTGGGCTGCACGTTTCTTTTTGTAAGCTATTATGTTCTGTGCTCTGTTCCGTAGGACCGTTTTATACGCCTCCCATAAGGTAACTGCAGACGGGACTGAACCCTCATTTTCACTAAAATAGAGCTCGGAGTCTATCCGGAGCTCCTCGGCGATTGTCTCATCCCGCAATGCCCACACATTTAGTCTCCATTGTGGTATGCAAGTTTTTCCCCCACCACCCACCTTCATCAGTAGGTAAGAATGGTCGGAAATGCCCCTAGCTAAGTAATCTATGGTGTCAACCTGGAGTATTTCTCCCGCCGGGGCGAGAAGATAGTCCAGTCGTGAGAACACTCTGTGGGCCCCTGAAAAATAAGAGCAAGCTCGTTGATGAGGGTGGTGTCGCCGCCACAGATCAGACAGTCCCAGGGTTTCCAAGAAGCGGGCCAAAGGTGTGGTTTCGGGGACACCCAATCGGGTGCGGGTGCGATGCAGCGAAGGATCAAAGACATCATTAAAATCTCCCCCCATGATATGTATGGCTGGGCCAGAGTGCAGAAGGAGCACTGTTAAGTTATCTAACGTGCGTTGTTATAGCCGTGGGGGTGCATACACACTAAGTAGGAACGTCTGTTGTTTCCAAATACCTCTTACTGCCACGTATGTCCCCTCTTTATCCACCCATTCTTGTATGATATGGAAGGGAGGGGATTTTCTAATAAGGATTGCCACTCCTCGTGAGCCTTTGGTAAATCCAGAGTGAGCCAGAGTGGTGTATTGTCCCCGTCCTAAGAAAGAGCAGCCCGATCCTAACAGGTGTGATTCTTGTAGGAGTACGATATCAGGTTTATGCCTCTTACGATATCGGCTCACCAGCCCCCTTTTAATTTTGTTACCCAAGCTATTGACATTCCATGTCATTACTGCATATTTATCGGCCATCATACCAACCTATTGTTTGGGTCGTCTCCCATCAGAAGCCCACCCCCCCACCTACCCCTCCCCGCTGCAGTATAATGTGAAAAACCTCGAGTCAAACAATCTCCATTTCCATCAGAAAACCCTCATACAATACTCAAAACAATGTCCCACCTACCCCCACCCAACACTCTTCAGACACCCCCACCGTCCTCCAACTCGTCAACATGACAACTTTGGTACGTGTAATCCACTGAGAGGTCTGTTACCCCCCTCTACCCCCACACAATTAACTACACAACATAGTACAATAACCTCACACAAAATGTTTCCCCAGTTCAGTGATAAGTCCCTCGATACTCACTGAATCATGGGAAAGTCTTACTGTTTGGTGGTGGCCGGATGGCCCCAATTCTCAGGTCTCCTCGCCATTGGTGGGTGGTTGCAGGGAATGCCCATCTGGGGTATGGACGTTCTGGTCCGTTGATTCCAATCGTATAACATTTTCAAGCAACAGGTGCTCACTAGGCACATCATCTAAGTCCTCCTTTTCAGATAGTTCGGTGTGTTCAGTGACTTCTGATCGATTCAGGGATCGGGATGGGCGGGAACGAACCTCTTCGTTTCCAGACTCTGACAGGAGAGTGTCCGTACCTCTGGGTCGTAGCGCTCTTCCCGGAGTACTCCCTGCTGAGTTCCGGGCCCTCAACCCTCGTCGCCGGCGATTGACCTTGGTTCTGTCCTGAGAGTTGCCCCCTCGTTTCAGTGGTGGCTGGGTTGAGGCGATCGGCATCGCCCGCCGCAGCCTCGGCCGTTCCTTGATCCAGTACCATGCCTCTTCGGGAGTTTGAAAGAATAATGCTGAACCTTGGAAAATAACCTTCAGTTTGGCCGGGAATAATACCATATATTGGAGCTCCATTGCTTGCAGTTTAACCTTGACCTGGGCAAAGGTTCGCCTCTGCTTTTGTACATCACAGGAGTAGTTCGGAAAAAACATCACTCGGGTATTCTCGTAGCAAACCTCTCCTTTCTTCCAGATTTCTCTCAATATTAACCCCTCCCATGCCCATGATGAGCTCAGCTCGTCATGAGCCATGATCCTTCAGTGCTCATGACGAGCTGAGCTCGTCATGGCCCGTGGAACGCTCGCACGCTGGGCTAATTCCCCTGCTTTGCTGAGCGTTCCATTAAACGGGCGTGGCATAACCAACCACTAACAAACATTGTTGTTATGGGGTAGCATGACCCCTTAATATATGCACATACTTTGCTACACACACAACACAACATATAATACATATAGTGTATACGCCTTTGTACTTGAAAGCCCGATGGCGTGTAAGTTTTTAAAACGCTTTTTGAAGAAAAAACGTGGTTAGCAACTCTTGACACATCATGCATACTTCTCACATACAGAAATGGCAGTTCTATTTACGTACATGTTAAGGGACCTAATTGTGCCCCATGAACGTGGAGGGTATGATGGTATCCCTTCTCTCTGGTGGTTAAAGAGAATAAATGGCAGAAAAGCCGAGTTAGTGGTTGGTTATGCCACAAGCTGGCAAACGGTGGCTACAGCGGTCCGCTGTCAATCAGCACCTGTGGGTTTTGAAAGCGCACTTACTTGGAATCAGGATACTCCAGGCCGAATCACCTACCCTGTCACCTCGGACAGAATAATCGAGAACCAGTGTTCGGAGGTTGCTTAAGTATTTTCATTTCCGCGTTGTCATTGCGTAACACCAGGGTGCCTTTTGGGCTGGCGAGTGCCTCAGTAGTGTTCCAGAGAGAGATGACAAGGATTCTTCGTGGGATACATGGTGCTAAGGTGTGCCAAGGTGACATTTTAACTTTTGGTCAAGACAAAAATGCCTATGATAAATATCAACATGCAGTATTGTAAGCTCTCAGGAGGTATGAATTGACTGTAAAATGAGAAAAGCGTATTTGGGAAGCAGCAAGTAGAGTAATTGGGCCATGTAATAGCTAAAGAAGGGATTTAACCAAAAGCCAGCCATGTGGAAGCTACTATGGCTGCACCGGAACCTCAGAATAAGAAACAGTTGATGTAATTTTTGGGTCTCACTGATTTTTATTCACGTTTTGTGGAGATCTATGTGTCTAAAGTGGAACCTTTGAGGGAGTTACTAAAAATAAATGCGACATTTATATGGGCAGTGAAAAAAGAGATTTCTGTAGCTCCATGTTTGAGATTGTTTGTGAGGGAGGCAGATTTTGTGGTGTCCGTGGATGCCAGCGGTTATGGCATTGGGGCTGTGTTTTTCACGAAGGTGAAGAACGAGATGTGAATCGTGCGGAATGCTTCTTGTACCTTAACATCATCTGAGCGCAATTACTCAGTGATAGAAAAAAAGCTATTTGCTGCAGCATGGGCAGCTGAGCGAGTTTGTTCGTATGTGTGGGTAAGAAAATTTAAGATTTATACGGATCATAAGCCATTAGTAAATATTTTGAAACCTGAAGGGGAGAAAAACTTGAAGCCAAGATTGGTGGATTAGCATTAAAGTTGCAAATGTTTTATTATGAGATTAAATACGTTCCATGAAAAAAAGAATATGATTGCTGATAGATTGTCTTGATTGCCTAGTAGTAGAGTGGCAGAACTAGAAACAGGTTAAAGTTGCTTTTACGTATGTGGACGTTATGTCTGGTGGAAAAGAAAGGAGTGAGGGTGATCAACAATTAACGGAAGTGTTGTGGTTACAGGAAATGGGGAAGGATGATGTGTTGAAAGCCGTGGAGAAATATATTCTGAGTGGTTGGCCAAGAAAAGCACAATTGAGAGGAGAATGTGGTGCTTTTTGGAAGATAAAGAAGGAAACGTGTGTCCAATTGAATAATTTTGAGAGGAGACAGGATGGTGCCACCGGTTGGTGTGTGAAATGATATTGTTGGCATGAGCCATAAGGGGCATGGTGGTATGTCAAGTACTAAAAGAAGAATCAAAGAATGTTTTTGGTGGCCTGGAATGGACGCCATGGTGGACTGTTGGGTCCAGAATTGTAAAGGTTGCAGTACTAGTGGTAAGGTGGCTAAACCCTTGAGTGTACCTTTAACTATGGGAGAGTTACAGGAAGGGCCATGGCAGAAGTTAGCTATTGATGATATGGGTCCCTTTTCTACACCCTCAGCTAAGGAAAATGATGCTATGATGGTAATTGGTTATTACTTTAGGAGGACAGAGGTAAGAATGGTGAGTAGTGTGACTACTAAGGTTGTAACTGAAATTTTGGAAGATGTGTTTGCGCTGGAAGGTGTTACGGAAATGATAATTTCTAATAATAGAACGCACATGACGTCTGATAGGATGCAAAGATTTTTGTTAGGAACTGATATTAAGCATGTGAGAACATCATTGTATCACTCAGAAGGGAATGGCCAAGTGGAACGCTTAAATAGGGTGGTTAAGGAGGCTAATAAATTAGCTCTTGCTACAGGAAAGCGTTACAGGTGAGATCGTTGGCCTGACGTATGACACCACATACTGTGATGGGTAAAACACAGTTCAAAGTGTTGAGGGGAAGGAAGCCTTCCACTAAGTTGGTTCCTTGGTGGTTGAGGAGAAGGAATGAAGGGAGGAGTGGTGTGGAGAATTAAGGGAGGAGTGGTGTGGAGCATGATGAAGTTATGAGGTCAATGGTTAAGGAGTTCCAGGAACGTACTGTGTGTGCACAGAGTCATAGCAATCGTTGGCCAATGGTAAAGTTGGGTCAATTTGTTTGTGTGAAGAACTGAGAGGGGTGGTGAAGGGGGCAGCTTGTTGGTCAGGGCCGTGGTGGATAAGGAAGATGTTGTGAAGTGCTGAGGAGTTGGGGATGGTAGGCGGAAGAATTTGCATAATTTAGGTTTGTGCAATGTTCAGGATGACATGATTGTGACTAGCAAGTATGGTGAAGGGTTAGATGAATGTAGTGGTTATATTTTGGGCAGGTTAGGTGAGGTAAAAACGAGTAGTGGAAGTAATGAGGTAACAAGGGGTAATTATTTTTAAGGTGAATTTGGTTATACGACGTGGTGGATGAATGAGGAAACCTCCAGCTTATTTTGATGATTACCAGTTGGGGTAATTCCACGTGGCGCATTCATGTTCATGTGCCTTTTGGTTCAATATACAAATCAACTTATATATATATATATATATATATATATATATATATATATATATATATATATATATATTCAAGCTCCAAATACACCGATGTCGTGGGTCACTCTTAGTTTCGGGTGCCGTGAAACGCGGCGGTGTACGTGTACCGCGTTTTAAAATTAAAGCTCCAGTCCTCTTTACCCATACCCAGCCGGGCCGGGAACAAAGACACAGCACTCGCGGGCTCAAATAATCCAGCAAAAAGTTTTTAATCAAGCAAACGCGTTTCGGGACAGCGTCCCTTCATCAGTGGAACCACTGACGAAGGGACGCTGTCCCGAAACGCGTTTGGAACCACGGACGAAGGGACGCTGTCCCGAAACGCGTTTGCTTGATTAAAAACTTTTTGCTGGATTATTTGAGCCCGCGAGTGCTGTGTCTTTGTTCCCGGCCCGGCTGGGTATGGGTAAAGAGAACTGGAGCTTTAATATATTAATATATATTTATATACGCGAGAAATGTCCAACTAACTACAACGTCCCTGAAACCTATGTTTTTTTCAGTGAATTTCTAAGGTTTTTTAAATGCTAATTTCTAACTATAACATCCCTGAAACCTATGTTTTTTTCAGTGCATTTCAAAGGTTTTTTAAATGCTAATTTCTAACTATAACATACCAATTACATTTCCAGAGTGATGGAGAAATGTTAGCGTGGCCTCCGAAACACCTCTTAGCAATCCCACTGTGTGGAATTTACTGGAGGTAACAGGAGGAGTAGTTAGCCCCCAGCGTGAACCTTGGGGGCCAACTATCCCTTTTATTACCACCAGTAAGTCCCACACAGCAGGATTGCTAACTTCTTATATCAGGCCCGCAACCTCCCAGCACCACTGTGCAAACGTGCCACCTAGCACGTTGTAAGTTGGGTGATTAAGTCCCCTTGAATCATGAGGGTCCCTGGGGGCCAACTAGTCCACCAGGTACCTCCAGGAAGCAGCACAGAGCTGCATTGCAGAGAGGTGTTCCGAGGCCATGCCCCTTTCTACACCTCTCTGCAACGCAGTTCATAGGGGCTCCCGTCCTGCCACAGCAAATAGCATTGTCCCGGGAGTGGACACCACAGGACACTACAGGAGCCAGCCCAGGGGGGTATCGGTCCCCAGGCCCATGAAGGGCTCCAGGAGGGTGGCGGCCCCCCTCCCTACCATTACAAAGCCCCGGGGAAGTGATGGTCCCCGGGCCTCGGAGGTCCGTAACGGATCCTCTCATTCACATATTTAGTGTTCCGGGTGGTGGTGGTCCCCGCGGCGGGTGGGGGGACTCAAGTCCCCCCTACACATGCTATTTTAAATCAAATAGAGCTCGGGGGAGGTGGTGGTGCCCAGGTCAGAGTGGGGGGGATTGGCACCGTCCACACTTTTTTTAACAGCCCCAGGGAGGTGGCGGTCCCCAGGGCTGTGGGGGGGGCCACATACCCCCGCGGTTGTTTGTAAAAGCCCCAGGAAGGTGGCGGTCCCCGGGGCAGCATGAGGGGATTGGGACCCCTATGCATTTTTTTAACAGGCCCCCGCTAATGAATTTGCAGTGCCCCCGGGACCCAGCCCACCCGGGGCCTTTTTTAAATGAAGCTCAGGAGCCCACACTTCGTTTTTTTACAATCATTTCAGCGGGATTCGCAACCTCTTCGCGATTTCCAACGAACGTATAAAAAAATATGCTATTTTTGGCCCTGAGGGTCAGGGTGTTTCTACCTTGCCTCCTTTTCTTGTGGGCGGGAGGGTTCGCGAACCCACCGCAGACATAGATATCAAAACTTTTTCTTTTTCTAATTTCTCAGGAACTACTGAACAGATTTACACCATTTAACAATAAGGACTCTTTCTGAACCCAGGGCCACCTTTTTGCCAAATTTGGTGTCATTCCGTTCAGCAGTTCAGGCTGTAGCTTTGTATAAACTTTCCTATGGAAAATAACATGGGAAAAACGTGTTTTGGGACCCCCCTTTTTTCTCGGCCCCTGCTTGTCGAAATACCACAAAACTTTCAAGACAGTAGCTGACTGGAGAGGGCCACTAGTTTTGAAAATTTTGCGAAGATTTGTCAACTGGCGCTAAAGTTATTGGGAAAACAAAAAACGATTTTCCTATGGTGACCTCCAGTGGGTTATATATATATATATATATATATATATATATATATATATATATATATATATTCACTGAAAAAACCATAGGTTATAGACCATATATAGTTAGGAATTAGCATTTAAAAAACCTTATTTTACTCACACAAAACCATTGAAATTCCATATATAGTTAGTTGCACTAACTATATATCGCGCACCCGCAATCCACTGCTGATGATGTCACATATTACATCATTCATGACATGGTCAGTGACATCACTGATTACATCACTGATGACATCTCAAATGACATCACTGATGACATCACTGATGACATCTCAAATGACATCACTGATGACATCTCACTTGACATCAATGATCACATCACTGATGATATCATTCATGTCATAATACAATGCATCTCCTCACACTGTAATATAACCTCCGTTACACCCAGTGTTAAATAGAGAGTATCATTTTTGAAACCATTGACACACCAATACTAGTTACTACATACGCACTCACTGATTCCTATGTCTACACACACATTCACTCATACAATCATTCATACATACAATCACTCATCTTTACAACACTATCATATGCACTCATACACCTATACAGACACTCACACTCTGCCACTCATCCATGGAGTTACTCACACACCTAGTCAGTCCTGAAAAGAATCAATCACACTTCCATTTTCTCATCTATACAGTTAAACACAGAACACCTTACATTTTTGAAACATATACTAACACATAGTTACTCTCTTATAGAATCACTGATACAAGTACACATTGATCTGCACAGAGTCACACACCTCCCAGCCAGCCATACACACACTCAGTCTCCCATACAAATACTTGTGCAACCAATCAATAACCCATATAGCTACTTATATAGCTACTGATCAACACATGCAGCAGCTTGCACAACAACAGACATACTGATGCACACTTTCAGACAGTTTAGTCACTAACCCGTGCATTCAGTAAGACGCATTTAATCACTCACTCATACAGTCAATCACGCACCTACTAAAACCTTCATTCAGACACTTATACATCCACTCATTCTTCAATATGTAAGACATATTTTAACTTTACAGAAACATAGTCACTGGATGTTGTCATCAGTGATGTCATCAGTGATGTCATTTGAGATGTCATCAGTGATGTAATCAGTGATGTCACTGACCATGTCATGAATGATGTAATATGTGACATCATCAGCAGTGGATTGCGGGTGCGCGATATATAGTTAGTGCAACTAACTATATATGGAATTTCAATGGTTTTGTGTGAGTAAAATAAGGTTTTTTAAATGCTAATTCCTAACTATATATGGTCTATAACCTATGGTTTTTTCAGTGAATTTTCAAGGTTTTGTAAATGCTAATTCCTAACTATATATGGTCTATAACCTATGGTTTTTTCTGTGAATGTCATTGGTTTTTTAACAGCTAATATCTGTAGCTGTAAAATGTATTCTTCTTTAAATCCAAAAATATATTTTATATGTTTATGAATAATTTTTTTTTTAAATATTTTTTTTTCTTCGTTCCCGCTTCGCGAATCGGGAAGCTTCCCGTTAGCTGACCTTGATGCCGCGAAATAGACCGCGAGCCGGTAAACGTTTCTTTACCGCAAGTGCCGCGTTAGAAAACAACATCGTGACGCCTCCCGTCCGCATGACGTTTCACGTTGTCGCGTGATACGTCATATGACGTGCTACGTTAGCGAACTGGTACGCGAAGCGAGTCGCAAAGCGCAGGTTTCTAGAAGCAAACCGGGAGGCCCTGCAAAGCGCTTAACGTAAACACAGCAAGTCATGTGACTTGGTAATAACACTTTTCATTGGTTCATTTCACTTTTGGTTTCCTAATGATGTAAGACTAGGTCATATAATCTAAAATGAACACTTTTGATTGGTTGAGAACTCTTGTTTTTCCCAAATGATGAAAATCCCTCCTTCTTTCCTCACTCTGACTTTCATCATTGTGAGAGAAAGACCCTATGTGATCACTGAGCAATGGCTTCTTTAGTAGCTTCAGCTGGTGCTTCCCCACCACCTCCACCACATCCAAGGAAGAGTGGACCACCTGCTCAAGTTGTAATTCAACAAGAAGAAGAAGAAGAGGAACAGGAGGACGAGCACGAAGAGAGGCAGTTTTTGCCTGAGCAGCCCAGGACGTCTCACCGGAAAGAAAACTTCATTTGGCAATTTTTTAAAATTCCCAAAGGTCAGAAAAAAGTAAATGCAAGATACGTAACTTGCCTTATATGTCAAGATAGACTGTCCAGAGGGACCGACAAAAAATACAGTTTCGGAAACTACACAATGCATCGCCATATGACTAGGTGGCATCCTAACAACTACAGTGCTGCACAGTTTCGGAACGACCTAGATAATCTCCCTATTATGGCCAGAAGATCTGTTGTACCGGAAGTAACGGGACCAGAGGGCAGGGAGATGGTGCCAAATATACAAATGAGATTTGGTGATGTAAAACACATCTGCGCATTTTGCGATGGATTCATTTCCTACGGAGAAAAAAGCATCACTCTGATCAACAGAGCTATTGACTATCATATGCAAGTTTGTCCGAAACGCCCAAAATAATAAATACTTCTTTTTTTTGTTTTGTTGCTCCTGTTGAGCCCTTTACAATGAATCGTTTTCATTGCCCCCTCCAAGAAAAACCCCAAAAAATATAAAACTGTTCCGAAAAATTCAAAAACAGTAAAAAAATGTTCAGAAAAATAAAAAAAAAAGTTCTTTTCAGAACTACCTCCCCGTTATTAAAAAATTGGTACAATATTTGGAACTGTGCCAACCTCTATTTCTCTTAGTTCGCTTCCCAGTTCGCTCGCGGGTACGCGAACCGGAAGCGACCCAAAAACAGTAAGTATAAGGGAAGGAAACAGACACTTATGTTAAAAGAAAGACAGCTATAAGGGAGTAAACTAGAGATACCATTACCCGTAATCCACTGCTGATGATGTCACATATTACATCATTCATGACATGCTCAGTGACATCATCAGCAGAGGATTGCGGGTTTTTTGGCAACATGCCTTATCCACGGTTTAATAACGCTGCCTTTTGCTTTATATAAGTTTTCAAATTGTATGAAATATATACCAATAGGTCGTTATGAACCTTTAGGTAGTGCTTTTCTTCATGAGGTCTGGTCGCTTCCATACACATACAGATGTTTCAAAGATGATCAAGAAGTTTATCTGAATGGAGAGGAATGCACTGAGACGCCAGATCATTCACTAATGTGTAGGCACATACATTTACACGGTTCATGCAACAAACACCGACCAAATATGGCTTGCGTGTTGCAAGGCACGCCAGTTCCTGCTATCATCCCCACGTTCAAGTTGTTGGAAAATGGTCGTTATTTGATGCTCAATAATGAAGATTGTTCTGAGTTAATTAAAAGTATTCCTTTTATCGTAACAGTAAGTGAACGGGTTATTTGCTGCAGAAATGTTCTATTTCCTCCCACACATGAACATAGGGAGTTTTCAATCTGGCCACAAATACCAACCTTGAGACACGTTTCAACGGCATGGCAAGAATAAGAGCTCTTTTGTCTCAGAGAGAGGTGGCCTTGAGTTCGGCCCGTGAAACTTTCGTACTTCACATAGCGAACACCCATACAGAGGTGCAAAACCTTTTTCAATTAACATTTGCCTTTCAATTTCAGCAACATGTTTCCGACTATCTTTAACGCATCCTCCACAAAGTCCCTGGTGCACTTTTTTAAAGTTGTTACCAGTGGTCTCGTGACTTCATTTGAGAAAATCTTTGGAGTCATCCCTGCTTCCTTTCATTGTATTTTCTGCACTCTGGTTCGTGGATTGGCATTTTTACTTGCATTACCAGCGGACGCTCTTGTGCTTTTTTACATTTTTAAATATGGATGTCCCTCCTATGCAACCTCCGACCCTGCAGCTGCTGACACTGTTCCGCAATCGCATGCTAGAATATTATGGCACAATGCCGTTGGCGATATTAAGCACGGCATATGGATTATCTTTTCGGTTCTCCTACTTCACCTGTGTCCAGCCTGTATTTCACTGCCTGACCTGTGATTTCGATTGGGCCATTGATTTGTGTCTCTGCGGACCGGTTTCTCCTGACGTCGACTTTAATCAGCTGATGACTCCTATCATTACTCACGAGTTGGTTTGTCCTGGCGAAAGGATTATGGCTGTGGCATTGATGCATGGACTACTTGGTCCCTGGAATTTACTGGCGGCAGCACAGTCTTTCTTGGAACAGAGCTTTCTTGAAAACCCACCGAGCTGTCCTCTGATGGTGATAGAGGATCCGGTGCTGGGAGAGCACGTATGTTCTTTTCCGCTTTTAAATTGGATGGCTGAACTGTTTTCGGATGAAGACGGTGACTTCCTATTGGAGGCTGTTGCAGCTTATTTTGCATACACAGTTATGTCATAGACCTTTTTCATGTTTGATATGCTGAGTACTAGCATTTCATTGACAATTCATTGACTTATTTGTCAAGTTTTTATTATTTACCTTGCCTATTGGCTTAAGACTCGATAAAGTACTTGGCTGTTTTATTTTTCTTTAGCATTAAATTTTCCTAGTTTTTAATGCTTTACCTTGCGGACCGTCCACATATAAACTTGCAATCTGCTCTCATGAGATGGCACTTCTATTATCTTATTCAGTTCGTTTCCGGATCATGAGGAGGTGTCATCTAGGTCCTGGATATCTTTACACCGTGTTAAGTTAGCATGGGCTCATTACCGGTTTAAACGCCATTTTTCCTTTTTTGCAACTTCTGCACACGACACTTAGTTGTTGCTTTAGCTTTCCACCTAGTAGTTCATCGTGGTTTACATGAGAATAATATGTTATTGGTCTACTATCTGCTTTACTTGTTAAACTATATCTGTACAGCGAGTGCTAAAGTTTCAAGAACAACACGATACAGAATTGTTATGAGGTCTGATCTCCACGACTTCATACTCATAACATAAGTGCAACTTCTGCCAATTCTGGGCATGAGGCGGGTTTTATATTGCTTTGCCGAACACACATACACAACAGTTGATGCGGTTCACATGAAGAGAGAGCTGGTGTATGCTGATGTGATTCCTTCAAATCTAAGACACTAAAGTATGGGCACGCCCTAAACCAACACAAAGAGACCTTCTTAGCAAATAATATAATATGTGTATTAGGGAGGGTGAGATATAAGCAGCCGCGGGCCGTGGAGGGAGTTACGGTGAAGCAGGGAGGCGGGGAGGGGGAGAAGCAGGGTGGAGCCCTCTCTACCTTGCCCCTCCCCCTCCCCGCCTCCCTGCCCCACCGTAACTCCCTCCACGGCCCGCGGCTGCTTATAAGTGTTGCTAACTCTTATTCATTTACAGCATGTTAACATACTGTCACCATTCGCTTTTTATGTACTAGTAACTATGCTGGTAATTTTGCTACTGATAATATGTGTACTTGTATTCTCCACCCTGCTTCTCCCCCTCCCCGCCTCCCTGCCTCAACGTAACTCCCTCCACGGCCCGCGGCTGCTTATAAGTGTTGCTAACTCTTATTCATTTACAGCATGTTAACATACTATCACCATTCGCTTTTTATGTACTACTGACTATGCTGGTAATTTTGCTACTGATAATATGTGTACTTTTATTATCTAAGATACTACGCCTGAGAAGACGGCATTAGTAAATAAACATTTCAAATACACATCTGTTCTTCTTAACTCCATGTTCTGGTTTCTAAGAAATCTATAACGACCGACTGTTCATGAGTTCCACGTATCCTGAGGTACTATAAGTTCATATTCTGGATTGTCTAAACATTGAGAGTTTGTTATATCCAATGTGACACTGTACCTAGCTTGCTAAGGAGTTTTTGATTACTAACGTGAGTTTTGGGACACCCTAATTCGCCGAGGTTCCAATCCTCTGTCCACAGTTCTGTGTGAGAACAGAAACCCTGCGACAGGGGCACCCCCGACCCTTGCTGGAGCTTCATCACACTTGCGATACAACTCCAGCAATGCGCCACCTTTACGGCACAGATACATCACGCATCTGTGCTGTTTTTGCCCCATGATGCGCCGCATTGTAAATGCAGCACACCATAGGTGACGGAACAGCGGCACAGAATGACTAACACATCCCTGGTGATGCGCCAGTCATCATAAATGTATCCCTATGCTTCTTATCTTGTTAGAGATGAACCGCCATATGTATCATCAAAGTTTTTTGCATTTCCTAAATAGCGAACTTTAAGGAATAAATAGCGATTCTTTACCATTCCTAGTTTGCGATGAGCTATTTGCTAATTAGCCGAATGTAGCCCAATGAAGCCCAATGTAGCCCAAAGATGGCCGCCAGACACACAAAAAAACAAATGTAGCCCAAATATCAGCCAGATGTAGCCCAACTATAGCCCAGTGACAGAATGACCAATCAGCTTCGCAAACCTCCGTTACGCGAAGCGGAGCGCTGTTACAGATATATATCTTTTTTTTAACGTTAATTTCTCAAAATCCACTGGAGCACATATATTGAGACCTAGCAAAGGCACATCGGGCTACCAGTCCCTAATATTTTGCCAAGTTTCGTGCAAATCCATTCAGCCGTTCAATTATTATTATTATTATTTTTTTTTGCCCCGCGGGGCCCTTTTAAAACCTCCACATCAAACCTAGGGGGTCAGCGAGGATCTACTATGCCCCCTTATAGTTATTTCCCCCTTTGTTTTGACCTCCTCTTGTCTCTCGATCCTACCGAGAGACAAGATGGCGGCCGCTACGGACTGTTTGGAATGTTGACAGACGCCGGAGAACCAATCAGCTTCGCTTCACAAAGCTCCGTTGCGCGAAAAGTCCGCGAACCAGTGCGCTGCCCAGTCCGCGCTTACAGATATATATCTTTTTTTAAACGTTAATTTCTCAAAATCCACTGGAGCACATATATTGAGACCTACAAAAGGCACATCGGGCTACCAGTCCCTACAATTTTGCCAAGTTTCGTGCAAATCCATTCAGCCGTTCGGGCTAAAAGTGAGGCCAACCGCCCTATGGAAAACTCAATGTTAAAAACACGTTTTGGGACCCCCCTTTTTTCTCGGCCCCCACTGGACGAACCCCCCCCAAATTTTCAAGGGCTGCTCAGAAACAAAATGTGCCATTTTCCTGAAAATTTCAGCCAATTCCGTCCACAAACGCCAAAGTTATTAGACATAGAATTTTCAAAAAACCCATAGAGAAAAAATCCTAACTATATATACCTACTGGCGACCGCCAGTAGGTAATATATATATATATAATGTTCAGAATTTCGATGGTTGCAGTTTTATGGGGGTATAGGTAATATATACATATATAAAGGCGGAAACGCTGAAAAGCGTTTTCAACTATTGCAGAAACACATTAAATAAATTCATTATTATGCTTTGACCCCCTTGATGGCTCTTGAGTGCACTCGATTGGAAGCAGTTCCTGGGATTGAGAAACTGGTGTTGCGGAATATTTATATATATATGTGTATATATATACATATATATATATTATGTTCAGAATTTCGATGGTTGCGGATTTATGGGGGGTATTGAAATTGAATCTTTGTGAGGGCTTCGTAGAGCGTGGATGGAATGTGTATTATATAGCGTGTGAAGGTTCCAAGATGGACGGTTGGTAACCGGTTTGTGTAAGGAACAGCCAATTGCTGGTGCTGCACCGTGCTTTGATGCATATTTTACATTAAAGAAAAAATTTCTACTTGCTTGTGTGGACTTGTCTTCTTCACACTAAGAAGACCATCAACTAAGTGGAGACTGTGCATCATTGGCACGATAGGAACCCTGCCAGCAAGTCAACAGCCCTAGCCAGGCTCCAGGATGAACGTGCTCTTGCAGGTGTGTGATTGGGTTCGGAATTGGGGAGGACATACAGGTAACAAGAAGGGAACATGACCGTGGGAAATTTTAAGTGTTACAGTCAACAGCACATAGATTTTCTTTTGCTTACTTTACGTTTCTTTTATGTGCACTCATGGGCTATTGATGATGGCAACGCTATGGAGGGCAGGATTTTCTATTAACTGACACTCCATACCTCAGTGGCTCCTGACTGATTCTCTATTTGCATTTTAAAGACACCCGAACCACTATATAATACAGCCCAAAGAAAAGGGTTATTAATCACTACATAAGGTGAAGGTGGTTGTACCTAACCATATAGAAAAGATAACTTACCTGCATATGTTTCCTTCCCTCCGAGGGACAAGGGGAGTGTTTTCCTGATTCAGGCCCTGGGGAAAAAAGAGAAGAGAAGAGAACAAGAGAATACCCTTTATCCAAAGACTATACAAAACTTTAATAAAGTGAATGCATGAAAATATAACAAACTGTAGACTCATTGTTGTTGCATTAGACTCACAAGGTGAATGTTTCATTTTTTCAGCATTATATACATCCTCGGTTCATTAGTAGAAATTTATAACAGGGAGTCTCCTGTGCTGTGAAACCAAGGGAGGGGCAGATAGCCATACAAGCTTTCTTGCCAAGTTGCCTGCTTGCCAGGAAGAAATGTAAATGTGTGCAACGGGTCAATGTGCAAAGTAAAGGGTACCTGGAAGCTGGTATTAGCTTTAACTGATGGAATCACTTGAAGCTTTCCTGATAACACAGATGTATTCTTTTGGAGTGGTGTTGCAAGGGTGTTACTAGCTGAGCTGTGAATTGTTTGCTTTTAAAGAACAGTTGTAAAAACAATTGCACTAAATACAGTCAGGGTCTTACTAAAATATATATTTTGGAAGCCTTTTTTTATCTTGAACATTTGTGCACATTTTTATATCAGCCTATCTGCCACTGTGTGTAATGCAAGTTTAAAATAATTAATTACATATTCACAGTGCTTTATGTTGCAGATTGAGACCTCGTAGCAATAAACATATACAAGTCACTATTTTCCTCAGAACCCACCAAGGTTCCATACTGTGGCTCTGGTTACAGACACAGACCTCTGCACTGCATTAACTGATAGAGGTCCTATAATGTTCGATAGTGCATTAACCTCACATTTATTTTTCATTTAAGCTGTGTGTTATTTTATATGTATTTACCTAATGGCGAAAGACCAAAAAAAGTTACAAAATAATTTGTTTTTTAGCCACAGTGCTGCTACTGCCCCTTCTGTCCACAGGGTGTGGTCAGGTTGCTGTCCCTTTCCCCTTCCTTCTGCACTCTGTTGTCGGAATCCAGCCCCAGTTCCCTCCCTTCTGCCCTCCATGGTCCTTAGCATATGACCAGAAGACTTACTCTTGCCCACCATGGTTCATTGTGCTGACACTAACAATACACCTGCTATGCATGGTCTGTTGTGCTGCTACTGCCCTTCCCACCTGCCCTACTTGCTCAGATTGCTGCCTCTGACCACCTCCCACGTTCTTTCCTTTGTTCATGTGTGTGCCCCTGTCTCCTCCCTCCTGCTCTCCATGGTGTATTGAGGTTCCACTGTCTCTCTCTCTTCTGCCCTAAATGATAAACTTTCTGCTTCTGCTCCCCCTCTTGTGCATATGTGCCACTGATCCCTCCCTCCTGTCCTACCTACATGGGCCATTGTTCTGCCTCTGTCTTTCCTACCTTGCATGGTCTATTGTGCTGCCACTGCCCTTCATGCCTTCCTGTGTGGTCGGCTTTAAGCCCCAGTCAACTCGCCATTGTCTGAGTCCTTACCATGAATCTCTCCCTCCTGCCCTCCATGCTCTGTTGTGTTGCCACTGGCCCTCCCTCCTCCCCTCTATGGTCTGCTGCTGTGTCACTCTCTCTCCCTTAAGCCCTGCAAGGACTGCTGTGCTGCCATTGCCCCTCCTGCATGACTTGCATGGTCAGGTTGTTGTGCTGCTCCTGCCACTTTCCTTCCGCCCTCTGTTTTCAAAGCCTGTGCCACTATCCGTTCCCTCGAGGCTTTCATGGTCCATTGGCAAGTCCCTCGTCCCTCCATCCTGCCTTCCCTGTGTAATCTGCTTGCTGCCCTTGCCTTCCCCATGCCCTGCACTGTCTGTGTGTATGCCCCTGTCCCCTCCCTCCTGATCATAATGAGCTGTGCTGTCACTCCTCTCCCGCCTGCCCTGTGCGGTCTTTGCCGATAGCACTACCCCTGCCGCCTGTGCTAAGTGGTGAGCTTGCCACCCTTGCCACCTCCTTCCTACCCTCCATTCTCTGAGTCTGTGCCACTACCCCATCCTTCCTACTATCCATGGTCCAATGTGGTGCCACTGCCCTTCCCTCCTACTCTACATGTATTGTTGCCACAGACTCTCTAGCATTACCTGCCTGATTGGGTTGATGCCCTTGATAGCACGAAAATCTTGCGGTACTGTCTCATTGGAAAAATGTGAAAATGTGCCACAATTAAACTTTAATTACCATTACCCTTTTCCCATGTCATTATCTATTCTAAAGCTGATGAATCTTTATCACTGTATTTTGACCAAAAGAGCTCCTTTATTAACACAGGCAAGTAATCACATGCAAATAAATTTTAGTTAATAATGAAAGGTGTGAGTAGTTTTGAGGGATTTATTCTAATTAAAGTGTAAGATTCTCTGACTCTTCATTAATTAGTCAGGTATCAACGAGGTTAAAGAATCGATAATAGAAAAATAAAGTTAGTACTGAGCATATCATGAATTGCATACAGCGCATTCCATAAAGGGAATAATTTCTATTCTAAGAATGTGCGGTACAAATGATGTCAGTCAGAACTCATGAATAATTAAAAAATAAAGCAAGAGTAAGCATGAAGCTAAATCAATAATTAAATATTGCAGAATCTTCCATTAACCCCTTCCACACTCATGACGAGCTGGGCTCGTCATGCAGTAGCCTCCCAGCACGCTCATGACGAGCCCAGCTCGTCATGAATAATGGGTTTTTGCATATTCCAGCACAGGGCTGGAACTCATCGAGCATCGATGTGGTTAAGAGAAATAAAGCATAGAGCAAATAAGCCTTGGCAAAGCCAGTTCTTCAAAGCATAAAGTTGGAGATTTTAATAAAAGTTAGACTGGAACAAAGCCTGCATCTAGTCTGCCTCTCGGTCTCTTAATCAAAGTGTGCCCTCTCCTTCTTTGCATCTGCAAATCACATCTGCTCTGCTCCCTTCAGTTCTACACCAGAGTCTAAAACTCCTCTGCATGTCTCGGTCTCTGTCTGAGTCTTTCTCTCAGCAAAGGTCCTAGGGAAAAAGTCTGAAATTCCTAAACTAGGAAGGTGTTTATATGTCCGAAAAATGGTGTCAAGTATGTGGCATGATCTTCAGTCTGCATCCAATGGAATCAAACATTCTCATCTCCTCTCTGCAGTCTGTATACGTCCTCCGTCAGACAGGCACTACATATTGCCACAACATATTCTGCATCTTATTTAATATATCTTCATCTCCTAACCTTCCTTTGAAGGAACATTTTATTGTAACTAAACACATAACATTAGCTGCAAAATAACTATGGGGGTGAGAATGATGGCAGACAGCATTGAGTCCGTCCGTCATCGTCACGGGGATTGGGACGGTCTGCCTATATGGCAGCGGTCCTGCAAGTGCAATTACAATGCGACAGCCACTGTGACGGTCGCATTGTGCATGTTTACCATTTCTGCGGGTGCTGCTGGCTGCAGTACCAGCCGCAATGGTAAAAATGCATGTTATGCATTTCTCTGCACTACGTGGCAGGCACCATACATTGACTGCCACAAGGTGTAGGGAAATGTTAGGGGGCCCCATGGGTGCCCACCAAGTGCACAACTAAATTTCCCCTGCACAAAGGGGTCCCACAATGGGCCCCCAAAGTTCATCCCTGCCAGTCTGTCAATTGCCATACACAGGCTGGCGGGGATGCGGCATTCTAATCTGGCAGACGGTGCCTGCTAGGTACCGCCCCCATTTTGTGGATGCGGGGTGGAGCCGACAGACAATTGTAACAATTGCCGGTGTCGCACCTGTGGTGGACAGACTTCCCGTCTGCCAGCAAACCGCCCTCCATCCTCATCTAGCGGGCAGAGAATGGCCGCACGATGGTGATTAATCAGCCACCAGCAGACTGCCTGGGGCGGATTCACCGCTATCGTAATGACCCCCTATGTTATTTTAGCAAGAATCATTAAAGCATGACATGGTAATGTATTTTTAAAGTGTGTGTTTTTTCTAAACTAGCTAAAGGAAATAATTAACTGAGGCATTGTTTAAACATTTCCAAAAACTAAATAAATAAGGTAGGTCACATGCTGTAAATAATGTGAGGCGTCCTTCTTTCACACGAGAAGAAACGTTCCTAAATTTTAAAATGTTGTATTAATTCAGTACAAATTATATTCTACTACTGCACACATTCAACATTTTTTCAAATTACAAGCACATAGGACAAAATCTAAACTAGCCACATAAAATCAAATTATGAATAAATTGTTCAATGTTTCACATGATTTATCAAGTAGAAAGATTTTGACTACAGCCTTTGAATCTCAAAGCCTCGTTTTTTTTCATTTTGCAGCACCAAATGTCTGCATGTCACTTTTTAATCGCAGTTTTATGTCTGAAGCCCAAGGCAGGTTTGCCACTAGTAATGCTTAATTCTATAGGAAATGTTTACGCTGTTTCACCCTTGCCCTCAATGGTCAGTTGCTCTGCCACTGCCCTTCCCACCTGCCCTGCGTGATCCGTTATCGTGCCACTTCCCCTCCTGTGTGCCCACCATTACCAGCTTGCTGCCTCTGAACCCTGCTCCCTTCCCTTGTTCTCTGTTAGTCAATTCCCTGCACCCCTCCCCGCAGTGTTTTAATGAACAACTGGAGCATTGACATTCTGTATATACGACAAAAGCTTGGGACACCTGAAGTCAATCTTGAAGAAATCATAACTGTAAAACATGAAGCATATCCTTTAGAAATTAAGAGAATTAGGGGTTTTCTTATCTAGTAGAAATTATGGTTAGTGCTCTAGAAAGTTAAAATGAGGACACATTTTATGAGTTCTCAAATAGTGACGACGTTCTTTTAAACCTGTTGGCATTTTTGTGTGTTTATCCATTTGATCTCTTAATTATTTGTTACATGAACTACTTAAGCATTTTGCACACATATATCATTGTGCTATATTCGGGCTACCTTTGGCTGATAGTTGGGCTACATTTTGGGCTCTTTTTTCTCTGGTGGTCATCTCTCATTTATTCATTTACTGCAGTATCTTCTATAAGAAATGCTATTAGTTTTACAGCTTTGATTCAATCAAAATGCCATCCTGGTGTGCCACACTTTTGTCATCACTCTAGTTGCTCATTAGATCGCTGCAGTTGATCACCAGGGAGGTAACTGACAGGCTGCTGGTGGTGGTTTTGAAAGTACATATTTTAGTCTGCATGCCAGAACCTTTAGCTGAAATAGATGAGGAAGATATGTGAAAACTTATGCAAAATGTGTTCTAATTTTCCTTCCGACAGCACCAACCATACCTTCTATGACAAAACAAACTCCTGATTTTGTTTGTTGCTAAAGGAAATGTTGAGTTTTACAACTTTGATTAAAACAAGATGGCTTCAGACATGCCAAACCAAACGTTTTTCATAAATAAGAATTTTAGCACTCTAGTTGTTAATCAGAACACTGTGTGAATCTGCAATAGAACACTCGGATGGGGAATGAAAGACTTGATAGCATTTACGTCAAACATTGTCAATTCTATTAGAGACACGGAGACAAGGATTATGCTTCTCTTCCTTGACTACAAAAATTACAGCAGCAATAAAAAATATTTAAACATCAAATCTGCATTTCCCATGAAGCTCCACACCATATCCTCAAAAATCATGATCAACCTGCCCTCTAAAATATGGAGAGCACCATCTTGACTTCCTCTTTCTTTGCAAACCATCTGTCCATAAGAAAATGTTCACAACTGGAACCAAAAACTTCTTTTAGGACAGCGCCCTCATGTCTTTCTGGCAATAAATCGATGAACCAGAACTTAACCATGGACAAATGCACGAATTGCCATTTCTCTGAAACTGCAAACACTTGCATCTTCACTCCTGTTTCTGATCAGAACCTTCATTAAAACAAAGGCATGTAATATGCTCATCAGGACCAGGAAGGGTGCACATTACCATTACATTCTCATAACAAATACATTCTCCACACTGCACATTCTAAACATTTTAGCAAACTGACATACAATCATTGATTGCCAAACAATTCAAACCATAATATACACAATATTTGGTGGGATAATCCTCGCTAGCGTGTCTCTACTAGAATTGAAAATTCTTGAAGCATATGCTAGTACATTTTTCATTCTTGTCAGGACCAGAGGCTGCGATTATGCTAGTTCATAGCTGATTTACCACCACTAAAGTAACTTCACCAACAGGCTCATAAGAATATTGCTTGAAGGTTGAATCTGATGACTTATCAACCATTTTCAAAATGTCTAGCACAGTGGATTCCAATGCAAAAACCTTGGATGCCATAACTCCTCGGATGGAATGAGCCCCAAACAACTGGATGTCAAGGCCAGCTTCTGTCATCACATTGTAAGCCACCTAAGCAATAGTGGCAGTGGAGACTGGTTTAAAGGGTTTCTGCAATGAGATCAATAGCTGCCCATATTGGTCCACTCTCAGTAATCAGGTACATTCCTCATAAACTTTCAAACACTTGACAACCCACAACTGGTCATTAGAAGGAACGGCTGGGTATCCAATACTCCTGGTAAAAGACTTACTTCTTCTAGTAATGGAAAACGAGCCCCCTTCAGGAGTAAATCCTTTATCAGCAAAATCCAGAGATTTTACACCCAACGCTCTCCTGCAGGAAATCAAGCAGAGCAACATTGCCAGTTTGGCTGACAGTTGCTTCTTGGTCAGCTGCTCGTTGTTCTGCAATCTCTCAAATAACCAAATTGACATCCTAAAGGAGAGAATACTTGGATTTCTGGGGCGTAGTTACCCTGATGCCCTTAAGGATTTTACATATCACTGAGTGCATCCCCACTGACCTATTACTTACTTGCGCATGGCTTGCTATAATGGCTGAACTAAAATTATTTACTGATCACTAAGATTGGCCCTCCTCTGCCTTTTGTGACAAGAAGTTCACAATATCTGTTACATCGGTTTACACAGGATTGAAGCAGCATTCCAAGCACCAACCCACCCAGCATCTTCAAGCTGAGGAAAATATTTTCCTGGTTGAAGGTGACCATGCTTGCTTAGTGAACTCTGAAGCTTTAACTGAAATTCCTGCAAACACCACTGTTGCCGGACTGCCTAAAAGCCATCAGGACCACCAGTCCTGACATCGCCATCAGATGCAGCTCCCAGAGAGCGCCTTGGAGCATGTCCGGGAAGCATGGCAGGGGCAATAGGCAATCGCAAGTTAGCTCTAGTAGAACTGTGAACCATAACTGAGCTTTCCAAGCCAGATTGACCAAGACCAACTCTGCAACTTGCCATTTCAACTGAGTCGCTACTCTCAGAATCATTAAAACAACTACAACTACCATGATGCCTTGTTTCTGTTTTGTGATAATATTGCCATTTCTTTTTGCCCATTCTCCCTTTTCTACCATATTTTCGCCTATGGTAAAGTGTCATTTATTGATAATTTTCTATGTAATTCTCTCTTTTGAAAACTGTTTGTGTTGACTTGTGTATGTTGCCCCTTTCTTGTCATGTAATTGAATTGATGTCATTAGCTTCACAAATCAAAGTTTGTTGACCTTAAAAATTTAAGGCATGTAAAATTGTATGCTGAATAAAAGTGGCACATGTGAAAACTGAACTCTGCACTGTGCTTATGATGACTAATGCTAAACATCTTTCAAAGTTGTGTAAATGTCTGTTTTGTAGCCTAATAGGCATTGGAATGGTTACATTCACATTTTCCTCTCTATTATGTTGTGTATGTGCATCCTTACTAATTTATATTTTTTCATTCCAGAACATCTTCTTACTTGTATAATTGAAGTAGTTTGTATGAAACATAAACTGCTTGTGCAATTAATTGCATTTTCACTGGAAGGTCTAATCATGATATTCAATTAATTTTCCCTTTTAAGTTGCTACATTATATTTGCTTAGAACTCATTGGATGAATAAGCCACACTTTTGCTAAATATTTTGTCATATTCATTATAGGGCCGACAGCCAAAACATGTGTCCAAACATCTGTATCTCAGGATACCTCCACTCCAGCCCAGGATGAAGTCTCCAGGGAGGACTCCACTCCTAAAAGTCTGAATGAAGAGGAGTGGCCTGGTCCATCTGATCTGTCTGGACAGTTGGCCCCAGTGAGTGTCCCTCTGCCCACACCTACACTTTCCACCCCAGCTGTTACAACACCTCAGCAGACGGATACCTCCATTTTCTGTGTCCAAAGCAACATAACACCTATCTTGTGCCCGCCAGCCCTGGTTGGTGGTGAGACAACACCACCACCACCACCTTCAGTTCAGCCAGAACCCAGTGGGATGGGGCACACTGGCTCAAGGTCGCAGGTTAGTGGGGGTAGGGGTCGTGGTAGGATCCTGTGGTCCAGCATAGTGAAGCCACTGGGGTCACTGTCACCCAGGCCACCATCAACCAAGTCTTGGGAACCCTCCAATAGTCCCAAGACATGATAGGTCAGGTTCTTACAGAGCTCCAGGACATAAAGCAGTTGCAGAGGGAGCACAATGTTCAGATGGAAATTCTGAAATCCAATGTGTGCCCCCTGTCTGGGAGTTGCAGGACATTTACACCCATATGTGCAGGGCTTCTCCTGCACCATCTTTCCCGTTCTGTGGCCCAACTAAATATGGGCCTGCTACATTTGTCTCAGCCACAGAAAGGGAGGCCCTGTCACAAGAGGCAACACATGTACCCAACCCAGCCCTCGCAACTGTTGACTCACCAGCCAACCGCAGGAGCACCCATCCATCCAGACCATTGGGAGGGCATTGCAAGACCCCCACTACCAGCAAGAGACGCCAAACCTAATTTCCTCCAGTGTGTGACTACCATTCACTCTGTGGACTATTTTCTGGTCACATTTACATTTCTAAGGCCAGTTATATTTTGCACATTGGATTAGAAACAATGTTGCGCTACAATTATGGTTTAGTTCACCATGACTGACTTTTTCTTTTTTTGTTTGTTATATTGGTTGACATCCACTTTTACTTTATATGCTTTTGTTTAATAAAAGCAAAAAAGAAAACATTTCAAAGAAGGGTGTTGTAGTTATTTCCTGGATTCATTCTTTTGTTTTTCGTTCCATCATACATTTCAAAATGTAAGCAACCAAAGTAGTGTTTATTCATAAATGAACTGTCAGTCGGTAATGTGCTCACTAATTTCTACTATCACAACAAAATACATATAACAATAACTCACCACCCAGTGTTTCATTCAATTTCTAACAGAGTGTTCTGTCATATTTTTATTAAACATGACAATCCATAGATAAGACAAATACTCAGTACCATTTTTACATTTGCAGTTCCACACACTGCCAAAGATTCAGACTCAATAGGCAAAATATTATTTGATTATGCCATAGGCTGGAGCTAAATATTCTGCCTCACAATAGGAATTGCACAACAATAACACCAACAGTCTTAAATCCTGTCAGTACTCAATGTTGTGGCCACAGGACCAGTCCTATTGCAGTATCTGGGGGAATGTCACAACCAACTTTAGGTGGTGTGCTACACGAAGTTATTTTTACAATGATGAAACACATCAACGTATTCATACACTTAGCATAAAATGTGCATTTGGCCAATGTGAAGGTGGATGTCCATGCTTTTGCTTGACAACCACATGTGGTTAGAGAAAATCGAGCAGCACATATTGGCTTGGTGCCACCAATCTACAAAAAACAAGTCAAATTCTAGTTAATAAGGGGGCGTGGCTAGCAGGCCAACATGGCGGACGGAGTTTGTTAGAGCTCCGGAGCCGCTGGGGGAGAGAACATCCTGAAATCCACGACGAGGGGCTGATTCCGCCTGGAAACGGCCGGATCCGACAGATTCGACCCTCTGCATGCTCCGTCGAAAAACCTGGAGAGCTGACGGCAGGCGGGCAGAAGTGGCACCGTGGTCGAGACTGGGGCCTAGTGCCTCGCTGCAAACCGGGAGCTCGAGTGACCGAGGTGCCCGGAAAACGAGGGCAGGTGAGCGGCGGTGCGGCGGACCTCCCACAGCTCGGGCGAGGACTCCGGAGACTCCGGAGACGGTGACCCTACCCCCACGACTGCTGTGAGCTGGGGACGGAACCCTGCGAGCCCGGATACTGGCGGAGATAGGGACGGAGGTGCGCGGCCTGGCGCTGTGGACTGGGGCTCTGCGGCACGTCCACTGAAGTCTGACTGCCTGCGCCGGTTCCTGACAACTGAAGCTCTCCCTGCCTGGACCGCTATTATTATTCTGCAGTGACCGGAGGTGAGGAGTCGGGGAGAGACAGGAGGGAGCCCCTGGGGGCCTGACGTCACACGGAGCACACGGAGCCACTGATTATCGGCAGAGGCGGTGGAAGCGGGCGGGGACCCGTGAGCCCCCGACTGGACCCTGTTGTGGAGCCCCGGAGGGCTGACTGAAGGGGGGCAGTGCCGAGGTGCGCCGGATCCTGCCTCCAGGTGGGTCGGAGCCTGGGAAGACAACGAGACTTGAGGCACCACCCTCGGAGCTCCGCCACTCAGACACTGCCGATCGGCCTCCCTGGGCCTGGCCCTTGCCCCTTCGTGGCTGGGGGCCGGCCCGCGGCGCTGCCCACCTGATACTGCTGACGACTTTGATCTGCCGGACCCACATAGGTGGGGGGAGGAGCCACTGTACCAACAGGGAGCTGGTGCTAGACCCGGACCGAGGGCCCTGTTACCCAGACTAGGAGGGAGTCTGCGCCCCCCCCTGACGAATTTGCTGAGACCCCGGAGGGAGGTGGAGAGAGAGGCCGAGAAGAACAATTCCGGGAAGTGCAGTACTCACCGTACGGCCGAACGACGCCCCGAGACGCACCCCTGCCACCAACTGACCGCCCGCAGCCCACCATGGTGCGGAAAGACGTGAAGACCGTGGTGAGCAAGAAAAGAACGGGCACAAGACCCTCTTTGGGTGCGGACCCAGGAGGCGCAACGACGCTGCCGTCGACCTCCATTGCCCCAGAGACCCAGCGAGGCGACAAGTTGGACCTCATTCTAAAGGAGATCAGAGACTCCAGAACAGTAATGGAAAGACAAATGGGCACCCTCACCACCAACCTTTCCTTGCTAAAAGCAGACCATGTGAAGTTGGCAGATAAAGTTAAAGATCAGGGCCTGATGGTGGCTGAACTTACGCCGACGGTGGCGGAACACACGGCCTCCATACACTTGATCCAACGCCAAGTAAAAACCCTGCTGGAACGTGTGGAGGATGCAGAAGGGCGTAATAGACGCAATAATATTCGCGTTATCGGCCTGCCAGAGAAAAGCGAGGGAACTCGAGCAGCGGAGTTCATGGAACAATGGTTCCGGGATAACGTCGCCTCTGAAGGTCTGTCCCCGTTCTTCTGTGTGGAGAGAGCCCATAGGATCCCAACTGGCCAACCGCAACCAGGACGAACGCCACGGCCGCTTATTGTCAAGATCCTAAATTATCGGGACAGGGACATGCTGCTGAATCAGGCCAGATTAAAGTCGGACATACAGTGGGAGAACAAACGAATATCACTGTACCCGGACTACACCACCCAAGTGCAGAAACAGCGATCCTCCTACTATGAAATAAAGCAAAGACTCCAACGGGCGAAACTGAGATATGCTTTATTATTCCCTGCGCGCCTGAAAGTGATCCATGACAAAAAATCCCATTTTTTTGAAAGCCCGGCCGACGTGGAAGAATGGATGGAAACGATGGAGATCGAGGACCATATGGTCCCGACGCAGACCTCTACGGACACTGGATCCAATGAAAGCGCGAATCAGGATGGGTCTGGGAAGGACGCTCGACGCAACCACCCGAAACAACGCAAACCTACCGTCCACCAGCAGAAACAGGGACAAAATGATGCAGTAGCAGCGGTGGGCTCCTTCAGAGAGGATCGGGAGACGATCAACACGGACACTGAGGATAGTACCATCCACTCGGACTCGGAAAACAGTCTGGTCCTGTTCCCGACAGTGACACCCAGAGCTGCGGACGAACTTATGGACAATGCCCAAGAATGAATCTTCCTGCGGCCCGAATACATCATGATATCCTTTTTATATGACCTGGGGGGGTGGCGGAGGTGGGAGGGGAGGGACACTATGTTTGTTTTGAATTCCATTGGGGCCCCCCCTTGCTGGATTACGCTAGATGGCCTGGACTCGAGGGGATAGTAGGACGCATGTCCGAGGCTCGAGAGAGGAAACCCGGACACCTCCTGATTATGTCATGCTGTCAGTGCCTGAAAGGGGCCAGTCTTCTTCCCTCCTCCCCTCCCTTGTCCCTCTGCTTCCCCCCTCCCCCTCCACGAGACGTGGATATGTATACTGAGCAACTAAGACAGAACTCTCCCGGCGGCGCCGTTGAGCCGACGGCTTGCCCGGATATGGCTCTATGGACATGGCACTTGCTTGGTCGACCCCCCACTAGCGTACGCAACGTTACCTGTTTAACTATGTTTAAAAGTTTATGGTTTGGCACAGCAGGGTTTGGTGGCTGCGCCTTCACAGTTGGGGTTTGGGATAGGGAGGGAACCGTCTCCTGGTTGACGACGCTGACTCACCTGATTGATTATATGGGAACACTCTTTGCGACACCTACAGACGGCTATGGCTGACATTAGAGGAAAGTACAAGTTGGTCACCTAGAATGTGAGGGGACTGGGGGCTGTACAGAAGAGACACAGAGTGCATGCTTTCCTACTTAGACAACAGGCACACATAGTGTTCCTTCAGGAGTCACACATGACACACTCCGAGACACTCCTACTACGGAAGAAATGGAGAGGTACTGTATTCTCCACGACATATTCTGCCTTCTCCAGGGGAGCCACGATATGGGTACGACACGGCACTCCATTTGTAGAACTAGAGAGACGCACAGATGATCAAGGGCGCTATGTACTGGTGAGAGGCACCTTGGACGGCGAGGTGGTGGTCTTGGGCAGCATATACGCCCCGAACTCAGACCAGGATAGGTTCCTGGCTGGACTGGGCCGGGCATTGGCGGACTGGGTAGATGTCCCCTGGATACTGGGAGGTGATTGGAATATGATCTTAGATGTGACCCTCGATAGGTCACACCCCCCCCTCCAGGCGGTGGGAGTACATAAACTGTCAGAATCTTTCGGGACATGGCTCCGGGGCTGGCGGTTGGCTGATACATGGCGCACACTACACCCAACACATAAAGAATACTCATGCTACTCCCCCGTACATAATCTACATACTCGATTAGATAGATTTGTGTGCTCCAACTCCATCACGCTCAGATGCGCCACGTCAGACTACCTAGCTAAAACGTTTTCAGATCACCGCCCACTAACACTTGACCTACACTGGGGAAAGATACCCTCGCCGGTCCCCACCTGGAGACTTAATCCCGCGTTACTCGAGGATGGCCCGTTTAAATCACATCTAGCTGACACCTTAACTGACTACTTTGTCACAAACTGGGACTCGGCGTCCTCGAACCTAATTGTATGGGATGCAATGAAAGCTGTCATTCGGGGGGCTGCTATAGGCCGACTAGTAGGAGCTAGACAGGAAACCCATGGTAAATTATGCGACACAGAAAAGCGCCTGCGAGACCTTGAGACTACGGCAGGGCAGGATCCCGACGGGAAAACTGATCTGCAATTGTGCAACATTGAGCATGCTGAACTGCTGGAAACCCTGAGGGTGATGGACTATGGGGCGTACCTGAAACGCCAGCAGACGGAGGCGGACAGGTCTGGTGCTTTACTTGCACAGCTGGTCAGGGATGCCCCGGAGAGCCCCACAATAACGGCTATCCGAAACGCTGCAGGCGAACTAGTGCATACACAATTAGGAATTAATAATGTGTTTAAGGCTCACCTAGAGAACCTCTATGCTTCACCCCCCGTGGAGGCCAGAGAGGTCATGACAGACTTCCTGGACGAGCTCACGCTCCCAAGGTTGGCCCCGGAGATCCAAGCGGCCCTAGCTGGCCCTATCACACAGCACGAAATAAGGATAGCAATTCACGCACTCAGATGAGGCAGGACCCCGGGCATGGACGGCCTGCCAGGGGAGTTCTATCAAACATATGCTGACGTGTTGGTCCCCGTCCTGGAAAAAATATATAACACTGCTTTCGAGACTGGCCATCTCCCAGTTACCACCATGCAGGCCTTGGTGATATCTATCCCAAAACCCGGTAGGGACGCCCTGGAGGTGGGCAACTACAGGCCCCTCTCCATGCTCTCCACGGAATATAAGATCCTTAGTAAGGCTATTGCCATGCGGATCCAGCACCATCTCCCTGATCTGATCCACGCTGATCAATGTGGCTTCCTCCCTGAGAGAAGCACCTCTCAAAATTCGAGACGCCTCCACGCACTCATAATGACTACCCCTCATACATTACCACACGCCGGCTGTATAGCCCTGGATCTCCGCCAAGCGTTTGACTCCCTAACATGGACCTTCATGTTTGAGGTCCTGCATTGTTTTGTCTTTCCGGAGGCCCTCATTAAATGGATCCACCTACTGTACACGGGCCCGACCGCTAGATCACGCACGGGCAGACACACGTCTGACAGTTACGGAGTCCATCGGGGCACCCGACAGGGCTGCCCACTGTCACCACTACTGTTTGTTTTGATGCTGGAGCCTCTGGCTATTGCGCTCCGCAACAGGGCTGGGGAGGAGGGCATACCAGTAGGAGATGTGAATCACATGATCTCTATTTATGCCGATGATATATTAGTATTCCTTCGAAACCTAGGAGGGGACCACTCACACCTGGCGTCCATCTTCAGACGGTTTGAGACCATATCTGGCTTAGCTATAAATCCAGGGAAGTCGGTGGGGTTCTTTTTCCGGGATGGACAGCAGCCCTCCCACATACAGTTCGGCGCACACGAAATCCAAGTAGCACCGACCACGTTTAAATATCTCGGAATAAATGTATACAGAGACCCGGAGGCCCAAATTGACGGCAATATCCGGAGGGCCATCACTGGCCTACGAGGTAGTGTGGGCTTCTGGACGACCCTACCCTTGTCAGTAATGGGACGAGTGGCGGTCTCGAAGATGGTCTTGCTCCCCGCATACTGTATTTTTTTGTAAACGTACCGGTCCTGCTCCCGCAACAAATTTTCACCGAGTTAAACACATTACTGATCACCCTTGTGTGGGGACCAGGGAGGAGGCGAATCAGCCTTAAAAAGCTACAACTACACACCAGACAGGGAGGGTTAGGCGTGCCTGACCTACGGAGTTATTATTATGCCAGCCAGCTCCAATGGCTGACCCGATGGGTGGCGGGCAGAGATCTCCATGAGATCGCTCTCACGGCGGACAAATTAGCACGGGGAGATTTACACTCCCTCCTGTTGCCCAAGGCTAGGATTCCTAGAGACTGTCACCCCCTCCTGCATGTGGCTCTTACCTGCTGGAAAAAAGCGCTGGCATACACGGCTGGGACCTCTCCATATGCTGACAACATACCCCTACTGGGACTCCCGACACCGCAGGGGGCCCTAACATTACGCAGACTGCGCCCCTGGTCAGAGGCCGGGGTGGATAGGGTGGGAGACTTGTTCGGAGATGATACTATGTTAGACCATATAACATTTGCGCAGACCACGGGAGCGCCTCCGCGCTTATACATGCTACATGCCTCAGTGACTAACTTCGTGCGACGAGCTTGGGCTCCGCAACGTACGAGACCGGAACAACACGAATTGGTACGCCTTCTACACTACATGGGCACGGGGGGACACCTGGTGAAATGGCTGTATATTGGTATCAGGGAACATGTGGCGTCACCGATCACCGCCCTTAGGGAGATTTGGACTGAGGACTCCGGGGAAGCCATAACGGACGGAGAGTGGAAAATTATTTTGCGACACCATAGGAGGGTATCTAGGAATGTTAAGTTTCAGTTCATACAGGCCATGATTCTTCATAGAGCATATCTCACACCTCAGAGACTTCATAGGATGTTCCCTACCGCCGCACACTGCTGCCCGAGATGTCAACAAGACGAGGCACATATTCTCCACATGCTTTGGACATGCCCGAAGTTACATACTTACTGGGAAACGATCAAACACACACTACAGTCCATAACTGCGCTCCGGATCCCTGAGGGGGCACTACCCTGCCTGCTAGGGAATAGAAAACGACACAAAACATGCAAAGCCCAACTGAAACTTATGGATCTGGCACTGGTCTTGGCAATCAGGGGGATCACTATGAGATGGAAGTCACCCAGGGCCCCGCAGGTAGTCACGTGGCAAACTGACTTGTTGAAGTGGGGCAAGGCCGAAGCTGCGGCGTTGCGAGAAGAGGAGAACAAGGGCCTTCGCAAATACCCCATAGCACTGGACTGGGACTCAATGTTGATTGCTTTAGAAGAGGTAGACCTAGATAGTATGGGAGACCCAGTGGGGTGATCGCATACATATGGAGGGGGGGGCTAGGATCCACGAGCAACAGTCCCGCTCACTGGGATTGGACCAGATCGAGAACCTTACCTCTTTTCGGATAGCTGGAGACACTTAGGACCGAAATGTGGAGTGTGCAAGAGAGGACAATCAGGAGACGGGGAGAGGGCGGGAGGGTACTGGGGGATAGTTGGGGTTTGAAAATGTAGATTTGTCAAAATACTGATGTTTCAGGATTACCGCCGAGTCAAATTTGAGAATAGGCGAGACAAGTGACTCATGTTGATATAGCTATGATATATGCTGATACCATTACCGAAAACGGAAACGACTGTTATGTACAATGATGTGCAGAAATGCAGTAGTGTATAATACCCTGCAACAGTCACGAATAAAAAGTTTAAAAAAAAGAAAAAAATTCTAGTTAATAAACTTCCATTAAATCACTGTGCAGGTAGTCTCAGTACAAGATATGTACACACAAAGCCCGAGTGTGTCTTTCACAGGAACAACCCATGGTCCCTTTGTTCTTTGGAACAGCACCATTTAACTGCAAATGTCATAACTTTGAAATGTCTAAATGAAGATGGCATGGCGAAGATACCTAAACAAGATTACAACAGAGTGATGAGTGGTACAACATAATAAAATAGGCACATTACAAAGTTATCTTCTTGAGGACATATTTCCGAAATCTCAATTAGAGATAACCCATTAAAATGAGCACAGAAGTAAATGTATTAAAACTTTGATCAACAAAGACTTGTGGCCTTGATTTCCCTGAACTTGCACTCCCTAAAAAATATCCAGCACATACTTTTATACTCATTACATCAATAGTTTGTTTAACAGTTATTGTGTTAATATGTAAAGAGATACATACACTCATGTGGAGCAGTTGTCAATGGCATCCTGATGTAAGTCAACGTATTCCTTCTCACCACTATCATCTTTGTTTGGCATATTAGGATCCTCACCCACTGGCTCTTCATGGTCTCCATCCTCTGCGATACAAGGGATGTTCCGTTGCAGGGCTATGTCGTGCAGCATACAGCATGCCATGGTGGTTTGGCACACCCTATCGAGGGAGTAGAGGAGGGCTTCACCAGCGAAATCTGGCCTTTAGGAGCCCGAAAGCCAGCTCCAGTGACCTCCTTGTTCTTCCATGGGCCTCATTCACGCGAACTTCCCCTGGCATTGTTGAATTCCACAGCAGTGCCATCAATCATGGTCAGTTATGATAAGCTGAGTCTCCTGAATGGAAAACAAGAAAAGAGCCAAGATATGTTACACCATTTCAGATAATTCATCTTTAAATTACCCAAATAATATAATATCAGATTGTACTTACCAACAAGCCAGGTTCTCGCACGTCCAAGTTGTGACATTTGCAGGGGTATGCTGCTGTTCTGTAGTACAAAGGAATCATGGGCTGATCAGGGAAATGCACACAGATACTTCTGATATACAAATCAACTAAGCAGACAACTTGCACATTGATTGCATGGAAGTTTTTCCGATACTGGTAGTCTTGTTCTCTGGAGTGTGGCCGCACAAAGGCAATTTGTGTGCTATCAGTTCCTCTAATCATATGCTGTAGGCAACCCACAGCATAGAAATCGCCCTTCACATTCGCAAAATCCTCATGTCGTGGTAACTGGATGAAGCTGTTGGTGTGTCTCATCATTGAAGAAAGAACTTCTTGTAGCACACCACTGAAAGCTAGCTGTGAGATTCCACCAAATACTGCCATAGTGTATTGGAATACTCCTGTAGTGTAATAGATGTGGGGTTTCAGATGTGAGGCAGAATATTGTGCTCTTGTTGATGACATAAATCCAGTATAGTTTGCCTATTCAATCTGAACTTCTTGATAATATCCAATTCCTCCATGGTGGCAAGGTCTGGAAATGTGCAGCGCACTTGATGCTGTCGTTTCTTCACTTTTCCCGGGCTCAAATGTCTGCATTGGACGAATTGTGAACTTATTTAAACGTTGCATTGCCCATTGTGTTGATATTATTAACACAAACGTAAAATTGTGCTACAAAGATATGTGCTTTTGAAACAAATTTATTTAAATCTAATATTTATCTTTTTGTCATTTCTACTTCACACGTCATGTTTTAGCTGTCAATATTTAAAAAATGAAACAATGTGTAAATAATGAATGTCTAATGTATTATTTACACATCCAATTATTTAAAATATTTTTTCTAACAAAATACTATCAACAGAGGTGTAAGAAACACAGTGCAAACAATGCATTTAACCACAGCAACACACTACATATAAATGTTTTTTGTACTTATCTGAGTGTCTTTCGAAGTATGATCATCAATAGAAATATCCACATTTGGCATGGAGAGGTGGCCCGCAGGGGGGCGGGGGGCAGAGAGTGCAGTCATAAGACAAGAGGAGAGCCGGAGATTACAGAAGAATCCAATCTCGATGGACTAAGACCTCCTGCTTGAGGCTTTTAAAGCCGCCGAACCCACCCCCTTCTCTACAACACTTGACACATAAGGGAAGTCTCTATGTCCTAAGACCATAAGGTACGGACCTATCAGGGTCCAGATCAAACGCACAACACAATGCCATACTGAGCATGGGCCCTTACACAAGGTAATAAGGTAGCAGAGGTAGAAACGCATAACAATATTATCAACGGGGGCAAGCCAGCTTAGAGGGTAGGGGGAGGCAGGGGTTGGATTATTCAGTTGTCACTTTGCAATTGCATTCAGATATAATAAGCTGACACTAACAGAATGACAATGAAGCCTGTTTACTTGGACAAATTATGCAACTTTATACTAGCTGTAACTTAATGGTATGCAGCATATATGACAAACCACATTTACCTATGTACCTTCTGTATGCAGGATTGTACAAGGCAAAAAAACAAAATCAATAAGGTGTGTTTTAGAAACAAATCATCGGCCAGGCTGGGGCTGAGTCACAGGGACAAACAACTGAAGCACTGGGGTATATCTGTCATAAACATATATCCTTGCCTGGTCATATTTTGAAGAGTGCTTAAAAATGCCCCTGAATGCTTTCAAATAGACAACAATTGAAATGGAGAGTTACTTAACTTCTTGAGCTAACACTTCATTTCATTTTTACTCCCATTTGAAAGTGTTTCATTTCCAAACAGGGGGCCCCTAACTCCCAGTGGCCAGTATTCACTGTATTCACTGTGCCATAAGTATTTATGTTTAGCCTTCAGTAGTTCACAATGTTTTGCACCAATCAGAAGTAGGTCACATTGCATCGCAGAATATGTAGGAGCCCCTAGGACTAGATGATGTCACAGGCCTCGATAACTGAGTTTAGGCCATGACATGGGATAAAGGTAGTCAAGAGGTCACTACAAAAGTGTGCATAAATATATTTGTTTTGGTAAACATGTGAAAATGCACATGTTGTATGGTAAATGATGAGTCATGCTTGTGATGGATGTAGTAAAATTGTGTTAGATCAATGCAGACAAAACGTCACAAAACCATTGTTTTCTTCTTTCATTTCTTGCATCCATACATCCCGGCCCATCAGAGGTGGGACATCTGGAAGGCCGTCACCAGGAAGGTGCGAATCCTGGGGGTCTACAAGCGGCACAGCGTCCATTGCCAAAAGAGGTGGGAGGACCTACGATGCTGCACCAGAAAGTCAGTTGAAGTTCAGCTTGGGCAGTCCTCCCAATGTAGGAAGCATGTGCACCACACCCTGACCCTTTTAATGGCCCACATTCTTGCAGTGGTCTATTTAGAGCTGGATGGGCAGTTGAGAGGCCAACATCAGCATAAAGGGGGCCATTTCTTATTATTAAAATTGCACATGCTACAGCAAGGATTATTCCCATCAAATTGAAGTGTGACCCATGTCCAACACACAAGAAGAGTTTCTGATGATGTAGGTTTTTCAAAATGTGTATGATGATGTGGTTTGTCTATTTGTTGGAAAGGATCCCACCTGATTTCCTGTTGATAACTAAAGGACTGTTCACAGCAGACACATGGCTGCCTAAACTGCACTTACACATCATGTTCTTTGATGTCATGAGGGACAGTTGTACCAAACAGGCCAATAGTTTTTATTTATGATGCTCCTTCGCTGTTGTGGATGATGTAATGGCAGTCCTATTACATGTGACATAGCATACTGTGCACTTATGATTCAGTGAATGTACCAAAGATCACATTAATAAGTTGGGATTCTACACAAACAAGAGTGGACATGTGATCCAAAAATGACTTGTGCATCAGAATTAATGGCTTCATTTTGGAATCAAAACGTATCCAAATTGTGTTAAGCATCAGAAGTACTGCTTCATACATGTTACATGTAACATATATGCATGCTATCTTACTCCTTCACAAATGTGTGTGTAAGCCAGTCTGCTTTTAGACAAAATCTTGTGATAGACATACAATTTTAGTTGAAACACAGATAGAAATATGTACAAATTGGTGACACACACTAAGAACCATTTGTCAATGTCCTTTGTCCAGTCCAGATGATGAATCAATGATGGAGACAAATAGGAACTGTAAAGGTATTTTGGCAGAAGGAATGTTCCATCACATATATGTAGGAGTATCCTTTCAGGAAAACTCAAAATCAGGCTCAACTCGTAACTCCTTAGACAAATGTAGAAATGCATAAAGGTGTACTATGTTGCATATTGTGATTTACATTTGAATCGTTGATATAAATATAAAATATGATTCAGTGTATGTAATGTTTCCTGTGATGTTCTACACATTTTGTACTACAGTGAAAGCCAGCATATTTAGTTAAACAATTTCACAATGATAAAACAAACTTCAGATATTTAGCAGTCAAATGTGAAAATCTTTTTACTCTGTACTGATGTGTATCAGAAATATTTCATTTCAATCCACCCAAATATTTGTTTCTTACTGTGACCAAATGGTTTCTAAAAATGTTGCCTACATGCATGAGCTTATGCTAATGTAGAGCCAAAGTTTGAGAGCCTTGAATCAGGTGAAATATGAAAACTTGGAAACTGTTTTGTGATCAAAGTTCATGATTAGTTTTTTTACACAGATTAAATAAAACTATTCTATGTCATTTCAGCATCATTAGGAACAGGTGGAGGAGACATTGGCCATTGAGGTGAGGAAGCAGTTGCTCACTGTGGTTCGTGTGCTGACACTACCGACAGTGAGGGACCCAGTGGCACAGAGGCTGAGGGGAATGCAACGGAGGCCTCCAGCACCTCAACATCTTTTCAGATGCCTCCCCCAGCAAGCACTCCCTAGTGATGGCAGATCTGACAGGAAGACTACCAACTGCTTTCTTGTCGGCCACCCAGAGTACAATCTTCACCCTCCCTCGTGCTCCCCCCCAGTTTGCCAAACCCGCCTCCCTGAAAGGGGTGGCATCTCCTTTACTCCAGGCACCTCACCCTCTGCCCCTGTCCCCTCGGCTGCACTGAGTGAGGAGGATATTGACCACCTCCAGAACATCTCTGCAGATGCCATCTAGGGGCTTGGCTGACATTTACAATAGATGGTAGCCTACCTGGAAGGCATTCACAGTGCTATGTCTGGCCTACAGGGGTCTTTTCAAGGTCTAGCCTCTCACTGTCTGCAGCCTCCCAACCATCCCAACCTCATGCCCCACCTCGCGCCCGCCCCATCCCAATTTAATATTCCCAGACCTGCCCAAAGCACACGCACACCTTTGGATGCACCAACTCAAAGTGACATAAGCAGCACACCCATACAGAAACACAAATACCACAAAAAACACAGGTGCATATCCAAAAATACAGATACTACACCCACCACCACCACCCACATGCACCACCACCAACACATCAACAGAGACCCTACCCGCCACCACACACACATGCATCACACCCACCCACGGCGCACTCACAGACACCGCACCCACTACCACACACATGCCCCACCACCATTACACCCAGATAGACTGCACCCATGACCACACACATGCACCATCCCCACCCCCAGCACACCCACAGATAGGCACCCACCACCATACCCTCATGCATCATCATCAACACACCCACATGCACCACCTCTACCACCAGCACACCCACATATACTGCACCCACATGCACCACCCCATTAACAGCAGACCCACAGACAACGCATGCACCACCACACCCACATGCACCAAAACATTTACATGCACCTCACCTAGCACCTCCACAACACATCCATACACACACACACATGTTAGGCTCAACACCCAAAAAACACAAATGCCCACACTCAGCCAGACAACAGACATCTAGTAAGCAAGACACACCCAAATGTGCACGACATACACCAGACCCACATGCACTGGCACCATCCAAAGGCACATGAGTGATATCCTCCACCACTCCTTCTACCTCCCAAACCCAACTCTCTGCTTAACATCCTACCCATTTTCCCTGTGATAGTTTATTATTTGCCCTTTTCTTAACCCCTTCCAAATACCAAACCACCCCTCTCAAATGCAAAATTATTCCTTTCACACCCCAACCCACCCCTACCACATTGCAACCCACCCCTTCCAACACATAAATCACCCCTGCTAAAACCAAAGGTGCCCCTCCCAAATGCCAAGCCCCCTCTGAAACCCAACAGCACCCCTCCCAGTTCACACACCCCCTCCCAAACCCAAGAACACCCCTCCCAAACCCAAACAAACCCCTCCCAAGTCAGATTGCTGATGTGCCTGATCTACCCACTAGATGCCCCTTCCCGAGGAGGTTCCCCTTGCCAGTGAATTAGGAGGCAATCTTTGTGCCACTACACAACAGTGCACAGTTTTTGTTTGGTATCTTGAGACTTACATCATTGTTTGCAATAAATGCATATTTTTGATTTCACCAAATTAGTCCTGGCATCAATTGTCCTTTGCAATTATTTCATTCCTAGCAATGTTACTTAATAAAATGTGAAGTATTTATTTTTCTTTACCATGATGGCAGGTTATACAAGGTTTGAATTTTTTTATGTCAACTTTGGTTAACATTGTAAGTGATGATCATTTGAATCTGGATGCAGGTATACTAATGGCCACTTGCACCAACTAATTCATGTTAAAAACACTTTTTGAATTTCTTACTACATGTGTGTTTGTTTCACCTTGATTACTGAACAGTATGAGCAAATATGCATTACAACTTATATGATATTGTGACTGTTGAAATTGGATTCAGTACAGGACTTGCAGTAGAGTAGGGGGAATGATACATGGATGTATACATTGAATGCTTCAAATTTGGGCCTAACATTGATTTGACAGGTAATTAATAGGTAATGGTTACACCTTGTCTAGTGCCATTTCTACATGATGTTAGATCGCACACATCCCAATGATGTGTGCTGCATGTGTTTTTAATGTGCCAATTTACGAAATGTATTTAAACGCACATGTATGGTGACTTTTGGATTTGTGATTTAATATCCTTTTTTGTGCAAATGTCAATTTTTTTAAGGAAGCTTGCACCGAATGAATACATGCAATATGATAATACAATTGTGTTTCTTTCATTTTCTTAAACGTCAACATCACATAAATACATTGCACATTGGTATGCTATTGCTGGTAAGAGAGATTTATATATGCACTAGTTCAGTGCAAATGTTAACAAACAAGTCAAAAAGGTAACAGATAAAAGCTGGGATTACAACCGATTGTGTCCAAGACGATGTGAGTTTGTTTGTCATGGAGCAGCAGCACAGAAATTCTTAGGTTGGGTCCGTGACGGAAAAGGAAGTGTGAAAGCGAGAATAGGTGAGTTTCTGCCTTAACCCCTTCCAATACGCCAACTCAGGTATGGAGATTTTACCACCACAGTCACATCTGCGGGAAGGCACGTCGTAATAGGCTTGTGGTCCTCCTTCCGCCTATCTTGCTGTTGACGCGGTGGAGAATTCCTGGCGATGTTGGCGGGACCTCAACAGTCTTCCGTCTATGGACCAGCTAACATCTCAATAGGCCAGGTGGACCGCCAAGCCAGTAGGGGGGAAGACCGCCAAAAAAGCTATTGCGGGCCTGCACTGCGGGGCCTGCACTGCCTAAATCTAAATTAGGCCCTAAGTTTAAAACAAAGAGACAGTCTAACATGGAGACTGCCTTCAATAATGAGGCAAAAAGTCTAAAGCCCTGATTACGAGTTCAGGTATTATTTATCGCACCTGATAAATAACGATACCATGGGCTACATAATTTATTGGGTGTGGTAAATAAGACCTATTACATGTTGGTGGGGAATAACATTTAGATTGTGGTGTTTAACGCACCAAAATCCGCATAATACAGAAATATTATATGCTTCCCCGTTAGATCTAACCAAGTTTACCTGCCCAAATTTTACGAAGGTTGAGGTATTTAATGCATCCGATAATTATCGGATGTGTTAAATATGTACCAAATCGTAATTCTGACCCATGCATTAAAGGAAGTGATCTAAAACGGGCCACCCAGGTCACTCGCGACCTCCTCTTAGCCTTCCAAGAAATGAAGAGTCGGTGATGCAGTGGAGAATACAAACCAGGTTATTTTATTGTAAATGCGCAGCCTCCTTAGATGCTAATGAGGGGACTGACACCAGAACACTTGGTAATGAAGAACTGAAATCTTCATTCTATGGGGTCTCACAATTTTTTTTTTTTTTTAAACAATTTTTATTGCAGAATCAGAAATGCACAATCATTTGGACAATCCCACCCGTCTCCACTTATCGCTGGTTTTCAGTCGTGAACAGTTTTGAACACAGCCATTCAGCCCACATCCCGGAGGCAGGGTGGCGACATCGAATAATCCGTACAGAAACCAGGTGACAAAACCACAGCAACAATATTCACTTGACATCAGTATAGTTAGGCTTGTTTAAAAGGTCCGCTTTTTCCCTACCTACTCAACCCCTAACCCCAACAAATAACTCGTTTCCCCCGGTCACAATAAAGAGTAGTGAGCAAGTCCCATGTCCTTCTTCCCACCTAGTGGAACCTAGCTAACGAGCCCATCATTCTGCCACTAGCTCTTGAATCACTCTCAGCAGTCAATGTCACTCTTTCGGTAGTGGCCTCCAATCCCCCACCTCCCACCCACGCCCTGGTCTTTCGCCGGTGTGAGCCAAATTCAGGATTTAATCTCGTCATCAGGAGCTGAGGGAACAACACTCATACAATCGTGCGTCACCCGGAGTTCTCCATTAGCCCTCTCCTTCCTGGTCTCCCTCCCACGATCGGTACTCATGCAGGGCAACTACTAGACCTTCCCACACCCGTGCCGCTTCCAAGCCCTTTTTATTATCTGTGCGGGTCGCCTGTCTAAGCCGGACCATACTTTCACTTCTGGCCTACTTTTCCAATTCCGTTGCCCAGCGCCTGCTGGACGGGCCCTCCGATGACTTCCAGTGCCAGGTGATCTCTCTCGGGGCTAAAATAAGTCCTAGGTCCATGAATTTACTGGTGATCTTCGTTTTCTTCGTGTGCGGGAACCAAAGTAACAGGCAGACTGCCTTATCAAAAGTCATCTGTCTATCTGTCACCCCTTTCAATAGTTCTCCTACTTCTGTCCAATACAAGCCCAGCTTCGGGCAATCCCACATCATGTGATCTAGTTCCGCCCCTGCTAAGAAGCACCTCGGGCATGCCACCCCCTGCGCATGGAAATGCCTTTGTATCTTGCCAGGTGTTAAGTAGGCCCTATGTATTACAAAGAAGTGTACTTGTTGGAAGCGGGCATTCCTACAACCCTTCCATGCCCTCCTCAATATTTGTCCCCATGTTGCATCTGGTATGGGTTTCCCTACACTCTCCTCCCATTTCATTTTCAACGCCGTCAGGGGGGTTAGGCCTTCATGAAGCATTCGGGAATGCAAACATGTCACCGCTTTAAACGTCCCCGCCGACATCATCAAGTATTGGCACGCCATCGTGGTCGTTGGCTCTGAGACCCCCACCTTCCAATGTTTCTTAATTGCCGTAGTCACTGCCATATATAATAGGAAACTCCCAGCCGGGATTCCAAATTGGCCCTGCACCACTCGAAAGGGAAGCAACTCGCAGTCGGCGTACAGGTCACTCACCATGTGGAGCCCCATCTCTTCCCATTCCATAAGGGGCGACTAATCCCCTCCATGTGGTAAGGCCGTCAGCATGCCCAGGGGTATTTCCGGGGCATACGGATGTACCACTCCTGCTCGCTTTTGACTCCTATTCCAGCACAACCTCAACGTTTTTTCCTCGAGCGTCAGATCTCCTGCATTAAGGTGTTGTTGCAGGACAATATAGGACAATACATGCCTTTGTATCCCTGTCCCTCGGCAGAGGTCAGGGCCCCTGAATTCCCTAGCTACGTGTTGCGTAAGGATCTGCAGCTGCGCCGCCAAATAATATAATTCTAAATCCGGCACTGCCATTCCCCCATCTGATTTCAGCCGATGCAGTGTGTCCAACGCCACCCTCCTCCTTCCGCTCCCCCATAGGAACCCGATAGTAAGGGTTCGTAGGTCCTTAAAGAACCTGGGTGGAACCCACACCGGCAACGTCCTCAAATAATACAAAAGGCGCGGTAAGGCCACCATCTTGAGTAGTGCTACTCTGCCGACCACCGACAACAGGAGTGTGGCCCAAAATGCCATCGAGCCCCTCAGGGTTCTAATGCAGCATCCAATGTTGCCCTCCAGTAAGTCTTCAGCCCCACGGGAGATCCTCACTCCTAGGTAGGTAAAGCAGGATCCTTCCCAAACCACATCTGCAGGCAGCGGCGGCTGGGGCGTGTCTGCTCTCAGTGGGAAAACACAAGTTTTGCGCCAGTTTACCCCGAGGCCCGACACAGCTCCAAATGAATCTAGCCTATCCACCGCATTCTTCAATGCCTCCGCCGTGTCCTCCAAGAACATCAAGAGATCATCCGCATAAAGCAGATATAATGATGCTCACCTCGGTAGACGATCCCTCTATACGCCGCTCCCGTCCGAGCGCGAATCGCCAAGGGTTCGATCGCCAGCGCGAACAACAGAGGTGATAAGGAACATCCCTGACGCGTACCCCGCTGTACCGGGTATGCAGCCGATATCACTGAACCCAGTCGTACCCTAGCAGTGGCCGAGGTGTATAACACTCTCATCCAGCGCCGGAACTTGGTACCCATGCCAAACCTCAATCGTACTTTATCCAGATAAGCCCATTCCAAGCTATCGAATGCCTTCTCTATATCAATAGATAATACCGCCGGCCATTCATCCGGTTCCAGATCGCTCCCCAAGACACGTATCAAGCGGCGGATATTAGCCGAAGTGTTCCGGGTGGGGATAAAACCAGCTTGGTCCTCGTGAATCAATGTCGTCATATAAGGTAGCAATCTGGTAGCCAGGATACGGCTCAAGATTTTATAATCCACCGTCAACATGGATAGTGGCCTGTATGCAGTCACGTCCGTGCCATCCCTACCCGGCTTCAGCAGGGGCACAACTAAAGCCTCCCGCATAGAACCGGGTAGGCAGCCTCGCTCCAGTGCTTCATTATAGACTACCAGCAACCGGGGTGCCAAGGTATCAACGTATTTGGCATAAAATTCTATTGGGAAGCCATCCACCCCAGGAGTCTTCCTCCTCGCCATCTGTTTAATAGCTCCCCTAATCTCAGCCAGCGTAATCGCAGCGCCCAGGGTCTTAGCATCTTCTTCCTCTAACTGCGGAAATCGAATATCCGCCAGGTAACCCTCTATATCTTCAGCCCCCGCTATCAATCGACTCCGGTACAGGGTCTCATAATACTCCGCAAAGCACGTGAGGATCGCCATCTGGGAATAGACCGTGTCCCCTGATTCCGTCCTTATGCTCAAGATCGAGCACCCCCCTCGGTTCCGGGTTCACCAGCCTCGCCAGCAGCGTTCCCACTTTGTCACCCTCATCATGGACCCTTGCCGTATACTGTTTATAGTCATAGCAGCGTAGCCTTTCAGTTTCCGCCGCGACTAACTCTTTAGCCTCCATAAGCTGTGCCTGCAACGCTCCCTGCTCTGGTCTTTGCCGCTCTATTTTCCTCAGTTCCTCCTCTGCCTTCATGACCTCTCCCAATATCACTCTCCTGACCCCGCTATGTTTACCAATACACAGGCCTCTCACCACCACTTTAAATGCGTCCCATTCAAGCCCTCTAGAAGATGCTGACCCCTCGTTAACTGCAAAGTACGTCTCCACTCCCTCTTGTACCTCAGTCCGAAATACCTGATCTTCCAGTGTGTCCGGGTTCAATCGCCAATTGGGAATTGCTGTTCTCGCTTGCTGCCATTTGAGAGAGAGCAACTGGGGATTATGTTCAGATATGGTCCTAGCTAGGTATTCTGTACTGGATGCTAAGTTAGCGATAGCGGGATCACATAGGATCGTATCGATCCGGACATGCAGTTCATGGAGCGCGGAGAAGAAGGAATAATCCCTGCCATCTGGGTGCTGCCCTCGCCACACATCTATCAGCCCCCATTCAGTCTGCCATTCCACTCTCCGCCGTGCCACCCTATGTACCAAAGAGTCAGCCAGTGGTGGATGGGACCTGTGCAGGGTGGTATCTGTAATGGAGTTAAAATCACCCCCCAGTATTATCGGTCCCGCTAAATAATGTGCTAGTACACCTGATAGGGCATCAAAAAATTGAGGTTGTTCCACATTTGGCGCGTAAATGCTGCAAAGCACCACCTCTCTGCCATACAGTCGCCCCCGCACTCCTACATATCTACCCTCCGGATCAATTATTTGATTCGTAACCTGAAATGGAGTTCCAGCCCTCACCCAAATCAACACCCCCCTCGCATACGCTGAGTACGCTGTACCAAAGACCTGCCCCCTCCAGCGTCGCTGCAGCGCCGCGCATTCCGATTTGGTAAGATGGGTCTCCTGGAGCATTGCAATCTGAATCCCACGTCTTACCAAATATGCATGTACTTTATAGCGTCGGGACATAGTATGCAGCCCACGTACATTCCAAGTGATGCACTTCAATTCAGGTAAAGTCCCCATTGTTATCTCCCTTCAATGTCACCTCCTCCACGTCTCTCCAGCTCACACCAGCTTCAAACGTACCCACCCTCCCAACCCCCCACAAAACTCCCAATGCCCAAACCCCCAGAACAGGAACCAATAGTCGCGCATCAGTCCCCATCCAAACCTCAATAAGTATGTAAACAAATCTACCCTGTAGTAGCCACCACAGGTTGCCTTAAGGGCAATAGGAACGTGGTAACGCGCCGATAGGCGGCAGCTCCCACCTCCGCCCCCCGCTCCATGATCCCGCCCAGTGACATGTAATAACAACAGCAATCAAAAGGTTACCAGACACTCCTGCCCCGTCAATAAACGACTCCAGGCCATAGTGCACTTCAAGGGCCATGCCAATCACAGATCGTCCGCAGTGCGAGGTGTCACCTCCGGTCCCACAGTACTATCCACATCAGACAATTCAGTCCCAGATTGTCCTTTGTCGTCTTCTGACGCCGATCTTCCGGTCAGGTCTTCCACCTGCGACCCAGTGATTGCCGCTGTCGCTGCTAGTGCTCCCTGTTTGTCCGCCGCCATTTGCGCCAGCAATAGGGCCTGTTGGGTTCTATGCCTCTTGCGGATGCGTTGTGATTGGCGCACCCTCATCTGTTTGGGCCGACCATCCGCATTCTTGCCCCTTTGGTCAGTTCCCGCCCTGTAGGACTCAAGCCAAGACCAAGCGTCGTCAGATGACGAAAAGAACTGTGTTGCGCCATCCAGGATAATTCGCAGCTTGGCCGGAAACAGCAGTGAATATTGGATCCCCTCTGTTCTGAGTTCCTTTTGTATCGCGAGGTATGAGGCCCTACGACGCTGAATATCTTGCGTATAGTCCGGGAATATAGTGACCAAACTGTTCTCCACCTTGAAAGGCCCCATGGAGCGCGCATTGTGGATCAATAAGTCCCTGTCCTTGTAGTGAAGGACACGAGCCACCACAGGTCCCAGCAGTGGCGGCGTGGCCGGGACTCAAGAGTAAAGAAGGAGGATAGCCCCTCCGGGGCCACCTGTGATCTGAACCAGTTCTCCAAGTAGGAAATCATATCCTTCCCCTCAATTTTCTCCGGCAGGCCAACTACCCTGACGTTGTTGCGTCGATTCCTACTTTCTGCATCCTCCGCCCTCTTCTCCAGCGTCGTTAGTCTTTGTAGCGCATCCTCCAGTTTTCGCTCAATAGTCACTACCGCTGGCTTCAGATCCTGCACGACCAATTCATTATCTTTCACCCTGTCCACCAGCTTTGAACGATCAGCTTTCAGGAGGCCCAACCCCGTCGCGACCTGAGCAATGTCGTTATGCAGGGAGTCTTTGGTTGTTGTGATGGCCTCTAGGATATGAATCAGGCGTTTGTTCAGCCGCTTTTCCGTCTCCGAGCCCTCCATCAGTTCGCCACCCTCCAGAGCAGTACTCTGCGCCGCGCCCTCCACGTCCGCGGTCCTCGGTTTCATCTTGGCGGGTATTCCTCCCACAGAGCCGCCCGTGAATACCTTCTGCCGCAATCCTTTGCAGTCGGGCGGCACCGGTCCCTCCGTCCTATACTAGGAAATGGTCGCCAAACCAGGTCACGCTTCGCACCAGCAGGGCTGCAGTCCTTCCGACCGGTACAGAGTCGTCACTGCTGCGATCTTGGGAATAGCGCCACCGAATCGCTCTTCGGACCGCTACGCTAGGTGGTCACTGCGGTAACATCCAGCTCCATTATGGGCAGCTCATCCCGGTCATACCCGGGGTAGCACAATGCTCTTGATGGTTCCAGAACCTGCCCCGTGGCTTAAATTGGACCTCCAGTCACAGGCGCTATATTGCTACCGGCACCAGTTTTTGCCCCTCCGATTCTTAGCTTCCGAGCGAGGTGTGCCGCGACCCTTCGCCTTCCCTGCTGGCGGCCGTAAATGTGAGTCTCAGCGTGTCTCAGGGGCAACAGGTCTCCAGTGCTCTCCTCTGTGCCCCCCCCCCCAAGAGTGCTGGGTGAGGCGTTTGACTATTGCAGCCACATGCTAGCTTCCAGCCAATCGGGTATCGCATCAGCAGGGGGACCGTCCTTACGTCGCTGTGGCGTTGCCTCCGTGTTCGCCCCGTGGACAATGCACCCAAAGCGGTCTCCGCACTGTAATATCGGATATGGGCTCTCCGATCGCCCACCGCTATGGTGACTTCCAGCCCTTCCGCCGAGGTCCCGCAGTCACCAGGATCCCGGGCGCCGCCGCGTCACCCCCGCAGGGAGCCCCAGGGTCTGCCTCATCGATCGCTTCAAGGCGCTATGCACAGGTACCGCTCTGCAAGCGCCCGGGCTCCTTACCCTACCGAGCCTCGGCCGCGGAGCCAATTATGCCGTCTCCTCTCCTTGTCCTTTTAGGATGCCTCCATTTTGTTTCACTCGGTGGGTTCCGCCGGCAGCTGGTCCGCGGCTCTCCTTCTGGTGCTCTCCGTCGAGCCTCCCGAATCCAGGCGCTCGGTCACCGCAGGGCCCCTCCCGCCATAAATCGTCTGTTCTGCCCGGATCGCAGCAGGCAGATCGTCTTCTTCATTCCGTGAGCGCCGCCATTTTGTAGGCTCCGTCTTCGGCTCACTCGACCCGATTCCGGTCGGCAATACTCGCTCCCCTGGCCCTTCCTCAAGGCAATGTCAGGCGCAGAGTGTGGACCAGTTGTTCCGATCCAGCCTTGGTCAGTAGCAGCCACTAAGGACCCCAGTTCACAGGATTAATGAGGGATCGAGCGCGGAGCTATCGGTTCATGCCGCCCGCTCCATCGGCGCCCAAACCACGCCCCCCTCAGGGGTCTCACTAATACAAAAGAACTTGGCACAGAAGCTGAAATATTAAAATACATCTTTATTAAACTTAATAAGTGAGACTACGTCACACAGGAGCCTTTAACACCTGAATGAGGCAGTCTAAAGAATACAGAACACAGAGGTCTTTTATATGCTTAGGATTTACAAACTCAGCATAAAAGAAAGGGGCAGTCCTAGCTTCTGCAAGCATACAAAATACCTAATATGGACATACAAGATCTGCAAAATATTAGCCAAAAGAAAAACATCATGTAACCAGAATGTCCCCCTTACGTCGTGTTTCTGCCCAACCCATAAGTCAATCAACTACAGCACTTATAGGGCAATCAGTAATGGCACAGGTCTGTATGCAGTTAGGCCAGCTAGTGTCTGAGATTGCTTTCAAAGCAAGGACAGAGGGGGGTTTTCTACACGTTGCAGTCCAAAGGGCAGAAACACTTCATGAATAGAGCAGTCTGTGTAAAGGCAACACAAATTGAAGACAAATGTAAGATGGAGTCAAAATTAAAGAACCTCAGACCCCCCTTTTGCCATTACACAGGCAAATCCTAAAATTATTTTGCAAACATTATGTATTTCAGTGACTATTGACAATGCCAATAAAACAATAAGAATCAGTCTCCAAACACCAATTCTATACAATCGCACGGGAAAGACCCAGAATCCGTCAAAGCCTCTTCTGGCAGGCTTCTATTGTCCATCAAATCCTGTTTCTGTTGTTTTCTTCCGCATGGGCCTCTACATTCAGGCCTTTCATGAAAATGATGTTACTCAGTATCCGTTGGAGTGCCTTCCTGGCAAACACTCACAGCTCACTTGAAAGTCTCAATGTCTCAATGCAGTGCACCAATATTTCCTCTGCGGCAGGCACTACAGATAGTGTGCTCTTCATTGATCAAGGGCACAGATCATCTCATGCAGACCCAAGTACTATTAATCGGGGAAGAGCAACAGACTGTCACTCTCAGCAACACTTTCAGGCTCCAACACTCTCTTATTCAGTGTCAGAGGATGCTCGGGCTGCTCTTTCATGGGCACCATAATGTAGGTCCTTTTGCCAATCTCACATCCTCAGGTGCACTGCACTTCCGTTGGAGCAAAGGAAAAGGGGTTGTGTGGCCAAAACTCAGGCCAAGGGGCTCAAGGGACTGCACACTGTCAGAGGTTAACCAGCACATGACAGGTGGGTGGAAAACTGAAGCCTCAAACAACAAGAATCCTTCTCTTTCGCTCTTATGCACTGAAATTCTGGTCCTGTGGCAAAGCCAGATCCTCCTTCTTTTCTGATGTTCAACGCCTTCTGATGAAGCAAGCACAATACGTTGGAGATATCACTGATGAAGCACTTTCTGGGTGTTGGGACTGTTCATCTGTTAGCTGTCACTGATGAGAATTAGAACTCATCTTTATCACCGTTCTGCAGGGTATCATTCTCCCTTTGACTCTGGAAGATCCCGCAGAACCTAGTGACGTAGAAAATGTGACACAGTTGTTTCCTTGAATTAAGTACAAAAACAGTTCATTGTATAACAAGGGACTGCAAGCAAGTAGCCTGCAATCTTTAAAGGAGAGGCCATACCTTTTCTGGTCTAGAACACACTGTCATTCTCAAAGGCAATACAAAGACAAAGGCAGTAGGCAAAACAGTGCCTCTATCCTCTTTAATTGGGTTTCCATGTGAAAGCATATCCCCTACCATCTAAGGGTAGATAGCGACATGGGAATTCTATCTGAATGGATGTTCTCACACATGGTGGCATTGTCTAATGGGGCAAACACATTTATTTTCTCAATGATTACATATAGGTGTTCCTAAATTCCTTATCTAGAGCACCTCAAAAGAGAGATCACATAATACATTTTATCAGGGACATGTAGATACCTCCCTTTAAGAATTGTGCATCAGGTGGACTATGCAATGCAAAAAGCTAATGATCAAAATGTGGAAACAAAAGACAAGAACTAGAGAATCCTGGTATTTCCATTATTTAAAATACATCTGGTCCATCAAAAATTAAAGCAGCAGAAAAAAGGAACTAAAAACCAAATTAGAATAGGCATTGAATTTGTCATATTCAAAAAAACGTAAGGTGTCTCCTATTGAGGTGGAAAACTTGTCTTACTATAGTATTGAGTCAGTTAACCAGTCCATCACTACCCTAACAGTCAGACTAAAAAAAACATCAGAGTAGGCCTAAAGAACATTTTTGAAAACCAGACTGGTCATACAAAAGGAAATTATACATAATATGGGGTCTCTGGTACATTACTGCAGTCTGGAAGTGTGAACCTGAGCAATACACCAACTGGTGAAAGGAATTTGGAAAAGGGAAATGGGACTAGGTACAAAAATTATGCCTTGTTTCCTTTCTGTTACAAAGCCATACACTACTTAGGAAGCATAACAAAACTGACTAAGGTAATATAGAAATTAGGTCACCATGTACAAGAGTCACAAATCTATAATTTATCCTTACGTCCAATCAAGGATATATAATTTTAGGGCTGCCTGTTCCTTAAAGGAAGAGGACAGTATCGTGACTAATTGCAGATGACACACTTTAATTCTGTATATCTCTTTTTTATTTTCCTTCAAATACCATTAAAGCCAAATTTTACATACACTGGTGAAGTGTTTTCTTGTTTTGTTCACAGCATGAAAAAATCATATCTGTGAAATTTAGTATCAGTGCAAAAAAAACAACAAAAAACACACATATGCCAAGCCATCAGATATACGCGCTGTATATCAAGCACAAAAAGCATAGACAAAACAATAGCATATGTAAATAAGCGGTAACACTCAACACTATTGCATGCACTTTTATGCACTGTGAACCTGCAGCTCAAAACAGAATATTAAGGCCTGCTTAATTTGTCAGGCGTAAAATCCTCACCAGGAACAATTCATAAAAGGATAAAATGCAAAAATATGTAAAATGCACGAACATTTCTGCACATAACACACAAAATTCAACTGTAACAACCATCTTTTGAAAACATGCTAAACCCTTTTAACTTTCTGAAAACTTTTTCACAGACACTCTGCGTGTCCCGTGCGCCAACACCCTTTGAGGCCCTGCTTTTACAAGCAATAATTTCTCCATCTGTTTACACTTACTCCTAACTCCCCCCTCACTCTAAGGCTGAAAAAGACAAAAAAAAAACTTCCCAACTCTTTCTAACCTGCAATAACCAACCCTATTTAAAAACACATGATATATATATTACTCCTGTTAGGGGCTACAATTTATTTCTATACTTAGATTATTAAAACAGTTACTGTGAATAATTAGCAGAACATAATAACACACATACCAGTTTTTAGAACAAATGCTTGTTTGCAATGGTACTCATTTCATCTACCTTAAATGGATGAAGGCTCAGTTAGGTCCAGCAAAAGTTAAAACCTTCCACCCTGATATTAAACTCAAACCTCTGCACCAGGCACATTGGCTCACTGACCTATTTAAAAGCAAACCCAAATGGGAACAACCTGCAAATTTGTATTATACCTAAATGTATGCATTTACTGAAGCCTAAAGCACTTTAAAGCTATTGTAAATGGCAAAAATGCCCAAATTTGACCTAAATTCGACTTTGATATTTGGGGCACTAAAAAATAAATATCCTATAATAATGTTACATATTAATCATCCTCAGAATGTTCTTTACAAATTGCAGAGGTTGGACATTGGACATATCTCCTGCAAATCCTGAGAAAAATGAGTTTTTCACGCCTGGTCAAGTGAAATTCTATATGCTAATGTCCTCATTAGGCAGTATACCATACCTTAAATTAAATTATAATGCTAGGAGGTCACAGTATAAGTATTAAACTTCATGAATAGTAAAAAACGAATTTTGTAGCACTTATTTTTATAACCCTATCAGTTTTGATAATTCCACATATTAAGGCTCCGTAATTCCTTGAATCTGACTTCATTTTCTTTTCTTTTTTTTTTTGTGCCACTTAGGCTGACGAACAAAGTGGCCTGGCCTCCCCAGGTCATGTACACATTAACCAGATTAAACTGTAAGAAACTAACTTTCGTCACCCGAAACTGACCTGCAAAGCCAATTTCCCTGATAGATCTTTATCTGAGATTGCCAATCAATGTTCAAGACATCGTTAACTTTTTAGTTTCCCTGGACTTGCCCTATCTTGTTTCAGCATCTTTTACGGTTTCTTTCTTTTTAAATGTTTCTTCACTACATGGGTTAATTATTACTTAGGAACTGAGCCAAGAATTTGCTTAGAGAAATGCTTAAAGAAAGGAAAACCCTTAATTGAAATGTCTTCCTATAATACAAAATAATGAACCTTATTTTTGTAACCTTTTTAAAACACTATTCTGAAATGCAAAGGTTCACCTGTGTTTAACTGGGAAAGTCCTGACTGAGGAAACATTCCTGTCTATTCGTGATTGCTTCGTGTTGCTTGCTTATGTAAAAAGTTCAATCGGGTCGGGGACAATCGATATTTGCCCGGCGGTATTGCCTCTGTGACCCTCTAGTTATTTAAATCAATGAAGAGGCAGGCGCTGGAGACTGGAAAGCAGGAAACAAGGTTTTTTTATTCTCTCCGGAGGAGAACACAACGAAACGGACAGAAGGTATCGTTCTGAGGTGCTCTAACTGTATTTCTGAGGCCTGGCCTCTTATACCCACATTTATGACTTTATTGTAGATTACACATACATGTTAAAGCTTTGATGTACGGAAAAGACATTCTCGGAACTCCCCTTTGGGCCCGTTCACACACACATTTACAGTTGAAGTCCCCACCCTAGTCACAACAGGTGATGAGCATCGCGCAGCTGGATAATCCGCCGATTCACGGAATGTGGGGAGTTTGATCGGATCTCATGGGGTGGGGGCTTTGATCAACCCGGGGATTCTTTGATGGGGGAAGCTTTCTATTGTACAGGGAGGGGCAAGGATGGTATCGGCAGAGCTGGGTGTCGGCTTGGGAACGGGGAGGACAAAACGGGCACACGGGGAAAAAGGGGGTTTGCATCTAAGGGCCGGAGATCATGAAAGGAAAGCAGGGAGGTGTCGCGCTGGGAACAGGATGAGGGCCTGGGGCAGAGCAGCGCCGAAGAGGGGTTTATGACTCAAGGCAGGTGCAAGCAGGGGGTGGTCAGCGTGCAGGCTTAGCGAAGGCAAAGGGCTATGTCAGGGGCCAGCGGCATGCAAAAGGGTTTGTTCTGATCGGGGCATCTTAAAATGGCGGGCGCGCACGACAAAAGTGTGGCATCAGGGGAAGAGGCAAGATGGCGCAGATAATGTTCACCAAAACGCACTAATTTTCCACAGTCCTCCCTTTAACATATTCAAGACATCTTGCTGGTTCATTTTCTATTCGGTTCTACTGTGGTGAGCATGAGAAAGAAAACGGTAGGAACCCTAGATGAAAAAGAGTTGTAAACAATACATTTTGAGGTTTCTAGTTTTTAGGAGGTGCACCTATTTGATAAACTTTGATAAATTTGTTCAGCAGGAAAGTCATAGGAATGAAATACAAAAACGGCGAGCAGCAAGTACATATCATAACGTGAACTGGCAGGTTAATACATATTTCAGATTCGGATTGGAGCAGGATCAATACAACGGCGGCTGGGAGAGAAATGAGGCATAAAAAACGGTGATTGAGGATGTCAAATGTTCGAAGTTTTATGAGTTCTCATTGTTCTTTGTGGTCTTTCGTTGGCGCTGTTGAGCACCGGCGGTGGAGCTACAAGTCCAGCTCTGTTCTAAGTTCTGCGTTGCAGGGCACGACCCTTTCCTCGCGTTTCTGGTCGGAAAGGTCCCTTTCGCCCTGTGTCCTTTGAGGTGATTGTCAGAAAGTTCCGATGGAAGAAGAGCGTTCAAAACAGTCCATAGGGTAGGTCAGAGGAAAAAGGGGGATGGAGCAAGGCCAAATTGGGAACAAACTAGGGGAACGAGAGACTTCAAATAGGCGGGCGTGTGACGGAATTCAGAGAGCGGGGACTTGTCGACAGGCACTGGACGTCGAGCAGGGGCATCAGGTCGACCCTTTCTTTTCATGCTGTCGAAAACAGTGCCTCGTCCTGCAGCTCTTTTCAGTCGTGGTCTCGCCTTGGCTAATGTCGCAGGTGTTCCTTAGTCTGCAGGCGGGCCTCGTGCTCCCACATCCGGTCCTTCTCTCCTCCAACAGCAGTACCCTTAAACAAGTTTGAAAAGACAGTCTTTAGAAAATTTGCAGATGAAGATAATCAAAAAGTCTATTTCTCTCCCAGCTCCAGGCAAAGAATGAAAATGTCCGTTATATTTAATGTTCACAACTGGCATATGAATGACCGGTGGCGGACCTGTTGGATTTACTATGACTTTCCTTCATAATTATTTATTACAGGCATGACAGTTCATCTGATGGTAACCCACCTTCGGGAGACAAATCTGGCAAAGATATGCCGTTCTCTAGAGTTTTACATTTACAAAAGGGTACAGTGAGTCGTCAACATGGTACTACACAGGTATTTTTGCTGAGAGACGAACATGGCTAAACATTTCCTTTCTATCGGTGCATCCTGTTTTTCAACTACTGCGGGGTTCATTTTGATGATTTCTTTACCTTGTTCTAGTCTGTTAACCTTGTAAAACATCATTCTGGGTCCTACGTAACCTTTTACAGCCCGGTTACTTAACTAGGAAGGACAGGGGTTTTATGGGAAACAACCAGGGACATAGACAGGGGAGGTAACGGGGGTGATCGTTTTTCTGGTTTGGGTATTGCGACAATTCGGGGAGGGGAGGGTCGCGTATTCTGAGGTCCTTGTTTTATACTATAGGAGCCGTTTGACATGTAGTTCCCTTATTTCGGGTCAGATTAGGGAACCTCTGTCGTCTTACCTGTCCTTTCCCTTACGGCCCAACCTGGGTTCATTGACTTCTAGCGGAAAAGGAGAGGTAATGACGCGGCTTCAGGGTGATTGTATTAGAGACAAGTTTTTGTGCAAATACTGACGGTATTTGAAGCCAATTAGGTGGTGTGCTAGGGGTGGCAATCTGCCAATTTCGGGGCTAACCACTCGGAAGAGTGGGAGTGCAGAAATAGAGAGAGAGAGAGAGAGAGAGAGAGAGAGAGAGAGAGAGAGAGAGAGAGAGAGAGAGAGAGAGAGAGAGTGCAACGGCAGGCTAAATAGTACACGTGCAACAGAGAGGGTGGCAGTGTATTCAAGAAAGGCTATTTAGTGCATTACACAGTAAAGGGCATTCACGAGTCTGCGTTAGAATCTTGTAATCATGCAGTTTGAGCATTAGACAGGGTAGAGGGGACGTGCTTTGAGAAAAGGAAAGAAGAAAAAAGGAGGTACCATTCTGTCGCACTTTCTCGCATTCCCGGTCCTTTGACCAGTTGGGTCAACGCCTCAGTCACACACACACACATTCCCTCACAGTTTCGCATCATACGTGACATGGGTTCATTCGTCCGGTCTGGTTTAAGGGTGATCACTTTCTATCAAGTTGTGCTAATTTTCCGGGTCTGTTCGATACGTGAGTAGTTTGCAGGCGTGCTTAGACACCACCCTGCGGCGCTAGTCCGTTTCGTGTATTTAGACATGGCAAGGTCTCAGATCTTCGCCACACCTTGGCTGTAATCTCTGATGTAACCTGCAGAGGGAGGAAAAAAGGGGGGGGTGGGGGAGACAGCATTCGCGCGCATTCAAATACATGGATTCATAAGTCCTTTACTTACCTCTTACTCGTCTTTCCTCCTTGGGGCAGGGTCCCCGGGGATATGGTTTCCGGAGTCGAGGGGGGGGTAGTGTGTTCATGTAGGGCGTGTGCGGGGAAACATAAAAAGGGAACCAGAGGTGCCTAGTGCGAGGTATCTAGTCAAAGGATATATCTCACTATCGGGATCCTTAAACCTCTTTCAACGCCGTAGCGTTCTAAAGTTCTTCGGTTCTTGGGTCCCTGCTACTTTGGAACGTTGTACTTTATAATATTTACATTATTTCATTTCACCCTCCTTTTACATTCCCTCATTTACACCATTCGTTTTACCCATCCTTGGAAGTCAAGGTCTTCCTCTACGCGAGAGTTCATGAGTCAGTCGCGTACTTTGAAGGCGGAGTGTCGTGTTGTCGATCCGATCCGTCCTCCAGGGCTGGGCAACCATCTTCTTTTAACCTTAAAGAGAGAGCAGAGTAGGGTGCACAGAAAAAGAACTTTCCCACCGATCCCACATTTTTAAAATAAAGCATGCAATACCCGTCCATAGTTTCAAAGACTTTATTTTGCAAAATCATTTCAGCATATGGATTATGAGGGTGCGGTCGTATTTGGTCGGTCGTGGCAATGGCTAAAGTGCGTACAGTGGGGGGGTGTCGTTTGCAACAATAAAAACATCGGAAAGTTTTACTCATTCATTTGTAAGAGACTAAAACGTCTATTAATTGGCTGGGGGTTCGGGGGCATATATTTTCATAATTTAGAAGCATAATCATAACAGTTGTAATCAGATTTCCTATATGCATACCGTACGTGTGCGTCGTAAATGGAGTTTACATCAGTTATAAAAATATAATACATTGTACATTCGTAATCAACATTTGTAACGGGGATCTTTTCACACTATTCGTCGAGTGAGTTCTCTTCGTCTTTTCTAGCCAAGTGTACAAAGGATCATATAAAATCTCAGAACATCAAGTTTATATTAGTGCGAAGGAACACCACGAGGTGTTCGTAAGTTCCGATTGATACCAGCGCCATTTTGGGCGGGGCCGGCACAGTCCGGAAGCAGCATCAGGGGGAAATGTTTCCATTACTGGCAGTTTGGACCAGAGTCCTTTTCGGCAGTTCTAGAATTCACGCTAACAGAAGGTGTGGCAATGTCATGTTTGTTTCGTTGGCGATCGAGGCAGCCGTCCCTTACCGGAAACCTGCAAAGGCCGAAGGTTCCGCCGGGGACCTTTGTATGATCTTCAAGGCTGCGGAGATGCTGTCGGAGATGGGGGCTCGTGCTCCATGGGACAAATGTTCGAGTTATACGGCTGGCCAAAGTTACTCTAGTGGCCGGGGCCCGCCTTCCAGCGGATCCAGACGCCATTTTGAGGCCCTACAGGGGCCACTCTCGTCGAGTTTGCAAGAATGGAAGAGACCCTTCGGAGTGAAAGGAAGAGGTCCCTGTTTTGTGAGAGCGGGACGTTCAGCTGGGGTGCAGCTGTGATGCCCCCACCTGGGGGGGCGAGGGAGACTCGTTCACATCGTCTCCTTCTCCCGGTGCACTCCATGCCGCTCCTTTTCATCGCCCCGCATGAAGGCCTCTCCACATCCGGTGTTCCCCAAGTGCCACCATTGTACGTTCGGTGCTGCGCAAATACTGGGGTGCCACCATTGTACGTTCGGTGCTGCGCAAGTACTGGGGTGCCACCATGGTGTGTCCGGTGCTGTGGAAGTATGGGCACCATCGCCTGACTGGGGGTGTTCGGCGTCGGGCCGGGGGCTGGGAAACCTCCTACCGGTGGAGGTGGGAGAGGCTCGTCCGCGTCGCCTCTCCCTCCCAGCCCAACTTGGACAAATTGTTGTGGAGGTACGTGCAGGACATCCCGCCGTCCAGGACTGCTGCGGCTGTGACGGAAGAGAAAAGGAAGAGGTGCCTCGTTCTCCTTCGGACATGTGGCGGGACTACCTTAGTCTTTCCAGGCCCGTTGCGGCCGGCCAAGGAGACATGTGGCGGGACTACCTGCAAATGCCCAGGCTGCGGGCTCCTGCCTCTCCTCCGGCTCCCCCATACGTTAAGATTTCCTGACCAAGAGTTGGCGGCGGGGCTCGCCTTATATGGGTTGCCGTTGGTTGGGCGTAGCCGTAACCCTGCCCTACTTTGGAAGGTTCCAGAATGGGGGGGGGGGCGAATGTTCTGTTTGACTTTCATTTTCTACAGTTTATCGTTATTATTCCTTGTTTGTTGTGTTAAATTAAAAGTTCAAGTTTATTAATGGTCTACGGATTTTGTTTTACCATTTCTTTCTTTCCAGGTTGCTTTTATGCTAAGTTTCTGCTAACAGAGGTCGAGTAACACGGAAACACGTGTAGAGGGATGATGCAGATTTGTACATTACATACACACGAACTCAGACGGGGGACAGTACAAGTACGACATACAAAGACCCAAGACAAATATAAAAACAGTTATTGGTCATAATTATCTCTTTCCGTCTGTGAATTTTAAACGAGGCTGGGTTCCCGTCTTGACATTGCCCGACCTAGGAGAACTTGAGCATGCCGCTGAGATTTTCCTGGCGAAATCTGTGCCATCGGGCATAATCAAACGTGGTGGTTCTGTCTGGTCTGTCTATGTAAGTCGGGTTCTTCTCTGTCTCGCGCCTTTTCTCGTACTGTCGGCCCTTTGCCTTTACTCACGCTCAGTAGAGTCGGGCATTGGGCTTTCCAGTGTCCGACATACCTACAAAAAGCGCATTGGTCTGACCCTAAGTCTGGTCGTCCTTTGCATAGTGTCGGGGGATAAGTTGTGGGTAGCGGTGTCCTGGGGTTGTCCTGTCGGTATATTTCCCTACTTGGTTTATCCTCGTCTTTTCTCTGTCGTTTCGTAGCCTCTCTGCGCCACATACCGAGACTGTCGAGCATAATTGGCGTTGTCTTATTATTTCGAAGGGCTATTTCTAACGTTTCTATTTTATCAAGGTCAAAGGATCCTGCCAGTGGCCACTGTTTGTCTTGGCTATCTTCGGTATACCTGTGCCATAATTTATTATAAGCTATGGTGACTAACCCATAGTTTATGAACATGTCCTTATTAGGGGTGCCTTCTAGTGGAGCTATATGGTCCACCTCTAACACCCGGTCCGGGCTAAACAGGCTATTTATCAGTGGGGAGAAGACAGACATGACGGCTCGTAACGAGGGACTAAAAAAGTCAGCACTGCCTATCTTATCACTAGGTGCAAAGACTAGACAGAATATTTCTATTCTACGTTGTTTGCAGGTAGTGAATACCTCATGGATCAAAAAAAAATATAAAACCAAACGACCAATAAATAACAATGGGGAGAATGAGTAGGTCCGCAAAGATCTGCGTTACCTACCCTTTTCACTATCTGCAAAAAGGGTGGTCTCTTCCCTGCTTGCAGACAGGGAATCTCCAGGAAACAATAGTTTTGTGAACAACAGTTCAGTTTCAAGCAATTATTGAGTGGGGGAGAAAAAGAACAAGCACGGCTGCTACCCTACCTATCCTCCACTGCTTGCAAAGGGAGAGAGAGCCTGTTGTTTCTCCGTTTGCAGACAGTGAATCTCCAAATAAAAATAAACAGAGCAATACTAGTATTTTGAACAATCAAGCAATCAAAACAAATTTTTTTCGCAACTTGTCGTGGCAACACGACCTTACCCGGACCATGTGGACAGTTTCTTGTCTTCCGAATCCAGCGCCCGATCGTCCTCTTTTTCTCGTATTTCTCACGGCACTCCTGATGGTTCCCAGTCAGGACCGTAGATCACTCGAGAGAGGTCTGTTCGGAACTAGTGAAGTTCGGATGATCGGCTGCCAGACGAGGGTCTATTGGGCAAGAGCTCTCCCGATCGTTGCAGTCGTTCACTCTGTCGTCGGGACCTCTCCCACTGGATCCACGAGTCGCTGATGGGCCCCACGCTTGGGACGCCAATTGTAAAAAGTTCAATCGGGTCGGGGACAATCGATATTTGCCCGGCGGTATTGCCTCTGTGACCCTCTAGTTATTTAAATCAATGAAGAGGCAGGCGCTGGAGACTGGAAAGCAGGAAACAAGGTTTTTTTATTCTCTCCGGAGGAGAACACAACGAAACGGACAGAAGGTATCGTTCTGAGGTGCTCTAACTGTATTTCTGAGGCCTGGCCTCTTATACCCACATTTATGACTTTATTGTAGATTACACATACATGTTAAAGCTTTGATGTACGGAAAAGACATTCTCGGAACTCCCCTTTGGGCCCGTTCACACACACATTTACAGTTGAAGTCCCCACCCTAGTCACAACAGGTGATGAGCATCGCGCAGCTGGATAATCCGCCGATTCACGGAATGTGGGGAGTTTGATCGGATCTCATGGGGTGGGGGCTTTGATCAACCCGGGGATTCTTTGATGGGGGAAGCTTTCTATTGTACAGGGAGGGGCAAGGATGGTATCGGCAGAGCTGGGTGTCGGCTTGGGAACGGGGAGGACAAAACGGGCACACGGGGAAAAAGGGGGTTTGCATCTAAGGGCCGGAGATCATGAAAGGAAAGCAGGGAGGTGTCGCGCTGGGAACAGGATGAGGGCCTGGGGCAGAGCAGCGCCGAAGAGGGGTTTATGACTCAAGGCAGGTGCAAGCAGGGGGTGGTCAGCGTGCAGGCTTAGCGAAGGCAAAGGGCTATGTCAGGGGCCAGCGGCATGCAAAAGGGTTTGTTCTGATCGGGGCATCTTAAAATGGCGGGCGCGCACGACAAAAGTGTGGCATCAGGGGAAGAGGCAAGATGGCGCAGATAATGTTCACCAAAACGCACTAATTTTCCACACTTAGGGGCAGCAACAGCTGTTTCCTAGTGTTGAAATCGTGGGCACGGTGGCTGTCTATTTAAAACTAAAACTAAGACATTTCAAGTTTCAAAATGCGTGTGCAATACAGCAAAATCCAATGTATTCAGATGATGTGTTTGCCTGTTAATATCTAATACAATGTATGTAGGGAAAATGCTGTAAGTTTATTTTTTGCAAAACACACAATTTCGTTTTTGAGGGCTTTTTTATTCCTAGTGAATGTGAATTTTAATTTTATCTTTAAAGCAGTGTACATGTGCATAATTGCTTACTCTATAAATTAAATAGCAACATATAGCTGTTTTAGCATATCACATGGTTCATTTCTGGATTTTTATTTCATTTCTGATTAATATTAATTAACTAACATTTTGCATAACAGACTGAAAACATCAAGAAAAAACCACAAACACACATTGAGCTTATTTCAGACAAACAGAAAGGGGTCAAACACTCAGGACACACAATACGGCGCGCTTTTAGCCATGCATTTCGTGAATAGCGCCAACGCCATTCACTTACAGAAATTGCACTAATGGGAAAACCACATAGACATTTAAACACACATTTAACCCACATATCAATACTCAGGACAGAAATAAAGGACAGCCCACAGACTGTACTTAAACCAAACCATTTGTAAATACTAGTTGTAAGTCATATTTACAAGAAACGCTTCTCAATTGTGTTCCAAAAGACTGCAAAAACAGCCCAACAGACTCATGTATGTCCAAGAAGCGAAAATACACTCAATTCACTAGCTTTGGTTAGCAGAACACCAAACAAAATCGTTCTGCATATCTTCATTCATAAAACTGCACAGAACAAAGGATCCTTGTATGTATTATGTCCATATTTTAATTCCCTGGGGATACAAAATCACCAAGGAAGAAATATGTTTGTAAATCTAAACCTATTTAGATATTCCCTTTAGGGGAAGCCAGCTAATCCAAACGTATACAAAGTTGGCCAACACAAAGCTCCAAATTTGCTAAGATCAGGCATCTTATAGCTCACTAATCTAGCTTCAAACTTCAAGGGGCTATCTCTATCGATACACTTGTAAATATACAAGACCCTCGGTTTTTGAAAATTGCAATCTTCAAAAAAACTAAGGACCAAACAAACTAAGAACCAAACTAAGGACCAAGCAAAACTAAGAACAAAGGACTGGGAGCAACCCACTTATACTTAACTCTTACTTTTACTAATCAAAAGGTTATCCAAATTCTAACTGTCAAGTTCTAAATGACCTAACGGTCTCTTTGGTTTTTTTTTTTTAATACTCACGCCAAAAAGGGTTCTCAGTCAGGAGTGACATCATGTGGAGGATCAAAATCAGGAAGAGCAGAAATACACTGGGCTGCAGAGACGAAGAATCCCCAGAATCCCTGTGCACAGAGTACCTTCTTAGTAGAATCCTGTCTTGTCCTCCTCAGTAGCTTTCTGTCTCCTAACAAGATCACTCCCACAGAAAGTCACCTCTCTGATGAAGCCCGCGTTGGTCGCGCCATCTGAAGAACTGAAATCTTCATTCTCAGGGGTCTCACTAATACAAAAGAACTTGGCACAGAAGCTGAAATATTAAAAGACATCTTTATTAAACTTAATAAGTGAGACTACGTCACACAGGAGCCTTTAGCACCTGAATGAGGCAGTCTAAAGAATACAGAACACAGAGGTCTTTTATATGCTTAGGATTTACAAACTCAGCATAAAAGAAAGGGGCAGTCCTAGCTTCTGCAAGCATACAAAATACCTAAAATGGACATACAAGATCTGCAAAATATTAGCCAATAGAAAAACATCATGTAACCAGAATGTCCTCCTTACATCGTGTTTCTGCCCAACCCATAAGTCAATCAACTACAGCACTTATAGGTCAATCAGTAATGGCAGAACATGTCTGTATGCAGTTAGGCCAGCTAGTGTCTGAGATTGCTTTCAAAACAAGGACAGAGGGGGGTTTTCTAAACGTTGCAGTCCAAAGGGCAGAAACACTTCATGAATAGAGCAGTCTGTGTAAAGGCAACACAAATTGAAGACAAATGTAAGATGGAGTCAAAATTAAAGAACCTCAGTAACGCATAATAAGCTTTCCAACACCTCCCAAGTCCAACCCCTGGTGGAAAAATACAGCTTGGGCAGAGGCTGAACTAAGGAGGCACAGAAGGATGAGCTACCACCTGCAGAATGGAGACACATTATCAGACTCCCAAGGTCATCTTATTCAGGCTTAACTCTCTCTAGTGTGGAAGCATAGCTACGATCAGGGATAGGCATGTGAAAGCTGAATAAGCTATTCATTAGTACATCTGGGTTTCAGCCTTGAATGCGATAAGAGGAAATAACTGAACAGCAGCTTTCTGCTGAGGCAAGCAGAGAGGGTAACAGAGGCTTGGTTTCGATCACAGTGCAATATGGTGGCTAAATGGCAGAAATGATGTCACAGCTTCTAACTTTAACTCGCACAAAGTTAGAAGGGACTGGTCATACGCATATACAGTAGTGGTCAATACAAAAATAGCTACATGAATGGTAACATAACACAGTATAAAGCATGAGTGATGGGGCAATAACATATTCAATTCTAACAGACCCTCCTTTTGGCATTCATAGCTAAATTTTTATTATTGCTATCAGGTAAGGGTCTTTGCAATTCTAAAGGAGGAGGGGGAGAGGAAAAGCTCCGTGAGTGACCATGTGTCATTTACTTGGTGTATGTTAGATGCAAGCCTATCCCTTCAATATCTTTCTGAAGCATAATCTTTTTTTGGTATCATAGGGATATCCTTGCTTAGGGGTTAGGGTACTCACACAGGAGGCAACCGAACTGGGAGACAGTGTATGCAGAAGCAGCATGGAAAAATAGTATCAGCAGTTATGACTAAATCAAGAAGTATATTCCAAACTCATGTCACGAACAAAATCCAAATCCACCCCAATAATATCCATGTACCTGTTCCTTCGTATATTTCAGCTGATAGAAAACATTTTCAATGTAGGAAGATCTATGCGTGGCCTCATGCAGGGCCTACATCACAAAAACATGTTCAGGCAGTGAGGGTATTGAACCAACCAAATGATGAGCAGACTATTTTCTCTTGTTGGATCAGCCCGCTCTAAACGCGGTGCTGCAAATGGCTGTTCTTCTTGAATAATAGGGCGACCAAAAGGATACATGGTGATTGGGAGAGAAATGAAATACATTGGAATTGGTGACCAGGGAACAAAAGGTTGATCATAACTCTTCTTTCCAGTGTCCTTCAGAGAACCGTCACTGGCAGGCTCTTATTGTTCATCAGGCGTAGGCGCTGTTGAGCAGCAGCGGTGGAGCTGCTCGTCTAGCTCGGATCCAAATCCCAAGTTACAGGGCAAGGTATTTCTATCTTTAGAATCACAGTCCATTTGCCCTGTTCATTGACTGTCCAAACAATGCACCAATCTCCCTTTCCCTAAGCTATTGTTGGTACCACGGGCAGAGTACGTTTACCCTATTCTTCAGCAATGCAGTCAATCCCTACTAATCTGACTTTCCCTTTGGTGCACTGTTCCTTCGTTCGGAGGTGTAGATTGTACCTTGTCACTCCAGGCACAGAGGGGTCAGGGAAAAGGGGGTCAGACTCAAGGGGACCAAGGGCAGAGGCTCAAACACAGGTGAGCCCACAGGCTGGGGCTCAAGCACAGGTGGACCAACAGGCTGGGGCTCCTGGATAGCTTCTCTCTCTTTTGTTTTTCGGTGGTACTGATGAAGCAAAGCTTCGCATATTTTGCGGCTTGCCGAAATCAAGAACCTCATTTATGTGTAATAAGGTAACAAAGTATGTTTTACTAACACTTATTCTGTTTAAAACAAAGTTCCCGAAGCTTGCCTATGTGTATTTCTAATGAAATTAATCCGTGTCCTTTTAAAATGGCCGTCGCTTGTATTTTAGTTACTGCGCATGCGTCAGCCACACTCACGTGTCCTGACGCGTCTGCAGAAGTGGAGGGAAAGTTATGCGCATGCGTAATTCATAGCTGTGCTTATCATGTGGTACTGCTCGTGCCACTGCTCTTGTGTTTCGTCTAAATGTAGCTAACATTTAAATGCATAAGTTTATTTCTTGATGATGAGTTAAAAGTACAAACCCTGTGATGTGTTTTCATGATGACATTATTATGTATTAATTTGTTTTCGCTTACTTTTCATGTACCGCGGGGAATGGGGGTCCAAACTGATTGGGAGCCATATTGACGGTCTCTTCTGCGCATGACCAGGGAGCACTGAAAGGTGGCCACTTTCGCCAGTGGAACTCAGCCAGCTGGCAGCCACAGTCAAGATGCGCCTGGGAAAGCCACCTCTGCGCTACTAGAACGGCGAATGTTGCTCCTCATGTGTTACATTGTTGATTTCTTGCACAGTTCTCATGAGAAACCCCAAACCTGCTAGGCGGTACCCAAATATGTAAATGAAGGCTTCAAATTGTGTATTGTGATTGGTGTGTTACCCAAACCCTACCTTAGGACCAATCGAAATTGAGGGATTCTGACACTTTGCAACATTGGGGGGTGGTACACTGTCCCCAAACTGTATATCTACCCTGGGTTCACCTAGTGAACCGTCCGACTTGTCTGGTTTAGCTGACCTGTCACTGACCCAACGCACTCAATAGGTGACTGAAGATACAGAGCGCTGCGAAGCACTCTGTCCGAATCTGACCATAGGCTAAGGTTCTACTGAACCTTAAAGTGCTGGCAAAGCACTTAGCTGGGAGTTCGCTGACCCAATCGGGGTCTTGATCGATAGCTGCAGAGCGGGTGGAGCGCAGGCGTTGCTTCCGAACTGTGGGTTCCGGTCCTGTCCTGAAGAGGATCCTGTCCTAAGGGTTTGCTGTCCTGTCCTGAGGGTCCTGTCCTGATTCCTATTCCGAGGGTATCCAGTCCTGTCCTGGGTGTCCATTCTGCACCTGCTGTCCTTTGAGGGGTATCCTTCCTTGAGGGTTTCCTGTCCTTAACTGACCCGTGGCCAGGGTTTGGTTTCCACACCTTTCTAGGTAAATATTGCTCTGAACCTCTTGAAATTCTTGCACCTTCTGAATTTCTAACTTTTGCTTTAATAAAGTTCAAACATTGCATATGTGATATTTTCCATGCCTTTTCGCAACTACTGAAAATCATTTATATTTTCCCTAAAGTTTATTCCTATGTCTTCTCATTGGTTAGAAATTATATTTTGCATAGCAGTGTGTCATTTTCTGATATGGTCTAGAACTTCGTTGCCTAGATTGTTCAAAGGCCCATTCACCTTAAGTGAAGCGTGTTATTCATTATAAACTCTCCTATAGTCACCCACACTTAGTCTATCCCTGTTTAGATAATACTGACTTTACATAGTATTTTCTCGTCACATTTTATTAGTACTTTGATGATTACTCTGTCATTATTTCTTCATGCTTATGTGATTTACGTTATCTTGGTTATTGATTGCCTTATTTTACTGTACCTCATGCAAGAAAATATTGAACTTTAGATAAACATTTTAAAACTTCCAGTTGTCCGTGGTCATTTAAACAGTATTTGAATTGTTATTGGTTGGGTTGGTATTTTGCTGCCTTTTCCTTTACAGCTAGCTCCCTGATTCATTGTGGTCATTAGGCACCCGCATCGGTGGATGGTAAGTCGGGTGCACCGAAAATTTGGTAGCAGGGAACACACACACACCAACTTGATAGAGCTCGTGAAGTCACCTGATCGATGTATATGGTGATTTGAAAAATATATGGGCCCTGAAGCCGGAAACGGCGAAAACTGTTGGTCGGGTGGCCTCGCGCGCTCTACCAGTTTTCTGGTAGCTAGAGGATGGTTAGGGACTAGTTGAGAGCAAGGCAGGGATTAGTTGGACTAGTTAAGTCGGAAGCTGCTATTATATTAATGCTGCTATAAGAGCGGCTGTTCTGAGGGAACTGATCACTCTCTTGTGAATACGCTGCTGAAATTCATGAATTGCTGTATTGTTATTTTTCTTGTTCTTATATTGTTATATGTACTAATCCATGCAATTGTCAATCGTTTAGTTAAGTGTTGTCCGAACTCCCCGGGGAATTGAAAGGGCAAGTGGTGAATAGAATCCATTGTCCTGAGGTCACAGGTTCGAGGAAAGTTAGGTGCAGGTTAGGATAACCGGGAAGCACTAACTAGGGTTTTCTGAATACATGTGTGAATAAATGACAGTAACGGGGTTCATTGGCAAAATTCCCATAGTGGCGTAACCTAGTAAGGGTCACATCGGAAAAGTAGCAGGTTCCTCGGAGCTAGCGTGAAAGCAGAGGGGTCCGCTGAGAAACCTTAAACTCGGAATATATCCCGGAAAGAAGTGGATGAGTTTAGGGAAATAACAGGTTCACCGATGCTAGAGTGAAGGGTAGGCGGAAGAGATCTGCCCGCAGCGAGTGAAAAGTAAATGGAAGTAGTTTACTTGCTGAAAAAGAATTCTTTCTCTGTCTAGACACTTGAGCACTGTGGCGAATGTGTATTTGTTGTAAAATAACCAAGCACTGAGCACTTTAAAAGAAAGAAAGTTTCCGTTACCTTGTGAAGGGAGGGAGTCAGTCGCGAAGCACCTCTGACGTCACTCTGTGCCGCGCTGGGATTGGTAGAAGCAGCGGGCGGGTAGCGGAGCTGAAATTGTAAAGGAGGGGTGAGCGCCGGAGCGTGGGAACTGTCTCACGAAGGGGCCGCGCACCCATTGGCGGAGCTTATTTTGTGTCGCGCACCCATTGGTTGCACGAATTTCTGAAGCGCGTTCTGATTGGAGGTAGTTTGTAAACAAAGTTAGCGCAGAAGTCATATGTGGCACTCGCAGACTACAGGAACTCGACCTGATCCAAGGCACCTAGGGTTTGAAAGAGATCAGTGGAAGACTAATAGATACGATATTATGTACGGAACCAAGAGAAAAATGTCCCTTGTAAGTAAGGTGAAAAATTATTTTAAAACGGACAAACCGATTAAATCTAGGGAAGGTGTTCTTGTCCCAGCACCCAATACTCCCGCCTCATTCATGATGTTTGACCGAGGGTACAATACCTGTGTGTGGTTGGAAAATTGGGTGAAGTACACAAAAGATGACGGAGTATTGGCTTTTCCGTTAGATGGTACTTTCAATGGTAGGATCTTATTTAATTTAAGAACCCGAATGAATGAACTGCATCCCAGACCGAGACTAACGCAGTATGAGGCATTAGAGGAATGGGAGATTGAGGCTTTTGAAAGAGAAAGACCCCGAATGGACAAGGGTTTGACCAAGTGGTACCCCAGGCAGAAACAGGAGTCCAGGGATAAAAGGATGAAACAGTGGAGACAGAGCATGATTGTTGAGGGTCTGTTTCCCATGATGCCGGCATGTCATAACATTGGAGCGGGGGAGAAAAGTACTGAAAAATGTAAGCATTGGGGGGCCCTGGGGGATTCAGATGATGACCTAATAGATGACATCTGTACCAGAAGTCCGCCACCTTACAATGAGGGAACACGACCTTCCAGTGTAGGAGATGTTCCCCGACGCCACTTCCTAAAGGAAGAAGACAGGTCCCTGGGACTGGGAGGGGGTGGTCAAGTATTGCCCTATCCTGAAAAACCCGAACTGACGGAAACAAGGGATATATATCCCAAAGTGCCCGCAAGTCAGGAAGAAAAATATTCACGTACGAAAACCTTTTTCCCCAGACCCTTGTATGAAAGCGAAGAGAAACCCTCGAATTCAGGACTGCCTTTTGTTCAACCTCCATATGGGGAAGAGCGCAGGTCCTTTAATACTGGAACTTTATTCCCGAAACCAAATTATGGGGGAGGACCAAGTGAAACGCATCCTACTGCCCCGAGTTTTACTCCTCCATTGACCCCCCAGATATTACATGACACAACTTTAAGAAGAGTACTAGTGGAGAAGGAGCAAGAGGCTCTAGCTAGACAAAGAACAGAAATAATTCAGAAAATTTCTCAGATAAATACCAGTCCTGAGGCATTGACTATTCCAGTAACTATTGGACCGGTGGTCCCGTTATACGGAAATGGTCAGGGAAATCCGATTACTCCAGTCATGAACCCAGTCATAGCAACCCCGAGACAGGAACCAATCATCATAGATGATCAGTCCAGTGAGTGCGAGTCTGAAGTTGCGTTCTTGGAATTGCCAAACAAACAGACTGGAAAGGGAACACAGCAGAGGTATAACCCTTTTAATACAAAAGAAATTAAATTAGAGACAGCAACAGGTACTAGGAATGTCTCTCTGGTAACTCCGGATGAAATTGAGAGTTGGAGTCGTGAATTAGAGAAACAGACTCCGCAAACAAAACCTTTAGACCTCTACAAGCTGAGGGTCGAAATAGAAGAATTAATGGCAGGAAATGTGGGGTTGGATCGATTGAATACCTACTCAGAGGAAGAATTGTCGTTCATATGTAAAAGCTTTACAAGGAACACCAGAGTGCTCCACGAAAAACTGACCGAAACAGCAGTTAGTATGGGGGTAGATATCTCAAAATCCAAGCCCTTACAGAAACCGTACAGAGCAGACTTCTCCGACAAAGATATAGAACACCTGAATGTGGCAGGGAAGAAGTTGCAGATTAAAGAACTAATGGGGGTACTGCAGAAATGGGGAGATGTGGAAAAATGGAGAAGCAGGTGGGCGAAAAAGAGGAAAGAGGTTCGCTCCCGACAAGTGACTCCCGAGTTTGCTCTAAGAGAGGTAGAAAAACCTGAGCAGTTATGCCCCATGCGCGAAGTTCCAGGAGGGAAATATGTGCATGTCCCCTGGTCTAGGCAGGATATTGTGTCCTTCACGAACGATTTTCCAAAATTACGAGAGAAACCAGTTGACTGGTACAGGCAAGTGGAGAGGTTCGTGAAGGTACAGAAATGTCTGTGGAAAGACCTGGATGGGTTTTTCGACATTGTGGTTCCAGTAGATTTATGGACCCAGTGTAAAATAAACATAGACTGGCCGAGTGAGGAGTACCCCAGAAACAAGGAAACTGGAGAGCCATCAAAGGATGTCATGCGAAAATATGAGCAGGTAATTCAGCATTTGAAAGAAAAAGTGCCCGCAAAAGAAACTGATTGGACAAAAATAGATAGAACAACACAAGAAAGAGACGAGACAGTGCACTCCTTCTATGAGAGGTTATTGCAGGTATTTAAAACATACAGTGGTATTGATAACATCGACCTGAAGGATATGACGCACTTTATTTACAGGTTTGTAAATGGTTTAAGACCTGAAATTTGTCAGTGGATAAAAGACAATAAAATCTGTTGGCATACTAAGAAAATGGATGAGGTCCTGCGGTACGCTAAGTACTGCGAGGACGAGATGGCAGAAAAGAAAAAGGCCCTTAAGGAGAAGGTTATGTGGGCTCAGGTGAAGCTCGCAGAACAGCAGGAAAAACAATTGAGTAACATGGTTAAAAATGCTGAGAACAAAGGTCCTGGGGGAGGGGGTGGAGGAAAGCCCCGGCCCAAATTTAGCAGGGAAGAGGCTATGAAAAAATTTCCCTGCCATCAGTGCGGCGAAATTGGACACTGGCGAAACGAGTGTCCCCAATTAGCCGATGTTAATGAGAAAACTCCTGATTTAATTCCACAGACGCAGAAAGAAAAACCAAGAAAGACTCAACCCCAGGTAAAACAGTTCAGGTGCCTCGAGCACCTAAGCAGGTATACAGGGGAAGACAGGCAGAAAATGAAGAGATAGAGGTTTGGGAAAGCGGGGAGAACAGAAATACAGCAACTTCGCAGTATCTGCTGAATGATACCTTCCTTTGTAATGATCAGGACTGACGGGGCCTGAGAGGGGAGGACGAGGAGTGCGTACTTGGCGCTTCCTTGCCGGTAGACCAGTCTGGACCATATATTGAAGGAAAGGTTGACGGAAATGATGTCACCTTTCTGTTGGACACTGGTGCTACCTGTTCTACTGTAAGAACAGTGGACGTTCCAAACCTACCCCTCTCGGGAGAAAATATCCAAGTAGTAGGTGTATCTAATCAATTGATTAGTACTCCTGTTACCGAACCAATGGAGATTTCAATTGGAAATTTTAAACAGATGCATAGATTTGTCGTCTGTGACACCAGTCCAGTGAATCTACTGGGTCGTGATTTGCTGTGCAAAATGAACTGTACCATCTTTTGCACACCAAAGGGTGTTGAAATACAGACCCCAGATGAAGACGGCATTTATAAATTATTGTTGCTTAGACCTGACTCAGAAATTAAAAGATTGACCCTGCAGGACTTGCCCCAAGAACTACAGGAAGCTGTAAAGCCAGAAGTGTGGGATTTCACTGGAAAAGATGTGGGTTTGATGAAAGATGTGGACCCCATACAAATAGCCATCAAGGACAATGCAGTATATCCTAACACTAGGCCCTACCGAATGAATGCTGAAGTGAAAGCAGGTGTCACTCTGGAAATACAAAAATTATTGGAAGGAAACATCATACAGGAAGTGATGAGCAGCCCATGCAACTCACCGATTATGGGCATCAAAAAGCCTAGTGGCAAGTATAGGGTAGTGCAGGACCTAAGAAAGGTTAACAAAATTGTGGTTCCTTGCTGCCCTATTGTCCCAAACCCTGCAGTGATATTGTACCAGATTCCTTGGGATGCTGAATGGTTCACTGTGATTGATTTGTGTCATGCATTCTTTTCGATACCCCTGCACCCCGACAGCAAATTTCTTTTCTCATTTGCTTTCGAGGGTCACGTGTATTGTTGGAACAGGGTCCCTCAGGGGTATACAGAGAGCCCCTCTATCTTTAATCAGATCTTGAAAAAATGTCTAGAGACTTTGACCTTACCTGGGAACTCTGTGTTAGTGCAGTACATAGACGACCTTCTACTGGCGTCTAAAAGTCACAGGGACTGTGTAGTTGACACCATTGCCCTCCTAAATCATCTGTGTGAGAAAGGGCATAAAGTGGCCCCTGACAAACTACAGTTCTGTGCGAAATCTGTAAAATATCTGGGACACCAAATAGAAAAGGGTGTCAGAAAAGTCACATCAGAAAGAGTGAGAATAATTCAAAAAATGCAGTTGCCCCGGACTCAAAAAGAGGTCAGAATGTTCCTGGGTGTATTAGGGTACTGCAGGCAGTGGATTCTGGGATTTGCAGCCTTAGCCAGGCCCTTGATAAAAATGACCACGAGAGGAATGCCAGATGTTGTGCAGTGGGACGATGAAAGTCTAATGGCTTTCACAAGACTGAAAAACTGTCTGTGTACAGCCCCTGCGTTGGGAATGCCAGATTATTCCAAAGAGTTTGCCCTTTTCTGTGACACTCGCGATAATTGCGCATTGTCTGTCCTGACTCAAGAACATGGCACGACCAGAAGGCCTGTGGCTTATTTCTCTGCCACACTGGACCCAGTAGCTGCTGGGTTGCAAGGCTGTCTGAAAGCAGTAGCTGCTACCTGTGCAAGTTTGGAACAGAGTGAGTCCATTGTCATGGGACATCCTGTGACCGTGTATGTTTCACATGGAGTGGTAATTCTATTGACCAGAACTAAAACACAGTATCTCACCCCTAGTCGGCTGACTAAATACGAGAGGATTCTTGTGGGTGCAGCAAATGTAAGCATTGTTAGGTGCGGTATTCTGAACCCTGCCACTTTACTCCCCGACCCCTTGGAAATGGAAGGTGGGGATGATGATGAACATGATTGTATTGACCTGACAGAGTTCAGTACTAAGCCACGCCCTGACATAAAAGAAGTACCATTGCCTGAGCATGATAAAGAACTATTTGTGGATGGTTCCTGTCTAAGACATGAATTAGGAGGCTTGAGTGCTGCTTATGCAGTAGTGTCTTTCACCAAAATTGAACAAGCAGGTTACCTATATAACATCAAGTCTGCACAAGTAGCCGAATTGATAGCCATGATAATGGCTTGCAAAATTGGGAAGGACTTACGCATAACAGTGTATACTGACAGTCAGTACTGTTATGGCGTTGTGCATGACTTTGGCCAATTATGGCTACAGAGGGAATTCATGACTTCCTCAGGTACTCCCATTCGGAATGCAAAAGTTGTTCATGACCTTTTAGAGGCCATCCAGTTGCCCAAAGAACTGGCAGTGGTAAAATGTACCGCTCATCAAAGGAGCATGGACAGAGTATCACTGGGAAACGATTATGCTGATCGAGTGGCTCAATGGTGTGCCAAAGATCGGTATATTGTAAATCCAAAACGAGGGGGGCCAGGAACCAGCTGCCAGCTTCAGGTGTTTGAGGAAGTGCCGACATGGGATGAGGTGAGAGAGTGGCAGGAGTCGGCTCCTTGGCAAGAAAGAGAGAAATGGAAGGAGGATGGGTGTAGACCGAGACGTGTGGATGGTGTGATTTTGGGCCCAACTGGTATGCCTGTGTTACCCCGACACTTGCTTGGCACAATGGCAAGATTAATACATGAAGGATCACACATTGGTAGGGATGCCATGATTCTGGTATTTCAACAGACTTGGTACAGTAAAAAGTTCAGGAAGGTAGCAGAGTCCCTCTGCCAGAGGTGCCTGTCATGTCAACAGATGAACCCAGGCAAGAGGACAATGGTTGAACTGAGCAAGATTGGGAGGTCAGGGGGTCCCTTTATAAAGATACAGGTTGATTTCATCACCATGCCCCGTTGTGAAGGGAAACGATATGTCCTTGTCATTGTTTGCGTATTTTCAAAATGGGTAGAAGCTTACCCTACTCCTCAAAGTGATGCACTGACAGTAGCGAAGTGTTTACTAAAAGAACTGATACCTAGGTTCGGAATACCATGCATTATTGAATCAGATAAGGGTGGACATTTCCAGAATGACATACTGGCTGAACTCTGTAAGGCCTTTGGAATAAGGCAGAAACTCCATTGTGCATACCACCCAGAGGCTTCTGGAATAGTGGAACAAGTAAATGGAACTATCAAAAACAGACTAGCAAAGCTGACAGATGCTACTGGCATGACCTGGGTGAAGGCCCTGCCCCTGGTCCTGATGGGACTGAGAAGTGTTCCAGACCGCAAGACAGGCCTAAGTCCCCATGAAATCATTATGGGAAGAGTGATGAGACAAGCATGGGTGCCAGGAAGCAAACTGTTGAGTATTACTGATGATTTGGTGCTTGAATACTGCAGAAGATTGGGTGACCAAGTGCGTTCTATCTCTCGCCAGATTGGAGACGACGGCATCCTCAATCCAACGACTCCTCTCCACAGCTTGGTTCCAGGAGACTGGGTTAAAATAAAGAAGCACACTCGATCAAGCTGTCTGGCACCAAGGTGGGGAAAGAAACGCCAAGTAATCCTGGTGACAACCACTGCAGTGAAGGTCGCAGGTGTTCCTCAGTGGATCCACGCTGGACACACCCAGAAGGTATTGCCAGACAAAGGATTTGAAGAACCAGGGCAACCAGCAGAGGACCCTGAAGGAGCCAGACCAGAAGCAACTGACAACGAGCAGCCCAGCACCAGTCAGGTTACAGGAACAGCAGACGTTGGCCCAGGAGTAGTTGACTACGAACTGCCAAGAATCCAGCCTGCTGAAGAGGTCCAGGAAACTGAGCCAGGAGTAGCTGAAGACGAGCTGCCAAGCATATGGCCAGAAGAATGGATACCGATGATTGATCTGACCGAAGATCCTATCAGAACAAGAGAACGACTTAGTGAAGGTAGAGAGTGGACTAGTCAGGAAAAGCAAGGCACAGGCGAAGAACCTCAGCCGATTGAGATTCAAATCAAAACTGAGGAAGGAGAAGGTCAGACAGGGACAGAGCACGTGATTGATACAGAACAAGTGAATAAGACTGAACAAGTGCCCGATACTGAACACGTGCAGGATACAGAACAAGTGTTTGATACGCCTCCACTAACTCCTGATGTGGATAAGGGTCAGACTAGACATAGAGTAATAGTTCGAGCAGAAGAAAATCAAGAGATCGAAGTGCTTGAACAGGATCAGATAGGGTTAGAAAAACGGGTTCAGGAAACAGAAACAGAAACAGAGACAATTGAAAGCCAAAAACAAAATATTCCTGAACAAGGCCAGATTAGCAACCAGGCAGAAGAATTTGATGCTAGCCCTGGAACTAGTAAGATAAGGGAAGTAGGAGAAGAAAGTGGAGAAGAATTACCACAAGATAAAGAGAACAAGAGAATAAGAAAAGAAAGTGAAGTCAAAATACCGACTAAGAGACTAAAGAAAAGAAACAACCTTGAGCCTAGGTTTGTAAAAAGACTGAGACTAAGGATAAAGACAGTGGAAGAAAAACGTGCAGAGGCAAGAAGAAGTGCTCGAATAGCAGAGCAAGAAGAAGACTCTTCCAAAAGAAGGAGTGAGCGGATAAAAAGACAAAACAAAAAGTACAAGTCTCCTGAATGGACACTGGTTTTGGAAGAACTCGAAGATCTAGATATAACTGACGTGAGCGACGGAGAGCCCGTCCCAGAGTACTCAGCTGAAGAGGAAGACGAACCACCGTGAATTTGCACAAAGTAAGCTAGTTGTGTAAAAAGCAAAAAAGAGGGGTGAGAACACTCCTTCTGAGCCAAAAATGTCTGATTCAACAGTGAATGGTAGACCTAGTTGCAGCCGCTTTAAGACGTGTTGCAAGGTGTGTATATGTAGTGTAGTAGTACTGATAGTTATCTGGATAGGATTAACAATTTTCATTCCCTTTGCTGTAAGTAAAGATACTAACATTGTCCCTACTGAAACTGTAAATACTGACAGTGAGGAGCTAACAACACAAAGTGTAGCACGACATGAAAGAGCCTTGAGACAAACAAAACAGAACTTAGAAGCATCAGATGAGGGAGGACTACATTATCATGGCATGAAGAACAGGACACATTTAAATGTTTTCGCAAACCTGTTAATACACTATGTAGAGACTATGGAAATTGAAGATTGCTATGTCTGCATGAAGCTACCTACTTCTGTGGCTGAAGGCGTGACATACCATCATCTGCCATTGACATATGGAATTTCCTGTAGCATTTTAGCTAGTTTATTTTACAAAAGGGGACCGTTACAGTACTATTACTCTAACAATGACGTGATCTTTTCTGAACTTCCTATACGTGGGAACTTGAATCCTGTACATACCAAAACTGACACCATAAGATATATGGGAGACTACTTTCTGACTATAGGGAACATTGACATAGCAGACGCACACAGAGATAACTTGACTTGTTCTTTGCGTGAGCAGGAAAAGATGTTCCTGAACATGGCAGAGAAAAGGAGAATTAAAATTCAGAAGAAGGCTAATGACGAAAGTCAGAAAAAGCCAAAGTGGGCAGAAAACATGGAAGGCACCTCATCTGGTGGAGCGGGTCCTGCTCTGTTGCTGGATTTTGAAAAGAAAGGCAAGCTATGTCTTCACCGCGAGAAGACTAGCTATTATAATAATGTTTTCATTGGTTCCAGTGAATGCGAACATAATTACAAGGTAATTGGAGGTTGGGGTTTCAAAAATGGGTCAGAGCCTGTGTTTCCTGGAATTTATTACATTTGTGGGGACAAGGCTTATTTCAAATTGCCGGATCACTGGTATGGGAGCTGTTACTTTGGCATTGTTTTCCCGAAAATATACCATGTGAATGGAAAAGCTGGAAGCAATGAAGATACTAATGGCTTAGTGCGTAGTAAAAGAGAAAGTATAGGTGAAATTATGGGTAGTATTTTCAGTGCACTGATACCTGGAGTGGGAGTGGTTCTGAATACTCACAGAATTTGCAAATTGTCTACTATAGTGGATGTACTGTCTACTGAAACAGCTCATGGATTTCTGCTGGTCAATACTGAAATGGTTGCGATCAGATCAATGGTTTTACAAAATCGACTTGCTCTTGACACCTTATTAGCGAAAGAGGGCGGAGTCTGCCGGATGTTGAAGGCGCAACATTGTTGCACTTACATTCCGGATAAAAGTGTGCAGATCAAAAGATATGTGAAAAACATTACTAATTTGGCAAAGGAACTCAAACCACTCGAGGTTGATAGTGCCTGGAAGAGACTGGTAGATGGTCTCTCAAATGTAGGTCATTGGCTTGCTAGCATAGGTAAAAGCTTATTATTCAAAATTCTGATGCCAATTGGTATTATAGGTCTTATTATACTTTTCATTTTCTTATGCTGTAAATGCCGCAAGCGCACCAGAAAGCACGAGGTAAATGCAAGAGGAGTGAAACGAAGTGTGGATGAGATTGAATTAGAGGAAGTGAATGATCAGATATACAAAAAGGTGAAGACTTCTCACCCTGCTAAAACTGAGAGAGAAAAGTTAGAACGGTTGCTGGAAGAAATAGAACTTTATAAAGTATGAAAGAAAGTTGGCATCTGGTTCCATTATAACTTGTGATGATAGTAAATATCATCAAAGAGGGGATTGATGAAGCAAAGCTTCGCATATTTTGCGGCTTGCCGAAATCAAGAACCTCATTTATGTGTAATAAGGTAACAAAGTATGTTTTACTAACACTTATTCTGTTTAAAACAAAGTTCCCGAAGCTTGCCTATGTGTATTTCTAATGAAATTAATCCGTGTCCTTTTAAAATGGCCGTCGCTTGTATTTTAGTTACTGCGCATGCGTCAGCCACACTCACGTGTCCTGACGCGTCTGCAGAAGTGGAGGGAAAGTTATGCGCATGCGTAATTCATAGCTGTGCTTATCATGTGGTACTGCTCGTGCCACTGCTCTTGTGTTTCGTCTAAATGTAGCTAACATTTAAATGCATAAGTTTATTTCTTGATGATGAGTTAAAAGTACAAACCCTGTGATGTGTTTTCATGATGACATTATTATGTATTAATTTGTTTTCGCTTACTTTTCATGTACCGCGGGGAATGGGGGTCCAAACTGATTGGGAGCCATATTGACGGTCTCTTCTGCGCATGACCAGGGAGCACTGAAAGGTGGCCACTTTCGCCAGTGGAACTCAGCCAGCTGGCAGCCACAGTCAAGATGCGCCTGGGAAAGCCACCTCTGCGCTACTAGAACGGCGAATGTTGCTCCTCATGTGTTACATTGTTGATTTCTTGCACAGTTCTCATGAGAAACCCCAAACCTGCTAGGCGGTACCCAAATATGTAAATGAAGGCTTCAAATTGTGTATTGTGATTGGTGTGTTACCCAAACCCTACCTTAGGACCAATCGAAATTGAGGGATTCTGACACTTTGCAACATTGGGGGGTGGTACACTGTCCCCAAACTGTATATCTACCCTGGGTTCACCTAGTGAACCGTCCGACTTGTCTGGTTTAGCTGACCTGTCACTGACCCAACGCACTCAATAGGTGACTGAAGATACAGAGCGCTGCGAAGCACTCTGTCCGAATCTGACCATAGGCTAAGGTTCTACTGAACCTTAAAGTGCTGGCAAAGCACTTAGCTGGGAGTTCGCTGACCCAATCGGGGTCTTGATCGATAGCTGCAGAGCGGGTGGAGCGCAGGCGTTGCTTCCGAACTGTGGGTTCCGGTCCTGTCCTGAAGAGGATCCTGTCCTAAGGGTTTGCTGTCCTGTCCTGAGGGTCCTGTCCTGATTCCTATTCCGAGGGTATCCAGTCCTGTCCTGGGTGTCCATTCTGCACCTGCTGTCCTTTGAGGGGTATCCTTCCTTGAGGGTTTCCTGTCCTTAACTGACCCGTGGCCAGGGTTTGGTTTCCACACCTTTCTAGGTAAATATTGCTCTGAACCTCTTGAAATTCTTGCACCTTCTGAATTTCTAACTTTTGCTTTAATAAAGTTCAAACATTGCATATGTGATATTTTCCATGCCTTTTCGCAACTACTGAAAATCATTTATATTTTCCCTAAAGTTTATTCCTATGTCTTCTCATTGGTTAGAAATTATATTTTGCATAGCAGTGTGTCATTTTCTGATATGGTCTAGAACTTCGTTGCCTAGATTGTTCAAAGGCCCATTCACCTTAAGTGAAGCGTGTTATTCATTATAAACTCTCCTATAGTCACCCACACTTAGTCTATCCCTGTTTAGATAATACTGACTTTACATAGTATTTTCTCGTCACATTTTATTAGTACTTTGATGATTACTCTGTCATTATTTCTTCATGCTTATGTGATTTACGTTATCTTGGTTATTGATTGCCTTATTTTACTGTACCTCATGCAAGAAAATATTGAACTTTAGATAAACATTTTAAAACTTCCAGTTGTCCGTGGTCATTTAAACAGTATTTGAATTGTTATTGGTTGGGTTGGTATTTTGCTGCCTTTTCCTTTACAGCTAGCTCCCTGATTCATTGTGGTCATTAGGCACCCGCATCGGTGGATGGTAAGTCGGGTGCACCGAAAATTTGGTAGCAGGGAACACACACACACCAACTTGATAGAGCTCGTGAAGTCACCTGATCGATGTATATGGTGATTTGAAAAATATATGGGCCCTGAAGCCGGAAACGGCGAAAACTGTTGGTCGGGTGGCCTCGCGCGCTCTACCAGTACTGCCTCATTCAGCACTTCAGTATTCTGCTATTCGTCTTAGTGTTATTTTCTTCAAATTGCTCATAACAAGCAGCAAGGCTGGGCATCGCATCCGGGCCCCTCTGATGTGACTGCAGGGTGTCCTGGATCTATGAGCGAATAGAATATAAACTTTTAGTTAACTGGCAAAGATAATTTTGTTTACCAACAATGAGTAGTGGGGTAAGCCTTAATCCATTCACTAAGGTATACAACCTTTACATCGAAACTTTTACAACGAACTACCATTACAACGCAACTTTTACAACGCAAACTATTACAACGCATTGCTCTTGGGGGCGCTCTAGGATAGGGAATAGGTTAATTTACTATCCAATAACCTTCCCTACTATTCACGGGGACTGGAGTTGGAATAGTAAATTAAACTATTCACTATCCAGCACCCCAAAGCGCTATGCGTTGTAATGGTATGCGTTGTAAAAACCGTGTTGTAAAGGTACGCGTTGTAACGTCATACATCCATTCACTAAGCTCTTAAAGACCAATCAGGACAAACTCCGAATCATTGCATCTGTCTATTCCTATATTATTCATCTGAAGAACCTTAAAGAGGAAAAGTGTGTGGTGCGAAATTATCGGGGGGGCATACAGGTACTCTTTCCAGAATTGTACATCATACGCACCATACAGTGCACGGGCAGGGCAATGGGTCATCTTAACCTGCGGGAAATACATATGCATCTGGCAACATTCTTTTTTTCTTCCCTGGACTATCAATTCACCACCCCTTGTCCTTTCAATTGTGCGGTACTTTCCATTCAAACATCGTGACTTCCGGTACCCACCCAGCAGGGTTTACTACAAACATTCTCTTCATTTCAGTTTGATCATTTTCCTTAGCTGTCTGATCTGCAAACATTATCCCTTCCCACATCATTAGGTACTTTTTGGTGGGCACTACACATACAAAAAAAACAGCTAGTTCAGTTACTCGAACTAACTGATAAGGGACTTGTGATGTCTCTGCGACTGTATGTAGTGTTGCTTGTAACATAAGCAATAGTGGTGGTGCCACCTGGGAATTTATACAAGAGCCATCAACATATAGTTCCCGTTGAGTAACATGGCTGCGTTCAAAGTGGCACATCTTATTTCTAACAATGCTGATTTGTAGCCAGTTAGATGTGCACTGGTACGGTGCTGTGTCTCTTTTTATTCAAGGGCGTGGTCACAGCAAGGAGTACCGTATCTGTGAAATCAGTGGCTAAATCGAGACCACTCGATTGTCTTATGGAGACGGCCACCTCCATGACAGCCCCTAGACAGCCCGGGAGGGCTCTTGCAGGAGCGTCAAAGACAGAAAGTGCACAACAAGCCGTCTCGGGTACTTACAACACAAAACTGCATGCAACAATTTGTGTACCAAGCACAGGAGCCGTAGAAAGCACAGTTTGTTAGTTGCCCAAGTGTTAGTTGCCCAAAAGACTGCTCCAGGCATTCAGGATAAAGGCTCCTGCACCTCCTGCACTTCTTTAATGTATTAGTTCGCCAAGGAGCTAATCTCCTACCACCCTTCGACAGTAGGTGACGAAGTAGGTGACCTGCTGTCGACAATAAATACCTCTTGAAAAGCATTCTTCATGGCCATTTGAAGCTAAATGCAATAACTGTTTAACTGTACTATTCCTACAGCTTTGCCCTGTGTCTGAAACATTAGATGCTCTTTCTGCATAGTCCTAAGAAGCGCAGCAGAGCCTATGACTCCTACCAGTCAATGTGAGTCCAGACAAAGACCTATTATTGAAATAAATAATACCGCCAAAAAATGTATTTTAGATCAGTGATAGAAAAAAAATGAGCAGCAGAAAGAACCATTATCAGAAGCATACTAGTGGCTAGAACAGCAGGAAGGTGGAAAACCACATTTTCATTAACTTCACACTAATCAGTCACAAAATTGTAGACACCATCAAAATAATGGGGCTATTACAATTTACCAGTCATCTCCTCACCAACACCTTTCTCAACCAAATCCTGTATCATGCACAACAAGGCTCACCGCCCCGCCTATCATATCCGACAGTAAGGGACACAAGGCAAAGTAGCATTGCCTATTGCTTAGGTCCTAACCGGCGATATCTCTAGCAATCCCACCTCTGCACCGCCTGTTGCCCACAAAGTGAATGGCGCATTTGCAAAACTCAGGGGGGACAAACACTATTCACTACTTACATTAAGGCCCATCATCAGACATTCACTTGCTGCAGAGCAGTAACAGTAGGATGCCAAACCCATCCCATTCTCACCACAATTAGATATTAACACCAACGGAGAATCCACCGTAATAAGGGCCAATAGTCAAAGCAAGAGGCCGCAAAACGTGTGTTACAACTAATACGCAGAAAAACCCATCAAAACAGTCATAATATTGTGCAATGTTAAATATGTAACAGAAAGAGGAAATGTAGACCAAGTGCTCTTGAATGTCTACAACCAGGCCACTATTTCAGAAAACCGTTTAGGAGCAAATCTGTGAACAAACAATCAAATCCCCTTTCAGGAGGCAACTCCTACAGACTATAATTTAAGAACTCCTTCAAGTCAAGTAAAAATATCAGACACACTCTCATCTGTCCTCTGGCGACAAGCCGTTAACTTACCCCCGTTACTTTTCTCGGCGGGATAAGAGAACCCAAAGACATGACAATGCGGCCCAGCAAAATAAGTATCCCTGTTGAGATCACACAAAATCTGCAGCGCATCTGTTGGAACCGGAGGTCTCTGGTTGGCACAGGTAGGCACTTGTGACAAGCAGGGACCCTCAGCTCCACGTCAGGGCAAGGGAACTACTCCTTCGAATAACCCCTGCTCACCCTCTAGGTAGTGTGGCGCGAGCAGACAAGGCTAATCCTCAGGGCGATAGTAAGTTAAGCATTTATGATCACACACAGTAAACCCACTGACCCACCACAAATGGACACCAGTCGTGTAGTTGTATCAAAAATACGTATACTTTATATAAAAGATAGATTCAAGCAGGATTATCACAAGACCAGGTAACAGGTAACGATTCGAGGCCACCAGATTATAATAGGCAAGATTTAGTCTTTAAATGTTCGTTGTTCAGCAAGGTACGATGACAGGGAAATAAGAACGTTGCGGACCCTGGATCCGATGTGAACTCGGGTCGGAGTTCAAGTGTACCTTGCTTGTGGAAGTCCGAGGCGTTTCAGGCGCGGCTGGTGAGGGCGGACTCCGAACGAGGCCGACGGTTCTCCAGAGGATCTCTCCGGCTCAGGCCCCCCTCGAGGTGCGAGGTGGAGGAGCAGGACTGTGGAGGGTTGCGGCGATCCGAGGTCGATGCAGCTCACGGGGCAAGGCGCCGTTCAGGCCTGCGGGGCGTACTACTTCTTAGCACGCCTGGTCGTACTCGTGGATCTGTGAGGGGCGTCACGTTCTACGGCAGACGGGTGCCACACCAGGCTTCCGGTACCACTGTATGGGGAGGCCTTTCTTGAGGTGCGGCACGGGTCTTGGTATGCAGGAGGGCAAAGCGAGACAGTCGGGTACGTTACGACGTACGGACCATCCAATGCTATGGTCTGCGCTCCGTGCAGATTCCGGCGGGAGAAGATGAGAGGTGCACAACGCGCTCCGTTAGCGGCGAGGTGACAGGAGAGCAGGCGGCCCGGCACTGAAGCGGAGAGCGGCTCAGGGATGAGCGGGGCTCTCTACGGCGGGGCGACCAGGCTCCGAGCTGTCATGACCTGGGAGGGGGCGAAGGCACTCGAGTCACAACTCCGGCGGGGGAATAAGAACTAAGGCCCAACAGCAGACGGGCACAAGCAGATAGAACCCAAAGGTGACCTGACCTCAGGACACCCCCGCGCCGCACAGCCACCAGCTGTAGCGTGTGCGTCCCCCCGCTGCTGTCCTCAGCCTCGCTGAGCCCGCCCCATCGACCCCGCCGCCGCCGTAATATCTTGCGTGTGATTTACTTTTGTGCTGCTTTTATCGTCTTTCCCTTTCTGTTCTGTCCCCCATATTGTCTGCCTGTTTCCCATAGTGTGTGCCTTAGCGCTGTTCTGTGCCGTTCTCTGTGCCCCTGTGCCCCCCGCCCCGCTCCCCGCTTCCCGCCGCCTGCGTGCGGCCACGCCCCCTTTACCTTCTGTGCCCTCCCCGCTCCCGCCTCCCAGCTGCTCCTCCCTCCCTCCCACTTGGCCATAAATGGCGACCGTGCAGCGCAGGTGAGTGTGACCTGACCTCAGGACACCCCCGCGCCGCACGGCCACCAGCTGTAGCGTGTGCGTCCCCCCGCTGCTGTCCTCAGCCTCGCTGAGCCCGCCCCGTCGACCCCACCCCCCGCCGTAATATCTTGCGTGTGATTTACTTTTGTGCTGCTTTTATCGTCTTTCCCTTTCTGTTCTGTCCCCCATATTGTCTGCCTGTTTCCCATAGTGTGTGCCTTAGCACTGTTCTGTGCCGTTCTCTGTGCCCCTGTGCCCCCCGCCCCGCTCCCCGCTTCCCGATGCCCCCTTTACCTTCTGTGCCCTCCCCGCTCCCGCCTCCCAGCTGCTCCTCCCTCCCTTCCACTTGGCCATAAATGGCGACCGTGCATACGTGCAGCGTTGACGTGCAGCGGGCGCGCCGATAGTGCGCCGAAGGCGCACCAAAGGTAAGCCAGTCTGCGCCCGTCCGCGCCTGGACCACGCCCAGTGCCAGGACCCCTGGCCCCCACAGACGCCAGCCCCCCCGCCGGACCTACACCACCACCGAACTCAACGCACTCAACACCGGACGGATCCCGGGATGCCACCGAGCCACACCGAGACGAACCCACGGACCCTTCAGCTGCCACTCCTGCAAGTTCACCTGCATCCGGACCTGCACCGCACCCGCCAAGCCGAGCACCAGCAGCAACTACCTGAAGTGCATCCTACTCAACACCCGCTCCGTCCACAGACACGCCATCGAACTCTGGAACCTCCTCGACACCACATCCCCGGATGTCGCATTCCTCACGGAAACCTGGATGAACGCCTCCTCAGCGCCCGACATCGCCATCGCCATCCCGGACGGCTACAAGATCATCCGGAAGGGACCGCGTCAACCAGACAGGAGGAGGCATCGCCATCATCCACAGGAACACCATCCGCATCACGACCAACACCGACGACACCCTCGCGCCCACCGAACACCTGCACTTCCAGATCCACATCAACCCCAAGACCACCCTCAGAGGCGCCCTCATCTACAGACCCCCGGGACCACGCACACAATTCAGCGAAGACATCGCCGACTTCATCAGCCCGCACGCCCTCCCCTCCGCCGACTACATCCTCCTCGGGGACCTCAACTTCCTCCTGGAGAACAACAACGACCGCAACACCGCCACCCTGCTGGACAACCTCGCCAACCTCGGTCTCAAGCAGCTGGTGACCACCCCCACCCACTACGCCGGACACACACTCGACCCCGTCTTCTCATCCAGCAAGGACATTGCCTTCAGCCACGCCACCGGACTCCACTGGACGGACCACAGCTGTATCCACTTCAGCTTCAGAAGAACAACGGTCCACCACCACCAGCAACAAGTCGCACGCAGAAGCTGGAACAAGATCACAGCCAACCAGCTCGCCGCATCCCTGAGCCAGCACCCCCCCACCAGCTCAGCGGACCCCAGCCAGGCCGCCGACAACCTCACGAAATGGATCAGCAGCTGCGCAGACGACCTCGCCCCACTAAGGACCCCGCCTAGCAGACCCGGCAGCAAGAAAGCACCCTGGTTCACCGACGAACTCAAGAGCTCCAAGAAGAACTGCCAAGTCCTCGAGAGAGCCTGGCGCAGAGACCCAACACCTGACAACATGACCACCCTCAAGCTCGCCACCCGAAAACACCATCAACTGACCCACGCCACCAAGAAAACTGCATTCAAGGACCGACTAGACAACAGCGCACACAACAGCAAGGAACTCTTCAACATCGTTAAAGAGCTCTCCAACCCCAACGCCGGAAACAACGACATCACCCCATCTCAAGACCTCTGCAACTCTCTCGCCTCCTACTTCCACAACAAGATCGCTGACATTCACAACAGCTTCAGCACTCAACCAACGCTCCCCACGACCGCACCGACGCCCCCCACCACCACACTCCGCACCTGGACCCCGATCAGCACCGAAGACACCATCCGCACGATGAACACCATCCACTCCGGATCACCAACCGACCCCTGCCCTCACCACGTCTTCAACAAGGCCGACACTGTCATCGCACCCCACCTGCGGGACATCATCAACACCTCCTTCGACACCGCAACCTTCCCTGAGAGCTGGAAGCACGCCGAACTCAGCGCTCTACTGAAGAAACCAACAGTGGACCCCACCGAACTCAAAAACTACCGCCCCACCTCGCTCCTCCCGTTTCCTGCCAAAGTCATCGAGAAGACCGTCAACAAGCAGCTGGCCGCCTTCCTCGAGACGAACGGATCCCTCGACCCCTCGCAGTCTGGCTTCCGGGCCAACCACAGCACCGAGACCGCCCTTATCGCAGTCACCGATGACATCCGAGCCCTGCTCGACAACGGAGAAACAGCGGCCCTCATCCTCCTGGACCTCTCCGCGGCATTCGACACTGTCTGCCACCGCACCCTAGTGCAGCGCCTCAGCAACGTCGGAATCCAGGAGAAGGCCCTGGATTGGATCATCTCCTTCCTCGCCGGGAGGACACAGAGAGTCCGCCTACCCCGTTCAGATCAGAAGCCACCGAAGTCATCTGCGGCGTTCCTCAGGGCCCCTCGCTCAGCCCCACCCTCTTCAATGTCTACATGAGCCCCCTCGCGGCCATCGCACGCCAACACAACCTCAACATCATCTCCTACGCCGACGACACTCAGCTGATCCTCTCCCTCACCAAGGACCCCGCCACCGCCAGAGCCAACCTACACGAAGGGATGACAAACGTAGCCGAGTGGATGACGACCAGCCGCTTGCAACTGAACTCAGACAAGACGGAAGTTCTCATCCTGGGCTCCTCACCCTCCGCCTGGGATGACTCCTGGTGGCCCCCCGCCCTGGGCAGCGCACCCAAACCGACAGACCACACATGCTACCTGGGCTTCATCCTGGACTCCTCCCTCTCCATGACCAGACAAGTCAACGCCGTCTCCTCGTCTTGCTTCAATATCCTGCGCATGCTACGTAAGATCTTCCGGTGGATCCCCACCGAGACCAGGAAGACGGTCACCCAGGCCCTCGTCACCAGCCGACTTGACTACGGCAACGCCCTCTACGCCGGAACCACCGCCAAGCTCCAGAAGAGACTCCAGCGGATCCAGAACACCTCAGCAAGACTAATCCTCGACATCGCCCGACACAGCCATATCTCCAGACACTTGAGAGACCTGCACTGGCTCCCGGTCAACAAGAGAATCACCTTCCGTCTCCTCACCCACGCTCACAAAGCCCTACACAACCAAGGCCCAAGATACCTCAACAGCCGCCTCAACTTCTACACTCCCATCCGCCAGCTTCGGTCGACCAGCCACGCCCTCGCCGCCATCCCCCGCATCCGAAGAGCCACAACAGGAGGAAGGTCCTTCTCCTACCTGGCCGCCAAGACCTGGAATGCCCTCCCGACCCACCTCCGCCTGACCCAAGACCACCTCGCCTTCAGGAAGCAGCTCAAGACCTGGCTGTTCAAACAGTAGCGGACCCCCCCTCCCCAGCGCCTTGAGACCCTCCGGGTGAGTAGTGCGCTATATAAATGTTTTGATTGATTGATTGATTGATTGAATGGTCCTGGGGTTCCGTTCAGGGGGCAAGCTCTCGATCAAGCCCTTGGAGATCGTTTCAGGCACAAGTCTACAAAGTCCTTTCTGGTCCTTTCCTCTCCGTTCTCAGCAAGGCACCACTGCAGGCCAGTCTTACAGGATTCAGACTGGTTTCCGTCCTTCAGCTTCTCTTGGTCCTTCTAGTCAGGCAGAGGTTCGTCGTGGTCAAAACTGGATCCGATTTGTAAGGAGCGGAGCTCCTATATTTATACAACGATTCTTTTGTCTTTGCAGGCCAGGGGGCCTGAGCCAAGTTCAACCCGGTTCTGGAGTACTCTGTTTACAGGAAGCTGCCGTCTTCTTTCAGAGTGCGGGCAGGGACATCAGACGCTCCGCAGGGGGGTGGAGCCAGCATTGTGGTGGTGGAGCACAACCCTACTCAGAGTCAAGGACAACTCCGCCCACCCATCCTGGTGTAAGCACCCTATTCACCACCTGGGGGTTCCAACTGTCCCCGGGAATCTCCCAGCCCTGTCACTCACACAAACCCAGACAACAGATACACATCCTGGCAGAGGCGGGCTAAAAAGTTAGGCGAGCAAAGGCTATCTTTCTAAAAGTAGCATTTGCAAACACAGGATATTAAAATTAACCTTACTAAAGGAAGTATTTTATTATTCTGAGTTCAGGCATACTAAACTCGACATGCTACCGTGTTCCCTGAGCCTGCCGGGGCTATAGCGTGTAATAGTTCCGACAGCTCATCTTGGCCTACGAGAACCGGTAGCCCTTCCATAGTGAAGAACGAAAAGGGCGGTAATTCACTATGAGGACATGCCATACTCTAGGCTTGTCCTACCTTACGCTTCAATGCACCCTGCCCGTAGGCCTACCATAGGGGCGACTGACATGGTGGTTAGGGAAGGTTGAGGGACTGGTAAGTGTGGGCACTTGCGCAGTCAGTGTGACAGTACGGGACTGTATGCGGGGTCTGCAATGGCGGACCCGAGGCATATCTTACGAGGCCGCTTCTGTGGGTGGCGCAACCAGCGCTGCAAGCCCACTAGCAGCATTTGTAGCTACAAGCCCCGGCACTCCTTGTGCACTTTACTGGGGACTGACAGTAAACCAAATAAGCCAATCATGGAAATCAATTACACATACACTTTACATTGGGAGCACTTGCACTGTGGCACGGATTGGCCGTGGCGCAGTGCCCTGAGCATCGAACACCAGCAAAACATCTGAGGCACATCAGCAAAAATTGGAAGGGAGACTCACGCCAAGGTGCCAGGTCTAACACGTGTCCCCTCCAGCTGAAATGTGGGGAGAACTACCGTTGCCCAGGGAGTTCCTCATCACTAAGGCGGAAAAACCTAGACAGACCGTCAGCATTGGCGTGGTCTATGCCAGGGCGGTGTTCCGCCGTAAAGTCCATACTCTGTAGAGAAATGGACCACCTCAACAGTTTCGGGTTCTCACCCCTCATTTGCATCAACCATCTGAGGGGCCTGTGGTCCGTCTGAACTCGGAAGTGAGACCCAAACAAGTAGGGTCTTAGCTTCTTCAGGGCCCAGACCACAGCAAAAGCTTCTCGCTCAATCGCACTCCACTTCTGTTCCCGTGGAAGTAACCTCTGACTGATGAAGGCCACAGGGTGATCCCAGCCCTCCTCAGTCGTCTGTGAGAGGACAGCCCCAATCCCATGCTCTGAAGCGTCTGTCTGCACTAAGAACTCTTTGGAGAAATCAGGAGCCAGGAGCACGGGCGCCGTGCACATGGCCGTCTTCAGGGTGTCGAACGCTACCTGACAGGCGTCAGTCCAGATCACTTTCCGGGGCTGCTTCTTCGAAGTCAGCTCGGTCAAGGGGGCAACGATGGTGCCGTATCCTTTGATGAACCTCCTGTAATGCCCGGTGAGTCCGAGGAAGGCCCTCACCTCCGTTTGGGTCTTGGGGGCTTCCCAAGCCAGGATGGTCTGAATTTTGGGTTGAAGGGGCGCCACCTGGCCGCTCCCAACTTGGTGTCCCAAATACACCACCGAACCCTGCCCGATCTGACACTTGCTTGCCTTGATCGTGAGGCCTGCCTTGCGCAGAGCCGCCAACACTTCCCATAGGTGTCGCAAGTGTTCTTCCCACGTACTGATGAACACTGCGATGTCGTCCAGGTAGGTGGCACTGAACGCGTCCAGTCCAACCAACACCCGGTTGACCAACCTCTGGAAGGTGGCAGGGGCGTTTTTCATCCCGAAGGGCATAACCCGGAACTGGTAGTGCCCATCTGGGGTTGAAAACGCTGACCTCTCCTTGGCCCCGTCAGTTAAGGCGATCTGCCAGGACCCAGACGTTAAGTCAAACGTACTGAGGTACTGGGCAGCCCCCAACCGATCGATGAGCTCATCAGCTCTGTGGATGGGGTGCGCGTCAGTCTTCGTGACCGAATTGAGTCCTCGATAGTCCACACAGAACCGTAGTTCGGGTGTGGCTCCCGGCGTCGCAGCCTTCGGGACCAAGACCACTGGGCTGGCCCAAGGACTGCTGGAGGACTCAATCACCCCAAGAGCAAACATCTTCAAGACTTCCTCCTTGATGCAGGCTCATACCCTGTCAGTCACACGGTAAGCCTTGTGCTTCACCGGCAAGCTGTCTCCCGTGTCCACATCATGGACGCACCAATCTGTGACACCCGGAACCAGGGAGAACAAGTCAGAGAATTGCCCCAGCAGCTGGCGGCAATCACTCTGCTGCTCGGGGGTCAGGGAGGGTGAGAGGTTAACTCCATCCGCTGACCCGTCTCGCTCGGAGGCCACCAAGAGGTCCGGAAGAGGCTCGGTCTCCTCCTCCATCCCATCATCGGTTGCCAACAGCATGCCCACTTCGGACCTCTCCAAGTGGGGCTTAAGGCGGTTAACATGTAGGACCCTCAAGGGGTTCCTGGGAGTTTGCAAGTTCACCAGGTAGGTGACAGGACTCTTGCGCTCCACAACCTCAAATGGACCCGTCCACTTATCCTGAAGTGCACAAGGCTCCACTGGGGCCAAGACCCACACCTTTTGTCCAGGTTGAAGCTCCACCAGAGTGGCATTCTGGTCGTACCACCGCTTCATCTCCTCCTGGCTGGCTTCCAGGTTTGCCTCAGCAAGTTGCCTGAATCGCCTGGTCTGGTTTCGGAAGGCCAGCATGTAGCTATATACATTCTGGGGAGGTTTCCTGGGAGATTGCTCCCAGCCTTCCCGAACCAGACTCAGAGGTCCTCGGACCGGGTGACCGTACAGAAGCTCGAAGGGACTGAACCCGAGCGACTTCTGTGGCACCTCTCGGTATGCAAACAGTAGGCATGGCAAGAGGACGTCCCACTTACGCCTCATTGGTCCTTCTAGGCCCATGATCATGCCTTTCAGGGTTTGGTTGAATCTTTCAACCAACCCGTTTTCTTGGGGATGGTAAGGGGTGGTGAATTTGTACGTTACACCACACTCTTGCCAAAGGGACTTCATATATTTCGATATGAAATTGGTACCTCTGTCAGACACCACCTCTAGAGGGAATCCTACTCGAGAGAAAATTCCCATCAGTGCTCGTCCCACCACGGGGGCTGTCACTGTCCTCAGAGGGATGGCTTCAGGGTACCGGGTGGCATGGTCCACCAAGACTAGGATGAACCTGTTGCCCATGGCTGTCTTGGGGTCCAGAGGCCCCACAATGTCAATTCCCACTCGTTGGAATGGGGTACTGACGACGGGGAATGGTTGGAGGGGAGCCTTGTTCTTCCCTCCACACTTACCACTGGCTTGGCAAGTTTGGCAAGTCCTACAATGAGCATCTGAGCTCCGGTGCATCTGGGGCCAGGAAAGGGGGTGACAAGCCTGTAATAGGTCTTGTCCATCCCCAGATGTCCTGCTAACGGCACATCGTGAGCCAAACCCAGTAGGAAGGCTCTGAACTTCTGGGGTATCACCAGCACATGGGCTGACCCAGGTTCAGCAGCCTTAGGCTCTGAATACAGGAGATCGTTCTCCCAGTAGACCAAGTGTTTCCCGGACCGAACACCATTGGCCTGGTCTGCAGCCTGCTGCCGCATACCCACGAGAGAAGGGCACTCTCTCTGCTCCTTGCAGAATTCCTCCCTGGAGGGACCCCCTTCCTGCTGCCAATGGGTCAGCTCAGGCAGGTCTCCCAGATTGGCGATCTGTTCCCCGGTAGGCTCCAGGGCATTCCCCTCGAGGTCTGCTTCCTCCTGGGCCGTTGGAACTTCGGGAGCCGGCTGTCCGCGCACCCTGTGCCTTCTCTCTAAGGCCGGTTCCTGGGCCTCTCCTTCAGGCTCCAGGATCTCTTCAACACCCCTACTAGCTGCCATGGACCGTGTTGTCACGCACGCCCAGTCGGGTAGACCCACCATCCGCAGATGAGTCGTTTTCTCCACCTTTCCCCAAGGGGAGTTCTCCAAATCGTTCCCTAGCAGACAATCTACAGGCATGGAGGTCCTCACAGCGACTTGCAGAGTACCAGAGACACCCCCCCCCCACTCAAAGGGAACCTGAGCCATCGGACATTGTCCCATCAGAATTGTCAGCATTGACAACCCTACAGTAGGCGTGCAGTACTACCTGCTCTTGAGACACCAGGTGCTGCCTCACTGCAGTCACACTGGCTCCTGTATCTCGAAGAGCCTCCGCCTTCTTACCGTTGATGGTCACTACCTGCGAATATTTCTTAGTGTTATTGGGTAGGTAGTTTTCGGGGACCATCTCACTGTCTCCTAGCGAGACCAGGGTCATCTGAACGGGATCCCCACCCATTTGGACGGCTACTTCCTCCCCAAAATTAACATTAGCTAGTTGCCGGGGTGGAGCACCAGTGGTGCGGGTTTTGCAAACAAGCGGCACTTAGGGTCAGAAGCAACGTGACCCAGGTCGCCACACCTAAAACAGGTGATGGGCCCTCTTTGAACAGGTTTACCTGTCGGGGCCCCGGTTGATTTCGGGGGTGGAGGAGGCTGAGAACCTTTCCCTTGGGGATTACTTTGGGGGCCTTTGTGGGACCCTTTCTGTTTTCCCCTGTCCCCCCCACTCTTCTGCTGGGGAACCTGCCCACCTTTGGCTGAGTCTCCCACTGGACCTTTGTGGACCCTGGTGCTGAGCGAGCGGTCCGCTTCCTCGGCAAGCTTCCTTGGGTTGGACAGCTTGCTATCGTTCAGGTGCTGGCGTAACTCAGGAAAACAATTATTCGACAAGTGCTCCCATGCCATTAAATCAAGTAGCCCTTGAAAATCAGTTACTTTACTGCCCTTCACCCAACCATCCAACGCTCTGCAGAAAAAGGTCACATACTCCACATACGTACCCCCTTGAAGCTTCACACACTTCCTAAACCGCTGTCTGTACATTTCAGGGGTTAACCCAAATCGATTCATCAGGGCATCTTTCATGTGCGGGTAGGAGTTGGACTCTTCCGAAGGAAGATCTAGCAAGGTATCCCGCCCCTCGGTCAGGAACCGTCCCCACAACCCCGCTCCCCAGTCTTTCTCAGGGACCCGGTGGGAGGACATGGCTACCTCGTAGGCCCGGAACCACTGCCCTATGTCATCCCCCTTAAAATACTCCTTTACCACATCCTTCGGTACGTAGACCCTTGACTCTACCTGGGCTGGCGTTGTGCTGCCAACAGGAGCTGCGTCCAAGCTTTTTGCTTTCAGCTCCAATTCTTTTAGTCGTATCTCATGCTCCAGCTGGAGCCGTTTCTCTTCCATTGCCATCTGTCCTTTCAATCTGGCCATCTCTACTTCATGCGCTCTGGTTGCGGCTCTGTCCGCCAGCTCTTCCGACGACAGACCTCCCGGCACTTCGATAAGACTCTCGGGTGGATCCACTACCACCCGATTTTCTGGATCTCTCGACTCCTTCCAAGCTATTAGTGCCTTGATGCGCTGGGCTCTGCTTCTGAAGCCCGCTTGGGAGACTTGGAACTTCTCGCACAGGGCTTTCAATTGATCAAGCTTCAACTGCCCAAGCCCTTCCCAGTCAACTTCGTCGAATCCAGAGATTACAGAGGGTGCTCTCACGGGAAGTGAACCAGGCATGGTTTAGAGATTGGAGATCTCTCGGCAAGGACGTAATCTGTGGCTCATTGCTTGGTCTGCTCTCACTACGTGGTGATCAGTAATTCACTGTATATAAATCATAAATGCAAATCCGAAATCCTCACCGCTGGCACCAATGTTGGAACCGGAGGTCTCTCTCTGGCTGGCACAGGTAGGCACTTGTGACAAGCAGGGACCCTCAGCTCCACGTCAGGGCAAGGGAACTACTCCTTCGAATAACCCCTGCTCACCCTCTAGGTAGTGTGGCGCGAGCAGACAAGGCTAATCCTCAGGGCGATAGTAAATTAAGCATTTATGATCACACACAGTAAACCCACTGACCCACCACAAATGGACACCAGTCGTGTAGTTGTATCAAAAATACGTATACTTTATATAAAAGATAGATTCAAGCAGGATTATCACAAGACCAGGTAACAGGTAACGATTCAAGGCCACCAGATTATAATAGGCAAGATTTAGTCTTTAAATGTTCGTTGTTCAGCAAGGTACGATGACAGGGAAATAAGAACGTTGCGGATCCTGGATCCGATGTGAACTCGGGTCGGAGTTCAAGTGTACCTTGCTTGTGGAAGTCCGAGGCGTTTCAGGCGCGGCTGGTGAGGGCGGACTCTGAACGAGGCCGACGGTTCTCCAGAGGATCTCTCCGGCTCAGGTCCCCCTCGAGGTGCGAGGTGGAGGAGCAGGACTGTGCAGGGTTGCGGCGATCCGGGGTCGATGCAGCTCACGGGGCGAGGAGCCATTCAGGCCTGCGGGGCGTACTACTTCTTAGCACGCCTGGTCGTACTCGTGGATCTGTGAGGGGCGTCACGTTCAACGGCAGACGGGTGCCACACCAGGCTTCCGGTACCACTGTATGGGGAGGCCTTTCTTGAGGTGCGGCACGGGTCTTGGTATGCAGGAGGGCAAAGCGAGACAGTCGGGTATGTTACGACGTACGGACCATCCGAGGCTATGGGATGCGCTCCGTGCAGATTCCGGCGGGAGAAGATGAGAGGTGCACAACGCGCTCCGTTAGCAGCGAGGTGACAGGAGAGCAGGCGGCCCAGCACTGAAGCGGAGAGCGGCTCAGGAATGAGAGGGGCTCTCTACGGCGGGGCGACCAGGCTCCGAGCTGTCACGACCTGGGAGGGGGCGAAGGCACCCGAGTCACAACTCCGGCGGGGGAATAAGAACTAAGGCCCAACAGCAGACGGGCACAAGAAGATAGAACCCAATGGTCCTGGGGTTCCGTTCAGGGGGCAAGCTCTCGATCAAGCCCTTGGAGATCGTTTCAGGCACAAGTCTACAAAGTCCTTTCTGGTCCTTTCCTCTCCGTTCTCAGCAAGGCACCACTGTAGGCCAGTCTTACAGGATTCAGACTGGTTTCCGTCCTTCAGCTTCTCTTGGTCCTTCTAGTCAGGCAGAGGTTCGTCGTGGTCAAAACTGGATCCGATTTGTAAGGAGCGGAGCTCCTATATTTATACTACGATTCTTTTGTCTTTGCAGGCCAGGGGGCCTGAGCCTAGTTCAACCCGGTTCTGGAGTACTCTGTTTACAGGAAGCTGCCGTCTTCTTTCAGAGTGCGGGCAGGGACATCAGACGCCCCAGGGGGGGTGGAGCCAGCATCGTGGTGGTGGAGCACAACCCTACTCAGAGTCAAGGACTACTCCGCCCACCCATCCTGGTGTAAGCACCCTATTCACCACCTGGGGGTCCCAACTGTCCCCGGGAATCTCCCAGCCCTGTCACTCACACAAACCCAGACAACAGATACACATCCTGGCAGAGGCGGGCTAAAAAGTTAGGCGAGCAAAGGCTATCTTTCTAAAAGTAGCATTTGCAAACACAGGAATTTAAAATAAACCTTACTAAAGGAAGTAGTTCAGGCATACCAAACTCGACATGCTACCGTGTTCCCTGAGCCTGCCGGGGCTATAGCGTGTAATAGTTCCGACAGCTCATCTTGGCCTACGAGAACCGGTAGCCCTTCCATAGTGAAGAACGAAAAGGGCGGTAATTCACTATGAGGACATGCCATACTCTAGGCTTGTCCTACCTTACGCTTCAATGCACCCTGCCCGTAGGCCTACCATAGGGGCGACTGACATGGAGGTTAGGGAAGGTTGAGGGACTGGTAAGTGTGGGCACTTGCGCAGTCAGCGTGACAGTACGGGACTGTACGCGGGGTCTGCAATGGCAGACCCGAGGCATATCTTACGAGGCCGCTTCTGTGGGTGCCGCAACCAGCGCTGCAAGCCCACTAGCAGCATTTGTATCTACAAGCCCCGGCACTCCTTGTGCACTTTACTGGGGACTGACAGTAAACCAAATAAGCCAATCATGGAAATCAATTACACATACACTTTACATTGGGAGCACTTGCACTGCGGCACGGATTGGCCGTGGCGCAGTGCCCTGAGCATCAAACACCAGCAAAACATCTGAGGCACATCAGCAAAAAGTGGAAGGGAGACTCACGCCAAGGTGCCAGGTCTAACAGCATCATTTTTGGAAACACTGTTTCTAGAAACAACGCAATATAGCTGTCATGTTCCTAAAGACAAGCTGTTGCCCAGAGGCTGATAATTTTTATCACATTGCACACACCTTCCACACGAACCCACTGAGCACCTTTATTAGCTATTACCTCTTTTCCTTCTTTTCTCACTTCAGATCACATGTACAAACCCACACGGTCCTCCAATTTCATCCATTCTCTATCCTCAAAACCAAATACTTGTGTCCTAGTACTCACTAATATCGGGGGAATGAAAACCCACAGTGGGAGTAGCAACAGAAATAAAAGACATTAGCATCGCTGCTGGCTGTGTCGAAAGTATAAGAGTTACCGAAAAAGGATGCTGAGGCAATACGTGTGTCAGCGGTACTAACAGCCATAATGGTCACAGGTGGCAGAGACAAAGAAAAGAAGATGTGCCGTAGCCCAAAACAGCCTGAGCGACATAGCAGAAGCAGCAGAAATAAAAAGAACAGCTGAATATTTAAGACAATAGTAAGGCATGTGTGTAGATTTTTATTTTTTTATTCTCTAATCAAATTTTAATGTTCCCTGACTCTTCTATTCATTAGTCAAATGTCAATCATGTTACAGAATTGAATATAGGACAAAATAGAATGAATACAAAACATATTATATATTGCATAAAGGAAGGAAACCCTATGTCTACGGGAAGTGAGGCATAAAAGTCAGTCAGGAATGTTAGAAAGCATTCAGGAAATAGGATAGGATAGAAATTTGTAAAGTGCTCGATTGCCGTGGCGTCTTGGCGCTGATGTGTGTGAAACAAGTCCCGAAACTGCAGCTTCAACAGCTTAGATGACAGAAAAAAGAAGCGTCTTCAAGTCCTTCCTAAACACCTTTCTGTCAGCTTGGAATCTCATGGCCAGAGGTAGTCTATTCCATAGGTGCGCTGCCCCATTGGATAATGTCCTACCCCCCCATCTTGCCCGCTTAATCTTAGCCGTCTTAAGTAGGCCCAGGTTAGTGGATCTTAGAGGGCGTGCGGGGGTATAGGGCGTGAATAATTTGGAAACCTCGTCGGCGCCACCTCCATAAAGCGCCTTATGAACCAGGCATAAGGCCTTAAAATCCACACCCTGCTGCACTGGAAGCCAATGCAATGATTTAATGCCCGCTGAAGTTGAGCAACCCCTGGGGATGTTCAGAAGCAATCTTGCTGCTGCATTCTGAAGAGAATGGAGCTTTCCCATCTGTGTTTTGTCTATGCCCATAAAATGGGCATTACAATAATCTAATTTAGACAGGAAAAGACTCACCATTACTGTCTTGTGAAGCTCACGTGAGATAAATGGGAAACTCTTCCTTAATGTTTTTAAGAGAAAGAAACAGGATGACGTCAGACTGTTAACCTGGGCAGAGAAATTTAACTTGTCATCAAGGAGGACCCCAAGGTTCCTAACCTTAGAGGTTGGAGCCGGACACTTCCCAGCCTCGACTGGCCACCATGAATCATTCCACACAGGGGGTCCCCCTCCAAATTCTATCACCTCCGTTTTATCTGTGTTGATCTTCAGAAAATTATGGTTCATCCAGGTAATGATCTCGGATAGGCAAGCATGAAATTTAACGGCTGTGACCTCCGGTTGCTTGCAGATGGAAATAACAAGTTGTGAGTCATCAGCGTAAGATACCAACGCAAAACCATACATTCTGATGAGCTTAACCAACGGGGTGACATAGATATTAAACAGTGTTGGGGATAAAGCTGATCCCTGCGGAACCCCGCATGGAAGATGAAAACTCTCAGATTTCAGTCCGACCCAAACCAAATTTTGTTCCCTGTCCTCCAGAAATGAGGAGAGCAGGGCAAGGGCCGTACCCTCAACCCCTAGATCCCTCAGCCGCTGCACTAACACCGTGTGATTCACAGTGTCAAATACTGCCGCTAGGTCTAGGAGTATAAGGACCGCCCTGCCCCCACCATCCACAACCCTCCGTATTTCCTCAGTTGCAACAATCAAGGCTGATTCGGTGGAATGACAGGCACGAAAGCCATGTTGTGTTGATTTAGATAGTCATATTATAGTCCTGTATTGATGAGTAACTACATGTATAAGTGACTGGATGTGTGTGGAGACCTAGGAAATAGTAAGTGCTATGTAGTATATAGCATTCTTCTGTGTACGGTTTCAAAAATAGTAGTCAGCATTTTAGAATGGGCTATCAAAGTTTATAATAGAGCATCAGTATGTGCATCAGATTGTCACGTGGATGATGTCATGAGTGATGTCATGAATGATGTCATTTAAGATGTCATCAGTGATATCATCAGTGATGTCACTGACCATGTCATGAGTGATGTAATATGTGACATCATCAGCAGTGCATTGCGGGAGCGCAAGTTATAGTTCGCTCATCTAACTATAACAGGCGAATTTCTCTGGTTTTATGAGTCAAATGTTCAACTAACTATAACGTCCCTGAAACCCATGTTTTTTTGTGTGAATTTCTAAGTTTTTTTAAATGTTAATTCCTAACTATAACGTGCCTAAAACCTATGGTTTTTTCAGTGAATTTCTAAGGTTTTTTAAATGTTAATTTCATATTTTAATTGTTTCTAAAACCTATATGTTTTTCAAATATTTTTTTTAATATTTTGGAACTCTATTATACTTCTTCTTTTTTTTTAACTTTAAAAATTATGTAATGTTTTATATCTTCCCAACAAAATATGTATTTTTTTTGGGGGGGGGGGAAACTGTACTCCCATACCGGTAGCGTACCAAGCTCCATCACCACACGAATCCTATCCGCCATATTGCTAAACTCATAAATGATGTGCATTTCGTATACGACGACTTTGTGTCACCACGTCCCGCGTAACATCATATACGCATGAAGTCACCCCAGGTGGTACTTTGCTATCCGACGGGTACGCAGTACCAAGTCACTTGTTACGTCATGTACATATGGGATCGCGCCTGCTGCGCTTAGCGTATGCGACGAGTACAGGGTGCCAGGCCCTGTGTTACGTCACAAACGTATAGTATCGCGCCGGGTACACCATTTCCTTTTTTTTTGGTCTCAAAAGTTTATCTAAAGACTTTTAAACGGTATATGAGAGCAAGTGATAATCTAAAATATTTTAAACATTTATATATTTTTAACTGTAATAAATTTGTATTATGATAAATATATTTTGTCAAAATCGTGTCGGGTGAGGCCTCGTTGCGCGCTCAGTGCGCGATTGCCATGTAACCTTACAAAAAAAGCATTTGATTGGTTCATAACATTTCCCATTGTAACAGTTGGACGAGCCCACCCATTTTACTCATTCTCTCTACAGCGTTTGATGAGAGACACCTCTTCTACTTAGAAAGCTTTTTTGAAATGTGCTTTACTGTGTACACATATCTTATACTACACACAACATGCAACGATCATCTTGATCAATATTCATGCTCCGTACATTAGCCTTCCATGTGTGATTGCCATACATCTCAAACGTTCCATCAAAAAACAAATATGTGTTACACGATGCCCCTGGTGTCTGTGTGTGCACATTATTGTGCTCCCTTTCGGCCTCGGTATTCGTGGCTCTAAGAAGTATCAGGAGCCATGGGCAGAGTGCACATCCTAGATCACATGTGACAAACAGTAAACAGCAATGTGTAGATTTCTTTTGCTGTACGCTCTGTTGTCAGGCTTTACCAATATAGTAGTGTGTTATATGTGAGACTTTCAGATTCACGTTTGACATGCATTGCTTAACTGTAATAAGTGTTATCACTGTGTATGACGTAGCCTCACTGCTGATCCTCCCTCCATCTGAGCCCATTCACATGTATACGCTTTACGATAGCAACACTTTCAATAATACCGCACACCATTGACATGTCTGTCTGCGCATATCCACAACCTTGACAACGACATGTAATGTTCACCATTCAATCTTTTCAAACACCATCTCATTAATGATAGTTTCCGCCCTCCCGACACATGCTACACTAGTCTAAATTGCACACTCTGCAAGGTCAAAACTACAAAAGAAACACACATAAGTACACTTCCTGGCCAGACAGGAACTGAACAACGCCCAGGTCCCCGGAATAATTATTCACAACCATACGCTGGCCTGGCATACGCAAGCCCAGCCCACTTTGTGTACGGATAAATAGGATAACAACAACGCCACATGTCCCACTTCTTTCACAATGCATCAGGTGATATGGCCGCATCCACCTCGCATATCACAATGCGCAAAAAATAAATATATATCCATGAGGTGTACACCATCTTGGCAATCAACATGGGCTCTAAATTATGAGCCCTACTGCCCGTTGTCTACGAAAGGGATCCATGAGATGTACACTATCCTGCAATCAACACTCCATCTGAATTGTGAGCACTGATGCCCGTAGTGTTTGCTCACACAACAATGACAGCAGGTAAGCAGAGCGGCCTGGGTGCACAGGGCCTACAATTGAGCACGGTGCGGCGGGACGGATGGGGTGCATCACCCTGGCTGCACAGGTGCGAACAAACAATGTTGCCGTGCATAATGATATGATCATTGACCTCATTCAGTCTCATCTCTGACTCATTTTAAAGACCTGCTGGACCGTACTGTAGACCTGAGCCAGCGGGCAGCGCTGCCCTACAGACACCTTTTGAGCGCGGTGCTGCGGGAGGGGTTGGGTGCATCAGCCAGTGTGCGCACGTGCGAATAAGCGATGTTGCCGTGTGTAATGATGTAATCTCTGACCTCATTCAGTCACATCTCTGTCTCATTTTAAAGACATGCTGTACCATACTGTAGGCCTGAGCCTACGGGGAGCACTGCCCTACAGACACCTGTTGAGCGTGATGCTGCGGCAGGGGTGGGGTGCATCACCCTGAGTGCGCATGTGCGAATAAGCGATATTGCCGTGTGTAATGATGTAATCTCTGACCTCATTCAGTCACATCTGTCTCATTTTAAGGACCTGCTGGACCGTACTGTAGGCCTGAGCCAGTGGGCAGTGCTACCCTACAGACACATGGCGTTGGCTTTTAGGACACTGTAGTGAGCTCGTTACTAAGTGTACATGCACACACGCTTCCGCCGCTGCATTACATGGGCACATTATGCTTCTAGCATGCGCTCTGTTCCTTTCTATATAAACCTTCGCATAACGTATAATTATTTAACCTTGTGAATTCTCGAGCACTCCATCTCCTCTTTGAACCAGGATTACCACTAACAGTTGGTAGATCGTACTTCAAAAACGAAGGATGCAGTCAACTCCTATTTTCTATCAAGCTTGAAATAAACCTTCATTTACCTCCAGACATTTCCACCATTAAATTATTTAGCTCTTTTCAGACATTCCATTGATTGCCTCAAGAAGGGCGGAGCGGGAGCTGACCCCGCAATGATGCTCTGGCATTCTGACACCTTCCATCATGGTATCAAGACACCGTCCCCGACCGGAGACCTGCTCCACCATGCAAACGTACCCCGGACTCGGAGCTTGCACCAACACGTCGTGGAACACACCGGTGGTGGCAGGTGAGCAGTGAAGCCTCGGTGTGCAAGAACTACAATTGAGAACAGTGCGGGGGAAGGGACTGGAGTGCAGCACCCTGGGTGCACAGGTGCATGCAAGCGATTTTCCCATAGCTAATAATGTAGGACTATATTATCAAAGAACGGTGATAACATTATCAGCAATTTAGCGGCAGGAGACTGCCCCTAAAGTAGCTATAATGGGCTTGATAATATGCCCTTGTGAATTCCCATAAAAGCCCAGGTTCACACCAGAGCCTGGGCTTCTATTGGAATTCACAAGGGCATATTATCAACCCCTTATCGCCGCTTTAGCTGCAGTTTCCTGCCGCTAAAGCGGCGATAATGTTATCGCCGTTCCTTGATAATATGGCCCATAATCTCTGACCTCATGTGTTTCATTTTAAGGACTTGCTGAACCACACTCTTTCTTGTGGATCCCAGCGTCCTAGACAAACGGGTGACGGGAGGATACACACTAAGGGCTGGGTGCAGTAGGCCAACGCTCTGGCTCCTTCTCCCTTTTGAGTCTCCCTCCCCTTATCCCTTCTGATGAAGCAAAGCTTCGCATATTTTGCGACTTGCTGTATTCATGAACCTCGTTTATGTGTAACAAGGTAATCACATGTACGTTTTACTAACGTTATTTTATATTTGAACAAGGTTTCTTGATGCTTGCATATGTGTTTTACTAAAATAATTTACTCGAGTCGTTTAACATGGCCGCCGCTTGTATTTAGTTACTGCGCATGCGTCAGTCACACTCACGTGTCCTGACGTGTCTGCAGAGTTGGAGGGAAATTTATGCGCATGCGTAATACATAGCTTTGCCAGTAACGTGGTACTGCTCGTGCCACTGCTCTTGTGCCTGTTATATGTAGCTAACATTTAGACTGCATAAGTATATTTTATAGTGATAAGTTGAAAGTACAAAACCCTGTGATGTGTTTTCATAATGTTATTTTTATGTATTAATTTGTTTTCGCTTACTTTTCATGTACCGCGGGGAATGGGGGTCTAACTACACCAAAAGCCATCTTGGAGGTCCCTTCTACGCATGTGCGACTTTCTGGGGCACCGACAACCTTGGCTGATGGAACACCGCCAGTTGGCAGTGATGGGCAAGATGCTCCTGAGAACTGACCTGCAACCCTAGCAGGACGGAATCACATGTTCTTATTCCGAAACAATGTAATATATCTATTGTATTTCTATGCAGTTTCTCATGGGAACCCCAATCTCGCTAGGCGGTACCCAGATATGTAAATGAAGCATCCAAATAGTGTGTTATGATTGGTGTATTACCCAAATCCTACCTTAGGACCAATTGAAATTGGGGATTCTGACACTTTGCAACATTTGGGGGGTGGTACCCTGTCCCAAAACAGTATATCTACCCTGGGTTCACCTAGGGAATTTGTCCGACTTGTCTGGTTTAGCTGACCTGTCACTGACCCAACGCACTCAATAGGTGACTGAAGATACAGAGCGCTGCGGAGCACTCTGTCCGAAATTGACCATAGACTAAGGTTCTACTGAACCTTAAAGTGCTGGCGAAGTACTTTGCTGGGAGTTCGCTGACCCAATCGGGGTCTTGATCGATAGCTGCAGAGAGGGTGGAGCGCAGGCGTTGCTTCCAAACTGCGGGTGCGGTCCTGTCCTGAGCGGTCCTGTCCTGAGGGTTTGCTGTCCTGTCCTGAGGGCCTGTCCTGATTCCTAATCTGAGGGTATCCTGTCCTGTCCTGGGTGTCCATTCTGCACCTGCTGTCCTTTGAGGGGTATCCTTCCTTGAGGGTTTCCTGTCCTTAACTGACCCGTGGCCAGGGTTTGGTTTCCACACCAGTCTAGGTAAATACTGCTCTAAGTTCTTTAAACTTGCACCTTTCTATTTTTCTGTCTTTGCTTTAATAAAGACACACCTTTGCACATGTTGATTTTTCCATGCTTTTGCCGCAAACTATTGAATCATAAAGTCAAGTGCATATATTCTTAAATTGTTCCTATGCTATCCTACCTTTTGGAAATCATATTTTGCATTGCAGTTTGTCATTTTCTGATATGGTCTAGAACGGCCTTACTTAAACTGTCTGAAAACTCCTTGCCTTGAATGCATAGCATTTTCTCTTTATCTCATAATTGCATTTAAATGGTTACCCTGACTTTATTTCTCTATAGTTATGTACTTTTCATTATCTTGGTTATTGACTGCCTTATTCTTGTAAGTTTAATGCTTGACGAAAACGAACTTTAGATAAACATTTTAAAACTTCCAGTTGTCCGTGGTCCTTTTACAAACAGTATTGAATGTCAATTGAATTTGCATTTGTTGCCTTTCCTTTTACAGCTAGGCCCCTGATCCGTTGGAGTTATAGGTACCCGTGTCGGTGGATGGTAAGTCGGGTACACTAAGTGATAACAGTAGGGAACACACACAATTGGTAGCAGCCCGTGAAGTCGCCCTGTCAATGAATAGTGTGAATTGGAAGTATATGGGCCCTGAAGCCGGAAACGGCGGAATCATTGGCTGGGTGACCTCGCGCGCTCTATCAGTTTTCTGGTAGATCAGAGGATGGTTAGGGACTAGCTAAAGGTTAGGTAGGACTAGTTAGACTAGTTAAGTCGGTAGCTGCTAGTACATTGATGCTGCTATAAGAGCGGCTGTTCAGAGGGACCCGATCAATCTCTTGTGAATACGCTGCTGAAATCAATGAATTGTTTTTTCATTATTATTCTTGTTCTTATATTGTTATATGTATTAATCCATGCATTTGTAAACCGTCTCGTATTGTGTTGTCCGAACTCCCCGGGGAATTGAAAGGGCAAGTGGTGAATAGAATCCATTGTCCTGAGGTCACAGGCTTAAGGAAAGTTAGGTGCAGGTTAGGATAACCGGGAAGCACTAACTAGGGTTTTCTGAATACATGTGTGAATAAATGTCAGTAACGAGGTTCATTGGCAAACTTCCCATAGTGGCGTAACCTAGTAAGGGTCACATCGGAAGAGTAGCAGGTTCCTCGGAGCTAGGGTGAAAGCAGAGGGGTCCGCTGGGAAACCTTAGACTCGGATATATCCCGGAGAAGTGGATGAGTTTAGGGGAATAACAGGTTCACCGATGCTAGAGTGAAGGGTAGGCAGAAGAGATCTACCCGCAGCGCGTGAAAAGTAAATGGAAGTAGTTTACTTGCAGTAAAACAAAGCTATCCTGTCTAGAGACTTGAGCACTGTGGCGAATGTGTATTTGTTGTAAAATAACCAAGCACTGAGCACTTTAAAAGGAAAGAAAGTTTCCGTTACCTCGTGAAGGGAGGGAGTCAGTCGCGAAGCGCCTCTGACGTCACTCCGTGCCGCGCTGGGATTGGTAGAAGCAGCGGGCGGGTAGCGGGGCTGGAATTGTGAAGGAGGGGTGAAGCGCCGGAGCGTGAGAACAGTCTCACGAAGGGGCCGCGCACCCATTGGCCGAAAATATTTGAACGCGTGCACCTCATTGGTCGCACGGAATTGCAAGACGCGTTCTGATTGGAGGTGACTTTGTAAACAGAGTTAAACGTAGAAATCGTATGTGGCACTCGTATTGTCCAGAGACTAGACCCGATCCAAGAAACCAAGGGTTTGAAAGGGATCAGTGGAAAGCTAATAGATACGATATCATGTACGGAGCTAAGAGGAAGATGTCCCTTGTAAGTAGGGTAAAGAATTATTTCAAAACGGACAAACCGATTAAGTCTAGAGAGGGCGTTACTATCCCGCCACCGAATACTCCCGCCTCATTCATGATGTTTGACCGAGGGTACAACACCTGTGTGTGGTTGGAGAATTGGGTAAAGTACACAAAAGATGACGGAGTATTGGCTTTTCCGTTAGAGGGTACTTTCAATGGTAGGATTTTATTTAATTTAAGAACCCGAATGAATGAATTACATCCCAGACCGAGACTAACGCAGTATGAGGCATTAGAGGAATGGGAGATTGAGGCTTTTGAAAGAGAGAAACCCCGAATGGACAAAGGTCTGACCAAGTGGTACCCCAGGCTGAAACAAGAGACCAGGGATAAGAGGATGAAACAGTGGAGGCAGAGCATGATTGTTGAGGGTCTGTTTCCCATGATGCCAGCAGGAAACCCTTCTGGGGGAGAGAAAAGGACAGAAAAGAGTAAGCATTGGGGGGCCCTTGGGAGTCAGACGATGAATTATTAGATGACATCTTTACGAGAAGTCCGCCCCCTTATAATGAGGGAGCCCGACCTTCCAGTGCAGGAGAGAATCCCCAGCGTCCATCTATTAAAGAGGAGGACCGATCCCTATGTAGGGGGGGAGGTGGCCAGGTGTTGCCCTATTTTGAGAACCCCGGACCCGCAGAGGTACGCGATATATATCCTAGAATGCCCGTGAGCTCAGAGGAAAAATATTCCCGTGAAAGAAAAATTTTTCCCAGACCTCTGTATGAAAACGAAGAAAAGCCAGTAAGTTCAGGAGTACCCTTTTTGCAGCCTCCATATGGGGAAGAGCGTAGGTCATTTGGCACAGGAACTTTGTTCCCAAAACCAAATTATGGTGGAGGACCAAGTGAAACGCATCCTACTGCCCCGAGTCTTACCCCTCACCTGACCCCACAGATGATACCTGACCGGACATTAGGAAGAGTACTAGATGAAAGGGAGCAAGAGGCCCTAGCTAGACAGAGGACAGAAATAATTCAGAAGATCTCCCAGTTAAATACCAGTCCTGAAGCTTTGACTATTCCGGTAACGATCGGACCAGTAGTCCCGTTGTATGGGAATAGTCAAGGAAGTTCGAACCCTCCAGTTATGAACCCGATAATGGCCCCGCCGAGGCAAGAGCCCCTACTGATAGACGATCAGTCCAGTGAGTGCGAGTCCGAAGTGGTGTTCTTGGATCTACCAAACAAACAGACCGGAAAGGGAGTGCAGAAGAGGCATAATCCTTTTGATGCGAAAGAAATTAAATTAGAATCAGCAACAGGGACTAGGAGTGTTTCCTTGGTGACTCCGGAAGAGATTGAAAGTTGGAGTCGTGATTTAGAAAAACAGGCTCCGCAAACGAAACCTTTAGACCTCTACAAGCTGAGGGTAGAAATAGAGGAATTGATGGCGGGAAATGTGGGGTTAGACAGATTAAACACATATTCTGAAGAAGAGTTGCTGTTCATGTGTAAAAGCCTTACCAGAAGTACCAGGGTGCTCCACGAAAAGCTGACAGACACCGCAGCTAGTATGGGGGTAGATATTTCAAGATCCAAGCCCTTACAAAAGCCTTACAGAGCTGAATTCTCAGACAAGGATTTAGAGAACCTGAATGTGTCAGGGAAAAAGTTGCAGATTAAAGAGTTGCTTGCAGTTTTGCAAAAATGGGGAGACGTGGAAAGGTGGAGAAGCAGATGGGCAAGAAAGAAAGATGAGGCTCGATCCAGACAAGCTACCCCTGAGTTCCCTTCAAGGGAAGTAGACAAGCCTGAAACATTATGCCCCATGCGTGAAGTACCAGGTGGGAGGTATGTGCACGTTCCATGGTCCAGACAGGATATTGTGTCCTTTACTAACGATTTTCCGAAACTGCGCGAGAAGCCGGTTGAATGGTACCGGCAAGTGGAAAGGTTCGTAAAGGTGCAGAAATGCCTGTGGAAAGACCTGGATGGGTTTTTCGATATTGTGGTCCCGGTCGATCTATGGACCGAGTGTAAAATAGGCATAGGCTGGCCTAGTGAGGAGTACCCGAGGGACTCCGCCACAGGGGAGCCGTCAATTGAAGTGATGAAAAAATATGAACAAGTGATTCAGCATTTGAAAAATAAGGTACCAGCAAAGGAAACTGATTGGACCAGGATAGATAGAACAACGCAGGAAAGAGAGGAGACAGTGCACTCCTATTATGAAAGGCTGTTGCAGGTGTTTAAAACATACAGTGGTATAGATAACATCGAAATGAAGGATATGACGCATTTCATTTACAGGTTTGTAAACGGTTTAAGGCCTGAAATTTGTCAGTGGATAAAAGATAATAAAATCTGTTGGCATACCAAAAAGGTAGACGAGGTCCCGCGGTACGCAAAGTACTGCGAGGACGAGATGGCAGAAAAGAAAAAGGCTCTCAAGGAGAAAGTGATGTGGGCTCAGGTGAAGCTCGCAGAACAGCAGGAAAAGCAGTTGAGTACAATGGTCAAAAATGCTAAGAACGAAGGTCCTGGGGGTGGGGGAGGAAGTAAGCCCCGGCCCAGAATGAGCAGGGAGGAGGCTATGAAGAAATTTCCCTGTCATCAGTGCGGCGAAATTGGACACTGGCGTAACGAGTGTCCTTACTTGCCCGATGATAACCCCAAAACACCTGATTTAACTCCACAGACGCAGAAAGAAAGACCAAGAAAGACTCAACCACAGGTAAAGACAGTGCAGGTGCCTCGCGCACCAAAGCAGGTATACAAGGGAAAACAAGCAGAGGGAGATGAGATAGAAGTCTGGGAAAGCAATGAGAACAGAAATGCAGCAACTTCGCAGTATCTATTAAATGATACCTTCCTTTGTGATGACCAGTACTGACGGGGCCTGAGAGGGGAGGACGAGGAGTGCGTACTTGGCGCCTCCTTGCCGGTAGACCAGTCCGGACCATACATTGAAGGAAAGGTTGACGGGAATGATGTCACCTTTCTGTTGGACACTGGCGCTACCCGTTCTACTGTGAGAACAGTGGACGTTCCAAACCTACCCCTCTCGGGAGAAGCCATCCAAGTAGTGGGTGTATCTAATCAATTGATTAGTACTCCTGTTACCAAGCCCATGGAGATCTCAATTGGAAACTTTAAGGAAATGCATAGATTTGTCGTTTGCGACACCAGTCCAGTGAACTTGCTGGGACGTGATTTGCTGTGCAAAATGAACTGTACCATCTTTTGCACACCAAAGGGTGTTGAAATTCAGACCCCAGATGAAGACGGCATTTATAAAATAATGTTAGTCCGCCCTGACTCGGAAATTAAACGAATGACCATGCAGGATTTACCGAAAGAACTCCAAGAAGCAGTGAAGCCAGAGGTGTGGGACTTTACTGGGAAAGATGTAGGGTTAATGAAAAATGTGGACCCCATACAGATAGCCATCAAGGACAATGCAGTATACCCCAATACTAAACCCTACAGAATGAATGCAGAAGTGAAAGCTGGTGTTACTCTGGAAATACAGAAATTGCTAGAAGGAAACATCATACAGGAAGTAATGAGTAGCCCATGTAACTCCCCGATTATGGGCATTAAAAAGCCTAGTGGCAAGTACAGAGTAGTGCAAGATTTACGAAAAATCAACAAGATAGTGGTCCCCTGCTGCCCTATTGTCCCGAATCCAGCAGTGATTCTGTATCAGATTCCCTGGGATGCTGAATGGTTCACTGTGATAGACCTGTGTCATGCATTCTTTTCCATTCCCTTGCATCCAGATAGCAAATTTCTTTTCTCATTTGCCTTCAATGGTCACGTGTATTGCTGGAACAGGGTCCCTCAAGGGTACACAGAGAGCCCCTCTATCTTTAATCAGATCTTGAAAAAATTTTTGGAAACTTTGGTCTTACCTGGAAACTCTGTCTTAGTGCAATACATAGACGACCTCTTGGTGGCGTCTAAAAGTCATAGGGATTGTGTGATTGACACCATTGCCCTCCTGAATCATCTGAGTGAGAAAGGACATAAAGTGGCCCCTGACAAATTACAGTTCTGTGCAAAATCAGTGAAATATCTGGGGCACCAGATAGAGAAAGGGGCCAGGAAAGTGACGTCAGAAAGAGTGAGAATAATACAAAAGATGCAGTTACCCCGTACCCAGAAAGAGATCAGAATGTTCCTGGGTGTGATAGGATACTGCAGCCAGTGGATTCTGGGATTTGCAGTCCTAGCTAGGCCCTTGATAAAAATGACCAAGAGAGGAACTCCAGATGTTGTAGAATGGGATGATGAAAGCTTAACAGCCTTCACGAAACTGCGAGATTGTCTGTGTACAGCCCCTGCATTGGGAATGCCAGACTATTCCAAAGAATTTGCCCTGTTCTGTGACACTCGTGATAATTGTGCATTGTCGGTCCTGACACAAGATCATGGCACAACGCGAAGGCCTGTGGCATATTTCTCTGCCACCCTGGATCCAGTGGCTGCTGGATTACCAGGTTGTCTGAAAGCAGTAGCTGCTACCTGCGCAAGTTTAGAGCAGAGTGAGTCCATTGTCATGGGACATCCGGTAACTGTGTATGTCCCACATGGAGTGGTAATTTTATTGACCAGAACAAAAACTCAGTATCTTACCCCTAGTCGGCTGACTAAATATGAGAGGATTCTTGTGGTTGCTGCAAATGTAAACATTGTTAGGTGCAGTATTCTGAACCCAGCAACCTTACTTCCCGACCCAAAGGATATGGATATGGATATGGAAGGGGGGGTGGATGATGAACATGATTGCATAGACTTAACAGAATTCAACACTAAGCCCCGCCCAGACATAAAAGAAACGCCATTGCCTGAGCATGACAAAGAATTATTTGTAGTTCATGTCTAAGGCATGAACAAGGAGGCCTGAGTGCTGCCTATGCGGTAGTCTCCTTAGAGAAAATTGAGGAAGCAGGTTACCTATATCATATAAAGTGTGCACAAGTAGCCGAATTGATTGCTATGATAAAAGCTTGCCAAATTGGGAAGAACCTGCGCATAACAGTGTATACTGACAGTCAGTACTGTTATGGGGTTGTGCATGACTTCGGCCAGTTGTGGCTACAGAGGGAGTTCCTGACTTCATCAGGTACCCCTATTCGAAATGGAAAGGTTGTTCAGGACCTTTTAGAGGCAATCCAGTTACCAAAGGAACTGGCAGTGGTAAAATGTGCTGCTCATAAGAAGAGCATGGACAAGGTATCACTGGGAAACGATTATGCTGATCGAGTGGCCCAATGGTGCGCAAGAGATCGGTATATCGTAAATCCAAAACGAGGGGGGCCAGGAACCAGCTGCCAACTTCAAGTGTTTGAGGAAGTGCCTACATGGGATGAAGTGAAAGAGTGGCAGCAGGCGGCACCTTGGCAAGAAAGAGAGAAGTGGAAGGACGATGGGTGTAGACCAAGACGTGTGGATGGTGTCATTTTAGGTCCAACTGGTATGCCTGTGTTGCCTAGACACCTACTTAGCACAATGGCGAGGTTGATACATGAAGGATCACACATTGGTAGGGACGCCATGATTCTAGTGTTCCAACAGACTTGGTACAGTAAAAAGTTCAGGAAAGTAGCAGAGTCCCTCTGCCAGAGGTGCCTGTCATGTCAAAAGATGAACCCAGGGAAGAGGACTGTGGTGGAACTGGGGAAAATTGGGAGGTCTGGGGGTCCCTTTGTAAGAATACAGGTTGATTTCATCACCATGCCCCGTTGTGAAGGGAAACGATATGTCCTTGTCATGGTCTGTTTATTTTCAAAGTGGGTGGAAACTTTCCCTACTCCCCAAAATGACGCAAAAACAGTAGCTAAGTGTTTATTAAAAGAACTGATACCTAGGTTCGGGGTTCCAGTCACTATTGAATCAGATCAAGGCTCACATTTTCAGAATGCAGTGATCGACGAACTCTGTAAGGCCTTTGGAATTTCACAAAAGCTTCACTGTGCCTACCGTCCAGAGGCTTCTGGAGTAGTGGAACAAATAAATGGAACTATCAAGAACAGACTAGCAAAACTGTGTGATGCAACGAAATTGACCTGGGTGAAGGCCCTGCCCCTGGTCCTGATGGGACTCAGAAGTATTCCTGATCGCAAGACAGGCCTAAGTCCCCATGAAATCATTATGGGAAGAGTGATGAGACAAGCATGGGTGCCAGGAAGCAAACTGTTGAGTATTACTGATGATTTGGTGCTTGAATACTGCAAGAGATTGGGTGACCAAGTGCGTTCTATCTCTCGCCAGATCGGAGAAGACGCCATCCTCAATCCAACGACTCCTCTCCACAAACTGGTCCCGGGGGACTGGGTGAAGATAAAGAAGCATACTCGGAAGAGCTGCCTGGAGCCAAGGTGGGGAGAAAGACGTCAGGTGATTCTGGTTACTACCACAGCAGTCAAGTGTGCAGGGGTTCCGCGTTGGATACACACCAGCCACACCCAGAAGGTACCACCAGACGAAGTGCCTGAAGCAGAAGGACGTCCCGCAGAGGACGTTGCAGGAGCCAGACCAGAAGTAGCTGACGACGTACAGCCCAGTACCAGTCGAGCTACAGAATCAGCAGACGTTGGCCCAAGAATAGTTGACAACGAACTACCAGGAGCCCAGCCTGCTGAAGGGGTAAAAGAAGCTGAGCCAGAAGTAGCTGAAGACGAGCTGCCGAGCATATGGCCAGAGGAGTGGATTCCCTTGATTGATCTCACCGAAGACCCCATTCGAACAAGTGAACGACTTTGGGAAGGTAGAGAGTGGACTAGAGAGGAAAAGCAAGGCACAGGCGAAGAACCTCAGACTCTTGAGATTCACATCAAAACTGAGGAAGGAGAAGGTCAGACAGGGACAGAGCACGTGGTTGATACAGAACAAGTGAATGCTGCAGAGCCGGTGCCCGATATTGAACAAGTGAAGGATCCTGAACAAGTGAGGAATACAGAACAAGTGATTGATACTCCTCCACTGACACCGGATATCGGGAAGGGACAGACTAGACATAGTGTAATAGTTCGAGCAGAAGAAAGTCCAGAGATCGAAGTGCTTGAACAGGATCAGATAGAATTAGAAGAACGTGTTCAGGAAACAGAGTCAGAGACACTTGAAGAGCAAACACACAATTTACCTGAACAAGGCCAGATTAGTACCCAGGCAGAAGAAACAGATGCTAGCCCTGGAATTAGTCAGATAGAAGAAGAAGAAACTGAGACAGAATTGCCAACAGTTAATGAGAACAAAAGGGCGAGAGAAGGGAACGAAGTTCAAGTACCAACAAAAAGACTTAAGAAAAGAAAGCATCTTGAGCCTAGATACATAAAGAAATTAAGACTGAGAATAAAAACAGTAGAAGAAAAACGTGCAGAAGAAAGGAGAAGTGCTCGCATAGCAGAACAACCAGAAGACACTTCCAAAAGAAGGAGTGATCGGATAAAGAGACAAAACAAAAAGTACAAGTCACCTGAATGGACCCTTGTGTTAGAAGAACTTGAAGATCTCGATATCACTGACGTAAGCGACGGAGAGCCCGTCCCTGAGTACTCTGACGAAGAGGAAGAAGAGCCACCGTGAATTTGCACAAAGTAAGATACTTGTGTAGAGACACAAAGAGGGGTCGAGAAACTTCTTCTGAAGCCAAAATGTCTGATTAAACGTGAATGTTAGACCTAGTCGCAGCGGTTGCAAAACTTGCTGCAAGGTATGTGTCTGTAGTATAGTTGTCCTGATATTACTCTGGATAGGACTAACAATTTTCATTCCCTTTGCTGTAAGCAAAGATACTAATATTGTCCCTACTGAAATTGTAAATACTGACAGTGAAGAGCTGACAACACAGAGTATAGCTAGACATGAGAGAGCACTGAGACAAACAAAACAAAACTTAGAAGCATCAGATGAGGGAGAACTACATTATCATGGAATTAAAAACAGGACACGCTTAAATGTTTTCGCAAACTTATTAATACACTATGTAGAGACTATGGAAATTGAAGATTGCTATGTCTGCATGAAGCTACCTACTTCTGTAGCTGAAGGCGTGACATACCATCACTTAACGCTGACATACGGAATCTCCTGTAGCATTTTAGCTAGTTTATTTTACAAAAGAGGACCGTTACAGTACTATTACTCTAATAATGACGTGATCTTTTCTGAGCTTCCTATACGTGGGAACTTGAATCCTGTACATACCAAAAGTGACGTGATACGATATATGGGAGACTATTTCCTGACTATTGGTGATATTGACATAGGTGAAGCACACAGAGATAACTTGACTTGTTCTTTGCATGAGCAGGAAAAGATGTTCCTGAACATGGCAGAGAAAAGGAGAATTAAAATACAAAAGAAGGCTAATGACGAAAGTCAGAAAAAGCCAAGGTGGGCAGAGAACATGGAAGGCACCTCAACTGGTGGGGCGGGTCCTGCTCTGTTGCTGGATTTTGAAAAGAAAGGCAAGCTATGTCTTCACCGCGAGAAGACTAGCTATTATAATAACATTTTCATTGGTTCCAGTGAATGCGAACATAATTACAAGGTAATTGGAGGTTGGGGTTTCAAAAATGGGTCAGAGCCTGTGTTTCCTGGAATTTATTATATTTGTGGGGACAAGGCTTATTTCAAATTGCCGGATCACTGGTATGGAAGCTGCTATTTTGGCATTGTCTTCCCGAAAATATACCATGTGAATGGAGTTGCTGGAAGCAGTGAAAATACTAATGGCTTAGTGCGTAGTAAAAGAGAAAGCATAGGTGAAATAATGGGTAGTATTTTCAGTGCACTGATACCTGGAGTGGGAGTGGTTCTGAACACTCACAGAATTTGCAAATTGTCCACTATAGTGGATGTGTTGTCGACTGAGACAGCTCATGGATTTCTGTTGGTCAATACCGAAATGGTTGCGATCAGATCAATGGTTTTGCAGAATCGACTTGCTCTTGATACCTTATTGGCGAAAGAGGGCGGAGTCTGCCGGATGTTGAAGGCGCAACATTGTTGCACTTATATTCCGGACAAAAGTGTGTAGCTCAAAAGATATGTGAGAAACATTACTAATTTGGCAAAGGAACTCAGACCACTCGAGGTTGATAGTGCCTGGAAGAGACTGGTAGATGGTCTCTCAAATGTAGGTCATTGGTTCGCTAGTATAGGTAAAGGCTTATTGTTTAAAGTACTGATGCCAATTGGAATTATAGGTCTCATCCTATTTTTCATATTTGTCTGTTGCAAATGCCGTAAGCACACCAGAAAGCATGAAGTGAATGCAAGAGGGGTGAAACGAAGTGTGGATGAGCTCGAATTGGAGGAAGTGAATAATCAGATCTATAAAAAGGTGAAGAATTCTCACCCTACCAAAACTGAAAGGGAAAAACTGGAGAAATTGCTGGAAGAGATAGAGTTGTACAAAGTGTGAAAGAAAGTTGGCATCTGGTTCCATTAAAATTTTGTGATGATAGTAAATATCATCAAAGAGGGGATTGATGAAGCAAAGCTTCGCATATTTTGCGACTTGCTGTATTCATGAACCTCGTTTATGTGTAACAAGGTAATCACATGTACGTTTTACTAACGTTATTTTATATTTGAACAAGGTTTCTTGATGCTTGCATATGTGTTTTACTAAAATAATTTACTCGAGTCGTTTAACATGGCCGCCGCTTGTATTTAGTTACTGCGCATGCGTCAGTCACACTCACGTGTCCTGACGTGTCTGCAGAGTTGGAGGGAAATTTATGCGCATGCGTAATACATAGCTTTGCCAGTAACGTGGTACTGCTCGTGCCACTGCTCTTGTGCCTGTTATATGTAGCTAACATTTAGACTGCATAAGTATATTTTATAGTGATAAGTTGAAAGTACAAAACCCTGTGATGTGTTTTCATAATGTTATTTTTATGTATTAATTTGTTTTCGCTTACTTTTCATGTACCGCGGGGAATGGGGGTCTAACTACACCAAAAGCCATCTTGGAGGTCCCTTCTACGCATGTGCGACTTTCTGGGGCACCGACAACCTTGGCTGATGGAACACCGCCAGTTGGCAGTGATGGGCAAGATGCTCCTGAGAACTGACCTGCAACCCTAGCAGGACGGAATCACATGTTCTTATTCCGAAACAATGTAATATATCTATTGTATTTCTATGCAGTTTCTCATGGGAACCCCAATCTCGCTAGGCGGTACCCAGATATGTAAATGAAGCATCCAAATAGTGTGTTATGATTGGTGTATTACCCAAATCCTACCTTAGGACCAATTGAAATTGGGGATTCTGACACTTTGCAACATTTGGGGGGTGGTACCCTGTCCCAAAACAGTATATCTACCCTGGGTTCACCTAGGGAATTTGTCCGACTTGTCTGGTTTAGCTGACCTGTCACTGACCCAACGCACTCAATAGGTGACTGAAGATACAGAGCGCTGCGGAGCACTCTGTCCGAAATTGACCATAGACTAAGGTTCTACTGAACCTTAAAGTGCTGGCGAAGTACTTTGCTGGGAGTTCGCTGACCCAATCGGGGTCTTGATCGATAGCTGCAGAGAGGGTGGAGCGCAGGCGTTGCTTCCAAACTGCGGGTGCGGTCCTGTCCTGAGCGGTCCTGTCCTGAGGGTTTGCTGTCCTGTCCTGAGGGCCTGTCCTGATTCCTAATCTGAGGGTATCCTGTCCTGTCCTGGGTGTCCATTCTGCACCTGCTGTCCTTTGAGGGGTATCCTTCCTTGAGGGTTTCCTGTCCTTAACTGACCCGTGGCCAGGGTTTGGTTTCCACACCAGTCTAGGTAAATACTGCTCTAAGTTCTTTAAACTTGCACCTTTCTATTTTTCTGTCTTTGCTTTAATAAAGACACACCTTTGCACATGTTGATTTTTCCATGCTTTTGCCACAAACTATTGAATCATAAAGTCAAGTGCATATATTCTTAAATTGTTCCTATGCTATCCTACCTTTTGGAAATCATATTTTGCATTGCAGTTTGTCATTTTCTGATATGGTCTAGAACGGCCTTACTTAAACTGTCTGAAAACTCCTTGCCTTGAATGCATAGCATTTTCTCTTTATCTCATAATTGCATTTAAATGGTTACCCTGACTTTATTTCTCTATAGTTATGTACTTTTCATTATCTTGGTTATTAACTGCCTTATTCTTGTAATTTTAATGCTTGACGAAAACGAAATTTAGATAAACATTTTAAAACTTCCAGTTGTCCGTGGTCCTTTTACAAACAGTATTGAATGTCAATTGAATTTGCATTTGTTGCCTTTCCTTTTACAGCTAGGCCCCTGATCCGTTGGAGTTATAGGTACCCGTGTCGGTGGATGGTAAGTCGGGTACACTAAGTGATAACAGTAGGGAACACACACAATTGGTAGCAGCCCGTGAAGTCGCCCTGTCAATGAATAGTGTGAATTGGAAGTATATGGGCCCTGAAGCCGGAAACGGCGGAATCATTGGCTGGGTGACCTCGCGCGCTCTATCACTTCCACCCACCCCACTACCTTGCATTCTCACTATCGTCCTTTCATTCGGACTACCTTTCTTTACCTCTTCCACATAGCACACATACTTATGTTTCATTTTTGTCTTGCAGGTTTCCTACGCTGCTTCCACTGGAGTCCAACCCACATTTTTTTTATTATCCTGTTTCTTCTATTAAAGTTATGTTTCTATTTATTTGTGTTTTAATAAAGGTTACTTTTTTTTCAAATAAATAACTGAGTGTATAGGTCTTCTTTTTCTGACAACACTTGTCTATTATTTATTGTGAAAATCATCTGTTTATAGGAGATTGGAAGCCATGCACCTGCCCTCTAATAGAAAACACAAATGTCCTGCAAATGCACACCCCAGGACATTGTATGACCTGCGCCTGACATGTCGCCCTCCCTAGGACCATGATGTATTTGTTAGTATAAACGCATACTAACACTACTTACGCACATGTAGTACAGCGACCAGAATGTAGTGAAGAAGCAGAGGAAGCGCAAAATATAAATCCTACCAAAAGTCGGATGACAGTTCAATGAGCCAACGACCCTGGCATGAGTAGAAACAGCTACGCGAAGAAAACGGGTCTTCAGCACAATGCAAGCAATTTTGAAATATTGGTGAGTGGTGCTTTTATTTTATATTTTTAAATTTATTTAGTGAAGAGGCAGGCAGCAGTGGATCCAATAGGCAGATTTATTACAAGAAAACAAGACACCTGAAACAACCACCAACAGGAGCAGACAGCAAGGCACGCGTCTTCTCCAGCACCGTGTACAAACTCGGCACGGTTCCCCTCATGACAGCCCTACTTTCTAACATTACATACTTAGATTCTAGTAGAATTACATACTAACATTCTACTATGACTTACATTGGAACACTACACAGAGCACATGACTTTACAGCAATGAGCTCATTGTTTCGTCCACGAGTCTTGAGACCGGCAGAGGTAAGTATTTCACTTTCCACTCCCTATATTGTATAAATGTAAACTAACACTTATTTCACAGGTATGCTACAGCACCCAGAGCACATCACTTTACATCAATGAGCTCCCAATTTAGGCTCACAGTTTAATCCCCGAGTCTTCACACCAGTAGGGGTGAGTAGTTCGCTTCCCACTCCCTATATATTATAAATGCATACTAACACTACTTACACACTTATACTACAGCAGCTAGTATCCTACAGCGCCCGAGCCCATCACTTTACAACAATCAGCTTGGTTTGATTCCAGAGTATTCACACCGGTAGGCGTGAGTACTTCGCTTCCCACTTCCTGTGTAGTATAAACGCACGGTACCGGTCAGTAGTTCGCTTCCCACTCCCTGTATGGTATAAACACCTACTAACACTACTTACACACATATACTACAGCGCCCAGAGCCCATCCTTTTACATCAATTACCTCAATTTCATCCCAAAGTCTACACCGGTAGGCGTAGCTACTTTGCTTCCCGCTTCCGGTATACTATCAACACACAGTAGCGGTCAGTAGATCGCTTCCCACTCCCTGTATGGTATAAACACCTACAAACACTACTTGCACACGTATGCTGCAAACACCATACCACATCACTTTACAGCAATGACCTCACGGTTTAGACTCTCGGTTTCATACCCGAGTGTAGCACCATATCATATCAGCACCATGCCACTCTGTGGCGCGTTTTAAGTTAGAGAATTAATTCCTTGACAATACTGAGGGTCCCTGGGGGCCAACTAGCCCACCAGGTACCTCCAGTAAGCACAACGGAGCTGCTTTGCAGAATGTTGTAATAAGGGGTGTGGCCTCTGAACACCTCTCTGCAACGCAGCCTCCTGGCGCAAACTGGAGGTTCCTGGTGGGCTAGTTGGCCCCCAGGGACCTACAGGAATGAGGAGGAATTAATTCTCTAACTTAAAACGCGCCACAGGGTGTGGTTGCAGACATATCACCTCAGGCACGTCCCCTTCCTTCACCATTGTGCAATCGCGCCCTGTTGCGCGTTTTAAGTTGGGGAATTAATTCTCTTTCAATACTGAGGGTCCCTGAGGGCCAAATAGCCCAACAGGTATCTCCAGTATGCGCCAGGGAGCTGCGTTGCAGACAGGTGTTCAAAGGCCACGCCCCTTTTTACACCTCTCTGCAAGGCAGTTCTGTGGCGCTTACTGGAGGTACCTAGTGGGCTAGTTTACCCTAGGGACCCTTAGGATTGAAGGGGACTTAATCTCTCAACGTAGAACGGTGACAGGGCGTGTTTACACACTGGTGAAGGGAGGGGACGGGGCCTGACGTGATGTGTGCCAACACGCCCTGTGGCGCTGTTGGACCTGGCCCTTTTGGCAGGTTCACCCCGAGACTTTTTGCTTTTTCCTAGCCTGTTTCTGGGACCTGGTGTTGGTGATTTTAGGCCTTGGCGCACTTTTTCACTGTGGTACAGTGTAAAGTGCGTGAGCTCTCTGTGTATGTGTGGTGAGTGACCTGCCCTCCCATAGGAATGAATGGGGAATATGTATGCCCATGGTAGTTCCTGATGTGTGGGGAGTGCAGGGTCGAGTTTGATATGTGCGAACTCGTGAGATTGAATGCTGCGTAATGGTGTATGCGGCATGATTGTGTCTAGTCTAGAAGTGCCACTTTGAGAAGTTGGCATATTTGTGTAATTTGTGCCTGGCGTGTGATTGGCTGGTGAGCCTGGCCCAGAGTGCCTGGACCTGCTTGTGGATTGACTGTCTGGTTTGAGGGTGACAGGGGCTGCAGAGCCCCCAGGAGGTTGTCTGAGTCAGCCCGTTGATGAAAAGGCAGCATCTGCTGCCAAGGAAGTGGGAGGAGATGGCACCTGGGAGTGAATGAGGCTGTGCCTGCCTGCCACAATGCTGGCTCCACCTCCCCGCTGGGCGACTGTCACCTCTGTCCCTGATACTGAAAGTACTTCCCTATAACCAGTTCTAGCTGGTTCTCACACTGCCTGCACAAAGACTCCAAAGACTTTTCTCTGTATAAGAAGAGGCTGTGTCCCCTTCCAAAATGTTCTTGTTTCTGACTTGAATCTACCAGGGGCGGGTGCTGCCCAGCCCCTGGATGCCTGGAGGACTTCTGGGGGACCCCTCTGCCTTGCCTGGGCTGATGGGGGGACTTTGCTTTGCCCTGGGACCCTTTGGACCTTCTTCCTATCCCCCCAGGACTTTGCTGGACTTTTCCTGATTCCCCCTAGCGCCTGGGAGCGCTTTGTCCTGCTTCCAGCGCTTAAGAGCGCTCTAATTCGCATGTAGCGCTTGGGAAGCGCTTTATCTGGCTGCTAGCGCTTATGAGCGCTTTATTTCATTTATAGCGCTGGGAGCGCTGTAATTTTCCCCTCAGCGCGTGGTAGCGCTGTTTTGGCCTTCTGCGGCTGCCCACGTCGCGTATTCACTTTTTATTTATTTATCTCGAGGGAGCCCACCCCTCGGATAATGATTCCCCGCCTGCCTGCCTAAGCGGGGCCGCTCAGCTGCCTGCAGCAACCTGGAAGGGGTTGGCCGGCCGGCCAATCCTGGCGCGACCGGCCGGAAGTCCCGCCCCCGCAGTCCGGGTGCCGAGGAATGGCAGCCGCGAGGCAAGGGGAGAAAGAGGAGAAGCATGGCGGTTCTGCAGGGCTCCCATGAGCGGAGGGAGCCCTGCGGCAGAGGAGGTGTTTTCCGCTTCCCCCTGCCTGGGGGAAGCCATTGCCGGTGTGGCCGGTCTCCCGTGCTCGAAGGGAGACCGGAGAAGAAGCATGGCGGCGGGCGACAGGGCTCCCGTGAGCTGAGGGAGCCCTGCAGCATGAGGAGGAGACGCTGACCGGAAAGACGCATCAGGAGAGGAAGCCGGAGTGAAGCGGAGCCGCCCCCGACCAGCCCGGTGAGTGTTAAAGGGCTGGGGGGGTAGACGGGAAGCTCCGGGCAGATGTCGTGTTGCCGGTGGTGGCACTAGTGAGGCAGAGCCCAGGAGAGGCTCTTGTGCATTTGCAGTTTAGAGCCCAGAGAGGCTCCGTGACATTTCTTTTGAGCCCTGCAAGATTTCAACGAGGGGCATAATTCTTTACCCAGCCCCGTGGCTCCCACGATGGCCAGTAGTTGTTTGGTTGTTGTAGAGCCCTAAGAAGGCTCTGGGGGCCATTTTCAGTTAGAGGGGGCACCGGGGCACATTGCCGGTGCCCGCCCCCTCCTGCCTACAAGTGTTATGTTTAGAGCCCAGTGAGGCTCTAGGGGGCACCGTTGTTTTCAGAGCCTGAGGGATCCATGGGGCCTATATGTTTTTAGAGCCTGCTAGAGCCTGTGTGGCTCCAACGTTTGGGGCATGTGATATGCCCAGAGCCTGTGTGGCTCCAGCAGTGGGCGCAGTTGGTGCCAAGGGCCAGTGAGGGCCCTGTCGCAGTTTGTCTCCAGCTGCCCAGCAATTAGTGGGCAGCTGCACCGTTTAGGCGCAAGATGGAGAGTGAGTCCCTGAGAGGGACAGAGATGGCACAGAGGTGCCCGGCCAGTCACAGCTGCGCAGCACTTAGTGCCAGCTGCAGCGTTTAGGCCCTTGTGAGTGTTCCCAGGTGCCCAGCAAGTAGTGGGCACCTGCACCGTTTAGGCCCCTGACATTGAGACACCGGGCGTCCTAGCCCCAACAAGGCCAGTTGGCCTAGGGACTGCCACAGGTGGTGGCTTATGTGAGTTTTTGCACAATTGTGTGGTTTTTCCTTGCACTTCTGAATGTTTAGGCATCATGTGTCTTTGCGCTATTGAATTGTGATTTCTTTCCTGGCACCTCTGAAAGTTTTTAATGCATTATGTGTCTTCCTTGATTTTACACCTCTGAATGTATTTTTATGCATCATGTGTTTTCTTTCCTCACACCTCTGAATGTTTTAGGCATCATGTGTTTTTCCCTTTACTACACCGCTGAATGTGTTTTCATGCATCGTGTGTAATGTGTTGTGCTTATACCCCTAAATGCTGTGTGATACTTAGGTGGTTGTTCTTTTTAGTACAGGTGGTCCTAGTGAGGTCCTGGTCCCCTGCTTGACATTCTCCTAAGGTGGTTAGGGTTGCGTAGGTGGTACTTACCTGTTACCAGTAGATACTGGTTGTGATTTATAACTGTTATTTTGTGCTATTCTTGCTATTTTGTGCTATCCTTTTATTCTAATTTCTGACAGTATTTCTATTTCTAACAGTGTTAATTCTGACAGTGGCCCATGTGGCCCTGTCTTGTAAATAATACCTTATGAATATTGCTCGTGCCAGTTGGCACAATGTACATGTGTGATTTCTATCTGCTGTGTTTTGACAATACAAAAGTTATTTTTACATAACCTTGTGTGGAGTTCCTTTTGTTGTGTGCTGGCGCAAATGCTTTAAACATTGCCTCCGAGTTTAGCCTTACTGCTCGTGCCAAGCTACCAAGGGGGGTGAGCAGGGGTTATCTTGGCGTGTGACTCACTCGCCCTGACTAGAATGGTGGTTTCTGCCTGGCTTTGGCGTCAGCCTTAGCCTACCAGAAATAGCCAGTTCTAACAGGCGCGTTTTAATTTGGGGGAAAAAATTCCACTTCAAACCTGAGGGACCATGGGGTCCAAGTAGCCCACCAGGTGCTTCCAGGAACCGCCACTGCGCTGCGTTGCAGAGAGGTGGTGCCGTACCCCTTTTTACATCTCTCTGCTACGCAGCTCTGTGGCGCTTACTGGATGTACTACGAATTCTGATTTACTCACCTGTTATCAGGAGAGACCTCAGTGCTGCATCTTTGAGCCCAGTACTGATCCTGAAAAGTAATTCTAACCATACTTACCAGTAACTTGAATTTCCTTCCATAGGCTAACATTGACTTGTTTTACTTGGAAATTCTTTTAAGTGTGGAGTTTTGGAACTGTAAAATATCCACCTAAAATCATCCGAACAACAAATTCTGATTTACTCACCTGTTATCAGGAGAGAACCCAGTGCTGCATCTTTTAACCGAGCACTGACCCTGAAAAGTAATTCTAAGCATACTTACCAGTAACTTGTATGTCCTTACATAAGTGTCTATTTTCACAAACTAAAAATATTCCTTAAAAATCACCTGTATGACTTAAACGCATTTTTTCAACTGTTTACAGGAGATGCACCAGTGCTGGATCCAGGATCTACCACTGAGTAAGAAAAAGTAACGATAACACTACTTACCTGCTAAGTGAATTTCCTCCCATAGGATAACATTGGTGATTCTATGTGAAAAAATTTGTGTCAACTTTTAAAATACAATAATATTCCTTAAAAATCACAACTGTAACGAAAACGCTTTTACTCAACTGTTTACAGGAAATGTACAAGGATTGAATCTAGGATCCAGTCCTGTGGTTAGAAAAGTAATCCATAAAGTAACTAATTGTATTTAACTAGAAATTCACATTAAGTTCAATGTTGCATTGTGTTTGAAATTGAGTTGCCCATTGCAACAACTGTAACTACTGTACTTAAAAGTCCATTGCCTATTTGCAAAGTATTTAAACTAAAGTAATTCATTCTGAGAAAGTATATTTTGTAATGTAATTATAATGTAATTATAATGTAATTAAAAAATAAAATATCTCCAAATAAATAGTTTAAAAAATGTAGTAAATCAGTATCAAGCAAATAAATATAACAATTAATACATAAAAAATGTCATTTACTTAACCTTTGAAATTCACTGAAACAGCCATAGTTTTCAGATATGTTATAGTTAGGAATTAGCATTTAAAAAACCTTAGACATTTACTGAAAAAAACATAGGTTTTAGGGGTGTTAGCTAGACATTTCACTCGTACAAAACCATTGAAATTCCTCTGTTATAGTTAATTGTACTAACTGTAACTCTCGCGCCTGCAATCCACTGCTGATGATGTCACATATTATGTAATATGTGACATCATCAGCGGTGGATTGCGGGCGCGAGAGTTACAGTTAGTACAACTAACTATAACGGAGGAATTTCAATGGTTTTGTAGGAGTGAAATGTCCAGCTAACTACAACACCCCTAAAACCTATGTTTTTTTTCCAGTGGATATATATATATATATATATATATATATATATATATATATATATATATATATATTCAAAACAAATCGATCCTTCCATGCACAAGAGCGCTCCACAGTGTGTGCTCGGCCCAAGGGCTGGATCAAAGCCCCAATTCAATTTTGGAACACAAGAAAGGCGGCACAACCGGGTACTTATTAGAAGTTATTTATTACACCAACACTCCACCGACGCGTTTCAGCCTCACGGCTTTTCTCACGGTGAGAAAAGCCGTGAGGCTGAAACGCGTCGGTGGAGTGTTGGTGTAATAAATAACTTCTAATAAGTACCCGGTTGTGCCGCCTTTCTTGTGTTCCAAAATATATATATATATATATATATATATATATATATATATATATATATATATATATATATATATATATATATATATTACCTACTGGCGGTCGCCAGTAGGTATATATAGTTAGGATTTTTTCTCTATGGGATTTTTGAAAATTCTATGTCTAATAACTTTGGCGTTTGTGGACGGAATTGGCTGAAATTTTCAGGAAAATGGCACATTTTGTTTCTGAGCAGCCCCTGAAAATTTTGGGGGGGTTCGTCAAGGGGGGGCCGAGAAAAAAGGGGGGTCCCAAAACGCGTTTTTCCCATGTTAATTTCCATAGGGCGGTTGGCCTCACTTTTAGCCCGAACGGCTGAATGGATTTGCACGAAACTTGGCAAAATTGTAGGGACTGGTAGCCCGATGTGCCTTTTGTAGGTCTCAATATATGTGCTGCAGTGGATTTTGAGAAATTAACGTTTAAAAAAAGATATATATCTGTAACAGCGGACTGGGCAGCGGCCCAGGACGCGGACTTTTCGCGCAACGGAGCTTTGTGAAGCGAAGCTGATTGGTTCTCCGGCGTCTGTCAACATTCCAAACAGTCCGTAGCGGCCGCCATCTTGTCTCTCGGTAGGATCGAGAGACAAGAGGAGGTCAAAACAAAGGGGGAAATAACTATAAGGGGGCATAGTAGATCCTCGCTGACCCCCTAGGTTTGATGTGGAGGTTTTAAAAGGGCCCCGCGGGGCAAAAAAAAATAATAATAATAATAATCGAACGGCTGAATGGATTTGCACGAAACTTGGCAAAATATTAGGGACTGGTAGCCCGATGTGCCTTTGCTAGGTCTCAATATATGTGCTCCAGTGGATTTTGAGAAATTAACGTTCAAAAAAAGATATATATCTGTAACAGCGCTCCGCTTCGCGTAACGGAGGTTTGCGAAGCTGATTGGTCATTCTGTCACTGGGCTATAGTTGGGCTACATCTGGCTGATATTTGGGCTACATTTGTTTTTTTGTGTGTCTGGCGGCCATCTTTGGGCTACATTGGGCTACATTGGGCTTCATTGGGCTACATTCGGCTAATTAGCAAATAGCTCATCGCAAACTAGGAATGGTAAAGAATCGCTATTTATTCCTTAAAGTTCGCTATTTAGGAAATGCAAAAAACTTTGATGATACATATGGCGGTTCATCTCTAACAAGATAAGAAGCATAGGGATACATTTATGATGACTGGCGCATCACCAGGGATGTGTTAGTCATTCTGTGCCGCTGTTCCGTCACCTATGGTGTGCTGCATTTACAATGCGGCGCATCATGGGGCAAAAACAGCACAGATGCGTGATGTATCTGTGCCGTAAAGGTGGCGCATTGCTGGAGTTGTATCGCAAGTGTGATGAAGCTCCAGCAAGGGTCGGGGGTGCCCCTGTCGCAGGGTTTCTGTTCTCACACAGAACTGTGGACAGAGGATTGGAACCTCGGCGAATGCATTGCTGGAGTTGTATCGCAAGTGTGATGAAGCTCCAGCAAGGGTCGGGGGTGCCCCTGTCGCAGGGTTTCTGTTCTCACACAGAACTGTGGACAGAGGATTGGAACCTCGGCGAATTAGGGTGTCCCAAAACTCACGTTAGTAATCAAAAACTCCTTAGCAAGCTAGGTACAGTGTCACATTGGATATAACAAACTCTCAATGTTTAGACAATCCAGAATATGAACTTATAGTACCTCAGGATACGTGGAACTCATGAACAGTCGGTCGTTATAGATTTCTTAGAAACCAGAACATGGAGTTAAGAAGAACAGATGTGTATTTGAAATGTTTATTTACTAATGCCGTCTTCTCAGGCGTAGTACCTTAGATAATAAAAGTACACATATTATCAGTAGCAAAATTACCAGCATAGTTACTAGTACATAAAAAGTGAATGGTGATAGTATGTTAACATGCTGTAAATGAATAAGAGTTAGCAACACTTATAAGCAGCCGCGGGCCGTGGAGGGAGTTACGGTGAGGCAGGGAGGCGGGGAGGGGGAGAAGCAGGGTGGAGAATACAAGTACACATATTATCAGTAGCAAAATTACCAGCATAGTTACTAGTACATAAAAAGCGAATGGTGACAGTATGTTAACATGCTGTAAATGAATAAGAGTTAGCAACACTTATAAGCAGCCGCGGGCCGTGGAGGGAGTTACGGTGGGGCAGGGAGGCGGGGAGGGGGAGGGGCAAGGTAGAGAGGGCTCCACCCTGCTTCTCCCCCTCCCCGCCTCCCTGCCCCATCGTAACTCCCTCCACGGCCCGCGGCTGCTTATATCTCACCCTCCCTAATACACATATTATATTATTTGCTAAGAAGGTCTCTTTGTGTTGGTTTAGGGCGTGCCCATACTTTAGTGTCTTAGATTTGAAGGAATCACATCAGCATACACCAGCTCTCTCTTCATGTGAACCGCATCAACTGTTGTGTATGTGTGTTCGGCAAAGCAATATAAAACCCGCCTCATGCCCAGAATTGGCAGAAGTTGCACTTATGTTATGAGTATGAAGTCGTGGAGATCAGACCTCATAACAATTCTGTATCGTGTTGTTCTTGAAACTTTAGCACTCGCTGTACAGATATAGTTTAACAAGTAAAGCAGATAGTAGACCAATAACATATTATTCTCATGTAAACCACGATGAACTACTAGGTGGAAAGCTAAAGCAACAACTAAGTGTCTTGTGCAGAAGTTGCAAAAAAGGAAAAATGGCGTTTAAACCGGTAATGAGCCCATGCTAACTTAACACGGTGTAAAGATATCCAGGACCTAGATGACACCTCCCCATGATCCGGAAACGAACTGAATAAGATAATAGAAGTGCCATCTCATGAGAGCAGATTGCAAGTTTATATGTGGACGGTCCGCAAGGTAAAGCATTAAAAACTAGGAAAATTTAATGCTAAAGAAAAATAAAACAGCCAAGTACTTTATCGAGTCTTAAGCCAATAGGCAAGGTAAATAATAAAAACTTGACAAATAAGTCAATGAATTGTCAATGAAATGCTAGTACTCAGCATATCAAACATGAAAAAGGTCTATGACATAACTGTGTATGCAAAACAAGCTGCAACAGCCTCCAATAGGAAGTCACCGTCTTCATCCGAAAACAGTTCAGCCATCCAATTTAAAAGCGGAAAAGAACATACGTGCTCTCCCAGCACCGGATCCTCTATCACCATCAGAGGACAGCTCGGTGGGTTTTCAAGAAAGCTCTGTTCCAAGAAAGACTGTGCTGCCGCCAGTAAATTCCAGGGACCAAGTAGTCCATGCATCAATGCCACAGCCATAATCCTTTCGCCAGGACAAACCAACTCGTGAGTAATGATAGGAGTCATCAGCTGATTAAAGTCGACGTCAGGAGAAACCGGTCCGCAGAGACACAAATCAATGGCCCAATCGAAATCACAGGTCAGGCAGTGAAATACAGGCTGGACACAGGTGAAGTAGGAGAATCGAAAAGATAATCCATATGCCGTGCTTAATATCGCCAACGGCATTGTGCCATAATATTCTAGCATGCGATTGCGGAACAGTGTCAGCAGCTGCAGGGTGGGAGGTTGCATAGGAGGGACATCCATATTTAAAAATGTAAAAAAGCACAAGAGCGTCCGCTGGTAATGCAAGTAAAAATGCCAATCCACGAACCAGAGTGGAGAAAATGGAATGAAAGGAAGCAGGGATGACTCCAAAGATTTTCTCAAATGAAGTCACGAGACCACTGGTAACAACTTTAAAAAAGTGCGCCAGGGACTTTGTGGAGGATGCGTTAAAGATAGTCGGAAACATGTTGCTGAAATTGAAAGGCAAATCTTAATTGAAAAGGGTGTGCACCTCTGTACGGGTGTTCGCTATGTGAAGTACGAAAGTTTCACGGGCCGAACTCAAGGCCACCTCTCTCTGAGACAAAAGAGCTCTTATTCTTGCCATGCCGTTGAAACGTGTCCCAAGGTTGGTATTTGTGGCCAGATCGAAAACTCCCTATGTTCATGTGTGGGAGGAAATAGAACATTTCTGCAGCAAATAACCCGTTCACTTACTGTTACGATAAAAGGAATACTTTTAATTAACTCAGAACAATCTTCATTATTGAGCATCAAATAACTACCATTTTCCAACAACTTGAACGTGGGGATGATAGCAGGAACTGGCGTGCCTTGCAACACGCAAGCCATATTTGGTCGGTGTTTGTTGCATGAACCGTGTAACTGTATGTGCCTACACATTAGTGAATGATCTGGCGTCTCAGTGCATTCCTCTCCATTCAGATAAACTTCTTGATCATCTTTGAAACATCTGTATGTGTATGGAAGCGACCAGACCTCATGAAGAAAAGCACTACCTAAAGGTTCATAACGACCTATTGGTATATATTTCATACAATTTGAAAACTTATATAAAGCAAAAGGCAGCGTTATTAAACCGTGGATAAGGCATGTTGCCAAAAAACCCGCAATCCTCTGCTGATGATGTCACTGAGCATGTCATGAATGATGTAATATGTGACATCATCAGCAGTGGATTACGGGTAATAGTATCTCTAGTTTACTCCCCTATAGCTGTCTTTCTTTTAACATAAGTGTCTGTTTCCTTCCCTTATACTTACTGTTTTTGGTTCGCTTCCGGTTCGCGTACCGGCGAGCGAACTGGGAAGCGAACTAAGAGAAATAGAGGTTGGCACAGTTCCAAATATTGTACCAATTTTTTAATAACGGGGAGGTAGTTCTGAAAATAACTTTATTTTTTATTTTTCTGAACATTTTTTTACTGTTTTTGAATTTTTCGGAACAGTTTTATATTTTTTTGGGTTTTTCTTGGAGGGGGCAATGAAAACGATTCATTGTAAAGGGCTCAACAGGAGCAACAAAACAAAAAAAAGAAGTATTTATTATTTTGGGCGTTTCGTACAAACTTGCATATGATAGTCAATAGCTCTGTTGATCAGAGTGATGCTTTTTTCTCCGTAGGAAATGAATCCATCGCAAAATACGCAGATGTGTTTTACATCACCAAATCTCATTTGTATATTTGGCACCATCTCCCTGCCCTCTGGTCCCGTTACTTCCGGTACAACAGATCTTCTGGCCATAATAGGGAGATTATCTAGGTCGTTCCGAAACTGTGCAGCACTGTAGTTGTTAGGATGCCACCTAGTCATATGGCGATGCATTGTGTAGTATCCGAAACTGTATTTTTTGTCGGTCCCTCTGGACAGTCTATCTTGACATATAAGGCAAGTTACGTATCTTGCATTTACTTTTTTCTGACCTTTGGGAATTTTAAAAAATTGCCAAATGAAGTTTTCTTTCCGGTGAGACGTCCTGGGCTGCTCAGGCAAAAACTGCCTCTCTTCGTGCTCGTCCTCCTGTTCCTCTTCTTCTTCTTCTTGTTGAATTATAACTTGAGCAGGTGGTCCACTCTTCCTTGGATGTGGTGGAGGTGGTGGGGAAGCACCAGCTGAAGCTACTAAAGAAGCCATTGCTCAGTGATCACAAAGGGTCTTTCTCTCACAATGATGAAAGTCAGAGTGAGGAAAGAAGGAGGGATTTTCATCATTTGGGAAAAACAAGAGTTCTCAACCAATCAAAAGTGTTCATTTTAGATTATATGACCTAGTCTTACATCATTAGGAAACCAAAAGTGAAATGAACCAATGAAAAGTGTTATTACCAAGTCACATGACTTGCTGTGTTTACGTTAAGCGCTTTGCAGGGCCTCCCGGTTTGCTTCCAGAAACCTGCGCTTTGCGACTCGCTTCGCGTACCAGTTCGCTAACGTAGTACGTCATATGACGTATCACGCGACAACGTGAAACGTCATGCGGACGGGAGGCGTCACGATGTTGTTTTGTAACGCGGCACTTGCGGTAAAGAAACGTTTACCGGCTCGCGGTCTATTTCGCGGCATCAAGGTCAGCTAACGGGAAGCTTCCCGATTTGCGAAGCGGGAACGAAGAAAAAAAAATATTTAAAAAAAAAATTATTCATAAACATATAAAATATATTTTTGGATTTAAAGAAGAATACATTTTACAGCTACAGATATTAGCTGTTAAAAAACCAATGAAATTCACAGAAAAAACCATAGGTTATGGACCATATATAGTTAGGAATTAGCATTTACAAAACCTTGAAAATTCACTGAAAAAACCATAGGTTATAGACCATATATAGTTAGGAATTAGCATTTAAAAAACCTTATTTTACTCACACAAAACCATTGAAATTCCATATATAGTTAGTTGCACTAACTATATATCGCGCACCCGCAATCCACTGCTGATCATGTCACATATTACATCATTCATGACATGGTCAGTGACATCACTGATGACATCACCGATGACATCTCAAATGACATCACTGATGACATCACTGATGACATCTCAAATGACATCACTGATGACATCACTGATGACATCTCAAATGACATCACTGATGACATCACTGATGACATCTCATTTGACATTACTGATCACATCACTGATGACATCATTCATGTGATAATACGATAAACCTCTTCAGACTCTAATATAACCTTAGATACACTCAGTGTAAACAGACACTCATAGACTGTCACTCATCCATGGAGTTACTCAGACACTTAGTCAGTCATGCAAAGAATCAATCACACCTCCATTTCCTCAACTATACAGTTATACACACCTTACTTATTCAAACATATACTAAAACATATTTACTCACTTATACAATCCTGGATACAAGTTCACAATGATCCATACAGCCACTCACACATTCACTGGCTCTTATGCACAGTTATTTATATATGGTAACTCTCACATGTACTGTGTTTTACATATGTACTTACTTTGACATGTAGCACTGAGATATCCATTCACTCACCAATACACTCATGCACACAGTCAACCGCCCATACAGCTGTTTCCACATGCACTTTTGAACCCATACATCCAGTCAATCAACTGCTCACACATCTATGCAGAGAGTCATACACCTCCCAGCCACCCACACACACACTCAGTCTCCCATACAAATGCTTGGGCAACCAATCAATAACCCATACAGTTAATCATATAGCTAATGATCAACACATGCAGCAGTTTACAGAACAACAGACATAATGATGCACAAATTAAGACAGTTTAGTCACTAACCCATGCACTCAGTGAGACACATTTAATCAGTCACTCATACAGTCAGCCATGCCCCTACTAAATCCTTCATCAAGACACTTATACATCCATTCATTCTTCAATATGTAAGACATATTTTAACTTTACAGAATTATACAGTCACTGGATGACGTCATCAGTGATCTCATCAGTGATGTCATTTGAGATGTCATCAGTGATGTCATCAGTGATGTCACTGACCATGTCATGAATGATGTAATATGTGACATGATCAGCAGTGGATTGCGGGTGCGCGATATATAGTTAGTGCAACTAACTATATATGGAATTTCAATGGTTTTGTGTGAGTAAAATAAGGTTTTTTAAATGCTAATTCTTAACTATATATGGTCTATAACCTATGGTTTTTTCAGTGAATATATATATATATATTACCTACTGGCGGTTGCCAGTAGGTAGCTGTAGTTAGGACCTTGTTTCTATTCAAAAAGCATTTTTTCTTTTCCCAATAACTTTGGCGCTGGTTGACGAATCTTCGCCAAATGTTAAAAATTATGGCCCTCTCTGGACCGCTCCTATCTTGAAAGTTTCGGGGTGATTCAGCCAGCAAGGGCCGAGAAAAAAGGGGGGTCCCAAAACATGTTTTCTCCATGTTACTTCCCTAAGGAAACTTTAGACACGGCTACAGTCCGAACTGCTGAACGGAATTACACCGAATTTGGCACAAAGGTAGCCCTTGTTTCAGAAAGAACTCTTTTTGTTAAATTTTGTAAATCTGTTCAGTAGTTCCTGAGAAATTCAAGAAAAACAGGTGAAATAATCAATTCACATAGGAAACTTTAGACACAGCTACATTTCGAGCTGCTGAACGGAATGACACTAAATTTGGCAAAAATGTAGTGCTTGGTTCAGAAAGCACTCTTTTTCTTAAATGGTGTAAATTCGTTCAGTAGTTGCTGGGTAAATCAAAAAATAAAAGTATCAAGATATAGAGGCACTGAGGATCCGCGCACCCTGCCGATCACAAGCTGCATTCGAATTGGCTGTCAACACTTCAAACCAGGAAGTGTTGGCAGCCATCTTGTGAGGCACAAGAAAGCAGTAAAACAAACCTGCAAAACAAGAAAAGAATTGCTTTTTAAAAAATAAAATCGGCCGAATTCGTGCTAGGTGAGCGAATCCAGCCGAAAAAATGTCAGCAGCTCCCCGTGTGGAAAAGCAATGCCGACTCCCGCAGGAGGCGGGGAGCCGGCTGAGACCATGGGGGCATTGGGGCTCCCCCCACGATCCTCAACAAAGTGGCCAGGCCTCAGGGTGGGGTCCCCAGGGCCAGAAGTGGCGAAGGAGGGGGGCCACATTGCCCCCCTCCCCCTTAATTAAAATAATTAAAAGACAATTTTTTTTAAAACACGCAAAGGCCAGCCCCGGGGGATGGGGTCCCAGGGCCATAAAGGGCCTGAGGAGGGGGGCCACGCAGCCCCACTCCAAAGATATAAAAAAGAAATAAACACTCGCCATGCCCGGGGGAATGGGGTCCCCAGGGCCGAATATGACCTTGGGAGGGGGCCACGAGGCCCTCTTCCATTAAAAAAAAAAAAAGGGTCAGGCCCTGAGGAATGGTGTCCCCAGGGCCAATAAAATCGGAAAGGAAGGGGAGCCACACAGATCCCCTTCTTACATTTTTTGTTTTAAAACACCGGCATCGTCGAGGCCCTGCACCCTCCCAGCAACACTCTACAAACGCGCCCTGTGGCGCCTTTTAGGTTGGGAAATTAATTCCCCTTGAATAATGGGGGTCCCTGGGGGCCAATTAGCTCACCAGGTACCTCCAGTAAGCGCCACAGGGCTGCATTGCAGAGAGGTGGTCCAGGCCATGCCCCTTTTTACACCTCTCTGCAACACAGCTCTGTGGCTCCTACTGGAGGTAGCTGGTGCGTTGTAATTTGGCAGCGATCGGGGTTAGCATCTAGCTGAAGCCATCTTGTTTTCGGCAGCTATCTTGTCTGCCATGTGCTATCATGTGCTCACCATGTGCTCTGTCCTACCTTTCTGTTGTCTGCTCTTGTACTTTGCCTAGAGACAGGTTATATTTAGCCTCTTCTACTCTGCACATGCTCAGTTGAGCTTGCAGCTGTCCATGCAGCTGTCATTAGTCTGTAACTGTCAGGATGTGTTTACTTGAATTAGCAACTGCTAGCTCCTCCCACTTGTTGATTGTGCATTTTCTGTATGACCTTATATGTACTTAAAACCTTCTTTCTGTATTTGTACCGCCTTCTTTTGAGCCCCTGTTTGGGTATAAAAGGTCCATGTTCCTTTTGTTCAGTGTGCTACTTCATACACTACCGGAAGGGTGTTGTGTGAATGTAGTTCCACCTCTTGAGGTTAATAAAGTACTTTGTTTTGGATTGCAGTTTCCGTGCCAACTTCTTCCTATTGGTCTAAGGACTTTGTGCAGAGAAGGGCGAACCCCTAGCACTGGTAGGCCTAGCTGAGGCTCACCACTACAAATTGGCGCCCAACCATTCGGGCTCATCGGTTACTCGGATGCTCGAGGGAGTGGTCGAAATGAAGGATTGGAATCTTGCTGCAGACGATCATTGCTCGAGGAGACCTGCGTTTTGGCAAACCACTGTGTTTTTCCTCTCTTTCCGATCTGACCATCAAGGTGGTGCCGGTCCTCCACTGAGATCTCTTCTGTTGATTCGCTGTGCAGTGACCATTTGGTCGATTCAAAAACTTGGCAGTTGGAATCTGGACGCCGGGGATTGGTAAGGTCGTTTTGCGATGCTTGCTGTGGCTTTTGGAATTTGTATTGGCCAATTTGGGATATGTGAGTAGTTGATATATATAAAGTGCAATTTATATAGGGAGGTAATGAGGAGAATTTTCTCTGTTTTTAATTGATTTGAACGGCACAACGTACAAGAGTACTTTAAGTGCTACTTTGGATATAATACTGCATATTCTGTAATATTTTTGGCATGCCTGTTTCTAGCACACTTCGTAGAATGTGTTGCTTTTGTAATGGTACCAGTTTTGGAATTAATGAAGCACAACCGGCTCCCCCGGAAGGGACGCCAATAGGGATATGTATATTAAATATGGCATTTCTTCTATAATGTGTAGCACGTTATGAAATAAATATACTCATAAGGATCCGGAGTTGCGTTGGCCTATGCATGGGTCATTTGATTTGCAAAAGATTCAGTATGTGGAACAACGAATGTTTAAGCGAAAGGCTAGGCAAGACATGTTTGACTGTGTATGAATGTGGGAGAAAGAAGTGCATGAACGAATGAAGCGTGAGCAAGCCTTGATTGAAAAGGTCCAGCGTAAGAGCATTCATGCGATAGCATTAGAAATGAAATATAAAGAAATTTAAGAAATTTAAGAGAGAGAAGATAGGGAGCGTCATTTACAGGTAAATGGCCAATATGCTGTTCATAGACCTCTCGATCCTATCCTTAATAAACCCCAAGATGATTCTCTTTTGTTAGACCGTTCTCCGCCTTCATATACTCTTCCTTCTGCTCCTCATGAGTCAGATGAAGATTCTTCTACAGAGCAGGAGAAAGCACTGGAAACTCGTTCTATGTTGTCCGCTGAGTGTGCGTCTGAAATTAGATATGTTGCTTGTAAAGCCGTTTGTAGTGTTGCCCCTGCTTCTGAACTTGTAGATGACATGAAAGATTGACAGGAAAGGGAGCAAATATATTTTACCGAGGTATTTGCTGCAGAGGTCATTAAGCGGTGTAGGAGACATTCTGAGGAATTGGAGCCTGATGATGTAGCAAATGACTGTAAGCAAATGTGTGATGGTCTTTTTGTCTTCTCCCAGCTGGCTGATATGATCAGACGTTTGGTTAAACTGCATGCTGATGCAGTCCGTTTGCGAGTGGAGAAGAAGGCAGCAGCAGCTGCACAAACATTTTAGATCGGCGTGGCACAAGCTTCTATCTTCGGAACAGATAAGACTATGATAGTTCATGCGAAATCTATACGGGAAGCCGCACATTTGTATGTTCCTCCTAGAGGCACAGGAACTAGTGATGATAAGGATTCTACTGACGCAAAAGGTTATTTTGTTTATAATTGGGTTACACTCCTTGGAATAGAGCGGATATCATGGCTCTTAAAACTGCATTACCTGATCCACAGAAGAATCCAGCAGCCTTTAATGAGGAAGTTGAGGGTGCTATTAGCTCTTGTACTATGACTCTACCTGATATTGACCTGTTTTTCGGATTGATATTACCCCCTGATATGTGGAGAATTGTTCATAAAGTTAATGATCGTACAGCTTTTGGTGCGGAATGGAAAGATTTAGAACGAATGGATGAGGAAAGGGAACCCGCAGAGAAACCATGTCAGTTATTTTTAGATCTCCCCGCAGCTATTATAGTAAAGTTACAGATGATTATTCCTCCTAAAAAGATAGACTGGACAGTATTAACATCTTGTAATCAAAAGGTAGATGAATCGGTTTCTGACTTCTTTACACGCTTTGAGGAGGAATTCTAGTGGCCAGTCATTGACAGATGACATGGGCAGGCATCTGTTTGTCGATAAATATGCCACCAACCTGTTGCCAGGAATAGCTAGTCGCCTAAAGGCCAGTGAGAGTTCATGGAGTACCTCTTCTCCGGTTTCCCTTTTAACTATGGCTCAGTATTACAAATGACAGGAGTTAGAAGCGAAGGGCAGTGAGGATAAAAAGACTAAAGAGGTAAAAACGAAGGTTATGTTTGCTCAGGCTTATGGTCCGCCTTCTAGAGGCAATGATAGAGGTGGACATGGATCTTATGGGTCATCCTTCCCTTCTTATACTCGAATTTGTCTGTTGACCAGTGTGCGTACTGCAGGAAATTTAGACATTGGGCTTCCGATTGTCCGGCACTACGTGCTCAGCAGTATCTACGCAGACGGGGACAAACGCGAAATTATTCAGGCTATCCAGGGCCTAGAGGGAGCATGGATGATCGTGCTAGGTTTGATTCTAATATGCGTGGACAGGAGGGGTTTAACACTTTTGACAGACGAAATCAATATCAAATGTCCGATTATATGCCGTCCGATTTCAAAGATTCTGCTTATGCATAGGATTGCCTAGGATGGGGTAAGGAATCATTTGAAGTTCCAGTAGATCAGAAGGGTCCCATTGTTACAGCACATGTTTTGCGTTCTACTGATCCGTTTCTGGTTGATACAGGAGTTACTCGTAGCGCCTTATTTAAACACTTGGTTCCAAGGGCTCCCCTGTCTGGCTTAACTATTACATCGATAGGTTTCGATGGAACACCTTCCCTTAGCCCACTGTCACAACCACTTGCATTCCATGTTGATGAGTTTACTGCTCCATGTCCATTTTTGCTTTCTCCAAACACACCAGACAATATTGTGGGTCTTGATATGCTCAAATATTTCAGGGCTACGATACGATGTTCTCCAGAAGGAGTACGTATCATTTTGAATGACAACTACCCCGTGATTGAGAGATCCTGTATTGTTAAAGAGGACATTGCATTAGCTTCTCTCCCTAGTACTTTGTGGGCTATTTCAGATACCGATGTAGGGCAAATGGTTATTCTGCCAGTAGAAGGAGGGCGCTTCACTGCCACGATTGCCTCAATATAAAATTTCATAAGAAGGCAAAGAAGCACTTATCCGCATTGTCCATGATTTAATTAAGGTGGGGGTTGTGGAAGAAGTTCCTTATAATGTTTGCAACAGCCCCATTCTTCCCATTTTGAAAAAAGATACTAACACTAGGATTTACAGATTTATTATTAATTTACGAGAAGTCAACAACATTGTAGTACCGCAATACCCTGTGGTTCCTGACATAACGACACTGCTTACCTTAGTTCCTCCAACAGCAACTACATTTTCTGTAGTTGATCTGAAGAATGCTTTCTTCTCGATTCCTATTCATCTTGATAGCCGATATTTGTTCGGTTTCATTTTGAATAATAGATCATACAGATTTTGTAGAATTCCTCAAGGGTACACTGAGAGTCCGAACATTTACAGTCAAGCATTGAAACGACAACTTGACTATTTTACTTTGCCTGAAGGAGTGGCTCTCATACAATATGTTGATGACATCTTGTTGGCAGCCGATACGCCGGAGCAGTGTGAAAAATGTACTTTGTCTCTGCTTTCTTTTCTTGCTACACACCACCATAAAGTGTCACGAAAGAAATTGCAATATTGTAGACCGAAGGTTACCTACTTAGGTCACCTTCTGTCTAAGGAGGGGCGTGCACTTACACCAGATCGCATACAAGCAATTTCAGACACACCAGTGCCTTCTACTCAGAAAGATGTTTGTGCATTCATTGGTTTGACCTCGTTCTGCAGGCAATGGATATTAGGTTTTTCACACATTGTTAAACCCTTGCTAGCACTTTTGACTAAAGACACTCCAATGCCCCTTCCATGGACATATGAATGTCAGGATGCTTTTCGTCAGCTACGACAAACTCTTTGTTCTGCACCAGTGTTGGGCACTCCAGATTACACAAAGGCTTTTACACTCTATGTACACGAGAAAGATGGGTGTGCATTGTCAGTTTTAGTACAGACACACAGTGACAAGCGGAGTCCCTGTGCATATTTTTAAGCGGTTCTTGACCCTGTTGCTCGTGCATTGCCTGGGTGCTTCCGTTCAGTTGCAGAAACAGCTGTGTCCATACATCAGAGTGAAGGGATAGTTTTGTCACATAAACTGTTGGTGCTAGTACCCCATGCGGTCGATGCCCTTTTGAATCAGCCCAAAACCCAACACTTAACTAGTGCTCACTTGAAAGGATATGAATTGACATTGTTGGCTCCACACATTACACTGAAGAGGTGTGCGACACTGAACCCATCTACTTTGTTGCCATATCCAGCTACCCAGACTCAGTCTCATGATTGTATATTCATTACTGAGGAACAGACAATGGATCGTGTTGATTTGCAAGATACGCCCCTTTCAGATGTAGATGGGGAATTGTGGGTTGATGGGTCCTGTTTGAAGTTACCAGATGGCATGACTTCAGCTGCATATGCAATTACGACACTTGAGACAGTAGTGGAGACAGCTCGTATACCACAAAAGTTGGCTCAAGCAGCTAAGCTAATAGCTTTGACACAAGCGTGTGAACTTAGCACTGATTTGTGTGTGAACATCTATACAGATAGCTGCTATGCTTTTGGAGTGGCCCATGATTTTGGCCTACTCTGGAAGGAAAGAGGCTTTCTTACATCCCACGGGATGCAGATAATGCACTGAGAATTAGTGCATAATCTTTTGACTGCATTGACATATCCGAAGAAAATAGCTATTGTTAAGTGTAGCGCACACAAGAAAGTGATTGATAAGACAGGACAAGGCAACGCCTTTGCAGACTGCGTAGCTCGTGAGACTGCGATGCAACAAAGTACTACATCTATGTACGTAGTGAAATCACAAGCTGAGCGTTGGCATGATGCTAGACAAGAAGTGTTAGATATACAGATATTTGCCTCTGTGGAAGAACTTGAGCAATGGTCTAAAGAAGGAATGTTGGACGATGAGGGCTGTTGGCGCAACAAAGAGATGAATAAGTGGAAATTGCCTGCTGCTTATTTACAGCCCATGGTTCAAATGGCACATGGGCCGGCACATGTAGGAGCTCTAGCGATAATGAAATTGCTTACGCAAGTTTGGGAGCATCCAGAGATTGCCGGTACAGCTAAAAGGATAGTACGGGCGTGGCCAAGATGGTGGTGTGAGTGAACATGCCTCTCAGAGCTCCCGCCGCCGGCCGCTAACATAGCACCTCATACAGCACCTAATCCCCCGAATTTGTGATCAGCTGGAGAGCGCTTGCCGCCCTGACGTGCCCGGTGCCAGAGGAGGCCCTTGCGGACCGTTACGGGCTCCAGGAGCCACGAGAACTGGCCCGGCCCAAGAGCGGCCTGGTGCGGCCTAGTGACGCACGGTGTCGAGGAGGCGGGGCCGAGGCAAGCAGCGGAACGCACTCGATCTAGGCGCGCCTCGGCTGGGGCGCAGCTACGCAAGTGTCGGCGTGCTGGTGGTGGCTCAGCATTCACTACAACGATGTGCCAAGTGCTCTCTGTCGGGTCCTACCCGTCCCTCCCTTCTTAAATGGTAGCAGTGAACTCAAACGAGCACGCACCTGGGAAAGCCACGCGTCCTCCTTCGCGTGGCTGGGCGAACCGCGGTGTCGTTGGCCTCCTGGCTTTACAGCTGCCGACGTCTGTTTCTCCTCCGGTCCCGTCCTGGCGCCTTCTCTGCTTTCGGTCCCGGTTCTCCTGGAGGGCTCCGTCGTCTTTTCCTCGACTCCCGGTCTTGTCGCGTTGGTCTCCGCATCCGGACTCGTCTTCTCCTGGCGTTGTAGTTCCTCCTCCCACGACAGAGACCCAGCGTCTTCCGGGTCTTTGCAGATAAGGCGAGAGGTGACTCCTGATAGGTCGAGAAAGTCAGGTGGTCCAGGGGCGAGGCCTTTGTCGCGAACACAAAGGCTATCCTTAAAGGGCCAGTAGCTCTCCTGTAGACGAGACGGAGAATCGGTTAGCCCATTCGGGGCCGAGCAGGGGACCCCCTGGCAGATAATGAATCTGATTATGTACAATGACGGTGCCTGAGGGGGAGAAAGGGGAGTGTGTGATTGGCGCATCCTTGTCGGTAGATCAGAAAGGTCCATTTATTGATGAAAAAGTTGAAGGTAGTGACATCACTTTTCTATTGGACACTGGTGCTACCCGGTCTACTATGAGAACAGCAGACATCCCAAACCTACCCCTCTCGGGAGAAAGTATCTGAGTTGTAGGAGTGTCAAATAAACAGATTAGAACCCCAGTTATAAAACCAATGGAAGTCCATATTGGAAATTTTAAAGACATGCATAGGTTTGTAGTGTGTGACTCAAGCCCAGTGAATTTGTTAGGTAGAGACCTACTGTGCAAAATGAATTGCACAATCTACTGTACGCCTGATGGTGTTGCTTTCCAAACACCTGATGAGGACGTTGTTTACAAAATGATGTTAGCTAAGCAAGGTAAAGAAGTGGATGAAATGGTTTCACTAGTAACTGAAAGTGAATTACCAGAAGAATTGAGAGACACCGTAAATGCAGTGGTGTGGGACTTTACAGGACTAATGGCAAATGTAGACCCTGTGAAAATAGTGGTGAAAGAAGGTGCAGTTTATCTAAACATAAAACTGTATATAATTTTTTTTATATATATGTTTTTATTAATTGAAGACGGTAAGAACGAGAAGTGGACATATCTGGTATCATACAGCAAAACATAATACGGAGGGGAACAGGCAGAAAGATTGAAGCGATACATCTCAGTTAAACAATTACGAAGACATCAACACTTGCAAAAAATTGGCAGGAGCAATGACATAACAATCCAAGTGGAGGAGGAGCATCTCAATACGGGCCCCCGGACGCTCCCTCCCCCCCGCCAGAATCAAACATCCCCATAAAATACTCAGAGTTCTATAGGCAGACATAGCTAAAAACGAAATAGGGGGGACAGTAAACACCACCCTGCCTCCCAACAACACAATGGCAACTGAACCCAGGTCAAGAACTTATGGTGCCAAATCCCGACAGTCAGTCTCAACCTTGACCCTTCCGGTCAATGACACGGGCCCCCTCCAAACAGGTCGTCTCTTCCGCAGGATAGTCAAAATGTGAGAACAGTTCAGGAAAGTTCCATGTGGGTCGAGGCAAAGTTATAAGGTCCCTGGAAGTTCCAGCGGTGACAACGGTGACCCTCATTGATATGAGCGCGCTGCGTTTTTGTCCCCGAAAGGATGTGGAAACCTTCGAAGAGGGATAAAACACCGGACCATTCCACAGAAAGTTCTGATCACGAACGTCTGGTAGGGGAGCGACAAGAAGAACCAGCTCGGAAGGCGATGTTGAAAGGCTCGGTAATCCACGTGGCATATCGAGTACACGACCATCGGCCATCACAGTAGAATAAAGCTCCGACACCTCTCGTGGCACGGGGTCCATCACTGCTATGGGGACTGCTGTGGGTGATATGAACTGATCAGGACATTGAGACGGTGTAGGGTCCGGTTCCACTTGGCCGATGCTGTGAGCAGTTGCAATCGATTTGGACTCCACCTGGGAATGGAAAGCCCAGAGCGCTGCCAATACGGATCGCATCGACGGTTCAGACTCAGCCCGTCCCACGGAACCTTGCACCGAGTCACCCATGTTCACGTCCCCCGAGTCCGGCTTTTCCCGGGGGAACCGAGGAATGCTGGAACGGGCTGTCGCAGAGGGAGACCAGGGACTTACCACGGCGGCGGTCGAAGTGCCGGCGCCGAGCGGAGACCCCAGCCCGGAGAGCACCGGTGGGGGGCAACCCGGGTCCTCGGGCCAGGGACCCACACCGTCAGCGCCTTGTTGTGCCCCGTCAACCCTCCATCGATTGAATGCTAGAGAAACAACCGCCGTCCAATTCGGGCTCGAAAATTCTTCCACATCCAAGGACCGGACCCTGATGACCACCCACAGCCGTTGTTATTCAACTGGAACCCGGCTGGGCCAGTACTAGAGTCCCCGGCTCACAAGCTGGTGTAGGCCCAAAATCAAACTCGACGTAACTTCGTCCAGAAAGCTGGTAAAAATCCCGGGATCGCACCAAAATGATGCGCAGCGATTCACACACCCGGAGGCAGGGTGGAAAGTCAGGATTTATAACAGGATGATCCGGCGGGGGAAGGAGGTCGGCGGAGCCGGGAGCCTAAGCGGCCATCTTGGTTGCAAGCGTAGCTCCTCAAAAAAAAAAAAAAACTGTACATAATTAGTACATCTGGATAAAGTCAGGTTGTACAAAAAGATCAGAAGATGAAGTGTGGGTATACTTAGATGGCAGACCATTCATGCCAGATTGCTTACTCTCTCAAATGCCAAGAGTATACAATGGGACAACACATATTAGCAGGGATTCAATGATCAGACTCTTCAGACAGAGTTGGTACAAACCAAAGTTTAGAGTAGTTGCAGAGAGCCTTTGCCAAAGATGCTTGATTTGTCAGCAGCAAAATCCAGGCAAGAAGACAGTGGTTAGTTGGGGAAAGATTGGAAAGGAAGAAGGACCCTTTATGAGACTGCAGTTAGACTAGGCAAGCAATTCTGTTGTGTATTTTAAAGAATGAAGTATTTGGAGTAAAAAGGACAACATTTTCTACAATCAAAGAATACGATCTTTTGGTATTTTCATTTGGGAAGCTATTTACTTATATTCTGTTCTGTTTTTGAAATACGATGCACTATTGCCTTTACAAATAGATTGTTTGTGCTTCTAGGGTGCAGGGTTAATTTTAGACTTCATCGAGTTGCCTCCTTGCAATGGATTGAAGTATGTACTTGTCATAGTGTGCCTGTTCTCGAGATGGGTGGAGGCATACCCCACAAGAAAAAATGACAGTCTCACAGTTGCTAAATTATTGTTGAGGGACTTGCTACATCGTTTTAGTTTTCCAGTTACTTTGGAATCAGATAGAGGATTTCATTTTAACAATGAGATAATTCGAATAATCTGTGCTGCATTTAACGTTGAACAAAAACTGCACTGTGCTTATCATCCGGAGGTTTATGGAATAGTTGAACACCTTAATGGTACAATCAAGTCAAGATTAGGGAAAGTGTGTGCATCCACAATGCTAAAATGGCCAGATACTTTGCCTCTTGTATTAATGGATCTCAGAAGTATTCCTGACAGGAAAACAGGCTTGAGTCATCATGAAGTTATGTTAATGTTAATGTTAAGTTGGTCTTCTATAGCGCACGGCTACTCCGAAGGAGTGTCCCGGCGCTTTTATTAGTAACCAGAAAAGACAATCGACACACAACAAAACAGGACCACTACAGAGGAATAAGGGAGATCCAGCAATATAGAGGAAAAAAAAAACGCACTAACAGGCAAAAAGCCATGTTTTAAGGCCCTTCCTAAAAGCCAGTAAATTAGAGGTACTGCGTAGTGTCAAGGGAAGAGAGTTCCAGAGCTGCGGAGCTCGCAGCCTGAAGGAGCGGCCTCCAATGCGGGCCCTTTTTACTCGGGGAACCACAGCCAGGAACAGAGACTCAGATCTCAAAGATCGGGCCGGATGGTAAAAGGCGAGCCTCCTTTGGAGATATTGAGCTGCCGAGGTGTACAAAGCCTTGTGGGCCAGTGTCAGGGCCTTAAACACTATCCGCTTCCGGATAGGCAGCCAATGGAGGGACTGCAATAGGCTAGAGACTCTGGCCCACCTGTGGAGGCCAAAGATGGCCCACGCGGCCGTGTTCTGGACCACCTGTAAGCGTTGCAGGAGATACTCCGGCAGGCCAAGATATAGTATGTTGGAGTAATCTAATCTTGAGCCGATTAAGGCCTGAACCGTAGTCCTCCTATGCTCTTCAGAGAGCAAAGGGAAGAACTTCCGGAGCATCCTGAGAAGGCCAAAACAGGTTCCCGTGAGAGCCAGAACCTGGGATCTTAGCGTCAGCCCGTTGTCAATCTTGATTCCCAGGTTCTTAGCTAACTGGGACGAGTGCGCTGGAGGGAACATGTCGGCAGGCCACCATTCATGCCAATCTGGGTCCAGTGAGCAGCCGAAGAAGAGTATCTCAGATTTATCTGAGTTGCACTTGAGGCTGTTTAGCTGGAACCATTTGAAAACAGCCCCAAGGCACTCACGGATACTCTCTCCGTCGAAATCTTCTCCTTTCCGGCATGTGAAGAGGAGCTGGGTATCGTCGGCGTAGGATACGATCTGGGCCCCAAAGGACTCCACCAGTGTCACCAGAGGGGTCAGGAAGATGTTAAAGAGAGTCGGGCTCAACACGGAGCCCTGAGGGACTCCGACTCCCAATGGCGGCATCTCGGCAGAACTAGAAGAGGCCCAGACCGTTTGTCGACGGTCAGCCAGGAAAGATCTAAACCAGCTGAGCACCGTCCCCCTCAGACCGATCTCATAAAGTCTGGCGAGGAGACCCTCATGGGGGACGGTGTCAAAAGCCGCCGACAAATCAAGCATGACAAGCATAGCTTTGCCTCCCGAATCCAGCGACTCTTTAATGGCTTCAGACACCTCCAACAGCGCCGTCTCGGTGCTTAAATTGGGGCGGAAACCAGATTGGGAGGAGTGTAGCAGATCGTGGGACTCCAAAAAGTTGGAAAGCACGATATGTACATGTTTCTCCAAGATTTTAACCAGTGCAGGAAGGAGCGAGATAGGCCTATAATTGGCGAGAACCTCAAGGGCAAGGCCAAGCTTCTTAAGGAGGGGAATGACCATTGCCTGCTTCCACGCCTGTGGGACCACCCCCCGACTCAAGGAAAGATTCAAGAGCGGGTTTGCCAAGGGATTTACGATAGCCGCCATTTTCGCCCGAAATTTGGCCGGGCATGGATCAAGAGGCGACCCGGATTTAAGATTAGCCATAAGTGCCAAAGACGAGGATGCCGAAAATGGCGGAAACACCGCCAAGACTGGACCTGAAGGAGTCGAAGGAACTGGCCCATCCACAAGGCTGGGAGAAACATCGACCAGCCTTATGGGAAAAGAGGCCGGGATCAGCTTTATCTTAGGGGTGAAGAAATTGGCGAGGGCAGACACCCATGGCTCAGACGGGGCGGCCTGAGTTGAGTTAGATCGAGGGGTCGTAAATTCTCTAACGATCGTAAAAATTTCCTTACAGGAGTTGGCTGCAGCCTCAATTCTCCTGGCAAAATAGCCTTTTTTCTCCTGGAGGATTTCCCGGTGATAGGTTTTAACCGTTGTCCTGTAAACAAGCCTAGCATCAGCATCATACTGTGACCGCCAAGCCCTTTCGGCCACTTTGCACAGCCTTCGGGAGTGTGACAGCGCTTCGGTGAACCAAGGGGCAGAGACCCGTTTAGGTGTTGATCGCGGGGGAGTCACAGGGGCTAGATCATTCAACCTGTCCATCAACCACATCTGCAGAGATTCTGTATCTTTGTCCAGATCACCCGTATAAGGGAAGGGGTGGTCCAGAGAGGCCTGGGCCAGCATCTCCGGAGTCACCCGATGATACGCCCTGGATGCTGGTCCCTGATGTCTCAAAGCAGTGCTCGCTGTTTTTTTAATGCACGGTACATAAAAGTTGGCCAGCCGATGATCTGACCAGAGCACCGGCAGCAATGCCGTCACCTCAATAGGGCACGTGGAAAAGACCTGATCCAGGGTGTGGCCCTTATTATGGGTCGGTCCAGAAAGATAGGGAATCAGGCCTAAGGGTGCCGTACTATCCTTCAATTTAATTGTATCAGGGTCAGATCTCTCATCCATATGGAAATTAAAATCTCCGGCCAGTACGCAGTGCTCCGCTCTTAGGATCAGCGTCGAGATTGTCGACTGAAGCTCCTCAAAGAAGGACCCCGCCGGGCCAGGGGGCCTATACACTAGGAGCCCTTTAAAAGATTGTTGAGGTGTCAGTAATATGGAGAAGGCAATGGATTCGGAACCCGTGATGGCATCCATAGGGATGATAGAACATGCTGAAGTGATGAAGTGATCATGGGAAGGGCAATGAGACAAGCATTTATTCCTGGAAATGACATCTCAAATGACATCACTGATGACATCATCCAGTGAATGTGTGTTTCTGTAAAGTTTAAATATTTTTCATATATATCTATGCCAAGGTGTATTGAAGAATGAGTGGATTTACAAGTGCCTGAATGGATTATTTAGTAGGTGCGTGACTGATTGTATAAGTGAGTGATTGAACGTGTCTTACTGAATACATGGGTTAGTGACTAAACTGTGTGAAACTCTGTATTAAGCCTCTCAGTTGGTGTGTAAGCGGCTGCATTGGTTGGTGAGTAGCTACATGACAGTCTATATGGGTTATTGATTTGTTGTCTGAGTATCTGTATGGGTGCCTGAGTGTCTGTGTGGGTTGGTGGGGGGGAGTGACTCTGTGCACAGATGTCTGACTGGGTGATTCACTGGTTGTATGGATTCAAAAGTGCATCTGGGGAGGGCTGTATGGGTGAGTTAGTGTGTGTATGGGTGTGTTGGTGAGTGAATCAATGTGTCAGTGGTATATGTGTGAGTAACTACAAATGCTTTAAAGCAGTATATGTGAGTGTTGAATTATATAAATGACTATACGTGAGAGTAAGTTATTTGAAGAGTAGGTGTATAAATGAATGTCTGCTTGTATCTGTGATTGTATAAGACAGTAACTATGTGTTAGTATCTGCATAAATAAGTGATGTGGTGTGTGTATAAATAACTCAGTTGGTGTGTATAACTGTATACATGAGTAAATGAGTATGTCATTAATTCTTTGCATGACTGACTAGGTGTGTGAGTAACTCTATGGATGAGTGGTAGAGTGTGACTGTATGTAGAAGTGTATGATTCCATATTATAGTGCTGTATTGATGAGTAATTGTATGTAAGTCACTGGTTGTGTGTATAGACCTAGGAAATAGTCGGTGGTATGTAGTATCTGGAATTGTTGTGTGTATGGCTTCAAAAATAGTAGTCTGTATTTTAGAGTGGGTGTATCAAAGTTTATATTAGAGCATCAATATGTGCATCAGATTATCACGTGGATGATGTCATCAGTGATGTCATCAGTGATGTCATTTGAGATGTCATCAGTGATGTCACTGACCATATCATCAGTGATGTAATATGTGACGTCATCAGCAGTGCATTGCGGGCGTGCAAGTTATAGTTAGCTCAACTAACTATATCTGGTGAATTTCTTTGGTTTTATATGAGTCAAATGTCAAACTAACTAGAACATCCCTGAAACCTATGGTTTTTTCAGTGAATTTCTAAGGTTTTTTTAAATGCTAATTCCTAACTATAACGTCTGTAAAACCTATGGTTTTTTCAGTGAATTTCTAAGGTTTTTTTAAATGTTAATTTCATATTTTAATATTTATAAAAACATATTTTTTTAATTGTTTTTTAATATTTTGCAACTCTATTACCCTTTTTTTGAAGTTTAAAAATTATGTAATGTTTTATATCTTCCCCCAAATATATGTATCAGTACCAGTAGTCTACCAAGCTCGATCAGCACATGAATCCTATCCACCACATTTAAATGATGAACATTTCGTATCCGACGGGTTTGTGGCACTGTGTCCCGCGTAACAACATATAAATATGAGGTCGTGCCAGCTGCTACTTTGGTATGCGACGGGAACGCACTACAAGCCATGCATTACGTCATGTAGTGGAGTGGTGTGGCTCACTGGTTAGAGGCGGCAGACCCGTAAGCAGAGGGCGGCCCGGGACCAGGGTTCGATTCCCGACGCGGCAGGGTCGTGGACCAGGGTCAGCGGGCTCGATAATTCTCGCCTCGGTGCCTACTCTAGTCAGGGACCACACTCGGCAACTCTGGGCATTAGCTTGCCTCATCTTCACAACGGCCCCCCAGACTGCCGGGGATGCTTGGTCGCACCTTAGAGATACCCATTAGGGACCATCTCTCAGGGTGAGCCAGGACGGGTTCCCCAGCGGTCGAAGCGCGGAGATACTCCTCCGGGAGTTGATTCTAGCGCTATATAAACCCACAATTAATTAATTAATTAATGTACGTATGGGGTCGCGCCCGCTGCGCATTGCGTATGCGACAAGTGCACGCTGCCAACCCCTGTGTTACGTCATAGACGTACAATGTCGCGCCGCGTAAGCCATTCCCTCATTTTTGTTTGTCTCAAAACTATATCTAAATAACTTTAAAGTGTATATGAGAACAAGCGATAATCAAAAATACTTTAAACATTTATACATTTTTAAATGTAATAAACTTATAATATAGTAAATATATTTTCTCAAAATCACGTCGGGTGCGGTCTCCTTGCACGCTGGGTGCGCGATTGCCATGTGACCATAAAAAAAAAGCATTTAATTCGTTCATAGCATTTCCCATTGTAACAGTTGGAAAACGCCTCCCATTTTAGTCAATCTCTGTACTGCATTTAATGTTACACACCTCTGCTGCTTAGAGCTTTTTTCTAAACTTTTTGCTATGTACACATATCTTGCACTACACACAACATGCAACCACCATCATCTTTATCAATATTCATACTTTGTAAAGTAGCCTTCCACCTGTGATAGCCATACACCTAAAAGTTACATAACTGAAGTTTTCTCCACTACCAGAGGTAACATGGCTGCATACGCTGTCCACTGCACAATGTAATGTGGTACGGCCCAGGGGCAGTATAATGCATCGATAATAAACACAATAACACAGATAGATAGTGGAAGTGGGAACGGGCACGTGCGTTCAACACCTTTTTATTGCCAGAGGCACATATCCAGTGACGTCTGTGCTGGATGCGTGTGGGGGGAGTGTAAAGCAGCCCTCAGGGAATGGTTGCTGCAAGCATCAACTACAACAGTAATCATTGGATCACACACAGAGATTCAATATTTAAAAAATTGATAATTTGTGCTGCAGTAAGGTAGTGACAGTAAATGTGAAATAATACAGAAGAAAATCTATTGTAAAATAATTACAACTTGTGGTATACTGAGACACAATCAATAGATCTGAAATAATACACAAAAAGATTATATCATAAATGCTCCATCACTTCTAGTGCACTCACATAGCCACATCAAAAGCATTCAGCATGTGCACAGCCAGCGATGATGCGTGCTGTGGGCGGGCTATACCAGGAGCAATATCTGTTGCCATCAACACTGCATCATCTGCAATAGCGACACGATCTGAATTGTGAACACCGCTGTCGCAGGATAGGCCAGACAGAGCAGTCAGCAAAGGTCCACAGCCATGTGGCATTGACTTAAGGTCCACAGTTTGCAATACGCGAAGCCACAAAGATCGTGTGCGGAGCCTGCAATGATGCGTATGAGTGGGGCAGACAGAGCGCACTAGAGCAAAGTCTTTTCCTACAGAACTGCGTCATCCACAATTGCGACTCAATCTGAATTGTGAAAAATGCTGTCTGCAGTATTAATTGAAGGCAGTACTCACACACACAACCAAGAATACCTTTTCCTCACTGCCTCTTCACAAAATACAACAACATAAATTACAGAAAACTCTGCAATAAATAAATCAAAACAATTAGAATTGCGATTTCATCTGTCCAGTCTATTCACTGTTACTTTTGACTTGCAAGATGAATTTGGTCACTTTACTAAACCTATAACTAGGCTGTCCGATTTTAGGTTTAAACCTATAACTGATAAAACCCCACTGAAAGAGAAATAGCCCTCGCCAATGAAAACATATAGACACTGAAAAAACACCTGCACAACCACAAACTAAATGCCATTTAAAGAAAGGAAAAAGAGAGTGAAAGAGTAATTTCTTTTCTTCCTGAAGAGCGCTATGCAATGTAACTTTGTTATACAATCTAGCAGTAATAAAGTCTAGGGTAACATTATTCTGCTTCAGTTTTTTTGTTTAGGGATGCCACTAAAATATAGTTTTGTCTTACTTTTGTTTTTTTCAGTTTTGTGGTCGGTGGTCTTTGGTCTAAAGATGCAGGGTTTAGAATCATGGTTTAGGTCTTGTTTAATTATTTTATAAACTGTAGAGAATCAGGAACTATCAAAATCATAGTTGATGTTTTGGCTGTTTTTGATTTTTCACTGATAGGTAAAATGGCTGGTTTCATAACAATCTTTCCTGATATGTGTCATCACATTTACTCACAGCGAATGGGTAAAAACCCTTAATACATCAGCCCCCAGTTTCTAGTGAGTCAGTATTGATAGTAGGCAAATTGCCAACACCTCAGGCTTTAAACATTCAATGTAGGTATAGTGACAAGTATATGTGAAAAGAGCGCTATCCCCAAGCATCTGGGATAGTGGTTAAAACATGACACCAGACTCTTGGAAAACATGGAATGCAGTGTCACTTGGAATGCTCTGCAAAAAAGGTTCTTTCCAAGTTCAACAAAGAATGGAGTATATTGTTTGTATTTGCAGTGATTCAGCTACCTATGTGAAAAAGTTGTGTGATGACCTGTCAAAATTGATACCGGAGCTGAAGTACTTCCCTGTAAGAGATCCTTGCCACTTGTTAGATGGTATGCTGTAAGCATCTTTACAATCTTCAGAGTTAATGAGGAATGCTATTGATGTTTTAGTCCATTCTGGTGCACTGTTTTCTTATGCACAGGAACTAAAATGCAAATATTTATCATGTTGTGCTTTGCGTGGCATCAAAGACAGAGTCATCCCAACTGTGTCCATTAGCTGATGCTTCTCAGTCAAAGGGGCTATGAATGCTATATTATCCATGTGGCAACCGTTTACGGAATTTTTGCTGAGTGGTGATGCCAAAGGCAAGAAATTTGAGGATCTTTGGTCACCTATTGATAGTGATGTGAAAAAAGTACACTCTACTGCATTCTTAGATTTGTACAGGAAAACATAACTGCTGTAGTGGACATAATAAAAAACCTAGAGTCTGAAAACACCCTTGTTTGACAAGTTTTAGCTTAATTGGTGTAGATGTGAAAAATCTCCTTGAGAGTAGGCTGGGCGACACCTTTAGTGTTCCATGTTAGAGCGCTTGCCACTTGGTAATCAAAAGAATGGCGAAGAGCAATTCAGGAATTTTATTTTACAATGTATGAGAAATGGATTGCAATGATGCATAGAAATGTCCCTTTGCCACCAATTGCATTTAAAGTCAATGAAACCTCACTGTGGTACTCTGTTCTAGATCCCTTCCGTAAGGGGGAATTTCCTCTGTAGTGTCAAAAGTGCTGCTTCATTTTTGACGGTTTCAATGACTCTGAGGGTATAAGTGCCTAAGATCAGCGCAAATGTTTCAAAACCTGCCCTGGGATTCGCAATATTCAAGTGAACCAGTATTGGCATGGAAAGCTATATCAGTGGCCAGAGTTAACAAATTGTGTACTGGCTGTTTTGGCGTTGCCCTTCTCAAGTGCCAATGTTGAGAGGGCCTTTTCACAGAGGTTTACATGGGAAGGAAAGAGCGAGCGGACATGACCATGGACTCACTGAAGAAGTATTGTATGGTGTACTACAATAAGTTTATTTATAAAAATCTATTTGAACCTCATATACACTATACTTACACTGTCTATATACCATGCGCTATCAGTGCAGACAGCAAGCAATAATAAAAGCAAAACGTTCCATAAACACCGGAAAAACACTGCGTTCCGTAGTTTTTAATGGCAGAAAATGTGTAACCACTGATAACCACTGTTTTTTTAAGGTATTGAAATCACCTGAAAACGTTGAAAAAAAAACACCAGAATTTACCAAAAAAAGAAACTGAAATAGGAAAGCCTACCTATAACTCATCTAAAAAAAGTTCTTCAAGCAAGTATACTAAAACAATATTGTGTATATTTCAATAGACGTTATAGTTATTCGACTACTGGATTCTGTAATTAAACAATCACAACTTGATCTAAATTGTGAACCCTGCTAACCGCAGTGTAGGCCAGAGGCAGTGGTCATGAACGCCTCACAGCCAAGTACCGTTAGACCGGCACCTACACTTGTACTGGTTTACGGGAAAAACATGTTTATGTTACTGCTAAAGTGTAACTACAGGGCAAGGCAGCACAAAATGGAAGTGCGATGCTACAAAATGGAAAATCAGAGCATTACATGGAATCGAGGTCAACATGTAATTTAGCACGTGTAAAATGGCAAATGCAGTACATGAATCTTGCAAAAGGACCGGCACCTACAGCTAAAGTGCAACGCCAGCGTCACACCCCTCTCTGCAGCAAACAGTTGGACCCTGATTGGGTTAGCGAATGTTCTCCCTCAAGAACCCCGATTGGGTTATCAAACTCCTTCCCAGAACCCCGATTGGGTTATCGAATCTTCTGACAGAGTGCTCCGCCAGCACCTCTGCTCTCGATCGCCTATTGAGTGCATTGGGTCAGTGACAGGTCAGCTATTCGGACGAGTCGGACAATCTAACTAGCTAAGCCTACCTTAGATATATCATTTTCCAGGGCGGTGTATCACCCCCCAATGTTGCAAATGTGTGAATTCCCTCAATTTGATTGGTCAAAAGACGAGGAGAGGTCATCACACCATACCAGTTATGAGGCCATGCTCTTCAATATTTAGATCAATATTCCCGCCCAATATTTTATTTTCCCATGCACTTTTATTCCACCCAACAATGAATGTTCCAATAGAAATACAATGTATATTTTGACATCCTCTTGGAGGTTCAGGAGGTCGAGTTCCCAGGAACATCTTCTAGCAAGTCAGGAGTTGGCAGGAATTCAATGCCATGGCTTGTAGACTCGGGTGAATTTGGCGCATGCCCAGTTTCAGGACCCAAGATGGAACATCATTACACTTGATTGGTCAGAACACAAGCTAATAGCAAAGTCAAAGAGAAACAGTTTTAAAAACTTTTATAAATTAATGCACTGTATACCACATATCTCTACTCTATTCCCATCACGTGAGTGTGACAGACGCATGTGCAGAAAAGTTCCCGCGTTGCGGCAGCCATTTTAATGCATTCGAGTTACGGTTAATAAAAGCACATTGAAAAGCTTCCCCTAGATACTAGAAATGTTGTGTGGTGCATTGTTAGTAAGACGAAACATGTTTATTAGTGTATTACAGTTTATTTCAAGAGGGCTGAGTCCAAGCAAGTCACTTTAAGTGCAGATCCTAGCTCCATCAATCCCCTCTTTGATGATATTTTATATCATCACATATTTACAGAAACAGATGACAACTTTGCAACATTTACTCATTTCTATTTTTTCAAACACTCTTTTAGGCTTTTCCCCATTATTCATGTGGAAGTTTTTCATCTTCTTGTACAAATCTCCATTTAATTGTTCAAGCGCAATTTCACTGAAGTTTTTTTTCTTCCCTTTCTGATTTACTTTATATGTCTTTTTGTGTTTGCGACATTTGCAACAAATTATTATCCCTAAAATCAGTAGTGCTACTCCCACCATTGGCATCAGTATTTTACCTAGAAAACTCTTTCCTACGTTAGTGAACCAACTACCTATTGAGGAGAGACCACTAATTAGTCTCTTCCATGCACTGTCAACCTCCAGTGGTTTCAATTCTTCTCTCAAATTGGTAATATTTCTTGCGTACCTTTTAATTTCCACACTTTCGCATGGAATGTAAGTGCAACAATGTTGCGTCTTCAACATTCTACAGACTTCGCCCTCTTTTGCCAATAATATGTCAAGAGCAAGTCGATTTTGTAAAACCATTGATCTTACCGCAACTAATTCGGTATTGATGTGTTGTACCTTAGCCTCCCTAAATATGCTATCCATCGCCTTCAAATGATTCAAAATGCGGCTGCGAGACTGGTCTGCCGGATTCCATTCTGACAACATGTTTCTCCGCATTTACACAAACTCCACTGGCAACCAATAGCGAAAAGAATCATAATTAAGGCCATGACAATGGCCTATCGGGCTCTGAACGGAAACTGCCGAAGTATCTGAAGGAAAGACTCTGCCCCTACAAACAAAACCGGGTGTTGCGTTCTAACTCCTTCAACTGGCTACAGACTCCGCGCTTTGAGAAGGCACGACTGGGTGGAAGAGCATTCACGGTCAAAACAGCCGTACTGTGGAACACCCTCCAAGCCACTCTCCGAAGTGCCAAGTCAGAATTCTGTTTTAAAAGAGCCTTGGCTTTTCAAGACAGTAGCATTGTAGACCTAAAATAGGCACTCTTGCCTCTGACGCCTATCTACCTAGTGTTTCTAGCGCCGGGACACCCCTGTGTTGGGGGTAGCTGTCGCGTTTAATAAATCACAGTATTATTATTGATCATCAAAAATCCACTAGCAGTGTTAGTCGATAAGCGATCTACCACTGTTGACAATTTGCAAATTCTTTTGAGTGTTCAGAACCACTTCCACTGAAGGTATTATTGCACTAAATATGTCACCTACAATTTCAGCAAATGATGCTCTTTTACTACGAGTTAGATCATTAGTTTCTTCATTGCTTCCAGTGATTCTCTTTACATGGTATACCTTTGGGAATACTATTCCAAAATAGCAACTCCCGTACCAATGATCAGGCAATTGAAAATAGGCCTTGAACCCACAAATGTAATAAATTCCAGGGAATACTGGTTCAGTTCCATATACCCAAATACGCACTCTTGCCTCTGACGCCTATCTACCTAGTGTTTCTAGCGCCGGGACACCCCTGTGTTGGGGGTAGCTGTCGCGCTTAATAAATCACAGTATTATTATTGATCATCAAAAATCCACTAGCAGTGTTAGTCGATAAGCGATCTACCACTGTTGACAATTTGCTAATTCTTTTGAGTGTTCAGAACCACTCCCATTGAAGGTATTATTGCACTAAATATGTCACCTACAATTTCAGCAAATGATACTCTTTTACTACGATTAAGTCCATTAGTTTTTTCATTGCTTCCAGTGATTTTCTTTACATGGTATACCTTTGGGAATACTGTTCCAAATTAGCAACTCCCGTACCAATGATCAGGCAATTTAAAATAGGCCTTGTTCCCACAAATGTAATAAATTCCAGGGAATACTGGTTCAGTTCCATCTTTGAAACCCCAACCCCCAATAACTTTGAAATTGTGTTCACATTCACTGGAACCAACTAATATATTGTTATAATAATCTGTTTTCTCCCCATGGAGACAGAGCTTCCCTTTCTTTTCGAAATCCAGCAGCATAGCAGCTTGAGTCTTGCCATTAGAGGTAAACTCTTTATTTTCAGCCCATTTAGGAATCTTTCGTTTATGATCAGTGGCTTTTCTATGGAAATCCTGTCTCCTTTCCTCGACTAAATCTAAAAACTTTTTTTCTTTCTCTTGTACTATACATGCTAGATTTTCTTTGTGAGCCTTAGCAATGTCTATTGATCCTACTGTTAGAAAATAATCATCCATGAAGTGAGTAGACTGTCTAGTACTAGAAATACGATTTAAATTTCTACGTAAAGGAACTTCAGAAAAGATTACATCAAAATTATAATAATAATACTAGAGTTTTCCAGTTCTATAAAATAAACTCGCTAAAATGCTTCATGAAATACCATAGGTCAGAGGTAAGTGATGGTAAGTGACCCCTTCAGCTACTGATGTGGGCAACTTCATGCACACGTAGCAATCACTAATTTCCATAGCTTCTACATAATGTACTAACAGATTAGCAAATACATGTCAATTAATTCTATTTCTAGCTCTTCTATAATGTAAGTCTCCCTCATCTGGTGCTTCTAAATCTACTTCAGATTGCTTAAGACTAACTGCTTTCTCATGTGTATGTATATCTATTGTTTTAGGTGAATCTACTTTCTCAGGTGTATTTCTTTGCTCATTAAGTAAGGTATAGCTAATGTCAATCCAAACCATATTATAACTACTATTGCTATACTACATGTGCATATTCTACAACATGTCTTTAAACAATTTCTTTTCGGTCTTCCGTTAACATTATAATCAGCCATTTCTGACTAATGAGATTTTATCCCCTCTTTGTAACTTTTCACAGACTTTTAACCTGTGATTCTTTTCTCAGGTTGGTCTCACTTCTTCATCAGTCTGATCAATAATCAGTTTGTCATCACTCAATTCTAGATTTTTGAAATCTTCAAGTATGACGTACGTCCACTCAGGTCCTTTAAACTTGTTAATCAGTCTTTTCAAACGTGGACTTTTCCTTCTAGGTTGCTCTGTGGACGGTCCTGCTTGGCTTGATATTTAGTTTACTTGCTCTGGTTCTTCATTTATTGTTTTTAGGCGAAATTTCAGTCTTTTGACAAAACCTGGCCACTTATCTCCCTTTCTGAATCTTTTAGCTGGCACGGTGCTTTAACTTTCTTCAGATGCTCTTTTTTTTCGTTCAGTTGTGGCACTACTTGTTCTCTCAAGCAATTTAACTTCAAGGGTTGCCACTTGGCTTCTGTGCACTGTTGCCTAACCTTGTCTTGGTTCAAATCACAATTTAACTATGTAAATTGATAATAAACTTTTTCTACATTCAAATAAAATATAATTTCCACAATATAATTGTCTTGTCATCAAAACAATCCTTTTCCTTTTATTTTGTTCACATCACAAAACTTTTCAGATTGTAATACATTAGTTACATATTCTTCTCAATAGACAGATTTGTGTGTAGAGCTGCCCAATGCATTTCAGGCCACATCGGCCCGTCCTCAGGGGTTAGTCTGTAAACAAAAGTAATAAAAAATTCTCTCATTTTCAAAGAACCTTTGTCTTGGCAAAGCAGTCAATATGTACATATAAATTGTATGCTTTAAATACTTTGTAGTGATTCCTAGTTATTTATTTTAACAATGCCCCTTACTGTGGATATGATTTCAGAGGTGATCAATGTTGTGTTGAAGTGATGTGAGAAAAGGAAAACACTAAATAAAACTCTCTTTGTGAAAAACATGCTTCCAGATCAAATTCCATGCTTTAAAACACCAAGAGCCAGATGTAGGTAATCCCATTTTACCGATTCTAAAATACCGAATTTTACCGATTCGGTATTTTAGAATCGGTAAATGTGATGTAGCATACCGAATCGGAGATACAAAATACAAGCAATTGAGGATTCAACCAATCATGTGCATCCACCCCGCCCCACAACCAAGCAACAGAGGAACCAACCAATCCTGTGCATCCACCCCACCCCACAACCAGGAAGTGGCCACACCCATGCAGGTACAGACTAACTGAACAATCTGGAGATCTGTGAGACAGTGAGCTACTGGCTGTACTGAGCAGAGCAGAAATTCAGGATGAATTCCCAGGACTCACAGAGGGAAGTAGCAGACCGCAAAAGAAAATTAAAGTTCAGCACAGGTGAACTGCAGGTGTTTGTGGAGGAGGTGGTGAAACACCACACCCAGCTATTTGGAAAACAGTCTCTGCAGGTAGCAGAGGCTGTGAAAAGGAACACCTGCCTGGGAATCCAGGCGAAGGTAAACGCTGCAGGGGTGATCACACGAAAAGTAGATGACCTCAAAAAACGCTGGTATGATCTCAGCATCATAACAAAGAAGAAGCTGGCAGCACAGAAGAAGGAGGCCAGTGTCACAGGGGGAGGAAGGAGCAGGGCACCTGCCCTTACAGACCTAGAGCAGTTGGTGGAGTCCATCCTGGAGCCCGAGAGTGTTTTTGGGATCGGGGATGCTGACAGCTCAGCCCGAGCTGCAACAAAACAAGGTAAGGAGCATGTCCAGCAATCCTTCCCCCTGCCCTCTCCCCCTTCCCAAATGTGGCTGTGTGTTTCACACACCAGTACAGGTTTTGGGATACACCAGCAATGCATCATGGGAGAGGTAGTCATTCAAACATACATCAGTACAGTCACCACACAAAACAGCAAGGCATGCCACACACTACATTCAGAAGCAGTTGAGGACATTGATATTGTGTCACAGGATTGTAATTCAATATTGAAATACAGGGTTCAAGCACCACTAAGACAATGTCTATATCTGTCCACAGGAGAGTCATCGCACAGGACAGCGTAGGAGAGGGAGAAAAGGGCACCCCAGAAGGAAAGGAGTGAGGATGCAAGCAGGAGTGCAGGGCAAAGCACTAAAACACCACCCGCAGCCACAGCACAGGCAGCTACCACACCAGAGGCAGGCACAACAGCACAGCCATCATCACCTCTGCTGTATGATTCACCACAGCAGGACTCACCAGCACAGTCTCCCTCACCAGGTTCAGAGTCATCGGAAGTGGTAAGGCCCATGAGGCATCATGTACTCCCTCTCCAACTCATGGCGACGTCCTCTGAGGGAGAAATGGAGGGTGACACCCAAACTACTCCACTGGAGACAAACAATGCTGGGCTGCAGTCCGGGTCAGAAGGTGTGCACACACGTGCAAGACGCCGTAGGGTCCAGGAGAGCAGCACAACTGGGCGTGGTGACGGGGTCTTCTGCTGGCTGGAGGCCACAATGGTAAAAGTGCAGCGCCTGCAGGCAAAAGGCATACTATCAGTGCAGAGACAGATGCGCCAATTAAACAACCAAATGGGAAATATGAACCAGGGCATCAGCTCCATTGCGGAGAGCATGAGGGAAATGGTGGAGGGGATGCGGGACATGTCCCAGTCCATGATGGCCCTCTGCGATAAACTTGACGAGGATCGCACACAAAGGCGCCGGGAGAGGCAGTGTATGCAGCATCACATCAAGGCGGTGAACCGTTTGGCAACTGCCACTTCCTTACTATGTAGGCGCTCTGTGGTGATGCAAGAGGGGCTTGTTCACTGCTGCACAGATGTCTCCAGGGGGATGGGGAGGGTGACATCTGCTATGGAACTGCTGCTGACAAACCAGTCAGCCAACGCTGGCAAGCTTGGTGTGGGGGACACTGAAGACACCACCAGCAGGAGCAGCAGTAGCACACCCATAGAGGACATACGGAGGAGCAGCAGGCGCCAATCTGCAGGCCCTGGCTCAACCGCCAGTGTTGGAACCCAGCCTCGGGCATCCCGCACTGTTGTGCGTGGGCGCAGACATTAATGCTGCCCACACTCCAGAGAACATGTTAGGGTGAAGTAACCCGTGACCGCCTAGTTAGGCTATCACAAATTGGACTACCATGGTGTGCCATTTGTCATTTGCCGTAGTGCCCATTAAACTTCGTCATTCACATTCAACGCCTGGCTGTGTCTCCTAACTTACTTAAAAATAGCAGCGTGTGATCTCTGCCCGTCTCAGTCTCCCATCTGTTGCTGGCGCTACTCCTGCTGCATAGGGCTCTGGCTGTTCAGTTCCATCATCAATGTCCTCATGATAAGTCATATCAACTTCTGTGCCTTTCTTGGTGGCAAGGTTGTACAGCATGGCACAGGTTGCACTGATTTTACAGCAGATGATGGGTGTGTACTGACGTGCACCTCCGCTCTTGTGGAGGCAGCGGAACATGCTTTTTAAGAGTCCAAATGTGCGCTCCACAACGTTGCGTGTTGCTCTGTGTGCCACATTGTAACTTCTCTGGCTCCGGGTTGATGGGTTCATGTAGGGAGTGAAAACAAAGGACCGCAGAGCATAAGCGCAATTGCCTAGGTGGGAAAGAGAGTGGCAGTAGTTACATACCATTTCAAACATTCAGCTGCAGTTATTATCAGGGTGTGTTACAGTGATTTACCTAGCAGGTATCCTTCCCCAAATTCTCCAGCAGACAGGCATGTATAGATCCCACTGTTCTGGAATATTTAGGAGTCGTGGGTGCAGACAGCAATGACGGACTAAATGTGACACCGCTCAGCTCAAAAACCCTTAAACATCGACGATATTTTTCATATATTTACTACTTGTTCTCTGTCAACTTCTGAATTCCTCTCTACTTGACTTGGTCTAGGTCGTATTTTTATTTCTTCTGCCTGGATACTAATTTGGCCTTGTTCAGGAGTTTGCTGTACTTGACTTTGACTTTGTTAGCCTTCTTCTTTATGAACACGCTTTTCTACACCTGTCTGGTCCTGCTCAGGTCTTTTGATTGCTTGATTGTCTTCTGCCTGAGCTTTCGCCCTAATACCTATCTTTCCCTTCTCAGACTCTGGAGTACTGGCTGGATTTTCAAATGTCTGAGTACACCAATCTTTCCTTATCTGGTCCTCCTCAGAATCACTTTTGACTTGGATTTCTGTAATCTGAGTACATTCTTCTATTGCTAACTCATCCTCACTATCATTCTGTCTATCTAGATAGGTTTGACTTCTGGTTCTCACAAAATCTGCAGGTATGTCGACTACTGGAATCCATTCATCTTGACTGGTGCTGGGATGTTCCTCATCGACTACTTCGAGATCAACTTCTTGAGACCCCTCAGCTGCACATCCTTCAGCTCCTACGTCATCAGGTTCAGTCACCCTTTTGGTGTGACTCGCGTGGATCCAGTTTGGAATTCCCCTGCACTTTACAGCTGTGGTAGCAACCAATATCACTTGATGTGGCTCTCCCCACCTTGGTGCTAGGCAAGATTCTCGAGTATGTTCTTTTATTACTACCCAGTCACCTGGATTCAGGTCATGTGATGGAATTGATTGTCTGGCGACAGTGTCTTTCCCAACCTAGTGAGAGAGAGAACGCACTTGGTCAGCCAGTTCTTTGCAGTACTTGAGCACTAAATCATTAGATATATGTATCAGATTGTATCCTGGTACCCATGCCTGCCTCATTGCTCTTCCCATGAGTATTTCATGGGGACTCAAGCCTGTGTTTCTGTCTGGAATGCTTCTGAGTCTCATCCGAACAAGAGGTAAAGCATCAGGCCACTCCAATCGGGTAGATTCATACATCTTTCCCAATCGTGACTTGATTGTGCCATTCAGTTGTTCTACCACTCCAGAAGCCTCTGGGCAATATGCACAGTCCAGTTTTTGCTCAATTTGAAATTCTTCACAGATCAGACAAATTATTTCATTATTAAAATGAGACCCTCGGTCTGATTCAATCGTTACTGGAAAACCAAAACGTGGTATGAGTTCCCTCAGTAGTAACTTAGCTACAGTGATGCTATCATTTCTGCGTGTAGGGTAGGCTTCCACCCATTTTGAAAATAGTCAGACAATGACTAGGACGTATTTCAGTCCTCGACAAGGGGGTAATTGGATGAAATCAATCTAGAGTGGTATGAAGGGACCTTCTGCCTTTCCAATCTTTCCTGGCAACACTACAGTACTCTTAACTGGATTCATTCGTTGGCATGTTATACACCTCTGACAAAGACTCTCTGCTACATTCCTGAACCTCGCATTGAACTAACTCTGTCTGAACTGTCTAATCATCGCGTCTCTACCAACGTGTGAGTTTCCATGATACATCCTAGCCATAGGAGCAAGCATACAATCTGGTAACACAGGTCTCCCATCAAGGTAAACAATAACACCATCCTTCCTTTTCCTTCATTTCTGCCTCATTTTGCAAATCTATCACTTCTTCCCACGTTTTCACTCTTTCAAGCAACTTAAGTTGGCAGCTGTTTCCACGTGCATCGATTTTCTTATTTATTGCCATCTTATGTTTGGCACAATGCTAGGCTAGTTGGTCAGCATATCGGTTACCTGCTGTCACTCGGTCATTTCCAGATTGGTGAGCAGCACACTTGACCACAGCCACTTCTTTTGGTAACTGAATTGATTCCAGTAAGTCTTTTACATAATGTCCTTTTTTAATAGGAGTACCTGAAGAAGTCAGAAACTCCCTTTGCATCCATAGTTGGCCAAAGTCATGCACAACCCTGTAACCATACTGACTGTCAGTGTATATGGTTACTTTCAAATTTTTCCCAAATTTGCAGGCTCTTGTCAATGCAACTAATTCAGCTACTTGTGCAGACTTGACTCCAGGTAAAAAGGATGCTTCCACTGGACCCCACAGAGTACACACAACATAAGCAGCACTTAATCCTCCTTCCTCATGTCTCTTGCATGAGCCATCCACGAAGAGCTCATATTCAAATGTCAACAATGGCTCTTCTCTTATGTCTGGTCGGGGCTTTGTACTGTATTTTCTGAGGTCGATGCAATTATGCTTGACTTCCCCTTTCACTTCTGCGAAGTGTGTTATTCAGGTCATATTGTAGCTGGATTTAAGAGAGTGCATCTGGCTAGTTATGTGTTATAATAGTTTATTGGGTGAGTGAATATCTTTATGGGTGTGGTGATGAGCAAACATATTTCTCAATGGTACATGTCCAACAAAGTAGAAAAAAAAGGCAGTGTATGTGACAGTTGTATATATATAAGTATACATAAGACTCATTGATTGCATAAGTGACTGTATAGAAAACTGTATACTTGTTATAGTGATTTCATAAAACACTAAGTATGAATGTAGAAATAGGGTTCTTTTGATTAAATGATGGTTCTTTAACAAGGATAGGTTAGAAAACTTTTATTAGTTACATGCGTGAAGTATAGTATAAGAAAAACCCATAACCGCTCATCCTGGTATCCCCGTAGTAACTGCCACTTACAGAGCAGCAGAGTTCGAACGAGAACTCCAGGATAAGTGACGTGTCACATGTCACATAAGAATAGCGCATGAGGGCAAGTGTGAAGGAACGCTCAACTCCAACACATCCCCTTTATTATCAAATAAAAGAAAAAGAGCATTATTGGCAAACAGTGCAAAAGTCAAACTTAACTAAAAGCACAGAGCAGACAAATGCAATGAAATGAGAACAGAAAAGAGCAAAGGAACAGAAGTAGCAAATGAGAATAAAAAGAGTTTATGAAAATGAAGGAAGAAAAGCAGGAAAGATAAAACAACCAACTCATGTATCTTTCTCACAAAAGATAAGCACCCACTTCCTCACACAAATAAAATAAAACAACAACCTAAGTACAATAATAATGAGAGCTGGCCAGGCTAACAAGAGTAAAGTACAGGGTTGAGACACTATGTAGAAGGAGCGATAAGATGAAAAGAATATTGGGTGCACTGAAAGAGTGGAGGACTGGCATGGACAGAACTAGTGAAATGAAGTAGTGTTAAGCAGTAGCAAACAACTTAGTTGCACAGAAAAACACTGTAAAGTAAAGTGTAATAAAAATTAAGCTTTAAGAGAAGTAAAATGAAATTGATGAATCCACAGAGAGGTGGAATGGTGAAACTATTTGTAAACAGTATAAAACATTAAAAGTGATGAATCCACTGAGGGTGGAACGATCAAACTACTAGTGCACCATAAAACAATTTGTAAAATGCACAGATGAGGTGTAAAGTACATATGAAGTGTGTACATGGCACACTGAACAAAACAAAATGTACATATAAAGTGTTTATATGGCACACTAAACAAAACAAAATGTGCGTGTGAAGTGTGAACATGGCACACTGAATAACACAAAATGCACAAATGAAGTGTGAACATGGCACACTGAACAAAACAAAATGTGCGTGTGAAGTGTGAACATGGCACACTGAACAACACAAAATGCACAAATGAAGTGTGAACATGGCACACCAAACAAATCAGAATATACGTATGAAGTGTGAACATGGCACACTGAACAAAACAAAATGTACCTATGAAGTGTGAACATAGCGCACAGAACACAGCAAAACGTATGCATGAAGTGTGAACATGGCACATTGAACAAAGTAAAAAGTACATATGAGCGCATATGTAGGTGTGTTATACAAAGCACACGGTACGAAACATTAAATGCTTGTTGTAAAACTGGGTGTAAATGCTTGTAAATGGACGCCATAATAAAATAACATAACTGTAATATTTAAGTGAGTGTAGCATGTGGTATATAGTGCTACACAGTATAATGTAACCCCGTAGAATTACACCAATACTAAACAGAAAAACTGAGCATGCAACTCATGTGATTACTTACTTAACACCCTTTTGAAAATACCAAAATAAGATTGTGATAAGGAATAAACCCATATGTACAATTAGGTTAACTGCTAAAAATATCACTCCGATGGAAAATATCTAAATAAGATTGTAGTAAGGAATAAATTCACATGTACAATTATGCTTTCTGAACAATAAAATTACAGGGAAGAAAAAATACTGTCCCAAGAAAATAATAAATTAAAATAATTAAGGGGTCACCGTGGTCTGGTGTCTGGATACTAGTGGAAGACATTAGTTTCAAATGGAACTGCTGCAGTATCAGTAAATGTAGTAGTAGAAGTCATTGAGGGAAACAACAGAACAGAAATGGAAGGTATCAGCAGGAAATACCTTGAGATCATGAGTTCCTTCGAGAGATCCATAACTGCTAAAGTGCAGAACACTACTAAGATCTGTAAATCAAATCTGCTGGTTGTGAACGCTGTAGAAAACAGTGCAGAAATAAGCGATGGTAATGCCATGGCTGTAGACTCCGGTGACTGTAATTGCCTGAGATGATCAACTAAAACAGACGCAGAGTAAAGTTGTTCCTCGTGATAAGGTGCAAGTTCAAAATGGAGGGACGAACAGCACGCAGTGCCGGATGGCTCACGGGACGTTGAATCCTCTAAGCGTCCCTCAGCAGTAACAAGAACTGAATCACAGACGTCAAAGAAGGGCGAAGCAGGCAGCATGAGCAAGGAAACGCTGCTGACATGGCTCACGAGATGTGTGACTCGTGGAATGTTTGAAGGTCAGCGGTCCAACTGCCAAAGTGCAACAGCAGACAGATGAGACACTGCAACATCAAAATAAAGTGCCCATGCCCACCACACAATGTGTAAAGCTGGACTCCGGTGATCCGAAATGTACATCGTCTAACCAAAGATGTCGCACCACACACGAGAAGACACTGTGACAGTCACTCTAGGGAGGAAGAAAAGTTCACGTATGGTGTAACTTCTAGAAACAAATAGTCACGTTGAAGTCCAATGAGCTATACTGGTTCACTGCCTGGGTTCCGATACTACAGAAAGCGCTGGAAATGTCTCTCGAATTGCATGAACAGCAAGAGCAGGAGCGTTTATATACTCTGTCAATGAGTAGTGGCAGACAAATGGGAGGCGATTTAAAGAAAACTGTATGCTTGAGTTAAAGCAATAAATGAAGTGGTCAGCGCTGAGGCGGCAGTGCGAAATTCTTAGTAATGTTCATGTAAAAATGTCTCTAATAGTTTTCCCAATTACTTAACGTTGCTTAGTGTAAGTTGTTTGAAGATGTTTATAATGAGCGTTGGAGTCGGTCGGTGGGTTGTGATGAGTGGGATACCAGGATTTTTAAATGCGTAGCTCAAAGTAAGAAAATGATTTACCTCGTGAGTTCCTTAGCTTCCGATTTTCCGTGATAACATAGGTGGCAAGAGATGGTTCTCAGTATCGTCGCCAAATGTAGAAATAGGGTTCTTTTGATTAAATGATGGTTCTTTAACAAGGATAGGTTAGAAAACTTTTATTAGTTACATGCGTGAAGTATAGTATAAGAAAAACCCACAACCGCTCATCCTGGTATCCCCATAGTAACTGCCACTTACAGAGCAGCAGAGTTCGAACGAGAACTCCAGGATAAGTGACGTGTCACATGTCACATAACAATAGCGCATGAGGGCAAGTGTGAAGGAACGCTCAACTCCAACAATGAGTTACTATCTATATGAATAAATGAAGTGCTATTTGTATAAGAGTGTAGCTGAGTAAATCTCAATGCCCATTAGATTCCCAAATGTTAGACTGATGTTCTGATTTGTTACCTTTGCCTCAAATTGTAAAGTGCTCTGATATCCTTCGTGATCAAGTCTGCACTATATAAAACTTTATAAATAAAAAATAAAATAAATAAATAATGGTCACATTCCCTGCACCTAGAAGAATTTGCTCATACTTAGTCAGCCGACTAGGAGTCAAATACTGAGTACGCCTTCTGGTTAACAGAATCACCACTGAATGTGGAACATACACAGTTACAGGGTGTCCCATAATGATGGATTCACTTTGCTCGAGACTCATGCAGGTTGCAGCTACTGCTTTCAGACATCCTGGCAATGCAGATGCCACTGGATCTAGTGTGGATGAGAAATATGCCACAGGATGTCTCATTAAACGTGGGGTTGGGTCAGAGCAGACAATGCACAATTGTCATGTGCATCACAGAATAATGCAAATTATTTTGAATAATCAGGCCTCCTTAAGGCAAAGCAAAGACAGTCTTGAAGCTTCAATAAGGCAGCATTGCTTTCGTCATCCCACTCTACTGGGTCTTTTGCTCTTTTTGTTGTCATTTGTATCAGAGGTTTAGCTAGGACGGCAAATCCCACAATCCACTGCCTGCAGTAACCTACAACTCCAAGGAACATTCTGATTTCTTTCTGTGTCTGAGGTAGATTCATGTTTCTGATTATTTTGGTTCTTTCAGAGGTAACTCATCTAACACCTCTTTCTATCCGGTGCTCCAGATACTTTACCGGTGTGGTGCAGAATTGCAACTTTTCAGGTGACACTTTATGCCCTCCTTCGGCCAAATGATTCAGCAATGCAATGGTATCAACAACACAGTCATTCTGAGTCTTAGACGCCACCAACAGGTCGTCTATATATTGCACCAGGACAGACTGTCCGGGCAAGACCAGAGATTCAAGGCATTTTTTCAATATCTGATTGAAAATCGATGGACTTTCTGTGTACCCCTGAGGGACACGGTTCCAAACGTAGACATGGTTGTCGAATTTGAACGAGAAAAGATATTTGGTATCTGGATGTAATGGGATGGAGAAAAATGCATGGCACAGATCTATTACCGTGAACCATCCGGCTCCCCGCGGTATCTGATATAAAATCACTGCAAGATTTGGCCAACATTAATTTATAAACTCCATCTTCATCTGGGGTTTGAATTTCAACACCACTTGGGGTGCAAAAGATTGTGCAATTCATTAAACCCAGATCTGTTGACTGGGTGTGAGTGTTTGAATGGTTCAGATGCTCCGTCCATCACCACCCCCTTTTGTACCGCTCTGTTCGCCATAAGTTGGCAGGGTATGCTCAGACGTGAGTCCCTTGCTCACTTTGCCACTGGATTCCATCAAGCCTGGCTGAAGACGGCTGTAATGCCAGAAACCGGTCCTAGGAAGCTTGTTTCCGGTCCAGGGAAGGCATGGCTTGGCAGTTCGGGCTGGACTGTTCCCATGAGGCACAGGGTCAGACTGATTTTCATATGGCCATGTCTGAACAGAGGTGGCAGAGTGGGCTAAAGAACGGTGATGGATTAAACTCAGATCTGTTGACTGGGTGTGAGTGTTTGATTGGTTCAGATGCTCCGTCCATCACCATCTCCCTTTTGTACCGCTTTGTTCGCCATTAGTTGGCAGGGTATGCTCAGACTTGAGTCCCTTGCTCACTTTGCCACTGGATTCAAGCAAGCCTGGCTGAAGACAGCTGTAATGCCAGAAACTGGTCCTAGGAAGCTTGTTTCTGGTCCAGGGAAGGCATGGCTTGGCAGTTTGGGCTGGACTGTTCCCATGAGGCACAGGGTCAGACTGATTTGCATATGGCCATGTCTGAAATGGGGTGGCAGAGTGGGCTAAAGAACGGTGATGGATTAAACCCAGATCTGTTGACTGGGTGTGAGTGTTTGATTGGTTCAGATGCTCCGTCCATCACCACCCCCTTTTGTACCGTCTCAACCAATAACAGCGCGTCTCTGATTGACGTCAGCGCAGCTCCGCAACTGACTCCCTCCTTTGCAAGGTAATACGTAAACTTATTTCTTTTCACTTTTAAATGCAGTATTCATTAATTAACAACGTAAAAACATTCGCCACTGTGCCTAAGTGACTAAACTCAAGAGGAAAGATGATTTCTTTTACTGCGAGTCAATCCTTTTCGCTTACTCTTCATACACTGTGAGTAGATCCCTTCCGCCTACTCTTCATACAAGCATTAAAGAACCTGTTACTCCCTCGGGCTTACCCTTTTTAGGTGACTAAAGGCCAAAGTTTCACCAGCGAACTCCTTTGCTATCATTTATTCACACATTTATACAGAAAATTCCCTAATCAGTGCTTCCAGTTTTACCTAACCATACACTTACTTCCTTAGGCAAGTGACCTCAATGAAAAGTGGCTTCCATTTACCACCCACTATTCTGCCCCAGGGATTCCAAAACAAACAGAGAACAATACAAACGGGTTTTGGTTAATACATAAAATCAATGCAATTTCAAAATAACCAATACACGACTAACTACCTATCTTAATTAAACCCTAACCACTACTCTGCTACCAAAAATACTGATAGAGCGCGGGTTCACCTGCCCAGAATTTTACCATACTCACCTGGGCTCATAAACATACACACTTGAACAGGTAAACCTACACTTAACCAGTGATTAATTTAACCTTTTTAGGACCTATACCTTGATTTACCGATCCTTTTCACCGGTACCTAGAGTCCTAAGGGATTAAGGGAGTTAGCAAGAAAATAGGTAGTAGATAATCATTTGCACTCATAAAATAACCACAGACTCGGGAAAGATTTAAATGCTTTATCTAAATAATTCTTTAAATGTCAATGTCCATACTAGATTAATCAGGGCTTGATCAATTAAGAATAAAATCAAAGCAAGATGATGAGAAAACATTATGAAACGTTCTTTAAGCATTTAAACATAGGAAGGGTAAGAAGAGGGAAACAGCACAATGACATACCCTTACAACTTTTATATTTACCTAGAATGGTGTGAAGACCAACCCTGGCCACGAGCTGGAATAAAGGATAGGACCCCCAATAGTGCAGATGCCAACAGGATAGAACAGGTGCAGACCAGAATCAGGATAAGTACAGACCAAATTGAATCAGAACAGGACCACCGCAGGTCAGGACCGGCACCCACAGCTAAAGTGCAACGCCTGCGTCACACCCCTCTCTGCAGCTAACAGCCGGACCCCGATTGGGTTAGCGAATCTTCTCCCTTAAGAATCCCGATTGGGTTATCGAACTCCTTCCCAGAACCCCGATTGAGTTATCGAATCTTCTGACAGAGTGCTCTGCCAGCACCTCTGCTCTCGATCGCCTATTGAGTGCGTTGTGTCAGTGACATGTCAACTATTCGGACAAGTCGGACAATCTAACTAGCTAAGCCTACCTTCGATATACCATTTTCCAGGGCAGTGTACCACCCCCCAATGTTGCAAATGTGTGAATTTCCTCAATTTGATTGGTCAAAAGACGAGAGGTCATCACACCATACCAGTTATGAGGTCATGCGCTTCAATATTTAGATCAATGTTCCCGCCCAATATTTTATTTCCCCATGCACTTTTATTCCACCCAACAATGAATGTTCCAATAGCAATACAATGTATAATTTGACATCCTCTTGGAGGTTCAGGAGGTCGAGTTCCCAGAAACATCTTCTAGCAAGTCAGGAGTTGGCAGAATTCAATGCCATGGCTTGTAGACTCGGGTGAATTCGGAGCATGCCCAGTTTCAGGACCCAAGATGGAACATCCTTACACTTGATTGGTCAGAACACGAGCTAATAGCAAAGTCAAAGAGAAACTTTTATAAATGAATGCACTGTATACCACTTATCTCTACTCTATTCCCATCACTTTATTTTAACTACAGCATTAGGGATTATGCAGAACGAACAACTTAGTAAAAGCTGCAATGCAAGCATTAGCGCATGAGAACATAGAAGAGCCATCTTTAGTTCTAGTGCGCAGAAGCAAAGTTTTCTCACCAAAGCAGTAAGTACGTCATGTCACGTGAGTGTGACAGACTCATGCGCAGAAAAGCTCTCGCGTTGCGGCGCCCATTTTAATGCATTCGAGTTACGGTTAGTAAAAGCACATTGAAAAGCTTCCCCTAGATACTAGAAATGTTGTGTGGTGCATTGTTAGTAAGACGAAACTTGTTTATTAGTGTATTACAGTTTATTTCGAGAGGGCTGAGTCCAAGCAAGTCGCTTTAAGTGCAGATCCTTGCTCCATCAGCGGTCTCCGAAGCACAGCTGTGCCGTCCATGTCGCTTTAAGTGCAGATCCTTGCTCCATCAGCGGTCTCCGAAGCACAGCTGTGCCGTCCATGTGCACAGGTCCCGGGCAGCGGTGGCAAGAGTGTCCAATCCATAGTAGTTGCATCGGTACCCTTGCCCCACAACCCTCCACCCAAATGATACACAGACAAGTATGTTTGGGAATAAAAAGTTGCAGGTTTATTTGTGGTACAAATAACAGAGCGGGTTAACTGACAGGCGACCCCTCCACCCCGCAACCCCTTGTTGCAGGGCGCCTGAAGTAGAGCCAAAGAAGCAGACACTAGTGGCCCTGGCCACGTGTCGATCGGGGAGGCAAGCCTCCCCCGGTGGACCTATCGTCCACCTGCCCCGCCCACCTCTGAACAAGGGAGAGTCAACTCACACCTTGCCCAGCTAGGAGGGGCGTTATTAGCAAACCCCCGGTTGCTCAGGTTTACAACCGCCCTAAGGACTCACGGGGTGCCGTTGAACCAAGTCCCCAAGAAGGGCCCCTTGGCTATGTATGACTCAGTATTGTGCCTCTCGCACTGTGGCTTCAGGTCCTGTTCCTGCGCCTGTCCTGTATGGGGGTCGCCTTGTAACTCCTCCTGCAACCTGGAAGACAAAAACATCATTACTATTCCCCCCTCCCCACTTCCCCCCTTCCATCGGGTGAGCGGTAGGGAGGGGAGTAAAATTGCGGGCCTTGCGTCCGGCGTCGTGGGGGGAAGTGAGGGAGAGGAGGGGGCTCGGGGCCTGAGACTAGGCTGGCGAGGACAGCCAGGAGCGACCGACGGGGACAAGGGGCAGCAGCAAAGAGGGCGCCAAGGAGGAAGTGCGCCCCATATCAGTACAGCCAAAAGGGGGGGGTGGCCTGGATGTCCGGCCCCGCCCACCCACCCTCCCCAAGGCGGGCCTGCGGTTCCCTGCGCACTACTACGGGGTTTGCCCTCCTATGGGGTCCCCTGCAGGGACCGCGGGCCTCCCACATAGTAGTTGCATCGGTACCCTTGCCCCACAACCCTCCACCCAAATGATACACAGACAAGTATGTTTGGGAATAAAAAGTTGCAGGTTTATTTGTGGTACAAATAACAGAGCGGGTTAACTGACAGGCGACCCCTCCACCCCGCAACCCCTTGTTGCAGGGCGCCTGAAGTAGAGCCAAAGAAGCAGACACTAGTGGCCCTGGCCACGTGTCGACCGGGGAGGCAAGCCTCCCCCGGTGGACCTATCGTCCACCTGCCCCGCCCACCTCTGAACAAGGGAGAGTCAACTCACACCTTGCCCAGCTAGGAGGGGCGTTATTAGCAAACCCCCGGTTGCTCAGGTTTACAACCGCCCTAAGGACTAACGGGGTGCCGTTGAACCAAGTCCCCAAGAAGGGCCCCTTGGCTATGTATGACTCAGTATTGTGCCTCTCGCACTGTGGCTTCAGGTCCTGTTCCTGCGCCTGTCCTGTATGGGGGTCGCCTTCTCTTTTTCCACAGCCCTGGGCGTGGCACCCGCTGCGCCCAGAGCCCCCACTACCTAGCCTTTTAGTTAGCTTTTTATCTGCATCCGGATATTTCTAGCGCTTCCCAGTTGCGCATGGATGCGTTTACGCGCATGCGAGCAACCTCCTGTGTTCCTGGTAACTCGCCCCTTTCCATATGGGGCCAGGAGTCACCAGACCATCAGAGGCACGTGATCCCAGTTCACTGCTCAGTGCGCTGAGTCCGGTGCGCGGCAGCGGTCTACCCTCTTTCACCGGCATGCCTCAACTTAAATTTGAAAGGGAGCTGAAACTAAGACAAGGGATTGGGGCGGGGGGTGGGGCACCCCGCCTGTCCAGTTATAACTGGCCTTGTTGTGTTTCCTAACCCAAAGCCCTTGAAGCATGAAAAAACGGCCTTCTAAATTGCTGACACCCATGTCAAGGCTAAAACTCTCCAAGTTGCATGGGGCCTCGCTGTATCATCTCACCTCTGCTGCGGATAACCATCTGTGCTAAGAGCCTTGATGATTGGATATCAAGGTCGTCCCCCAGTCCCACTTGGTTGCATGAATTCATTGCAAAGAGGCTCAGCCGCCTACTTAAATGGAGAACTCCAACGTCAACTGCAATCCGTTTATTTCTTCTAACTAGCCAGCGTCTGTGGCGCCCTAGGTCTGCGGCAACCCTTCGTTGCCAGGTACCTAAAGTTTTAGCCAAAGAAACACCCGCAGCCATAGCCCGGTGTAGAACCTGAGAGGATAACTCCTCCCCCCGGTGGACCTATCAGGCATTCCCCCACCGGGCGGAGCTCTATATGGCAAGCCCCCGGATGCTCAGGTTTACAACCGCCCTAAGGACACCTGTCCCGCAGCTCTCCTAATGATGAGTCCCTTGAGGGTGCTGCTCTGCCTACACGGGGCCAATAGATCACTCACCCAGGAGCTCTGGCAGGGTTGGGCTACCAACATCCTATAGCTTAACTAGTTTACTGTGTACCTGAGCATCCCGTCAGGGCTAATGTAAGTTGGTGGTTGTTCCCCCAATTGGCACGCAGGTAAGGTATTATGTAATCTCACCCTGTCCTCAAGGTGTGATCTAGGGCAGCAAGGCTATGAAACCCATAATTGACTTTGAGCTTAGAGGTAATTCGCCTCAATTATCGCATGGAAGCTGTCTGGGATGCTGGGGTGGTTCTATGTGAACCGGGGAATGTGCTTTCTATTGTATTGACCCGGACAGTGTCCTGCCTCTAGCATTCTGGGTAAATCTTATAATAAATCTGTTATCCGTCAGTGCGCCAAGTGATAGGACCTTTCTGTGCGACATTACTAGAGGAAACTGAATCTGTTGTGTCTTTTGCGTTGCTTTCGCTTTAACGGAAGTTTACCCCCAGATCATATAGATGTCTTCTGGTCTATATTGTTTGCAGATCAGGGCACCGTGAGGTGTGCCTGCAAAATCTGACATGACTACCGCGGCTCTGTTAGGCTGTTAATACTGCGTTGCTCTTAGTAACGGAGACACTACCAGGATCCCTGCAATTTGGCCCGGTAAACCCGGAGATCTTTACATTCCCAGACATAACGTTGGGAGTGCCTTAATTCACCCAAGTTCACTGTTGATACCTGTTGGCAGAGAAAGAATCGAGCATGTCTACATCAACGCTCACGAATAGAGTCAGTATACGTGGACCATTGCATGGACGGAATAACTTATATACCATGCCAGCTACTGATGCCCATTATAATGCATCACAACATATGACCGAAAGCGGAAACACCATTATATATAACTTAGCTAAAGCAAGTGTAGAAGTATACACAGCATAAAAGGAATGATCACTATTCTAAAATAAATTGCTTATAAACCCGCCCTTGTCAAATTTACCACTGCACAGCACTACAACTAACAGATACAACTGTTAAACGGCCCGATGAACTCAGTTCATCAGCATCGCTATGATGAAGGTACAGGCAGGTGCTGCAGGGATTTCAACTGTACGGCGATACTGCATACATGGGAGCAGAAGATGGTGATTATGTGATCTAACTTACTGACTGCATCCGAGGCAAAGTAACGTGCGACAGGAAGGGAAGTTCTGAAGTGTTCAATTACTTAATTCATTAGAAAAGAACATAAGGCAATGCGCACGTGTGATGACACGGCAGCCCTAAGTATAATACGAGGACCAGGGAAGAAATGTAGATTGTGGGGGGATCTACAACCCAGTTTGAGTCACAATGATATACCCCTCAATGCCGGTGGTGGAGTCAAACTCCTCGAGGTGCAGCGGAGTACACATCTCCGGCCTGTGGCGGCGTCTCCGCAAAGGCATGGGAGCGCCCCCCCCATGGCTGGCAGTAACTGACAATAACCCAATGACATCACCTGCTGCTGCAGCTTGGCAGGCAGGCGGGGCAGGGCAGCTCACAGATGAGATGAGGAGAAGTCATTCGCCCACTCCACGGGGTGGGGAACCCATCCAGGCCCCTACTGCGTGTTCGAGCCCCGAACAAGCACAAAGGGATTGTAGCATTGCGAGTGGCGATGAGGTACCAGGTGCTTCCTGCTTCCTGTTCGGGCTAAGACAGACGACAGAGGAAGACGCGAGGGAGACGCGGCTATAAGGGTAGTTTGCTGTTCACAGCAGTGCAAGGACTTCCATGTGCAAGCCCTTGAGTGAGAGTAGAGGGCGCACCTCGTGCCAGCCCCAACCCCATCTCAGTAAAATTGCGGGCCTTGCGTCCGGCGTCGTGGGGGGAAGTGAGGGAGAGGAGGGGGCTCGGGGCCTGAGACTAGGCTGGCGAGGACAGCCAGGAGCGACCGACGGGGACAAGGGGCAGCAGCAAAGAGGGCGCCAAGGAGGAAGTGCGCCCCATATCAGTACAGCCAAAAGGGGGGGGTGGCCTGGATGTCCGGCCCCGCCCACCCACCCTCCCCAAGGCGGGCCTGCGGTTCCCTGCGCACTACTACGGGGTTTGCCCTCCTATGGGGTCCCCTGCAGGGACCGCGGGCCTCCCGCATTCTCCCAGGTTGGAGGGAGATCGACACACGTTACCTTTCTGTGCTCATGGGCACAATTAAGCTAAACTCCGCCGTGGTGTTGGTGATTGCACGTTAAAGGTGTGCAGAGCTGGGAGAGCTCTCCTTTCAATGATTTTGTGTTAAGCTAATTTTAGACCTGTGATAGATCATTTGATGTAACCTGTTTATTGTAGTCCACTAGACACATATGGGTAAGGAATAGAATTGTAAATATATTTTGTGGGATATGTGGGGTACAGTTATGTTATGTAAATTCGATTCCTTTTCGTTGTGGTATTAGTTAGCATATGCAGAGGGGTGGGGGTGTTGTAGCACTCGTTTGGAATGTGCAGGGCATCATTAAGGGGTATTTTCGAATGGAAAGCTTGAGGGTTCTGGAGGGTGGCAGTTGAAGGGGAGGCTTGGAAGTGGAATGTGTTGTTTATGTGATGTCCTGCTCGACCTCGGACCTGGGGAACTGGGTTCGAGTCTCGGTAAAAACGCTAAACCTCCTGTGATTCTGGGCAAATCACTTAATCTCCCCGTGCCTAACAAAAATTAATGTGTGCACTCATGTAACGTAACTGGTGCTATATAAAGCGCTCTGATACCCGGTTCGGTTTCGGGTCTAGTTCGCGCTATATAAAACTCAGCAAACATAAATAAATAAGGAATATATACACATAGATGGTCGTGTGTTCTTTCAGTACGGCCATTAAGGGTAGAGTTCAGTAAGCATGCGTAAACAGTCAGGTCGTTCACTGCCTTACTAGCCTAATTGATGTATGGGGACACCAAAGTAGTGTCCTAAAAAATCCGATTCAGAAACCACAACCATTGGTATGCCTGCTCTGTTCAAACGGAAGAATGAGGAAGTAGACGACGGCGCATGTAGGCAGGGTGTTTCCGGGGTAGTGGCCATGTTTAGCCCAGGCAAACGGACGCTGTTGGGTTTAGTAATGGTTGGTGAGCCCAATGTTAAATATTTAGGACTATGACGTCTTGCTTATTCCTACAACGAACGTTAATCAGGACTAAACCGCGCCCTACTAGGCGCATCTCAAAAGCTTCGAAGCAATCAGCAAAGATAATGGCTTGTGGCGCCTGACAAGCTCCGCCCATACGCATCCGCTGACCCACCCCATTCTCAAAACCTGTCAGGCGTCACACCCGGCAGGGGCGGTGTCGTGAACTGACGTCACGCGACACCCGGGTAGTTCCGCTGTGTGTCGCCCGAAGCGAAGATGGCGGATCTTGAGGAGCAGCTGTCCGACGAAGAAAAGGTGAGAGGGGGCTTCCGTCTTACCCCGCCGTGGTACTGCGGAAAGAGATGGGAGCTGCGGGAGGGGAGCGGGCACAACAAACAACTGTCAGGGATGGAGGCCATACTGTCTGCCAGGCAGTGCAGTGCTACAGTTTACCCAGGAAATGCTTGAGTGCGGTGACATGAGCTCTACCAGTTCTAGCTTCGATGTATCTGTCTCTAAAGAGTAAGAAGCTGCGCCTTGCATGCATTCAAATTTCACCCTTTCAGGTCCCGTGATGTGCCACCTTTCCCCATGCCATTTTAAATCTCTGCTTGTTTATGCTGAGCCCCCCCCCCTCCTCAGTCTCCACCCCAGATCATGATCTCCACATGCATCCCCAAGTCTGGTTCAATCACCATAGCATGCTGACACCACCCGCTCCGCAGGTCCAGTTGCATTCCCATTTTTGTCAGTTTTCACCCCCTCGTGTCAGCGTCACCCCCAATCCCTTGTGTCAGGCTGCACCCCTGCCCCGTGTGTACTTTCCCCCATGTCATACTTCACCGCCCCATCTGTTCCCAAGTATCCACAGTCCCTGTATCCAGAAGACTGCCGCTGTCAGTCTCATGGGACCGGGCAGCACTTCCGACCCATGTAGGGTCCTAGCACCAAAATAGGGACTCGGCAGACGTTCTGCCTTCTACAGCCCGGTCCTGGCCCTCGCTTTCGCTGCTGATGCTCTTGGTTCTTTTTATAACCCGCCGCAGTTAAGGCGCCTTGCAGCCGACTAGAGCTGTTTGGGGCGAGAGCTCCAGAGTACTTCCTGGAGCAGGTTGGCCTGGTGCAGACACCTAGGCGGGGCCCCTGCCGCCGCTTGCCTTCTCCACGCCTTTCCTCCCAGACCGCATCTCACACTTTGCTCTGTCACACTTCCACCTCGCCTCAGGGTGATGCTAGTGCCTTACGTCCACTCGGTCTATTATTTGGCATACCCACGGGTGTGTTTATTTGGTTAGCCAATTGATTGGGAAATATACTTTATCATTTTGCTGTTCTCAGCAATGGAAACGCTTTCAGAATCGTCCGAGCAACTTGAGCGTGTTCACTTTCGGGTTTCTGCAACTCGTGTCGTCCACAACTTCCTCCCTCTAATGTTTCGAATTGTACGTGTTTGTGGTGTCTCCCATGGCCTAGTGTCAGAATAGCAAATGACCATCAATTTCGGGAGTGAAATTAGATTAGCACTACCAATTTGCCTTTCCAGTACTTTGACATTTACAGCCACACGGTTTTAATGGTTGGTTCGGATCAGGGATAAGCAAATTGAACAGTGTGCATGTTTCCACTGTTACAAGCCAGTGAAACCAGCCCCCCCCCCGCCCCCGCCCCATAGATATATTCTACATCAGAGGGTGCTTCTGTGAGCCGTTTAAATTGTTTACTAGGGACTGTGCACTTCGTTTTTTGGCCAGTAGACGGAGTAACGTTTTATTCAAACAGTATTGTTAGATTTCATGTTAGTAAGGCCTTTACCTGCAGAAGTCCAAAGTGTGGATTGAGCCTGTCTTGTCTCATAGGAGATTCTGAACAGGAAAAGCTGCTTCCAACTCCCTGGCCAGCAAACCTTGTGTGAGGTCGCTGGGACCTTATACGGTCTGATATTGTTTGGTACATGTGTACACCGATTGGTGGTTGTATCTAATGTTTCTATTAGATTAGGGTTAGTGTCCTCATTGGTTGGGTATTTGAGTGTTCTGATTGGTTTCTAGGTCTGTGATTCAATCAATGTAGGGTTGATGCTAGGGTTAGGATTTCTGTTGGCAGTAGGGACTAGGGTTTCCTTTTTTTGATTGTTGGGGCTAGGGATAGACTTTTAATTCGAAGTAGCAATTAGGGCTTCTGGTGTGATTGGTTGTGGGACTAAGAGTAGGGTTAGGCTTTCTATTGGAAGTAGGGACAAGGGCTTCCTGTGCCATTGGTTGTTTGCACTTGGGGTGGGACTACTGGTAGGGCTAGGGCCTCTATTGTACGTAGAGATTAGGGTATTTGAACTGATTGGGTGCTTGAACTAGGGCTAAGATTGGCTGTAAGGTCCTGGTCTCATATTGGTTCAAGATTTTTAGGGCTAGTGTTGTGATTTGATAGTGTTAGAGCTAGGGTTCCCATTGGCTGGCGGGGTCACCTGATTACTAGGGCTATAAAAGGCCAGGCTTAGGGCGTCTCAGCTAAGGGCGGAGAGGACAAGGGCAGTTGCCTGTTTGAGCCCGTTAATGGCGGAGAGGACAAGGGTAGTTGCCTGTTTGAGCCCGTTAATGGCGGAGAGGACAAGGGTAGTTGCCTGTTCGAGACTGACCAGGGCCAGAAATGCTACCCAATATACATACCCCCATTATGTATCTATATAGTTTCAGTACTTATGGATCTATATATTTTTCACTTTCTTCTAATTTAGCATTTCCAATGCACCTCCCTATTTCTCAGCCTATACTTCGCTCAATATATCCTCTACATCCACTCTCTCATTTAACCCCATACCACTACTATGATCCCTAAAATAACCCTTTCTAGACTCTCTCCTACTCTACCCCTCCTTGCATCATCTTACACCTCTTTTACTACACCGATCCCCCAAAACAAACCTTTCTAAACTCTTCCCTCTTTTCTACCCTTCCCCAACCCTTCTCAATCCAAATAACTGACTAACATATCCACCACTAAAATTACTTTCATGTTTCACCATACTAATTCAACACTAATCATGATGGGTTCCAGAGTAGCGTGCTACTTGCGCTTCAAAACCCCATCAGGGGTAGCAAGCGCTATATAAATACAAACCTCTTTCCATTCACTATCCAGCCACCTACCCCTTTCTATCCAAATAACTGAATAACATATCCACTACTCAAATTACTTCATATTTTACTATGCTAATTTTCAACACCAATCCTTTGAGTTCCGGAGTGGCGTGCTACTAGCCAGAAAAGTGCTTCAACATCCATAAGGGGTAACAAGTGCTATATGAATGCAAACCTTTCTTCCCCTTTTATCCCTCCGCTATCCTTCTCACTCCAAATAACTGACTAATATCCACCACTGAAATTACTTTCATATTTCACCATATTAATTCACCACTAATCCTTTATGGGCTTCCTGAATAGCATGTTTCAACACCCCATCAGGGGTAACAAGCGCTATATAAATACAAACCTTTTTTTCCTCCTCTATCCTTCTGCTATCATTCCAAATCCAAATAACTGACTAACCTATCCACCACTTAAATGCACTTTCATGTTTCACTATACTAATTCAAAACTAATACTCTATGGGTACCGGAGTAGCGTGCTACCCGTCGAAAAAGCGCTTTGATGCCTCTTCAGGGGTAGTAAGCGCTATATAAATGCATTTACAATGCAATACAATTTCCCCCATGTCTTACTGCACCGCCCCATCTGTTCCCAAGTATCCACAGTCCCTGAATCCAGAAGACTGCGGCTGTCAGTCTCATGGGACCGGGCAGCTCTTCCGACCCATGTTGGGTCCAGGCACGAAAATAGGGACTGGGCAGACGTTCCGCCTTCTGCAGCCCAGGACTGGCCCTCGCTTTTGCTGCTGATGCTCTTGGTTCTTTTTATAACCTGCCGCAGTAAAGGCGCCTAGTGGCCAATTAGAGCTGTTTGGGGCGAGAGCTCCTGAGTACTTCCTGGACGTTGGCATCCAGCCTACCAGCTTCGCCAGCTTCAACTGGTTCAGAATCAAGCGGCAAGACTTATTTTCCATCAACCTAAACATCAACATGTCACCCCCTTGATGGAGAGGCTTCATTGGCTCCCAGTGGCAAAACGCTGTATTTTCAAACTTGGCTGTACCATCTTTAAGTCACTAGCCGGTCATGGTCCTGCTTTCATTGCATCTAGGATTCATCGTTACGCCCCATCTCGTAACCTTCGTTCTTTACACCACAACCTTCTTTCCTTCCCTTCTTTTAAACGGAAAAAACATGGTGGTCTCAGGTTTTCATTTCTAGCACCCAAACTTTGGAATTCTCTTCCACTTGAACTCAGATCTATTTCCTGTTACTCCTCTTTCAGGAAAACCTTAAAAACTCATCTGTTCCGTCAAGCCTACGAATAACATCTGTATACCGCCCTCCTCTTTTGCCCATCCGCCCACAGCGCCATGAAACCGTTTGGTGTCCGTGCGCTTTACAAATTATTTTTACATTACATCTAGGCGGGCCCCTGCCGCCGCTTGCCTTCTCCACACCTTTCCTCCCAGACCGCATCTCACACTTTGCTCTGTCACACTTCCAACTCGCCTCTGGCTGATACTAGTGCCTTATGTTCACTCGTTCTATTATTTGGCATACCCATGGGTGTGTTTATTTGGTTAGCCAATTGATTGGGAAATATTCTTTATCATTTTGCTGTTCTCAGCAATGGAAACGCTTTCAGAATCGTCCGAGCAACTCGTTCGTGTTCACTTACGGGTTTCTACAACTCGTGTCGTCCACAACTTCCTCCCTCTCATGTTTCGAATTGTACGGGTTTGTGGTGTCTCCCATGGCCTAGTGTCAGAATAGCAAATGACAATCAATTTTGGTAGTGAAATTAGATTAGCACTACCAATTTGCCTTTCCAGTTCTTTGATATTTATAACCACACAGTTTTATTGGGTTGGTTCGAATCAGGGATAAGCAACTTGAACAGTGTGCATGTTTCCACTGTTACTAAGATCCCAGCACGAAATACCGAAGATGACTTCGGCAGGTTTACGACATGTTATGGGGAGAAAGAAAACATGACAAGGCAGAGAACAAACTTTGAAAATTGTATTTATATAGCGCTTTCTACCCCATATGAGGCATTGAAGCACTTTTTGGCGAGTAGTATACTACTCAGTAACCCACAGGATTAGTGGTAGACAGTGGTTGAAGTGGGGGAAAAAAGTAGGGGAATTGTGGGCGGAGAATCACCCGGAGGGTTTAACCAGAGGATTGAATTAGTGGGCGGAGTCAGAGGTGTGGCCAGAATGTAAAAACGTCAACATTTTTAGTATTTGTTTGGCATTTGACTGCCCAGTTACAGCTTATTACGTTAATTTAAATTCAACTAATGGATACACATGATTATTTAAAGTTTAATATGAGTTATTGAAATTAAAATATATTCACAAAGTGGGATATGTTTCCAGTCACAGAATGTCCCATTTGTCTCAGTCATGGAGTTTTTCATCAGCACTTCACCATTTTTCCACAAGAGCAGTTCAAACATGATTGTCAAAAGATCCTAGTTTGCAAATGTTTTCTATATAATTATGGATGTGCCATATTTGCCTCATAATACATCTGCTGCATAATCTGACAAATTTAACTAATAAATTGTTAGCATGTCAAATGGATCAAAAGTTACTAAAATATGTGGCTTGTGTTGCTGCAAAGTAGATGCCCCTTTGCAGAGGTTGACTGCTAATCAAAATAAGAGTGGCAGGGCCCCAACTCTGTGCATAATCATTCACAAGCGTTCCAAAATTTGAAGGCTAACTGCCCCAAATATAATTTACGCAAAAAAGTCTCATTTGCAAGGGTTTAGAAAAATGACTGCTGCCTTTCTTTACAATTTCGTTCAATTTAACATGCGCCCATTCTCCCTCATTCAACACATCCTTCACATTGTGTTTATTGTCCAAGAACGTTTTATATGCTAGACGTGCTTTTTCCAAATACTTTTTAACAACTTAGGTGACCACTTCCTCCCGTCATCCATGCCACATTATCCTTGGTGAACGTTCTGCGTTCCCTCAAAATCATAAAAGGACTGTAGCCCCTGACATTTGGAGCTATGCGATATGCCCACACCAATTTGTCTAATTCAACAGCCCTGTTCCTTCGTTTGTTGATCGCGGCTTGCACACTCACCGTAAACACCCTGTTGAATCTTTCCCCACAGCAGTTACTGGCCGGATGGTACACTGGAGTTTTCCTTTATTTTGATACCAATACTAGTCAAAAATTCAGTAAATCTATCCGCCACGAACTGTGGACCATTATTACTTAACAATGACTTGGGTATTCCTTCCCTCTGGAAAATCTTTTCTAAGAACCCTACAGTACTAGCTGCAGCAACATGGTCACGCATTTCAACTTCTGTCCATTTAGAATCTGTATCTAAAAGTACAATAACATATTTAGGAGTTCCCATCATTTCCAGAATAGGTCCTAAAATATCAATAGCCAGTGCTTCTCAAGGATTGTCCGCTATTTCACTTAGGCCTAAAGGTGGCTGCAACATATTCTGTCTTATCTGCATTAGCCCAATGGTCACAATTCCTGACAAACATCTCCATACTGGCATCAACACCTGGCCACCAATATGACAGTTTAACTTTCTTCTTAGATTTAACAATTCCTAAATGACATTTGTGCATCAACTCAAGCACTCTTTGACGAAGACATTGCGGGGCAACTATCCTATTACCTCTGAACAAAAATCCAGATTCAGAAGTATAGCTCATCCTTCAATTCCCAAAACACCCTAGATTGCTCAGACAACTTACTTTTCTCAGGCCAACACTGTAATAAATACTCAAAAAACACTCAACTACTTGTCTTCTGCTTATCCTTTTTCTCTTTCTTCAGAAACTGCTGCTAACTCACAATCCACACTTGCCAATTTATAATCTTTCCATTAGTTTGCCTCTCCCTGGTAAATCAGGGACCTGCTAAGATAGTCTGCCACCTTGTTCTTCCTACCAGGCAAGTACTCTACTTGGTACGCTTAATCCAACAACTGCAAAGACATCCTAGCAGTTCGAGGAGCTGCTTTATCCAACCCATCAGCAGTTAACATCCTAAACAATGGCTTGTGAAGGTGAACTCCATACCCCCCGAAATTGTCAAAATTTAGTCATAGTTCACACACGCACTAGCATTTCAATTTCTTTCTTTCTCAGATACCTTCCTTCGGGTGACACGAGTGTGCAGGATGCAAAAGAAATCGTATTCTCCACATCCGAACTAGATATTTGTGTCAACACAGCACCAAATCCCTTGCCGCTGGCATCAGTAGTCAAAATGGTGCGTTCCTTAGTGTTAAACCCCTGTAGTGGCAACCCTCCACAAATGTCACCTTTTTATACTCTCAAATTCCCCCTACAACTTGTCATTCTATATGAAAGGGGTCTTGGTTTTCATCAGTTGCCGTATGTTTTACGTTTTCTCGGCAACATTTCGTACAGGTTTTGCTTAGAACTTGACCAGACCAATGAAGGATCTTACATTGTCCTTGCAACACGGGCCACGTGCATCTTTTATAGCCATGATGATTTTGTTTTTTGGGAACATCTTTGTCACAGATCTCATGACCTAGGTATGTCACAGAGTTCCTGCAAAATTTACATTTACTCAGTTCCGCTGTAAGACAGACTTCCTTAAGTTTACGCAGCACTTTGTACAGACCCTGATCATCATGTTTGACCTTATTTTTCCCCATGACTAGTATGTCATCTTGGAAATACAGTACACTTTTGAGATCTTTCAACAATTTGTGCATCAACCGCTTTTCCCAGAGGTACCCCTGGAGACCCAGACTTTTGGAACGCTGTTGAACATGGCTTGAGGCCAGAGGCTGATCACATATTTATAGGGCGCTGAAAGAGGATGGACTCTGGAAGATTTACGAATACACGCCAGGTGGCATGAAGTGTTAGAAGCGCTTCTTTTAGCTTGGAGGATATTCATGATGGGGTGAAGGTAACCTCTACCAATGCACAGTTTTATTTAATCCAACATAACGTGATGCATCTGGTTTAGCTCACCCCAAGTACACAGCATGGAATCTACCCTGTGCAACCTTCCTTCTGTCCGTTCTGTGCCGCATGTTTTGGTGGGTCTCCTAGTTTGGATATCTACTGGGAGGTGATTTTAAAGTCTCTGAATGCCACTACTGGGTGGTCACTTCCCCAGGCTGTTGGGCTCCGTCTGTTGGGACGTATCCCAGTTGAAAAAAAAGAAACTGAGTAGGAAGTTTCTCCTCCTGGGTCTAGTACTTGTCAAATGCAGCATAGCCGCTCGATGAATGTCTGCTTTTGCACCGAAAGTAGCGGATTGACTGAGGGATACGGCTAAGTGGGCAGTTGCCGGGAGAGCCATATACACAAGGACAGTAAACCTGTTGCCGACCTGGGTGGCAAAGCTTGCTAAGCTATTGGATCCTCCGGATGCCCTGAACTCTTGAGTTACGGGATCTAGTAAGGAGGAGAGAGAATGCGATGTCTGACTATGCAATGGAGGGAGCTTCTGTTCTATCTAGAACTGTATAATTATGCCACCAGAAAGCCTTTACCAATGTACCAGATTCGTTGCACAGTATTTATTACGGAGATGTGTTTTCATAGAGCCGAACGGAGAGAGGGAGGGAGAGATTTTTATTTGAATCTTTGACTTTCATTATGCTATCTCAGTGTGAGAACATTATTTTCGAAAATGACATAGCATGTACCTGGAAATAAAAATAATATATACATTTTTTAAGCAGACCGACCTAAAGAATATCTATATATTTTAAAACCATGCAGTATACATTTTGTACAAAGAAGTGCACAATCGAAGTACATACATATAATCAAATTATACATATTTATGAACATGCACAGGCATATGCTGTACATTTGTGTTTGAGTGTGGTGGTCTTGTAGGAAAGAGCCATCTCTTGAGTAGTTTTCTGAAGATAAGATAGTTATCCGTGGCTTTTATGTTTGGTGGTAATGAATTCCATAATTTGGCTTCTTGTAACTACCCGTGTTTCTTTTCTTGTATGTTGGGGTTTTGAGGCGAGGTGCCAATCTTGCATGTATTTGGTCATTTTATTCCTGAGAAAGTTGTCCTATTCCATGTGTTACTTTGTGGGTGATAAAAAGCAGCTTGAATGTGGATCTTCTGGCAACCGTCAACCAATGCAGGTATGTAGGGCTCTCTAGGCAGGGGGGATGTGGGCTTGTGGATTTACATGCTGGAGTAGTCTGGCAGCAGAGTTCTGAATTTGTTATCATTTTTTCATTGTTGATAAAGATGATCCGTGATAAAGACCGTTGGTGTAATGAAGTTTAGACCGTAACGGAGAGATAGTAGCCTGGTCCTTGTGTGGAAGTCCTAGGTGTTGCAAGATGCTTCGCAGAGTTTCCATGGTAATGAAGCTTGATATTGCCAACTTGTCCACTTGGGCATTCATTGATAATTTGAAGTCCATGGCGTTTTCCAGATTCCTTATTTCCTTAGATCATTTAGGAGGTGGTCCCAGATAGCTGGGCCTGATGCAGAGTGGGTAAAATTTTTCCATTTGCCACATGTATTTCCCTTTTGAAAGCTTTCAATTTGAGGTGGCTTCATGTCATCCACTGACCAACAGCTCTGAGACAACTGAATTTTTTTAAAATTTTTTTAATTTATTTTTTATGTCTTTGGGGCTTTCCAGTTTAAAAAGTATGTGTGTGGTTCATCTGCATAGTTATAGCATGTGAGATGAAAGTTGTTGATTGTCGGTAATGACTTCAGGTAAATGTTGAGAAGCATGGGTCAGATTATAGAGCCTTGAGTTACCCCTGCTTTTGTTAAGTATGATTTGGATGACAAAGGTAGTATCAATGACATTTGTCCTGTTTTTAAGGTAGGATGTGATCCAGTCGAGAGTAGTCACCTCTATGCCGGCTTTGTATCAGGGTGTCATGGTAAACTGTGTATGGCAATGAAAGTACCAAAAGTAGTGCACAACACCTTTTCCGGTCTATTGGGTTTCTAAGATCACCCCAGATGGCGACAAGGGACAATTCTGTGCCTATTACTGGTCCGAATCCTGTTTGGGAGTCGGAAAGTATGGAGTTATCCTCTGTCACTAGTGACATCTGGGCGAATGCTGCTCTTTCTATCCTTTTTCCCAGGAACGGTTCATTTGTAATCGGTCTGTAGCTGTCTGGGTCATGCATGTCCAGGTTTGTTTTCTATAATGAGTGTGTATATGCCCTTTTTTAAGTCTTTTTGAAAGATTCCTGTAGTTAAAGAATTATTGATGATTTTTCTTACCGCTGTGGCAACAAAGGTAGTTTTTAGGGCTCGTGCCTGCATGCGTTGCAGTGCGTAGCAGTGTTCGCACTGCGAGAGCCCTTTTGTATGGGGTTTTGAAAGCTGACCACACGCTCGTGCGTGTGGTCAGGCTTTCTCCATCAGGCATTGGCTTTCGCGTGTTTAAAAAAAAAAAAAAAAAAAAAAAAAAAAAGGCTCGTGATTGTGCCCGCCTTTGTAACGCCCATTCCCGACGGTGGCTAGCACGCTCAGCAGCGCGTGTTCGCCTCGCTGCTGCCCTCCCTTCCCCCCGCTCCTCTGTAGTGCGCGTGCACCACTGGTTCTTTCAGCTGTATTTATCTGGCAAGTTTCCTTTGCAGCTTTCCAGCAAGATGCCTCACTTTTCAACCCTTGCTACTGTTTTTGTTCCTGTAGAAATGTGCTATGATCCAGCAGCTTTGCAGTAACTTTATAATTATCTGTGCAGGAGAAAGAACGGGAACGTGGCATATGAAATACGTCGTCGTTTGAATGGTGACGAAAACAAATGTAGCTGTTTTAGTGCCTAAACAATGGGTGTCCTAAATAAACAAGACAATGGCACTCATTTTATGGGACTGTAAATGGGTAAAAGGGTAGAACTCTGCAACAGGCCCTTTAACACACTGCGCTACCTTCAAGCAAGACGAATCCTGCATGAAATTGCCCTTTCTCTCTCCTCAACCACAACGCGCCATCCGGGGCTCTCTGTGCACAGCAGAGGAAGGCACCTGACCAGCACAAATTATAGAGGCAATAATTGTATCTCACAGAAACTTCTGGGGAGGGAGGGGGAACTGGGGAGGGGGGGGGGTTACTTGGAGGCTGCAGGGACATAATCACTGGCAGGGTGTGCATGTCACACCAGTGAGCAGCAGTCCTCGGAGACATCACTTATTCACAGAACAACCGTACTCGGACGGGTTGTTAGCGGCTCAAAAAAGGCTCTCTCTGTCATCCGTAAATGGCATCCTGTTTGCTCCCCCGGATTCCTTCTCTGCTTAGCTCATTATTTATCCATTTTGTTTTCCGTCCCCAGCCTGATTTATCAAAGGCCTCGCACACTCCTGCCATCCTCCGGGTCAGCACTACATCCTCCTGTGTCGCAGGGCCGCATATTTCTCTTCCATCTAAGACAGCTGTGAGAGGGGCAGATGTAGCTTGGCCGACCATACACGCAATTAATTTGTTATGAATATTTCATTTAAGTTTTAATTCTTTAGTCAGTCGTTGAAAGATTTCGGTGTATAATACTTTAAGAAATAGGCTTGTGTGCCATTATTTTAATTGAATGCTAACTTTATATAAAACGTACAATGGGCATCTATTCAACAAAATGTCAGTTGGGCGGAAGTGACATCGGGCACTGTTTGACATAGATGCCTTCGCAGAAAGGGAGTTCATATGTTATATCACTGAATAATCCAAGAAAGTGATGCCACTAGAGTTGACATTACTGAAGAACTCTTAATAAGTGCCACATTTTTAAAATAACACAATTGTTACACAGATAATTGTCTAGTTTAGATTCTAGCATCATCTAGCCCAGTTTAGTCATTATGTGCCATAACAGTCATAGACACATTGTTGGCTCACATCTTGTAAACCAGGGATAGACGTTCAGTGGGGGCTGCTGTGGCATTTAAGTGGTGAGGCAGCGCGGGTGTTGGGGAGACAGCGCAAGGGAGAAGAATTAAAAAAAAAAAATGCTTAACTGCATTCTCCAGCTTTGGTGCTCTTTGGCCTCTGCTTCTTGACTCCTGGCATGCCGCAGGGTTCCCCTACGCCAATCCAGACGCTGCTCTCATGCTGGTATTACCCAGAATGACAGCAACGCCTTGATTGGTGTGAGAGCCAAAGTTAGGAGCTTACTAAGGGACCAAGATCCCTTGCTTGTACTGTAAGTACAGCTGATTTACAATGGGGAGAACAGATGCAGAGACCTCGTTGCCACTCATCATGAACAAGAGAAGGGAAAGGCTTAACGACTAGAGTGGCGGACTTTGAAGCCAGGGACCCAGCCTTGTCTTGCCGGAGGCTCAAACATCCTGTGATTCTGGGCAAATGACAATCTCCCACTGCCTAAAAATGAATGCGTCCATCTGTAATGCAACTATTGCTCATGTAAAGCGCTGATACTCTAAGGTCGAGTTCACGCTATATAAAACTGCAAAAAAGAGACTTGCTGCAGCTTTCCATTCTAACCCGCTACCATCCGCCTCCCATTCTGCGCTTTTCTTCCTCCCGCCTCATTTGTTCCAGAGTCTGTTTTCACATGATGTTTTCCTTTTTCTCTGTTTTCTATATAGTCTCGACTGGAAGCTAATGGGTGCCTTTTAAAAAATAGCACTTATATTGCACAAGGGCACGTTCATTTTGCTTTAGGCACAGGGAGATTACGTGACTGGCCCACAATCCAACATCGGTTGTACTGTTTTTTTCGGGAGGCGGTACATGTTCCACGTCCCTCTGTGCACAGTGCCTGCCTGCTGGCCAGACAGACTGCTTAATCTTCTGCCACTTTTCTTCAGTCGGCACTCTTTAAAGCAGCCGGCTGTTCACGGAGCATAGCACATGCTGCCTCTGTGCACCGTCTGGCACTGCACTCCTTGTTTCACAAGGCATGATTATTGACTTTCTGCAAGTTTCTGCAGTCCCTAATTCAGCCGAAGAATACGTGCCCCTCAAATACGTCTTTTCTTTGCTCCAGGCCTCTTTGTCCCTGCTTATACCCTAATACGATTACCTCTACTTCTTCCCGCTTACCCCACAACCTCTCCTGCTGCTTAAAACCAACTCCTCTGCATCTACTGTTCTTGCCTAACCCTAAAGCATTTGCCCATGCCAGTACCCCGTACCTGTGCTACAGCTTATGCCCTACTGCCTGTACCCTTTTACCTCAAGTGCTGCCTCATACCGTAGTACCTTTGCTCAACCCTTACTCTACTACCAGTACCCTTCCAATGCACTACCACCTGTCCCACTACTTATACCATAGTACCTGTGCCCCTCTGCCCACTAGTGCATCTTCCCTTGCTTCTTCCTTTCTACCTTCTGTGCCTTTGGCCTAGTACCTCTGCACCTACATTTAACCCTAAAACATCTACTTATATCCTCATACCTCTACTGTCTAGACCATCTATACCTATACCCCACCTTTACCCAGGCACATCTCTACCCACTCAAATATCATGCATCCCCCCGCCCCGTCCCTCTCCATTCCCAAGCTCCTCTACACCTGCCTGTAGCCTGTACATCTACTGCCATGGAAACCAAGCATCTCTAGCGCTGCCTACTTTCTACTGTCTTCCCCACCCCTAATGCACCCCCTTCATTTCCTTATCGCTTTTCTTCTATTTCCTTGTTTGACCTGTTCACCTTTTTCTGGTAATCAGTGCTTATAAACAGTCCTTGCTCAAGGACAAGGTTTTCCTCATTTTGAAGTTTTCTGAACTGATGGAGAACTGTCAGTTACTGCAGTTCTGTAATCAGTAGTGGCATGTGACCCATATGTTGGATGCCCCCAAGGCCCCCTGTGACAGAAGGCTGCTTTTGAAGTTTGGGCCGGAAGTTCTATTCGTGGCCTTGGCGACTTGCAAACTTTAGCTATGTAGACCTATCGGAAAGCAGTAGCGCAGGAATTTGAGGGTCACTTTTGGTTTGCATGAAGGAAAGAGCACGGGATATCTATAGGTTGATTTCAAGTAGAAGACACATGTATATAATAACAAATACTTTGAGTGTGCTTTTGAGTGTGCTGTGTGTGTGGATCTGTGTGTGTGGGTCTGTGGCTCTGTGTGTGCGTGGCTGTGTGGCTTTGTGTGTGTGTGTGTGGCTGGCTCTGTGTGTGTGGGTCTGTGGCTCTGTGTGTGGGTGCAAATGCAATAGGTCTCGCATTTGCGAGAGATTAAGCTATTGGCATTGTAAATGACAATGCCATTTATTTATCCGTTTTCAAAACCAACACATAAATAAAAATTTGATCATTTACAATGCCAATAGCTCTAACTTTTGCAAAGGCGAGACCATTGCATTGTAAATGCTTGTTGTGACTAGGAGTGCGATAACTTGGTGTGAATACCTCCGCTTGAGGCTCAGAGGCTTTGTTCAGTATGGCCGCAAGCATGAGGAGGTGTCCTCTTCAAACATGGCGGCGCCTCGATCACGGGTTCTAAGCAGGGTGGGTTGTTTGTCTGGCACTTGCTCAAAGAATTCTTTGTTTGAAGATCACAGCTGCTAGAACAGAATCTAATGGCAGTATACATAGGCACCGACTCCATGTTATTTCTTTTCCCCCTCCATCTGATTCGAACATAGATTACCAGGACTGCGAGTTCATCGCATTCTTAATGCTTCTGGGCAGACGCAGTGAAATCCAATTCCTTTTGTCTGCGTTCTCCTCAGCAACAGCCTCTGGAGACTGACTTAAACCTTGACTCCTGATATAAGGGCCCGAGGCCCTCTCCCGGGCCATGTGCCTGCATCTTCGACTGCTTCTCCACAGAGAATGCACTCAGGGTGATAGAACGGACTCCATTCTAATACTGTCCCACAGAACCATGGCAGATACCAGTGGTCTGATCACCAGTAGGTGCCCTATCTCTGCCTCTACAACTGACTACTATGTACCACGCCTCCCTCACCATGTGCCCGAAAAAGACCACCTGTTATCTGATAACAAAGGTGGGCCAACCAGAAGATGGGGTTGCAAGCCTCCAACCACACCAATGACCTCTTCAGAGTAGAGACTCAGCTCGACATTGAAGAAGGTGAGGACTCTGGACCCTCATGCGTTCGACCGATTCAGACACCACCCAGCCTGCCTAGAAGCGGCGTTTTTCCCGACTGTGACCAGTAGGAAGAGGAACAAGAAGTCTCATCACCTTGACAATCTCTGGGCCTTGAACAAAGGGGTCAGGAGTATGGTCAACACCCATGCCCAGCCTCGGAGAAGGGCTCAGACAGAGGCATTGCACCGCCAACAAACTGGTCAGGCATCCAATCTTCCCACCACCACAAAGACTTAGGGGCTTCACCATTTTCAGGTTACAGTCTGCTCCGAACATCTTTAGAACTGATGCTGGTCCCGGCTCCGGGCTGGAGATTTTGTCTCAGAAATAAAATAAAAACGGACTTTTTCAAAACAGCTGCCATTGGAGCAGTCTCCAGCTCCTTCTCCTAAGACACAATGATAGGCACACCATCCTTCTCCCTTATGTTCCAAATCTTCCTCCTTTTCCATCTCCTCCACAGGCTCCACCACCTCCCACGTTACCACCTTCATTGCCTCCGCAGTCACCAGTGCTCTAATGTGTATAGTGGGTTGTGGTTTGAAAATGCAGTTGGGAGAAGAACGTAGTGCCCTGGGGTGCTATTCTACATGGGAAAATGGCGAGCAATGCTCGAGCCTTGCTTGCCTTGCTCACCTTAACTGCAACCATTGCGCTGCTCTGATAAACAATTGATTGGGGTCAGTGTTAAGTTTGTAAGCGCTTTTCGTAGCAAAGCGCTTTTCGTAGCAAAGCAACTTGTAGTGCCAGTGCTATGAAATAATAGGCAATAGTTGTGTGTATCAGTTTATTGACCAATATGACCCCTTTTAAAACACTAACTGCTCACTTCTAGTGCATTCACTTGGCTTCAATTCTGTTGAAGAATGGCCTAAGTCATTGCAATTATATATTTTTTTTATTTAGCTGGAATCGTCATCAAATAAATGGTGCATATATTTTCTAACTTCGCTTGTGTTTATCGTCGTCCTCCACTGCCAAATACTGCCCCATGCTCAGTTTATTCACTCTGTCCTGTGTACTTCTTCCCCCTCGTTCTCCGTGTTGCCGTCTCCCTCAAGTGCTTCACTTATGCCCCCGTGTTGCTGTCTCCCTCGCACCCCAACTTACTCCCCCACCCACTCATCCGATACCCCAATTCAGTTGTTGTTTTTAAAATATATATTTTATGGAGGGCCAGGTAGCACATTAATGCATGCTTTCCACAGAAGCACTTTCGTGCACCTAGTTTATTTTTTCATTTACCAATCAAAGGGGTACGTACCATCGAGCATTAAAAAAATGTATGGGAACTGTGATACTGTGCCTAAATTTGGTGGGATGAGTGAATGTGGTGGTGGGGTCAAAGGCAAAAAAAACAAAATATTCAGTAACTTTTTTTGGTCTTTCACCTTCAGGAAACTACATATAAGATAAGGCAAAGCTTAAATGAAAAATAAATGCGAGTTAAGTTAATCAGTGGTTAATGCACTATTGTACATTATGAAACCTCTATTAGTTAATGCACTGCAGAGGTCGGTGTCTGTAACTGGAGAGCCACAGAATTGATACTGGATGATGCAGTAGAGTAGAGAAAAGAGAGCTGTGAATGTTTAGTGCTACGTGGTCCCAGTCTGTGTCAAAAAGCACCGTGAATTTGTAAGTTATTATTTTGAACTTGCATTAAAAAAAAAGTTTACGGTACATTGCTACAAAATTTGCAAAAAGGTTTAAGGTAATGTGCTTCAAAATATAGATTTTAGTAATAACCAGAGAGTACATAGTGAAATATTTTTTAGAACCGCTTTTTAAAAGCACACACTTCATGGCTCAGCATGGTGAGTCCCTTGCAATACCACTCAAAAGGAATACATGTGTGTCATCAGGAAGCTTCAAGTGACTTAATCAATTTAAGCCAATACCGGCTTCCAGGACCCCATTACATATGCAGATTAACAAGTTTTGCACATTTATTTCTGCCAGGCAAACGGGCACCCTGGCAAGAAGGCTTATTTAGATGTCTGCCCCTACCTCGGTTTAACAGCACAGGAGACTCCCTGCCTTACAGTTTAGTTGAAGCATTTCAAATCTCGATATTAACTGTCCCAGGAAAGTACTTTTCACAAAGTAGGGAAGCAGTTTTTCTTAAATTACGCCATGTCCCTCACATCCCACCCCCTTCAACCAAGGGCAATTGGTCAATAAAAGATCATTGTGCTTCCATCATTCTGTAGGTGCACTCGTGGTGACCCATAAAAGCATTAGCAGAACCAGACGGTCCTGAGGGCGAGACCTATTGGCTTTGCCAGTGTTTGTTCTGCCTCTGTTTGCACAATCGCAGTACCCCCCCTAAATACTGTACCAGGCTTTCCCATCGCATCTCATGTCGAATAGCTTATCTGTAGCCTGGATGGGCACCTCACCATTTTATGGAACCCTTCTCTCAGTGCAGAGTTCACAATAAACTATTTGCAAGCTCCACATATTGCTGCATATGATACTGTGGTTCCTCTTTTCCCTTCATGGAGCACGTGGATGACAATTTACTTGCTCAGCCATTTGCTTCCAGTCATCAATCTGCAACTGATTCTCATTGGAACATAAGCACTTACAAGGATTCTGATAATTCATTTATGCATATATGGTTTACCTCTCCCCTTCGTGATTTGCTGTCATAGGGAGTGGCTTTGCCATTATGTGCATGATACTAGGAGCCAAGGGACCTGTCCCAGGTTAACTATGAGAGAGTTTTGGGTTTGTTTTGTACGGATGAAGGCCCCCTCAAGAGAACTGATAGTACAACTAGTACAACTAGTCATGCAAACCCAGCTTCTTTACATCGCAGACCGATTCTTTTCTCTCGAACCAGCCTAAACATCCTGCAGTGAAGTCACACGAACAGGACTGTGTAGCTACAGTCACATGATTATTTAATCCTGCATATTGTGATTTTTACTGAATTTTTACAGTCTCCCCTCCACCAAACAAAAAAATATTACACTTGACGACCAGCAGTACCTACATAACTTAATCCACAAATCATTTATTTATTTGAAGAGTTTTATATAGCGCTGTCTATACCTGGAGGTATCAGAGCGCTTTATATGAGGTTACACATTGTTACAAAGTTACATCCGTTACACATTACATCTGTTACTAGAACATTAAATATCATCGAAAACTACCAATGGAGCAAAGGTGGTAAGGGGGATAAAGTAAAAGGGGTATCAAATGCAGATCACGTCACAGCACACCGGCCACCAAAAGGTCAGAGTCAAACAAACGGGTAGGGTCCCAGTCATCAACCACATCCAGAGCCGGATTTCCTCACAGCGTCCGGTCACAATTAGGAAAGGAACGGGCCCGAGGGAGGGGGCAAAAAGGTCCACTGCGCTCCATTTATACCTGTTGCGGCCTCAGGTGCCGTAGTCCAACTGAGTAATTTAATCTAACTACGACCATGACTTCCAGAAAGTCTAATTTGTTAAATAAAAATTGGCTGGAAAGTAGCGTCCCAGTGAGTAACCCTACTCCTGAGACTACTATAGGCAATCCTTTCTAATATTAAGTGTCATCTGATCTTGGCTATCTGTTTGCCACTAAAATTCTAATTGCTGGCCTGGTGCTATAGGAGATGCTTGACTTACCAATATTTATTTTCCTTAAATGATTTTCCAATTCATTTCATAGGCTAGTTCAGAGTTATGCACCACTGATAATGTTCCCAATTATCGGCAGTAAATTGTGTGAACTGGGATGTGTACTTGGAAAACCTGAATTTAAATCGAATGCATCCTCGTATGTTCATGCTTCTTGGTTCTAGAAAAAATGTTCTCTTTAATAAATATGGCAGCAAATGTACACAGTGCAGTAGTAGACTCAAGCAAGTAGTCCCCACACGCGTTAACAACGGTCCCCATGGTTTTTCTGTACCTACGTCAAGACTGTATCATCTTTCACCTCTTGTTTTGTTTTTTTAACCAATGGAATGATTTGTACCAGTCTTGAAGTGGCTGTCCCTTTAGTGGCTTCGTTTGGCACTACAGTAATATAGATCAACTGGAAGGACTATTTTACACAGTCTGAATGCGAGTGTTTTTATGGGTCTTCCCTCACACGCATTATTAAGGCCTCTAGGTCAAAAACCTAAAATAGTTTATGTCCTGTAGTTCGGTTGGAATCTGTGTTCTTTAAAAAAAGAACTACGCCATGGGGCATCCACTCATAAATAAAATATCTATAGCTGTTTGAATGATATAATGCAATAGACGGTAAGCAGATCTGTCTGCTTAGTGTAGTAGTTTCAATGCTGTGAATGCTTGGTACCTCCTTCCAAACCTGTGGGTGCAGTGCACAACGTGGGAGGTTTTTCTGACGATTGCTTTGCCTCCAATATCTCCGTTACACAAGTAACAAATCTAACACCGTTTTATACTAGTTCAGGCACTTGTTTTTTGTAGGCTTTGTTTAGCTATTCACATCAATTCTTCACATATTCGGATGAAACGATTGCGAGTAATTTAAAACTAGGCTGACCAGGTCGGTCCTCTTTGGTGCATCAAATTATTCACTCTTCGAGTCAGTTGGAAGAGCTACGCTGGCTGACAGTCAATTCGTTTTCCAGATTAAGCATCGAGTTTATGTAGTGTGGAATCCCCACCCACCTAGCCTTCACCCACCCTGCCTATTGTAGATTTTTTCAGTTTGTAAGGCACAAAGATTTTTCTTTTTTCTTTTTTTTCTTTTCTTTCAAAAACCTTTATTTTCGCACAAAAATATTGTACACGGCGTGTAGCCTACAACCCAGGGGCCGGCAGCTGATGTTCAATAAGGACATTCGATCAAACCAGGAGCTTCCCACACAGCCATTCAGCCGAAATCCCGGAGGCTCGGCGGCGTTCAGTTCAATTGTGTCTAAAATAGTCTCCCAGTAAGTCAGTAGTGCAATGGCACTAAAGTCGCCGCATCCCCCCCTACAAGGGTAGGCACAAAGATTTTTACACTTTACTAAGAACTCTAAATTGGCTCTGCCAAAATGACTTTAACATAAGCTTGGTGTAAATGCTTGGATTTACTATTTCCAGGTTTCTGAAATCCCCTCCTTGCTGCTGACCGGGTTTTCTGACATTTAAATGTGAACTGAAAACGTTTTTCTTTGGTCCTAGAAACTGGGTTTGTCCTCATCTGATGTTGTACATAAATCAAAAAACGAAGCCAAAACACCTTGACGGATTGAAACAGAATATATTTGTACTGCTCTGTTTATTTGATAGAATGTTTAACAGATTTTTAACAATTGTACTCCTAATATTGCTAACCATAGAAACTAAAGGCATGCTAGAAAGGTTGTGGAATTCTGCCAGTGGTAGAGCTAAAGTGAGTAGATGTTGGTAGAGGGTATGTATGAGGGCTTTGATTCGAGTTTGAGGATATCCGGGAAGCGGCTTTCTCGGGTACTTCGATGAACCTTGTTGGCACTTCTGAGAAAAGAGGAGATTATTGTAAATTTATAAAAAGGTGTATGTTGGGGTTGGGTTTACTGGAAATAAAAAACATTGAAATCCCAAATAGCAAACATAAATTAATTGAAGCTGATGACTACAAAAGCAGTTGTGATTCACAAACATTTTAATATATTGTTTGGCTCCAGGAAGTCTTCAGGGTTTTCAGGTTGTGACCAAAGTCGTGACCTTGAGACAGAGTATCTCGTAGGTAAACTGTTGTTGTTGTTGTGGGGTTTGCCTGAGATGAGATGGAAGTGAGCCAGGCTTTATGGATGCCCTTGAAGGCGATTGTTATCTGCTGATATATATATGACTATTCAGTAGGTAAGCTGTGCGTTTTTTCAAAGGCATGTAGCTAGAAGATTGGAAGCACTGGTTAGTAAACATTGTTACTGTGTTAGTTAATTGTTCCAATGCAGCTTTTATGTTGTGTGCTTGACCAGGATGTAGTAGGAGTTTTTTCTATCTCCGGAATATCCTGTGCGTCTTCCTCTGGTCATGATGCTGTCACTGTCTTGACCTTTTTAACGTCCAACACAACGTTTTACGTTGTTTTTTTCCAGATTATTTTATTAACAGTGTAAACTCAAATGGAGTATGCCACAATAGTATAATTTTACATTTCAATTTGACTTCGTGCCTCTCCCTCCCCTCTGCCCCCTCCTCATTTCTTCAGACACTGTCCTTATAACCGGTTCCTTGCCCTGGCCCATCTCTTCAATAGCATCTCTGTTTAAATCAGCACATATGTGGCCTATAAGTGTTCCAGTCCATCCAGAGTTTTTCCCATTTTTGGGGACACCCCCTGCCCTCATAGACAATCTGTTCTGCCATCCTATACCAGTCCATGTTTCGCTGCCAAACCCCCGTATCTGGGGTTATTCCGACTCCCCATGTTTTTGCTATATTTCTTTTGGCCATAGCCAGTCCTACCGTGAAAAAAGGTACCAGCAGACACACGTGCATAGTACGACTCCAGCCCTTCCATATTCACCATTGTTTCCAGGCATAATAGGAGTGATGGAAGATCCTGATCTGTAGTAATCTGAACCCAGAGCGTGTGGCCATCTCATTAGGAGCAGCCAGGGTGTCTTCCCATTCTCCATTGTCTAAGTCTTCCATCTCCTACTCCCATTTTCCCCTTGGGGGCAACAAGACATCGGCGGATTTATTAGTTTTTTATATGTCAATGAGGTGTCCTTTCAGGGCATACATTAGTCAAGTAGAGTGTTATGTAAGGGCAAAGGCTCAAGGACATCCGTCCCTTTTGGGATATTGCTCTGAGTGTGCGTCTGAGTTGCAGGTAGCGGAAGATTTCTGAGGGCACCAGTTGGTATTCTTGCTGCAGGTCAGACCAGGGGGTGACGTTGCTCTGCGGCCATACATCGCCGACCTTGGAGATCCCTATATGGTCCCATCTGTCCAAACCCAGCTGGCCCAGCAGCTTCTCCAGCTCCACTGGTGCATTGCCTGTTTAATTCTGTCCATCCATACCACGAACTTCCTCCAGAGTTGCAATACTATCCACGTGGGGTCTGGCCAAACTCTGTGTCTAGTCCTCCCACCTATAAGGTTCGTAGGTATCCCCTCTGTCCCAGAATTGCCCTATCCATTCAGAACGCTAGTTCCGTCTGTGGGAGGAAGGCGCAGTAGTTAATCATGCTCAGCTGTACCTCCCAGTAGTACCTTTGAATATTGGGCGCTGTAATGCCCCCCTCATACCAGCCCCTAGGTAACTTGGGTAGTGTTAGTGGTGGGGACCTCATGGGGAGTGTTTTGCATGGTGTGTAGGAAGCAGGGCAAAGACATCATTTTAAACCACGCCGCCCTCCCCAGCAGCAAGTACTGTAATGGCACACCAGGGTATAGCCCTAATACTCCGACCGCATCTGGGCATATATAAACTTGTAAATACAACGAGGAAATGCGTAGGAATCAATATTTCAATTACTATTATTTGGAAGGGAAAAATAACTTAATCCTTCCACAGGGACAACTTCTCATGAATACTTTTTATGAATAAACGTCACTAACTCAGAATGTAGTTTTTCATATTGATTTTTTTATATATAATTGAAAACTATTGAAAAAAGTACATGCACTCAATATAGCCAATGAAATATATCACCACAGGCTATTAAACGAAAAGAATCAAACATCCCTAAATTACCATAATCAATTGTACAGATGCTGTTTGTATATAATCCACTGCATTCGGTCAGGAGATCACCCTATTTTTTCGTAGAGGCATACAACCAAGGACTACAGTTCTTTTAGTCAGAGTGTGCTCCCACATTGGTTTCCAGTTTTTTTAGTCCCTCTCTAAATCTTTTTGTACTCACGCATTTATTATAATTATTTTGTATTTTTTAGGGCTTCTCCACACAAGATCGACGCGTTTTGGCCTGACGTATCTAAGGCCTTTTCAGGACTGGGGTAATGAACTGGGTACCTATAATATACAAAAGTTACTCTTTTTATATACATATATTATATACATTATATAACCATCTTTTAAATCTTACATATTCCAATTTACAAACGTACTTGCACAATTTATTTACAACAAATTACATATACACTACAAAAATGTATATACAAAAATTATATACACAAGAAAATATACATATCAGTTCAACACAGAATAACAAAATCGCCTGGTATTTTTATGAACTTTACAAACTCGGAGCTGGTGTCAGTAAATCTCTAATTATAAAAGCGAGACAGAAAGAACACCCATTGTGTGGATCCATTTAAAGAAAAACAAATAAAAAGTGTAGTCTCTTGATAAGAGGTGGTGTGCAAAAACCATACTTCAAAAGACCAGTGAATGATATGAAATATATGCAAGAGCCCCGAAACATCCAAACGCGGCTCCGTGTAGCCGCATTTCACTACCTCAACAAAGGTTATATCAAATTGTTCCCTATATATCTTTTCAACCAACTGTGTCAATATTTACAATATTTACACACTGCTATGCTCGATTGTCTTCCTTGTATACATCTACTAGAGATATATACTCAATTTTAAGTTGTACATTTTTATAAACCGTTCGTAATCAACCTAAGTAAGGTTGTATGTAGCCAGTTACCTTATATTGATGTCACGCGGTACGAATTCCCCACATTTTCGCTCTCAGAAAACAAGTGCTTAACTTCCCTACACGAATCTAAACATTTCAGGGGAAACTAAACAAGAGAGACCGAATGAAGTCCCCAAAACGCTCCATAGTTCTAAGCAGCACACGTTCTATGATACTTGAAAAAACACACATGTATTGTAAGTCAAGCAGGGCCCCCGGGTTGACTTCCCAGAAGTACCTTTGAATATTGGGCACTGTATGCCCCCCTCATACCAGCCCCTAGGTAACTTAGGTAGTGTTGACCGGACCACCATCCCACAGTAGTGACCAGACCTCTCCTTCTATTGCCTTGAAGTCTGTGGTGGGGACCTTATGGGGAGTGTTTTGCATGGTGTGTAGGAAGCAGGGCAAATACATCATTTTCAACCACGCCGCCCTCCCCAGTAACAAGAGCGGGAGCAACCTCTAGTGTCTCACATTCTGCCTCAACCTGTATCAGCGGGTTAAGATTTTCCTTGATAAAAAGATCTGCATTTGGTACAATGAAGATCCCAGGTAGAGGAAACCTGTTGGCGACACTGCCACTGTGCAGTCCGGTGGCTGTCGTGGCACCTTACCCTTCAGTGGGTAGAGCAATTATTTATGCCAGTTTATGGTATATCCTGAGTATTTCTGAAAAGTCTTAATGATTTGCATCAGCCTAGCTACGGTCACCACTGAGCCAGTCACATACAGCAATATGTCTTCTGCATATAATGATATTTTGTCCTCCCATTGCATACCCCTCATTAGCAGATTTTGGAGGATCCCCACCACCAACAGCTCAAGCGCCTAGGTAAGAATTAGTGGGGATGGGGGGTGCAGACCTGCCTGGTACCTCTAAAGGTTTGTTCGGATGCAAAATCTCTTTGAAATGTTCAAAGCAAAACATGTTTGCTACAGCCTGCTGAAATAGCTTATACTGTTGGATAGAAATAGCACATCCATTTCAGTGAGTGTGATTTTGATAAACACTTCCTGCCATTGATTACAATAGGGGTGCCTTGTAGGAGCGTAAAGAGTGATGGCTGCTGCATGTCACTTAGCATATTATTTGATTCATATTCGTTGCAAAGGAGGGGAGGTTATGATTACACTGAGCAAAACTTAAATAGGGAGACTGGTTGCAATGGCACTTGGCCTGTGACTTGTAAAGGCATGTAAAGTGTAGTTTACAAAACGCTTGCCTCTACGTCAATACAAATTATTAAGATATAGGTAGAGTGTCAATGTGCTTTAGAAAGTTTCTATATTTGTGTGATGTAAATCTCAGATGGCCTTTAAAAAAGAAAATGTGTAACTTTGCATTCTATTCTATACCTACTTTGTCAAGTTCAGTGAAGCACATCGTAAAGGTGATGATGCCAAATATTCTTACCTTATATTTAGTTTTTAGCTAGAAATTCAAATGCTACCAACATCGTGTAAAGTTTGCTCTTGTTCAGACGGCTGAGGTGTTTGTGAAATTCCATTGAGTACCATTCAAGTTCTCGTAATTTGGGTATGGTAGCCTAGTATGGAAAGACTTGCCTGTTCAGGAGCAGGAAAGCCATTTTACCGATTTCCTTTTTCTACACTTAATATGCCATGTAAACCAATTAATATATACATTAGTTGGGTAAAGTAATCTGAAGGGAAAGTATCACCTTTTTCAAAAGCTGAAAGGTCAAGACCCCATTTCTTACTAAAGGGTAACTTTTTTCAACTACTTACTTGGTGTACGGGATAGTTGATGCACTGTTGTCTTCACCCGAGTTGCTGCATAATTTTTTTCGGTTTCAAAATTATGTCCTGAATCCTCGGTATGACAGTTTCAGTTTCATAAACATGTAATATAGAGCATTAAGTGTATATTTTCCTTTTTTCCTATTGAACTTAGGTGACCTGTGTATGTGCAAGTGCGTTCTCCAATGTGGTATTGTAATTGCATTTATATAGCGCTTACTACCCCTGACTAGGCGTTGAAACGCTTTTTCGGCGAGTAGCACGCTACTCTGGAACCCATGAAGGATTAGTGTTGAATTAGTATAGTGAAATATGAAAGTAATTTGAGTGGTGGATGTTAGTCAGTTATTTGGATTCCGAAGGATTTAGGAGGGATAGAAGAGGGAAAAAGGTTTGCATTTATATAGGTCTTGTTACCACGATGGGGTGTTCAAGCGCTTTTTTCGGCGAATAGCACGCCACTCCAGAACCCATAAAGGATTAGTGGTGAATTAGTATTGTAAAATATGATAGTAATTTGAGTGGTGGATATGTTATTCAGTTATTTGGATAGAGAAGGGTAGCGGAGGGATAAAAGGGGAAAAAGGTTTGCATTTATATAGTGGCTTGCTACTCCTGATGAGACGTTGAAGCACTTTTTTGGGCGAGTAGCACACTACTCTAAAACCCGTAGAGGATTAGTGCTGAATTAGTATAGTGAAATATGAAATTTTAGAAGTGGACATGTTAGTCTGTTATTTTGATTGAAAATGATAGTGTAGGGATAGAAGAGTGAAGGATTTAGAAATGTTTGTACACACATAAGTGTGTGTGTGTATATGTGTGTGTGTGTGTATATATATATATATATATATATATATATATCGAGGAGCGAAACTCCTTATGGATGACATTATCTCCATTATTTTTCGTTGTATGGAACAAAATGCACTCTGCTTTTTCACTCGAAGAAAAGTTTGGCGTTTTCCTTTGCTGCCTGATGCTGTGAGTGCTTTAATATATATATATATATCACTCCAACCGGTCACTGTGCAGTCAAGCCTCATGCACGCTCACCAGTACGCAGACAACGATAAACACGTCCAAAGCCAGTCTTCGGGTTATGGTTCTTTATTAATCATCCATAAAGTGCAGGGGTGCAAAAAACGTCGAACAGACGCGTTTCGCCCTTGCTCACTGTCCTATATACACACATACACCATATCTTATTAACCTATAAACCCTCACCCACCCTAAAACTTCCCTTCCCACCAAAAAACACATACCCACCCTGCACCCTAAAAATACCCTTCCCACCCAAAAATCTATACCCAGTGTGTGCGATTATATTGTGGCAGTCATGTTGTCAGTCGTGAGATAAGCCATGAGCTATCACAAGGCTTTAGGAAATGCTCTTTTAACAGCATTTTCCTTAAGTTGAAGGAGAAAAAATGAGCTACTGCTCCAATAATCTCGTATTAAGCATCTTTTGTTAGCATTCAGTAACCAGAATCACTTATTAATGTCCTGGATCAAGGCGATGACAATCCCCCAATGATATGGACTATAGGGTTATATGTAAATCTAAATATAATCATGAACTTCTCTGACTGATGAATTTAAAAGTCTCCCATAATTTTCTAAATGTATTCTTTTGAGTCTTTTAAGAGCTCTTGTGTTGGAACCTGGGATGACAGGTCACCTAGGGTAGCCTGGCCTAGGGTAAGACATTAATACTAGAGGCACAAGTGTGAAGGTTGCAAACCACCCAGCAGTAAATCCACGCAATAACACACAAAAATGACACTACACCAAAGTATGGAAAAATATGAGCTGCTTTATAAAAATAATATCTTTGCTCTTGTTTCTAGAATTCACAGTTCAGCATAATACATTCTGTCAGGGGAAGTAAAGTACTTTTAAAATTGCCAAATAATGTCAGAGCACAGTTCTATTAACTTATCAGCACATTACATTTAGTCAGGTATGCAATAACCATTTCAATGTTAACATTACAATTCCCCTTATTGGCTTGTCACCTTCCCATCAAAGAACAGTGGTTCCTTTGTAGCGGAGCCTGTACTCCTCTAGGAAAGGGTTCTCATTTCCTTCCTCTCCACTGCTGACAACAAAAAATATGACTATTCCAAATAGAGCAACAATTCATGAAGTCCCTTCAGGGATTCTCCAAGGGCGCTTCACACATTGGGACAGATTCTCTTTCTCACAACTTGCTATGTCTCGCCCCCCCTTGCCCTCGTGTTATTCTCCTTAAGGAGGTCACTTCCCCCTTTGGATCACCTCCTTATGTAAAAAGGTCAGGCTACCAACCAGAATAAAAGACCCTAAGTATTGCCCGGCGGTGTCGCCTCTTAAACCCACAAGATATAAATCAATGAAGAGGCAGGCGCTGGGGACTGGAAGGCAGGAAACAAGGGTTTTATTCTCTCCGGAGGAGAACACATCAGTTCGGACAGCCAGTATCGTCACGAGGTGCTCTAACCGCATCTCTGAGGCCTGGCCTCTTATACACATTTTCATGATCTTTATTGCAGGTAACACATTCTTGTAATGCTTTGAAGTATGAAAGGACATCCTCTGAATCTCCCCTTCAGGCCCGTTCCCACACACATTTACAGTTGAAGTCCCCACCCCGGTCACAACAGGTGATGATTATCGCGCAGCTGGACATCCCGCCGATTCACGGGATGTGGGGGGGTTGATCGGATCTCATAGGGTGGGGGCTTTGATCAACTCGAGGGTCCTTTGATGAGGGAAGCTTCCTACTGTACGTGGGGGGGGCAATAAACAGTATCCGCAGAGCTAGGTGGCGGCCTGGGAACGAGGAAGACAAACGGGCACACAGGAAAGGGGGTTTGTACCAAAGGGCCTGGGATCATGAAAGGGAGGTGTCGCGCTGGGAACAGGATGGGGTTCTGAGGCAGAGCTGCGCTGAAGAGAGGTTTATGACTCAGGGCATGTGAGAGCGGGGGGGGGGGGGGGGTTGTCAGCGCGCGCGGGGGGGGGGATGCCTGCGAGGTAGAGGTAGAGGGAGAGAGAGAGAGAGACGCGCTGGCTATCAGCGAGGGGCAGGGAGGCCATGGTGCTCAAAATGGCTGCCGCTTACGTGCACGAATGGGTTCAAGGAGAGCAAGATGGCGCCGATAATGTTGACGTTTGCAGCCTAACTTTTAACAGTCCTCCCTTTTCAACATATCTAGCCAACTTGCCTATTCAATGTCAATCTTCATCAAATTCCTAACCTCGACATCATATAATGCTCCCATGCGTTCGTTTCCAAAGTCCACAGTCTTAGGGCAAATACAGTTTGCACATAATGAACACAGGGGTGGCAGACATTGGATTCCTAAGCATAGACCGCATATTACAACTACAGGAATCAGGATAGTGGTGAACAGTCTCCAGCCCCAGGTCTTAACAGTGTTCCAGAACCAACCACCAAGCGACCATTCTTCCTGATCCTGGTGGATTTCTGAAGAGAGTCTGTGAAGATGTTCGATGGCTTTGTACACTGAGGGCGAGTTGTCCGGTATGTATGTACAGCAGCTGGACCCAATAATGCGGCATGCTCCACCACGGTCCGCAAGAACCACATCTAGGACAAGGCGGTTCTGGAGGGCCACCAGGCGGATCGCTTGGAGTTCGGCGGTGTTGTTAGCAAAGATACCAGCTGTGATGTTCATCGTTGTCTCAACTGCCTGAGTCAGATGTCGGATGGCACGGCTGTTTGCCATCGGGCCCCAGAGAGGAACAAGTCCCTTCATAGCATCGAGGAACTGCGCTCCTGTTGAGTCGGCTTGCTCAATGTCCTTGGCTCGTTTATGTCTATGATGATTCGCTGGGGCCACATAAGTCGGAGGGAGGATGAAGGAGATGAAACAAGTGCCCCCCCAGCCTTTGGGGAGCCAGGTGTAGGCCTTTGTGCCGCAGACGAAATACATGTTTGGGGACGACACAAAGGAAGGTGGATCCGTGGAGTCCAAAGTTCTGGTAAACCGGCAAGTACTGCGGCCCACCAGCTGTGTCCCATGTCCTTCTATGCACATGTGGCCTGTGACGTTGATGACTGACAGGGCCACAGTCAGAGTGGCAGCCGTTCGTTTCCGCAGGTAGGAGAAGGTGGGTCTGGTTGGATTGTTGAACACCTGCATTTCAATTCGTTCTTTAGCAGGGATGTCCATGTGGATCGAGTCGTTGGAGGTCTGCGGGCAGAAGTGTGCCTTTGTTTTGTTCCGCCAGACCCCGTGGAAGAAATGCGTTACGGTTTTGCTGGAGGTGGCATTGTCCCTATAGCTTTCTTGCAGGAGGATCAGCCAAGCAAGGCAGGAGCCATGAACTGAGAAGGGGGAGGGGATGAATGGTATCGAGTGTCCAGTGGCGTGGGGTAGCAGCCCACAGATCCAACAGTTGGTGGCATTGGTGGCGAGATTGTGCTGGTGAAGGAGCTGTACGAAAGAGTTATTCCAAAACTCCTTTCGCCTCTCTCTGAGTTGAGGAGAGAGCGAAATCAGATAATGTTCCTTCATGGTGGTAGGCTGAGCAGTGGTCAGGAATGTTTCGTGAGCAGGCGCATTTTCTTCCACAATCCAGAGTGTGGTCATGAGGAGAAAGCAAAAAAGGATTGCGATGAAGAGTGCAATTGTCTTTGAGCTATGGAGTCTGTCTGTCCTTGGGTTTCTGTAGTGGGTATTTCCTGTTGTCTCCATCATCTTCTTATTTGGCGCTTCCATCATCTTCTTATCTGGCGCTTCCATCATCTTCGTTTTCAAGGTGCTCGGTAGTGGGCAGAACCACAGACTTAGTTTAGCTTCTCTCCAGGTAACCCTTGGTTGCTTTGGGTCACCGTTCTGAGATTTAACTTCGTTCGTGGTCTGCTTAGCCGAAGCTCCCTCCTTTCGAAGCAGGAAATACCCTTCTCTGGATGGCACAGTGGGATCAGAGAATTTTGAAAGTTCAAGTGTTTCGGTATCGGGATAGCAGGTTAGCGACGGTCGGTCTTTGTTCAGGAGCTCTTCTTGGTTGTCGATGTTTTCCGTCGTGGCCAGGGTCGAGGAGACCTTTTTACAGTGGTGTGCGTGCAGCCAGTGCCGTTTCCCCTCCACACGAAGAGCCGTCCGGGTGGTGATCAACACTTGCCAGGGGCCCGTCCACCGGGGTTCCAAACTCTTCGACCGCTGAAAGTTCCGGATCAGCACGAAATCTCCAGGTTGGATGGCGTGACCCGGACCCCTGGAAGCATCGGGGATGGCCTGCTGCACCTGCTGATGAATGACAGACAGACTTTCAGTCAATTTATACAGATAATCAGACATTAGGACGTCCGGGACGTCATGAATGGAAGTTGGTTTCGGTGCAGACCAGACACTCATAGGTCGACCGAAAACAACTTCATAGGGTGTCAAGTGATGTCGGGTGGGGGTGGAACGCATCGATAGCAATGCCAGTGGGAGGGCGTCTGGCCATTTCAGACCCGTGGTAGCCACTATCTTGGCCAGTTTAAGCTTTAGTGTGGCATTGTGTCGCTCAACAAGTCCAGCAGACTGGGGGTGGAAGACTGTGTGAAATTTCTGCTTGATGCCCAACCCCTTTAAGATGAACTGGATGACTTCGGCTATGAAGTGGGGGCCATTATCGCTCCATAAAATACGACAAAGGCCGTAACTGGGGAAAAACTCCTTTAACAGTACTTTTGCAGTGGCCATAGCAGTGTTGTCACGGGTTGGATATGCTTCCACCCATTTGCTAAATGCGCACACCACGACAAGTACATATTTCAGGCCTTGGCACCTGTCTAGCTGGATGTAGTCCATCTGCAGGACTTCAAATGGGTGATTTGGGACCCCAAATCCTCCCCGGGGTACTACAGTTCCTTTCCCGGGGTTGTGTTGCAGGCATATCAAGCATTGTTGGACCAGACGTTTGGCGGAATCATTGTGCCAAACTCTGGAGACAAGTTCAATCATGGGGGCTGATCCTATGTGGGCAGGGGAGTGTGCCATAGCCAGTATGGGAATCAGGTACGAGTCAGGTAGCAACCATTTGTTTGGGTCTCTTGTCCGCCAGCAGCCTTCATCATCTTTTAATCCCACCCGTGTCCATTCAATCAGCTCGCGTTGTGTGCTAGCCGTTTGAATGTCTTTAATAGTGTCCCTAGCGTCAGTCCATTTTTCTGCTTGTGACCTGGTCACGTACATATGTGTTGTCGTCCTATTTTCAGCTGTCGTTCGGGCCGTGATGTCGGCTAGCGCATTTCCCTGCCCAATGTGTGCCTGGCATTTGACGACTGCAAGCTTTTTGGGGAGAAGGACAGCTTCGATCAAGGCGGAGACTAGATCCCCGTGCAAAATGGGGGTGCCGTGTGAGGTCAAGAATCCCCTTTCCCTCCAAAGGAGCCCAAAATGGTGAACCACCCCGAAGGCATACTGGCTGTCGGTGTAAATGTTCGCTGTGGTCCCTGCTGCCAGAATGCAGGCTCGTGTCAGGGCGATCAGTTCTGCTGCCTGGGCAGATCGTTGCGCGATGCGGGCTGTCTCGACTACGGTTCGAGCCGTGGTGACCGCATAGGCAGCGGAAGTGGTGCCATCGGGGAGTTTGATGCAAGAACCGTCCACCCACAGCTCCCCGTCAGGGTCAGGGAAAGCCGTGTCTCTGAGGTCAACCCTACTTCTAGTCTGTTCGTCTGTAAGAGTCACGCAGTCATGTACAGGGTGCACATTGGGATCGTTCTCTGGCAAGGGTAACAGAGTTGCCGGGTTCAGTGTGGTGCATCTTTTCAGGGTGATATGGGGTGCAAGCAAAGTCAGTTCGTATCCAGTCAGTCGTGCACTCGTCAGGTGTTGCGTCTTGGTTTGGTTCAGGAGGGTGTCAACTGCGTGGGTACCAGTACCGTGAGGGAATTCGAGAGTACGATCCCCTCACTCTGTCGGATAGAGATTGCAGCAGCAGCTACAGCTCGAAGGCAGGCAGGCAAGGCTCTGGCTACAGGGTCAAGAGTGGCAGAAAAGTAAGCGCACGGTCGTTGCTTTGGGCCAATGGCCTGGGTCAGGACAGATAAAGCGCACCCCTCCCTTTCGTGAGTGTAAAGGGAGAAGGGCTTTTTGTAATGGGGGGTACCTAGGACAGGGGCCGAACAAAGGGCATCTCGTAGTTCCGTGAAGGAGGTTTGACACTCAGGGGTCCAAGGGAGTGGGAAGGGGACGTCTTTACCTAGCAGAGAAAGCAGCGGTTTCACAACGAGGCTAAAGTTCGGTAACCACTGTCGGCAGAAGGAGGTGAGGCCTAGTAGGGAGCGAACCTGTTTCTGGGTCTTAGGGACAGGAGTTTCGAGAATGGTTTGGATTCGATCAGGAGTGAGTTTCCTTCCCTCTTTGGACAAAAGGTGGCCGAGGTAAGTGACCTGGGGTTGGCAGAATTGCAACTTCTTCTTGGAGACCTTGTGGCCATTTTCCGCAAGGAAGCGCAGGAGTTGAATGGTGGCTGTAACTGCTAATGGAGTGGTGTCGGCTGCCAAGAGGATGTCATCGACATATTGCACTAACACCACTCCATCGGGTAACTGGACTTGATCCAGTTGTCTCTTGAGGGCCTGGCTGTAGATGCTAGGGCTTTCTGTGTAGCCCTGGGGTGCTCGACAGAACCTATATGAGCGGGCTTTTAGGGTGAAGCCAAAGAGATATCGGCTGTCTGGGTGGATGGGGATGGAAAAGAATGCGTTTTTGAGGTCAATGACAGTGAAGGTGGTGGCTGTAGAAGGAATCAAAGTCAGGATGGTGGTGATGTCTGAGACCACAGGGTACTGGGGTACCACCACTTTGTTGATCTCTCGGAGGTCAATGATAAAACGGTATGCTTTCTCATCTCCCTCTCCCTGTTTCTTGATGATGGGCAAGATAGGGCTGTTGCAAACGTTGCTAACTACTTCCTCTACCACTCCTGCGTCTATTAGTGACTGAATAATCTTTACCAATGCCTTCTCGCCCTCGGGCGATATCCGATATTGTGGAAGTTTTGGGAGTGTTGCGTCTGGTCGGACAGTAATGTGCACTGGGTCAACCAACATGCGCCCTACGTCCGAATCCGCCTTGGCCCACAGATACGGAGGCAGAGTGTCAAGCAGGGATGTGTCAACGTCGGTGATGGAAAACATGCGTCGGGGAGGGCAATGTCTAAGCAGAACGGGGTTGTCGTAAAGGAAAACTCGAACTCCGTCTTGAGAACATCTGATCGTCGCTCGGAAGTGTTTCAATAAGTCAAGTCCCATAATGGCGTCGGGGCTATTGGAGGAAAGTAAAAACGTGGTGTCAGTGGTGTTGTTTTCCACGTCAAAGAGGATCGGGGCGGACAAAGGGTTAGTGGAGGGCGTTCCATCGAAACCCGTCGATGTTATAAGTGAGCCAGACAAGGGTGCCCCCGGAATCAGTCGTTTAGGTGTTGCGCCAGTGTCTACCAGAAATGGAGATTTTGTACCTAGGACCTTAGCAGTGACGTAAGGGCCTTGCTGGTCAACATAGAGCTCGACTGGATCCCTCCCTTGCCCTTGGCGGTCCTATGCAAAGTTGTGGGCGTCATCGTAGTCAGATTGCTGGTATTGGTTCTGTCTGGGTCGATCAAATGTATTTGGTCTGCCTGATCTGTCGTTAGTCGTGTCATTTGGGGGCCCTCGCTGTTGTCCCTTATTTCTCGGTCCACTTGCTATGTCCTTGGGGTCTTTGTTCCTGATTATTTCCAGAAGAACTGGGCACTGGGATTTCCAATGGCCAGTTCCTTTGCAGAAAGCACACTGGTCCTCTCTAAGGTCTGTACGTCCACTGTGGGGAGTCAAAGTGCGGTCCTGGGGAAATGCAGCCTTAGGGGCGTTTGTCTGATAGTTTCCCCGGTATTGGTCTCGCCCTATAGTCACCCCTTGCAGTTGGGCCATCATCACCCTCTCTTTCAAGTCCTTCTTCTTTTTCTCTGTTGCCCTATCGTTTTCATTTTTCTGATGTTCATAATATTGGGCCATCTGGAGGATAGCCGTAGGTTTGGAGGCTGCCCAACTACTCTCGCTAGCCTGCAGTTTCTGGGAGACCTCTGATGACAGACCCTTAACATAATTCTGGACAAACAGATGGTGTCCGGTTGCAGTGGTCATGTCCTGGCCGCTGTAATCGGAGAACACCGTTTCAAACCGGGAGAAGTATTCCGATACATCCTCCTGGGGTTTCTGGCGACAGGCCGTTACTATCGACCAGTCCACTTTCTTTTCTGGGATCAGGGTTTTTAATTTCTGTACGATTTTATCTGGAAGGTCTAGAATGGATTTCAAAGGCTTTTGTCCAGGTCCTCGTTGTTTATCGATGTTATCGAGTTGTGACCAGGTATGTCCAAACAGCTCAAGGTGGTCGACTTTCAGGATTTGCTTCCACACATCAGCTGGTAGACATAACCCGAAAAACAAGTCGATGTCAGCCAGGGTCATGATCGTTGAACCTAGGGCTGTACCCAATTCAGTGTAGAAGGCCGTGGGGTTTTTACGTAGGTCAGGCAGAGATTTCCGGAATGTCAGAATCTCTTGCCGGTCCCATGGCTGGTAGACCCAGTTGTACACTACCCTTCCCTTTGCATCTGGGTGGTTTGCATCATCGTTAGTCCCTGCACCTCGTGGAGGAACCCAGTAAGGGGCAGCCTCTCGTATCGGCATCATGGTGTTAGATTGCTCAGTTTGTGGCTCGGTCGCTACGGAGGTCGTGAGTTTAGTTCCCGATTCTCGTTCAGTGAGGTGGCGGAAAACCTCAAGCGTACGCGTAAGGAGGTCCGTCACATCACACTCGCCCTCATCCCCGATATCGACCTTCCGGTACAGAGTCGCTCTCTGGACCTTTGTCTCGATATCGGTCCTCGTATGCGTTCAAGACATGGTAACACAGTCGTACGGAAAAATGTCGTCTGTTTACGAGTTAAACATATCCGTGATGTACTCTTCATCTTCCTTCCTTTCTACCAGTGTCCTTGCTATCTTGTCGATCCCTGTTCGCTCATCTTTGCTTAGTCTGTTTGTTCTTGCAGAACCAGCCCTTCGGGTCTCGGGGTCGCCTGATGTTGTCGTTTGTGTAGTATTTACTACAAGGGGTTCGGCCGGCACAGAGGCCATGGGGGCCGAAGCTGTGGCGCTACCTTCGTTTGTACCTGGGGGTGGTGGGTGCTGTGCTAAGGGTTGGGAAGGGGCATATGGAGGGGGCATGTAGATGGTCGGAGGACCTAACAGCAGATCATCGTTGGCTCGTTGTCTCGAGGGTAAATCGGGGTAGAGCATGGAGGACGTTCTAACCGGACACTGACTTGATGTTTCCATTTCTAGTTTCTGTTTGGCTTTCTCTCTTTCCTTTATCTCTCCTTCTAGTTTCTGAGCAGCTAGGTGGGCTGCTTTTCGCAGCTCTTTTCCCAACCTACTCTCAGTTTTCTTTTTACGTTGTTCAGTTTCTTTGCGCCACATGCCGAAACTATCAAGCATAGTGGGCGTTGTCTTGTTTTTACCAAGGGCTGTTTCTAGCGCATTTATTTTGTCATCATCGAAGGATCCTATCAGTGGCCACTGACTTTCTCGATCCTTTTTCGTATATTTATGCCACAGTTTGTTATAGGCTATAGCGATCAATCATGCTTCATGAACATGTCCTTATTAGGGGTGCCTTCCAGTGGAGCTGGATGGTTCACCTCTAATAAGCGGTCCGGGCTAAACAGGCTACCAATCAGTGGGGAGAAGACAGACATGACGGAGCACAATGGGGACAAAAAGTCAGCACTGCCTATCTTATCACTGCGTGCAAAGACTAGACAGAATATTCCTATTCTACGTTGTTTGCAGGCAGTGAATACCTCATGAACCAATATCAACTAGTCAATGTTCGGTCAAAACAATTCAGTGGGGAGAATAAGTAGGCCCGCAAAGGTCTGCGTTACCTACCCTTTCACGATCTATAAAAAGGGGGGGGCTCTTTCCTGTTTGCAGACAGAGAATCTCCAGAAAACAGTCTGCGAACAATAGTTCAGTTTCAATAATTAATCAGTGGGGGAGAAAGATAGGCGCGACGGTTGCCTTACCTATCCTCCACTGCTTGCAAAGAAAGAGCCTGTTGTTTCTCCGTTTGCAGACAGTGGATCTCCAAATAAATTAACAAAGAGTAATACTAGTATTTTCTAAACAATTCAAATAATCATTTCGCAATTCGTCGTGTTTACACGACCTTACCCGGACCGCATGGACAGTTTCTTGTCTTCCGAATCCAGCGCCCGATCGTCCTCTTTTCTTCGTAATCCTCGCGGCACTCCTGAGGGTTCCCAGTCAGGACCGTAGATCACTCGAGAGAGGTCTGTTCGGAACTAGTGAAGTTCGGATGATCGGCTGTCAGACGAGGGTCTATCGGACAGGTGCACTCCCGATCGTTGCAGTCATTCACTCTGTCGTCAGGACCTCTCCCACTGGATCCACGAGTCACTGATGGGCCCCACGTTTGGGACGCCAATTGTAAAAAGGTCAGGCTACCAACCAGAATAAAAGACCCTAAGTATTGCCCGGCGGTGTCGCCTCTTAAACCCACAAGATATAAATCAATGAAGAGGCAGGCGCTGGAGACTGGAAGGCAGGAAACAAGGGTTTTATTCTCTCCGGAGGAGAACACATCAGTTCGGACAGCCAGTATCGTCACGAGGTGCTCTAACCGCATCTCTGAGGCCTGGCCTCTTATACACATTTTCATGTTCTTTATTGCAGGTAACACATTCTTGTAATGCTTTGAAGTATGAAAGGACATCCTCTGAATCTCCCCTTCAGGCCCGTTCCCACACACATTTACAGTTGAAGTCCCCACCCCGGTCACAACAGGTGATGATTATCGCGCAGCTGGACATCCCGCCGATTCACGGGATGTGGGGGGGTTGATCGGATCTCATAGGGTGGGGGCTTTGATCAACTCGAGGGTCCTTTGATGAGGGAAGCTTCCTACTGTACGGTTCCAGTTGAAGTCTTGACACGCCAGAGGGTGGGGGTACCCACCTGGCAGGACGAAGGAGCCAAGCGCTGGCAAGGCTCACCAGCTTCCAGGGCCCCTCAGCTCTTCCCACCCCGCTCGAGCCAACTGCTCTGTGAGGCACTTGTGCGGAGAAGGACAGAATATGCAGTATTCCCCCGCCGCTGTCTGGCTCCTCAGTTCCCCCCTCCCGCCAGCTCCTCCATGTGGCGCTCGAGCAGGGAAGAGGTGATACCACACGCCCACAGCCACCGTAAGGTTCCCGGCACTCCTCCTCAGTTCTCCCACGCTCTGGTCAGGGGAAGCACTACACGTCCAGGCATGCGCGGGGCGTCCACGTTGACACCGCCTCTCACTTCAGCCTTCAGACCCTCCTACCGATTCCGCCATCCGCTGCGCTGGCTCCAATGGTGAGACGCTGCTCCCTCGCGCTGGCTCCAACGATGAGACGCTTCTCTCACGGGCCTGCTCGGTCCTAGGCCCCTCCTGACATGTAGAAGTGGGATCGCCTGGGGCATGCGCGATAGCGCTCGACTACCTCCAAATCAGTGGCACCACCACAACAACGCGGCCGGTGCCCCCGGGGTCCTGTACACGGCGAGATCAGCGCTGCCTCATAGAAACCGGCACCCCTTTTCTTCCCCTGTTTCCTGAGAGAAAGTGGAGTTCTGTCGTCTGCGTTACTGGTAAGGTCCCACAGGGACACACAGGCCCAAGTCTGCTGTACCCCTAAGGCAATGGGGAATAGAGCTATATCTCTTCACGTGTCGGCTCCTATTCTCTATCCTTCAGAGACTTCTTAACCCTCGGTGCTGGGCAGGGGTTGGGGATGAAGAGCCCCCTTTCAAAAGTCTCTCCCACTGGGCAGAGGACTGCGCTCCGCAGCGCTGCAGTCTCCTTCTCCTTTTGACACCCCGCTATTTCTAAGCTAGGGGTTGGTCAGGCGCCCAGGGTCTCCAGCCATCCAAAACAGCAGGGTCAGGACAAATAACCCAAGGGAGGAAGGGTGGTGAATCAGTAAGGCAACCCTCTGACTATCCTACCCCCACCTTTTGCTACAGCCTGTCCTCCAGCTGACTCTCTCTGGTTAGACAAAATGGCTGTCCAGCATTCCGCCTTTTATAGGCTGACCCTCAAAGGTCCAGAAGGGACCAGAAGGTTCTGGAACGCCCTATACTTCTCTATGGGACAGGTTCCAGGTGTGTCAGTTAGGGCAGTTGGTAGCCACCATTTTGTGACTCCAACTATTCCTGTCAGAACAGGCCTCTAGGCCTGAGGTGAAAAACTATGAGGGGGGGGGGGGAAAGAACACCTATCCCCTTGACCAACACCTAGAAAAGCTAGTGGACACAAAAATTAATAAAGGTATGAGGGGCAAAAAGGGGACAAAATAAATAATAAATTGGAGGGACTACGCAAAAAGCCAGACAGGTCTAACACACGTCCCCCCCCCCCCAGCTGAAAGTGGGGAGAGCTACCCAACCCCTTGGGAGTCCTCATCACTAAGGCGGAAATACCTGGAAAGACCGTCTGCATTGGCGTGGTCCACTCCAGGCCGATGTTCCACCCGGAAGTCCATTCCCTGTAGGGAGATGGACCATCTCAGCAACTTGGGATTCTCCCCCTTCATCTGCATTAGCCAACGAAGGGGTCGATGGTCAGTCTGAACCAAGAAGTGCGTGCCAAACAGGTATGGCCGCAGCTTCTTCAGAGCCCACACCACCGCGAAAGCTTCCCTCTCAAATGCACTCCACTTCTGTTCCCGGGGAAGCAGTCTTCTGGATAAGAAGACCACAGGCTGATCCAGGCCCTCCTCATTTAGTTGCGATAACACTGCCCCAATGCCATGTTCTGACGCATCTGTCTGGACAATGAACTCCTTGGAGAAGTCTGGGGCCCTCCGGACCGGTGCTGCACACATTGCCTGCTTCAACTTTTCAAAGGCTTGCTGACAAGCCTTCGTCCAAACTACCCGTCGAGGTTGTTTCTTTGAGGTGAGCTCTGTGAGGGGCGCTACAATAGTGCCATACCCCTTCACAAAGCGACGGTAGTAACCTGTGAGGCCCAGGAAAGCTCGGACCTCCGTCTGTGTCTTGGGGGGGTTCCTAGGCCATGATTGCCTCAATCTTTGCCTGCAGGGGCTGCACTGACCCCCTACCCACCAAGTGTCCAAGGTACACAACCGACCCTTGCCCAATCTGGCATTTGCTGGCTTTGATGGTCAATCCAGCTTGTTTCAGGGCCTGGAGAACTGCCTGTAAATGTTGCAAATGGTCCTCCCAACTGCTACTGAAGACAGCAATGTCATCCAGATAAGCAGCGGAGAAACCCTCCATTCCGGAGAGGACCTGATTCACCAGTCGCTGAAATGTGGCAGGGGCATTTTTGAGCCCAAAGGGCATCACGCAAAATTGGAAGTGTCCCTCAGGCGTGGAGAAGGCTGCCCTTTCCTTTGCTCCATCTGTCAAGGAGATCTGCCAGTACCCTGAAGTGAGGTCAAAGGTACTTAGATATTGGGCAGCTCCTAGCCGGTCAATTAATTCATCTGCCCTAGGGATCGGATGAGCATCAGTCTTTGTAACTGAGTTCAGTCCCCGGTAATCCACACAGAACCTCAGTTCTGGTGTGGTGCCTGGTGGAGCGGCTTTTGGCACTAGCACCACCGGACTGGACCAAGGGCTGTTGGAAGGTTCTATGACTCCCAGCTCTAGCATCTTGGTAACCTCTCCATGGATGCTAGCCTTCACCTTGTCGGACAGCCGGTAGGTCTTTGACTTCACTGGTGGGCTGTCTCCTGTGTCCACACCATGGGTACACAGGTGGGTTCTTCCCGGGACAAGGGAGAACAACGTAGAGTACTGCTCCAGTATCTGGCGGCAGTCCTCCCGCTGCTCAGGAGTTAGGGATGGGGAGAGAATCACTCCCTCCACCGACCCATCCTTCTCTTGAGACAAGAAGAGATCAGGGAGAGGCTCGCTTTCTGCTTCCTCGGCACCATCAGTCACCATCATCAGGATGACCTCTAGCCTCTCATGGTGGGGTTTGAGGCGATTGGCATGCAGCACCCGTAGGGGCTGTCGAGGGGTCTTAAGATCCACCAAGTAAGTGGCCTTACCCTTTTTTTCCAACACCTCAAATGGGCCTGTCCAACGATCTTGAAGGGCACTTAGCTCTCCGGGTTCCATCACCCACACTTTCTGGCCAGGCTCCAACTCCACCGGGTGAGCATTGTGGTCGTACCATTCCTTCATTACTGCCTGGCTGGCCTCCAAGTTGTCAGAAGCTTGCTTCCACAACTTGGCCATTTGGCTCCGGAAGGCCAACATGTAGCTCACCACATCCTGAGGAGGCTTCCTGGGAGACTTTTCCCAGCCATCCTTTACCAGGCTGAGAGGTCCACGCACAGGGTGCCCGTACAACAGTTCAAAAGGGCTGAAGCCCACTCCCTTCTGCAGCACTTCTCGGTAGGAAAACAGCAAACCGGGCAGGAGGACGTCCCATTTCCTCCGTAGGCTCTCAGGCAGACTTCTTATCATGCCCTTCAGGGTCTTATTGAACCTCTCTACCAGTCCATTCGACTGGGGGTGATAAGGAGTGGTGAACCGGTAAGTCACTCCACACTCCTTCCACATCGCCCGTATGTAAGCTGACATGCAGTTGGTCCCCCTGTCGGACACAACTTCCTTGGGGAATCCCACTCGGGTAAAGATCCCCATTAGGGCTCTAGCCACCACAGGTGCAGTGACTGTCCTCAGAGGAATTGCCTCTGGGTACCGTGTGGCATGATCCACCAGAACCAGGATAAACCTGTGACCAGCTGTTGTTGGTGGATCCAATGGCCCTACAATGTCGATGCCCACCTTTTCAAAGGGGGTGCTAACGACCGGAAGTGGTTCCAGGGGAGCCTTCAGCTTCACCCCTGTTTTCCCACTGGCCTGGCAGGATACACATGTCCGACAGTAAGTGTTGGACGCCACTTTCATCTGAGGCCAGTAAAAGTGGAGGACAAGCCGAGCAAAGGTCTTGTCCTGGCCTAAGTGTCCTGCCAAGGGTATTGCATGAGCCAATTCCAGCAGAAAGGCTCGGTATTGCTGCGGGACTACCAAGGCCCTTGATGAGCCAGGTAAGGGTACCTTGGGTTCACTGTAGAGGAGTCCATCCTCCCAGTAAATATGGTGGTGTCCCGTAGCATCACATGCTGCCTGGGCTTCAGCCTGACGCCTCAGTCCCTCAGGGGTAGGGCACTCCCTCTGCCCCTTACAGAATTCCTCTCTGGTAGGTCCTCCCTCCACATGCCACTCAGCAGGGATGGGTAAATCCTCCAGAGAGTCTACTTCCCCCTCCACGGACTCCTGGTCCACCACCGCAGGTGGCCGATCTGTCACATGGGGCGTGGAAGCCGAAGCAGGCTCTTCCTGTCTCCGGGTCTGTCTTTTTGGCAGCAGGTTGGGCCATTGTTCCAGGCTCCAACCCAGGCGAACTCCCTCTTCGGGTAGTCGCAGACCGTGTGCTCACACAGGCCCAGTCAGGTGTACCCAGCATCGCAGAGTGCGTCCGGTATTCCACCTCTCTCCAAGTGTTGTGCTCCATGTCATTCCCCAGCAGACAATCAACTGGCACGGCAGGGCTTACGGCAACTCGAAGTGAACCTGCAACCCCTTCCCACTCAAAGGGAACCTCAGCCACTGGATAGTGGCCCATTCTGCCGTCAGCCATCGCGGCGGGAAGGAGCACATTGGGAATCACCTGCTCTGGAGACACCAGCTGACTTCTCACCATAGTCATACTGGCTCCTGTATCTCTTAGAGCCTCCCCTCTCTGGCCATTGATGGTGACCCATTGCCCATACTTAACAGTATTTGGGGGCACCTGGATCTTTGGAACCATCTCCCGTTCTCCCAGGGACACTAAGGTGACACCCGCCCACTCACCCCCCTTATCTAAGGGCAACTCCTCCCCGAGCGCTACACTAGCTACTCCCGGTGGTTTTCCTCCGGTGGGAGGGGGTGGTCTTTTTGGGCATCTGACATCTCCCTTATAATGTCCAACACCACCACACTCAAAACAGCGGAGAACCCTTGGCTGCTGGCTTTGGCCAGGATTAGGGTTCCTGGGCGGATTTGCCTTAGGGGTGAAACCTGTTCCCTTCCCTTGGAAACTGTTTTGGGGACCTTTAGAGAACTCCCTCTTTTTGTCTCCCCCCCTCCTTGTTCTGAGGGGCGCCCTGTCCGGCCTTTTGGGAATCCCCTCCAGTCCCCTTTGAGGACACCCGGGTACTTGCCCAGATGTCCGCCTCCTCTGCAAGCTTCCGGGGATTGGTCAGCTTGCTGTCCACCAGGTGTTGGCGCAGCTCGGGAAAACATTTCTCGAGGAGGTGCTCTTTCAAAAATAGATCATACAACCCCTCATAGTCCTTCACCTCACTGCCCTTGACCCAGCCCTCCAATGCCTTACGTGCGTAGTCAAGGAAGTCCACCCAGTTCTGGGTACCCAACTTGTGGCTCCCCCTGAACTTCTGGCGATACCTTTCTGGGGTAAGCCCAAACTTCTTTACCAATGCTAGCTTCATGATGGGGTAGTTGGTTTGCTCCTCTGGTTCCAGGGCCAGCAAGGTGTCCCGACCAGTAGGAGGCATGTACCTATACAAACCACCCCCCCAGTGCTTCTCCTGCACCCCATGGGCTCTTAAGGAGACCTCATAGGCAGCCAACCATTTGGCTATGTCATCTCCCTGACTAAAGCTAGCAATAAGGTCTTTTGGCAAATAGGGTCTGGACTCCCTGGCTGTTTCTTTGGATTCGCTGCCACCATTTATTACAGGAGAAGGCCCCCGTTGCAGGGCCTGGAGTTCCAACTCTTTCAACCTGAACTCATGAACCATCCTCTTCTCTTCCTTCTCCTGCTCCAGCTTAGCCAACTCCCATTTTAATTGCCTCTTTTCCCTCCTGTCAGCGAGCTCTGCTTCGGTTAAGCTTCCCCTGGAAACACTACTGCCTTTCCTGGAGTAGGACCCTGGTCCTGGGAGTAGGTTTCCCCCTCCGAGTGGAATAATCCATTTATCTCCACAACCGGGTCCCGGTCTGCCCCTTCATCCTCCTCCTTCCCTTCTTTGTGTGCCTCCACCCAAGCCCTTAGACTGGTCTGGAGTTCCCCCTTCTTGGCACCATGCTTAAAAAATACCCCCATTTTCTGGCAGAAATCTTTCAGCTGAGCCACAGAATAGGTATCTAGGTTTTCTAGTGCAAATTCCATTTTACAATAGGCAATACCAAGTTATACACACAAGGAAATCAGAGTTGCAAGGGCAACCTAAAGCCACCTCCACCCCACCACCAGGAACAAATTTGGAAAAACAAAAGGACAAATTGGGAGGGCCGCTAGGAGAAAACTCCTGGTGTAGGCTAGTGTATTACGTTCAATTACTACTGAGTAGCTGCAACCACAGTCAGGATCCCACCGCTAGACACCAACTTGTTGGAACCTGGGATGACAGGTCACCTAGGGTAGCCTGGCCTAGGGTAAGACATAAATACTAGAGGCACAAGTGTGAAGGTTGCAAACCACCCAGCAGTAATTCCACGCAATAACACACAAAAATGACACTACACCAAAGTATGGAAAAATATGAGCTGCTTTATAAAAATAATATCTTTGCTCTCTTGTTTCTAGAATTCACAGTTCAGCATAATACATTCTGTCAGGGGAAGTAAAGTACTTTTAAAATTGCCAAATAATGTCAGAGCACAGTTCTATTAACTTATCAGCACATTACATTTAGTCAGGTATGCAATAACCATTTCAATGTTAACATTACAATTCCCCTTATTGGCTTGTCACCTTCCCATCAAAGAACAGTGGTTCCTTTGTAGCGGAGCCTGTACTCCTCTAGGAAAGGGTTCTCATTTCCTTCCTCTCCACTGCTGACAACTAAAAATATGACTATTCCAAATGGAGCAACAATTCATGAAGTCCCTTCAGGGATTCTCCAAGGGCGCTTCACACATTGGGACAGATTCTCTTTCCCACAACTTGCTATGTCTCGCCCCCCCTTGCCCTCGTGTTATTCTCCTTAAGGAGGTCACTTCCCCCTTTGGATCACCTCCTTACTTGTGGTAGGATTTCCAGTTGAAGTCTTGGCACGCCGAGGGTGGGGGTAACCACCTGGCAGGACGAAGGAGCCAAGCGCTGGCAAGGCTCACCAGCTTCCAGGGCCCCTCAGCTCTTCCCACCCCGCTCGAGCCAACTGCTCTGTGAGGCACTTGAGCGGAGAAGGACAGAATATGCAGTATTCCCCCGCCGCTGTCGGGCTCCTCAGTTCCCCCCTCCCGCTCACGCCAGCTCCTCCATGTGGCGCTCGAGCAGGGAAGAGGTGATACCACACGCCCACAGCCACCGTAAGGTTCCCGGCACTCCTCCTCAGTTCTCCCTCGCTCTGGTCAGGGGAAGCACTACACCTCCAGGCATGCGCGGGGCGTCCACGCTGACACCGCCTCTCACTTCAGCCTTCAGACCCTCCTACCGATTCCGCCTCCGCTGCGCTGGTTCCAATGGTGAGACGCTGCTCCCTCGCGCTGGCTCCAACGATGAGACGCTTCTCTCACGGGCCTGCTCGGTCCTAGGCCCCTCCTGACATGTAGAAGTGGGATCGCCTGGGGCATGCGCGATAGCGCTCGACTACCTCCAAATCAGTGGCACCACCACAACAACGCGGCCGGTGCCCCCGGGGTCCTGTACACGGCGAGATCAGCGCTGCCTCATAGAAACCGGCACCCCTTTCCTTCCTCTGTTTCCTGAGAGGAAGTGGAGTTCTGTCGTCTGCGTTACTGGTAAGGTCCCACAGGGACACACAGGCCCAAGTCTGCTGTACCCCTAAGGCAATGGGGAATTGAGCTATATCTCTTCACGTGTCAGCTCCTATTCTCTATCCTTCAGAGACTTCTTAACCCTCGGTGCTGGGCAGGGGTTGGGGATGAAGAGCCCCCTTTCAAAAGTCTCTCCCACTGGGCAGAGGACTGCGCTCCGCAGCGCTGCAGTCTCCTTCTCCTTTTGACACCCTGCTATTTCTAAGCTAGGGGTTGGTCAGGCGCCCAGGGTCTCCAGCCATCCAAAACAGCAGGGTCAGGACAAATAACCCAAGGGAGGAAGGGTGGTGAATCAGTAAGGCAACCCTTTGACTATCCTACCCCCACCTTTTGCTACAGCCTGTCCTCCAGCTGACTCTCTCTGGTTAGACAAAATGGCTGTCCAGCATTCCGCCTTTTATAGGCTGACCCTCAAAGGTCCAGAAGGGACCAGAAGGTTCTGGAACGCCCTATACTTCTCTATGGGACAGGTTCCAGGTGTGTCAGTTAGGGCAGTTGGTAGCCACCATTTTGTGACTCCAACTATTCCTGTCAGAACAGGCCTCTAGGCCTGAGGTGAAAAACTATGAGGGGGGGGGGGGAGAACACCTATCCCCTTGACCAACACCTAGAAAAGCTAGTGGACACAAAAATTAATAAAGGTATGAGGGGCAAAAAGGGGACAAAATAAATAATAAATTGGAGGGACTACGCAAAAAGCCAGACAGGTCTAACATCTTGGCTTAATAGATTGAGAGTATTCTTTAAATGATGTGCAGTCTACTTTGACATAATAGTTGTTTCACAGTGTTTTTAAAAAGATTCGTAGTATTATAGGAATGAATGTTATATTACAGTTTGTACCAGATCTTGCTAGCCCCATTTGGTGCCTTCCAGTGTGACTGCTGTCTCGTTTTTTTCCCAGTTGTTCTTGTACCCCTACTAAATGGCTAATTCCTGTAAAGTGACCAGTTGTTGACCTGACCTTTGTCTTCCTAGGCTCAGAGGCCAAACTATTGTCCTTGGCTAGCCAGTCCCAGAGGCCAGGCCATTGACATGTTAACTCTAAGCCAAGAATAGGTTTGCTCCCCTGAAGTGAGGCTGAATGACGAACTGGTTCTAAAACCGTTTTGCCTCAGGCAGCACAAAGTAGACTTTTATAAAGCTACTTTTCCACTAAAGTTATGAAATATTTACTTTTACCAATAAGTTAGATCTTTTAAACGAGTGGAAAGTAATTTTGAATAATTCTCCTGACTTTTTTCCAAGTAGAGAGCTAAAATAAAGATTGTAATAACACCTGAGTTTGTTCATCGAAATAATAAAAAGTTTCATGGTGGTCGCTGTGAGGACACGCTATTCCTAATGTGTAATACGTAACATATATAGCCCCCTGTGTTTGAAAGACACACTTTAGGTGTGACTTATTAATTTTGTTTTTTGCATGTCACTGCAGTGCTTTTAAACCACGGTCCAGCCAGAGCATAGTGGTGCTCCTGGACGCCTTATACTTTGTCATATATGTTGGTGATGTAAAAAGAAAAAAGACAAAGGAGCCAATGTATGACATTTAATTTCCATGCCATAGCTGCATTTCATGCATTTTCTGTCATGGCCGTGTAGCAAAGTTAAGTTACCAATTGGGTAAATCCAGTGTGCAGTACATGCTCTAGGGTGAAAGCACATGTAATACACCACTGTTTATCATTGCCCTTACGCACAAGGTCACCAAAAGTAGACATGAAAAAATGGGAGAACCATGAAAAAAAATGTCCTTTCCTGCAGGTGTTTGATTTCAACAAACATGACTATGTTCCTGACCACAAAAAAGTTGTAAGCAAATAGCCCAAATACCTACCGTACTAGTACTGTTAGTTAACATGCTCCCAACACCACTTCAAAAAGGCTGTATTTCAGATGCCTCAATTATTACCTTTTTGACAGTATCACATTACTGCTACTGAGATGAACCCCTCTGTCTAAGCTCCCTTTGGGAGTAATTCTTTGCACACTAGTTACTGACAAAAATCCGGAGGGAAACGACATAATATTCTGGCAGTATCGGCAAATACAGTCTTTGTTTCTTGCGTCTTGACTGCAGAGCTTGGACTGTGGTCCTATTAAGAAATTAGGATTTAAAAACAATCAGCTTTTACTTGATGGCCAGATAGTGAACATCCGTGAGACATTTACAGTTGTGTAATTAAACTATTCTGTCTTGCATAGAATCCCTCAAAATAAAATCTTGTCATGCCATGGCTTGTTCCTAAGACAGACAAAGGTATTGAAAGTTTCTCATTCAAGTGGTAAATATATTTACGGTGAAGCTAGCTCAATTTTATGGTATGGAACTCTTTAGTCTAAAGAAGAAACATTTTAGCTCTTCCTAGTTGTAGCAGTCATTTGTCATGTTTGTAGCTAGGGATTGCAATTGTCACTGATATTCAAATTCTTGGATAGCAAGCCAGCCAGCACAGATGTAACTCCTTCTTATGTTTTCTTCTTAGCAAAGGCCATACAAGTAAACAAAGTCATGGAATTGAGACTATTTTATACAATCCTTATAAATTTGTTATAACCGGTTAATGAGAGCTTCTTTTCCACTTAAACGTACATGGCTTTAAAAACACAGCATATTCATTGAATATAATTCCAAGCATGAAGTTTCATCTATCCAGCAGTCCCTAAATTCCAAACACTACTCTAAACTGTGAAGATGTACTTTAACCCAGTAATTACGTTTCTGTTGGGCTGCACGAGTGTCCATTTTATTGAACAATGTATCTTGATGTAGATAGCACAAAACGTCTTTACTGTTATAAAAAATGTACATCGTTGTGTAGTTTTTCAAGTGGAGATCTTTCCCTTGAAATGCCAGTCTCTTGAGTGCTACCTCAAGCACACCCTCACAGTGAAATATGTTTCTACAGCGTGCTGCTTGGCAAATTTATTTGAATTTATCAGAATCTTTTCATGCCAAAAAGCCAATTGACAGGTTTCGGTGAATAGCTTCATTGGCTAGGAATACTTATTGGCAAATATGAAGATGAGGAAACTAGCAGGTTGGCAAAGCTCCAGCTCAACAAAAGTGGGTAATGCAGGTACATCATTCTTTTGATGATGAAATGGACATTGCTGATGAGTTCGATGGATGCTAGCCTGCTCGCCCCCTCATAGGCCTCTTCTAAATGAATGAAGGTTTCTGGTGATCCAGGTATGGAGGGTACTGCCACTAGGGATGATAAGCGTACTCATTTTTGTGGCGTATTTGCTAAGCTTTGCATGAGCTGGGGCCCTCCTTCCTTTTTAGCTCAACCTATTTGACAGTGTTTATTTCTTCTTTCATCTTGTTATAAGCACATGAACAGAGTATTTTCTGTAGAAGATGCATCGTTTCTTGCACATGATCGTGCCTTGATTTTCAGCCAGACTGGGTGGCACATAATGATGCCATATCATTAACCTGTGAAGCTGCATCTGTAGAGTAATTGATGAGAAGGCTCAACATGTACCACCCCAAGAAGTCCTACTTCTTGCCTCTTAGGAGGGTCTTTGAAAAACATAGCATTGTGTTCCACAATCTTACTTCCTCCCTAAGAGGTTAGTGTAACCTAATCTCTCCATTAGTGTGGTTGAAGTGCATCATTTGTATCTGCCCTTGTTTATGGCTCTTATTACAGCAACACCAATTATGTTGTTGAAGCCATGTAGCATTTTATACTGCTGAGTTAGTGTTCAAATCAGTTGGCATATCTGACTGGAGGAAAATGGGTCCTTGGTCTGCTAGCTTTTAGTGTTTGGCAATGAGCTGCTGCGTTCGAAAGTAAAAAGAGTCAAGTGGATTTTCATGATCTGCTTGGTGAGACCTAAAACCAGTGGTGTCAACAGTCTAGCAGGGACCCTCTGTTGCAGAGGTTTAAATAGAACAGATAGGTTTGAGGAAATTTGTGGGTATGTTCTGCTTTTTCATGCCCACCTCTCAGGTCAGCAAGTACAGAAAAATTAGTGTGTAATCCTAGAAAGAGACCTTAGTAATAGTTGGGTATAATCACCATGACATCTCGGCATGTTAAATGGCAGGGCCCCGGGGTTTTGATGAGGTAGTTCAGACTGCAGTTTCAAGGAGTTGGTATGGGCTTCTTCCTTGACATTTTCTACTGTGAAAGAGGTCTAGTGTGTTTTTTTTATTGGGGGCTTCCTTCAGGGGCTTGTGGACCTACTATTTGAGGAAGTCTTTTTACAGAAAGTAACAAACTTCTCTACAGTGAACTGCTTGATGTCGACGGTCTTTCAATCAAACCCACCAATGCCATATGCCTTGAAGTCAAGCAAGATGGAGTTGTCCTCTTTAGAATCGAATTCCTTGATGCCGAGTACCTAGAAGTAAACCTGTCTGTGAATACCCTGAACGTTGAGATTTCATCTTTGTTGAAGAGTTCAAAAGCATTCCTCTTAACACCGGAATGGTTGGAATGCTACAACCATTGAATCTTTACACTTTTTAAAAATCCTTTTTTGGGAAGAATTAAATGTAACCTTGGTGCTAAGCTTTACAAAGCAGCTACCATAGGCTTTTTTGTTGACTTAGAACCATCAGACTCTGACAAGTCCCTGATCTTGCTTGCCACAATACAGGACCTTTTTCTGTTATGGGCCAGGTTTTATTTTTCATTTACGTGGCCGGATGTCTGACGTTACAACGCATACTTTTACACCGCCTACCTTTACAACGCGGTTTTTACCACGCATACCATTACAACGCATAGCGCTTTGGGGTGCTGGATAGTGAATAGTTTAATTTACTATTCCAACTCCAGTCACCGTGGATAGTAGGGAAGGTTATTGGATAGTAAATTAACCTATTCCCTATCCTAGAGCGCCCCCCAGCGCAATGCGTTGTAATAGTTTGCGTTGTAAAAGTTGCGTTGTAATGGTAGGTCATTGTAAAAGTTTCGTTGTAAAGGTTGCATACCACGTGGCCACCATCATCAATGACTACTCTGCATTATTTTAAGAATTCTTTGTTTTAAGATTTGTTTTACTTTTGCAGTTTTTTTTTCACACCAAAATGTTACTGTCAACAGCCAAGATACACCTGTAAAGGCCTTAAACCATAACCGCGAGATATACATAGTACAAATATTGATGTCGACAACCAGATATGCAAAAGAGGATCATGCACATAACTTACTGCAATATCAATTAACTGAAGTGTCATTAATCCTCTGAAAATAGTGCATGTTGAATCAACCCATTAATGCAGAATCGACATTCTCATAATCTGAATATCCCACCATATAGCAACTGTACTAAAATCAATCCGTCGTAGGATCTGGATTAGGTTCCAAACAGAGCCCCTGTAAGTCCGCCCATCTCTTCCATATCTTGGGGTGCTTCCGAGGACAACCCCGCGCAGCGAATACAGGTATCTCTAGCCCCATCCAGAAATCCAAACCCTTCTTCCAAGCCCCAAGAGAGGGCGGGGAGGTATCTTTCCAGGTTTTCATAATCTCTTGTTTCGCTAGTGTGAGGCCCAGTAACAGTAGGTGGCATTTATAAATGTTCTCCCCCCCCAACGTCGTCAGTGATATGTAGAAGGGTTAGTCTGGGTGAATGAGGGATGTCCCAACCCAGAGCCCGCGACATGCATGTAATTACTCCATGCCAGAACCCTGAAAGTGATGTACATGACCATACTGTGTGGAGAAAGGTACCCTTGGCATCTCAAACAAAGTGGAGATTTGATGAACCCTGCCTGCCAGAGCCAATATCTCGTGTAATACACTCAGTGTAGGTAATTGAACTGTATGTATCATAGTAGAGTCACTATGGTGGCACCTCGTAGGGATGCCAACGCCTCAGTCCAATCCTCATTGTCCAATAGGCCCATGTCAAACTGCCAGGCCTCCCTTGTTCTGGATAGCGTTGTGCGGCTATTTGTGACTAGTGTGAGGTAGATTTTGGCAATCTTGTGTTCCCCTTATTCTCCGATAAACACTTTGGCATCAAGAGGGCTAAAATCGTTTATGGTCTCCTGGAGTGCGAAATATGGAGCGAAGGTATGGCGGAATTGAAGATATTTGTAGAATTGCGAGTGGGGCATCGCATTTTCTTGCTGTAATTCCTGAAAGGACTTCAGGGTCTGGCCACGAAGGACATCTCCCACTGTAGAAATTCCTATTGTCTCCCAACCAGAGAAACCAGGGAGGCCAGCCTCTTTTGTTATTTTGACCCACCCCCCCAGTGCCGGAGAGTGCGCTTCCAGAGCCAAAGACCATGGCAGTCGCTGAAGGAAACACCCTCTGGATCGGACCAGCATACAGGGCAGAATGTAAAGATTTGGTACCCATCAGCCACCATTCGACCACCTAGGCGGGGTCCGACCTATCATTGTACCACCAGTCATTTAAAATGAGTAGGTGCGATGCCCCAAAGTATGCCTGAATATCCGGTGTTGCCAACCTACTGCAATAGGTTGACCGAAAACACGTCCTCAAAGCAACCCGAGCGGAACTGCCTTCAGAAATGTACTTAATTTTGAGTGCTGTCAGGACTTCCACAAAGGTAAATTGTATCAGATCTCTTTATCATACATCTTATTATCTATAGTTGTGCATACTTTCCATGCTTATCTAAATTTTTGGCAATTTTCATTGTTAGTCTCTACGAGCTCTCTGTGCCACTCTATTCTGAATTAACTCTGGGATAGTAATCAGCCCTTCGTTGGATTTTAACACCTTCAGTTGTATGTTTACCATATGAATATACATTTTTCATGAAGTAATATGTCTCTAACAGCATCCGAATTACCGAGAAATGTTGTTACTGCTTGGCCCATCTAGAAATGCTGTTATTTTTACAGTTCGTGCAGTTCTCATACAAAGTAATTTCCTTGGTAACCGTCGCTAAGCTTTTACAAAAGGTCTAAGTGACTCTCATTACCAATTAAAATCTTCACTTGTAAAATAATGCATATATTAAGCAGAGATTACTCAAATTGATTTAGCTGTCTAGGTAGTATTATATGATTTAGTGTGGTTCACACCTCTTTCTTTGAAATGTTTACCATCCAATTGACTGATTGTAACTAAGCTTTAACCACTACTAGGAAAGCACCTATTTGTTTACTACTATTTTATCAATTACTCAAACACTATGAGAATAATAATTTTAATTGATGGGCTCCCTGACATCAATTTTGTAATAATAATAGACATTCTTGATTTTAAACTGTTACAGTGGCTTTAATGATCAAACGTTACCCTTTATTTACCACAATTACTGCAGCGATTAACAGTTCACCACTAATGCCCGGAAAATAGAGCCTTTCAGTTTCCATTTGGTCTATAGTTAAAGAAGTTGCTTATGAAGACGTAAATTTCACAGTGATTTAACTAATGGTACAACTGATAATAGCCCTTTCAACACTACAATTACAGGAGAAAATACTGTCCAAGTTAAATGAATGAATGAAGTCATTCCCTCAGTGTCGTCATTAAGTGTATGGGCATTTGTCATTACGCTACGCCATAATGTGTACCCTAAGTATTTTCTTTGATTGAGCTGGTTAACCAGTGAGCTCTTCCCCCTCCCCCCCCCCCAATAGCTCTTCACCGGGTTCTAAATAGTGGGGTCTTCGGTTTTTTCAGCTATTTAATTTCATTAACTGAGAACTTCAGTTAGCTGTAGAAATACCTTATATATTATTTATCATGTTCATAAAAAAAAATTCAAATGTAGATTACATTTTTCTTTATAGTATGGTTTATATAATGCCTTTTTTGATTTATCCATACTCCCCTGTGAAAATGTATTATTCTGGAACCTTAGCTACCTGTTTTTATACTGATAATTGCTACTGGTTTGAAGAAAGCTTTATAAACTATCACTTGCAGGTCCACTGCCCCTTGCTGGTTGGTGGTTCGAGGCCCTCCTCCACCCGCAGGTTTTCATCTGCGCCTCATCCCTGGTGGTCTAGGCGGGTGCATCTTTGTTCTGCCGCTGCTCTGCCTTCTGTCCTTGTGCTTTCTGCCTCTTTTTTCCCCCCCTCTGCCTTCTTTGCACTCATTTGACTTTTCTCTTTCCCCGCTTTTCCATAATTTTTTTACTTTTCACTGTTTTCTCCATGCAATGCACCTGCCGCTGGGCGACCCCAGGGCCCGCTCCTATCTAGCGCTGCTTTTCCTGTTTCCCAGCTGTCCAGATCTCCCCCTCATGCTACTTAATGGCGGCCAGTGTGCAGGCACACCAAAGGCAAGCCGGTCTGCATCCATCTGCACCTGGGAGGCACCCAGCGCCACGGACCCTTCTTATCGGACCTTCCACCAATACGACGCCAGCACCCTCCTCGCCCTCAACACTGGACGCCAAGCCCACTGTCACCTTGTGTCCCTGAAGGACACCCAAGGACCTTTCTCCTGCCGAAACTGCAGCTGCACTCTCACCCGTGTCTGCACTCCAGCTCCTGCCGACCGGTACAACTGAATCCTCCTCAATATACGCTTCCTCCACAAATGTGCTACAGAAATCTGGGCCCTGCTCGACTGCGCTCTCCGACATCGCCTTCTTCACCGAAACCTGGACGACTTCCAGCTCAGACCCGGACATCGCCACCGCCATCCCAGACAGCTACATGGTCACCTGCAAGGACCCCACCAACCGACCGGGTATATCCATGGTCCACAAGAACTCCCTCCACCTGACCCTCCTCTCAGATGACATGACCACTATAGAACATCTATACTTCCAGGTCCAGACAAACCCCAACACCACCTTCTGCGGCACCCTCTTCTACAGACCTGGTGTCCCCCGCCCACCCTTCACCGACGCCATCATCGACTTTATCGCACCACAGGCTCTCGCATCCTACTCGACAACCTCCACTTTCACCTAGACAACTTTCACCTAGCAGCTAGTCACCTCCCCAAGCCACATGGCAGGACACAGGCTCGGCCCCATCTTCTCCGACAGTGAAAACATCACTTACAGCCACATATCCGAACTTCTCTGGACCGATCACCACTGCGTTCATTTTGCCATAACCAAATCCACCGTACACCACTGCACCCACTGCTCTTACCTCTCCGCCCCCTCCAACTCCCCGCCGCAACTGGAACAAGTTCACCAAAGAACATCTCACCGCCTCCCACAGCACAACCACACCGCTGACATCCACAGATGCCAATATCTCAGCACACAACATCCACTGATGGATCTCCAACTGTGCTGACACCCTGGCGCCCCTCAAGAAAGCACCAAGCCTGCAACATTCCAAGAAAGCAAGTTGGTTCACAACCCACCCTCCAGAAGTTCAGATACACCTGTAGATGGCTCAAGATCCATTGACAGCTGAGACCTAGCCATTTTGACTGATTCCTGGTGGAGCTTCCTTACGAGCTAAAGGGGAGATGGGTTATGGATTCCCTCCTTGACCATCACCCACCCAGCCGGACTTTGGGCAAACCCTTCTGCGTCTCTTCTAGCCTAATCTCCCTCCTCCTCCCCCCTACCCCTCACCGCTCTACTCTTCTCCACTCCACTTTCCAACTACTGACCTTTGCCCTCACCTGTCCTGGCCCTTAGTCCCCACCCTGTTTATCTGCGAATTTTCCCTCGTCAATTGAGACCTAGCCATTTTGTCTGATGCCCGATGGAGCTACCTGGTTTAGCTAAAGAGGAGACGGGCCAGGGATTCCCTCCTTGGACGTCACCTGCCCAGTCGGTCTTTAGACAGACTTCCTTTCGTCTCTCCTGTCGTCTCTTCCCGCATCCTCCCTCTATTTATGTGTCGCCTTCTCTCCTCTCTCAATGTATTGCTTATTCTTTGACATAATGTGTAATTGTTATCTTTTTCTGTTATATTGTGGAACCTAATGTAAAGCGCACTGATACCTTCGGGTTTAGCCAGCCCTATATAAAACTCTTTAAATAAAGAGATGGAGGAACAACAAAACCCCAGAAGCCCACGCAGCCTTCAAAACCACAGACACCCAACACCACCTTCTCCTCAAAACTACAAAGAAAACTGCCATCCAAGACTGAATCGATGCCAACGTACACAACAGCAAAGAACTCTTCGCCAAGTAATTCGTCAAACCTAACAGCGAGACCACAGAAGTCCCACCCTCCCAAGACCTCTGCAGAAAACTTGGCACCTACCTCCACCACAAGATAATGCAGGTCTACGACCACTTGAACACCCACGACCCGCCCATCACTTAAACCACCACACATGATGACGATGCCCACAAGCAGATCCTGCTCAACTGGATCCCGCTCACCATGGACGACACTCAAGACCATGAAGAGCATCCACTCTGAATCCCCCTCTGGGCCCTGCCCGCACCTTATCTGCCCCAGAACCGCCACCGAACTACGCCACACCCTCCACTGCTTCGAGACTGCCATCTTCCCTGACAACTGGAAACACACGGAGATCAACCTCCAGCTGAAGAAACCGTCCGCAAACCCGGCAGACCCCGAATTTCAGACCCATCTCCCTGCTCCCCTTCCCAGCCAAGGTCATCGAGAAGGCCCTCCATGCCCAACTCTCATTGAAGCCAACCATGTCCTTGACACCTCTCAATCAAGCTTCCGAAGCAAATACAGCACCGAGAACCCCCTTCTTGCCACCACCGATGATATCTGCTCCCTCCTTGACTGGCAAGAAACAGCAGCCCTCATCCTCCTGGGGCTCTCGTCCGCCTTCAACACAGACTCTCTCTGCACTCTAAGCACGAGACTCCGACACGGTCATCCACGAAAAATCCTTGGACTAGATCCATTCCTTCCTCACTGGTAGAACACAGCGAGTCAGACTACCACCGTTCCTCTCTGAACCCACGGACATCGGCTGTAGAGTCCCCCAGTGCTCTTCCCTGAGCCCCGCTCTCCAACGTCTACATGGTCGTGCTCGCAGCCTTAGTCTGGAACCACGGACCTAACCTAGTCTCCATCTCTTAACACCCAGCTGATCCCCCTCCCTCACTAACGAGCTCACAATCGTCAGAAACAACTTCCACTACAGGATGAAGGCCGTCAGCACCTGGATGAGAGACAGCTGCCTCAAGCTCAACTTGGACAAGTCTGAAGTCCACATCATGAGGCCGAACACCGTCGCTTGGGAAGACTCCTGGTGGCCTGCGGGACTAAGATCCCCACCCATACATACACACACACCCATGGACCACGCACGAAACCGCTTCATCATACTGGCCTCCTCGCTCAATATCAACCGCAATCTCAACACCGCCTCCTCATGAAACGCACACACTCCGCCTGCTTTGAAAGACCTTCAAATGACTCTCCACCGAGGCCAGAAAGATCCACACACTCATAAGCAGCAGACTCGACTACGACAACGCACTCTTTGCAGGCGTTACCCAGAAACTCCTCGGGGAAACTACAGAACGTGACCAGACTGGTACTCAACATCCCCCACCGCAACCACATCTCCGAACACCTGCGAGAACTCCACAGCCTCCCAGTCAACAAGTGACCTTAAAGCTCCTCACACATGCCTACAAATTCCTCCACAATGCCAGACCAGTATACAACACCGCCTCTCATGCGATGTACCTACCAGACACCTCAGTTCCACTCTACTGGCCCTTGCTACTGTCCCTCAAATCTGCAAAACCAGGACCAGAGGAGGATCCTTTTCCTACCTCGCCGCCAAAACGTGGAACACCCCGTCTGTCCACCTCATGCTACCCCCGTGGCTGACCCAAGACCTCCTGGCTCTTCGACTGTACCTCAGCACCCAGGCGAAAGTTCCCTCCATCAACCCCCCCCCCCCCCCCGCCCGCACCTTGAGATCCTAACAGGTGAGTATTATCACTTAACAAATACTGTTTGAGTGTCATGGTGTGCAGTGGTGCAGAGAAGTTTTGAGTGGCGTATAGTTCAGTGGGGTGTGGCAGAGTGGAGAGGCACAGAGTGCACTGGTTTTGAGTAAAGTTGTGTAGAGTGCAATGGTGTAGAGTGAAGTGATGCAAAGTAGAATGGCGTAGAGTGGCACTGAGTAAATTGTTTCAGAGCGGAGTGTAGTGGCGCAGAGTACATTGTTTCAGAGTACAATGCAGAGTGGATTGACATAGAGTGCAGTGGCGTACAAAGTAGTGGTACGGAGTGGAGTAGAGTAGAGTGCATTGGAGTAGTGTGGTGTGAGGCATGGAGGTGTGGAGTAGAGTGCATTGGAGTAGCGTGGTGTGGAGCATAGAGGCGTAGAGTGGAGTGGTATAAATAAGAGTGCAGTGAAGTAGTCTGGAGTGGTGCAAAGCAGAGTGCAGTGGTGTGGAGTAGGGTAACATGGAGTATACATGATATGATAGTGTACTGCTATTACAGACAACACTTCTTCTATTGAAATGACCAATACACTCGCATACAGTTTTACTCCTAAAAGTATGCTGCGCACAAACGATAATGTGTGAAAATAGCACTCAATTAATTGATTTGATCGTCAGCACAGCTCTTTTACAGAAATGTAAATTTTGTGGTGTGCTAGGAAAAAAAATATCAATATTGTACAGCCTTACTCATGCAGACCTCCAATAAGCCAGCGTGATTGTCACAGAAATCCTCTCACTTTGAAGTCTGAGAAAGAAAAATAAACAGCAAGCTCCCTGGAAGAGACAGCCTGACGTTTGACCTCCGTTTTTGAATGCACAAAAAATTTGACAGGATAAGAACAAGATTTAAAGGCCTGTTTACAGAAAGCGAGTTTGTGGAAGAATACAGTAAACTGGGTTTGGGCAATGAGAGGGATGAGTTTGAACTGGACGGCCTAACTCCAATAAAGCCCGCAAATAGAAAGCCAGAAAATGTGAGTTGCAAACTACAAAGCCATTCATTGGTAAACAGGTGGAATGCATCCTTACGTCCACTTTCTGAAAGTCCCCAAGATGTCTTCAGCAAACCATATGGCTGTGCTGTCTATTATGCTGAGACCTAAAAATAGAAAGTAAACCTTCAGCATCTGTTACTACCTGAAAAATGACAAATTACTCCTAACAATAGTTGTGTATTAATAAGCTACACACTATATCATTTGTAACGATACATACAGCCTACTGGTTGATAGAGGAGAACTCGTCTGGGAGTAAGGAGTGGCATAGCAAAGCTCCAAGAGGAAGCTCCAAGCTCCAAGAGGAAGAAGCAACAGCATCGCTCCTGGCAGCAAGGATAGAGATGGAAGGAGTAGTTCTATATTTGCAGACCTCGAAGCCCCAGCAGCCAAAGAAGAAGAGGTGAAGAGGTTGGAAAATAGCGCAGCAGAGTTGAGCTCAAGGAGAAGGGAGTGGCAGAGCAGATCTCGGGGAGGAGGGAGCAGTAGAATAGAGCTCCTTGTAATGAGGGGAGAGGAGGAGAGCAAGGGCCGGGAGGAGAGAGCACAATGCTTAGGCATGGATCAACAAAGATCAGCAAGAGAAAAGGAGGAAGGAAGTGATGTTTCCTGATCAAGACTTCTGGCCCAAAGTCTTGCGCGCCTTGAGCCTTTAGGGCAGCCATCTTGCAGCACCGCATCCTGATCTACAAAGGGAGATTGATTAGTGGGCAAATTAAGATCAGCCTCTCACCTAATTCCTGATAAAAATTATAATTGTTATTTGTATAGAACGCATGTTTGAAAAATAATTATATGTGTAATGATTTGGGAGAGTATAATATACTTCCCCATACTTTGCAAAATCCACGCTCCATAGAAAGCCTGAGTCACTGACCAGTCAAGAGAATTGGGTGAGAGATGCTAGTCTAGGGTGGAGTTGAAGCACACTCGATGCATATTTCGAAGAATTGGAAACTAATGGTCTTGCATAAAGATAAAACTGTGTGTAGTTAGATCTAAAAGAGTCTGCAGACCAAATGAGGGAATACTATAAATGAATATGAAGTCTAAAGTCTGCAATCGGGTAGTTTCAAAGTACAGAGCAGGCTGAAATTAACAGACCGGATGCCCCAATGGTTTCTTGGTTGTTATTGCTTCTGTGTCCAATTTACAGTGGTAATCTCGCTATCCACAATATCTCCTACCTAAGAGACCCTTGCATACTTTTTCCTACCAGGGCTATAAAAATGACCATATAGTACTGAATGCATACAACAATCTGTCAACAGAATTGGGAAGGAGAATGTGTGCACATTTAGAAACAGTAGGACAGTACTTCTGAGTAATCACAGAAGTAGTGCTGTGTACAACCCTAGATCAGCAGCCACGAATCGCTGTTAATAATAGTTAATTAACTTAAAAACGTAAAGTTTGTCTGGGTTGCACATATTTAGTTTGCACCACGTTACGAAGCACCCTTCGTAAGTACATGCATGTATTGTTTCCGGATGCTGCTCTCTTGGCGGGCTGGAACTCTTATACGCCTAGTTGCTTGTTCGAAGAACCATTATGACATTTCCCGTAGCTATTTGTGTGAAGAGTGCAGGCTAAAATATAACGTTGTTATAAGTAATTATCCCTTATCCCTTACATAATCTCGATCTTCAATCGGGTTTGTTGTGAAGTATGTTTTTCCTTTAAAAGTGTCTCTGAATTCTGTCAACCAAGTTGTTACACGAAAAACTTGCTTTTCCCTTAGAGGTCATGGTTATTTATAGTTCTGTTTTTTTCGCTCCCCCTTTTAACCAAATATGGACATTTCAGTTGCCAAAGACTAGTCTGTGAATCAGTCACTTTCTGGTATGATCTTGCACAGGAAGTGTTACATATATGCTCTGTCCTTCTACCGAACAGCTAAAACTTCCTATTTAACCTCAAGTCCGGGTTTATTCGAAAAACTGTATGGGTTTTTTTATCGTGCTGTTTCCCCAAAATAAGCTGCTAGGTAAAGCAAATATTTTGCTTGCACTATAATGAATAGCGCACAGTGAAGGAAAAAAGGACAAGACATCTAAATGGCCAGTGGCATACCTGAAAGTTTCCTAAGAACTTTGTGCCCTTTCGGAACACTCAAAGAATGGTTGTGTAAGAAATGATCGATGCTTTAGAGTCCCCTACAATCCATTGCCCTCCAGTTGCGAAACTCCTGTAAAATGTAGCGTAGACACCGATCAGCGGTCCGTTCCATTGTGCTGAATTTACTGTGTTTTGGTAAATGAGCAGTAGCCGAGGTTTTTTTTTTAAGTGCTCGATAGGTGACCGTTGTTACTTCACAAAGCATTCCCTGGTGCAGAACGCTTTGACACATGGTATCTGATTAGAGTACATTTTATATTTATTAGGTTTTGACTAGCGATGCATGCGTACGAAGTACGCATGCGCTAGCAAAATCTAATGATATCCTCTAATCCTCTATGTGGGGTCGGGTATCTGCCCCCTCCTCCCATTGGCTAGCTCCATAAATGGAGGCTAGCCATTGGGAGCCGGATCTGTCCGTCAAAGGCCGGACCAGATTCGGGGGCGTTCCCGCTATTTTTTCCCTCTCCGCCTCTGCGATGTCGTCATCGCGGCGGTGGGCGGAGTTTCGTTTTGTTTGCCATAGACCACAGCCGCTGGAGGAAGCCCAGGTGAGTGTTCTTCGTCCCGGTCCCGCTCCCCCCCTCCCCTCCGCCCGCAGCTCCTTCTGTCCTGCTCTTCCCCCCTCCCTCCGCCTGCAGTCCTTCTTCGTCCCGGCCCCCCCCCCCTCCCCTCCGCCCGCAGCTCCTTCCGTCCTGCTCTTCCCCCCTCCCTCCGCCCGCAGTCCTTCTTCGTCCCGGTCCCCCCCCCCCTCCCCTCCGCCCGCAGCTCCTTCCGTCCTGCTCTTCCCCCCTCCCTCCGCCCGCAGTCCTTCTTCGTCCCGGTCCCGCTCGCAGGCGGTGTTTACATGACATCTTTCCCTCCACTACCCCCACCCAGCCCCCACCGCTCGCTGGCGTGGGCCCTGCGTCTCCAAGGCCCCAACAGCGGGTGGTTTGTCTCCCGACAGCTCCTTCCGGAACGGGGCCCTTTCCCACAAAATATGTTTAACTCCAAACTTAGACTAAGGACTGGGAAAGGACGGCGGAGATAAAGGAGAGAAGAAGAACGAGGGAGCGAAGAAGAATAAAGGAGAGAAGGGAAGAGGGGAAGAGAAAGAGCGCGGCAGCGAAAGGAGGAGCTAAAGGGAAGGGGTAAGATGGAAGGGAAAGGGAGAAAGCCAAGTGATGATTCAGAGAGAGAGAAGAAAGAGAAAACCGAAGAAAGAAAGGGGGCGAGAGAGTGACTAAACGAAGAGAGGAGCTACACAAAGAGAGGGTCAAGAGACAGACTGGAAGAGGCACAGAGTTTATACAGAGGAGATATGGAAAGTAAAAGAGGGAGAAAGGAGAAAGTTAGAAAGGCAGACACTGGGGTGGAGGAGTGAATGGGAGAAGAAGAGAGTAGCAGAGGGGTGTCAGCGAGTGAAAGGGATACAGTTAAACCATGAGAAAGAGAGGATACCTGTGGGGGAAAGTATTGTTATAGCGCCCAATGAGGCGCGTGTTGCGCACAGGGGAGAGACAATAAGACTAGGTGGGCCCTTCGCTGCCTTTCGTGAAAAGGAGGCAGAGAAAAGGTGGAGTCACTGAAGGAGGCACGGGCAGGCATTAGCAACAGGTTAATAACTACATTTAATTTGACATAGCGTTAAATGGCGCACGGGTGGCCTCGGAGCGCCTAAAAAGAAACAGCGAGGCCAAAAACTAAAGAAGACTCGTAAAAACGGAGGACGTCAGTTGGGAGCTCAGGTCCCCACTCCTGGGCTCCCCGTAACCCTGGCGCTGATGCCTCTGCCCCCTCCGCGGAGACCCACCTTCAGGAAAGGGTGCCCTCGGCACTGCCACACGCACAGACACAAAGTCACGGAGCATCTGGCCCGCCAGATCACCATTTCACCCCTTCCCTTACTGCGCCCGTTGATATCATTCCTTCGGTATAGTGCCACGTGCAGCCGGGAGCTGCTTCGCGGCACTTGAGAGTGTAGCGGTGCCAGCCTATAGTATGCAGAGAATCTTGCATAACCGCACTGCAAGCCCAGTCACCTCGAGGTGTCTGTGTGAGTTCAGGGTGTGGGTGATTGTTCATGACTAGACATGATTGAGAACTGCAGCTGAGGCTGAAGGCACTTCCACTTTCTGACAGGGCCTCGCATAAAGGTGTTCTTACTAAATGCTCATCCAATCCTTGGCCTCTCTGCTGGGCGCCCAGAACGATGGCCACATATGGGCCAATTGTAACGGCGATCTATGGGGGAATGTATGGTGGTATGCAGCTGTCAAAATAGGGACAGGGCCAATGGAAATGAAAATGCAGGGCGTGTGAGAGGCGATGTTGACGGGGAGGAGTTGAAAGGAAGGATGTGTAGCAGAGAGTGAAAGACAGTGGTGCAGATGGTGTGAAATGTGTAGATAGAGAGACTTCAAAAAGATGAGTGTAAGTGAATAACAGAGAGAGGTGGCCTGCAGCAGGAGTGAGTGACAGGAAGAAAATGAGTTACTCCTTTATGTGACATAGAATACAAATCAGTGCTAACAAGCATTGGTACAGCTAATGGATCGGGCCTGTTTTAGGTGTTTGTGTTAGCTGATGTATGATGTTTTTAGAAGCACTACCAGACAACACACATAAAGGTGCCTTGAATACTTGTCAGGTGGCATGCAGTGTTTAGGTGCGTTTAGGCCACAGCCATACTTTTGCCAAAGTTTCCTAGTTACACCTATATGGCCATGCCCCTTTTGGAGACCCCACCACCTTTTCACCCCACTTAAAGCACTGACATGGGAGAGGAGGTGGTCCCACAGAGAGAAGCTTGTGTGTTTTTTGGAGAGAGGCGAGGGTGAGAGAAGGAACAGGTTTGAAAGCCATAGCAGTACCACAGGTTAGCGATACAATACACGCGACGATTATTCAGCACTCTCCACCTCCCCTCCTTCCTCTCACATGCCACCTTTTCTGTTGCTTCCCTTTCCTTTCTCTTCTTCTTCCCCTTCCTTCTCAACTTCTGCACCCTCACCCAGGTCCACTGGAAGGATGTGATTCTGCAGTTAATGCGTTTTTACTCATAATTAAGATTCTGCCACAGATTCCATCAAAGGCTGCATCATTTGCAGACTTTAAGAAACAAATCCAAATTGCTCAAACAGATCAACGCTTTTTTATAATTATTTTTTTGTCATCATATATAATTAAATATGCTTTAAATTCAATGCCAATGCTTGTAGTTTGTAAATTGTGCTGTTGGGGGTTCTGCGTGTAGGATCGCATGCTGGCTGCAAAGGCAAAACCGTTGCATTGTAAATGCTTGTTATTATTCAGAACCACGAAAACTATAGAATTTCCTCCCGCAATCCCTGTCGGGACCTGGGCATGGGGTGTGTTATGGTAAGGGCGGGAGTTCGGAAGTAAGAAAGAGGTGGGCTGGGCCTAACAGGACTTTCTGCCAGCAGTCCCCGTGGTCTCTCTCCTTTCCCTTCGATCACACACACCTCACAATCAAGAGATTACTGTTTTTCAACCTGAACCTTTCTAAAGCCTGTGGCGTCATAAAGAGGCAAAACTCCTCTGCTTCGGTTCTTTACTGCCTGTCTCTGCTTTATTGAGCTAGGGGATTTGTCTTCCTACTTTGCACAACATATAGTATCCATCCTTCGCATCAGTGAAGGTTGCTGGAGTCTGAAGACCTCCAGAGGCCCAATTATCGACTGCTGGTTGACTACCTATCCCAGCTTAGATCTTTATTTTTTATTTTTTACATTTTCATATGCTGGATCTTCCATTAGGTTTGTTTTACATAAATAAAAAAAGGCGCTCAATGAATATTGTACAGATAGATATTTTTGTTTTACAATATACATTTGCTGTTAGTAGTTTGGTGTGGTTGGTGCGGAGTAGCTGAAGTAGATAAACTCAAAGTTGTTCCACCAATATTTTCCTCGGTTTGGGTGGTGGTACTTGTCTCTGTCATTGCTACACTTCTTGGCTTCTCAAATTCTTCATAGATTTTCATCATGGTATGCTTCCTTCATTTGTTGTAGGCAATTTTTGGACGATATCTGTAACATGAATGGGTGTTAACCTCGGTAATCTTCCAAGCAAGGCTCTTAGTTGGAGCTGGCTTTCTAGGCCCTTTGTGTCGCTAGTCCTCCAATTCCTTCACTACTTCTCCATGATGGCACATAGCTCACCGCATATTATTGAGTCTGCATCTGCCCTTCTCCGCTCTAGTTTATTATTGCACCCACTGCTAAGCAATTTCCCTCTTCAGTTCCCCTCCAGCCCCCCCCCTCCAGCAACATCTTTAAGAAATGGTATCAGTCCCACTTACCTTAGTGTTGTCAACTTGGGCTTTACTCAATTTACCACTTTTTTTGGCGCAATGGAAGGTCTTTCTGGGGAATAATGAATTGCCCCCGAAATTTTGGCCCACGTTTGTGAGCTCTTAGCTGTTTTTATCTCCCAGGGGAGTTATTGTGGGGCACTCCAAAAATAGGAATAGATTGAAGTCCAGTCTGTGTGTTCTTCTTTACATGCCTGGTTGATTTCTCCCCCATCCAAGGTGTTTTAGTCAATTGGAAATTAAGTTGAATTCTAGGGTTGTATCCATGTCCAGCAGGCTTGCCACAACACCTTTCCAGTTTACTTGATGCCTTCAATAATTGCCATACTGATCTTAACTAAACTATCCGAACAGCCTAGACCTATTTAACAGCCACCAACCTGGAATTCATTTATTATAAATAAAAGATTATTTTTAGTCACTGGCACCCCTTAACCATTTACATATTTTTGGATTTCTGTAGTGCCAAAATATTGTCATTTGGACACACAGCACTTTGAGTAGCTTGGATAGATGGGAAGAAAGTGGTGTAGAATGAGGGAGCTGGTTTTTTTTGGGAAGCACATAAGCCATTACGGTTCATGACCTGGTGCACTGTGAAAATTAGGTGATCCACACAGCAATTGGCAACACTTGGGTTTAATCAAATCCGTTCCATATAAAGTGACAGGTAGGGCCCGCTGGTAGGTCCAGGCCTAGTTCCAAGTTACACCCCAACAGGATCATGATGACTTTCCAGAGAGGAGCGTTCCCTGACTGACCAATGTGGTACCCGCCTTCCACATACATCCAACATTCTCACAACTGACCACTCACACATGAATAGTCCTAGACACAGGACAAATACCATCTGCAACACGCGCCTTAGCCTCTTCATATATTTGAGCCAGTGATTGTGTTCACTGTGGCCCTAACAATCTAAATAGTTGAGTTACTAAATTTGAGAATAATGGTTTAAAAATTAATATAAACTGTTACTGTGGACGGTAGGAGTGGCAATTTCCCTCTATGCCGTGTGGACCACCTATATATGTTCATATACACATTATGCGAGAAGTATTTCAACACCTCAGTAGGAAAATATTTGTAAAGCTGAACTATCTTCACACAGGCAGTTAATATAATTATAGAGCCGCACCTGCCCAGTGATTTGTGCACTTCCTCATATCTGTCGCAGCCAAATAAAGTGAGACTACTCTGGTATCACTTTTAGCTAGTCCAGAATTACTTTATTGCTCCTACAAACACGGATCTACGAATGGAGGCTACTCCAAGCCCACTGATAATCTTTTTACCTCCCAAATCCTTGGCAGAAGACTACATTTGAACTCTCCAAAATTATTTCAAAGATTTTTTTGTATTGAAAGTCTCCATACTTTACAAAAAGTTGTTCTTTCTTATATATAATTTTTACAACTGGCGATGCAGTAACAGTCCACAAGATCGCACACACAATTTATGGGGAACTATTTTATACTCACCAGGTCACATTGTATATTATTGTCATACATGCATTCTCTAGAAAAAGCAATAATTGTTTCTATGTTTTTGCAAAGACTTTGGTGCAAGCCCGACCGTAATATTGCCATCAATTACCATTCCTGTCACACGTTGAATGTGTTTTTACCTTTGACCCTGTACAGTGCTTCGCTGCCTTTTGGCTAGGTTCATGCTATTTAAATACGACATGCATACAAATAAGTTTGCACACTGTCTGTGTTCATCCATTGTCATAATGCTAGTTGCGAGAGACCAGTGCAGATTAAATCAAGCATTTGCAAAGCCAATAGGTTTCCCCTATGGGATAGCTATTGGCTTTGGCAAAATCTTTTAGTCATGTGCAACACGGCGAATAGTTCAAAAAAAGCATTATGACGTGGCAATGCTGAGCACAATGGGCAGTGATCCATTTTCTCAATATGGGAATATTCGCTGCCTCCACAAAAACATTTTTAATTTCTTATGTCTGTATTTTATTTCAAGAACATACTTTAAAAAAAAAAATGTAATGGCTTTGGTGGCTAGCGGTAAAGGGAGGGCGGGGTGACATGAGGATTTGGGGTGGGTTGAGGTAAAGGGAGGTAAGGGTGATTTTAGGGCTAGGGGTGGGTAGAGCTAAAGATGAAACTTAAACCTTTTGAAAGCACGTCTTTAATGATGAATAAAACATCCTCTAAATTATAAAAGAGGTAATCGGCAAATAAGTAAATGTGATGCAAACTTGGTTAATTCAGAAAAACATATACTGTACAATAGCCATTTTAAGCCGAGTGTGTAGGTTTACAGCGTAATCCTTAATAAAAGACTAGTGGACTAGATGTATGTTTCAGACATTGGTCATATGCAACAAAGTTTTGCTAGTGGTTTGCGTTCAACAGTTAGAAATACAGGAAAGTGCGAGCTTCAACTCTGATGGTTTGAAGTTTATTCAAACAAAAAGAACAAAAAAAAAGTACCACTATACGAATGCAATTCGCTTGGAAGAACAGTAATCAAGATATCCATAAGTACTTGGTCCATGCTCTAGGGAAGACAACAAAAACACAGTCAAAATAAGGCCGACAGTTGCTCACCAATGAAAACAAAGAAAATAAGTGACCATGAAGCCAAGCAATGGTAGGTAAGAGGAGAGGCTAAAAGGCCCTTTTGATTTTTTGATTTTTTTTTTTTAAACAATGGATCATTGCAAGCGACAGCACACATTAATCTTAGGCAAGATCTAAAAAACAAGCCAACAGGGACCCCCTTTTTTATTCACTGGCCAATCCTCACCTGACTACATCTGCTCTTTGACTGGCCTCTGAACACAAATATCGCCATTCCTCCCCTGAATCACCTACAGATTGCCTCCACCACTCTGGGGCCAAGTGGTTGGAAGGTGGCATGGAGATGTTGGTGTGTGGTAGCCAGGGGTGACAGGGCGAATGGATTGGAAGGAGTTTGGGGTGTTTACAGAAAAAAATCCTCAATGTAATATATATATGTCTATCACTTCACACATCACAACCCCAACACACCTCACACACACTCCTCTCACACGCAGACACACCTCCCTCACACGCAGACACACCTCTCTCACACGCACATAGGAAAATACAAAAGAACACACAAGGAGTTGATCGTGCACAGTTGCTGTCAATTACGAAGCTCCGGTGAACTGAGACCCCAAAAGCACATTTTAAACTTCAACGAGCATAGCAAAAACTGGCCATGTTTGCGCGTTGCGCACACCTTTAGCCTGAGCCTTAGAGGACATTATGGTGAAATGGAAACCAACATCAAGGAATGAAGCACTTGGTTTTATGAGGTTTGTGAGACTCCGGAGAGAGCTGACTGGCTGCTGGATACGCAGACTGAGCGAACCAGGGGTGAATTGTTAGTTGCCTCATTGTCTCTTGGCAACAAACATGACTCGTATCTCGCTCGAGCTCAGCAAAAAACAGTACCTCACAGCGCCCACACAGAAAGAATTAGTGTCAAATTGTGTTCAATCAGGGATGTGTTGGCTCAACATCCTGTGATTTTGGGCAAGTCACTCTATCTGCCCGTGCCTCGAAAAAAATTTATGTGAGCTGGTGCTCATGTAAAGTGCTCCAGAACCTTCAAGAGGAGTTTGCACTATATGAAAATGCTAAAAAAATTTATTAAAAAGGAAATAGTACTTCAATTACAGCGTGAGCATCGATAGACACCAATTAGGAGAAATCAATTTTTATTTAGCCCATGCTCCACAGAAAGAAAAGGAAGTGACTCCTCGCACACACTGCTGAATTAGAAGGCAGCAAAGAGGAGTGCTAATTATGCCAACAAACTGTAAGTAATAGCCAGGCAAAAAAACACTTTTTAGAGTTTTTATTTTTTTGACACAATAGGTCACCAAACTATTGCATTCTGCCTGCAGGCTCGATCCAAAAAGGTCACATGCCAGAAAGTTTTGTTACTGCTAGTGGTTTTCATTTAGCTCTTATTAATACTGGGAAGCGCAAGCTTCAGCTCTGATGGCTTCAAGTTGTCTGCCTAAGTGCTAGCAGCGCAGAAGAACACTAATCCAGAAATCAATCAGTACTTGGTCCATGCCCGGGCAAGAACTCAGAAACACTTGGATGAAGTGAAGTGTAGAGGCGAAGACACACACCAATGTAAAGTAAGAACATGTGAGTGACAATAAATCCAACCAATGTTAGATAAGTAGTGTGCAGGCTAAAAGCTCTTTTTTGGAGAGGTTTTTTCCCACCTAGAAACAATATCATTGCCAACAGGGAAGACATAAACAACCCCATTCATCCCTTTCTCCATCTCCCTGCAGGAGATGAACAAATTTAGAAGTTATGTTTATTAACATGTAAACTAAAAGAGAATTTCATTTTTGGAAGTCTGGTCAGTGGCCTGATGTGGCAGAACATCACAGTTGATTCCTTGAAGTGGGCCAGACAGTGTAATTTGGCTGTCAGTTGCCTAGCTAGTATCACCATCACTTTGCTTGGATTTAAATCATTAAAGAGACGCTCCCCAAGTGGGTAAAAATGGAAAGCATACCCTTCTGCACTCTGTTTATGTTGTGTGAGCCAAATGCACCAAAGCCTTGATGACTGAACTGGCTCACTACCCTGGTCTGCACCTGGTGCGCCTGGTGCAGTGCACCATATTATCCTGAATACACCTCCCCAGGGCAGAACATTAATTGAAATATAGAGCAGCTGCTTCCAAGCTGTTCTGTGTTCCAGAGTGGAGGCAGCAGCTGACCACTCTTCAAAGAGAGAACTAAGATCCCCCCCTGCATGCGTGTGCTGTAAGAGACTACATCCACTTGCAAGGGGTGTCGGAGGCCCCATACCCCATACAAAGGACTGCCCTCAGGCGGCGTTCTAACCGTGCACCATCTCATAGTCTTAGTGTGCCTCCTAAGGGCCTGTTTGCCTCTGTGCCTGCTTCCGTAGCAGGTTGTGGCCACAGAGGCAAAGCAATTTCCTCTTTTGCATGGGGCCATACCCCCAGGCCAATGAAGAAATAACCTCTCAAGAGGTGCGATAACACTGTCAATATTGCAGAAGGAGCCTCACAAGCAGCTACAGCCCCTTCTGTATTGCCATTGTGCCCTGGGGTGCACAAAGCAGGCACACACGCCTGTTGTACACCCAGGGTAGTATGCATAATGCAGTCTTAAGTAGGAAATTGTGTTATTCTATAGGAGAAAGAGATGCCACAATATTGATACGAGTTGTGACTGAGCTCTCACAAGGCCCAGATATCTGACCCGTGAAAGGTAAACTGGTGTAGATGAGGAGTCCTTGGCTCACTCTTAATACCTTGGCTCCAACAAGGCCTTCCTCTGAGAAATGCATATTATACATGAGCAACAAACAAACGAACCATTCAGTCTGAAAGTAAATGACAAAGGATTCAAATCAAGTAAGATGCCTCACAACTGAATGAAATTTGATGTAGCGATCAAAGGTTCTAGCCAAAAACTGTGTTTTTGTAACACTTAATGAATGTTGGCTTTCGGTCAGAGTGAAAATAATGACTTTCTCAAAATGGCCATTACTGGGCAAGTCGTGTGTTTGTTTTAAAAGGAAGCAATAAAAACAACTTTCGTTTATTTGGATAAAAAAATATCTTTTGAAATGTGTTAAGACAAGGCTGGTTACTTGCAGCTGAACTGTGCAACTTCGCACGTACTGTTACTGCTGAACAGTATCTTGATTTAAAAAAAAGTGTCCTTTTTACTCCAGCTCAGATTGACAGTAACACGTTAAATTCCGTTTTATCTTTGTAATTACCCTGCACTAGCAACATCTTTGTTTTGCCATTCTGCTCTCTCTAGACATAAGAGTAGTGCCATGGGGCCAGGCAGGTGGAATCATCAGTTGGAAAAGTTCCATCAGTTTATCCTTCAGGCAAGCCATTTCTTCCTCTTTTCACAATATTTTCAATTGCCACTACTTTTCAGAAGGATTAGTATTTCACAGGGGCCAGGAAGCCCCACTGGCGAATTTTTTTCTACTGTAGTTTGTGAGGGGAGTAGGTGGGTGAGTGGATAAACGATGCCAGTATGTGTTATTTTATTGTACTGCTTTCCCCAAACAATACCAAATCTATACTTTACACAACAGTGCAAAACCTTCATGCTCTGTTAATTTATCGACATGGTAAAGCTTGGACATTTAGACAAAAGTTTTTAGTCCTTGTAAGTAACTGTCAGAGGTCAAAACTTCAACTGTGCAAGCAAAAAAGTTCCCCATTTTTTAAATATATTTTTCTGTGCTTTTAATCGAGTAGTGACCAAGTACGTTTAGTTGTCCGAGTTCTCGTGCAATAGATCTAAACGAAAACAAATCAATCCTATAAACATGGTTCCAGTAACATTCCCAAAAAACGTCATATTATGAGTTCAAGTGCTAGAGGTTGAGCTTAAATGTTTTGTAAAATGGCATTGAGGTTATTGTGCTTAGCCTGCTGCAAGATTACAGAAATAGCTCTGTCATGCACATGCTGACTTAAACACAGGGTAAGGAATGGTCTTGTCACACCAGTTTCATTATGAGCAAGTGTTTTTGGGGAGGGAGGGGGTGTTGCGGGGGAGGGGGGTGCGGGTGCCTTTATGGGATTATAAACCAGTCAACTTTTTGGCATATGAATTTAATTTTCTTGGTCAAGTAACATTTGTATTTTGGCAATTCCTGAGGATCTATTGGACTCTGGATTACAGTCACCAGTGATGAATGTCTCATAATGCTGCATGCTTGGATCCCTACTGCAGAGCAGCCAATGCTTGAGATTGCTTTATTTATTTATAAAGTTTTATATAGCGCGAACTTGATCCCGAAGGATATCAGAGCACTTTAAAATTATAGGGAAAGGTATGTGTGACATTTCCGTAATGTAATTCTGAGTGAAATTCAACGACTGAGTGACACTGTCTTGCAAGCAAAATCAAGCAGTGAAGACTAGGTAAACCTATAAATATCATAAATTACATCCATTTGAGCAACGATAAACTCTAAGAAGATTTAAAACTGCTGCAAAGCACCACACTAACACGTGTTGCAAATTTTGATCTTTAAAGGAACCCCTGTGTTATGTAACCGCCACACGAAAGAAGATTAAAGTTGAGGTTTATTCAATTACAGGAACACCAACAGCACAGCTCCCTGAACAAGTCTTGTTCCTCCTCTTGCTTCACTGCTTTGTCTGTTCCGTGAACTTCAGGCACAGCAGTTTAACTTACAGAAATACACAAAGGAGCTCGTGCAATACAACAAAACTTTAAGGGAAATGTACACCACGCTTACACTGTAAAACACAACACCCTGGCTCTTCGACTTCCCTGAACCCTAGAGCAAAACGTGCAATGAAAGCTGCATGTCTGGAATCAGTTCAGATCTGAAACTCACTCTCCTAAAATAACCAAATTATAACACCTCCTAAAATAACCAAATTATAACACCTGCGCAAACAATGTTGCATAATATGTTAGATATTTGCGAAACCCTCACACAACAAACTGCCCTGGGTGAGAGTTTTAGAATGTAAAAAAGAGGTATTGGTTGTTTTCACGGTCTAGTTGGGAGAGGAGTTGGCCTAGCGGCTAGGGTGGCCGACCTAGAATCTGGGGAATCGGGTTTGAGTCTCGGCAATGACGCTGAACATCCTGTGATTCTGGGCAAATCACTTAATTTCCGTGTGTCTAACAAAAAAAACGAATGTGTCCTCCTGTAATCCAACTGGTGCTATGTAAAGTGCTCTGATAACCGATTCGGGGCAAGTTCGCGCTATATAAAACTCTTTAAAAGAAAAAAGTAATTGTGCGTAAAAACTGTCTAAAAGGAGAAACTCCAACTTTGACCCTCTTTGGTCCCTACACTCTCTCCACAAAATTGAGGTTGGTTGTCACTAGCGTAATGACTTTTGCCGCTGGTGGAGCATCCAGCTGGAGAGCAGTCAAACAGTCACAGAGGAGCTACAGGTTCCGAGACCTCTGGCTAAGCTGGAACATTACTTGGGCTGGTGCATGATGATGACAGACTCGTTAAAATTAAGTTGCAGTAGGTACTAGTGACAATTACTAGTAGAAGCAGGGTCATGAGCAGTACAGACTCTTTCCTGCATGGGTAGCGGCCGTGGTAGGCTGCAGGCCCCGATGTTCCATCGGGGTTAGTTAGCACCTGAGAGGCTGTGGGAAACTGACTCAATCTCCTGTGGTAACACAGCCAAGCCGAGGTGCATGCAGAAAACCTGCGTTGCTCTCATCAGGAACAGAGGCTGCGCTGACGAGATGCAGGCGAGAGGGGGAGGGTCACTCGGAGAGCGCAGGGCGTACAGAGATTCGGCCGGCTCTGTACCCTGCCTGTAAGCAAACAGAGTAAGCAGGGCCTGGGCACATGGCGGCTGGAGGAGATGGGGGGAGGCTCACACAGACAGCTGCCTCAATGGCCGCCTCTGGGGGAGACGCACACTGCAGAAGTCGGGTAGGGTTCCCAGGTAGGAGTGGAGGGCGGCAGACTGCGCTGTTTAAACAACATAATACACGCCTGGACTTAAAGAGATGCTACGGATCCAGGATTCAATTATTCGTGCGCTTCATCTTGGCTGTTGGACTGCAGTGCAGCTGCCTGCAATCTTCAGCCGCGGTCAGGGTCGGGTTATCGAAATCATTATGGCCAGAATGCGGGGTGTGCTGCTAACATAACTTTCTGCCACCTACCGTTCCATGTGCGGCTGGGCAGCCCGCCTATTGGGGAAATCATCACTGACTTGAGTCGTGACTGATGTCAGTGAATCTGATTCATGGGTGAGACTGTTACATTGTATATGCACTACCTATGCCAGCCCAGAGCGAGCTGAGCCATAAGTCTGCTTTCAAGCAGTGTGGATCCAGCCAGCTTTCTGTCAGTGGTGCTAATAGCACTCAGCACTCAGGCTTGACAGCTGAGGAGGCACTATTATGCGTGACTTTCTATTTCAGTGCGGTGATATGGACCACCACACTGAAATAAGTTAATCTGATGCGTGTTACTTGACAGAGCTGCTACTGATATGAGGGTTGTCTGATTACATTAATGATATTTCGTGAAAAGCAGTGCTTTTAGCTCATTTGTTCGGGAATGTACAGTTTGGGGCTAGATGAATGTGATTCCGGCAATTGACCGCACACCCAAGAGTGAATTATTTGACTTTGGTGATTTTTGATTTGTAAGGCCAGTAGTGAGCAGGTGCGTTGGGGGGAGGGGGTGTTCTGTTCCTCTGCAGAGTTCCAAAGACCGACAGTCGGTCTTGTACGAACTACAGGAGCTAGTGCTCAAAAGAAGTTCAGTAGAGTGTGGCTCGGTATGCACAAGGGGAAGATTATAGTTTGCAAGGTATAATTGAACATTGCTGTGAGGTGTGCCAAACGTAATTGAGTCGTGCTGAGACTGTGCAAAGCAGTGCCATTGCTAGAAGTACATTGTAAGAGGGGAGTAGCACATTGAGCCACAGAAAAACTGGTGGGGGCACCTACTATTTTATTAATAAATAATGTGTGTATTTGCTTAAAACTCGGACTTTGTGTGTGTGTCTTTATATGAGATCAAGTACCCCCTGCTGAACATTACAAGGATATTGCAAGAAACCCAGTAGTTTGATTACTCCTTCCCACAAACCTCGGTGTGATAGCCTTTCCTATTAAATAGGGTGTTCTCCACCCAGGCTCTGTAACACACCCCGGTGGAGAACATGCCAAGTATGCATGACAAAACAGTCATGCGCTCTTAAAGTACCCACCACTTTTCTCCCTGCTCTGTGTGCAGTCCAGCCTGCCCCGCCTTCACAGAGGAGTACCTTAAAATAAAATTACAATAACATGCTGTTATTATTTTCCCCTGTGGGCTTTGGGACATTGCTCTTCCGCCTCTGAGTAGGAGCCGTCCCTGTCAGTTACTTTGTCAGACTGCAGTGGGTTCCGAATCCACTCATTATTCACTCATGTAGGGCAGGCATTTTCGATTGACTCCTACATTTGTTCCTGGTTTTCCCACCATCCTGTGTTTGGGATGGATTTGGTAATCCTTGCACTAGTTAAGCTGATCAAATGAACTCCGTTAAGAAAAATGGTATCCTCCGTTTTAAGTAGCTCCAGGTATTTTACGAATCTTGAGACCAAAACTACTCAATGCCTCGGTCTGTCTACTTTAATTTCTTACACAGCCTAGTGATAAGTACAACAGTGAACAAAACAGAAAACTTGGCAGCGATAGGCAGTCAATTGTTAGTCCCTATAAAATCCGAAATCTTAGAGCTGGATTTAATTATACATTTGAGTCTATTTCCCCTAGTTTCCGGGGTAGACCTCTGTGTCTGCTAAATAGGTGTCAACAGGAATGGAGACACGGTTGTTGGTCCAGGACAGTCCCATCTGCTGACTCTGGTATGGAAGCTATCTATTCTTCAATAATGTCTTGCAGGTGCACATGTCCCAGTCTTATAAGAGTCCACCTGACTCGTTTCTTGGGTCTACAACTCTACCACATTCAGTGGTGGTGACGGCTGTGTCCCCCCTCCACCTGTATGCACACCCCATATTCATAAACTTCACACAGTATCAGTCAAACAATCAAAGGACCAACCATCTGGCTATGTCAACATAGGCAAGGTAGTATTGGCCACTTGGAACGAATATGTTGCAGCAGCTTCCAGTCTTCCAGTCTCTCATCGGACAAAGCCTCCAGCATCGCTTCCCAAATCCCCCCCCCCCCCCCCCCAGCCTCTGTATCACCTACTGCATTCTCATGGGTGAAAACGTGGTGCCGGCGACGCTCCTTGGCCATACCTCGTTCTCACAAGTTGGTTCTCTAGGGAAGGGGGAGTGGTAGGATGAGTCCAATGTATGGCAATGTGGCGCTTAGGCAGCACGAGACCCAGTACGGTATATTTTGAATCGTATATGGGTCCCAGACTTTGGGACCAAGAGAACCCTTAGAGGACAGTTCTTAATAGATGCCTCAACAGGGACCCTTGTTACCTCCCACAACTCGCATAGCACTGCTGCCCAGCATATCTGGAGTCGGGCACAATCCCAAGTCATGTGGAGGTAAATTTAATTCTAGCATGGCTGTAATAAAAAAGGAAAAAATTGATTGTCTCCGTTGTGAGAATGTTGTTCTAGGGTCTCTCTTTATGAAGTGTTTTGCATTCCCACTCACTTGTGAATGTATACTGTTCGAAAATTGGTTAAAGATATCAATGATGAAAATTAGGATTACAGGAATGTTAATCTTCCTTGTAATCTGTTCCCTCTTCCTACTTCCTTGAACAATGGAGCCCTTTGTTACAACTGTCCTGGGTAACTTCCGTTATGTGTATAACGTCTGTTACTGTGCATACCGGGATCATCAGTTTGGCAGTTTTTATCACGTGATGTTTACTGGGTGCCATAAAGTTCGGCAGGTCAAACTAGGCTAAATTTAGAGACAAAAAGGCCTGGAAAATAACTCGACATGTGGATTTTGGTAGGCAGACACCCAAGTATTATGGCCGATTCTAATGGAAAACTCATAATATGTGCTATTTGTAGTACCAGATAAAGTATCCCATGGTATTCGTTACCAACTGTGATAACTACTGTACCTAATAACTGGCCACTCATAACGAGTCTGTGTCCGTTTTTAGGTTTCGCCTGGCGTTCACTGCGCCGCAGTGTCGTGCAGGCGAAATGTTTTGATCTCCAGTACTGGGGCTTTAACCCGCCTCTCTTCCATTGGCTAGCTCCATAAATGGAGGCTAGCCATTGGAAGAGAGATGTGTCAATCATTGTGGGAGCAGATTCGTGGGCGTTTCTGTGGTTTTTAAGCTCCGCCCCTTTTTCCCGTCATGCAGCGGTGGGCGTTTGTTTATTATTTTTTTTCCCCAAGGTTTGTTTTTGTCATTCCTCCGAAGATGGCGCCCGGGCAGTAGCTTACTTGCGAAGCTCCTCCGTGCCGTCTTGAACCAGCGGACGCGGCCGCTCCGGGATGCCGGTTTGAAACTTTCGAGTTCGTATATTTCTACCGATTTGTAAAACTTACTTCCTGCACAATATATTTCAATGAGCTGCTTCCAATCTTTGTCCCTCTTTTCGACCTCTAGGCACTAGAAGGTCTGGGAGGATATAGCAACATCCACCTATATAATTCGCTCTCCCCAGGCTCGCGGGTTAATGAAAGGCAGGTACCCCCCACCTGACTCTACCCAGAGTGGCGGCTGGCCGTGCCGAGACTATGCCTGGCTACAGCAGTCAGAGGGCAGCTGTGCAGTGCTGCATGCTGCCTGCTCGCTCTGCCTGCAGAGCATCGGACTCGCTCCCGCAGCCAGGCTGATCATTATGCAGTTCGTCTAATGGCTCCCGTCTCCTCGCCGCATGGAATTCACTTTAAATAAATGACTTTACTTGGAACGCAGGCAGGTGGGGAGGAGTGCGGGTCACGAGGAACAGCGGCCAAAAGGAACACAAACATGGCTCATTCCTGGCCCAGCACGCACCAGTACACTGGAAACTGTCACACACGAGACAAGCCTGCATGAAAGCAGTCTCCGTGTGTCAAGATCGGATGTATTCGTATTCCCTGCACTTCATAATAAGGGTTTCAGGGATGTGCAATTATGTGGTGATTTTGAAAGTCTGTTTTGTAGTTTAAAAGGGGTCATGGTACCCGCTGACAGACTCTTCACAGCTGCTTACTATTATAAGCCGCTTTCCCAACTCAGACCCGAGGCAGACCCGCCATCTTTAAAATACTGCGAGAGAAGTGATGGGGCTTGAAGTGGCCAAGTCTGAACAGGGGGCGGGGCTTTCAGTCCCACACCACCTGGCCATCATCGGAAGGGGTGAACTTAGAGCCCTGCACTGCCCGAACCGACCCTCCCTGAAAAAACAAATGTTAAAGGCTTCGGATGCTGCTGCCGACGTTAATGGGAGGTTGTAAAATATCTGATGAAACTTTGCTGCACTGAGCCCCACATCCGAACATGAAACCTGCTCTCTGCATGGGTGTCCAGCATACTGTCTGCCCTCTGCTACAGCGTGTAGCCCATAGAGTTTGTTCTATTGTGTTGATGAGCTCACAAAATTCTGCTGATTGGCTAAGCTGTAATGTTTCGACCGCTGCACTGCGCCTGCTCGCTTTACTGGTCAAAGGAAGAAGATGGCGGGTACCGGTGGCGAGAACCGGCTGATGTCGCTGCCAATGTCCCGCATTCGTGTTATCATGAAAAGATCCCCAGATGTGTCCAACATCAACCAGGACGTGTTGCTGCTCACCACAAAAGCCACGACGAGGGAGGGACGGGAGGTGGCAGTAGAACGGCCCCTGAAGTTTATAGACATGATTCGGAATGGGATGGCGAGAAACGATGTGTCCAAGGTGCTTGAGAAAGGGTGTGGGAGACCTTAGAAGGGTGCCGTAAACTCTGGACTGCGTCAGGGTGGACAACTGACCGTTTGTCAACCGCTATAATTATGGGCTGAACAAGGATAACCTGTCCCTGGGAGGTAAAGATCACTCACTCCAATACTCTGTGCAATTTTTCAGTGGGGATTGGACGCAAATGGCTGTGTGTGTGTGGCTGTGTTTGTGGGGCTGCGTTTGTGTGTGGCTGTGTGGGTCTGTGTTTGTGTGTGGGTGTGTGTGTGGGTGTGTGTGGCTGTGTGTGGCTGTGTGTGTGTGTGGGGGTGTGCTCTGTGTGTGTGGGTCCCTGTGTGTGTGTGTGGGTCCCTGTGTGTGTGTGTGGGGCTCTCTGTGTGTGTGGGGGTGACCTGTGTGTTTGTGTGGCATTTGCGAGAGATTAAGCTATCGGCATTGTAAATGACAATGCCATTTCTTTATCTGTTTTCAAAACCAACACATAAATAAAAATGTTGTCATTTACCATGCCAATAGCTCTAACTTTTTCAAAGGCGAGACCGTTGCATTGTGAATGCTTGTTTTCTTTTCCATGACCCAATAGTTGCAATATCACCTTGGCTTTTAATATTTTTATTTACTTTGCATTGTTATAAAGCACAGTTCTAATAGACGGTACTCTACGGGCTATAGAAGAAATACAGAATTGCTTAGTTTCACTTACAGAGAGGTATTTATAGCAATATTAAGAAAACCGCAGAGCACAGCTCTAGGTTAAAACTGTATCTGCCAATCAATATGGACTAAAGCACTAATCAAAAATAAAGAGCAGAGAGATAACCAGCAGAATATAGGAAACTGAGAAAATAAGGCAGTAATGTCAGAGGAGAAAGATGGAAAGATGTGAACCTCTGAACCTTTCAGATAAGCCGGGAAAGTTCTAAAGGAACTGGTGATGACTCAGACCATCTACAGTCATCTTACTTTTGATAATATCCGATTACATATTAATGCACCCGTTATTATGGATAAAGTATATTGATGGTTTGTGTGTTAGACCCCCCAATATTCATTTTCTTCCGTTTTAAAGACTGCAGTTGTAGAACCCTCCTTGTCTAAAGAAAATCATAACTAATAATTTGAGGTGTGCCACTTATCCAACTAAGTCCTTTATTTATGAAGTCTTCTTTGCTTTTCTAGGTACGCGTAGCAGCAAAGTTCATAATTCATGCTCCTCCTGGAGAGTTTAATGAGGTATTCAACGGTGAGTGAATTTCTGCTCTTATGTTATATTTCAGTTGCAGGGATTCAGGTGTCAGCAAATTACATTGTGCATTCACCTTATTTTATTCTGAAAATGTTCATCTCTTTCTAAAGCTTGATATTGGATTGCATATTTTCAGATATGTTGGGTCACAAATGTTTTGATGAAGTGGAGTTGCGTTTGTATTTTTGTTTTATGAAAAGGAGTTGTTGCCCTATAAGATGTCCTTTGCTTTGATGGCTTTGAACCTACCCCAAAAGTAATTGTATCTCCGACTCAAACCCCTAGGTGTTTTAGATGTGACCCTTTCCACAGGTCTGCCTGTCTGGCAGTAAAGACATGGAGGTCTTGTCCATGCACCCACCCTCTGGGAAACCCTCAGTGCTTGCTCGGGAAGGCTTTCCCTGGTGAGCCACATCTTCATGGGAAGACAAAGCACTGGCATAGAGGGTTTTATATACAACAGAAGACCATGCCAGAGGAAATCCTCAATAAGATCTACGTAAATTAGATCACTTACCATGGCTTGGAATAAACCCTGTACCTGTCTATGCATGGAACCCTACATTGTGAGCTTTTACCAACCGGAGATATTGTTCACAGAAAAACTGTTGAGCACTATGAATGTTACTCCGCTTGATCTAGTTCTTGCCATGTTTGGTCATTTTGTCTCTAGTTTCCAGAAGTGTTTGGTGTCGTTCTGTTTCCCTGGGTGCCGGCTGACTGTAACCATGGGCATCATTTGGATGCCTTCCACTATCTCTCAAGTCTATCTTACTCAAGCATCTTTTCCTCCATTCTAATGTTGCATCTTCAAGTCCCCTGCAATATGTCCACCCAGCTGTGTGGATTACTCTTTTTGTAATGAGAAGTATGGGCAAGATGGCGTATGCTCTTGCCGATGCAGTGCTAGGCACTCCTGCAGCAGTTATCACTGCTGGAGCATCCCTTTCCTTTCTTTCCATCCCAAGTCCCTTTGTTGTTGGTGGCATGGGGATTGGGTTCTTGGTGAGTTGATTCTCCGTGTAATTTTCCTATGGAAGAGGGTGCACTAAGTCTGTAGCACCTCTTGGGTAATGCGTAGTTGGAATGCCTGTGCAGCCCTCTTTGCATTGCATGGTGTTTAATTTGCAACTGTGCAATGTGCTTTATGGGGGAGACTCATCCGTTTGAACTCTCTTCTGTAATACTAAAGTGCTGAAGGGGGCAATAAATTGGTGTACATTTATGTTGAGCTTCTAGTGTAATATAGCACTCTTCCATGACTGTTAATATATTTGGAAAGAAGTCACTAAAATATGTTTTATACAACATGATTCACCTTTGTGTAAGTGTCACCTACTTCTTGTAATCACTTGAGTTGTTTGGCATTTTCTTGAACAACGGTTTACAGTAATTAGCACATTTTAATTGTCCTTTCTTTAGATGTCCGGTTGTTGCTTAACAATGATAATCTTCTCCGAGAAGGTGCAGCCCAGTAAGTAATGATTGCTTTCATGCTAAAACTTTGCTTCACTTACCAAATTATTATCTGCAAGTATGCGTTTGTTTTAGTGAGTGATAAAATAATGCGTGTTCTGTAATGCAATCCGGACACATGAAATTACAGTATGTACTTGTTGCCAGCATATCCAACTGTTTAGTTCGCTGCAATATATAATTATATCCATAAGTTTGGTAACCTATATTATATTAGAATCTGTCTTAACCTTTAGATGTGTATGTGTAGTAGCTGAGACATCTCTTGCTGTAATGGTACTTAAAACTTCTCCTTATAGTGCTAGTGTGTTGAAAGCTTGTGAATGTGCAGGAAAGCGCACATAGCCTTCGTTCTATCCTTAATGTAGACTCACTTTAATAGTCTTTACTAACAAACTGGCAAAAGTAAAATAAATATGCATTTGTGTGTTTTTATGCACTGTAAAAACCTTGTTAACATATTTTACTCACAATGCAATAACCCCAAAACAATCTCAGCTGAAGGGATGTTATGAATGTCATGCAAAACTCAAAAAATCACTATTTGTGGTAAGTAGCACAGTCATGCATCCGCTTATCCATTGCTCATGAATCTAATGCGCCGTTACGGATAATTTCTCATCTGTGAAGATGCGGTTTGGGGACGGGAACATGTATAAAAGGATCTTGCAGAGCCAGGCCCTGCACCCATAATGTAAGTGGTCATAGTCAAAAGATGAATCCGCAGTCTCTGGAGAGGAGGTTTAGCATTGCACCCAGAATTCACTTGGCATGTCTAACGTGCTAAGACAAGTAGGATTTTTGAAGAATGCCCATGCCCTACACTGGACATGGTTATAGGGAAAATACAGTTGGGGCTTATTGAAGCTGCTCCCTGTCATCTGAAGGTGTTAGATTATATATTTTGATGGTATATCTTGTGCTTCTGGTGCAGTAGCGCCCGATCAAGTGAGCTCTCTGCTGAAAACCCTTTTACTATGAGCAAAGCACCTATGCAAAGTGAGTCCCTTAAACTTTGTTTATACCAAACGGATATTAATTAGTCAAGTGGATTTAGGAATGAAATTACATTGAGACCTTACAGGGATGCCACACGTCAGTTTTAAAGTGAGTTCACCAGCCCTGTCTTTAATACTGTTCTTTACAATGCCATCTGTGTTGTCATGTGTGAGGCCCTGATGGGTACACTGCTGGAAGAGGTTATGATTGCCTTTCTCTCTATTATTGGAGAATCTCGTGGGTTTTGTTTAGGTTTTAGAACTACTGTAACATGCATTAAACTGGATTTGTTTTGGTGTGTTGCTTATTTTCTCATCTCAAATGGCTAAATTTCAGCATGTAAAGTTTCAGGCATATCCCTTAGGGATGAGTGATTTAAGATATGAGTAAAAAATAATGTTGCCTTCTCAATGTTGATTCCTTTAACCCCTTCCACGCTCATGACGAGCTGGGCTCGTCATGAGGTAGCCTCCTCGCACGCTCATGACGAGCCCAGCTCGTCATGAATAATGGGCTTTACAAATTCTCAGCGTGCGGGCGGAATTCCGCCCGCACGCATGCGGTTAAGAAACGTTTCTCTTCATTATAGTAATAACTGCCTGATGGAATTACACCAAACTTTGCAGGACACCTGAAATTTATTCTGGTTATTGACATTTTAGTTTCATCCTAAATCAGTGTAGTATTTTTAAAGATATTTGCCTTTCATAAAGGTGTTGGGGCAGCATTAAAGTCTGGACCCTTACTTCCCCAGTGATAATCTATTTGAAGAATTAAGTAATCTGACTGAAAGAGAAATAATTTACCTTTCTTCCAGTGAAATATTCATAATTCCTTACAGATTCAAGAGTATAAGTGATTAATTAAAATCTTTACAAAACAATAAAACATTGCTAAAAAATTGCTAAAAGTTTGTTGTACGCGTTTTCCTCAGTTTTACAAGTTTACTTAATTTCAGTTCATAATTGTCCATAAAATGTTTCGGGGTCATCAAACGTCTGGCTTTTTTTGGTCCGTCCCCAGTGTGCTTTTGTGTCTTTTTTGCTACCAATTCAAAAAACTTTACGACCCGACAGTTTGTTTTGGTGGGGTTAAAACCCATTTTGACAGCCTGCCTGTTTGTCCAAACGCCATATGATTTGAAGGAGGGACGTAATAGATTGTACCTCAAATCTTTTAATTTAGGACAGATGCATATGACGTGGATGATGTCTTCCTTTTCAGCTTTGCACAGGCGGCACTTCCGCAAGAAGTTTTTTCTCTCCCAGGGTGGTAGGTGCGGAGTTACCGGGATCACGCCGAGGCGTAATTTAAAAAAACGTTCTTTCGTTTTTAAGTTCATTCCAATGTTAAGGTATGCTTGTGGCTGCATTCTTCCGTAATCGCCAAGCGTGATCCAGCTGGGTGCTCTTTTTGTTAATGCCTCCTTGTCCTAAATAGAGGAGATGATTTGTGCTGATTTTTTCGCCATTTTTTTTTTAAGTCAGGAGAGCTGTTGGAGTACCACAGATGTCCGATAGTCCCAAGACTTGAAGTGAATCAAATGGATAATCTCTGGCTGAGGATTTGCGATGTCGGAGCAGTTCTTCCCATAGGTTAGAGTTTAGAGAACAAGCCTCAGCACTGCAAATCTTGTGCCAGTTGGTAACATAAGCACTCTGCCTTTCTAGTGTTTGTTTCAAATGACCAAATTCTAACCGGATTTGTGCAGGTGAGACATCTTGGCAAGTTAAAGATAGCCCTATAGGAGTTAGCTATTACTGTATCCGGTAATGCGGCATCCTTCCCTTGAAGTGGTTCACTCCCATATGTGAGTCGGCTGTAACTTTGCGCGCAAAACCTGGAGAAGAGGGTTGGGTGTTAGGTCGGGGAGTTTGGCTTTTAAGGATTTTATCGCCAGGTGAGTCACAGTTCCCTTTTCTCATAAGGACTCCAATTGGAGTTTGAACGAGTTCTTGTTGTCCAGGACTACTCCCAAGCATTTGTAGGTGGTTACAAAGTCGAGCCCTTGTCCGTTTACGTGCCATTTAATTATCCTTTTTTTCCTGTAGTTCACTGCCATGACCTTGGATTTATTGAACTTTATTTGCAAGGCATTCCTTTCCGAAAAGGAGTGGGCTACATTTAGCAAGTGTTGAAGGTCAATCGGTGTCCTTCTTATCAGCACCAAGTCGTCTGCGTAATGCAGACTGAACAGTGGAATTTTCCCTAATTTCGGTGCCTGACAGAGGAATTTGTCAAGTTCCCCTGGTAAATCCAAAAGAAAAAGGTTAAATAAGAGCGGTGCTAACACACAACCCTGTTTTAACCCTTTTGTTGTCAGAATAGGGTTAGAGAGGTGTGTACCTGCTCCTAACTTAACCTTAATCCAGGTATTTGAGTGGAGTAATAGCAACACGTCTAGAAGATGATTGGGTATTCTCCAGTTGTCCAGTTTCTGCCAAAGTTTTTTACGATCCACGTGGTGAAATGCGGCAGTGTAATCCATGGAGGAAAGGAAAAGTGGAGATTTGGGTGCCTGCTGGTGTCATCCTTGCCAGAGATGGGTAGCCGCGTTGTGGCTCTTTTCCCCCCGCGGGGCCCTACGGAGGCGTGTGCGGCATTCACTCGCGCTGTTTCCACGGCTGTGGGTATTTTGTGCATGGGTGATCCGCTGGAAAATATGCAGCCGGATCATCATCTGGAAGTTCTCCACCAGGGCTCTGGTGAGAGGGAGCTGCTGCTTCCGTTTGAAGGTTCGCTCCACTCTTCCTTGTCAGGGACTTGGGGGCGCCTCACCACGGGGGATCCGGTGTCCCAGCACCTTCTGCACCGGCACCTTCCAGCACCGCGTGACCCGGTGTGTCTGTCCCTCCATCCCTCTGCCTAGAGTCCTCTTTTGCGGACTGCTTTTCCATCCCTAACGCCGCTGTTGTCTCCACCATCTCGGGAGGCCCGCTGGCTGGACTCTTGGGGGAGGAATATGTTACCTTCAACCAGTGGGGCCCTGCGGGCCCTTAAAACTTCGTGTGTGTTGGTTAGGGCCATCTCGTGCATGTGGGACTCAGCGGAGTCCCTTGGATCTGCCGCTTCTCAGGAGAATGCTGGAGTTGACTAGCCGCACCATGCAATGGATGACCGGGAGCTGGCAGCGTTTATTTTTCGCTCCGCTCTGGACATCTCAGATGTGCTTGGGCGTGCCATGGCTTCTTCAGTTGCACTTCGCCGCCAGGCTTGGCTTCGGGACAGTGTGTTTCAATAAAATATGAGGGAACAACTGGTGGATCTTCCCTTCAATGGCACTCCCTGATTAGACAAGAAGGGATTTAGTTTCTGACAACCATAGAACATGACAACTTTGCTCTCCCCTAATCAAGAGTCAATCTCGAGAGTCGTGTGAACAAAAGGCAAATTATTTTACTCAGTCAGTACGTGCATTCTTAGTCTCATCAGAATGTAGAGAAAAGGAAGAGACGGGCGTGTTCAATAAAAAGGTGTTATTTATTGATCAGTCTCTTTTCTCATACAAGAGAAATGGATCGATATTATTGCAATACTTATAGTTAAGTAAAGTGCATACATTAAAAGCAATAGTATAAAGTAATACTGTAAAAACATTGATATGGTTTCTAAGCCATATGATGTTTAAAATGAATAAAATATATTTACATACACATATACATTTGACTAAACGTACTCAACTGGTGTTTCTAAATACGCCTACCCCGTGTACCTGACCTAAGCCTAATACGTGGGCGGGAATAGAAAGTTACAGTTTAAGTTAAGTTTGTTTTTGCCAAGTGAATAACTAAGGAATTCTCTGTGAGGGGTTATTCAGTTCTGTACCTGGAATTTAGGATGAATGAGGAATGGTATCTCTTTCTCTGGTCTCGATATTCCAGGCTGCCTGCGAGGGCTGCCCAGAAACGCCGGTGCTGGATTCTCGGCAGGAGAAAGCAGCGCGTCTCTCAGCGCGTCAGAAAGGCGGGGCTGCTGCCAGCGGGGTCTGCTCTGCTCTCGGCTTCGGCAAGTATGGCTGCTCCGTCTCGTCACCACGCGTGTGTTTTGCATATGGCAAGATCGGTAATATTTATACCTTTAAGGTGCCGAGATTGACGTAAGGATGGACATAGATACGTCAATAAAGATGTCATACGATTTGCTCATTAGCACATTCTTTTACTAAAGTTCTCGGTGAAATCAAAACAATGGCCGCAGGGTTTTGCCCAGGTTGTCATAGGTTTGATTTGTTATGAGAACTCCGTATGCCTTATCAGGGGCTGGAGGAATATCGCTTGTCTAATTAGATCGCAAGCGTTATGACCTAATCAGATAACACGTTCCTGTGCCGTAGTGTGACTGCGTCAGATAACGGTATCTGCATCATGGGTAATTTCTGCCTCATGGGCTGACTGCTAGTTAACTTGTTGGTTTGTTTAACTAGAATAGGGTCAGGAATAGGGGGATCGATTCAGAACCGATAGGAATACATGACACCCACTCCACGCTAACTATGGACATATTTACTAATCTAGGCATAGTATAACATAGTACAACATACTATAGAGTAGTGTGTATACCTTACCACCCCAAAATACATAAATGCATTTTGAAATTTTCAAATATACGGAAAAATTGCAGACATATATATATATGGTATGCACTCAAGCTGTAGAAAAATGCCAAAGTAACTGCATTTGTATACATTATTGCTTATTTGGTATATGAGAATTACACATGAAATGATTTCTGACAGAAAAAAGTTTCGAGACTATTCCATCACAGAATAAAATATCTTTATGAACATGCCAGCGGGCAGCTAATGTCTATAAGCTATCTAAAATTTAGAAACCTTAGTTCTCTAAGAATAGTTCTTACTTTAAGCAGAAGATAGTGTCCCGAAAAATATGCAAAAATATTTTGGGGCTGCTGGAAAAACTGCTGTCCGTGAACTGGAGCGAAAATGTTCATGTGACTTTATTTTTAAAGTTGAAGGCCGAATTCAGGGAACGCCGTGTGCGAGCTTGCTCAAAAGTCTCTATTTCTGTTCGGGTGAGAACATCATATCATTTAGGCTTTCGAAAAAACTGTCAACAGCTTCCTGGGAAAGTTCCACTAACTCGGAAATAGGTGTAATCATGCATTCTTGCGCATGATTGTCTCCATTGACATTCTGATTTGCATTACTGACAGAAGGTCGTACCTGTTCGATGCTGCTTTCATCTTGAACTTCACTACCCATCAATCGTAGTGGTGAAGCTTCCACGAATGCCGTCATCAGGATTGGTAGCCTTTGAGGGCAGCACAAAGCATGAACCTTGATCGGGCTCAACAATGTTTCTGCATCCATCGGCGCATCCGATTGTAGCGTCAGACAGGTGTCTAACACGCATTCTTCTCCGCATAGCAGACACCTTAATACAGGTAAAACACATCTTTGCCACATTGGTCGAAATGATAGAAACCAAGTCATGTTCAGGTCTCTAAGCCGGGAGAGTCCCAGGATTTTTGATATCCGGTCCCGGTATCCAATGGCTAGGATTGTTTCTTCCCTTGTCGCAAGAGTTTTGTCTGTGACATGGGTTGCCATAACGAAAAATAAGGACTAAGAATAGGATTCCTGCAATTAGTCCCAGGATCAGGGGAAGTCCGCCAAAAATCGAATGGACGAAATCTGGAAAAATACCCAGTATGGCTTTGAATGGTGTTAATGCCATCGAAAATACTGTCTTAAATACCTTTGAGACCCCATTGGTATCAGAAATATTTAAGATTTCATTCAGGATTTCCGCGAAATGTACGGGGGAATTAGTTGATAATAATGTATGTATCTCTGCAGTCGTCCTTGCGACTTGTAGATCATACGTTTCTTTTGATGACGAGAGCCTGGTAGGCGTCTGAAGAAGGACTGTTTTCATTCTGCTTAAAGTATCTATTCGAATAGAAGTAATTTTCAAATCGGGCCATGCCCTTGCCTCCCTGTCTGGGAAGGAGCTGGGGAACAATGAGCGTCCACAGCACTTGACCTTCGCAGTCGTAGTAACTAGATAAGGAGTCCCGGGCATAAGACTACAGCATCTGCGGTCTACAATAAGAATGTAACTCCCATTATAGAGTCTTTGAAAGAATGGTTCTATTTCTGTTGCAGGTGCGCCTTGCTGGTGACATGAAAGGTTGTATGAATTCCCTTCACAGGCTCCATGCAAACTAATTCCGTTACACAGAAGCGTGCCGCTTAGTGACATCGCACAATTGTTGCCACTAAGAAACACTTTCTGTCCTTTATTACTGACACATGCATGTGAATAGGGCAGGTTCCATGTTGTTTTAAGGTACCCCTTTCCCAATTTCTCGTACATGCCAGCCTGTATATATTTTTGGCAGTATTGAAACCTGAAGGTTGAGATTGGAATATTTATGATTCCGTGTATTATCCATTCACTGACAGGTCGTTCTGACATTGTCATTGGTAATCGTTCTAGTTTTTCAATGCTCAAGATTGTATAATCAGCACCCTTTTGCGCCATACCGATTTGTCTATCAGTAAGGTTAAAGATTTGGAATAGTGACGTTGTGTTGATTAAACGCCAAGGCACATAGCCTGAACGCAGATTTTGTAACGTCCAGCCAAGCTGTACAATAGAACACAATTGAGACTGACCGTGTTGTAATAACAGTAAGTCTTGCGATAATATATCGATTGCTGACGACACAATGCTGTCCAAAGAAAAAATTCTGGAGGACAGAGTCATTAACCCATTGTCCACTACAGAAAGTGATTTTTCCAAATTAATACGGTCAATTTCCCGTATTCTCTCTGCTGTTTCAATTTGAGTAACCTTCCAGGCCTCATTGTATGCTGCATATACAGAGGCTGCTATGAAACGTTTTTGACGCTGTTTGCGTGGTCCCAAAGTGAAATCACGCAAGTCAGCACCATCAGTAAGTAAAGTTAGGTGTTGCTTAATTTCTGCCAGTGTGGAAGTTTGTAGCCATTGAAGGCATAATTTGCCCACACTGTAGGTGGTTATTATCCCTGGGTGATGTCTTTGAGGATATCTAGGGTCTGGCCTGTTCATTTTGAAACCCTGTGTTCTGTTCAGGAATCTGTCTTGACAGTTATTAGTATCTGTGGGCCAGATCAACCACTGTTTCCAATTAGGATGTGTTCTGTTTTGGTTTAATATATGGTTTACGTCTATCTCTTCATCTGTATCAGAGTTATTGCTAAACATTGTTGGCTTTGGAATAGACGGTTTAATTAAATCTTTGATTTTGGCTAAGCCAAGACAGGTGGTTTGTTGAACAGTGTCATTTAAAAATATCATTTGTTCTGGGATCATGCAGGCTCTGAACAAAGCTTCTATACCCTGTACTTGCCATTCTTTTGTACCCCAAACACTTTTCAATTCAATATTTTTGTCCCAATAATCAAATCCAAAAGTATTCATTTTTTCAAAGAATGAGTCTGAATATAACAATTTTGTGTTGGTTATCATGGTCTTGGTTCCTGTCTTGTTTGACAATTTAAAATAAAATGCTTCAGCATTACTTGTGTTAAAACCTGAAAAATATGAATATTTGTCGTAAACGGTTCTTGAGCTCCCTTTTGGAGGTGTTGCACAATGTTCCCATTGATTATAATTTAAAACATTTCTAGGTTGTGCAGATCTATGTAAAAAGTGGTTACCATAGTGGTTATAGCAATACATACTGTCATAATTTGTAGAACCCTGCAAATAATCATGTTTGGTAAATTTAGCAGACATTACTAAGTCAGACATCATGTTATTAATGCTTTCGAAGTCCCAATCATCAGCAAATGAGTTTGGTTTTGCAAAGTCACTCAATGAGATCTTAATTTGGTGTGGATATTTCAGGATCTCGACCGGACCATAAATTTCATAGTCAGTGTTGTCCCAGGCTACCCCACCAGGTATCGGATTGGCTGTGAAGTTGGCTGAAGAAAGTTCTCTTTTCTCGACGTGTGAAGATGTGTGTGGTTTGAGGATCAAGTTGATGTTCTGACTTGCTGTGTCCATTTTAGCATATTTTCCCTCAATGAAGCGTCCCAATGTTAGTATCATGATGAGCCAAAGTATGAGGATAAATGCACCAAAACCCACCCAGAATTCAATCCATGGAGAAATCAGATATGTTTCTTTCAGTTGTTTCAAAAGTTCCTTAGCTTTGTCTTTAAAAGATTTTGATGATGGCTGTGTCTTTGATTCACTGAAGCCTTCAGAGGAATCATCGAAGTTTATGAAGTAGCCGGATGCAGTTCTGTCAATTGTTCCAATTGGTTCAGGATTTTTGTTCCTTGCATTGTCACTTGGTACTTCATTATAGATTGGTGTGTCTCTGCTAAATGTTTTTATTTGGGTTTTCAGAGGTCTCGGTTCTATTGCATTGTTGCATAGTCCTCGTTGTTCTTCTGTAGGCGTTTCGAATGTGATGAGCCTCTTCGTTAGGACCTCTGTACTGGTAGCAAACCTTGATGTTCTGCTACTTATTGGGAGTCCACTTGGCCTACTGTTTGTTATCGGCCACATGTTGTGGTTTTACCAGGTCGATGGATACAACTCGGTTCTCCTTTTTACCAGCAAGTGGCGGTAGTACAACTGATCTTGTCCCGTTGACAGACAAGACAGGAACTGCTTTTCTGTAAGAAGGCCCAAATTCCTTCTTTACCGCGATCTTCTCCCTGACTAGATCCCCGACTTTTGGAATCCAGACAGGTCTTGCTGGGACAGGTGGTGGTTCTTAAGTGGTTTTTGGCTGTTTCAACTGTATGTTGCTCAGGTCTTTTCTTGTTTTGTTTAAGTCCTGCAAAATATCCAAACGGTCTTTGATATCAAAGCTTTTTTCTTTCACCACTGAAGTCTGACTATCGATGTCAGAGATCATCATCCTAGTTCCAAATAATAATTCGTACGCACTGAATCCCTTCAGAGAATTTCTTGGCAAGTTATTGAGACTACGTTGGACACTTATTAGATGTTTGACCCACCCAGCTCCCGAACCTAATATCCTTTCTGCTATAGATTGCTTTATGCCTTGGTTTTTTCTTTACACCATCCCGTACCCTCAGGAAGGAAGTGAGAAGATTCCCGCTGGACTGTGCTCATTCGGCCATGTTTCCCCCCAGGCTGGTGGGCCTGAGTGAAAACAATGGTCGAATGTAGCATGCTCTTAGCGTATATGCCATTTAGACTCGCAAATCTTTGTATAACAGTCCGGACGTCAGCCGAGTGCTGGTGATCTACATTATAAGTGGAACTAGCCTGTATATGTTAATCGCAAGCCATTCTTTTTACTGGTAATATTATCTGCCGTAATACGACGAGGTATCAAACTGTTTCTCTCCCCACTGCGATCTCTATTGCAGTTTGGGCAGTTTTTTACAAACATGGTATGACGCAGGCTCATGCCTGGCCACCAGTACCGTGATTGTAATTCTTCCAGAGAATCTTTTAATTTAAGGTGTCTGAGACCCTCGCCTATGTGTGCGTCTGCGATTAACAAGTTTCTCCTGTCCATGTTTGGAATCACTCTATCCCCCACTCCAGGGATTCGAGCAAAAGGGACGGAGTTTGCATCGATTATGTATGTGTAATTGAGTGGATAGTTGATCGGTAACGCTGAGCAGTCGCCTTTTGATGACGTTTTCACTGCCAGCACTGTTTCACCGTCAATGTATTTTAATGTACGCTTTTTTCGATCTACGGGAGCCGATTTAGTGGCTGCCGCTGTGGCTGTCTTAGCCAATGAATTCCCTACAACGTGAACGCCATCACGCTGATGACTCAGTGAGTGAGTCACGTGAGTCTTTGGTAGTTCTTTTTGTAAAAGAGCTATTTGTTCCCAGAGCAGTTTCTGCTTTATTGGTGCATCTGTGTCATCTTTGTAACCGTTTTGAATCCATGTCTGCAAATCGCTGTTATATGATTTGACGCAGTAATATGAATCTGACACTATAAGTGTCGGGAATTCGCGATCCGCATTATCTAGCGCCATTTTTAAAGCTAATATTTCAGTTTGTTGTTCTGAATTACTTTCCACTGAGTGTGTCTTTGTTAATAGAGGTTTTAGTTTACCTCCGCGCCACACTTCTTTTGTAATCTCACATGTGGGGTTGTATGCTTGTTCTCCCCAAACGGACGGTTGAGCATGTCCGTCTGTATAGATTACACAGGCGTAATGTCGTAAAGGCAGAATGTCGATTGGCAGAGGATATGTTTCTTCATATGCTAGATTTTTCAATTCTTCTAGTTGTGGATCAAAGTAGTAGTATACTTTGTCCGTTGTGATTGAATTTACCCATTGTAACCATTCTGGATCCAATGTTGTTGTTGGTAAATTACACGGTGTTGTTAATGCCTCAAAGGCTGATTCAGCTGTTCTGACTGTGATATGTCTACCGTCTGCTTGATCTTTTTCTCTAGCTATTGCGGTTTGAACTGCATGAACCATTTTTTCTTTGTTGCTGAATTTCTGTTCAGCTTTTGTGTACAAGTGTGATTTGAATGCAATTGGTACCTTTTCTCCCTCATTAGAGGTCAGGTATGTGAATCCGCATCTCCCTGGGATGACTCGAATCACAAGATTGCGTGTGTTATCACGTGTTTCTAATTTTGTTTTAATTAGCATGTCTGTTTGTAAGGATCTCAAAATTTCTGTGTGTATTTGAGTCCAATTGGATCTTTTAAAATGTGGTTTAATTAAATCATAAAGGGGTTTGACCCTTTCTGCGTAATTTGCAATGTATGTTCTTCCGAAATTTAGGAAGCCTAGAATTGACTGTAAGTTTTTTAGTGTTCTAGGTGCTTGGAGTACGGCACATTTCTCTAGGAAATTGTCAGCCAGGCTTTTGCCTTCACTTGATAACTCATATCCTAAGAACAGGACTGTCAGATGGGCAATTCTGGACTTTTTAAAGTTGAATTTGTAACCCTCTGCTGCGAACCCAAGTATTATGGTGTTCACTCTTTTCAAGTGAGTCTCCAAGTCATCATCTGTTAAGTAAATGTCATCGACATAAGATAATGCTTCATCATCATATAGTTGTAGTAATTCTGTTACTCTCGCTGAGAATACTCCCGGGCTGTTCTTGTACCCCTGGGCTAACCGACAGAATTGTTTTTGAGTGCCATTTACTGAGAATGCAGTTAAATATCTGCTCTCTGGTGCTATGTTTTGACAAAAGAATCCATTGGAGATGTCCAAGGTTGTTTTGTATTTTTTGCGCACTATGTTATTCATTAGTGCAGCACTGTGTGAGTTTTGCACTGCAAAAGTTTTGCAACATATGTTAAGGTGTCGGTAATCCAAAACTAGACGATATGAATTGTCTGGTTTGGAGACCGGAAACAAAGGATTGTTCATTGGTGAGGTGCAAGTTTCAATCACCCCCTGGTATTCTAGCTGATCTAGTATTTCATTTACCTGTTTTTTAGCTTCTTGCTTAATTGGGTACTGCCTTTGTGCAGTAGGTTGTGATTTTAACTGGATTTTGTGAGGAGGAGAATCCTCATCCCATCCTACATGATTTTTATATAAAGCAGGTGCTAGAGCCGCTGCCCACTTTCTAGCAAGTGTGTATTTTTTATGAATTGGTATATGATTCGAGAAGGCAGGCATAATTACTTCTTCGCCATGAGGGAACTCCCTGACAAACTCTGGTGGCCAGTCTTTTTCAGCTAGAAGGATATCATAGCCCTTGGAGAGATTATCCCAAAATAGTCCCCTTATTTTCCTAGTCTTATCTCCCTCTATACGTAATGTTATCTCGTATATCTTGTGAGGTTTGCTAACCCTGGTGTCTGCAGTTTCCACTTGAAGATATTCATTCGTGTCCACTGTCTCCAGATGATTCATAAGGACTTTGCGAGCTATGCTCACTTCTGCTGCGCTGTCTAGCATTGTCTGAGCCCACTCTCCGTTTTTCAGTTGTGTCCTCAGTATTCTCGGCATTGTTAACTACCTTGATACTGGCTACCTTCTTTTTTGGAAATTGTAATTTCTTTTTTAGCTGAGCAGGTTCCTTGTCTTTGGACTTGGTGTGCTCTTCTCTTTGTTCTGATCGTCCTCTTCTTTCCGATTTCTGCGAGGAAGTCTGAAAAGATTGAGAGGGACGCGTATCAATGTCTTGATATCTATCAGGCTTTTTTATATTATCCCTATTTCTAAGGTTATATCTTTTCCCAGAGGGGTCACTCTGGGGTGACCTGTGTCTCTGGTTCGGAGATTTCTCCCTTCGCCTAGGAGACCTTCCTCGGGACTGGAATTTCTTTTCTTTTGGATTGTTTGTTTCCATCCCAGTTCTTTTTCAGTGAATTATTATTAAAAAATATTTTTTCTGGACTTTCAGTCAGTTGTGGTCTTACTGGTATTCCACCTAAGCTATCTCTACCTAGTTCCTCATAGGATATTTCTATGATTCTGGCAATTTCAGCTGGTTGGTCTGCTATATCTGTCTCTTTTAACCTTTGGCGGATCGCCACGTTCGCTGCTTCACCTTTTATGTTGGCTAATAGTATAGCCGAGACCTGCTTGAAGTCTTTTAGTAATTTCATACCAAGAGTTAAAGCAGGTTCTGGACCATATTCGTCTTGAATTTGTTTTAGCACATCTGGTATCACCGAAATGGATGGAACACCGTGCGTTTTTGTGTAGATGGAAGCAAAGACTGTACCCCAAGTGTCACAGTCCTCAATGTGTGGTGCGATTCCCATTGGGAGACAGTCAGAATCCTGTGTTTTTCTAATGGGGTGGTGTCAGGAAACACCGCCTCTATTTGGGTAATTTTCTGTGCCAACCAGAATGGTATTTGTTCCCGTTTAGCCGGTACTTTACCTAGGCAGGATTGGATGTTCTGTGGTGTAATTTTATTTGTGTTCCCCTGGTGAGGGGTCAGCTGTGGAAGTTTAATCGCTGGCTGAATTGTTGAAGTCCGCATCACATACTGAACTAATTGTCTATGAATTTTTATTAATTGTTTTAGCTGTGTTAACAGCTCTGCTGCAGACATCCCATTGATGTCTGGATGTGGTGTGTATCCGGCTAGGACCGGCCACGTTGCTCCTGGTCTACCTAAAGGACCGAGCCTGGTGATGTGATTATTATGTTTTAGGGCGCCATCAAATAAGAGCAAATGCTCTTGGAATTTGAGTGGTACTTCCACCTCCTCGAAAGGAGTGTACTCATTAGGAGGTTCCTCTATTTTGTAATAGTGGAAGTACTTTGTTACAGCATTTGCTGCTGGAAAATGTATCCATGAATAATATACCTCTGTCTGCCGATATTCGTGTGCCTCAATTACGAATATGACTGTGCCACCTCTAGGTGTCAGTCCATTTTCTATAAGTTTCAAGGTTATAGATCTCCTTTTGATGACCGGAATGAGTATTATATCCGCGTCTGCTGCTTGCATGGTAGCATCAGCATCTGCGAGTTCAGTTGCTAATCTAACTGCCTCTCTTTCATCATCACTCTCTGCCATTTTACCGACAGGAAGCTTATTTTGTTTGTTTACAGATCAGGTTTCTTATGGAAACAGAGATTAGATGCACAATATTTTGGAACTGTTTATCCTTCAACGTTGACTATACCAAGAACCATACATAGGAGTTCCCTCCTGCGAGGTTTTGGAGGATATTACCTTTCACCCACTCCAGACGTCTTTGGAGTATTATGGGAAAAGGGGTCTGAGTGAGAAAGCACGACTGAGTTACTCTAAATGTCTTACGTTAGTTTTATCGCCCTTTCCAAACGCGTTGGGCGCCATGTAGTGTAGTTCCTATCTTCCCAATAGGCTCTGCGCATTGGAATAATACCTACAGCAGTAAAGGCCTAGGCCAGACGTTAACTAGGTCTACTACTGTCGATACTAGACTTAAGTTTTGGGTTTGCCAGCGTAGCTCAGAGTTCGCTAGAAACTTTCTCGAATGTTCAAGGAGGAATTAACTTCCCTGATTAGACAAGAAGGGATTTAGTTTCTGACAACCATAGAACATGACAACTTTGCTCTCCCCTAATCAAGAGTCAATCTCGAGAGTCGTGTGAACAAAAGGCAAATTATTTTACTCAGTCAGTACGTGCATTCTTAGTCTCATCAGAATGTAGAGAAAAGGAAGAGACGGGCGTGTTCAATAAAAAGGTGTTATTTATTGATCAGTCTCTTTTCTCATACAAGAGAAATGGATCGATATTATTGCAATACTTATAGTTAAGTAAAGTGCATACATTAAAAGCAATAGTATAAAGTAATACTGTAAAAAACATTGATATGGTTTCTAAGCCATATGATGTTTAAAATGAATAAAATATATTTACATACACATATACATTTGACTAAACGTACTCAACTGGTGTTTCTAAATACGCCTACCCCGTGTACCTGACCTAAGCCTAATACGTGGGCGGGAATAGAAAGTTACAGTTTAAGTTAAGTTTGTTTTTGCCAAGTGAATAACTAAGGAATTCTCTGTGAGGGGTTATTCAGTTCTGTACCTGGAATTTAGGATGAATGAGGAATGGTATCTCTTTCTCTAGTCTCGATATTCCAGGCTGCCTGCGAGGGCTGCCCAGAAACGCCGGTGCTGGATTCTCGGCAGGAGAAAGCAGCGCGTCAGAAAGGCGGGGCTGCTGCCAGCGGGGTCTGCTCTGCTCTCGGCTTCGGCAAGTATGGCTGCTCCGTCTCGTCACCACGCGTGTGTTTTGCATATGGCAAGATCGGTAATATTTATACCTTTAAGGTGCCGAGATTGACGTAAGGATGGACATAGATACGTCAATAAAGATGTCATACGATTTGCTCATTAGCACATTCTTTTACTAAAGTTCTCGGTGAAATCAAAACAATGGCCGCAGGGTTTTGCCCAGGTTGTCATAGGTTTGATTTGTTATGAGAACTCCGTATGCCTTATCAGGGGCTGGAGGAATATCGCTTGTCTAATTAGATCGCAAGCGTTATGACCTAATCAGATAACACGTTCCTGTGCCGTAGTGTGACTGCGTCAGATAACGGTATCTGCATCATGGGGAATTTCTACCTCATGGGCTGACTGCTAGTTAAGTTGTTGGTTTGTTTAACTAGAATAGGGTCAGGAATAGGGGGATCGATTCAGAACCGATAGGAATACATGACATTGGGACTGTGGGTCTGTTGGCTGCTGGCCGGCCCTTCTTCACTGTGTGTTTTTGTTCTCGGTTACCTGTACTGTAGTGTAGTTCCTATTATCCCAATAGGCTCTGCGCATTGGAATAATACCTTCAATAGTATAGGCCTAGACCAGACGTTAACTAGGTCTTCTACTGTCGATATTAGACTTAAAGTTTTGGGTTTGCCAGCTAGCTCAGAGTTCACTAGAAACTTTCTCGAATAGGCAAGGAGGAGTTGAACCTCCCTGGATAGACAAGAAGGGATTTAGTTTCTGACAACCATAGAACATGACAACTTTGCTCTCCCCTAATCAAGAGTGTATCTCTAGAGTCGTGTGAAAACAAAAGACAACTTATTTTACTCAGTCAGTACGTGCATTCTTAGTCTCACCAGATTGTAGAAAAAAGGAAGAGACGGGCGTGTTCAATAAAAGATGTTATTTATTGATCAGTCTCTTTTCTCATACAAGAGAAATGGATCGATGTTCAATAAAAGATGTTATTTATTGATCAGTCTCTTTTCTCATACAAGAGAAATGGATCGATATTATCGCAATACTTATGGTTAAGTAAAGTGCATACAATAAAAGCAGAAGTATAAAATAATACTGTAAAAACATTTATATGGTTTCTAAGCCATAAGGTGGTTTAAAATGGATAAAATAGATACATACACATATACATTTGACTAATCGTACTCAACTGGTGTTTCTAACTACGCCTACCCCGGTGTACCTGACCTAAGCCTAATACGTGGGCGGGAATAGAAAGTAGCAGTTTAAGTTAAGTTTGTTTTGCCAAGTGACTGACTCAAGAATTCTCTGCAAGGGGTTATTCAGTTCTGTACCTGGAATCTAGGATGAATGAGGGATGGTGTCTCTCGTCTCTGGTCTCGATATTCCAAGCTGCCTGCGAGGGCTGCTCGGAAGCGCCGGAGCTGGATTTCTCGGCAGGAGGAAGCAGCGTCTCGTTCTCAGCGCGTCAGGAAGGCGGGGCTGCGCCAGCGGGGTCTGCTCTGCTCTGGGCTTCGGCAAGTCTGGCTGCTCCGATCTCGTCACCACCGCGTGTGTTTGCTTAAGGCAATACCGGTAATATTTATACCTGTAAGGTGCCGAGATTGACGTAAGGATGGACATAGATACGTCAATAAGGATGTCATACGACTTGGTCGTTAGCACATTCTTTTGCTGAAGTTCTCGATGAAATCAAAACAATGGCCGCAGGGTTTTTCCCAGGTTGTCATAGGTTTGATTTGTTATGAGAACTCCGTATGCCTTATCAGGGGCTGGAGGAATATTGCTTGTCTAATTAGATGGCAAGCGTTATGACCTAATCAGATAACACGTTCCTGTGCCGTAGTTCGGTCTCATCAGATAACGGTTTCTGCATCATGGGATGGCTGCTAGTTAACTCGTTAACCAGAACAGGGTCAGGAATAGGGGGATCGATACAGAACCTATAGGAATACATCACAGTACCAGGGTGGCCCTGAGATTCGGCCTTCTGTTTTTTTTTCTCTTTGGCTGCTATCAAACATTTCGCGGGGATTTTTACCCTTGGCTCTTTCTGTTGTCCTCTGCTACGGAAGTTTCTTCCTAAGAGGGTTCCCATGTCTTGGGACTTAACATACCCTATGTCGGGTGGTGGTAGTTGTTATATAGCTTGTTCTATGCTGGTGAGACGTGGTCGCCTTCGGGCCTCTTCTCTCCATGGCTTTTACGTACGTTGCAGGTGCAATTTCCTTATTGCTGGTTTGGAATGCCTTGGCGGCGCCCCAGGGTGTTCTCCTTAGGGGTCGCTGTGCTGTCGCCTGGTCTGCCGGCTATCTGCGGTCTGGCGTCGTGTGTGCGGGCCCCTCTCTGAGGTGTGTCCGGGCCCTTCTTCAAGTTCTCTGTCCTGGGGGCTGAGATGGATTTTGTATCGACCCCCACCCCCCTCTTTCGGGTGCAGCCCGTCCGGTTTTCCCGGGTGACCCGACCTACTCTTTCTGCTTCCGACTGCTTTATTGCTGTCGGGCCATTCTGTCTGGTCTCTTGACTTCTGGCTGTGATGGGCTCAGCTGCCTTCTTCGCGGGGTGTGTTCCCAGTGTCTCCTTGGAGCCTCTAGGTTGATCTTCTTCCTCTTCCTTGCCTTGGCTTTGGATGGAGGTACTGTTACCTTGTGTGGGCGTGGGGTGCTTCTGTCTCTTCTTGCCCTTCCCTTGTTTCCTCTGTTGAGTGTGACCGGGCTCCTGTTCTTCGTCTTCCTGCACTTCCCTTGGGGTCGGTGGTGTTTGGTTTGTAGGGGTTCCCTTTGCCTGGAGGGACGGGGCTCCTTGCCCTCTCTGTTGAATTAGTCCCCGGTGGGACCCTCTGTTATGTCCAGGCTGGTGGGTTCTTCTCGCAGACCCTCCTTCCCCGTGGGTGTGGCTGGGTATCTATTCTACGTTAAGGAATCTGCGGCTAGTAGTCTCTCAGATGTACGAGTTACTTACCTTCGGTAATGATGTATCTGGTGTAGACGATTCTAGCCGCAGACTCCTTCACGGCCCACCCTTCCTCCCCGTTCTGCAAGGACCTTTGGCTTGGTCTTCTACACTCGCCTCCTGGAGGGTGGCTATGTCTTCTGTGAGTGCATCCCTTCTTTCTTTTTGACGGGATGATTTATCTTGTTTCTTGTTCTTTTCCTCCTCTTTGGACCAGGATCTATAGCTCAATGGTAAGTCTTGGATTCTGGTGGCAGAGGATCTCACAAGACTAGGATTTGTATTCTGCTAGTGCTGTTGAAGTATCCTAAAGTGGCATATTTTCAAACTCTGCTTTTCATTGGGGGATAGGTTTAGAGGTGCTCCTGTGCCTCTTTACTCTGGTTACCCCGGGATTGGAGCTTGCCTTCACTCGCTCCCTCCCGCTCCCCCTTTTGTTGCTGGGGTTATGGCCCTCTTCCTTGCTCTGTGGTGGGGGTCCTCTGGCCGTGCTTGTGAACTTTGTTTGTAGGGGGGTTGTCGCCCTCTGGGCTGGTGTTTCCTTGGAGGTTTGTCGTTCCTGCTTGTCTTGGAACTGGTTCCCCGTCATTGTTCTTTGTTGGGGTTGTAGTCCTGCTACATGTTGTCATGCCGTTTTTCATGTGTTGCTTGTCTCCAAGGGGGGAGGCTGTCTACCTACTGGCAGGGTGACTGCTATGTTCTTTCTCTTTTTCCCTGCCTTTGGGTGCTGCAGTGCTGTCACTGCTCCTTATTGTGTTGTTCGTCACCATTTCCTTTCCTGCTCTTTCGCGCACTGTTCCCATACTTCCACAGTTTTGTCTGATGGCTCTGCGTTGTGGCGCGGAAAAGTTCTCCGGACTTATGTGACCTTGCTGACGTCACGTATGCGGACGACGCCTTGGCGGAGTCGAGGGATGCCGTCCCCCTGGCGCAGGGATCTTGGGCTAAAAAATTCTGGATCCAGTCTCACGCCTGGGGATAATTCTACGTTCAGGAATCTGCGACTAGAATCGTCTCTACCAGATACATCGTTACTGAAGGTAAGTAACTCTTACATTTGGGCCAACATAAGGATTTTTTTTTAGAAGATATCTGAAAACTGGGAAGCTCGTCCATATAAAAGCTCAAATACCGGGAGAGGCCTGATCAGAGGGAGAACTAGACTTAAAAGAGGATATACAGGACTGTAGCTCATGATAGCCTATTAGTTTTGCAGCGTGAATCTTTCTGGATTCACTATGCTGTGCATTATTCCGCTGTCTAGTGGTTGGGTCCGGAATCGTAGTCTTTTCTTTCTTTTTTTTTTTTCGCCGCCCAGGTGGGCGTCGACGTCCCATCTTTTGGTGTACTTCCTGTGACGTCAGCAAGAAACAAGAAAAAATGGAACAAGGAGGAATCTATCTACACTGTTTTTTCGAAATAGGAGACAATCAATTCGCCTACTTCTATGCCATAATTTCAGTGTGGAATTAATCCGACATTCTAGACATCACCACTCGCCCAAGGGAACATGATTACATATTTTATTTTTTGTAATCAACATTAAATCTTTTTATCTCAATTCTTATATTCTTTTTTTTCCTTTTAACAAACAAAAATGTTTTTTATGAACTCTTTATACACCATATATCACTATATACATACCTATATACACACCTATATACAACATTTAACAACATAAACACTTATGACAAAAATACAAAATGACAAAAAAATGCAAACTTTTTCTTTTTTCACCCTAAAAAATATTGCAGCAAAGGCTGAGTGCCCTCCCATTAACTCTGGGTGGTGCACTAGGAGGTAGTCAGACACCAATGGTTCAATACACAAATTCATAGAACCTAAATCAAAAAAAGGTGTCACAAAGCATTAATTTCCAAATCAATTACAACACAAGGACTCCTCCATTTGGAAAGTGTCGACGCGGTCGCGTTTCGGCCTTCCAGTAAATCAGGCCTCTTCAGGACAGGGCGATAAAGAACCTAAAAGTACATATAGTACAATATAAAAAACTAGTTATGGAGATCCAATCAAGTACTCTGTGCCCTCTAACCCTGTGCTCACGATCCGTAGTCAGCAACCATCGTGAACAAAAAGTAGGGAAACATTCAAGGTGCATCAAAAGACCCAAACCGAACCAGGGTGAAAGGAAAGAGGAAGTGAAACCTCCGCTCCCCCCGTGACTCACAAAACAAAACAACAAAAGAGACCGAATCACCAATTCCACATGCATCTAGTGGGAAACCAGCCCACATGGTGAAGAAAAACCAACATTAGTGAAACTCCCTACCAAAACTACTGCATGCACAACATATGTACTTCTTATACCTCAGTTATTGCCACTTACAAGGGAATTTCAATCCGGCAACTGCAGGAAAAACGGGCCAATTCAAGGACCACCAATAACTTCTGTAAGGCAATGCGTACAAGCCTGTTAACATATACACGAGCCCTTAGTCATCATATCGAGATCTACATCTTGTCAGTGTTTCCAGTGCGCAATCTATTTTAAAAATTCGTCCGGGTCTCCTACCTTTTAGTCAGCTGGTTTTAGAAGTGTATTCAATCGCATCCCACTCTCTTTTTCTTTTCTCAATTCACGGACTCGCTAGAGGGAAATATCACCAACGTTACCTTATGCCTTATAATCCAGACCTGGCTATTTCACAACTAGTCCAGGCTACACAACATTACAGGCGTGTCACCACACTTCTTACCTCTACTGAACGACTAACTCCTCTATTCACCACCGCACGGAGCCGCCATCATGGTTGGGATTGCCTCGGCAAACACGCCCAACTTCTTCCTCTAAACGGAGTGGCGAACGTCATGCTCCACGTGACCGGAGTGTTCCGTCAGGGACAACGAAAGGGGACTGCGCCTAAACTCAGCCTCATAAATATACTCATAAGGGAATCCTTATCTCCGAAGGCAAGCACCAAACAAAAGCCCTCTGAGGCACTTAAAACCCACACAACAAAGAGACCACCGGACCTGACTTCAAGGAAAATATTGCATGTCTGCTATAGCGCCGGTACACATTCCAAAACCTGGTGATGTCAAGAAAAAAGATTATAACGGATCGGAGGACATAATTACATAGAGGGCACAGAGATGGACTGTAAATCCACAAAAATACATAAGTGTATATACACGCCATGAATGGAACCCAACAGCATTATGTGTCCATAAATATACAAACATAAAGTTTTGGTTGTTAATATACATACGAAAAACATTATCCTTTACTACATATGTACAATATATATACAAAAAATGTCATCTCCGTACAGAATAGAAAATTACAGGTTCAGCAAATAGTTAGAATTGACAAAAAATGACAAAAACAAGTCAGGATTGTCACATAATTCACATCACGGTTACTTTAAGATTTTATTAGTGCCCACATCTCATCACGGTCATTCAGACCTCCTCTCGCAGTTTCATATTTTTCAATCATTCTGGCTTCCAATCTATTGAGGGTTGCCTGCACCATTGTAGTACTCTGACCTCTAATTACCATTAAGACAGACCAACTAATATCATTTTCATTGTGTCCTTCCTCTATGTAATGCTGGACCAATGGAGCTCCCAGGTTCCGGCATCTGATTCTAGACTGGTGTTGTACTACTCTCGTTTTAACATTCTGAGTAGTCTGCCCTATGCATGTTTTCCCACACGGGCAAGAAATGCAATACACCACGTTGTTAGTGTTGCAATTCGAGAAGCTCAATTGTGTATGCTTTTGATTATTGATCATCACATATTTGGTATTGTTAGTAAATGGACAAACCACATAGCCATTACATTTATGGTGGCCAACTAACGGAGGGAGGTTCAACATGCTTCTTAAATTTCCCTTTTCTGGTATAGTTCTAGTTGCCTTGACCAGATGTTGGCGAATATTTTTGGCCTTGCGAAATGCAAATAATGGTTTGGGAATATTGAACTGCTGTATTAATCGCCAATTTCTCAAAATGATTTGCTTAATCTTATTAGCCCTAGGACTATAAGTTAAAACACAAGTCATCTTTTCAGTGTTCTGTTTTTCTTTAGGCGTCAGCAGTGTCTCACGAGGTGTAAACCAAGCCCTCTTGAGCGCTGTTTTCACCAATTTCTTGGGATATCTTCTGTTCACCAATTTTATTTGTAGCTTTTCGGCGTTTTCGAAGTAATCACATTTATTAGTGCAATTACGCCTGATCCTTAAAAATTTCCCATAGGGCAAGTTCTCTTTCAAGGTCCTTGGGTGTCCACTATTGAAGTGGAGGAGGGTGTTCCTATCCGTTGGTTTAGAGTACAAGCTGACCTCTAGTCTCCCTTCTTTGTGAATCACATTCAGATCTAGGAAATTAATTTTATCGTGACTGTAGGTCATTGTAAATTTCAAGTCAATGGATCTGTTGTTAAGCCAATCATGAAAAGAGCCTAGTTGTTCAAGGCTCCCTGACCAAATCAAAAACATGTCGTCGATTAAACCGACTCCATTTTATAATATGAGATCTGATGGGGTTGTCTCCTGGAAGATGTAATTTCTTTCAAACATATCCATTATTAAATTAGCAATTTCCGGGGCAAAACAGCCCATGGCTACTCCTTTAATTTGCAAAAATAAATCCTTTTTAAACGCAAAAAAACTATTTTTCAAACAAATTTTGGCCAAAGATGAAATGAAACTAGTTGGTACTGTGTGTGGTCTTGTCCTTTTGTCTAATACTATGTCTAGAATCAGTAGGGCTTCCTCTTGAGGAATGTTAGTGAATAAACTTTCAATATCGAAAGTGACCAGCAACTGGTGGTCACTTTCGAATATTGAACCCTCTATTTTGGAAATGAAATCCATGGAGTCTCTAATATATGCTTCTGTCTCTGGTACAAACGGTTTTAAGAAGACATCGATATACTTCGCAAGTGGCTCCAACAAGGAACCACAAGCGGCAATAATGGGACGACCTGGAGGATGATTGAGGTCCTTATGCACTTTAGGCAGGACATATATGTTAGGGATCTTGGGTGCACTTGAATTAAGAAAAGTATGTTCCTTTTTACATATATATCCTTCGTCTAAAGCTTGTGTAGTAATCTCCAAAATTTGGGCTTTTAGGCTCTCTGTTGGATTCTCCTTAATAGGGCGGTAATGGTCTATATTGTGCAGTTACCTCAAGATCTCATGTTCATACTCGTTGGCATCCCACAGGACAATCGCTCCCCCTTTATCCGCAGGTTTAATAACAGTAAGGGGGTTGTTGGATAAATCTTTGAGCGCTAGCATTTCTTGTTTAGAGAAATTAGGCTTGAAGTATACTTTTTTACAATTAAATTCATCCACTTCTTTCAGAACTTGTTCTTCAAACATATGGATCTCATCTGGCATAGTCGCACTTTCGGGACAAAACACAGACTTTTTATGGAGACCACTGTTATTTACTTCTGAGGTCTCATCCATATCAGAAAAGAATATTTTAAGTCTGATTTTACGGAGAAATTGTAAAACTTCAGTCTTAGTATTAAGGGGGTCCTGTAGGGTCAAAGGGACAAATGACAAGCCTTTATGGAGCACTTTCATCCCCGTTTTAGTCAAAATGTGTTTTGAAAGATTATAAATTGGAATCAGTTCATTCGCACTGGTTACCCTTTCATCCTGTGTGCCATTTATCTGTTGTATGTGCGGTGCCTGGTTCTGAATATTCCTTGGTCTGGGGGTGGTGGCGGTGGTGGAGGCCTCCATCCTCCCCTGAAACCCCTTCCCCCCTGCCCTCTGCCAAAAAAAGGAAGGGTTCTGGGATATTGAAAGTGTGTCGGGTAAGGCTGGTAGTATTGGTACTGACCAGTAGGCCCTTGATCTGAGTCAGATGAGGATTCGGAGAACGTGATAAAATTCCTTCTCGATCTCCCTCTATATTGTAAGTTAAGCGTGCTGGGATTGTTATTCTTAAAGAAGTCTTCCTTCAAATAAGTATATACAGTTTCGAAGTTGAAATTCTTAATATCCCTTGCCACTTTAGTTGTTTTTAAATTCACTGTGTGGGTTTTAAAATCACAAATAGTTTTTTCAATTGTTTCTAACAATGCTTTGGCATCAGTTATACTCGTATCTGCCCCAATTTCTTCCTCCAGTTTCCTTATCTCCTTAAGCTCTTCCTCACTAATCCTTAGAGCTGTTTGAATAGACAACACTATCCAATCACGGGAGCATTTAGTCCCTACCCCACTAAAATCCAGTAAGTAAGGCTTATCGCTAACAAAAATGACCGGTATGTTTTTAACCTGTAATCCTACAGGGATCGTGTTACTCTTAAGATGGTCTAACAATACTTGGGCATGGAGTTGCGTCCTGGTATTCTTTTTACGCAACTGAACCAAACGTTCACTTTTATCCGAACTATAATTTCCTGATGGTCCCTGTTCTCCCCCTAACAAGGACGGAATTTGTAATAATTGATTAATGTCTTCTTCTGAATACTGTACCATATGGGGTTAATTCATATCCGGGCAGTGATGGACAATACTGAACACACTATTCTGAACACACTATTCTCACAAATGTACGGACACACCCAACATTACATGCAGCATTCACTTCAGACCCCTGCTCGCAGTGATGGACAACTTCACTGACTTCTATATCATATGTCCGAAGCAACTATTGTCATTACAAAATATATACAACCCTCACACTTGACTAAGTGTAAAACAATTATGTCAGCCAAAAAACAAAAAAGGGGTTTACCCAAATTACCCTCCTTTACCTGGGTAAGGACTAAAGCAAGAAACAAGAAAAAATGGAAAAAGGAGGAACCAATCTACACTGTTTTTTCGAAATAGGAGACCATCAATTCGCCTACTTCTATGCCATAAGTTCAGTGTGGAATTAATCCGACATTCTAGACGTCGGCACGCTTCCTGCGGAAGCTCCCACCTTTGGGCGCCATCTTCAGATTCTTTTTTCTGCTGTCCAGCGGAGAATGCGCACACAGGGGGCCTCTGAGCGCAAGAAATGGACAAGACACCCTTTAAATTCTGCCAGAACTGCCACCATAAATACGCGCATAAGGACCAGCACCGTGTTTGTAACCTCTGCCTACCGGTCGACCATGAGAGCAAGGACTGCAACGCCTGCTCCGCCTTCACACCGAAGACCCTCCGGTTTAGATAGCGACAAAGAAGAGCCAATTACAACATGCAAGGCAAGGGACAACCACCGTCCCTTCGAGACCTGGGACTCTCGAGCGATGAGGAGGACAACGTCGCCAGAGAAGACGACGACTACATGGTCGTAGAGACCGATAAGAAGACTTCTAAAGAGGTAGGAGAGTCGACGACCCCTAAGCCCCCGACAGGCCCTCGAAAGTCTGAGTCAGACTCTCGAAAAACACAGTCGAAGTCCTCGAAGGGAGCACTGGCGCCAAAAATCTCGAAGGCCGCAGCTGCATCCAGGGACAAACAGCCCAGCGGATCCTTCGAAAAGGACTCCCAGGCGACGAAGACTGGCGAAAAGCCAAGGTTGTCGAAGCACATCCCCGAAAAGGAACGTTCGACTTCGAAAGAAAAGGACCCGAAGGTCGCCTTGGCATCGATTAAGGACCCGAAGCCCATTTCGACGTCTACGTATATGTCGAAGAGGGCAGCCTAACCGCTCGACGCCGAACAGGCTGCCGAAATGGAGAGCAAGAAAAGACGGTTCGAGGCCGAAATGGATAACATCCGACAAAGAAACAAGGAGTTCGACGAAAATTTGAAGCGGTTCGCGATTCCGTCGAAGACGGTGATCGTCGAAGTAGAAGAGGAGGAGAACTTTGAGGCCGAAGAGCCGCCGAAAAGTCCCGAGACCCAGGACTTCCAGAGGAAGGAGCCTTCTACTACGAGGAGGAGGGCGACGACTATCCTCGGCTCAACATCCTCGGGGACACAGGACCTGGAGTGGCAGGACCTCGACACCGAAAGCCCAGAAGAGGCCGTGGACACGTACCCTTAGAGGCCTTCGCCGCCAGATGACATTGGGGCCTACAATAAGAAAAAGAACGCGGCAACAGGTTTTGGAGTCCAGATAGATGAGGAAAAACCGAAAGCAGACTTCCTCTTGGAGACCCTGCTCCCCACACAAATTAGGAGCCAGTACCTGCCCATGCTTGAGAGCGTCATGGCCCAGGGGAAAGAGGCGTTCAAGGAACCGGCAACATGCAGGTCAGTGACGCCGAGGACGGAGAAGAAGAATAAACACTCCTCTAAGGATCCTGCCTACATCCGAGGATCAGTTACGGCGGACTCCATTATTGCGGCGACCGCCAGGAAAAGGGCAAATGTGCCAACAACATCAGGGCCACCACCAGACAAGGAAAGCAGGAGGATGGACCTAACTGGGAGGAAGATAGAAAGAAATGCAGCCATGCACTGGCGCATGGCAAACTCGAACGCCCTCCTGAACAGGCACCAGTACCAAATTCTGAACGAGATCGGACAGCTGCTCAAGCACCTCCCAGACGAGTACCAACAAAGAGCTTCACACCTTGTGGAAGAAGGGAAAAATGTGGCAAATTCTTGCCTCAAAACAGCCCTGGATGGAGCTGACACGTCCAGCAGGCTGGAGATGTTGGGAATCACGGAGAGAAGGCAGGCCTGGCTCAGGATCTCAGGCTTCAAACTAGAGGTGCAGCACAACATTCTAAACACCCCGTTCAATGGGGAGACACTGTTTGGGGTGCCGGTGGATGAAAAACTCACCCAGCTCAAAAAAGAAAGCTAAACTGCAAGGTCCATGGGGTCCTTACAATTCAAGGGGATGAAAACAGGTACTCTGTCGCAGAGACCAAATGGAAGAGGGGGAAACCAGCCAGGAACGTCACACCAGATTTTCCAACAGTCCCACCAGGGAGACAGCCAAACCCAACAAGGACATAAAAAACAAACCTGGCACTACCAGCAAAGGGGCCAGTCCTTTCGCGGGAGGGCGAACGGACGTGGCCAAAATAAGAGTGGGCCAACAACCCACCTCTAAGTGACTCCGTCACGCAATACGTGCCCACCTACAAAACTCCTCCCAGGGTGGAGCACAACCAGACCAACACAGGGTTACACGACCAGAACATCAACGAACATGTAACACCAGTAGGAGGCAGGCTAAGTCATTTCTTCCGGGAGTGGAAGATGTACTAAGGTGGACGAAACACTGAGACTCATCCTGGACCTAAGGTTCCTTAACAAGTACATAAAGACACAAAAGTTCAAGATGACGTCCCTACAAGAGGTCATTCCTCAGCTAGGAGACGGAGACTTCATGGCCACCATAGACCTCAAAGATGCCTACCTGCACATCCCAATGAACAGGCAGCACAAGCATCTATTGAGAATTACCATTAACAAAGATCCCCACCAGTTCACAGCCCTAGCATCCGCACCAAGGGTCTTCACAAAGTGCCTCGCAGCAGTGGCAGCGCATCTAATGAGGGAAGGGATACATGTATATCCTTACCTGGACGACTGGCTAATAAAGGCAGGTTCACACAGGACATGCAAAGAACACTCACAGCGCGTGACACTGGTGGACCTGGGATTCTCCATTCACTGGGGGAAATACTCAATGGAACCAGAGCAAATAAAGATCTTCCTAGGAGCACAGATCGACACCATACAGAGCAGGGTGTTCCCCAGCGACAAGAGAACAATGGCCCTGCTGAAGGAGACGTGACTCTACCAGAAGGGGCGAGCTCTGACAGTGAGGACAGTGAGGACAGCGAGCAAGATCATGGGCATGATGGCCTCCTGCATACAGCTGGTCCCAAATGTACGGCTCCACATGAGACCATTCCAGGAATGGCTGCAAGAAAAATGGTCACGAGCTTCAGGAAGTTGGGAAGATCTAGTGGCTGTAACGCACGCAGTGCAGGAGAAGTTGTGGTGGAACAAGGAGAACATAACGGAAGGGAAGCCTTTAACATCCCCGACCCCAACGGTGACCATCATCACAGACGCATCTCAGAAGGGATGGGGAGCTCACATGAGCAAGCTCAGGGTGAGGGGTCTGTGGACTCCAGCGGATGCGGTCAAACAGATCAACTACCTGGAACTAAACAGTGTTCCTCGCCCTGAAGGCCTTTCAGACAAACCTGTACAACCAGAGAGTGTTGATCCAGACAGACAACACGACAATGATGTTCTACATCAACAAGCAGGGAAGAACACAATCAGCCCCACTATCGAACCTAGCACAGGAGATATGGAGATGGGCCACCCCACTAAAAATAGACCTGCTAGCCATACACCTACCAGGGAAGGACAATGTGGAAGCAGACTGGCTCAGCAGACAGACATCGGCCTCCCACGAGTGGGAGCTCAAAACACAGAAAACGCAAAGGCTATTCAGAAGGTGGGGAACACCGACAATAGACCTATTTGCAACACGCCAGAATGCAAAATGCTGAAACTTTGCATCCAGGCAACCAGGGGAAGGGTCCCTGGGGAATGCCCTATGGATTAGCTGGTCAAAAACCTTTGCTTACGCTCTTCCCCCCCCCCCGATACCCCTGATACAGAGTACTCCACAAGTGCAGAACCAGCAACATGACTCCGATCCTGGTGGCACCCCAGTGGGCCAGTCAGACCTGGTACTCACAGATAATGGAAATGCCACAGGGTGCACCCCACAAGTTTGAGAAAAGGAAAGACTTACAATCCATGCAAAACGGAGAAGTACTAAACCCAGAGCCAGAGAGCCTCAGCCTAGCAGCATGGCTCCTGAAGACCTAGAGTTTGCACACCTGAAGTTACCTGAAAGCACCCTGCGGGTACCACGAGAGGCAAGGAAACCTAGCACACAAAGGTGCTATGTGGCAAAATGGAAGAGGTTTACACAATGGTGCAGCAAGAAAAAGCTACACAAGAAAATGACAAGGGAATCAACGGTGCTAAGATATCTCACGCACCTACTGAAGGCAAACTAAGTTCATCCTCACTAAGAGTACACCTCGCTGCGATAGTAGCCTACACAAGAGGAGAAACAGGGAAGAGCTTCTTTGCTTCACAGATAGTAAAAAGATTCCTGGAAGGGGCAAAGAGGATCGCACCACCAAAGAGGATGCCACCACCGGCATGGAACCTCAATTTAGTCCTAACAGAGCTCATGAAAGCGCCCTTTGAACCCATTCATAAGGCCACCCTACAAATGCTAAGAATGAAAACCGCCGTCTTGGTGGCAATCACCTCGCTGCGCAGGGTGAGCTAACTACAGGCGCTAACGCTGCAAGAACCCTACATCCAAATACACAATGATCGTGTGGTAATGAGAACTGACCCACACTTTATGCCAAAGGTGGTGTCAAGGTTCCACATCAACCAGACAATACAAATACCAAGCTTCTTTCGGAAACCGACCACAAGCGCAGAGAGGGCACTGGACGCTAGAAGGGCAGTAATGCACTACATAGAAAGAAGCAAGGAACACAGGAAGATAAAACAGTTCTTTGTGTCCTTCGCAAGCAGTTTTATGGGTAGACCAGTAACAAAGGGAACCATCGCACTAAGGATCGCACAAACTATACAATTCTGCCATAGACAGGAAGACCAAGAACTAGCAGAGGGGCCATGGGCCCACTCTACCAGGAAAAAAGGGGCAACAATAGCCTTCCTGGCTAACGCACCCATTCAAGACATATGCCTGGCGCCAACATGGGCTTCAGTGCACACGTTCACTAAGCACTACTGTGTGGATATACAAATGAACAAGGAAGCACAAGTGGGACAGAAAGTGCTTCAACATATATTCAACTGCCAACGCTTATCTTCCACCCAGCCGCCACAAACATAACAAACCGCTACAAAATCTATGCACAGCATAGTGAATCCAAAGATTCACGCTGCAAAACGAATAGTTTCTTACCTGTCGGTGTAGTTTTGCAGCTTGAAGATCTTTCTGGATTCACTAGCGAACCCACCCACCTCTGCCAGAAAGATGAGGCTGGAGAAGCAGGTGGTAATACAAGGACAATACAGAAACCGACACCTTGAAGGACAAAGCGGATAAATCTTACTTGAAAAGAAATACTGAACATTGCCAAAGGATTCGCAAACAAGAACATAAAATAAGAAAAAAGAATCCAAAGATGGCGACCAAAGGTGGGAGCTTCCGCAGGAAGCGTGCCGACGTCACAGGAAGTAAACCAAAAGGTGGGACGTCGACGAAAAAAAGAAAAAAGACTACGATTCCGGACCCAACCACTAGACCGCGGAATAATTCACAGCATAGTGAATCCAGAAAGATCTTCAAGCTGTAAAACTACACCTACAGGTAAGAAACTATTTGTTATCATGAATTGGCATGACAGTACACTCGAAACAAATGTTTTGGGAGGACAACTCCCTTCCCAAGAAAATATAATGCCATAGTTTACGGACTTAAAATAGCAGAAACGTATATGTTAATTAAAAAAAAATGCCTGCATCAGCACTTTAAGAACTAAGTGCCATCAGCCTTGCCTGCTGCAAGCAGCAGTATGCTACGTAGTCAGACCTTTTTTTCCAACTGGAAGATATTTTTGCCTCGGCCATAGTGTAGGCCCAGCAACAGTTTCAGAAAGGAGCACCATCAAGTGATCTTATCAGTTGTACACCTCTAAGGCATATAAAGTTCCAGAAGGAAATATTTTGGAGGACCAAGGGCAGTAAGTCCTCATGCAAGTTTCTACCTTTCCACCCAAATGTTATTGTTGCTGATGTTTGCAGTCTTGTGTGGAAAACGAATTGGTTTTAGTGCCAGCACAAATCTGTTAGGACTTTGATTAGTATGTCCTCAAACCTTACCACAGCTTCCTGTCCGCTGTTCTGAGATAAACTTGCACATTTTTTTAAAAACCAAAGTAGAATAAATCTTCAGAAAATTAAATATCAAGGACAAGTTGGTCGGCAGGTCCACTGATCAGAATAATTTAGCTCTGGGTCTAACTACCTTAAATAAATGTCTCCTCCTCACGGAGGAAAGACTGGTTGAATTAATTGATCAAAAAAAATCTGGTGCCCCCTCAGATCCCTTCCCTCCTAAATAATGTATGAGATTTTTGGAACAACAGTTGGATCAGCAGTGTGAATGACTTGGAAACCAGGTCCCCCAAAGCCACTGAATGTTTTCTCTGAGAAAGGAAGGATCAAAAGCCCCACTCTATTTAATATTTATGTGGCACCTTTGACAAAACTAATCTAATCCTTTGGTTTTGCTCCTGTAGTATGTGCAGATGACGCTCAGCTTATTGTGTCCATTTAAAACAATGTTGAAGAGACCACCCATCATTTTTATGGATGTATGGTTACCATTGTTTAATGGATGAATGACTAAAATGTCATGCTTTATTCAGCAAAAACGGAAGTTCACCGTTTTGGGAAGAATTTGCCATCCTGGAACCAATCATGGCGGCCTCAAACGCTGGGCTCTCTCCCCACACCAGTATCTACTGTTAAGAATTTGGGGATACTTTTCAATTCCAGTCCATCTTTCAATAAACAGATAAATAAACTCACCTCCTACTTCTTCCGGCTGCTTACGATTAAGAAGATTCTTATGTATAAACCTTTTGAATTGCAAAAAGCAGTAGTACCAGCACTTGTATTATCAAGGTTGGACTACTGCAGTGCCTTACATGTAGACATTCACCATGCTCTCTGAAAAACGTGTCAATGCCTTCAGAACGAAACAGCAAGACTCTTAGAGAAAATTCGCAAGTTTCAGTTGGTGTACATTGAGCTTCATTGGTTGCCAGTGAAGCAGAGAGTCAGATTTAAGGCTCTCTGTCTCGCTCACAAAACCCTATCTGGAGCTGCCCCAGACTACTTAAAGAGAAATCTCACTCTGTATAATCCCAACAGGCCACTTTGATCGACTAATTCTAGAACAATCAATGTCCATAAATTTAGGACATCTAACTTGGGTTGGAGGGGCAGGAGATTAATTCAGTATGGAAGACATTCGCGCCATGACGCCACTGGCATTCGCAAGCTCTAGAAATGGATCAATATCTAGACATTTATCCATATACTGTGCATTAGTTCCAAATAAATATTGATCATTTAGGTGTGTAGATGACGCACGGTGTTTTAGTTCGACTATGGCTGTAGCTAGAAGTAAAACAGTAGATCCTGTCTGTTTGCAGGTGATCTGTACTAGAGGGCTCCTGTGAGATATGAGACTCGTAGTCTGCAGCAAACAGAAGGATTGTCAGAACTGTGACAATCTTAATTAGAATGCTTTTTGATCATTTGTGCAACAAAACTGCAGTTCATAGGCTGTTATCACAGTGCAGTTGTAGTGCGCTCATTTCAAAAGGTTGCCATCCTGATTAAGTACTGTGAATATAGTAATCGTAAATTGGAGGTCTAGTAAAGCCCGATTTCTTGAATGTTTGCCTCAATGGCCGACATTTTCACATATGTATGATCTTTTTTTGTTTTATTTGAGTAGAAACAGGCACATGGTAAGTGTGAGAAGTTGGCCTGATATATGATGCTCACTAGTTCTAGTGATCACCTTGTATCAGTCCAAACAACCCTTATGGTGATTGGTTGTACGTCAACCTTATAGACCAGCTATCCTAATGGTAGCATGGACAAAGCAGTCTTAGGCTAAACACTTTTGGCATGTGAAGCCAGCTGTTTTACCACAATATAACCCCTTGAATACCATATGAAAGGACACCACACAGGTTGTTATGAAAATAAACACTATATGTATTAATAACAACACCTCTGAACTCTTTATGATGTCAGAGGGCTAAGCACATGACAATCTCTTACGAAAAATACGACAAGTTGCACAAAATTACAATGGTGCCCTAGAGGCACGACAAACCATATACTAAGTAAGTGGAATGTGAAAGTCGATGGAAGGAATGGAGCTGTCCAGAGGCTGGAGGTTCGCTAGGACTACGCTATCTTCACCTTAGGTAAGTAATAGGAGGCCCACGGGACGCGTGTGCAGAGTGTGAACTCGCACGCGAGATGCGTAACAACGTCTATGGACAGTACAGTTCAAGTTAAAAGGTGAGTACGGACAATCCTGACTAGTTAGGACTAAAACGACTGTGGAACTGGACACTAGGACAGGTAAACTACCCTTGAGCACCGAAATGCTCTTGTTGCCTCACCCACGGGCTGCGGGTGCATAGGTGTCGAAGTGTGTCTGGTTCTCTCGTTGAAGTCTATGGAGCCTGGAAGAAAAGATGCTGCAGGCGACCAGGAGGAAGATGTCCGGTGCGATCCAAGGGTGGATCGGTGAAGAAGAGGACCTGGAAGCAGAGGGGACAGTGTTCAAAGTCACTAGCCAGTGACCGGTGTTGGACCAGGAAGGAACCAGATGTCGTCTTCGTCGCGATCAGGTGAAGAGTGGACGCTTGACTCTGCAGCCACGTGGACCAGGAGGTGTCTTCGACGACCAGGATGGAGGCACGAGCTGTCCCACGCAGGCTCTCGCTGTCTGATCCGGGATTGGAGTCAACAGGCCTTGGCAAAGGCAACCCACGCGGTGAGTGGAAACGGCGTCTGGAGTGGACCAGGAGGGTTCAGGGTGCTCCTCTTTTAGGAGGGAGCAAGGGCCAGTCTGGAGCAACCAGACCAGCAATGAAGATGTCAAAGTTAGTCGTCTAGGAGGCCACTAGCCAGCCGGCAAGTGACCAGACAACGCGTCAAGCAGCAAACGGACAGAAGGGCCCCACGCAGATCTCGTGGAAGCGGGAGGGCTGATCTTCGGTGCAGGAGCTGCTCGGGGCTGGGGCTTCTCAGTCCCCAAAGCACTTGGTCGAGTTTACCTCGGGAGTCGTGCTGGAAGCGAAGTGCAGTTTCTTTCAAGATGGCCGGTCCCACGTGTCTCGTCGCACCCACGGGCCTCAGCTTTGCTGCAGATGTGAGTTGAGGTCGGAGAGGTCTGGGAATCCGGGTCTCGTCGGGCTCTGAAGTCTGGATCCTCGAGGGAAGACGACAAAGTGAAGCCGCTGGACGCTTGATGGTGCCTGCAGTTGCAGGGTGGACACTCCTTGCCCACAAGGGAGATTTCTTCAGTGTTCTGTGGAGCAGAACGTCGAAGGTCAAAGTTTCTTCTTGTAGAGTAGTTCAGGATTAATCTAATTTGGAATGGGACCAGCTCCTACCTTTATTCCTGCTAAAGGGGGCTGCACTACTGACTAGGTCCCTCCCCTGGGTGGGACCAGGAAGGGGGGTGGTTACACCCCCTATCCTTTGTCCGGTTTCGCGCCAGAGCTGGGGCTGGAGTGCCCCAGCAACTGGTTTGAACAGGTGTATGCACAGGGCACCTTGTGTGCCCCAGGCATGTCTCATTCCTTTCAGGCCTCCCTACCTCAATACACAAAATCCTGTCTGGGGTGGTGCTAGCACCTCCCGAGGCAGGAAACCCTTTGTCCAGGCCTCCCTCGCTGGGAGGACTCCCAGCAGCAGGAGGTCAGACTTGTGTCTGTGGTGGCAGCATCCATTTTGTGATGGCAAGGCTCGAGTTAACTTTAACCGGGGTTCACTGTTACATATATGTCGTGCCCCTCTAGAAGGGTGGAATGCTACCCCCGTCGACAGAATTGGCGAGGGGGTAGTATTCCAATTCGTATGACACCTTACTCGACATGTTTTGATAATGTTATACCAGAGTTGGCATTTAACCGTGAGGTTGATAATGCACTTAAGAGTATATGGTATAGCTTTATCATGGAACAGCTATTAGGACTTGGTTCTGCAAGCTGCAGACGGGCTCAGCTCATGCCAGAGCACCATCTCACATAATTCCAAGCACTCTGCCTTCAGGATTGATCAGGCCTGCCATAGGAGTGACTGATAGGAATATATGTGTCCATTTTAGGGTTAGATATAGGTATACTATATCTATAGCAAAGGGTGATTACACCACCTTGCCCCAGCTGTCTTGCAGCCAGTTGTCCGTTTTTAGATGGCCAGCCAGGGTTGGCATAATACATGCTTCAGCCCCTGGTAGGCCCTGGGTACACCTATGCCCTGGATACCCAAGGTACACTGTATAGGGACTGATAAGGTGGCCCAGTACCAATTGGTAAATGCACCTAAAGTACATGGTTGTCAATTTAGAGAGAGAACAGCTAGGCTGTGGGTCTGATTAGCAGGCCCACAGCCAGGGAAAGTCGTAAACCAGTGAAGCAAAAAGCAAAAATCTGGGGTGACCATAGGATTGCAGACCCCACTCTCCTACAGTAAGAATCCCTTGTTCAGAGTATGGTATAAGGATAGGGAAGGGAACTTAAAGCCTAAAGGGAAGTAAAAGGTTTTCCAGTGGTATTGATATCTTTTAATAAAGCAATATTGAAAAGTGTTAATTGGCGGCCGACCATTGGTTATAGCGTCTGTGACAGTGCCCATATTAATTGTGTGTGTGTGTGTGTATGTATGTATGTATGTATGTATGTATGTATGTATGTATGTATGTATATATATATATATATCACCAATAGGTAGTTCTAGTTAAGACCATGTTTTCATAGGAAAAGCGTTTTTTGACTTGTCTATACCTTTGGTACTATTTGACGAAACTTCACAAACATTTTCCAGAAAAACTGCCCCTATGACTCTAGTTGCGTGTGGGAAGTTTCAGGGTGATAGGTCCAGCAGGGGCTGAGAAACAAGAGGAAGGGGCAAAAAAGTGTTTTTCCCATGTCAATTTCCATAGAGATTTTAGACACAACTACAGCCCCTCACAGACCCTCACAGACCCTCACAGCCCCTCGCAACCACTCGCAACCACTCGCAACCACTCGCAACCACTCGCAACCACTCACAGCTTTCACACTCCGACTCAGACCCACATAGCCAGCTCCACACACCCACACACACACACACACACACACACCCACCCACCCACCCACCCACCCAGATTGCAGGGACATTATAGTTAGGAAATAGTGTTAAAACAACTATAGAACAGGGACATCTGATTTGCTCACTTACCCGCCGTGAGGGCAACGGCCGATGCAGTTCTGTCCAGGGGAACGCCGTGAGGGGAACGGCTGAATCGCACAACGCCTACTGCCACCGGGGAGACTGAACCACAACCCCCAGGTGCCCCGGCGGCCGAGTCGCGTCCCTGACGCCACCTTCGCGCCCGGAGGCGCCTGATAAGCGATAAGCGAGGAGCACCGAGCACTAAGGGGGACATCTGATTTGCTCACTTACCCGCCGTGAGGGCAACGGCCGATGCAGTTCTGTCCAGGGGAGCGCCGTGAGGGGAACTGCTGAATCGCACAACGCCTACTGCCACCGGGGAGGCTGAACCACAACCCCCAGGTGCCCCGGCGGCCGAGACGCGTCCCTGACCCCACCTTCGCGCCTGGAGGCGCCTGATAAGCGAGGAACGCCTCTCGCCACGCGAGTCGCGCGCGGGAGTGCCCGGGGCTAAGCCCGGGCAAAGGGCGGGCCCTCTATGGCCCTCAGAGGTCATAAGAGGACGGGATGGGCCACCCCACCTGACTTTTTCCAAGGAGAAGGTATAGAGACGCTTCTTACTATTTGACTTCTACTGTACTGCTTTTTGTTGCTTTATTGGATTTTGCTTACTAGTCATGTCCATCTGGGAGGAGCTCAATGCCCTGTGGCACTAAATATGTCCCGGATTCATCAGCCCCCCCTACTATGGGCAGTGATTTTGACAATTTAAATGGTACTCCGCGGGACGTACCTCTACCTTCAAATAAAGATCAAACTCAAACAAATGCACTGCCCTGGGGTTCCATTACTAAAAGGAAGCGTGATGGGGAAAATGTCAACGAGAACCAATCTAAAATTCAAAAATTGTGCACCTGCCTTACATCTTCCCCCTCTAACCCAATTACATCAATGGTGGATAAGGCTGTGGATAGAATAGATGATCCTGTATCGCCCCTTCAACTGACTTTACTGGCTCAGTTCGAGCAACTGTTAATATCTGCCATATCACCTCTGGTTATAAAAATTCATGACCTGGGACAGGCTGACCAGCATTGAAAAAATACTTAAAAGGGATTCTCCACCAACCAATAAAATAGCAACACCTATTTGCCCTAATCCTCCCATCAACCCTGAAAAGTCTAAGCCCATTACATGTAAGAATACCCAAACTCAATTACCGCCTCTTAATACACCTACCTCAACTGGCTCTAAAGTAACATTAAAACCTGCGCTAATAACTCACAAAGTGGCCAGAGCCGCTCTAGAAAGAACGCCACGTATTAATTTACCTCCCAAAGCCGCCCCATATGTGACTGTCCTCTCTGGGGTCCCTGCACTCAGCCAGGGGAAACACGAACCTCATCAGGACCTGCTAAATAAGGTTATTTTTTTGGTTACAGAACAATAGACCTTTGCCACCTGATTTAGATGGTGGCATCCTGAGCGTCAGGAGGGTGGGGTGGCTAGGTACGCTGCCGAAAGACATATTGGGGGACTTGGTGTTAATTAAATTTAAGAATAGGAACATCGTCCCCTACTTACGGTTTTGCCAGCCCTAAGGAGATGGCTCCATCGGCGTTTGGGACTTGCATGATTTCTACCCGAGCTTCCTACACACTCCGTTATCAAGAGTAATGACAAAGAAATACAACTCCTGGAGAAAGGGATCCTGTGCACCTTGTGCCACTAACCCCCTAGCCTCTAATAGATTCGAACCTCTGTTTAAAAATTTAATTTTGGGAGAACCATTTATAAAGAGGCAACACACGAGTTTTAGTCCAATTGACACGGTAGTATGTACCTAGCAAGCAAACTGCTGACATAGGTTTGCTTGATGTTTTTCCCCTGAACCTTAAGCTATTTTGTGGCACTGTATGCATGACCCTTTTTGTTTCAAGAGATGTCCTACTTGATAAAGAAATGAAATGTTTTACATTGATTAGTTGACCCGTCGCAACTATTTAATCCTGTTTTAATAATTGATATTAACCTTGTAATGAATTGTTAAGGTATTTATCTATGTATTGTTGCTGCTTTTATGATTTTTAAACTAAAATCGAATAAAGCTAATCTGACTGAACTATAGAAATTCATTGAAAAAACCAAAGGTTACAGGGACGTTAAAGTTAGGAAATCAAATGTAAACCCTAGAAATTCCCTGCAAATAACAAGGTTTACAGGGAAGTTCAAGCTAGGTACAGGTTTCACACACACAAAACCTTAGAAATTCAGCAGTTATAGTTATCTCAACTAACTATAACTCGTGCCTAAGGTAACTATAACACACACCCTCGCCATGCACTGCTAATTACCCAACATATTGCAACACTTCTGGAACATCATTGATATCACAGAAACATTTGCAGTGAAATTGTTGATATGAATACTGTGCATGTCGAGGGCGCCAATTATAGTCACGTTAGTGCACGAGTTATTTACTTGAGAACTATTAACTGCTGAATTTCTATGGTTTAGTGTGTGTAAAATCTGAAGCTAACTATAACGTTAATGTAACCTTTGTATTTTTCAGTGAAATAAATAATATATATCGTCTAATCAGTGTGGGTACTTGGAGTACCTGTTCCTATGTGGAGAGGGTATAGAAAAGGTTGAAGAAAAGGCGTGGTTAGAATATATGTTCCAAGGGGTCTTCCTTATTTGGAAGTGTTGCCCTCACACACCCTTGTGGGTGCCATGCTTCATCATTGGGCTTTTTACTCCTCGTTGGGCCAGCTCTGCAATTCTCCACGGGCCCTGCGAGAGGGCTCTTTGTCAAAGATCTTTTCTTGTATCCGCTGTGACGGTGCATGCTGGTGTGTGGGGTATAATGTGTAAGGTGGAGAGTGTGACCTTAAAATTACTTAAAGGAGATCAAATTTTATTCAGAGACCCTTAGGTAAGGTTAAAAACTAAGATGGGCAAGGTTATGATATGCCACTACTCAGTGAGTGTGTTGTGAACTATCGAGGTTTCACTATTTAGGTCGACATGTTTCACGCTATGTTGGTCCAGTACTGAATCCATAGCGTTTCTTCAGGAGCAAAAAATATGTCCGCTACCCCTGAATTCGGTTGGGTATCTAGAGTCTTATTATACTCAATCCCTGGTAGTCATACAGTAGATCCTAGGTATGTCATGCTTACCCCAGTACGGATCCATAAATCGACCCCTACTCATAGGCCCTAATGTTCCCTAGGTCAAGGCAGGGGACCGCAATATTATTGCGGTTTAGTTGCATGAGTGGTCAGCAGCCCGTCACCTACCCCTCGTTCTACCTGCCTGCATAATCGTATGTGTGTGTATGTTGTTTATTCTTTGTTCCGAGGTCAACACATCAGTGACACCATTTTAGAGTTAATTTAAATACACCATATGTGCACCCGTCATTGTGAACATAAACAAAATACTATTTGAAAACCCTCTTCTCATACTGCAGCAGTACTCAACAATTTATTGTATCATTTGCATTACTTAATGATTACTCCGCCTTCCAAAACCACAGATTTTATTGGTTTTCAAAGACCTAAGTAAACATTACATGCTTTGTCATAAGGTTGTCCATCAGGATCACGGACATTGGCATACATTTCTTACATGTTGTTCACATCAATGTATACGGTACAAATGTAATCAAATTGTTATACATTTTTCAGTTCTATTTTCATTTACTGTATCTTTTGATAAATATTCAATACATTTCAATCTTTATATTGCACCTGTCCTTTTGAGTCTGCACAGTACCGTAATCATGCCTTGCTAATGTTAGATGTATGCGACATCAGGAACTGTTATTATAGTGGTACAACATTTTGAATGAACTAAAAGCGATAGATACGCAACCCCCAGCCCCCATGAGCTAGCTTTACTTGGTCTGGGTGGTTTGATACGTATGTCTATTATAGAGAGGCCATTAACTTATGGAGCAAAGGGGAGGGTGCGGGGGGGTGGATGGGAGGTGGGGGTGGGGAAGGGGGCGGGAAGTGGGGGAGGGGGCGAGGAAAGGAGAGGGTCAGTTACCTGTCCCAAGCAGAGGCGTCCAGTGTGATCATCGCATTGGATTGCTATCAGATGTGATGGGGTGAGTTATTTTACATATTCTCTAGTCGTTAGCATAAGCTTTAAATTGTTCTGATAGATGGGCCCTCTCCTTCGAAATTGGCTTTTTCCGGAGCCCCCTGTATTTTTCTCGTTGTAGGGCCTCCCTTTCTGCCGTGGCCCACCGAATGACTCCCTCTTCCCATGCTCCCTCCCTCGGTGGTGAGAGGGATTTCAAGCGCTGTGTGAGCATTCTTTTGGCCAATTTTAGGGCAAGATCAGTGAAGAGGCGCAAAACCACAGCCTTTTTGGGGAGTGGGGATAAACCCCAGATAGTGGACCAAGCGAGACCTTCAGATATATGTGACAGGCCTGCAGTAACTTCACTCCAATACCCTTGTAGGGAGGGACACGACTAAAGCATATGCGTTAGGTCTGTGTCAGGTAAGTGACAGCGGGGGTATTCAGAGGGGTACATCACATGCGCCCTATACGGTGTTAGCTATGCCCTATGTACAATTGAGAGTTGGATAATTTATTATTTATTTTTTAATAATTCTTTTCATTGAAACAAGCATCAGTATGAATAAACAATACAGAGGGCACAACAAATGGAGAAATAATACCAACATGTGAAGGGTGAGGATTACATTTCAACATAGAAAGGGGAACATCAAGGGGAAAGGGGAACATTTGGTTCAGTGCACTCAGGTGGTGTACAGATTTCCCCCCAGTAGTTATTCCAAGGGCCCCAGAGGCGCACCCATTTTTTGGGGCACCCTCTAGCGACATATATCGTCTTCTCCCTAAACATACACCAGTCAAGGTCTTTCCAGTCCTCCAGCTTAGGTGGTTTAGCAGCCCCCCACAATTATGCAATGTTACGTTTAGCTATCCTGAATCCCAGGGTGGCCCGTTGTGTCTGAGTGTGAAGATCTGTGGGTTCCCACATATTGAGGAGGCAATGGGTATGTGATACAGATTCATGTATCTCGTGCCAAAAAGAGCTGACTAACTTGCAGTCCCATAGAATGTGTAAAAAGGTTCCTAGCTGACCGCACCCTCTCCTACAATCCCCATTGTCTGTAACCCCCATGTAAATCAGGCGTGGCCCAGTGGCGTATATACAGTGGAGGATTTTTAACTGTACCAACCTGAGGCGCGCCGGTATGGCAACCATTCTAGGGGAAGACACCGCCTCCTGCCAGTCTTCGTCATCTATCTCAATCCCATCTCCTGTCCACATTTCCCTTATTGTCTGCAGGAGGTCGGTCATATATCAGTTTTTTGTATATTAAAGAAATTGTCTTTTCGGGGAGATGGCCATCTAGGATTCCATCTTCTAAAGGTGAGGCGTCAGGGGGGTTTGTGCTAGTTGGTAAGAGCGTTTGGAGTGAGTGTCGGATTTGGGCATAGCGGAAGTATTCTGTAGCTGCTAGGTCATATTCGGCTTGCAATGTGTTGAAGGATTTGATTTCCCCTCCCACCCAGAGGTCTTTGATTTGTGTGATGCCAATGAGGTCCCATTTATCGAAGCCTTTTGATCTCCAGAGATTCAGAATCCCAAAGGGGGGTCGCCAATGTCAGTCTACGTCCCCACCGAAAAGCCCTGGAGGCGTCATGCCAGGTCTGGACCGAATGCTTGGTGGGGCACATCAACTTAATATTATTGTGCCGCGAGTGGAGAGCTCTATTGTAATGACCTCCGGGAGAAGCCATTTGTCCATTGCGTAGCCAGGATCATCTCGTCGTCCATATGTGCCGTGGTTTATCGCAACCAAGTGTGCAGCCAAATAATATTTTTTAACATCGGGAAGACTTATGCCGCCATCGTACTAATTTAGGGTCAACGTATTTAGGGTGATACTTGGTTTACTGTCCCAAAGTAGTTCCCTTTGGAGGCCCTCTCTTTCTTTAAAGTATTGTGTGGGTATAGGATCAAGGGCATTTTGCAGTGCGTAGAGAAAGCGTGGCAGGGACATCATTTTAAATAGGACTGCCCTTCCCAAAAGTCAGAGGGGAAGCGATTTCCAACTTTTTATGTCTTTTTTGAGTCTGTGTAGGGGCGGAAGGAGATTTTGGATGTATCGGACTGAGGAATCAGGAGAAATATATATACCAAGATATTTAAAGCCCGCAGTATTGATCTGGATCGGTCAATTTCGAGGGGGAGCAGAAGGGTCTCCCCTCAGGGCGAACAAAAGGGATTTACCCCAGTTGACCGTAAACCCAGAGAATCTGCCGAAAACTGCAAAGATGTCTAGAACCACTATCAGGGTTTTCGATGGGGAGGTCAGATAGAGCAAAATGTCGTCATCATAAAGTGAAATGAGATCTTCCCATCCGGTGTACCACTGCAGCCCTCGTATCATCTGGTCTTGTCGGATCCAGGCAGCCAGTGGCTCCAGAGCAAAGGCAAACAAGAGTGGAGAGAGTGGGCAGCCCTGGCGAGTTCCGCAGCTGAGTGGAAACGTGGCCGACAGTTTGTTATTAACCACTATTTGCGCCAGGGGTTCTTCATACAGGAGACATACCCACCTAATGCATTTCGACCCAAATCCCAGTTTTTCCAATACGGCCCAAAGGTACGGCCATTCAACGGTGTCAAATGCCATGGTTGCATCCAGGGACACTATCCCTGCCGACTCCTGAAGGGTTGATGCTCTGCTCAGTACACCCTGTATCCTTCGTAGGTTTAGGGCCGTGTTTCTGTGTGGCATGAAACTAGATTGCTCTAGGTGCACTAGGTTGCCGACCACCTTCAGCAGACGAGTTGCCAGGAGCTTTGCCAGGACCTTAGGTTCAGTATTTAGGAGGGAAATCGGTCTATATGAAGCACAGTCAGATCGGGGTTTCCCTTCTTTGTGTATGGTGACTATAGTGGCATTCTCCGGTCCCTCGTTAAGGCTCCACTTTCCAAGGATTCCTTAAACATCGTTTTCAGATGTGTTGAGAGTTTGTTGGGTTGTAGTTTGTATAGCTCAATGGGAATCCCGTTTAGGCCAAGAGCTTTGCCCAGTTTCAGTGCACGAATTGCTTGCGCAAATCCGTCCTTAGTTAAGTCGCTGTCCATAAAATCGCGGTCAGCTTTGGGGATAGAAGGGAGCCTTATGTCGCGGAGGAGGTCTTGTGAGTCTTCCCCAGTGTGTGGAGTCACTGAGTATACCTTTCGGAAATGGGTGTCAACTATGTTTTGAGGTTCGGTGAGAGAGGAGCTTTGGTCATCTTTAAACTCGGGGACTAGTCTGCTCGCCCAGTCTTTCTTATCTAACCAAGCTATTAGTTTCCCAGCTTCGTCGCCCAGGTCATATATCCTGCCCTGGCGCTCCCTGCTCAGGAGTTTGGCTCGGTCCGTGGCTAGAGATTTATAGTCCTGTTGTTTTAGGCTCAGGGGGTGAAGCTTCTCTGGAGTAACGCCTGCTTCTAAATCACCCTCAAGCCAGTAAATGTCTGCCTCTATGTCTAGGAGTTTTTTGTTTTTCCCTCTTCGCCCCAGTGATCAAAGACAGAGCCTGACCTCGGATCACGGTTTGGAAGGCTTCCCATAGGGATTGCGATGAGGATATGGATACGGACCCCGCATTTTCAGTGAAGTATTTGTCAATGGCCTTGAGAAGGTTTGTGCGAAGTTTAGGGTCTTTAAGATACCAGGGGTTAATTGGAGCCAGCCTACCCACCGCGGCTTGATTAAGTACTTTGTGTCCATACTGGAGAGTGATCGGAGATGCCCCTGGCGAGATGTCTGATTTCATGTATGTGAGCCATTTGGACTGCCGGGACCAGGCAATCGTCCACAAGGGATAGACTATGATGTGCGCCCGAGTGAAAGGAGTGTTGTATCTGATCTAGGTGATATATCCTCCAAGCGTCCACCAACCCCATAGTGTCAAGGAATTCAGGGAGCCAGCTTGCAGCGGGTCCTATTTCCCTGGAGGGGGTTAACGGTCCAGTGTACCCGAGACCACTGCATTGAAATCACCGCTGATGAAAAGGAGACCATCTGGCACTGTGAGAAGGAATTAATCCAGATCAGTGAAGATGGAGCCCTGCAGACCCGGAGGTTCATAGACTGACATGAACGTGATCATACGACCCACCCAGGTGCCCGAAATCCCCGTGTACCTGACTCTTTCGTCAGTCCAGACAGAGCCTACCTCAAGTGGGAGTGAATAATACAGACACCTCTGGAGCCAGTTGTGCATTGCTTTACAGAGGTTTCCGACTAAATGAGTCTCCTGTAGGAGGACAACATCCGGGGCCTGCCGTTTAATGTACTGGAGAACCACAATGCGCTTAATCTTATCCCCAAGTCCGTTGTCTTTCCAACTTAAAACCTTTGCATTTTTGTACCCCATGTCGCTCATAGGTCAGGTATCTCTATTCTAGTGCATCTGCATTAAAAGTAAAGTGGATTACCAATGTACTAACCATAACGATGCTTTGATACAAACCCCTGACCCAATAACCCACCTCTTACCTAGCCCAACTACCCCCCTCCCCCCCCCCGCCCCCCACCCTGCTGCCCTGCACTCTGGGCTCAAAACTGCCCATAGGAAACTCAGAGTGCCTGTCGCCCTGAAGAACTATTGATAGTGCCTGTCGCCCTGAAGAACTATTGATAGTGCCTGTCGCCCTGAAGAACTATTGATAGTGCCTGTCGTCCTGAAGAACTATTAGTAGAACACGTAGAGGCGTGGCATCCCGCAGGACCCACCCCCTCCCCTCCATGGTGTTACAGATCGAGAGTCCCCCACATAGGTCACACCCCAAAATACAAAAAGGCCGTCATGGAACGGGGAGTCATATCACCAGGACTGGGTCCCTCTATACCCCGTTACCTGCCCAGCCAAACCCGATAGCTGGCCAGCATAATAGATGTCCCTTGTCCAGTTTCTTGTCAGCCATGAGCCTGCACGGTGGCCCCACCCCCGGCGCATCGATCCTGTGGGGCTCGTTCCGTTTGATATTCAAGCCAGTCTGCTGCCTCTTCCGGTTGGTCGAAAAAACTGATTTTCCCGCTAGATTCCACTCAGAGACGCGCTGGGAACAACATAGAATACTTCAGGCCCTTCTCCCGGATTTTTTGTTTCACCGCCATGAAGGATCGTTTTTGACCCTGCACCTGTTGCTTGAAGTCGGGGGAAAAAGGAGATGTCCGCATTTTCAAAGTGAAGTAGGGCGCCCAGTCTGGCATTCTGGAGAATCACATCCCTGTCTCGGAAATTGAGCACTCTTCACCAGCATCGGTCGCGGGAGGGTGGGGTGGGGGGGGGGAGGTGGGGGGCTGGTTTTGGATGACCCCCAGGTACCCTGTGCGCCCGTTCAATAACAAAAAAAACTTGCTAAGGCCCTTAGGTTTCAGGTGTTGTAGAATGAGGTCCTCAACAAAGAGGTACGGGGCCTGTCCCTCCTCTTTCTCCAGCACACCCATAATGTGCAGGTTGTTGCGGTGTAAGCGCCCTTCATAGTCTTCTAACTTGAGTTCAGTTGTTTTACGGAAGGTTTGCATGTCTTAAAATTGACCCTGGCGTTGGGCGACATCGTCAACGAGTCTGGTTGACTTCGATGGCAATGGTGTCCATTTTGTTCTCCAGCGCAGTTTGGCCAGTTGTAATCTCATTCATCACGTGTTTCAAGGACAGTTCCTGGTCCTCTCCTCCCTGTTCGCCAGTGGGGCTGCCCCCAGATTGTCTATTCTGAAGTATCTCTTTGGGGAGGGTGTAGCGGTTGAGTCTGTTAGATTACACCTCCCTTTGGCACCAGCTGCTATGCTCTTCTCCATTGCCATTTGGGCAATCCGCCAACAGATATTTAACTGATGTGTTCCAGCGTCAGGTCTAGAATATGTATGCACTTGACACGGCAGGAAGAGCGAGACTCCGTCCGTCCGTGCGTCGCCAAAGGGGGCCAGGCAGGGGTGCAGTGCGGGTCAGTGACACTGGTGCGATTCTCACCGGATCGCCGGCTGATATGCAGGTTGTGGCCAATGCAGATAAGTGCATGCACTTATGGATCTACCGGTCGTCGCACCCCCTCCTCTATATGGCAATATAGTCCACCAGTAAGCTGATATCAAATAATACAGCCTATCAGGTTCAAGAAGTCTTTATTCGATTAGTCAATCATAAAAGACAATAAAAAAATACAATATGTACATATTAAACAGTTAATACAAGTATTAAATCATTTACACACTAATCAGCTTCTTATACAAATATACAATTAGTAAAAATGAACACGTGGACAACCAACATCGACATGTTGCAGGAAACTATGCAGTCACCATACGATTGTTTTTGATGAACCTGCTTCTAAGCACCCATGCCCACCCGAGAAATTTAGCCACCCCCACAACAATGAGGGGATCCAATGTAGTTTTTAGCAATCTTGTAGCTTCAACAGCCAGTCTGGTTCCTAGGTGCCTACACACAGGCTTTAGCCATTTGGCTCTGGGGGCAGAATATAAAGGGCACACATATAACAGATGTTCTAGGCTTTCCCTAATGCCTTGACAGTTAGGACAAAAGCCAGACCAATCTGTTCCCCATTTCCTTGTGAACTCCCCGATGGGAAGTGAACCGCATCTAAATTGGAAAAATAATTTGCGGTCCAGGGGTTTAGTAATAATGTCCCAAAACCCCTCTAACTTTGGTATGTCCTTGTGTACAAGAAACAAGCCAGTAAGGCTACTCGGGTTAGTTTCCGAGTACATATTCTGGGTCACCCAGTTCCAGTAGCTTGATTTAAGATCCCTTTTGGAGGGAAAATTAGCTGACTCGGGCGAGGACCACAGATCACCAAAACCCAGGGCTAATAAGGTAGACTTGAGGTCTCTAAACCATCCAATATTAGAGGCACCAGGACTGTTCTTGACCTCCAAACAGGCTTCTGCATAGTAATGGAGTTCTGGCGTAGTCCATAGACGGCGCCAGAAGGTGAGGGGACGGAGTCTTGCTTGGTCTACTACCGGGTAGCACCCTAGATCATAGAGGAGGGGAGTAATTGGAGTCGACTGTGGGAGCCCTGCTGCCAGTCTTAAACTTATTATGCGCATGTTTTAAAGAATCCAAATTACTGCCACCCCATAGTTCTGCACCATAGAGGATCGCTGGTAAAACCTTGCCACCATAGATCTTAACAAGCGGAGACATTGGCTTTGTAATTGACCCTTTATGCTCTTTAATCAGTGCTCCACCTAACTGTTTCTGTTTCATGGTCATTAACTCAATCTGGTGAGTCCAGCTCAGAGTGTCACTAAAGGTGACACCCAGATAGGTGAAGTGTTTTGTTTGTTCCAGGGGGATATCCCCCAGGGTGACCCTGGCATTTATTAGCTTACGCCCCCTTAAAACCATAAATTTGGTTTTGGAGACATTCACCTCCAGCTCATGTTCGCTGCAGAAACTCTCGAACCTTGACAGTGCGTTCTGCAGGCCCTGCCTGGTGCGTGAAATCAGGAGAGTATCATCAGCGAACATGAGCAGGGGGATTCTCATGCCGGCCAAAGTTGGGGCATCCGTGGAAAAGTTGTCATAGTACTTGGTAACTCTGTTGATATAAAGAGAGAACAAGGTCGGTGCCAAAACACAACCTTGCCTGACACCCTTTGCCACTGGAAATTTCTCCGTCACCTCACCCGGTTTGCCCCATCGCACAAATGCGAATGTCTGAGCATGAAGATTCACTATAAGACGCACCAAAATGGGAGGCATCCCCATGTCCAGTAGGCAATTCCAGAGCCCGGCCCTCGGGACTAGGTCGAACGCGGATCGAAGATCCACGAAAGCGGCATATAAGTTGCCTTTGCCCAAGGTAACCGTCTTCCAGTGTAGAAGCATGAAACGAAACGCCTGATCCAGAGTACTCACACAGGGTCTAAACCCTGCTTGGAGAGGAGTAAGAATGTTAAATTCCTCAATCTGAAAGAAACAGGTTAGTATTAGATTCCTTACCTTAGAATATCCCCAGGCGTCAGTCTGGATCCGGAAACTTTTGCGTAGCAGTACCCCTGCGCGTCGGTAGGCGTCGTCTGCAGGCGTCCCCTGCGGCTCCGCGTCGTCGGCGTCGTGCGCCGTGATGACGTCGCTGGAGTATATAGACGCCGCCTCCGCGCGCTGACGTCAGTTCTTCTTTTTTCCGCGCCAGTTAGCGCAGATCCGAAGAGCAGTACTCCGGTCTTTTGACCAAGTTTTTTTGTGAATAAATCTTCTACGGTGCCGGTAGGATGCCCGGTTTCAAGAGTTGCGACAATTGCGACCGCATGATGTCGGTCACCGACCACCATCGACTCTGCCTCCGGTGTCTGGGCGCAGACCACGACGTGGAGTCCTGCGTCGACTGTCTGGCCTTGACTGGTAAAGCTAGGCGGGAGCGGTCCCGCAAGCTTCTCGAGCTCCGAGTGTCGGCCCCGCGTCGAGAGCGGTCCCGGTCCGGTCGGAGGTCGAGGGAGCGGTCGAGGGAACGATCGCGGAGCCGCCATGAGCGCTCCGGGAGTCGCCACCATTCCTCCGGGTCGTCAGGTAAGCGTAAGAAGTCGGGGCGTCGTCATCGCACCCCCGACGCCCGCGTGATGCGGCCGGGGTGGCCCCACCCCCGCGTGGGTCGCCGACGCCGTCTGCCCCATACCCGTCGGTCCCTGGGGAAGGCGCGTCGCGCGAGGAGATTGAGGCATTCCTCATGGCTATGAGGGCGAGGTCTCCTCCGGCGGGGCCTACGGCGCCTGTGGGCCCGTCGGTCCCGTCTGGGGGCCCGAGCGGTTCGGTTGCTCCTGCCTCGGCGCCGCCGGTGGCTCCGGCGCCGCTGGGCCCCTCAGGTTCGTCGCCAGCTGGTCTACCGGCCTCTCCGGCGTCGGTTCCTTTGGGCCAACCCGTGGTACCGCCTCCGCGCGGCGCAGTGACTCTGCCGTCGGTTCCGGCCGGTGTCGGGTCCCCGGCGCCGGCGCCGCGAGGCGCCACCCCCATCCCCCCTCTGACTCCTGACACGGAGTCGGACCGGCGTCGTCCGACGCCGGATCCGGCGCCGATGGGGCCCATTGACCCCGAAGTCTATATCGTCGACCCCGAATACGGCGATGAGGACGAGTATGGAGAGGGTTGGGAGGGGTCTGAGGACCCTTTATCCCGTGCCTGCCAGTATGATGTGGACTGGGTAGGTGACCTGGGTGATGCCAGTGGTCTGGACGAGTCGCCCAACCCTGGGTTTGTCTCCCCGACCCCTGTGGCGTCTGAGGCGGGAGCTGCCTATTCGGTGGTCCTGCTGAGGGCTGCCAAGACCTTGGGCCTTGAGCTCCCCGTCGCTAAGGTCAAGCCAAACATTCTGACGGAAGTGTTTAAACCGCAGTCATGCCCTCAGGAGCCTCTGCTGCCGTTTAATGAGGCTCTGACGGATGTCCTTTTGGGCACCTGGTCTAGGCCCGCTTCCGGTGCACCGGTTGACCGGAACGTTGCCAGGCGTCACCGTCCGTGCTCGGACGACCCTGCCTTCCTCTCCAACCATCCCTCCCCGGAGAGTCTGGTGATCCAGGCCTCCACTTCGCAGTCCGCATTTCCATCGGCCCCGCCCGATCGGGAATCAAAGCGGTATGACCAATTTGGGAAAAAGGTCTTTTCCTCTTTGAGCGCTGGACTGCGGTCTTGTAATACCGCGTGCCTCTTGGGCCGCTACACCCACTCCCTGTGGGATACGGTCGCGGAGTGTTTGCCGCAGTGCCCGCAGGACGTGCGGGACAAGCTCAACCAGGCTTTGGTTGAGGGCCGGGATGCGGCGAGGTACTCGATCCGGTGTGGTCTTGACACGACCGACTCACTGGGACGGGCTATGTGCACGACTGTGGCGATTCGGCGCCATGCTTGGCTGAGATCTGCCAACTTCTCGCCGGACGTACAGAATGCCCTCATGGACATGCCATTTGATGGCAGTCGCCTGTTTGGTGACAAGGCGGACCACGCGCTGGAGCGCTTCAAGGACTCCAGGGTCACGGCCAAGTCCTTGGGTCTTTCGACCCAGCGCCAGCAGACGGGTTCGTTTCGCCCCTTTCGTGGCCAAGGAAGGGGCGGTCCCACACGTGCTGCCAGCCACGCGCCGCAGAACGCTCCCCAGCGCGGTGGCGGCCGTGGTTTCCGCCGTGGTGGCGGTAGAGGGCAGCGGCGAGGTCAGTCCACACCTCCCCCCGCTGCTGCATCCAAGCCTTCCTAGTCCGAGCTTTCGGGCTCACGTGACGCCAGTGGGTGGCAGGGTTCGCCATCACCACTCCCGCTGGCGCGCGATTACATCGGACAGGTGGGTGCTGCAGCTCGTCGGAAGGGGCTACTCCCTCCCCTTCGAGTCCACTCCTCCAGCCATGCCACCGCAGAACCACCGTGTGTCGGGGGACCACTTGGCACTTCTGCAGGAGGAAGTTACGGCCCTCTTGGCCAAGGGGGCCATCGAGCGCGTTCCTGGGCCAGAAGTAGGGTGTGGTTGCTACTCCCACTACTTTCTAGTGCCCAAGAAGGACAAAGGAGGCCTGCGTCCTATCTTGGACCTACGGAACGTCAACGGCTTCCTCCGGAAGGAGAAGTTCAAGATGTTGACTTTGGCTCAGGTCTTGGCTGCTCTAGACCCACAAGACTGGATGGTAGCGTTGGACTTGCAGGATGCGTATTTTCACATCCCCGTCCTGCCGGCCCACCGGCGTTACCTGCGGTTCACGGTAGGCCAGGAGCACTTTCAGTTTATCGTGCTCCCATTCGGCCTTATCAGCGCCCCACGGGTGTTCACGAAAGTGATGGCGGTGGTCGCAGCTCATCTGCGCCGGTTAGGGGTTTCAGTCTTCCCCTACCTCGACGACTGGTTGTTGAAGGCGGGCTCGCCCCAAACAGTCGTCCGCCACCTTCAGATGACGGCAGACCTCCTGCACGAGCTGGGGTTTTCCATCAATGTGCCGAAATCACACCTGTGTCCCTCTCAAAAGCTCCTTTTCATCGGAGCAGTTCTCGACTCGGCGCAGTTTCGGGTTTATCCTCCGGAACGGCGGGTCTGGGATATTCAGGCTCTGATTCCCATCTTTCAGCCGTTATCCCGGGTTTCGGTCAGGTTGACGCTGCGGCTTCTGGGGCTGATGGCCTCCTGCATCCTACTGGTGCATCACGCCAGGTGGCGGATGCGGGCTCTGCAGTGGGACCTGAGGTTTCAGTGGGCCCAGCATCAGGGCAACCTATCCGACCATGTCCTGATCTCGGAGGGCACTGCGAGACAGTTGCAGTGGTGGCTTACGGACCGCGATTGGGTCAGAGGCAGATCCCTCTCCCTTCCCCAACCGGAGCACGTGGTTGTGACGGACGCGTCCCTCCAGGGCTGGGGTGGCCACTTGGGAGAGGCGGAGATCAGAGGCATCTGGTCTCCGGCGGAATCCCGGCTCCATATCAACATGTTGGAGCTGCGGGCGATTCGCCTAGCACTGAAGGCATTCCTCCCCTTTGTCAACGGGAGTGTAGTGCAGGTGTTCACGGACAACACCACCGCCATGTGGTACTGCAACAAACAGGGCGGTGTGGGGTCGTGGACCCTTTGCCAGGAGGCTCTGCGTCTCTGGCAATGGCTGGAACGTCAGGGCGTGACTCTGACGGTTCAACACCTGGCAGGTTCTCTGAACGCCAGGGCGGACGAGCTCAGCCGTCGGTGCTCGGTGGATCACGAATGGCGTCTGAACTCGGACGTGGCGAGAGGCCTCTTTCAGCAATGGGGAGAGCCTTGGTTAGATCTATTCGCCACAGAAGGGAACGCGCAATGTCATCAGTTCTGCGCGTTGGAGTTTCCAAGACGGCACTCGCTCGGCGACGCCTTTCGGCGCGAGTGGAGTTGCGGTCTGTTGTACGCCTTTCCGCCTATACCACTTCTACCCAGAGTGCTGAAGAAGATCAGGCGCGACCGGGCCCAAGTTATCCTTGTGGCTCCGGACTGGGCTCGAAGATACTGGTATCCCGAGCTACTCAGCATGACAGTCGGTCCCTCGATCCGCCTGCCCCTTCAGGAGGACCTTCTGTCGCAGCAGCAGGGGACGGTCCTCCACCCGAACCTGTCCAGTCTCCACCTCCATGCTTGGAGATTGAGCGGCGACAGTTGAGGCCATTTGACTTGCCTCCTGAAGTCTGTGATGTAATTCTGGCAGCCAGGCGTCCCTCCACAAAGTCGGTATACGCCTGCCGGTGGAACAGATTTGTGGCATGGTGCACAGCAAAGGCTGTGGATCCCCTTTCTGCCCCTCTGTCTGAGGTTCTCCTCTTCCTTCTTTCCCTTGCCCAGCAGGGCTCTGCTCTGGGCACTATCAAGGGCTATCTTTCTGCCCTTTCCGCCTTCTTGAGGCTACCTGATCAGCCATCTTTATTCAAGTCCCCTATTGTGTTAAGATTCTTGAAGGGCATCACGCACATGTATTCTCCAACTCCGTTCGTGATGCCTCAGTGGGACTTGAACCTGGTTCTGACTTTCCTGATGTGCGCTCCCTTTGAGCCCCTTCATTCCCGTCCTCTCCGTCTTCTCACTTTAAAGACGGCCTTCCTGGTGGCCATCACCTCTGCCAGGAGAGTGAGTGAGCTCCAGGCTCTTTCTGTTAAACCTCCTTTCTTGTCTGTCCATCCTGACAAGGTGGTTCTTCGGACTAGACCTTCTTTCCTGCCCAAGGTAGTCTCTGCTTTTCACATTGGGCAGTCCATCACCTTGCCCTCCTTCTTCCCGCCTCCGCATCCTTCAAAGGATGAAGAGCGGCTCCATCGTCTGGACCCAAAACGTGCGCTTTCATTTTACATGGATCGCACACGCCAGTTCCGGGTGGATGACCAACTGTTTGTTGGCTACGTGGGTGAGAAGAAGGGAAGGGCGGTACAGAAGCGGACCATCTCTCGGTGGGTCGTCCTGTGCATCAAAGCATGCTACTCTTTGGCTCGGAAGGAGCCTCCTGTTGGGCTGAGGGCCCATTCCACTCGGGCTACGGCGGCTTCTACTGCCCTGGGCCGGGGAGTCCCCTTGCAGGACATTTGCCAGGCGGCTACGTGGGCCTCGCTGCACACCTTTGCGAGGCACTACTGCCTGGACAGTCAAGTCCGGAGGGACGGCTTCTTTGGCCGTTCGGTCCTCCAGGACTTTCTGGTGTAGGTTGTATTGGTTCGCAGACCCACCTCCGGGGTTGGTATTGCTGGGGTATCTATTCTAAGGTAAGGAATCTAATACTAACCTGTTTCTTTCAGATGAACAAGTTACTTACCTTCGGTAACGATATATCTGTAAGAAACAGTAGTTAGTATTAGATTCCTTACCGCCCCACCCGTCCTCCCCGTTCTGCGAACTGATACCTAGGGTTAAGGACATCCCTTTCAGGGCCCTAGTTTCAAATGGCACCAGTGTTAGTTCTCACATGGCTCTGCGTGTTCTGGCGCGGAAAAGCTGTGTGCAAAGAACTGACGTCAGCGCGCGGAGGCGGCGTCTATATACTCCAGCGACGTCATCACGGCGCACGACGCCGACGACGCGAAGCCGCAGGGGACGCCTGCAGACGACGCCTACCGACGCGCAGGGGTACTGCTACGCAAAAGTTTCCGGATCCAGACTGACGCCTGGGGATATTCTAAGGTAAGGAATCTAATACTAACTACTGTTTCTTACAGATATATCGTTACCGAAGGTAAGTAACTTGTTCATCCAAGCCTGGACCCTTGTCAGAACAAGGCGAGCAGTAATCTTCTGAACTGCATCTATTAAGCTGATCGGCCGGTAGTTCGAAGGAACCGACCGATCACCCTTCTTGAAGATGGGCAGTATTTCAGCGCCTGCCCAGGAGACAGGAACCCTAGCGCCCACAACCAGCGCATTTACTAAACGCACAAGGTAAGGTACCCATAGATCCTGGTCTTCTTGGAATAAATCCGCTGGGATGCAGTCCGGACCGGGCGCTTTGCCCCTAGGGATGGCATTCAGGACAGACTCTACCTCTTTGGCCGAAAACACAAGTGTGTCAGAAATAATCGGCCAGTGAATGGAGACCTGCGTGGAGCCTTGACAACTAAATTGTTCCTCAAAATATGACACCCATTTTTGTTGTTCAATGGATGCGGGGCTAGGGCGGTCGTCCTGAGACTGGCCCCACCTAAGGAGGTGCCAAAATCGTTGAAAGTTCCTAGAGCCACAGGCCTCAGCAAGAAGGCACCACCGCTCATCGTCCCAAGCAGCTTTTGCCCGATGTTTGGCAACTTTGTACGCCTTCCTACAGGTTTTGATTAAGGCTGTATTTTTTAGTTTCAAAGCCCAAAACAGTGAAATATGCGACTCACGGCAGGCATCGTTAAACCAGTTAGCTGGTTTCTTACCCATCCCCCTTCCCTTGTTAACCACAAATTTAACAAACAAGGTTTTTAGAGACATAAACAAGCTAGCATGGATATCTGTGATTGATGTGATCATCGTTTCCTGATTTACACATTTGTCAATTTCCAATATGGAATTTGATACCAGGCTTCTGATCTTGGCACGTGCTTCCAAATCTACAGAAACCTTTTGCCATCGCACCCTCCTCATGTCATTAGATAAAACCACAGCCTCTTGTACGGGATTAATCTGGTGGACAATCAGCCCTGCAAAACTCTGGTCCTTCAATTCCGCTAAAAGAGGTTCATGATCACTTTCTGGACGTGGTTTGACTGTCATATCCAGAACTAAGTGCCACATTTTAATATCAACTAAGATATAATCAATGCGACTACTATGTCTGCCATTAAAGAAAGTGAAGTTGCCTACCCTATCGGAGCGTACGCGTCCATTCAGGGCTCGCAGCCCCCAATTTAGACAAAGGCCTTTAATAAATGTGGCTGCTTGGGACCACTTGGAAATCGGAGGTAACTCAAGATGGGGAATCCCCCATGTCCGATCCTCGTCGTCAGTTAGTAGACCATCCTCATTGCCTAAGGGTTCAAAACAAGTGTTAAAATCCCCCATAACAATCACGTAACCAGTTAGTTGGGTGGAGCCCAAGAAGTCATCCAAACATGTAAGGGTGGATGACACACGGCCTCCCGCAATGCCTCTTGCATATACATTGACAAGCAGTATGTTTAGCCCGCTACGTAGTTCCATTCTGATTATCAATATGTCTGGACAATCAATAAAAACCTCCTTTACAGAAACACCTGCTACCTGACGTACCCAAATAGTGAGACCACCCATAGCCCTTCCTCTTTGGCCTCTAACTGCCGGTTTATCAAAATTCAGGAAACCTGGAAAATAAACAGATTCAATTGACCAGGTCTCCTGAAACGACCAAACATCGCCTAGTCGTATAAAATCAGCCCACTCAGGAATACAAGCGCAGGAGTCAATTCCAGCGATATTCCAGCATCCCAAAATGGTGCCCTTTCCGCATGGTTCATCACATATTTTAGTAATAACATTTGAGCAGGGTTCTTTAGTCAAGAGGGTGGATTCAACATATCCCACAACATCTGTAGACGGACCATCCATACTCAAACGCATTGACCCAACCAGGCTTGTTGACCCACTACTTGCTCCTGGAGTATTAACCTCAGTGGTATACATGGGAGTGGATAACAAGGTTAATAGCTCCAACTCATCACTACAACCAATACAGTCCCCCACAGATTGATAAACTTGATCCACTGAGCTTTCAGCGACATAAGGAGGAGTACCCTCCAGACTGGTTAGCCCACTACTTGCTCCTGGGGTATTAACTTCAGTGGTGTGCATGGGGGTAGATAGCATGGTCAGTAGCTCCAACTCTTCCCTACAACCAATACTGCCCTCCACAGATTGAAAAACTTGATCCACTGAACTTTCAGCGACATGGGGAGGGGTACCCAGAACATCTTCCCCCCTCCAACACTCCAGATTAGAAACCACAACCCCAGATGAAAATGCTGGTCAATCATTGGTCGACAGCCATGATAATGGATCGTATAAATTTCTCAAGGGGATCTTCCAAAACTCCTTGGGCTGAGTAGCCACATTTGGAAAGGGGTGTGATGGGAAGAAACCTGAGTACTGCTGTGTCTGTATGGGGGCGGGTGGTATAGTGACCGGTGGGTACAGGGGCCCATTGGGGAATAAAGAGTCGGGTAAGACTGAAAGGCCCTTGGTCTGGGTATTAATCTTAGCCCAACCTGGCGTCTGATCAGGACAATTATAGTTAGATTGGATGTAGGAGCGATACTGCGCCTCCGGATTGAACTGAAAACCATGAAAGTTTGGAGTAAAGTTAGTCCATTTAAGGAGGCTATTAGTGTTTTTGCTATTAATAGCTGAGGGTTGATCTAGAGGTTTAATCAATGTCTCTGGGTAAAAATAAGTAAGATTCCTCGTTGAGATCCCACCCTCGTTACTTCCTACATACCAATCAGAGATATGGGATACAACTTTATGATCCCTAAAGTTGATAATAACTATATCCCCCTCTATGTCCTTGGGGCGTACCCCTACCCACCGACATCTTCTGACTGTTACAATGTCCCCATTTAAATGTGAAGGAAGGGGCCTATTTGTTTTCAGCCAAAAGATGACTTTGTTTTTTAGGCTGTCATAGTTTTCCCTATCCCCTTCCGCAACAGGGGGCACACCCGTCAAGACAATAACGTAGTTCGTAGAGTCCGGGGGCAAGTCAACATTTTTCTTATGTGGGAGGGGTCTACTAGTTTTGCCAGTGGGAATGGCGGATTTACTCGCCCCATTCCTTGGCTGAGACACAAGACCCTTCTCGGGTGGTTTATTATTAACTCCCGCCCTGGGATTTGTTTTAGCACTACTTGCTACTGGCGGGTGTTTGGCCACTGGAACCAGTGCTTTATTAGTTATAATAACCTTCTCAGTATTGGAAGCATTTTTAGTAGTTCTGTTAGTAGAACTAATTACATTACCAGCACCCTGGGATGAACCGTGAGTTGGATTAGGTAGTCCCTTTACCTTGTCCGCGTTAGAAACATGTATAGGCTCAATGGTCGCCAGCAAGCGGTCCAATTTGTCCCCCAGTGTCCTAACACGTTCCAACACCGGAAGCATGTATGATTTAATAAGCTTCTCAATGTTGGCATAGGACACCTCCTGAACCCCTTCACTACATAATTCAATGGTTTCCAACCCCTGTGTGTCTAGGACCATAGGCGCTACGATGGGTGGTAGTGCCGACTCAGTTTTCCGTTGAGATGATGTTGGTGTGGACGGCCGACCACTATGGCCTTTCCTTTTTACCCCCCCCCCCCCTTCCTCCTCCTTTTCCTCGGGGGCGATTGCACAGCCCTTTTAACCTCAACAGGCTTGGCTCTACTATTACAACGACTCTTAGGTGGTATACCATCGCCTAGAGTTAGACCAACCAGAGAGGGAGTGGGCAACATGGAACGAGAATCCAAATCAATAAGATTGGTAGAGGGGATGTTTTTATCCACAAAACTAGAGTGATCAACCGGCGGACAAACCAAATGTTCGCCGCTAGTGGCATTGACACAAAGCGGGGAGATGGTTGGAAATCTAAATATTCTTGGGGTTTGGTTAATGTCAGTAGCATCTGCCTCAATTGAGCTCAACCCATGAGCAACCATATCGTGGGTAGAATTTAAGACAGTTTGAGACTGCATTGAGATTTTCTTTATATGCTCAATTGATCGACGACGCTCTGCTCTTCTCTCGGCTAAAAGGAGGTCCTTATCTACTTCCTTGGAGGATTTTTTAAACAATTTATCAAGTGGACCAAGAACCGAGTTGCCTACACCAGGGGGGGCAGAGTGACTCATGACAGAACCCAAAGACAGTAAATGGATAACAATACAATACAATAAACATGCAACAATCACCAATACTAAATGTTGATAACCGGGCCCAGCCCGGCCTCCTGCGGCCCCGGACGGCCACAGACGGTCCCGCCCTTGTCCCGGGCTTCTCCCGCGCGCTCTCCCGCGCTGCGGGAGTACTAGTGGCTTAATATGGAGTGTGCACACAATAGGTGGAAGGGGTAGGAGGGGTCGGGGAGAGCGGCCCAGGTGTAGCTGTTCAGGGCTGGCGGGCGCTCCTGGGAAATGCAGTCCCAGATGACCACACGCACTCGCTCGCAGCCCCGAGAAAGAACGTCCCTCGGTATCCCCTTCAATGCGCTGCAGTCGAACACTCCTCCCGCAGCGGGACCCGCGGAGCGGGTTCCGCAAGAAGTAGGCTGATGGCAGGCAAATCCAAACGGGTAAGAGCAAAAACAGCAAGGCGTCCCACTCGCTAACTCAGCGAGAGCAATTAATAAAGGTTCGGTGGAAGGGTAGGAGGGGTCGGGGAGAGCGGCCCAGGTGTAGCTGTTCAGGGCTGGCGGGCGCTCCTGGGAAATGCAGTCCCAGATGACCACACGCACTCGCTCGCAGCCCCGAGAAAGAACTTCCCTCGGTATCCCCTTCAATGCGCTGCAGTCGAACACTCCTCCCGCAGCGGGACCCGCGGAGCGGGTTCCGCAAGAAGTAGGCTGATGGCAGGCAAATCCAAACGGGTAAGAGCAAAAACAGCAAGCCTATCATTACACCAACTCTACACTGATTTTCCCCCAGGCTCTGCACACTTTATACTGAGGGATCAGTTCCGTGGGGCCCCAGCGGGGGTCTCTAATGTTTCTGCAGTACTGGCCCCTCTAGGGGGGGCATAGGCGGCCGGTCAATGCCGCTTTCGCATTCGCATCAAGGCCCCCGCCCCCCCGGCTCCGTCTCACCAGCAGTATCGCTGATCCAGCTGATGGCGTCCAGCACTCGACTTGGCACGCAGCAGTCCGGATAGGCGGTCCGATACCAAGCGCATGAGGTGCCGTCTGAGGCATATGCGAGGTTCTTTGGTTAAAGCCTTCACCCTCGGGGGGGTGCGCGTCCGCGTCGCACCCCTCTGCTGCTAAGCACCTAAATCGAGCCACGGCTACACCACCCGTGCAGGCCCTACGACAACGGGCCCTATATATCCGGACCCGGGATGTCACCAGCGGATGGAGTCATCCATAGAGCCTCCGCCCACGGTCGGGTGTGATATCCCACTGCGTGGGAACAGGATTGTCACTCAGGATGTCGGGGGGAAGGTAGGGCACACCGAACAACTAGATTAGCCGGCCATTCCGCTCCGGGTCTTGGCACCCCGAGAGTTGGATACATTTGAATCTGACATTAAGAGATTTAATTTGGGTATTCTAGGATTACTTCCCACACTTTGTCCATGAGAGCCCTTGCAAGGTCCACCTCCCATTTCTGCCTTAATGCTAATAGCGGGATTCCTAAGTGTACCCCTAAGCCCCGATATAGCCATCTAACCAAGTAGCTTCCATGTCCCATTATGTGTAATGTTTACAAAAGTTGGGATGAGGGAGGCTCTTGCTGTTCCACAAGCTAGTGTTTGCGAATAAAGTTTAATATGCTGGCATGGATCAGAAACAATGTAGCAGGTACATCATGAGTGCTCACAAAGACCGCATGAGGCATCAAGGTCTTGTCGGTAAACATGGCTCCTACTGTCGTAACTCCAGCCTCCTCCCAAGGTGCCAGTCTGCGGACCAACAGGACCCCCTGCACTGTTGATAAGCCACAGCGGGGGATATTTGGAGTGTGTGGGGAAGGTGTTTTGGCGTATTTCAGTGCTACTCTCCAGCAGTGTAATGCTGTCTGAAGAAGTGGGGAGGTTATCCTTTCTTCTGTAGTGAGGGCAGAGTAGGGCTTGTAACATTCTGCATCATAGTTGGGCAGGTGTGTACCCAATTTCAAACAGGTTGTAGCCCGCTCGCTAGTATACCAACCACTGCAGCTGTCCCGCTATGCAATATGCCTTAAAGTCTGGGGCTCCCATACCGCCTCGGGACGTGGGCAATTGTAATGTAGTGAGGGCTATACGGTGGAGGTCCAATCCCCACACCAGAGTTGTCAGGAAAGAGTCTAGAATTTTGAAAATCCAAGCAGGAACTACCACGGGAGGTTGACAAAGTGATATAGGAGTCTTGGCAACATAAGAAATTTTAGCAGCTGCAATGCACCCTGCTGTCGTTAGGGGCAATTTAATCCAAAAGGCCATCTCTGATTTTAGGGAGTTAATTGTACTGACCAGGTTTCTGTTCAATATATCATGAGTGGTCCTATAAATCTAGATACCCGTGTATTTAAAGGTTGCAATTATCATAAAAGTAATACAACCTAGATTTTGAGGAATTTATTTGTAGCCCTGATATTGAGCCGAATCGGGTCAAAACAGCCGCCAGTGGTTGTAAATCCATCTGTATGTCTTTAAGATACAACAACATATCGTCTGCATAAAGAGATAATGAGTGTGTGACCAGGCTTATTGATATGTCATATGGATGCATTGCTTGGCATAAATGTTGAGCAAGGGGCTTGACGCGTTCTGCAGAATGTGGTATCCGGAGGAGATGTGGCCTGTTTTTGAAAGCGCTGTTGGCATGGTATATTGTAATTTTACCCAACTGTAATAATTTGGGGGGGGGGGGGGGCAAACTAATCCAATGTCACAAGTATATAAGACCAGCTTAACGTATCAAAAGCTTGTCGGATATCTAAGGACAGACATCCTGCTTTTGGAAAATGTACCTGAGCCATGTCAATTAGGGTAAAGAGACAATGGTATTGAGAGAAGTAGTTCGCCGAGGTATAAAGTCACATTGATCTGTGTGGATCAGCCCGGTAGGGAGGGGAAGCAGACGCAACGCCAATATCTTACCAAGAATCTTGGCCGATAGGAGGAAAGTTCCATAGGAGGTTTGTCAGGTTTTAATGCGGTCACAGACGCCTCCCTAGTTGTGGGAGGTTAAGTTCCCTCCTCTAGTGATGTCATAATTGTAGCTGCCTAGGAAGCAACTGTGCCGCATATGTAGAATAGAATTCAATAGTGAGCCCGTCGTAGCCTGGCATTTTATTGCGAGCAAGTTCTTTAATAGCTCCCCGGATTTCCGTTTGGGTAATTGGAGCTTCTCCGCCTGCAATATCTCCATGCGGGGCAACTTGAAGTGGTATGGACGCTAGGAACTCATCAGTAGCCTCCATCGAGGGCTGTAGAGGGAGTGCGTTTAAGTGCGTACAATATTCCGGAAACGCCTCATTAATTTCAATCTGTGTGGAAACCAGTCTATGATCTCTAGTGTGTACCGCTAGTATCTGCGTGGGGGATGGTGGAGGTCTTATTATGCAAGCCAGTAATGTACCAGATCTACCAGCTTCTGCGTGCAAATTCATCGTATATGCGTTAAAGTCAATTATTCACAGGCGATCTAAATGTTCTGCATACTTCACTCTTGCATCTTGTAGTTTCTCTTTAGGCAGCACATCTGACTGGGCTGCTACTTCCTAGGATTGTAATGCTGCCTTCAATTCTGTAATGTCCCGGGTGACCTCCTGCCTGGCACCCACCGCCACCCTCATTGTGACCCCCCCGAATCGTCACTTTAAAGACCTCCCATTCTACGGATCTCGTTGTAGCTGTGCCCTAGTTATCAGCAAAGTAAGAGGTGATTGACGTGGCTATAATGCTTCTAAACATTGGGTCTTCCAAGAGTAATTGCGTACGTACCAAGTTGGAATTGGGGAGGAGGTTCGGCCCCAGATAATGGTAATTATATGCGGGTTGTGATCAGAGATAGTCTTACCTAAATCGGTGGTGTGCAGTATAATTGGGAGTAGGTTTTGATCACATAGGAATCTATGTAGTCAAGAGTGTAATCCATGGGGGTGTGAAAAGAAGGAATATTCCCGCATGTTCATGTTTCGAAGTCCCCAAACCACTCATTGGTGAAGGATCTTAGCCTGCTGTATCGTAATTGCTCCCGATCGTGGGGAGTGGGAACGATGCATCCCCACATCAAAGACTGCATTCAAATCTCCCCCTAATAGATACTGTGACCACTCTGCAAGGGCAATGGATAAGCGGGATAGAAATGCATCTTGGTCAGTGTTAGGTGCATATATTCACCCCAATACCACATTTCTTCCGTCTAATGTGCCATTTAATAACCCATATCTACCCTGCTCATCCATTTAGCTATCGATCATGGAAAATGGGATCCCTGCGCGTATCCACATTGCCGCCCCGCGGGAGAAGGCGGAATGAGCAGTGGCATACAGTTGTTCCCTGCATCTTCTATGCAATTTAAGGGTTTCAGTGGACATTAGGTGTATATCCTGAAGGTATATGATTTGCGCACGGTGGCGATGCAATTGGGCCAATATCCTGTGCCGCTTGTGGTTCAAACCCATAACTCATGTATTCCAGGTAAAAAAAAGTGTATTGCCATTAGGAGGCAGCATGCAAATCTGCAATCCTTGGTCCCCGACCCTAAAGCATCCCACTCCAGATGGTGTTACCCAGACAAATATCAAGCTTAACAAGTAAACAACATCCCAATACTCGGTCAATCGATCCACCTTCGTTCGACCACCAGAACCTTAAACTGTAACATGTTTAACCATGCCTTCACTTGTGGGGTAGGCTACTACCATAGTGGGTTTTATAGAATAGATGGTTTAACTCCGTACGAGTCGGGCTCGGGTGATATATCATGACGTGTTGCAGTACCCCAGGATTCTTATATCTGCACCATCGTGCATTGTGGGGACCAGGCCCACCACTCTGCACACAGAATATATGTAATTTCCAAACTAAGGCATACTAGGCTAGCAGGACTTACCATCCATCCCAGTGTCTCTATCCCCCCCACCCCCCCCCCCCCCCCCCCCCCCAGGGGGGATCCCAACCCTTCTTCCTGGTAGGGTAATAAAACAGTAGCTTTCAACCCAACAGGTCATTACGTGGGTGTTTGAACACCGAGGTAAACATTGCAACACTCCTCCTAGTCTGATGTTGCCTCGCCTGTAGGACTGGAGCTAATAGGTGAGCAGACAGTTCTCAAAGTAGATGCCAAACGGAGAGCCTCCCGTCTACCCTCCAAGACCACTTCAGGGGATGGGGCCCCCTTCAGGTTGTCCTGTGTAGTTAGACCTCTCCTGCACCTACCCTGGAGTCTTTGTGATTTCAGTTGCGATTGATCTTGGCAGCCCTTTCCACTTGTCTCCAGAAAATGTCTGTCAGTCCAGTCCCAGGCACTCTTAGGCCTTTCAATAAAGGATTGCTGGTTATGCAGGATTTTTTATTTGGCTGGGAATAAGAGGGCATATGGAAGGCTGGCAGCCCGGACTCAAGATTTGACCTCTAGGAATGAGAATGACTTATGCTGGACTGCCAGTGTATAACCTGGAAAGATTGGAACTGTTGAGTCATTGAACTATAGGTGGCCATTGTCACAAGCTGCTTGCAGGAGTCGGTCTCAGTCCCTAATGTTTAGAATTTTGGCTATGACCGGTGGTGGATTTGCACCCGGTACAGGTTTTTTAGTGGGTACTCGGTGCACACTTTCTACAGTAAAAAAATCCGACAGGCCGTTGGGGCCACCCTCCTCCTGATCCAGACTTCTATGAACAACCATGGCCGCAGGCCCTCCAATCCCTCAGGGAGGCCCACTATACGTAGGTTGTTTCGTCGGGACCGCCCTTTGGCATCATCCGCCTGAGCCGGGAGGGTTTCTGTTTGCTGGCGTAGTTGTAATATCTGGACATCATGGTCTTTTACCTTAGGCGCAATGGAGTCCAATCTCTTCTTGGAGGTCTTCACCCTATCCGTCAATTTTCTATGGTCATCCTTTAACAAACTAAGTTCAGTTGAGATCACCCCTATTTGTTGCGCAATAGCTGATATGGACTCCCGTTTCTCCTGCAGTATCATGTCCAACTTATCTACAGGGGGGTTTGAGGGATCGTCCTCCACCTGTATGGAATGCATGGGGGAGGCCTCTTAGGGCAAAGAGCAGGACCGAGCCCTCACCAACTACACCTCCAATTTAGTCTTTGTGTGCCCCATTGTCAGTGATGTACTGATCAGCGAGGAAAGTGGAGAAAGGTAGGTATTGTCCAACTGTCCGGTTCCCACAGAGGAGGTGCAGTTGTACAAACTTTTGCCTGGGTGAGCCGTGCCCCGATGGGTATTCCAGGCCTGCACGAAAGTTACAGGGTATTCATGAGTGTACACCGGGTGATCGGTGTCAACCCTCAATGCAAGCACTCCGCTTTCCCGGACGGCTCAGGTATCGTCAAGGGCCCCTTCTGGTTCTCACAGTCAGGGGGCCCCGTCCAACCCTTGTCAGCAATTTCTTCGGGATGGTCCACTGTTAACAGGGACCCCCTCAACCCTGCAAATCTCAGCACACCACTGGCACCGCGCTGCTCTCCCAATCAGAGCCTCCTGTGGCATCACAATCTGAAAGAGACCCGTTAGTGATAGATTCCTTACCTCAGAATATCCCCAGGCGTCCGACAGGATCCGGAAAGTTTTTGGCAGCAGTACCCCTGCGCATCGGAGGGTGGTGGTGTGCAGCTCTGCGTCCGTCATTGGCGTTGTAGGCGCAGAGATGACATCACGGAGACTACTTAGGCGCTACCCATGCGCGCTGACGTCAGTTCTTTCGTTTTCCGCGCCAGCAAGTGCAGATCCGGTTAGAGCACGTACCCTAGTCACTTTTTGACTATACTTTTAAGACTTTGTCTCCCCCTTTTTTGAGTCTTTGACTCTTGGTGCCACGTAGGGATGCCTGGGTTTAAATCCTGCTGGGCCTGTCACTGTACGATGTCGGTGGCCGACCCCCATGGCATCTGTCTCTACTGTCTGGAGCTCGACCATGACTCCCGGTCATGTTCCGACTGTCTGGCCATGGCTCCAAAGGCCTTACGGGAGTGGTTCTGTAAGCTGCTGGAGGCCCGGCAGTCATCTCAGCGCCGTTCGAGGTCCAAGGGTCGATCTAGGGCATGGGGTCGATCTAGGGCCTGATCACAGAGCCATCATCATCGCTCCTCGGGGTCGAAGTCTTCACACTCTGGTAAGAGACGTCATAAGAAGTCTAAGAAGCGTTACCGCTCTCCGGCGTCCCTCCGTTGGTCTCCAGACGTGGACGAGGGTGCTCCTTTGAAGCCTGTGAGTCACGCAGCCTGCCCACCTTATCCGGGTCAGTCGGTGACTCCTGCTCAGGTGCAAGATTTTTCTTGCAGTCATGAACCGACTTTTCAGGCCACGGGCTCCCGCAGGCGGGCTTTCTGCCCCCACGGTCCCCATTGAGGGCTCTCCCTTGCCGCTGAATCTGCTGTTAACGCCGCAGGGCCCTCCGGCGCCACCTGCGCCTCTGATTCCGGCACCGCAGTGGGTTCCATTCATTCCGCCCTTGCCCGGTTTTCCGGACAATTTTGCTCCTCGTTGGGACCCTAATTGGGACATTTGATTTCCCCGGTCCCACCTCCACGTCCGCAGCCTGCTCCACGGGCAGTGGAGGAAGGGGACGACTGGGAGGGGTCTGAGGACCCTTTCACATGGCAGTGTGGGTCGGAACAGGAATGGACAGAAGAGCTAGAGGATGCCGGTGGCCTTTACCTCTCCTCTGACCCTGGTTTTCTTTCTCCTCCTACATTGGTTACGGAGGAGGGTGCTTCATACACTGTGGTGCTCCGTAGAGCAGCGGAGGCCCTTGACCTTGATCTGCCTACAGTGGCCCTCATGACCAATCTCTTCACGGAGGTGCTTCAGCCGGCAGCAAGCTCTTTGGAGCACCTGCTGCCTTTCAATGAGGCCCTAACTGACGTCTTGATGGGCACCTGGTCTATACTAGTCACAGGGGTCCCCGTGGATAAGAATGTGGCCAGGCGCCATCGCCCGGCCCCGGGTGACCCTGCTTTTCTGTCCACCCACCCCACCCCGTAGAGCCTGGTCATCCAGGCTTCCACTTCCCAAAGTGCATTCCCTACCGCTCTGCAGGATAAGGAATCCAAGAAGCTGGAACAGTTTGGCAAGAAACTGTTTTCATCTGCCAGCTTAGGGCTGCGGTTGGTGAACACCGCATGCCTCTCGGGCCGCTATTCCCACGCTGTGTGCGACACGGTTGCTCAGGTGCTGCCACAGTGTCCGGGGGAGGTTTGGACCGTGCTTTCCCAAGCTGTTGCGGAGAGGAAAGATGCAGCAAAGTTCGTCATCAGGTGTGGACTGGACACCGCGGACTCGCTGGATAGGGCGATTTCCACAACAGTGGCCCGCGGTCGCCACGCCTGGATGCTGTCCACTGGTTTTTCAGGGGATGTACAAAGTACTCTTATGGACATGCCCTTTGATAGTACTCGCCTGTTTGGTGATAAGGCATATGGTGCGCTGGAGCGTTTTAAGTACTCCCTGGCTACGGCCAAGTTCTCCGGTCTCTCCACCACGCGCCCAGCCACGTCTGCTTTTCGTTCCTTTCGTGGCCACGGAAGGGGTGCCAGATACGTTAGTTCAAACGGAAGCCTGCGCAGAACCAACCTCTGCGCGGACATGGTTCCTGCCGTGGCTAAACACTGGGCCAGCATGCGGGTCAGTCCACCTCCGCTCCCACAGCATCCGCCTAAAAGCCTTCCTAGTCCGAGCTTTGGGGCACGCCCCACACGGGTGGGCGGCGTGATTCGCCATCACCTTCCTCACTTGTGTTCCGTTACCTTGGACAGGCGGGTGCTGCAAATCGTCTGAAGGGGCTACTCCCTCCCCTTCGAGTCTGCCCCTCCAGCCATGCCACCTCAGTACCACTGCATGTCGGGGGACCATTTTGCGCTTCTCCAGCAGGAAGTCACTACCCTCTTGGCCAAGGGGGCCATTGAGCGCGTTCCTGGGCCAGAAGTAGGATGTGGTTGTTCCCACTGCTTTCTGGTCCCCAGGAAGGAGAAAGGGGGACTGCATCCCATCTTGGACCTCAGGAACGTCAACCGCTTCCTCCGGAAGGAGAAGTTCAAGATGTTGACTCTAGCTCAGGTCTTGGCTGCCCTCGACCCTGGAGACTGGATGGTAGCGTTGGACTTGCAGGACTCTCGCATATTTTCATATCCCGGCCCACCGGCGTTACCTGCGGTTCATGGTAGGCCAAGAGCACTTTCAGTTTGCCGTGCTCCCCTTCGGCCTTACCAGTGCCCCTCGGGTGTTCATGAAAGTGATGGCGGTGGGCGCAGCTCAGCTGCCCAGATCAGGGGTTCCAGTCTTCCCCTATCTCTACAACTGGTTGTTGAAGGCGGGCTCGCCCCAGGCAGTAGTCTCCCACCTCCAGAATACGGCCAATCTCTTGCATTTGCTAGGGTTCTCCATCAAGGTGCCGAAGTCGCACCTGAGTCCCTCTCAAAAGCTCCCCTTCATCAAAGCGGTTCTGGATTAGAAGCAGTTTCGGGTTTATCCTCCCGAGAAGCGAGTCTGGGATATTCAGGCTATGATTCCGATCTTTCAGCCTCTATCCCGGGTTTCAGTCAGGATGACCCTCCGGCTCCTGGGCCTCATGGCCTCATGGCCTCCTGCATCCTGCTAGTGCAACATCCCAGATGGCATATGCGGGCTCTGCAGTGGGACCTGAAGTTCCAGTGGGCACAACATCGGGACAACCTGTCCGATCACGTCCAGATCTCGGAGGGCACTGCACGACAATTGCAGTGGTGGTTCACAAATCTCGATTGGGTCGATGGCAGATCCCTCTCCCTTGCCCAATCAGAGCACACAGTGGTGACGGATGCGTCCCTCCTAGGATGGGGCGTCCATATGGGAGAGGCATAGATCAGAGGCCTCTGGTCTCCGGTGGAGTCCCCATCCACATCAACCTTCTGGAGTTTCGGGCGATCCGACTTGCACTGAAGGCATTCCTTCCCTATGTCCGGGAAAGTGTAGTGCAGGTGTTCACAGATACCACTGCCATGTGGTACTGCAACAAACCGGGCGGGGTGTGGTCGTGGACCCTATGTCAGGAGGCTCTCCGCCTCTGGACATGGCTGGAACATCAAGGCATTACTTGGTGGTTCAACACCTGGCAGGTTCTCAGAACGCCAGGGTGGACAAACCCAGCCACCAGTGCATGATTGATCACGAATGGCGTCTCAACTCGGACGTAGCGCAAGGTCTCTTTCTGCAGTGGGGAAAGCCTTGGTTAGATCTATTCACCACCGAAGAGAACGCGCAATGTCATCAGTTCTGCGCGTTGGAATTTCCAAAGCGGCACTCGCTCGGCGACTCTTTTCGTCGCGAGTGGAGCTGCGATTTGTTGTACGCCTTTCCGCCTATACCACTTCTGCCCAGAGTGCTGAAGAAGATTCGGCGCGACCGGGCCCAAGTCATCCTTCTGGCTCAGGATTGGGCATGGAGATACTGGCATTCCGAGCTACTCAGCATGACGATCGATCCCCAATCTGACTACCTCTTCGGGAAGACCTTCTGTCGCAGTAGCAGGGGACGGTCCTCCACTGAACCTTTCCAGCCTCCACCTCCATGTGTGGAGATTAAGCGGTGACAGTTGACTGCTTTCGACCTTCCTCCCGAAGTCTGTGATGTCATTCTGGCAGCCAGGCATCCTTCCACTAAGAAGAAGGTATATGCCTGCAGGTGGAACACATTTGTGGCCTGGTGCACAGCAAAGGCTGTGGATCCCCTTTCGGCCCCTCTTTCAGGGTTTCTTCTGTTCCTTCTCTCTTTGGCCTAGAAAGGCTCTGCTCTGGACACTATCAAGGGTTATCTCTGCCATTTCCACCTTTCTAAGGCTTCCAGATCAGCCCTCTCTTTTTAAGTCCCCAGTTGTTAATCGCTTCCTGAAGGGCATTACACACACACGTTTCCTCCCGTGCCTTTCATAATTCCTCAATGGGACTTAAATCTTGTCTTGACCTATCTGATGTGTGCTCCCTTTGAGACGAGTCATAACTGCCCCTTACGTCTTCTCACTCTAAAGACTGCTTACCTGGTATCTATCACCTCTGCCAGAAGAGTGAGTGAGCTCCAGGCTCTTTCTTCTAAACCTCCTTTTCTCTCTGTTCATCCAGACACGGTGATTTTAAGGACTTGTCCTTCTTTCTTGCCAAAGGTTGTCACGCCCTTCCACATCGGGAAGACCATCACTTTGCCCACCTTCTTTCCGCCTCCGCATCCTTCAAAAGAGGAAGAGAGACTCCACTGTCTGGACCCAAAACGTGCCCTCTTGTTTTATCTGAAGCGCACACAACAGTACCAGGTGGATGACCAACTTTTTGTTTGCTACGTGGGTGCCAAAAAAGGTTGGGCCTTGCACAAACGGATCATCTCTCGGTGGGTCGTTCTGTGCATCAAAGCATGTTATTCGTTGGCTAAGAAGGAGCCTCCTGTGGGGCTGAGTGCCCATTCTACCTGGGCAACGGCAGTCAAGACTGCCATGGGACGTGGCGTCCCCTTGCAGGACATCTGTCCGGCAGCTACGTGGGCCTCGTTGCATACGTTTGCCAAGCATTATTGCCTTGACGGGTCTGAAGAGACTGCTTCTTAGGCCCTTCTGTTCTCTGTGACTATCTACTGTGATCTTTGTTGGCAGACCCACCACCGGGGTTGGTATTGCTGGGGTATCTATTCTAAGGTAAGGAATCTAGCACTAACGTGTCTTTCACATGCACAAGTTACTACTTGTGTAACGATATATCTGTAAGAGACTTTAGTTTGTGATAGATTCTTTACCGCCCACCCATCCTCCCCATTCTGCAAACTAATTTATAGGGTTAAGGTCATCCCTTTCAGGGCCTTAGTTTCATGGCACCAATGGTCAGTTTCTTGCATGACTATGCGTTCCTGGTGCGGAAAGTCATGTATAGAACTGACAGCGTGCGTGGGTGGGGCCTAAGTAGTCTCCTTGACGTCATCTCGGCACCTACGACGCCAACAACTGACGCAGAGCCGCACAACACCACCTTCCGACGCGCAGGGGTACTGCTGCCGAAAACTTTCCGGATCCAGTCTGATGCCTGGAGATATTTTAAGGTAGGGAACCTATCACTAACTAATGTCTCTTACAGATATATCGTTACACAAGTAGTAACTTGTGCAACAGGCCCTAAGATTCAGGCCGTGCCCCTATGGAAACTGCAATAGTGGCAAACTCACCCTCCAGGTTGTGCATTGAGCCAGCAGGGAGCTACAGCGGAGAGGGAGAAGGATAAAGGCAATACAGCGAGGCGGCATCGCAGCTGCTTCCGACGGTCGTCGCAGCAAGTGCGGCCTTACCCGCTGTGGACGCCTCCGGGGTTGCGACAGGAAAGACCGCCGGCGCTCACTGCAGAAGCACCCTTCGGCCCATATTTCTGCCTCCGGGATTGGGGACAGCCGCTGGGCCCATCTGTCTCCCAGACAGCCAACTGGATTCACTGCCGGAGGCCCCAGCAGGCGTCAGCGCAGCCACCACTGCAGGTCCGCTCCTGATTCTCGTCAGCACTCCAGGTCTCGAGGGGAGACGGCGGTGCCCCTCCGCTGCGCCCCTCCGCTGCGCCCCGCTTCCTCTAGGAAAATGCTGCAGGTTCGCAGAATTAGGCCATATACCCAGACAGTGGATCTCCCTCACTCAGGCACCCTCGTTCATGCCGGCATGTAGGGCCCGACAGGCCAATATGGGTTCACCACAGGACGACCCCGGGTGAGAAAGGGCAATCGGGCCCCAGAGGGTGCCGGCGTAGATTTCACCACAGGTCCGCTCACCACCCCGCTGCCTACAGCTGCATACGCGGTCAGACCCTGTCCGGGGCTCTCCACAGAAATGCCTGTTCTCTATGCAGGCACCACCTGTCCAGACCGCCCCTCCAGGAAGTTTTCGGAGTGCTCCGGCAATCCTGTCTTTTATTAGTTGGCATCCGTAACAGCAGAGGTCGACAAGTGAGTCCGGGGCGCTACAGGCCTCAATGGCGCATGTAGGCCCACAGCTCGACCGGGAGAAGTCTGTGCTCCTGGTTGCTGTCGTTAGCTCTTTAGTCCAGCTCTGCAGTACCCATATGCCACAGTTATGGTACCGCTTTTGGCCACCATAAGTGTGGCAAGGTATGCTCAGACGTGAGTCCCTTGCTCACTTTGCCACTGGATTCAAGCAAGCCGGGCTGAAGACGGCTGGAATGCCAGAAACCGGTCCTCGGTAGCTTGTTTCCGGTCCAGGGAAGACATGGCTTGGCAGTTCAGGCTGGACTGTTCCCATGAGGCACAGGGTCAGACTGATTTGCATATGGCCATGTCTGAACTGGGGTGGCAGAGTGGGCTAAAGAACGGTGATGGATTAAACCCAGATCTTTTGACTGGGTGTGAGTGTTTGATTGATTCAGATGCTCTGTCCATCACCACCCCCTTTTGTACCACAGTTATGGTACTGGCATCTTTTAGTGTTGTCTGGATCAGACATTTGGTGGCATACGTTGCGGATTGTCATCCCGGACCAGAGCCTGTCGCTTAAGCGACCGCCATCTTAGTCTGCCAGCCACACACCCCCACTCTGCCTTCAATTTAATACAGAAGCAAAAGCAATTATATTCATTCTTTCACTAATCGTCTCAATTTTTCATATCCTGCATTAATTAAGCATGTTTTTATTCCAATAATTGAATAACCAATACTATCCAGAATCGAGCCTCTTTGAGATATTCACATCCCTCCCTTGACTTCATTTACCACGTTATCAAATCCTCTCCAGATCCTCTTCAGTTACCTGATGCGAATTCATTTCTACTTCAAAACAAGATTTCATTTTCTTAGTGGGCATCTTAATATGATCATGGAACTTACATATATTAATGTCCCTGTAGACTACACATATCGATTCCAAAACTTGCCATCCTTCTTTCAGAGGCGTCTGCAAGTAAAAATAAACAGTTTTAAAACCGCCTTAAACGCCAAAAAAACTAAATTACAATCATTAATGAGCCTTTGGCTTATTAATAGTGTACACGCATTGTCTTATTGATATTCAAACCTCAGGGTTTTTTTGTTGTTCAGAGCAAGGATACATTTCAACTCCAATCAGCTTAGCTCACTTCAGAGTCTCTCCCTCTCAGATTATGTTTGATATAGTAAATTATCATATATATATATATCATTACATACTGATCTCCCCCTGGTGCTGTGTAAAATACCTAGCAACCAGATAGCTTGGGTCTTTGTAATAGCTCTGAGATGCTTGGCGTTCCTTTTGCGTGCTTGTAAAGTAGTCCCCACATATATCTTAGAGCAGGGGTATTTGAGAATATATACTGCAAAGTCAGTTTTACAAATCATGTGACCTTTTTTTCTACTGTTTGTTATTACATGGGTTATTAGTTGTCCCCATGACAACATGCTTTATACTTACAACATTTAGTGACCCCCCTTACAAGACTTCAACCATGCCTCCTTTTCAATTCTAATGTTATTTTGACCACTTGGCCCCTTATTGATTTAGCCCTGCTGTATGTTGTTGTTGTTGTTGTATGTACTTTATTCGACAAAAGATTTATCATAAAAGTATGTACATCCTTATACATTATAGATAAAAGAAAAAATCCATCAATCCATTATACATACAACCATAGTACAAATATTAAAATACAGTTTTAAAATAGTATATGTACAATAAAACAAAGCACATAGTCTCAATATAAAAAGGTAAAAGTGCCTGAATCAGTTAAGAACTCAACTTCTATAGAGGAGTTCTTTAGCAGCCTTAAACGTGTCTGCCAGGCGTTGCCCAGATACTTTGCTACCCCGCAAACTGTTACCAGGGACGATGTATCTGTATGTGATCTGAGCTTTCTTTGTGGCCTTGTCCCTCTAATCCTAGGGTCACTTCCCAGGAAATTCCAGTTCTTTTTGGGGTTTTATTTAGTTGAAGAATGCTCTCATTGTTACATGATCTCTATGGTAGGAGGTAAGGAATCTACCCATGCTGACCTTTTAGGCCTTAGGCTCCTGGTTTGTAAAGAAGGCTTCTTCCATTTTTAGGTCTCGCCCTGCGATTGCAGGCCAAAGGCCTGCTGTCGCAGAGCGAGACTATTGTTATCATTCCGGCTTTCAAGGACTGAAATGGAGAGGACAACAGACTGTCACGCGCATGCAGCAGCAGCCTGCCGGGATCAGGTCGCGCGCGTCAACACGCGCTCCGATTTCGGCAGGCTTTTCACAACACATGCACAACACACATACAACACCCATACAGACCCCCACGCACGCACACACATACAGACCCCCACGCACGCGCACACATACACAGAGAACCCCCCGGCGCTTACATACACATCCCCTACCTCGTCTCGGCGTCTTCGTGCTCCCTTACCCCCGCTCCTCTGGTGCGCGCGCACCACTGGTCCTTCTTCTGTGTCTATGATGTAGATCTCCCATGAAGTGTTAACGCTGGAGTACGCAGGAAGAAATCAGACAACGACTAGTTAGGTAAGGCGCACGCGCAAGACAATTTGACCTGCAGGCGAGGTGACAGAAGTGCAGCGCGCGCAATGCGATGGCTTGATGTCGGCGCAGTGACGTCAGAGTTGGTGGACGCTGTTTGTTGTGCTTCGGGACTAAAGATGGCAGGCCGCGGTGGACCCGCAGCTTCATCCGCGCTGGGTGCTGCACCTTCCCACTTTTCAGCTCTCTTGCTTCAGTTTACGGCAATTACAGGTGAGCCAATGATTGCGGGGGGATCTACGAGTGAGACTGGGAGCGGGGAGCAGATGAACAACAGTCTTTTTGAGGAAAAGTATTATTTGAACCCCTAAATAATTGGGGAAACGCGAGCCACGCGGAGCAGCGATGGAGGTGGAGTCCTATTCCTGCTAGAAAGGAACGGAGAAACATCTGGAGTGTCAACAAAGTGGAGGGAGTTTGGGGAAAAACTGTTTGTGTTTAGGGGCTAATTGGAAGGTTGTTCTGTGGGGGAGAAGAGCAACATTTGGTAGGCAGAGGACACCAGTGAATTTACCCCTGTGGAACTTAATATTTATGTACGGCTAAGTTGGCTTTCTTGCCAATGTGTCCGTTCGAGTGCTACAACCCCTAAAATTCCAATGTCTTACAAAACCTAACTTGCTTTCCATAATGTGTAGACATTACAGTATTCTTAATATGTATACGTGTCTATATTTCTTTGTAGTGCTCCCATTGTAACATTCTAGCTCCTCATTTTGGCACACCACTATGCAGTTGCTTGGAACAATTTTCAGAGTTTGGGGAGGATTGTGTGGTAGGGTTTCTGCCATTCACAGAGGGCACACTTTCCCTTGAACTTTTTCTCCTGGGGTGCCCCCTAAATTTACATCAGACTTGTAATTTCAATGCATTCCAAAGCTGACCTGGGTCAGAATCCGTAATGTGTGGAAATCAGCATTCACTGCATATTTTTTGCGAATAATCAAAGTAAAGTAAAGTGTCCTGCTATGCTCGTATTAAAATCGTTGTTTCCCCCCACACTTCTAAATTACAAAAACATGCCCAATTTTTACTTTCCTTGCTACTGATATATTTTGAAATATTTGTTTAGTTATTTACGGGCATTTACAATTGTTATTAGTTACAAAACTTTTGCCAACGTGCAGTCTTTCCCTTCATTTCATGCACCTTGGACCACAGCAAGATTGTCAGTTTGTTCACGATGTAAATTTCCCTCGCCATGCAGTTAGAGAAGGGGGAAAAAAAGTAAACCGCAGACACTGTTAAAAGAATAAGTAGCAGCTTGTCAGAAGACTATTTCTGACATTTGACCTCCTTGTTTCAAAACACCCCATATGCATTTGGATACAAATATTTGTAAAGGCCTCTTTATTACTTATTCTTCTCCCTACCTTCTGCATTTTTTGGGGGGGTGCTGCAGTACCTGCTGCACCCCTTTTTCCAGTGCCCATTACGCTGTGTTTCTTATTTGATGACATTACTCCTAAAGAATATATAGCATACTGCCACTGTACACTTGCATCATAGTTTTATGTCATGAGCGGGTCACTGGCCCAAAGACAGTGCTGAAAAGTGAGAATAGGATATCACTGGGATTCCATTCAGTGGTGTACAATTCTGATATCCCAGCTCAATGGACATATATTGTTTTATTTATTTTTATTTTGTCCAGAGGGCAAGTAGGCCTGCCTCAACCCCTGCAGCATTATCCCTTTTACTTCCAGATTTCAGTACCACAATATGGTTGTGAAAAGAGTTTTGCCTGGAGCTTAGGCAGTATTTATATCCATATGTATAAGATGTTTACATGTGTATATACAAGTCATTAATGGCAAAAGCATTATAGATCTGTGCATGCGTGCAGATGCACTGGTTGGTGGACGTCTTAGAATATTTTTTCTTAAAGTTTAGGCAAAAGCATGCAGTGATAGTGGCCCGTGCTCTGGGATGTTGACATATGGGGGGCTGTCTTGAAATTCTTTTGTCATAAAGTACAAGAAAAGCCATTCCAAAATGGCCGCATGTGCATCCGCTGTAATGTGATGGGTGGTATTCCTGTTTTTTTTTTATTTTTTTGCCAATAGCAGCATCATCAGGGCAGCAGTTTGTAGTTGTAAAATTGTTACTTTTGAACCATGTCGTAAAATGTGAGTTATTAACTTTCTCTAAAGTATTTCAGGACTAGGGTTAGAATGTTAAATAAGCTTCCTGGACGGTTTTCCAGAAAATTGTAGTTTCCTCATATATTCTAGGACTAGAGTCTGAGTAGTACATTTAACCTCCCCGTGTCTGCCGTACCCTCTGCTGTCATGAGGGTGTAATTACATTGCCGGCTTTGCGTTAAGCAATTCTTGAATAGATTTTGAAGGCCATTTCAAGATTGACCCTTAGCAGTGCCATTTTGGGATCTGGGGCGCCGCAATCAGCTGGTGCGGCTGAGCTGCCGGCTCCTTGCAGAAGTAAATAAAAGGAAATGTTTGTGCAAGAAAAGAAGCGAGTTAAGAGTCCTTGGCCCAACAGTCATACAGTCTGTCAAAACTAGTGTTTATTTATCCCATGGTCTTCGAACAACAGGAAAATCAATTTATACAATATTAAATAATAAATACACTGATTCATTTTTACATTAAAATAGATTGCCACATGCACCATAAATACCTAACATCGCAATCCGGAAGAGTGCTCTATAACATACTTTAAAAGTTACTTTATAAATTAAAGAATAAAAATGTACCTCAAATACTATGTACTCCGGAGAGAGGGACGATACACTTTTCTGGGAAAAACATCGACCATTTTCACAAAATGTAACTTTCTTGACAGACCACATTATGGCACTTTAACAAATAGTTTGTATAAAGTCTTATGGGCTCCTTTTTGACACAGTAATTCTACATCGGTTAACTTTAAATTAAAATAGGAAGAATGTAGAAAATTCCAGGATACTCGTTATGGCCTTTAAATTTCATTTGCCGCTTTAAAATTACATTTCAAATCTAGACTAGCCAGAATGGTAAAATACTTGTCTGATAGCAACCCTACCTTGACGGATAGATGATATTTATCACACCGTTCAAGTCGGATACCCAGGAGCCAAGCAGCTTTGACCTGCAGAAATCTACGCTGGAAGGGGTGGGGGTAGTTTGGTCTTTAAACCAACACGTGTGCTGAAATCTGACCCACTTACAAATGCAATCCCGTGAGCCCTAAACAGAGTTTTAAAACACCGAAGTACCGAGTGCCTGGGGAGCAGAGGCGACTCCGTGGTCTCTGTGTGGGAAAGGGAACAAGGCCTCACGCTCGCCTAACGATCCTCTCCATACGTCGCTGAACTGTACTGTGTCACTGAATACAAGCATTCTCTCTAATATGCCTGCAGACACCATCGCAGCGCGACACACCCACACATGGGAGGCGACACAGTACTGTGTTGGGACACACACTTTGGAAAGCACTGGCCTACACACTTATATGGTCCCAAAGGCTAGACCAATTGCACTGAAAACGCTTTATACAGTGTGCCGCTACCTTTTTGCCTACTGCTCGTTAGGCGAAACTGGAATCTCACCACCTCTGCATCCGCTAAGTGGCTCCATAAGGGTACACCTGTTTCCATGCTTATGGCCTGTATCATTGTTGACTTTAGTAATTACAACAGGCTTTTTACACATTTAACCTCTTCGAACTCCTAATCGCACTTCCATTTAACAGTTCAACACCATGGTGGAATTATGGGCGAATTATAGCTGCATATGAATTTAGCACAGGTCTTAAAGCCGTACCACCATAATCCTCATTGAATTTTTTGAGACCACTGACCAAGGCCAATGCTCTTGTTAGGTCAAGCCTATCGGCAGCCTGCATGCGCTGCTCGCTCTGCGAGGCATGCTGTAGTTGAGTATGCACTGGAAGCCTACTCACACTCCGCCCATATTTGTCATTGGCTTGTGTCATTGTCCTTCGTAAATGCTCGCTTTTGATTCGTAAATAGGCTTGTTAGTCCGCCTTGTCTGCATTTGTTACCTCCCATAACAACTTGACCTTTTACTTGGCTCCTTTATTTAGGGGGTGACCACTATTTTGTTTATTGGCATTGATGTGGACAATGGCGGCTGCTTTATTGTATTTGCAGCTCACCCACATAGGACAATGGTGGCCGCTTTACTTATCAAGCGATATGCCGTTCTAAATTGCATGCTGAGTGCGGCACCCGCTATTGGTACACCACGCTCGGTTTCAAATTTTATTTTTAAACTCATGTTGAGCGTGGCGTCCTCTTCAGAGACAATGCGCTCTGTTTATTTACTTACTTTTGACTGCCCTTGGAATGTGGCGAACCCTCGAAATCCAATTGAGACTCCCTGGTATCATACCTTATCTGTTGCGCAGGTGTTAACACCGCGTGCAGGTGAATGGCAAGTTACCGTTGCGGTGAAATGCAGCCTGTGGGACACAAGCCGAATCACCCGAAATATGCGCTCCTTGTAGTTAATTAACCAATGTAGTAACTTGAATTGTACTGAAACTTTCAGGACTACCCTCTGCAGAGGCTGCTGATCTCTTGTGTGCAGTTACGCCGGTTTGTATCAAACCAGCAAGTTTTAAAACACTCAGTCAGTGACTGTAAAGCTGGGCTCCCGATTCTGAAAGCGAAAGTAGGAAATTGAGCACTCTGGAGTAGGTTATGTTGCTAGATACGTTTTTCAACGGTAAGTGACGGTGCATGCACCTGCGTTTTACTTTTCTTTTGTTCTTAGTGCCCAGGCTGTACAGCTAGCGACCACCTATGCGTGTGCTCAAACACTGCTGTGACTTGGGTTTGCGGAGATCACCCTTGGCAGCGGCTTTCCCTTGAATGTCCACTACATTTTGCGGTCATTTCAAGGGCTTCAGTCAGACCGAGGCGCTGCATACCACTGCTTTCACAGACTTCATTTTAAGGATAGTTTGCTCCTGTATGGCTTCTCTTCCCCTGGAGCGCACGCACGTCAGAGTGAAATGACCGGAGCTCAGTGTGTTGTTTGTGACTCGCGCCCCATGATTTGTTTCTGTTGTTTGCCTCTTTGGTTCGCATTTTGCGCTATGGGGTCGGTACATTGTACCCCACATTTGATGTTTAGTGTAGACTGGACCACCAGCGTAGGTGGGGATGTGCCGGGCTATCTCTGCTCTCAAGCGTAACTGCTATCTAACAAGGTATCCAAATGTTGATGCACCCGCCCCTTGCCTTTCCGCCATCAAAGCTTTGCAGCTTTCCTGCCGTTGGCAGCCATGACCGTGCGTGACACAGCTTCACACACTAGAAACAAATGGTCTTCCAGGGGTTAGAATAACCGCTCCGCAAGAAGAGCGCTGCAGCAAAAATACTCTGCGCTTTTGGCTCGTGAGAAGCGTCAAAGCTGACATGCTGGCTATTCCCGGCGCATGCCCTGTACACAGGCGGACTGCGATGACCTGGAAGTGACAGAAAACACAACCATGACTTTAGCCACAATTCAGGGCTTTTACTGCACAGCCAGCCACTCCTTTAGCGTGCTCCTGGTGCCCTTTGGGATGCAAGTAGAGCTCCCCACCAAGGGCCTCAACACCGCCCACTACACCATACAGTATCGGCCACTGAGTCTGCTCACCATAATACTCTTTCACCAGAGGCATGTCTGCACAACAATTATTCTTTCAGTGGTTGGGTACTAATATGGCATTGTATGCTTTTTGAAGCACAAAAATGTTTGCTTACAGCCATTAATTATACTGATAATGGCACAATAGCTTGCCTAACAAATAGTTTTTAAAACAAGCATTGGCATAGCCAATGGGACTCGCCTTTGGGACATTATAAGTGTTTAGCCATTCAACAGTTGATGTTGCACCAAGGATATTGTGCTGCATAATTAATTACTTATAAGGTACTAAAGGCGAGACCTATTGGCTATGTCAATGCTTGTTATCTTGGAGAGACTGCTCTGGGCTGAGTTCAATATGTGCTGCTTATATCCCCTTCCTTTGAATTTCTTTAACATATCTTTTTCCAGTGATGCATATTGTTCATGCTAGCTTCAGATTGTTGGTCTCTCTGTATGGTATTCTTGCACCTAAGCATTAGTTTTCATGTACAGAATAGATGAATATATATTAACGTGCAGCATTTTCTTTTTAGGAGCCTTCATTTGATCTGGTTTGGAGTAGACCTGGGTGTAACTCATGAAGTTACAAAAAAAATCTGCGAGATTCCGCGTACAGCCGGAAACAAGCATGTTGCGGTGCGATTTAGCACTGGAAGCTCCTTCTGTGCTGAAAAACATGCTTGAATGGCACCACGCTACCAGCCAGAGGGCGCAACTTCTCAAGTTGATTTTGCTGCTGCTCGAGTAGATGTTCTTCTCTAATGGCAGCTTTCTCACATGGCAGATTTCTCACTGTAAACGGTTGTGACCAGCCGCATTAGAGAAATCTCGCCAGGTTCCCTCCTAGTGACTGAAAATCGTGCTAGGGGATGCCTAATCTGGCATGTGCTTGCCAACTTAATGGCGCATGAGAAAAAACTCTGCAGTGGTTGGTGAAATTTGGCTGGAACTCTGCATTGCAAGTGTATCGCAGAGTGGACAAAACTCCACCAATTCCCTTGGTGGAGCAAAATATATCGCCATCCCTAGTTTGGAATGGAACCTCTGCGGAACAACACTGATATTGATGAAAAATTAGTTTTGTCAGGAAAACTGTAGCTAAGCCACAGTTTGTGTCCTGCTCACCATTTGGTGGGTGCCACCATCTTCCTCCTCTGCCAGGATGAAGTACTTCAGAGGCAAATATAAAATGTTCTCAGTGGTTCCGGAAAACACTAAATACTCCTCTTGACATTCTAAGAACTGATCTTCCTTTTTCCGAAGAAATGCCCAGTAAGTAGAAGATCATTTATTTCAAATATCAAATTGCTTTCATCGGGATTCCTTATGCCACCACTTAAGCTCGCCGGGTCAGAGTCTCTCTTGCTTCTTTCTCATTCCACGTACTCCACGTTTTTGCAAAGGCAGCCGAGTTAGCTAGGCTCTTATTCTTAGTCACATAATGCCTTTTAAAATGTTATTCTGTAAATGACCAGCAAATACTGGTAGCCTCTTAGCTAACATCTCGAGACAAAACAATGGAGTGTTTAAGCATAAAATCCCGTAAAATAATCAAAGCATGTTGTGGCTCTTTTGGTCAGTAGCATTTATAGATTTACTTTTGTGCAGGATCAACCAGCACAGGTGTACTTTTTTGCTGAATTAGCCAGCTTTCACTAACCAAACTGTGATGGCCCACAAAGGCATTTTTATTAACTATTTCAGTTTTGCAATTTTTTTTAATGCGTATGGGTTTGCATTAAGTTGTTTAGAAGCTAATTATGTTTTTGAAAAACAAAATGTTATTTTTCCCCTTCTTCCCAGAGCATTTCATTCATGAATGTACCGTCTTGTTAACCTAACCCACACAATGTTCTGTTTATTCTAGTGCATTTGCGCAGTACAATCTCGACCAGTTCACTCCTGTAAAACTAGAAGGCTACGATGACCAGGTATGCACACACTTTAACATATGTATTGTACATTTTTCCAGGTAGAAAGTGGTGAAAAAGGGATTTTTCCCTTTTTTTTTAATCAACCATTTTTATACTGGTAGCAATTTTTAACCATGTTGTCTACACTGTGATCTTTTAAACTTTTTTCTAATTTTAATATGCATTGATTGTTACCAGGAATAAAATATAACAATAAAATGTATTCTAGAATGTGTAAGAGTCGCAGCCCTTCTAAATGGAACAAAATGATAACGTGGAAGTACCTTTCCATTAGCCTTTTTTATCAGCTAGCTAAGACTAAAACAAAAAGGAAGATGAGTGCAATGATTTTAAAAAAACACGTTTTCTTGTGCAGGGTATTCATTAGAGTTCCTGGGAAAACTTTTCGAGACCATCTTGCAGTTTTGCATTGCATATTAGCTTTTCGAACCTTGTAGGGTGATACTTTATTTTTCTGTTTTCTTTTGGACCATTAATGAATGGCTACTACTTCTAGCTCCTAATTATTGACATGAGTGAACTCTCTCGCAGTGTAGGGGTATTGATATCCTTTTCACAAAAGGGTCCTCATCACTGCTCAGATGTGCATATATTCGTACACAAGGGGGCGCTAGGTGGCGCCAGACCAAGATGGCCGAGCTATAGTGAGGCTCTCGCCCTGTCGAGCCTGAAAAGATCCTACACACCATCCTGACCGGTACAAATCGACCCCTACAGAGCGGGATCGCGCAGGCGAGACTGCGAGAATCATTCCGCAGTTTTCCTCGTCCGAATCCGTCTGCCACAGCTGCCGCTTTGCAGCGCGGAACCTCCGAGCGGACACTCGCGCTCCTCCGACCTGCACCTCCTGTGGGGAGCCGGACTGCGTGACACCGCGGTCTTGGGGCCTGCTGGAGAGGACCGGCCGACGGGACGCGGGAGCGGCTACTGGACTCCTACGGCGGGGGCTGCGGAGGTAAGGGGCCCCGGTTGCCCAGCATCCCCGGCGGATCCCCCCCCCGCCCCCGCTCACACCAGACAGCGATTGTGCGCGGCTCGGTGCTCAGCGCTCTGCCGGGACTCACAGCGAGGGTGGGAGCGCCTCTCCCGTCAGGCGCGGCCGGACAGGCTTGCAATTACCGCTCTCCCGCCGAACCGCTGTGCTTCACCCCCACACGGCCACACAAATCCAACCACCCCACAGCTACTATCTCTGGCCTGAGAGTACAGCTCCTGCAAAGCGACACTGTGGTGACGTGCGCTGCTACCGGCTCCCCGGGCACGGAGGCCCTTGCTCCATATCTCCCTCCCTGCACAGCCCGACTGACGGAGCGCGAGGAGATCCCTCTTCCCCTCGCTGCAGCGGCCATTTTGAGGAGGCTTCCATGCCAGGGACTGACCTTCCCGCACCTGCGCCTGCTGTGAGGGGACACCCATCCTTCGCTCCCCGCGGAGCTTGGAGGTTACTGCTGGACATTCTCGCAGAGGCCCCACAGCTACTTACTCCCTTAATTGCATAGATCAGCTGTGATAAAGAGCGGGCACATCTCCTCTTCCCACCGAGGCGGCCATACTGTGGGACTCAGAGCTGCGAACAAGAACAGGACTACTCAGCGATCCTCCTGACCAGGCCCCCCCTCCCCCCCATCTTGTGGCCTAGGTTTTGACGTTAACCTGGCTTAACGCGGACGCTCAACATTGCGACACTACGAATGCCGAGGCGTGCCATGGGCCGGAGTGACGCCAGACAGTCCAAAATCCCGTTCGAAGCCAAAAAAACGAACAAGACGATGCCTGGGCCGGAGGACAGCCCCGCTGCCTCCACTCCGCCTGAAGAAGACTGGAAATCTCTGTTACTGGGCATGAAACAAAGCCTCTCCAGCATAGACGCCAAGATTGACAATATGAACCTGCGCATGGATGGCATCGTGGCGAAGATTGACCAACACAGCGCCCGTCTCACTGACGCAGAGGAACGAATATCTGGCCTAGAAGATGGAGCCGCCACTGTGAACCGCCGGACCTCCCAAATAGACCGACTCCTCAAAGTTATTGCGGATAAGAACGAGGACTTAGAAGCCAGATCTCGGCGAAATAACGTCCGCATTCTTGGCCTGGCGGAAACTACAAACTCAGGAAAAATGGAGCCCTTTGTAGAATCCCTGGTCGTGGAACTGTTTGGGAAAGAATCCTTCTCCCCACACCTCATTGTTGAACGTGCTCATAGATCTCTGGCTGCTCGCCCTTCCACAGGAGCTCCTCCAAGGCCCATAGTTGCACGCTTTTTAAATTACAGAGACCGTGACGCTGTGCTCAGACGCGCCCGTGAACTTGGCACGGTCACCTATGGAAATGCCACCTTATCCTTTTTCCCAGATTTCACCCCTGCTGTACAGGAGGCACGCCGCAAATTCACTGCTGTGAAAAAGAAACTGCAAACTTTGGAACTCTCCTATACTATGCTTTACCCTGCGAAACTAAAACTCTCCTACCAAGGCAAACCACATATCTTCACCAACCCACAGCAGGTGGAAGATTTCCTGAAGCAGCACAAACAAGATCGTACTAAAAACAACGCAGCGGAACGGCTCTCCAGGTCCAGCTCGCCAATGGCACAACAAGACTGACTTCGAATGTGTCATGGATGCGTGACGACAACCCACGTGAGTGCACTGCGATGCTCCAAGAACTACATCCCTAGAGATATTTTCCTGATATTTCACTCTACCGGTAAGAATTCTGACCTAGGCTCGACGCCCACCTCCATCCGAAGGAGGACGAACTGGTGATATACTGGCGTCCAATGGGTGTGACTTGTGAGGTGGGGGGCAGGTCTGGTGCCCCTAGTAATGCTACCCCCATTGGGCGATCCCCTCTATACCCTCTTCCCCTTTGAGGAAGAGATGACTTGGAACTGTTGGTTTATCGTACTTTGTTATTACGCACTGTTGGGGGGGGGAGGTGGGAGATTCTATACCCGGCGGGTTGGGGTGGCCGATGTGGGTGGGAGGGGGTTCTAACAACTCGAAATCCTAACCATTGTGATTGCGAACTGCATCTCTGCCCAGTGATCGAGCTGACTTTAACGTTCTATTCAGGCATGGCTACAGTGGCCTGTGTGGGGAGCTGTTGTTTTAAACCTGTTCAATACCTTTCTCTGCACTTGTTGGAATGGGAGACGTGACAGACGAGCGGCCTCTCCAGCAACTGCATTTGCTGTCGTGGTATGTTCGCGGACTTAATGACCCGCGGAAGAAGAGACCAATCTTAAGTTACCTATCTAGGCATGGAGTCTCAATTGCAATGCTACAAGAAACGCATTTGAGGCCAGGCAACTCTCCCCTATTTGCAGCTAGATGGGCGTCTAATAGGGTATTTTCCTCATACTCCAACTACGCTAGAGGTGTAACAATCTTAGTTAAGCGGGGGGTTCGCTTTATCCTTGAGGGGTCGGAAGTGGATGCGAATGGAAGATTCTGTATGATTTGGGGCAGGTTGTACTCACATAAAGTTCTTTTTGCTTGTTACTATGGACCCAACACGGACGACCCGTCCACACTTCTTACGTTCTGGGGCAAAATTCAATCGATGGGGATTGCACATGTGGTACTTGGCGGGGACTTCAATACAGCGTTACGCCCACTTCTAGACAGATCCCAGCCTCAGGCGCAGCACTACACACATACCCAACGCACCCTTTTGAGTATTATCGAAGACCATTGCTTGACCGACACCTGGAGACTCATACACCCAACTCAATCTCAGGGCACCCACTATTCTGCGGTACACTCCACCTGGGCGCGTCCAGACTACGTATTTTGCTCCAAGGGACTTTCCTCCTGGGTGGTCGCGGCGTCCCACCTAGCTCGCACCTTCTCAGACCACTCCCTGGTGCTGGTAACACTTAGTGTCCCGCACGACGTTTCACCCTACTTAAGCTGGAGACTAAATCCGGCTCACCTGACCGATTCTGCCTTCAAGGCCGAGCTTGAATAAGACATAACAGACTTCTTCGACCGCAACATGACCTCAGTTTCCAGCTTGACGACTGTATGGGAGGCCTTTAAAGTCACCGTTAGAGGGTGGTGCATCGCTAAGGGTGGTGGTGTTCTCAGATCCCTTAGGGACGAGTTGCGCAAACTGGAACGGGAACTGGGACAGCTAGAAAAAGACATAGCCAGAGCCGATCCCAAACATGCGGCTCAGGCTAAGTTGCATGAAAAACTGAATGAGTACTCAGACCTCTCCGAGAAAGAATGTAAATTCCTGGGGAAACCACATTCAGCCCGTAGCTATGGGGAGGGAGATATGCCTGGCAAGGCGCTTGCTTTCGCGGTGAACCCCCCTAGACATCATAACTACATAACCACATTGCTAGACGACCGTAACACGCCTCAGCACAACGCGCCGGAACAGCTGCGGATCCTTGTCGATCACTACTCCACACTGTACACTTCCCAACGGACTGCACCCATAAACCTCAATGCATACCTAGAAGACACGGCGCTTGCGTGGCTGGGTCCATCCCAACAGAAATTCCTACACCACACGCTAGAACTGGACGAAATCACAGATGCCATAATGTCCATGAAGTCGTGTAAATCGCCAGGTTCAGACGGTCTTCCCATTGACTTTTACAAGGCCTACATGCACATCCTTGCCCCGATCCTCCTACGCGTATATTACGCAGCTCTTGAGGAGGGCTCCTTGCCCACCACTATGCGAGAAGCTCTCATAGCCTCACTGCTAAAGCCGGGCAAACCGCCGGAGTCATGCGACTCGTACAGACCCCTATCCCTACTAAATTCTGACATAAAAATCCTTGCGAAGGTGCTTGCAACCCGACTTAATTTGCTGATGGAACGGCTGGTCTTACCTGACCAAGCTGGCTTTGTCCCTAACCGTGCTACATCCCACAACTTGCGCACGCTCCAAGCAGTAATTCAGGACATCACTCCCAAGTGTGAGGCGGCTGCCGTGTTTCTGGACGCCACCAAGGCGTTCGATTCGCTAGAGTGGGATTACCTTCTGGCACTACTCGAACGGATGGGATTTCCTTTTAGCTTTTTGGACTGGATTCGGTTGCTATATCATAAACCAATAGCCTCGGTGCTCCTAAACGGCTCCCGCTCACCCCACTTTGAGATCCAACGAGGTATGAGGCAAGGTTGCCCGCTATCCCCGGTACTCTTTGCCATCGCAATTGAACCCTTGGCGGCTAAACTACGTCAGCACCATAACCACCGATCCCTCATATATCCAGAGAGACAACTGCTTGTTGCACTATATGCCGATGACATGACCCTTTATGTTCATAACCCCAAAGAAAATCTTAACCCCCCTACTACGCGAGGTCACTAAATTTGGTGGCTTCGCAGGTATCCAAATAAACTGGTCAAAAGCAGCTCTGTTTACGCTGACCGACATTACCACGCCTTTCCCCCTAGACTACCCTCTCGTGTGGGAAGCGGAGGAAATCAAATATTTAGGCATCAATGTAACCAGATGCCGTGATACTCTTATCAGAGCCAATTATGGCACAGTCCTAGATAAAATAACGGACAGAGTCACCAAATGGATACACCTCCCACTATCAATGGCGGGACGTATCTCCCTGATTAAAATGGTAGTATTACCTAAACTACTGTACCTATTCACCAACATCCCATACAATCCAGGCCCCCACTTTTTCCGTGCACTCACTTCGCAAATGTCACGGCTGATATGGGGTGGTAAACAGCCCAGAATCTGCATGAGCACATTGATGCTTCCATACCACAAAGGGGGACTGGAAGTCCCTAATTTTAGGAGATACTACGACTGTGCGCAGGCTCACTTTGCTGTGTACTGGCTGCACCCCCCTCCCCCACCCCCCCTTTATGGCTCATCTGGCGGTAGAAGATGGCTACATGAGACCTATGCAACCTGCGGGGTACATGTACACTGACTCCAAGATTGTAGACCGAGATCCCAGCACGGTGGACTGTACAGTTCTGGCCTGGAGACGTCTCGCGGATGCCATGAATACACCGTTCCTATACTCGCCGCTGATGACCCTTGCTCATGACCCTCTACTCCGTGTTACCTGCGAGGAAATAGGCCGTAAACTGCTTACTAAGCTGGCACTACACACGTGGGGTGATCTGTACTTACAGGGCACCTTCCGAACATCGGCACAATTTTTTGGCGAGTACTCCCCAACTGTCAGGGATACCATCCTCTATGTGCGTTTGAGGCAGAATGTAAAAGCTGTCACCCCCGCCTTTCCAGATGAACCAGAGACGGTGCAACCCCTTCACTCCCTGCTCCAACCTGAGGCACCGACACATGTAGTCTCGCTGCTCTATAAACACATACAGGCAGCTTCGGCCACACCGGCCCTCAGGGCACGGCATGATTGGGACCGAGACTTAGACACCCAACTGACGGACGAACAATGGGAGGAAAGTTGTGCACATACATCTGCAGTGACAGGGAACGCACGACTTCGACTCCTACACTACAAATTCCTTCACAGACTCTACTATACACCTGCCAAACTCTACCGCTTCCGACTCCGAGAGGATGATAGATGCGCAAGATGCAAAGGGGAGGGCGCGGATTTTTTCCACCTTGCGTGGACATGCCCCAAGGTAGCAGCTTACTGGGAGGAGGTGTTTGCGGCTCTGTCTGACATGGTTGGGGTGGATACGTCGCCTTGCCCGAAAATTGCACTGCTGGGACAAACATCCCCAGCGCCACACGCGCGCCGCAAATTTTTTGCTTTGGGGATCCTACTTGCGAAGCGACAGGTGGCGTGCCGTTGGGGTCGTGGTAGAGCACCCAAGTTTAAGGACTGGATCATGACAATGTCCACTTGGCAGGACCAACTGCAGAATTATGCAGAGCTCGTTCAACAGCGCTCACGGCCAAAAGACATATGGGGTCCACTAACGACATACCTTCTGCGTCTCCAAACCGCAGCACAGCCGGACACTCCCTAATACCCGCAGTCTGTAATATGCGCATTTAGCCTTGTGCCGTGCTTGCGACATGACCCACAAGCTGCGTCCCTAGCCTGGTGATCCACTTGCACTACAATCTATAAAGATCAACATACCCGTGGGACATAAGTGACGCGCATCCCCTCTCACAGCCTAGCGAAGTCTGCATGCAATGTTACAAAGTCACCCCGATTGGATAGCTGTCACATTTAGCCCCTTCCGATCTCTGACAGGTACGAGCCTCTACATGGACCACGGCCCCCACCCCGGCCTCATACTGCTTGACTCACTATGCCTCCCCGCAGCTGACTCCCCCCCCCCCCCCCCCACGTTCCACACACAGCTCCACGGGATGTAGCGTGTTCACGTGACATTTCATGAACCGGGCCATTGGGCGCAGAATACTCGCTTTTGAAACTGGGCGCCTCCCTTTCCTCTGCAAGACACGGGAGGAAGAGATCGAAGTTAGCAGACAGGACACACTGGGTACACTAGCTAACAGGATACTAGGATCGAGTTGTAATTGGTTGTTGTTTGTATTGGGGGGCGGGAGGGGGGATAGATAACGGAAAACCCGAAACCTAATGCATTCTTACTATGTACACTTTGAAACCATTGTCGCTATTGAATGCTGATATGCACGGTCCCTTACAGTCCTCTACGCGGCCGGCCCGGAAGGGTTGTAGGCGGCTTGCTGTGTTTGATATGATCCTAATATTGTACACTCTGCATTGCCGTCTTTATGAATGCTGCCGGCCTGCATGTGACAGGATGTAGGGGATATCAGCTGTGTACTTCCTTTTTTGTCTTAATAAAAGTTTTAACAAAAAAAATATATATATATATATATATATATATATATATATATATATATATATATATATATATTTGTACACAAGTGAGACTGCATCTTGCATTTAATGCAAGGGTCATTAGAGCTTTACCAAGCTTAATTGATTATGTACATTTTACAAAAATATTTGTAGAGATAATATACTTTGTTACATATAGTCATCAACTAATTGGGCAATTACATTTCTTATCGACATTCTGCCACAACAAAAACCATCATAGATACTGCAATACGTTTCCTCACAAAGTTTTCAACTACAGACCAGGTGTTTTAACCAGACTTCCAAACCTTCAGTAGAGCTCATAAATATTATCAAATTGTTTAGTTCACATGTTTTTTAACATTTTCATAAAATATTAGTCATAAATTCCCATATGTACAATGCTTCTTGACTAAGACTTTTTATTCAGCCAACGCGTGTTTTGCAGCGTTCCTATGCCTCTTTTTCAGGGCTGAACATACAAGAACACAAATGGACCATTTTCAATCAATCCGAACTTTACAACAGCACATACGAATATTTCATCTCAAACACTTCTATTGTTGGTCCATAAGTAAATATACATTTATTTTGAGTTACCCACTTCGGTCTTAATATTGGAAATGTTGATTCCAACATCCACATGCTATGTCGTGATTTCTAAGATCTAATAATCATCCTAGTTATCATTTATTATTCAGGTCTGCGCTTTGAATTTTTTTATCTTAATGTAAAGACAATAGGTGTTTAAGTGAATTCATTTATACTGAAATGGATCCAACGGTACACAACTAAATCTGCCAATAAGAATACATGAAGTAACTGATGATTAAGGTAATTGTGTTCTCCTCTTCTTATATGGTTTGCTGACATATATAAATGCTGTTACAAGAGAAAGAAACCACTGCCACATAACAACTATAGTAAGCCTAATGTTGTTCCATTTGTATATAAATTCCGCTAACAATATTCCTACCCGCCTTGCTTTGTCGATAAATATCCTGATTCCATAGTGGTATTGGTGTTTCTCAATTTCAGATAAGTATAAACACCAATATATATATATATATATATAGCCTGAGGGATAGAAAAATAGGATGAAAAAATAAAAAGAAGAAAGCACAATAGGATAACTGAGGCTTCCCTGTGCTCTGCCATTAATTTCACCAGAATATCTCCAAATAACATCAAATTACGTTATCTTTAAGGTAGTAAGTGTCACATATAAGCGGATAGTGCCCTTGATTATGCCTATTTTGGCCATTCCAAGCTCCGAAAACACAAGATTGTCTCTGATGTAAACAACACCAATATTCTACTAAAACCACATAATTACTCACCCCTTGTTATGGTCTTAAATTGAGTAGTACTCACATTACCAGTTTCAATGTCTTTCGTCTTCTAACTGTAAGATCCATCGCTACGCTTCTATTTCTAAAAACAAATAAACCCAACAAATTTCAGCCAGTTACCATTTCCAGTGCACATATGCACAAACACCTTACTTTCTCTAACCATTTTTCTGTTACGTGACTCCCACGCTAAATCTACACCATGATCTTGAGATCACACACAGTATACATCCTCAATTCGTAGTTAGATAAATAATATAACATCACATATTTCAAAACGTAGCCACATTTTATAAGCACAGGTAACTGCCAAGGTCAGATACATTGTAACATTGTAGGCTCTTGTTTCCGTGTCCTACTAAAAACAGCCCATCTGTTCTGGCCCTGACCACTCCAAAATCAAAGTTTGAATCCTCAGCTGGCAGCACGATACAAATTAAGATACCGCATATACATCCCCATGTTTATGACCGAAAAGAAGAGCAAGAAACTCATTCTCTACTGATGGCACATCGCATATCCCTAAGCGTTGCGGCACATTTTAAACGTGCATTTCCGCATCCCACTATTAACAGTCACAATATAGTGGCTCCCACAATCAAAGTCTGTATCCTCAAATAGCAGCATAATACTTACAACAACCCCATGTCTGCATTTAATGATTTAGAACTGAAAAAGCAGAGAGAAGGACTCCTTGTCCACTAATGGACTATCGTGTATCACAAAGCATCGCTGTGCTCTATAAACAAAAACTACCCCAGCCAGATACTTTTAATCGGATACATTTCTACCACTACTTCCTAACTCCCAGAGTTCACAAACCTATTCCAACCCATTTCTGCATCCCATTACATGTTACCAATGTGTATTAGGCCCCACTCATCCAATAGTTTAATTACTCCAAGTCCAAATCCCCACTACCAATCCAAGATTAATTGCTGTGTGTTGGTGGTTCAACAGCTCACAACTATCCACAAAATCCAGGATGGAGCACCTCCGTTCACATTTAACTTAAAGCGGCACACAGATAACAGTCCTACTGACATCCATCATTTCTTAACTATACATTATGCTGTAACGTATGTTAATATCTTTTTAGGAATTAAAAATTGTAAATCAGTTTTCCAGCTTATTACCAAAAACCCATAATTTAAAGGACCAATCATATTAATTTTCTCCAAATTCATGATGCCTATATTGTAAAGGTTTTTATCCCCTGTGGGAGTCCGAACCTCTTCTGTCCTATTACTTGAAGTTCATCTCTTACACGGTCTGGCTGATAACGTTCCATCCATTGATATTGCCACACCATTTCTCCCTCGCATTATAAAATTCATAGTCCTATAACTTTCAAAAGGAGGGAAGTCACTCCTACTTCCAAACTATTTATATTTATTAGAAGATAAAATAAAGAGAAGAAACAAAAAATGGAGTCCGTAATTTGGCACCTAAGGAGCAATGAGTGGATCTCAAATCTTAAGAATGAATTAGCAACTGATATTTAAAAACCAGAAAATGTAATTGAACGTTGTGAATAGATCGCATAATGGTATCAATGACGTGTTTGGGATCTGGAACATGAAGATTTTGATTCCCGGTGAAGATATTTGTTCATTTTTTTGTTGTTGTCTTTTGTTTCTTCTCTTTGTCTTATCTTGTAATAAATATAAATAGTTTGAAAGTATGAGTGACTTGCCTACTTTTGGGAACTATAGACTATGGATTATACAATACGAGGGAGAAATGGTGTGACCTAATCAATGTCAATGGATAGGACGTAAGCAGTAAAACAGTATAATGGTGTTAGCGATTAGCTTAAAGTTCATAAGATAAGTGTACCTGATTAAAAGACTTCTGACTGGGGCTGTTTTTTTGTTTTTTGTGCAAAGAGCGCAGCAACGCTTTTTGATACATGATGGTCGATTAGTGGACGTTGAGTCCTTCTCGCTGCCTTTTCAGTCATAAATCATGTAAATGTAGATGTGGGGTAGTTAGCAGTATCGTGCTGCTATCTGAGGGATCACGCTTTGATTTTTGTGGAAAACAATATTATGGGATTCCCTGGGTCATTTTGTAGACAAGCTTCCTAAAGATCAGCAAGGTTTTCGAGAAATCTTACAGGAAGGGGGCCTTGTCGCTAACCAAGTGATTAGCGCCTCAGCGGATGGGGCTGATTTGGCTGCTCACGGATACGCTCATGGTATCTGTTCAAGACGGGCTGCATGGATACGATTAACAGGCCTTAAACCGGAAGTACAGCGAAAGAACACTAACTTCCCGTTTAATGGTTCTTCTCTCTTCGGTCCTCATGCAGATGAGGAGATGACAAAAATGAAAGCGGAATTGGACAAACGCCAATTGCAACAAAAAGGTCAATCGAACCAGTGGTCGTCGCAAGGTCAACAGCAGCAGCAAAGGTCTCATTTCCAACAAAGACGTCCAGGGAGGGAAAGAGGCAACAATAGACAACAGGCCTCTACCTCAAAACAGCCAGCGAACTAATGAGCAGTTACTTCCTCTAAACGTGTTGTAAACTCTGGTAGGAGGAAGTATCGTTGGTTTTCTGGAGGAGTGGTGCAATATAACAAATGACAAGTGGGTGCTAAATATTGTCGAAAATGGATATTTACTACGTTTCAAGACTCCTCCTCCTTCCATCCCTCCGAGGGAACTCGGTTCTTGTCATCCCATACTTCAATAGGAGGTACGCAGTCTTCTGGTAAAAGAAGCCATAGAACGTGTCCCAATTCATCAGAGATGCCAGGGCATATACTCTCATTACTTCCTGGTCGAGAAAAAGGGTCCTTCTGTGGAGTACAGGCCTATTCTGGATCTTCGGATATTAAACAGATACATACGAAAGGAAAAGTTCCGGATGCTGGCTCTACACCAGATCTTCCCCCATTTACATCTAGGAGACTGGATGTGCTCCATAGATTTGTAGGACGCTTATTTCCACATTCCAGTGTCCAGGAAACATCTAAAGTTTCTCCGTTTTCAAGTGGCTCGGCATCATTATCAGTTTCGAGTTCTGCCATTTGGCTTAAGTCAGCACCAAGAACGTTTTCAAAGTGCATGGCAGTGGTGGCGGCTTTTCTGCACAAACGAGGAATTTCCATTTACCCATACCTCGACGACTGGCTTCTTAACAGTTCCACTCCATCTCTGTTTCAGTCGCATCTGTCTTAGTCTTCACATTCTGAACAACCTGGGTCTACGAGTTAATTTCAAGAAATCTATTCTCAACCCCACTCAGAACATTCACTATCTGGGATCGTCACTGGACACCGTGGAAGGAAGCGTGTGTCCTTCGGAGGACAGGTTCATATCTATCAAGAAGAAGTCTCGGGAGCTTCTGCAGACTCTCCTCCCTACGGTCAGACAAGTGTCCTCTCTCCTGGGTTCCATGGCCTCTTGCATCTTCATTGTCCCCAATGCTCGATTGCACATGCGTCCTCTTCAGCAGGCTCTGGAGGACTAGTGGGCGCAGGCTTCAGGGAAGTGGGAGGATCGGATTGCACTTCCCCAGTGCGCGAAGGACTCTTATCAGGTGGTGGACAAAGATCGAAACTTCTGCAACTGGTTCCCTTTCACCAAGAGACTCCAACACAAACTATCGTGACAGACGCCTCTCTGCAAGGCTGGGGTGGCCATAGGGATCACCTCCAAGTGCAAGGTTGGTGGTCGGACACAGAGAAGGGTTACCATATCAACTTCCTGGAACTGAGAGCGGTCCAGCTAGATCTCAAATCCTTCTTCCCGTCTGAGATCCAACTCCCTCTTGGTTCAGACAGACAACACCACGACAATGTTTTACCTGAACAACCAGAGAGGAACCAGATCCAGAATTCTGTCCCAGGAGGCACAAGCAATTTGGAAGTGGTTACTGGCAAAACATCTGACCAAGGCAGTTCACGTCCCGGGTGCCCTAAATGTTCAGGCGGACTTACTCAGCAGAGAGTTTGTAGAGGCGCATGACTGGGTGGTCAACAACGATGTTGCTCGCTGCATTTTTCAACGCTGGGGTTTTCCAGACATAGACTTGTTCGCAGACGCAACAAACGCCAAATGCCCCGTCTACGCATCCAGGTTTCCCCAACCAGGTTCAAGCGGGAATGCGCTGCTGATAAGCTGGTCCCAGAACTTGCTCTATGCCTTTCTCCCACTGCCTCTCATTCCAGTGGTGATCACCAAATTCTACAAGACCAACTCCAGGATGATACTGATAGCTCCGGAGTGGCCGCGCCAGTGGTGGTACCCAGACCTTCTACAGCTTTCCGAAGCTCCACCCCAGAGGTTAACTTGCCGTCCGGACCTGCTGTCCAAGAGCCAAGGGAGGGTATTCCATCCCTGCCTTCGCTGCGGCTGACAGCATGGCTCCTGAAGTCTTGCAATATGGGCACTTAGACTTGCCAGATGACTGTATGGACATCCTCAAGGAAGCTAAAAGACCTTCCACTAGAGCTTCCTATGCTTTCAAATGGAAGCGTTTCTACATCTGCTGTTTGAATAATGGGCATGACCCAGTCTCATACTGCCATATTTGTTATATCTGGCTAAGTCAGGCTGCATTTTTCCTCCATCAAGGTACACTTAGCAGCCATCACAGCGTACAGAAAATCTCCTACACAGGGTTCTTTCTTTAAGATGCCAGTGGTGAAGGATTTTTTAGAAGGATTAAAAAAGGTGTATCCACCAGTTCGAGCGCCTTCTCCTCTGTGGGAGCTCAATGTGGTCTTGACAGAACTGATGGGAACACCTTTTGAACCAATACATAAGTCTTCTTTGCAGCACTTATCTTGGAAAGTGGCCTTCTTGGTCGCAATTACCTCTGTTAGTAGCGTAAGTGAATTGCAAGCTCTGTGCTGTAAGGAACCCTACACAGTATTTCATGCAAATAGGGTGTTTCTTAAAACTCATCCTAGTTTTCTGTCAAAGGTGGTATCGGAGTTCCACATCAATCAGGGATTCACGTTACCCACTTTCTTTCCCAATCCTTCTACGCCCCCTGAAAGGGCCTTACTTTAAGACCTTAAGAGGGTGTTGAAGTTCTATTTAGATAAAACTAAAGATATTAGAAAGACGGACAGATTATTTGTCAATTATGGTCCCATTAATACTGGTTTAGCAGCCTCTAAGCGGTCCATCTCAAGATGGATAGTTTCCTGTATTTCCTAGGCCTATCCGTTAGCTAATAAAGTTCTTCAAGGAAGGCCTAGAGCGCATTCAACCAGAGGAAAAGCCTCAACTACGGCTCTCCTCAGAAATGTTCCCATAGCAGAAATTTGCAAAGCAGCCACATGGCGATCTGTTAATACCTTTTCTCGCCATTACTGCTTAGATTCAGATACTCAGGCAGATGCTCAAGTAGGACAAGCATCTCTGAGGAATCTGTTTGGTTGATTATTGGTACCTATTACTTTAAGATTGGTTTTATTGCTAGTGCTACATTGCTAGTCCGCGAAGTGTGGGGTATGGGCTTGCTATTCTATTCACTGCTTTTGACTATTGAGGAGTATCCCTGGAAGAGAAGGATAAGTTACTTACCTATAATCCTGATTCTCTTCCAGGGGTATACTCATCAAAGTCATAAGTACTGGTTTTAAGTGGTATTTTATACGCCTTTACAAAAAGAACTGATCTAACTGTCACCTGTGGTGCATGCTGGGAGCATAGGGCTCTCTGAGGTTCTTAAAGGCAAAGTACCTAGATTCTTAGAAGTCTTAAAGGCGAGGTGCCAGTTTTCTTTTCTGTCTCAGGACAGTAATTCCTATGCAGCCTATGAGCTAAACTGCCTTCAAATACTTGTTTTTTTCCTTGTTCTGGAAAATAAAGAATTTCTTGTATGAAGCCATATGTGTATGTATATATGTGTGTGTGTGTGTGTGTGTGTGTATATATATATATATATATATATATATATATATATATATATATATATATATATATATATATATATATATATATATATATATATATATATATATATATATTCACTGAAAAAGCCATAGGTTTCAGGTCATATATAGTTAGGTATTAGCATTTAAAAAACCATTGAAATTCACTCAAAAAACTATAAGTTTTAGTGGTGTTATAGTTAGCTGGACATTTTACTCATACAAAACCATTGAAATTGCTCCTATATAGTTAGTTGGACTAACTATATTTCGCGCACCCGCAATCCACTGCTGATGATGTCACATATTGCATCATTCATGACATCGCAAAACGCCCTGAAGCATTGGAGGTGAACACGACCGTGCTTCAAACCATCCTGGCCTGGCCTGCCCTGCGTTGCCAATCCTACTTAAGGAAACAAATATGCATTAATTATGGACTTCAAACAACGAACTTACTAATGAATAAACAATACTCACCTCCAGGAACTACGATTCCCACAATGCCTTAATGGACAATATAATAAGCCAAACCCCTTTGGGTGCGTTAAATAAAGAAATCATGGGAACAAAAGAGGTGAGCCTTCGATGTTTGTCTTTCCTGCCTTAGATGAACGGGCGTGGTGTGCCTCGAAACGCGTCTGCATTCATGAAATAAATAATGGCAATGCGAGGCAAGCTGCAGTGAGGCATAGATGAACCGGATAGTTTGAAGCACGGTTGTGTTCACCTCCAATGCTTCAGGGCGTTTTGCGATGAGTATGTATATATGTATATGTATATATATGTATGTATCCTGCTCATTATTTTCGGCCTTAGCAAAAAATCACAGCACTCCAGAGGGGTAACTCCGGTCCACAGGTTTATTTCATACGAGGACCACACAAACTCGTTTCGGTGTTCTGCCTTCGTCCGTGTCATTGACACTCTCTTCTCGACATATTAATAAAGTTTCTTAACAACCAAAGACATAGACAAAGGACTCAACCCTCTAGCACAACATAGGCACCATCTTTGAATGTCCATTTTTTTCATTACATCGCCTACTTGTTTTTGTCTTACACCTCATACATAGGTTATTTTGAGTAATTAGAAGGTATATTGTGTCATAAATTTAAAGTTGTCACTTATAAAGCCGTGGATCGGCTAATGTCCTTTGCAACTATGCCTCGGTTGCTAGCAATCTTCTCAATCAGAACGGAGCAAAAAAGAGATTCAAACGATCCAAAAGATCAAAAAAGGATCGCAAAAATAGAATCATTAATAATACAACAGAACACCCAAGTTATGTTCACACACAATATCCTGTTCACGTTGTTTTAAGTAAACTTCATCAAACGGCACTAAAATAATCATCACTATGGAAAATCATTCCCTGATCCATCAATTCATCTTTCACATTTAAGATCAGATTCTCCATATTCATTAAATGTATTCCGCACCATAGTTGCAGCAAGGAGGTCAAATCAAATCAGCATACCCAAATATTGCCATGTTTCTGAATCATTTTCCTAGATGAACCGCCATCTCCTCCCCGCTGTTCAAGCCCCTTGGATGTTTGGTAGACAGGTCAATGATGTATCTTGACTCTAGTCTACGGAGCCTTCTCTGTCGGTCCCCACCTCTGACACATAATGGAACACAATCCAAACCAAATTATTGTAGCTTACTTCTGTCCTTGTTATGCAGATCTAAGCAATGGCGTGCCACCGGATAAGCTGAGTCCGCTTTCTCAATGGCTCTGAGATGTTCTAATATTCTCATTTTCAATTGGTTGATCGTGCTACCAATGTAGCGTAAGCCACACAGACAGATCAAACGATGTACTGCATATGGGGTGCTGCAGGTGATAAATGTCTTTATCTGCATTGTTCTCCCTCTGTCAGGTACATCATATGTAAGGACTCTCTTGCTGCCTGCACAAGCCTTGCAGCGGCCGCAGGGATGGAAGCCCTTCATCTCCCGTAAGGTATTAGTTCTCGGGGTCAGTTTCTCCAACTGGCTTGTTACCAGCATATCCTTCAGCGACCTAGCTCTGCTAAAGGTCACCAAAGGGCACGCAGGTAAATCATCCTTAAGGACACTATCCGTCCAGAGAATGTGCCAGTTTATTCTCAACATGGCTCTAAGATCCTTAGCCCCTGAAGAAAATGGAAAAATCATTCTAAATTTCCCTTTGTTATTTGCACCATTACTCACACCTGATTCTCTAGAAGGTTTTTTTACTTAAAAGTTCCTTTCTTGGAATTCTTCTCACCTTTCTCAAAGCGTCCTGTAATAGCTTTACACCATATCCTCTTACAGTGAAGAGTGCTATACATTCCTCGGCAGCCGCCTCAAAATCCTGGGCCCTCAAGCTATTCCTCCGGAGTCTCGATAATTCCCCGTAAGGAATGCTCTTTACTAACTGGGGTGGGTGACTACTGCTGGCAAAGAGTATTGAATTGCCAGCAGTCTCTTTCCTATGTAGAGCAGTGTGTATATGGCCCTCATCTATTAACACCTTCAGATCCAGATGCTCCGCTGCCACCGGACTAACTGAACCTGAGAAGTGCAGATTGTACTCGTTGTTGTTCAGTACCTCGATATACTTTTCGGCCATATTCACTGCCCCATGCCACACAATGAATAGGTCGTCTATGTACCTGTGCCAACACACAACTTCACCCCTATCCTGCCCTACCATCCAGCTGCTGGGCACCTGCTCCTCCCACCAGCCAACAAACAAGTTCGCGTAGCTGGGGGCAAAGCAGGTGCCCATCACCGTCCCAGACCTCTGTCTGTACAGTTGATCTTCAAACAGAAAGATGTTCTTTAAAAAAAAAAAAAAAATGTATTGGTTCAGTTCAAAGCCAGATTAAAAAAAAAAACATTAAATCATAGCAGGACATCATATATACGGACTTATGGTGCAAATATACACGAAAACAAGAAAAACCAAGAAAAAAAACAATACAGGGAACAATACCATCATATACAGTCAAACAAAGGTCATTTTAACGGGCCTAAATGGTCTATCATTGCATGCCAAATTTTACACCGCCTTTGCATTTTCCTAAGTGATTTAATACGATAAAGGTTATATTCTAAATAAAAAACATTATAGAACTTTGCCCGCCACATTTCATATATAGGTGCTTCTGGATTCAACCACATTGAGGAAATACATAAGCGAGCTACGGCCATAGCCATAAATAAAACATATCTATTTTCATGATAACCTAAAAAAAGATCGGTGTCATTAGATAGACCAAAGATAATCAACTCTCTGGAAATAACCACATCCCTTTGCTGCTGTCATCTCAACACATACAATGTATGGTGCTACCCGGGGGTAATATACGTGTATTAGCTTATGCTGATGACGTTGCCGTCATAACATCGGATCCAGAATCCGCATTACGCGAGATTGAAAACCTAACTCGCGAATTTGGTAATGTGTCGGGGTATAAGCTTAATATTCAGAAAACGCAGGTTATTTGCTCAACAGGACTCTGCCATAATGATTGTCGTGTTACCCCGGAGGCTAAATACCTTGGCATTAAAATTAGGCTATCGCTTCAAGAGTTGGTTATGGTGAACTGGAAAGATGTTATTCTTGAGGCAGAATTCTGTAAATTCCAGAATCATTTCATTATGTTTAGCAAAACGCATTTGTCGTTGGTCCAGAAAATGTCGAACCATGTCCATGTTCTATACATGTGTACAGGCTGGTGATGTCCAACACCATCAACAGGTAATCAGAATCCCATACCAAGTTCTGGATCTTATTCAGAAAATCCTTGGTGTCTTGTACATGGGACTGTAAGGAAACAACGAAAGGAAACAAAAAGTTGTCCACAAATCTGGAAATATATTCTGTGAGGCTGTTAATTGAAGAAACGATTGGACGGCCTGGAGGTCATATACTGTTCTTATGTAATTTGGGAAGATGATAAAACGTAGGGGTTATCGGATGGTTACTGTGTAAGAAAAGATGTTCATCTCTCCCCAGCATTGATTCATCATACCATTTACGAATCAGGACATCATAGTCCTTGATGCTTTGTTGATATACTTCGGTTCGAGGCATGTGTGCTGCTGAATTCATATCTGTGCATAGATCGCCGCCTAGTGTTGGGTCCGGATGATTGCACATTGTTGTCCTGGGAGAGTCTTCGAAGTATCACAAGATAGGTGGCTCCTCCCTTGGACTACAGTGCGCATGGGCATCCTCTCCATCCTCAGATTGTTTTATTCCGCCATTGGGTTTCGATGTACTTTCCAGCACTCCAAGTTCGGAATCAAAAAAAAGTTTTCCAAAAGGCCTTCGGATTAGTCGGTATTGTTTTCGATTGGTACCGATAAGCTTTCTTCACCATTTGCATGCACTCGGGCCGTTAGGCCTTCTCGACGCCACATGAACCGACGGTCGATGGAACGAAGTCCATTCAAATATTGCCCGCAGTGCAACTCCAAGTTCCCGCACACAGATAAACATCCCGTGTGCAACAAATGTTTATCACCAGATCATAATGAAGATAATTGCCTAGCTTGTGCCCAGTTCCGGTCCAAAAAGACGATCCAGAATCGGCGGGCTGCAAGGCAAGAAATGCAGAGGTTGGCACCGGAGCCCGAGAATATCTTCGACGATGAGGAAGAACTAGTTGACGCCGAAGACTCTGATCAAGAGGAAGATCAATACTCAGAGCACGACTCTGAATATTATATCGACGAGGAAGAACAAATCGTCGATGTCGAAGACGACTCCGATGACAACGGGGGGCGAACCGTGAGTACACCGCCCCATACAGACACTACACCAATATCAGAGACTCAGGTCGCGGCATCGCCAACAGGCCTTAGCCAAGATCTAAATACTGGTTCTATAGCCCTGCCATACCGCCCGGCTAAGAACATACAAAAAGAGCCTTCTGAGACACGTAATCCAAGGCCGGTTCAATCGAAACCGAAACTCATCGACACGACAGTCTTTGGACCGAACGTCGTCGAACCGAAGGTGATAAAGCCAAAGGGCGGCGAGCCGAAGGCCACCGTTCCATATAAACCTTCGAAGCCAAAGGCCGTCGAATCGACCTAATCGAGTTTGACTGTCGAAAAAGGAAGGAACCCCGTCGACGAAGGCAAAAGGGCTACGCCCAAGGCGGTAGTCGAACTGAAAGCGAAACCTAAGGTAGACCAAACGAAAGCTGTCGAGCCGAAGCCCATCGATCAGAAGGGCATCGAGCCAAAGCCGCAGGCTCCGAGGACACCTCTAGAGCCGAAAGAAGTTACCGAACCGACGAAACCGCTCGGTCCGAAAAAAGTGGTGAAACCTGTAAAAGACGTCGGACCAACAAAACCTGTCGTAAAGCCTCAAAAACCGATCCAGGCACCAAAAGCGGTCGAACCGATTAAAGGCATCGAACCGAAGAAGGTCAAACCTAAAACTACGGCGCCAAGGCAGAAGACTGTGGAAGAGGAGATCATCCATCCAGACCCCTCCACAGAAGATCAGTCCAAGCTATATATTGACCCAAATACAGGGAAAGTGACTGTTTATACAAAAAAGAAAAGGCCAGTGCCTGCTGAAGACTTTTCTAGAATTCCACTCAAAAAGAAGACTGTGCAACCTCTCCTATTCTTTTCCAACCTATCTCTCCATCTATGCCTACTACTCCATATGCCCCATACTCACCTGCACGCTCTGACTACAACCCAGATGAAGATCAGGACGCAGATGTGGGTTTTGGATATCCACAAAACCCATATGTTGACCCTAATTTACAGCCATGGGGGGGGAGGGGGGGGAGAAAGACACTGAGGGGGCTCTACCCATTACAGACCCTACTGTATACCCAGCTAACCATCACCCACAGAAGACACAGTGGCTTTTAACTCTTTAATAGATAGAGCAGCACGCTACCATAATGTAGACATGCATTCAGATGCTATAGAAGATTTTCTATTTGATACGCTGGCAACATCAGAAAGAAGTGTCAAAACACTCCCCATGTTAAAGGGCGTCCTAAAGCACGCAAATGACATATTCAAAGACACTGCTAGGGCACGTGTCATCAACCCTAGAATAGAGAAGTATAGGGCTGCACCAGTAGACCCTACTTACATCCGGGGACAACTGCCTTTAGACTCATTGGTGGTATCCAACGCACGAAAGCGTGCTAATTCACAAACTACTGGAGAGGCTCCTCCTCCTGACAAGGAGTCAAAGATTTTAGAAGCATCAGGCAAGAGAGTGGCAGCTCAAGCAGCAAACTCATGGAGAATAGCCAATACTCAGGCCTTGCTGGCCAGGTATGACAGGGCGCACTATGACAGTTTAGAAGGACTTCAACACTTACCTGAGCCTTTCAAAGAGCAGGCGGATGAACTTATACAGGAGGGAAAGCTCATCACCAATGCCTCCATTAAGTGTGCTCTAGACGCGGCAGATACAGCTGCCAGATCTATCAACACAAGCGTACTGCTTAGGAGGCACGCATGGCTTCGCATATCTGGATTTAAGAGTGAAGTACAGGCCACAATTCTTAACCAGCCTATAAATCCAGATTTTTTGTTTGGTCCAGCAGTTGACTCAATTCTAGACAAAATGAAAAAGGACACAGACTGCAAAGTCCATGGGAGCTCTTCAGTCCCAACAACACAGAGGCTCCTTTCGTCGCTCCAACTATAGAGGAGGAGCGCGAGGTAACACATCGCAGCAATCCTCCACATACAAAAGTAATACGCAATCCACATACAATAAAAACACAAACAGGGATGGATACAGAGGAAATAATAACAAGGGCAGAGGTCGTGGAGGCAATGCCAATAGATCCTCCACTAACACCAAACAGTGACTTCTTGGCACTACCCCCAGACCATATAACACCGGTTGGGGGAAGACTACAACAGTTCCTCCCAGTCTGGTTAAACATCACTACAGACAAGTGGGTCAGGCAAATTATCCAACATGGCTATTGCCTAGAACTCGCATCAACACCATCCAACATACCACCCGTACACCGTCCAATGTCAAAGGAATATATAACATTCCTGCAGCAAGAGGTCATCAGTATGCTGCAAAAGGGGGCCATAGAACCAGTCCCACTCAAACATCAAGGAACAGGAGTATACTCACTATACTTCCTCATTCCAAAAAAGGACGGTTCTCTCAGACCAATATTGGACCTCAGGCCCCTCAACCTGTACATTTTATCAGAGCATTTTCACATGCTCACTCTCCAACAAGTCTTACCACTGCTGCGCCAGGGTGACTTCCTAGCAACTCTAGACCTCAAAGACGCATACTTTCATATACCAATACACCCTTCTCACAGAAAGTATCTGAGGTTTACTATTCAAAGACAGCACTACCAGTTCAAAGTCCTACCATTCAGTGTAACAGCTCCACGGGTGTTCACCAAATTGCTAGCAACAGTGGCGGCACATCTCAGGAGACAACACATTCATGTGTACCCATATCTGGACGATTGGCTAATACACGCGCCATCGGCCCAGCAATGTGCCAGCCACATGTCAAAGACCATTCATCTCCTGCACAGTCTAGGCTTCTCGCTAAACTACCCAAAGTCACACATGCAGCCCTCCCAGGTCCAACAGTACCTGGGAGCAACAATAGATACACTAGCAGCAAAGGCATATCCAAACGCAGCACGGATCAACGGAATGCAAATGTTAATCCAAAGGTTCAAACCACAACACTCATTGCCAGCTCGAGTGTTTATGCAACTAATGGGCATGATGGCCTCGTGCATATTCATAGTCCCTCATGCCAGACTACACATGCGTCCACTACGAGTGCCTAGCACAGCAGTGGAACCAGGCTCAGGGACAATTAAAAGACCTAGTGTTGGTGACCAGTCGGGCATACAGCTCTCTGCATTGGTGGAATCCACAAAACCTTTGCAAAGGACGACTGTTCCTGGAGCCTATCCCACAAATCGTAATGACGGCGGACGCATCCCTGCTAGGATGGGGAGCCCATGTCCTGCATTACACAGTCCAGGGTCTATGGACAATACAACAAAAGAAGATGCACATCAATCTACTAGAGCTGATGGCGATCTTTCTAGTACTAAAGGCGTTCAAAAACACTTATGCAACAAGACTGTGTTGCTCCGGATGGACAACATGACAGCTATGTATTCCATTCAGAAACAGGGAGGAACACATTCCGCACAGCTATCGCATCTAGCTCAAAGTGTGTGGAAATGGGCCATTCAAAGGAACATGTTCCTCATGGCGGAACACCTCTCAGGCAAAGACCATCAAATAGCCGACCTGCTCAGCAGGCACAGTCAACAGATGCACGAATGGGAGATTCACCCCAATGTGCTCCAACCATTCTTCCGGAAGTGGGGACAACCAGAGATAGATCTATTTGCCACAAACGAAAACGCAAAATGACAGTACTTTGCCGCCAGGTTCCCACATCCGCAGTCGCAGGGCAATGCGATATGGATTAACTGGTCAGGCAGATTTGCGTACGCTTTTCCCAAGCTCCACTAATACCGCTAGTGGCACGCAAAATGCGCCAACATTCGCTGACGCTAATCCTAGTTGCTCCCACATGGGCAAGGCAACCATGGTACACAACGTTCCTAGAACTGTCAGTGGTGCCTCATCAAAGACTGCGACTCACACCCAGTCTTCTAACTCAGAGCCATGGAGAAATCCAACACCCAGATCCACAACAGATGAACCTGGCGATCTGGATCCTGAAATCCTAGAGTTTGGATACCTAAACTTGCCTCCAGACTGCATGAATATTATCAAAGAGGCAAGAAAACCCACTACAAGGGAATGTTATGCAGCAAAGTGAAAACGTTTCGTCATTTACTGCAGAAACAATGACATCAACCCATTAGATGCTTCTACACACAACATCATTTGCGATCTCTTGCACCTACAACGTTGCAATTTAGCCTACTCATCCATCAGGATACATTTAGCGGCGCTAGCAGCTTATCTCCAAAACAGGCAACACCTTTCACTGTTTAGAGTGCAGGCAATTAAAGCATTTATGGAAGGACTTGAACAAGTAATTCCTCCAACGCACCCACCTTCACCAGTCTGGAATCTAAACATCGTTTTAACCAGACTTATGGGACCACCTTTTGAGCCACTACACATGCGAAATAGTTTCTTACTTGGAAGGTGGCTTTCCTTATTGCCATTACTTCGCTTAGAAGAGTTAGTGAGCTGCAAGCCCTAACTATTCAAGAACCATACATTCAAGTACATGCAAATAGAGTAGTTCTCAAAACAAACCCTAAATTCATGCCAAAGGTGGTATCCCATTTTCATATAAATCAGACAATAGAACTGCCAGTGTTCTTTCAAAATCCACAAACAGTAGCAGAAAGGGCCTTGCATACGCTAGATGTCAAGAGAGCTCTGCTATACTATATAGATAGAACTAAGGCATTTCGAAAAACAAAACAGTTGTTTGTTGCTTTCTCACCGCAACACAAAGGTAACCCTATTTCAAAATCGGGTATAGCCAGATGGATCGTTAAGTGCATTCAAATATGTTATTTAAAAGCAAAACGCACATTAACAGTTCCCCCTAGGGCGCATTCTACACGCAAACTAGGGGCATCCATGGCTTTCCTGGGAAATATTCCTTTACACAAAATTTGTAGAGCAGCCACATGGTCAACCATACATACATTTACCAAACTTTATTGTGTAGATGTACATTCCAAACAGCAAGCTGCTGTAGGACAGGCTGTTCTCAAGACTCTTTTTCAGACTGCTGCAGCTGGCACAGGCAACCACCGCTAGGGGAGATACTGCTATACATTCTATGCACAGATATGAATTCAGCAGCCCACATGCCTCGAACGGAATATGCTACTTACCAGTATGCATCTGTTCTTGGTATGTAGGGCTGCTGACATTAATATCGCCCACCCGCCTCCCCGGTGCCTGTCGCAGCTGTAGCATTCACTCTTTGCATGGACATCTCTTACTGTACTATACTCCATCTCTGCCACAATGGCGAAAAACAATCTGCGGATGGAGAGGATGCCCATGCGCACTGTAGTCCAAGGGAGGAGCCACCTATCTCGTGATACTTCGAAGACTCTTCCAGAACAACAATGTGCAATCATCCGGACCCAACACTAGGCGGCGATCTATGCACAGATATGAATGTCAGCAGCCCTACATGCCAAGAACAGATGCATACTGGTAAGTAGCATATTCCTTGTTGCACCTGGTATAACACGTCTCATCCGATAATTGCCTCATTGCTTCACTCCTATAATATTCCCTACTGAGAACAACATTCCCTCCTTTATCCGAGGGTTTCACTACCACGGTGTTATCTCCCATCAAATTCTGTAGTGCTATATTCTGAGGGTCTGTGATGTTCTTGTTACTTGGGTGTGTGGCCTTTCTGTACCTCATCAGATCGTTGTTCATTGCCTCCGTGAAAACATCCACAGCATCCCACGGTGTTTGTGGGACAGACACAGAGGCTGGTTTAAAGTGACTTTCATCCCTTTCTTGTTCCACTCCTAGCAATTCTGCCCGTTGGGCCAGGCCCAGAGCACCGAGGTTATATTCTTGTTCTTTTCTTAGATCCTCGAGGGCCTCTACAGTCGGTATGTCTCTGATGCTAAGTATATCCGTAGCTGTTGCTCTCAAGCCTACCTTAGTTACATCCTTGGTAAATGGACGAAGCTTGAAATACTTGTGGAGTTTCAGTTTTCTTGTGAATTTAAAGAGATCGATGCGTGTCTGGGTATACTCCAGGTTGCTGTTGGGGCAAAATGTTAGCCCTAGGCTCAAAACTTCAGTTTCCGTGTCCGTCAAAGTTTTATCTGTGAGATTGACCACAGTTAAATTGGACAACCTCACTTCTTCCGCTTCGATTGCTATTTCTTGCTGCGATTGGCCCAGCTTATGGCTTTTGCTCTTCCTCTGCCTCCTCTTGCCGCCCCCTGCCCCTCCTGTTGTCACTTCGGGTGGTTTGTTTTTTCCCCCACGTAGCCATGATTTTCTGATTATTTTGAACTCATGAAAAGGGGTTGCCTCCGCTCTACCTCCTTGTTTCCTTCTGGAGTCTTGCTGGTCGTCACTAGATTCATTTTCAGTAACTTCCGATTCTGAGGTTACTGCATCCAGATCGGTCATGACTTGTGTGCCTTCATGGAGTGCTTTTCGTGGCGCATCAAACTTTCTGGCATATGCTAACACGCGGCCCTGTAAATAGTCATTTTCATCGTGCTATATATATGTATGTATGTATGTATGTATGTGTGTGTGTGTATATAATATATATATATATATATATATATATATATATATATATATATATATATATATCTTCCAAAGTTCTGCCACAATAAGCATGACACGCACTCGAGGAAGTACAGCAAGTTTGCGTTTATTTTCATCGTGCTATATGTGACCCCCAGGCCTCTTAGCAGTGGCCGACGAGGGGGGAGGGGCCTGCTTGGGGCCCCCAAAATCAGTTTGTCTACCTGTTCATGGTGATGGGACCGCCATGAACAGGCAGTCAGAAAGAGATATCCTAATCCCTCCAGCGGTGCCTGCTCAGGCACTGGCTCCATTGTAGGGTTAGGAATCGAACTGCTGTCCCAATGGAATCTCTGATCCTGTCTGAGGCAGCGGTCCTACCCTCCGACCTCTATGGGCCTACCGTCTTCATTGTAATGCAGCAGCCGGACCGAAGCCCTGTATGGCGGGTGGACCGCCACCGACAGTCTGTCGGTGGCAGTCCTTCCACCATCGTAATGAGGGCCATTGTTATATACAAATAGAACATTAGGCAACCTATTTAGGTCGAGCGACCTATCTCAATGCGCATTGAGCCGGAGCTCGATATATAGGGGCTTAAATAAGCTTTACCAACTTGCAAGTCGATGGCGATTCCTTGCAGTGCCCGTGAAATTCAAGCTCAATGTGCAGTCGCATTGACATTAAAAGCGCGTGCACATGCCACCAGCCGCCTGCCTTGCATTACACATCAAAGGCAGCCCAGCCTCCCTCCCGCAGCCCCTGCTGCTTCACACCCTCATCGCAGCCTGAAATCGCTGTCTGTTCCCTCAGCCGCACTCCTCCCACACCCCGCTCCGCCCCCCCCCCCTGCCTGCCGTGTCGCATTTCTCTTCCTCCCCCCCCCCCCCCCCCCCCCCCTCCCCACAGCAATGCCCTCCACCGGCCGAACTTTCACTTTGACGGCCACAGGCCGTCTCTCGTGTTTCTCCTTGTTTTCTTCGCGAGCTTAAGCAATCTGCATTTTAGCAGCCCTCCACCCACCGTGTTGCTCTCCTTCCCCCCACGCATTCCCTCCTCATCAGTTTAATTTTGCATTTCCCCTTCTTTCCGCCCCTTTGTTCATGATTGCGATGAGTTTCGCTTTCACAGGCGGCTACGTCACTTCTGCTTGTTGTTTTACTATTGCCTCAGCTCGTCAATTAGCAATGTTGTGTTTTTGGGCTTTGTGAGATGACGGCATGTTTAGATTACACACACAACGTTTCTCTCGATTTTCTAGTTGTCTGTATTAGGAATATATATATTTTTTGGCTTTTCTAGCAAAACGCACCTAGCTGTTGGCATTTACTTTAGAATTCACAGATACACGGAATCTTTAGTTTACAAACAGTTTCCCTCGATTGCCTTGGCTCGTTCGCTTTGTTTCCTGCTCATCTCTTCATCTTATCTCGTCACATTTGCTGTGCAGGCAAAGACCGAGTTCAAAAGTCAGATGCTTTCCGAGAGCGCCTGTTCGTGCCCCAACCCCCCTTCCTGCTTGCTGCTTCTTTTCTTCTTTCTCCCCTTAGTAATAAAGTGGCAAAGATGAAAGACTCCCCCATACATTGTTAACTGTTTTAATCCTCGTTCAAAGCACTATTTGCTCTACAATGTAAAATGGTTTGTACTTAAAGGCGTAACACGCATCTCAAGTCTGTCAATTCAAATATTCAATTGTTATTTTAAAAGGAAATGCGTTTCGCTGTCAATAGACATGAAGCAAAAGCCTATAGTACTTCTCAGTATAGTGCTATAATGTGCCTAGTAGCATCAAAGCTTCCACATTAAAGAAGAGTAGATGGTACAGCACCAGGATAATGTGCTCAATGGCTAAATCCTTCTACGGTCCCAAAGGCGAGACCTATTGGCTATGCCAATGCTTGTTTAAGTGGAGGGGATTTCTTTCTCTTGTAGCAGCATTTATAAGTCAACAAAACAAATAGGAGGATAATACAATTACCTTTAATCATCAGTTACGTTTTTTATTGATAGCATGTAAGTGTAACTTTGGATATATTTTAGTATAAATAAATTCACTTCTCAACACCTATGGTATAAACATTTGGCTAAAAAAATTCAAAGTGAAGACCCGAATAATGAATGGTAACTAGGATAATCATTAGATCTTAGAGATAATGACATAGCATGTGGATGTTAGAATCCATGTTTATAATATTAACCCCTTCGATGCTCATGACGGAACGGTTCCGTCATGAGCGTCGGTTGAGCTGTGCTCATGACGGAACCGTTCCGTCATGAGCCCATAGGCTCATTAGAACGTTCAGCACAGCACAGGAATCTGCGCCGCGCTGAAGGTGTTAAGTGGGTAACACAAAACAAATCTATATTTACTTGTAGATGAATAGAAGTGCTTGAGGTGAAATAGGCGTATCGTGTTTTTATTAAGTTCAGATTGATTGAAAATGTACAATTTGTATTCTTATACTTTCAGCCCTGAAGAAGCAGCATGTGAACAGTGCGAACCACATGTTGGCTGAATAAAATGTCTTAGTTAAGAAACATTGTACATCTGGGAATGTTTGACATAATATTCCTGAAAATATTGAAAAACATGAGCTAATTAATTTGATAATATTTCTATGCTCTACTGAATGATTGAAAGTCGGTTAAAACGCCTTTTATTGTGCTGAAAACTTAGTGAGGAAACCTATTATTGTATCTATGATGTTATTGTTGTGGCAGAATGTTGATAAGAAATGTGATTGCTTAATCAGTGAGTTGATGACTACATGTAACTGAAAGTAAAGCTCCCTAGTAATATTTTTGTAAAATTTACATTTCGATTTGGGCACCAGCCAAGTAGGTGAGAATGCACAGGACCGTTGATATTTCATCCCAAACACTGTTACCAATTGAATATGTATTAGCATTAATCATGTGAGTGTTTTTGTTTTTACTGTTAACGTCCAGGTGCTACATTTTATTATAGACATGGTGATGTCTTTTCTGTGAGCTATCCTTCTTTTTAAGAAAAAAACATTCTAGTTGGCCATTAATGTTTATAACTGCAATATTTAAGAAATTAATTTTTATGAAAGACCTTTTTTCCATAAATGCATATTAACTTTTTATGGAACAAAGGCTGTGATTCACTGAGCCATACTAACATTTGGTACTTTAGTAGACTTGGCAGACCAAGGAAAGTAGCCTGGACCCTAGCTTAAGAACACCCATCCATATTTTATAGCGTTCCTAGATTGATTTCTATTGACCTGCATGTCAGAAACTGCAGTAGGGAGCCCAGAAAAGAAAGTTGGGGTGAGGATGAGGGTGCAGTTGAGATCCGAGTACTTGCGTTTTCATCTATTCGTATGTGGCTACCTTGTTCTGTCCCTTTATGTGCCATAGATTCCTTTTTTCCCTCCTTGGTCAGGATGGTATGGGGTGAGCAAGAGGCACTTTTAGAAAGTAATTATAGCAAGTTGGCAAGCAGTCAGAAGGGCAAAATCATAGCTATGGTCGCACTTCTATTTTTGCTGCTTCTCTTTTCCCCTTGAATCCCTGCAGTCTCCACTCCCTCTCCGCCCTCCAATCTGACACCATCCCAATACCATCCCCTATTATTAGGAGTGTCACATGGGAACACAAGAGGGCCTGGGCCCAACAGCACTTCCAGTCTCCCACCAAGTGGTTGGAGGTGAAAAATACAGAGGCACTCTGTTCACTTTGTCGAATGGCACTTGTTAAGATCCGCTTCCACTTATCACGCCAGTGATGGATCTCTTCTCTGAGTGCAGACAAATTGGAAATACGCTGGACAAGAGCTGCTTGAGTTTATCATATTGAACCCACTAACATACCATTGTTAGTGAAATGTCTAAGGTACTTGTACATTCAGACATCCATGGATCGCATACTGCAAACTAATAAATGTTTATTTTGATAGTAGCATGGCAATCATAAAATGTTCTGCAATTGTTTTTGTTTTATCTAATGCTTTTGTTTTTACATATATCGGTATCTTAGTGCAGTATTTTGATTGTTACTAATGGATGCTTGAATTTCAGCATACTTTCAGTTATTATTTCCATCCAGAACCCTTGGTAAGCTAGTCACGATTAACTTCAGTACTAGGTGATCGTGGATATTTACTTATTATGACATAACAGTGGAATAGCAGATGTTACCAGATTTGTTTATTTGGCTTGTTTCCATTGATTGATTTTTCTTAGAATCCTCATTGGAAGTAAAGGAGGGACATTTTGTCTGTACTAACACAATTGTCACATAAATATTTGTAATGAAATAGTTTCATTTTGACAGGTATTAATAACCGAACATGGAGACCTTGGCAATGGGAAATTTCTGGATCCAAAAAACAAGATTTCATTCAAGTTTGATCACTTGAGGAAGGAAGCTAGTGATCCGAGATCGCATGAAGCTGAAAATGCAATTGAGTCGTGGAGAAATGCTGTTGATACTGCTATGAGATCCTATGTAAAGGATCATTATCCAAATGGCGTCTGCACTGTAAGAATATACATGTTTCTTATATGTACTCTCTTGTGGTTTATTTATTATTTTATATTTGTATTTTTCAAGTTTATATCTAAGGAAACATTGGTAAGACGACACAATAAATGTACAAATATGATATCCATGTGGACTGGGCTATAAAAGAGATGAAAACAGCAGGGGTCTCTTAAACGTAACCGGTGTAGAGAGCTCGTGAGAGGAACCAGGAATCTGCCCAAATAGATTATTTTATAGTCCCCCCTTTATATCATTGCCACTATGAGACATCAAGTAAGGAGATTTGGCAAGATGCACTGCTTTATTACTACTTGGTACCTGCAGGGTGGTCCATGTCCTCCAGTGACTACCCATATGAGAAAGATATAGTTCGTCTTCACTGGCCTCTTCTTATTATGTGGATAGATAAGGGGCTGGTACAGCCTTTACCTGTGCCCTTCAATTGCAGGTGTGGTTCCACTGGTCCTGATATATATATATATATATATATATATATATATATATATATATATATATATATATATATATATATAACCTTTTCCATTGATGCATGAGGGATCAGATAGTGAATTTGTGTATCATATTATTTGATGACAGATTATTTCCCGTTTCAAGTCTAGAGTCGCTCTCCATCTCGTGGCTAAAGATAGGAGGTAGGCCTGGGCAGACGTTGAGATCTATGACTGTGATGTGTTTTTGGTTAGAGTTATGAAGATTTGTGTGGTGCTCATAACACCCAGGGGTATATTGGCATCTAAGATGGAAGGGAGATACCCTCACTGGGGCCTAATGGAATAACGAGGTTTTATTTTCTAGGAGGAAGGAAAAAGTTATAATGTGCAACAGGATGCCATTCCAGGCTTTAGGGGCCAGCTAAGAAAAGGCACAATCTCTGACTTTGGCATGGCGAGCAGGAGGTTGAAGAAGCAGCGGTGTCTGTTCTGGAGTGTGGAAGTTGATGCAGTTATTTAGCTATACATGGCCTCGATTGTGTTTAGTTCTCTGTAGGTGAATGTGTGGAGTTTGAGGGCGCTTTTGTGTATGGGGAGCCAGTGGAAATCTCTGAGGTGTTATGTTATGGGAGTGCTGAGTGGGAGGTTGAGTGAGTCGTGGCAGATCTTCAGGTGTTTGGTGGCATCCATCTGAACATGTTATTCAGGAGTTTGTAGAAGCAGGTATGGGTGACCATGCTGGCTTGGTTAGACATCAAGATTTGTTTGTTGATCACTATTCCTAGGTTTCTTTTTGAGTTTGACAGTGAGGATGTTGGTCCAAGTTCTGAGGGCTACCAGGCTGAGGACCAGGGGGAGGTCTTGTCAGAGTTGAGTTTCAGATAGTTGGTCCTCATCCAGTTTGCAACTTCTGACATTCAGTTAAGTGAACTTCGGTTGGGCATTAGAATTGTGGTCGGAGAGGGGAGAGGATAAGCTGGGTGTCGTCTTTGTAGCCTGTATTGTTAAGCCCATGGGATCAGATCATGCCAGCGAGCGGGCCATGTAGACTTTGAATAGCATTGGGCTGAGTGAGGAGCATTGCAGGGCTCTTAAAGATCAGGTTGGAAGCACAGGACGAGTACGGGCCACGCTTACATATTGGATGAATCCCAAGAGGAAGGAGCTGATCCAGCAGAGGGCGGCTCTACTGTGTTCCAGTGTTGTGGAAGTATTGGATGAGAAATGGGGTGGGAGATGGTGTCAAAAACAGCTGAAAGGCAGACTAGGATGAGTGCGGTTGTGCCTCCTTTGTGTATGATTAGAAAAATGTCATCAGTGAGGTACGATGGTCAACCAGCACGCCTGAATAAAGGACAGCGACCCTGGAGAGGTCCTGTTGGGTTGTGAAGTTGTTTAAATGGTGGTGATTTTGATACTGAAATAGTTGGAGAGCTCTGTGCAGATTTCCTGTGATGGAGTAATGGTCTTGGAACTTGGAGTAGGTGAACTTACATTATTTCACTGAAGGGGTTTCTTTGACATTAAAGCATTTTTCAATTTAGTGATTATGGTGCACTTGGTGGTTCTGAATAGCTGGTGGTAGATCAGGAGGGCTGCTTTGTACATGTCGCCTTCATCGTGGGTCTCTTTCAACTGGTGTTCCAACTATTTGCAGTGCGTTTTGAGAGTCAAAGGACTTTCATGTACCAGCTTGTCTGTGGCTTGTTCATTGCTGTGGGCTGGATATGAATGGTGCCAGGGTATATGTGAAAGAAGTGATCTAAGTGTTTGGGACGGAGTAGGCAAGTTCGTCATGGGGTTTCTGTTGTTGAGCTAGAAGTTCTGAGATCCAGACGTCCTCAGGGAACTTATTCCAGTTATGTCAAGTGGTTTGGGTGAGCGCAGTTCTGTGTTAATTGAGTAGATGTAAACTGAAACTGGCACACGCATGGTCAGTCCAGGAGAGAGTGGTTTGTTGGTCTACTGTGATGTCTGCAAAGTTGGTGAAGACGGGGTCAAGGAGGGGTCCATGTCTTAGCTTACTTGTGGCTTACTTGTTGGATGAGTCGCATTATGCATGTGGTGAGCCTCAAGGGCTTCCAGGGGTGGGACCGCATAGGGATTTTACTCCTGGGCGAAGTCTGGGAACTGGACCACATCTGGTCCTTTCAGGATCTCCATGCAGATTTCCTGATGCAGAACTCCCAGTTCTTTTGGTACTTGAAGCTTCTGCATGCTCTTTCTGTACAGCAGGAGGAGTTAGACGACATCTTTGAATGCTATCCACTGGAAGGGTGAGTACTTAAGGGTTCCAAGGGTTCCTTGAGAAAAGGTGGGGTCTCTCAAATCTACAAAACCCTGGTAACACACTCCCCGGATCAGATGGGACCCCTGAGGGCTAAGTGGGAGGAATTGGTGGGGGCTCTGTGCGAGGCAGACTGGAGGGATGCATGCATGGCCCCCTGCTTGTTTGCAATCTCTGCAAAACTCAGGCTCGTACGGTTTAAATATCTCCATCAGGCTTGCCTCACACCCTTTTATCTGTGGAAGGCCCAGGTATGCACTTCACCCGTGTGCAATAGATGCCAAAATCACATAGGGAACTTCTACCACACGGTATGGTCCTGTCCAGTTATTCAGACCTATTCGAAAACTATTATCTACTCTAGCCCTGGTGATGGGACTACATATTGAGGCTAACCCTCGGCGTGCACTGCTGGGTATTTTGGAATACAGGGGTCCTCAGGCAGACAGGATGCTGGCTGGGCTGGGTAAGTTAGTGGCTAAGAGAAATTAAGCCAGGCAGTGGAACTCCTCTGTTGCTTCCCACAAAACGGATGTGAACGAATGGGATGGGCTTGTGTGAGCTCATATGGAAGAGACAATTTATACTTCATGTGGACGTCGCTGTAAATATGAAAAGGTCTGGAACAAATGGAGGATGCATTACGGCATAGATGGATGAGACTGAAATGGATGAATTTATTTTTTATTTTTTAAACTTATTTTATTGAGTTTACATGGTACCATCCGGGCAGCAGCCCAGTATAATCACAGTGAAACATTGGATAATTCAAGAGTACCAGATTTGTGTACAGAATTATTAACAGTAAAGTATAGAACAATACAAATGTTGGGCAGACAATCCTGTTACTCTTACATTGTAGCAAATATGTTCGTTCTTGCATCGCCTGTAGTATGGTGTGGAGTGGAGTGTATCCTGTTCCAAGACTCACGGGGAAGCACCCATATCCGAGAGACTGAGGGGGCGTAGATCGATACCCCAGTGCGTTGCCCATCATCGGGACCATATTTTCCTGTGTTTCAGGGGACGTCCTCTCGCCTGGAGGACCGCGATCTCTGATCCCATGCATTTATCTAGTACAGTTCGTCATTTCCCTAGCGTGGAGGGGGGGGGGGGGTTTAGTCCCCTTCCACAACAGAGCAATATCGAGCTTAGCTATAGTGAGGGCCAGAAATAGCATGTGTTGTTTACACCGGTTCCCCCCTGTGCCCTCAGTACTATGTAGTAAAAATAATTTGGGGTCATATGGAAGGGCTGTAGTATGGTAAAGTCCCAAACTGAGTGTATGAATGATCCCTCGTCCCTGCCAGAGCTCAGGCACTTGGGGCATTGGATGACCACCATCTTCCAGAGACGGAGTCTGGTATAATATACACGGGGTATGTATTTAAATTGAATGAGGCAGAATCGAGAGGACACGAGCTAGCCAAGGCCTCGGTCCAGTCGTTATCGGTTAAGTCCGGAATATCCTCTTCCCACGCCTCTCCCATGCCTCTCTGGTTTTAAGGAGGGTCGTTTTAGCATGCGTCTGGGTCAGGGTCTGATATGTCTAATTTTATGGGTTTCTAAATCCCCCATGAGGAGGCGGCCCTCCAGGGGGTGAAACTCTGAAAGGGTATCCATTGTGTGAATGATGGGAGTAAGAGTGGCGTAACTGTAGGTACTTATAGAATTGTGGTTTATGTAGGTAGGATAAATTCAGTCTGTAACTGCTGGAATGACTTCAGTGTAGTGCTCTTCATCACATCGCCCAGAGTGGAGATACCTATCAGGTCCGTTTGCGAAATCCCACCAAGGCCACTACCTAGCGCAGAAGTGTGCTCGAGTTGCATTTCTTATCTTAATGGTGGGGAGGGGTATTAGCAGTGCCAGTAACAAGTTGTATATTCCAGAAGAGCAACTGTTTGTAATGTTTTAAATTACAATAATATTTTTCTATTTAAAAAAAAAAAGGGCTGGGCTTGGCCAGAGGATGAATGCAACATGTTAGGTGGTCAGATGGGGCCTAGCAGTGTTTTCATCTCATTCCGATGAGCAAGAGACTTGTTCTACTATTGAGTTGTGAAGCATATTTTTGGGTTTGGATTGCACAGTTCTCATGTTCCATCTGTATGACAAGGTTACTCTGAGGCTATGTTGGGCAGAGGTCCCTGGTTTGGTAACATGCCTGTCATCTTGATGTGGTGGTTGCAGTGTACTTATGCTGATACTAGGCGTTTATTGGTCTGAGTTCTGTTCACTAGTCCATGATTGCTGTGGTTCTCTAACGTTTTCAATTCTAAATTCTTCTGTAGGCGAATCTTGGCTGCCAGGTAGTTCCAGAGTTGGCTACCTTGTACTGGGAAAGTGGAGCCTCTTCTGTATTTATAGATATAGTGGCACTTTTCATTAGGGAGCTCTGTGAATGATGCAGAGTGCCTTAAAAAATGGTCATCTAGCTACCGGTGCTGATTAAACTATGACTGTAGCGTAGCTCTACAAGGTTAGCATTCTCACCCATGGGTGAACGTAGTTCAATGCACCAGCACTGAATGTGAAAGACTGGTTATTGTAGCCCTGGAGAACTCAACCCAATACATTGTTGAAGTGTAATCCTTTTTTGTTATTTTACAGAGTTTTATATAGCACGTACTTAACCCAAAGGTATCGAGTGTCATAGCGCTTTACACAAGCACCAGTTGCATGACATTTTTCTTAGGCACAATCATTGCTTTTGAGTTACTAGCAATCCCTAAACCGGGATCTGAGGCATTGTAGTTCCCAAATCAAACTTTTACGTTCTTTACATTATCACACACACAAATGTTACCAAGAAAAATTTACACTTTTAACTAAAAGCATTTGTTGCAACTAAGTGAACATGTTTCGCAGCACATCGAAAATAACCACACATGATATCATAAGAACAGCAAATCAACACGTGAACGAGAATGAAATTAACATTTCTACCTTAGTTCAAATCTCATTTAAAACCTAACACCCTAAAACCTACTACTATGCTCTACATTTGGAGGGCATGGAAAGTAGAACTTGGAATCTGGACTTTCTTCGGGAGAAGCAACCCAATGCATACCTTGTTGATAGCAAACGCTGTGTTATCAGAGAGGTGTGACGGCAGTGTTCTCTGCAAAAGGAAAAATACATGGACTCAGCACGGCTTGTCATCCACATCATTTGGTGCACTTGCAGCAGTCAAGACTGTCTCCGGCAGTGTCTTGTGTGATTATCTGGGCGAAGGATATCTCCGAAAGGCGGTCAGGCGGTAGCCCTTTTATACTATCTTATATCAAGGATATGAATTTCTGACCTAAGTTGAGGAATTTCTAACATAGATTATTTTCATCCAGGTCTGTGTCCCAGACCTATCCTGATTATCATATAAGGCACACAGACGTCCATTCGAACTACGCTGTTTTGACTATTAATTTGTATTTGCTCTTATTTGACCTGGACATTGTGATAAGACGCTTGTCCCAGACTGATGTTGCCTCAGGTGTTTTATTGATGTAATTGTCTGAAAGACTTGGCACTTTCACAGTTCTAGGAAAGATAAAGTCGGACAACATCTGCGATATGGCAGGCCTGACAATGATTCTGCAGAAATAGAAAAGATGGAGACTCGTTTACCTAAAATGGAGTCTGGGCCTACAAAAGGTGGATTCAGGCCTTATGGTGAATCCAAGCACTCCAGGATATAGGCTATTGGCATAGTTGAACTTGGAGACAACAGGTGTGAGGACAACGTGTAGTTTTTATTGGTATCCATGGTATGTGAAGATGTGTTTCAGTGTCTTCATTGTGTTGCAGGTGCCCCTTATGATTTTGTTGGCATGTGGCATCTGGGATCTGAGTCTGGTTCCCCCAAGGTTTCTCACTTATTTTGACATAACTAGTGTGGCATCTAGTTCTTTGGGCATGTGGCTATAGGCTATTGTTTGTGCTATTTTCCATCCATGCATCATGATCTCGGTCCTTGCAATGTTACACTTTAGGTGGTTAATCCTCATCCATGACTAATCCATGGGGTAACTGCCAAGTCTTGACTTTAAAGGTCTTGTTTTGCATATCATCATAATAGTTGTAACAGATAAGGATGAACAGTGTAATCCTGTCAGTTGGGAGGGGGGTTACATAGATAATAAATCGGAGAGGAGAGATGGGGGTCACCACAATGTTAGGTGTGAGGGGAAGTTATGAAAAATGGTAGGAGTCTGTTTTTGAAGCAGGAGACAATCCATTTTGAAGTGCTTGCATATTTTGAGATGATAGTCTGTTGACTAGCATCTGGTGATAGAAAGTGTCAAATGCTACTGATGGGTTCAGAAACAGTAGGGCTTCTCTGTTTATGTTCACTGTGAATGTTAGGTGATCAGATATGGATATGATGATTGACTTTGTTTGTGGTTCTACCATGTCTGAATCCACATTGTTGATCTGATAGCCAGTCATTTTCCTCTGTAAAACTAGAAAGTTTAGTTAAAAACTGATCTCACCAATAGTTTTACCTTGAAACAGCCATAAGACATTGGTCTGTAGTTTGCTCGATTAGGTGAGTTGATTATTTTTTCATGTGGAGTGGTTTTCAGCTTGGGTGGGAAAGAGCCTAGTTATAACCAGCATTGGCATAGCCAATAGGTCTCGCCCTTGGGGCCTTATAAGTGTGTGTTTTCAGAAAACCGCAATGGAGCAATAACAGCACTCTGTTTGTAATGTGCTGCAGTGATATTATAGACAAGATATTGATTACAATTTATTGTAATAGGGCAAAACACAAAAGCATTATTATTTAAGTTGGTAATAAAGGGGCATAAAAGTAAATTACGTAGGTGGACGGGCACAGGCTGTTTGAACATGCAAGTTGTAGGGAGAGAAATAGACGGTGTTGTGCAGCTAACACTGCAATAAAGTTAACTTTTACCCAGTTTATGGTGTGCAAAGCACAATAGCAGTGAGAGCTGCCACCCTCCCTGGAAACTCCTGCGGCTGTTTAAATGCTGGGTCCGGGGTGGGAAGTGTTGTTGGGACTGTGACTATGTATTGACAATAGAGATGGGGCCAATGGATTCTTGGTTATAAACTGTGAGGGCTATCTTTTCCCAGAGTTTAGAGAAGCTATGTGGCCTTTAATTAAGATGAACCGTTGCGCCTGACAACATAGAGTTTCTCCTGAGGTGGTAATTGGCCCAGGAGAGACCCGCAGAGTCTCCTGTGAAGCGGAGGGCTGAGGAATGTCCGCAGTCCATTTAATCTCAGAGAAGGAGCGCACATCTGACTGCTGTCAGTAAAAAAAGAAAATTCACAGCTTCAAAATATTTTACTGGGCGTAAATAACGGGCAAAGAAAGCACAGTTGGACTATTATGTCTGAAAATCAGTGTATGCTAGACAAATAACATTTGATCTTCTCAAAAGGCCAGTTAGTATCTGCTGCTTTAACAGCGCGCGTTAGTGCCTCGGAAACATAGCTTATTTTATGCGGCTTACCTCAGCTGCTGGGGGGGCTTCCCCTTCCTCTCCTACAGACACTGAAGTGGCTGTTAAATGTGTACGGCTCCCTCGTTTTCAAGTTATGTAAATGGCGTCTGTGAAGAGGCGCCATAGCGGAAAATAAAACAAGCCTGTGAGTGGTGGTGCTGCAAGGAATTTACGAAATGCAGCTGACACTGCGTGCCGCTGCTAGCTTCCGAGATCGATAGGCCATGGGAGTGAACGTTCACAGAAAAGGGGTGAACGGTCACAGAAAAGGGAAACCTACCTCCGCCATTGGCCATTTGCGTGCTTTCATTTTGAAAGCCACACACAAAGGCCAGTGGAATGTGTGGGAGAAGGCCGACCCACACAGAGAAGTCTCTTGGAAGTCAGGAGTGCTTCCAAGAGACCCTCTCCTAGAGCAGCGCATGCGCACTGCACTATGCTCGACCTAAAAACTTGTTTAGTATGCTTCCAGTTCCTCACCTGCACAGGTTGTGCAAAGGATATTTTTGGGAGAGGACCTCGAAAGTGGTAGGAGATGGAAGTTTGATATTGTACATCTTAGCAGTGATTGTGTCATATGTGGGAGGAGCCTTATTTGTTTTATCCGTAATATAGTTTTTTTAAATCGTTTCCGTTTTTGAGATCTGTTCCTTGGAGATTTTGTTGCAGAAGTCATGCAATTTCAGTATGTTTGTATTTTGACACTCTTAAGCAGAATTCTGCATTGCAGTCTTGTGGAGTTACTTTAATGGACAGTCTTCAATAATAATGTATGGGCAGCAGTTTTATCATTGTGGCTCTGCTTGCTTTTTAGATACTTTATGAAAGGCCTAACAGGAGTTTTACATTTTTATCCCTAGGCTTCCTCCACTTGTGTTTGAAGATTCTGAGTTGTGTTCTCATTTTCCTGATCTTGCCATTGAGCCATGCGGTCTTCTTTTAAGGTTGCTCCTAAGTGCGTTCTTTGTGGTGTCCAGGTGTCCAATGCAGTGAACATCCCAGTTTGTAGAAGGTGGATATGTCCCAAGGGCATATATTGATTTCGATTTTTTTCATGGTTGTGTTTGGAGTTCAGTTTTTCTGTAGTCTCTTTGTGGAGTCATTGATGGCTGTTTCTACCTTTAAGTTATTCTATATCGGTAGATTAATCCTAAAAATAATGACATGGAGGTTGCTCCAAATGGCTGGCAAGTAGTCAGTTACTGAGGTGTCTCTTGAGGGGAAAATAAAACGTCCAATGAGTGGCCGGCAAAGTGAGCTGGAGTTAGGAGGTTGAAGGCCTCGAAATTGAATGTGATGGCTTCGATTTTTGTTCAATCCTTCCTTGTAAACCATAGGATGAAGTTTCCTAGGTTGTATAGTTTGGCATGGGAAAATCTACGTCAGTGTGTCTAATAAAGCGTCCTTAAACTGTCTGTTGCTCTGCGGTGGTCTGTAGAACAAGAGATCGGGAAAAGCAGAAGACAGTGGTGTGACATCCCACCAGCATAGATTCATAGTTGCTCTTGGTAAAGTCTTACAGTAGACTATTTTACGCATTTCTTATGGATGGCTCGTGGGTCTCCTCCGATCTTGCTGATATCATTTTTGTTGATGCAGTATACTGGTGGAATGGCTTCGCAACATGTTGATTTGGAACCTTTGCTAAAACACATTTCTGTGATGAAAGCAAGGTCCAGTCCTGCTTCTGGAAGTAAATCGAACAGGTTGACTGTTCTTGTTAATGGATCTTTCATTGAAGAGCAGACCGTTTTGCTGCTGGGTTTCTGTCTTTTTCTTGTGATGCAGTTTCCCTGAGATAGGATTGGCTGTGGAAGGGAGGGGTGGTCCTCTGGGATGTGGGTGAAGTGCTTTGGCTGTGGCCTAAGTTAGGATTGGAAGTCTGGCATGTGAGTTCAAGAGCCCCTGGGTTGAAGGGGTGGTTACGGCTTTAGAGGGTGTTTGTGGGAAGTGCTTGTGCTGCAGTCACAGGGCTACGTAATGGGGTAAATGGTGTGGGACGGAATGAGGGGATGTGCGATCTGTCAATCTCTCGCCCTTCACCTTAATCTTCAAAAAAAAACATTTGCAAGCGACATTAAGGGTGTCTCATATTTTTGCACTCTTCCTCTGGTTCAGTTTTCCTTGGGTACGTATATTGATCATTTTGATCATGTTGCAGTTGGTACGCTTTCCTATGAAAATAGCTTGAGAAAAGGCTAGGGTATTGATGCAAGTGAATCAAGTCTAGGTCAGGTGGTAGTTTCCATCCCAGAAGATGCTGTTCAGATTTAGAAGATAATACTTAGCTCATGTAGAATTTGGAGTGGGTTAATCTGGGTGATAGTGGTATCTGAAAAGAGAGATGATGTCCTGGGAGGGACTGTCTTCTCACTGTAGAATTGTCGGTGACTTGTAGCTGGTGGCAGATGTCTGCCTTTTTGATTTACTGGTGGTTTGTTTGCAGGATATAATCCCTAGAGCCTAGTAGGCAGTATATGGTCAGGAACGTAATCCCTTAGAGTTTAATAGGTGGACTTTACCTACATTGCTCGTTCCCTAGAGAGGGTTTATCGACATGTATATGAGGGTTGTATACAGAAGTGATAAACCATAGTGTCCGTTACATGAGCTGGTGCCCAATAAGGGGACTGTATGCAAAAGTGTTCATTTCCAAGAACCGAGTAATTGAAAATCAATTTGCAGCCTAATAACCCAGGACTGGTAATCCTGTAGTGTGCAGTAACAGCTATTCGCACCTTGTGTTACCAGGAGTGATCATCCACTCCAGCCAATCATTTTATATACAATTGCAAAGTTTTATGTGGTGTAATGGATGTGTTTTTACTGAAAAGAGAGAATAAATCAGGGAGCTGCTTATGCTTGTAACATTCATCCTCTGGCTTGCTAAGGATCAAAGGAAAGCAAATTCACTTATTAAAGTATTACAATTCCAGCTTAATAACGTTAACAAGAGGACTGTTGAATATTTACTTTTTATGTTTGTAAGCAACCACCCAAACTTTACTGTTTTCATGTGCTATCATACATGACACTTTATATTATGGTTTCAAGACAAATATTTTTTCGATCAAAACCTTTGAAGGATGCTTACAGCTAAGTCAGGCTTGGATTTGTAACCTGTTGCTCTTTCCTTTAAGGTGTACGGAAAAACCATTGACGGACAACAAACAATTATAGCGTGCATTGAAAGCCACCAGTTTCAAGCAAAGAACTTTTGGTGAGTAAATCTAGTTTTAGGCATTTTAACCTACCAAATCAATGCATTGGAGCTATATTTTGGTATACAGATAATGTAGACGTGCCTGTTCTACCCGGATGAGAAAGATTTGTACAAATTAAAGAATATCATAAAAAGTGTTTTCTTTATGAAGCTTATTTCTTCTTGTTTGATTTGTCATTGTTTGCCTTTTGTTTGTTTCCTTTGTTTCGCTTCCTAAAACTGCCAATCCTATGCATTCGAGCACAGAAAACGTAGTGGTTTTGCAGCGTGAATCTTTCTGGATTCACTGTGCTGTGCCATCTAGTGGTTGGGTCCGGAATTGTAGTATTTTCTCCTATTTTTTTTCGTCGCCTTGGTGGCCGTCAACATACCACCATTTGGTGTCCTTCGTGATGTCGACACGCTTCCTCTGGAAGCGCTCACCTTTGGTCGCCATCTTCAGATAATTTTTCCTGCCGTTGGGTCTGGATCGTTACAGAAGAGCTCCAGAGTTTTTGGAGAAAGAATCGATGGAAAGAGAAGAACATCGACGAAATTCAAACTTTTCAAGACACCAGACTGGTCAGGTTACTGGGACGACGAGGGAGAAGGTTTTTCGACCGAGGTTTCGACGTTCAACTGAGAAGTCGCTCGCAGGGGGCTCCCTGAGCACTGGAATGGACAAACACAGTTCAAGTTTTGCACTAATTGCCACCATAAATACGCCCAGAAGGACCAGCATCCAGTCTGCAACCTCTGACTGCAGCTCGACCACAACAGCGAGGACTGCAACACGTGTTCGGTGTTTACACCCGAGACCCTCAAAGTAAGAGAGGCAGAGAAGCGCGAACCACACCATGCAGGGGCCACCTCCATCGCTCCGAGACTTAGGCCTCTACAGTGGAGAGGAAGACAACACCGCCGAGGGACTGAAGGACTGCACGGTCGTTGAGGTCCCAAAGAAGATGTTGAAGGAGGTAAGCGTAGTCGACCCCCAGACACTCAAGCGACACTTGTAAGGGGGAAGCGAAGTCCTCCAGCGACACTCGTAGGATTGAAGCAAAGTCCTCGAATGGAAGATTGCCACCAGAAATCTCGGTGAAAGCAACAGCACCCAAGGACAAACAGCCCAGCGGATCCTTCGAAAAAGAATCCCAGACGGCGAAAGCCCTCGAAATCAGTGTCGTTAAAGGATGCCCTCAAAAAGGACACCTCTGCCCCGAGGAAAGAAGGGCCAACAAATACGTTGACTACCTCGAAGCGCACAAACTCTCGACGCCAAACAGGCCGCAGAGATGGAAAGGAAGAGGAGGCTCGAGGCAGAAATGGCGAGCATCCTGCAACGAAAAAAGGACTTCGGCGAAAGGATGAGCCAGTACACCATCCTGCCGAAGCCCGCACTCGGAAGTCTAAAGACGACGAGGACGCCGAACCACCAAAATCGCCTGAACCGGTCGAGGAACAGGAGGAAGAAGTCGTTTATTTCGAGGGCAAAGACTACGAGGATCAGCAGATCTAACGGGACTCAACGTCCTCAGAGGCACAAGACTTGGAGTGGCATGACCTCTGCGCCGAATTGCCGAAAGGAGTAGACACTTGCCCTTCGAGGCCTTCACCACCAGACTACATAGGAATCTACAATATGGTTGTCCAAAAGGCTGGACAGACATATGGGGTAAAACTGGAGGAGGAGAAGCCCAATGCATATTTCCTTCTGGAAACTCTGCTGCCTCAACAGACTAGGAGCCAGTTCCTGCCCATGCTACCTAGTGTGCTGGACCAGGGAAGGGATGCCTTTAGAGAACCAGCAGTATGCAAAGCAGTGACTCGGAGAACAGAGAAAAAGTATAAGCATTCCTCAAAGGACCTACATCCAGGGGTCAGTGCCAGCAGATTCCATAATTACAGCAACGGCTAGAAAAAGGGCCAATGTACCCACAAATACAGGACCACCTCCAGACAAGGAGAGTAGAAGGATGGACCTCGTAGGGAGAAAGGTGGAGCGGAGTGCGGCAATTCAATGGCGCATCGCAAACTCCAACGCCCTAATCAACAGGCTTACCAGCACTGGGAGGAAGTGGGGGAGCTCCTAAAGCATCTACCAGACCAGTACCAACAAAGGGCAACTCAATTGGTAGAAGAGGGTAAGAACGTGGTGAATACATGTTTAAAATCGGCCTTGGATGCTGCGGACACGTCCAGCAGACAGATGATGAGCGGAGTGACCGAGAGAAGAAATGCGCATGGCTTAGAATTTCAGGCTTCAAGCCAGAGGTGCAGAACAACATCCTGAACACACCCTTTAATGGAGAGCAACAGTTTGGCACACCAGTTGACAAGTTAACTCAGCTCAAGAAGGACAACGAGACAGCCAGGTCCATTGGAGTGCTGCAGTTCAGAGGGATGAGAAGGTCAGGTGGTAGGGGAGGCAACATGCCTACTAAATCGCACCAAACGTTCTAACAAAGCTACCAGGGAACAACCAGGGCCAGCAATAGCAGCAGAACTGGCAGTACCAGCCCCGGGACCTCCATGTATGCCGACGACGACATACACGGAGAGGAGGCCAGCAGCCTACCCCCAAGTGACTTCGCCATAAGGCCTACACCCACCCTAGCAACACCTCGGTGTAGCCAAAAGGACATACAGAAAAACAAAAACCAGGTGTTCCGCAACAAACAGTACCTCGAACACACAACACCAGTAGGAGGCAGAATAAGAGACTTCATCCAGGAGAGGAGGAAGGTCACAACAGACAAGTGGGTACTAAACATCATACAATACGGATACTGTATAGAGCTGGAAAAACAACCTCCAAACTGGGACCCAAGAAACCAGGCACACCCGGCAAAGGAACTTTCACTGTTGCGAGTAAAAGCACAGGAACTGCTCAGCAAGAAAGCGATAGAGGTAGTACCGCACAACCAAAGGAACAAGGGGGTTTACTCCACCTAAGACCTATCCTAGATATAAGGTTCCTAAACAAATTCATAAGGACTCAGATTCAATAAGTCTTCCCTACAAGAGGTAATACCACAAGGGGACTACATGGCAACTATAGATCTAAAGGACGCGTACTTGCACATCCCCATCAGGCACAAACGTCTACTGAGGTTTACGATTGACCACACTCACTACCAGTTTACAGTACTGGCATTCGGGCTTAAATCCGCTCCAAGGGAGTTTACAAAATGCCTAGCAGCTGTCACAGCGCACCTACAAAGGTAAGGAATACACGTATATCCTTATCTCGACGACTGGCTTATAAAGGCAAGTTCGCACAGCCACTGCAAACAACTCATCCATCAGGTCCTACAAACTCTGACCCAACTGGGTTTCACAATCCATTGGGAAAAGTTGTCAACCGAGCCGGAACAGATCAAGATAATCTGAGGGGCAGAAATCGACACCATACAGGCCAAAGTGTGCCCCAGCAGGAAGAGAACATTGGCGATACTGAAGGAAACGCGTCTTTACCGCAAGGGGCAAGTTCTGACCGTGAGGACGGTGAGCAAGCTAATGGGAATGATTGCGTCATGCATTCACCTAGTCCAAAATACCCGACTCCACATGAGACCATTCCAGGAATGGATACAGCAGCAATGGCCACAGGCAACAGGGAGTTAGGAAGATCTAGTGGTTGTCACACACGCAGTGCATCAGGAAATAGTGTGGTGGAACAAGGGAAACATATCACGTGGGAAACCATTCACACAACCAACTCCAACAGTGACCATCACACCAGACTCCTCCCAGCTGTGGTGGGACGTGCACATGAACAAACTCAAGGTGAGGGGCAATAGTCGCAGCAGGATGCGGTCAAGCACATCCGCTACCTAGAACTAAAAACTGTGTTCCTAGCCTTAAAAGCCTTTCAGTAGGAGCTGTATGAAAACAGGATGTTGATCCAAACAGACAACACAACCACCATGTTCTACATCAGCAAACAAGGAGGAACACACTCATTAGCACTATCAGGCCTAGCACAGGAAATATGGACATGGGCCATTGCACTGAAAATTGATCTAGTAGCAATACATCTCCCAGGGAAGGACAATGTGGAAGCAGATTCAGCAGGCTGATGTCTGCATCGCACAAATGGGAGATCAACCTACAGGAAATACAGAAAGTATTCCAGAAGTGGGGTACACCGCAAATAGACCTCTGTGCAACACACCAAAATACAAAATGCCAACACTTCGCATCCAGGCAACCAGACCGTCAGTCACAAGGGAATGCGCTATGGATAAGTTGGTCAAAGACATTTGCATACGCCTTTCCCCCGATACCACTGATACACAGGGTACTCACCAAAAGCTGGATCAGCAGCATGTCGCTGATACTAATAGCACCTCAGTGGGCCAGACAGTCCCGGTTCTCACAAATAGTGGAAATGGCGCAAGCACCAGCACACAGATTCGCCAAAAAAAGGGACCTGTTAGCAATGCAGATCGGAAGGGTGCTACACCCAAAACCAGAGAGCCTCAGCCTAGCTGCATGGCTCCTGAAGACCTTAGAGTTTGCACACCTCAAACTACCGGAACGTACAATGGCAGTGCACAGGGAGGCAAGAAGACCTACCACAAAGTGCTACGTAGCAAAGTGGAAAAGATTCTCCAAATGGTGCACTAGGGAGAAACTGCAAATGAAAATCACAAAGGAATCAACGGTACTAAAAGACTTAACACATCTACTGCCCAGCTATGTTACACATACCTAAGGGTGCACTTAGCGGCGATAGTGGCTTACACAAGAGGAGAAAAGGGGAAAAGTTTCTTCACCTCACAAGTAGTAAAAAGATTTCTAGAAGGAGCAAAGAAAATCGCACCTCCAAACAGAATGCCAGCACCAGCATGAAACCTCAGCGTAGTGCTAACTCAATTGATGAAGGCACCATTTGAGCCTTCTTAGTGGGTATCACATCACTTTGAAGAGTAAGTGAGTTGCAGGCGCTAACACTCCAAGAGCCCTACCTGCAAATACACAGTGACAGGATTGTAATGAGAACAGACCCACAAGTCATGGCAAAGGTGGTGTCTCGGTTCCATATCAACCAAACGTTCCAAATATCTAGTTTTTTCCAAAAACAAAGCACAGAAAAGGAGCTACACACACTGGACGCCAGGAGGGCTGTCGTGCACTATATAGAAAGGACAAAGTGTACAGAAAGACAAAGCAGTTCTTTGTTTCCTTTGCCAGCAGTTTTTTGGGATGACCAGTTACCAAAAATACCATTGCACGGTAGATTGTACAAACCATACAACTATGCCACAGACAAGCAGGATATCTGTTACAAGGAGCAGTTCATGCTCACTCAACAAGGAAGAAAGGAGCAACAATTGCGTTTCTAGCTAACACACCAATTGAAGACATTTGCCAAGCTGCATCATGGTCTTCAGTGCACACGTTCACAAAGCACTACTGTGTAGATATCCAAATGAACAAAGAGGCGCAAGTGGGACAGAAGGTCTTACAACACATATTCAGTAACCAGTGCTCATCTTCCACCCAGCCACCACTAAGGACAAACCGCTACAAAGTCTATGCACAGCATAGTGAATCCAGAAAGATACACGCTGCAAAACATATAGGGGCACATGCATCAACCTATTTAGGAAGTGCAAACGGTGCGAATCGGTAAATTCGGCCGTTTGCACTTCCTAAATACGTATTTGGGATGCATCAAACACTTTTTCAATATTCGCATTTTTTTGCATTTCTTAAAAATGCGAATGCATTTAAGGAATCTCATTTGTGCGATTTCTTAAATGCAATGCATCAATTTAAAAAAAAATGCGAATTTTGAAATTGGAAGTGCAAATTAACACGAGGTTGACCCTTGTGTTTGCGAAAATCTTAAAAAATGCAAAAAAATGCATTTTTTACACTGTCATGTTACAGACACACATGTCCTTAGGACATGTGTGTTTGAAACATGCACTTTCAAATACATTTCAGGGGTGCAGGGGGGGGGTCCTTTGGACCCCCCCTGCACCCTTGGAATGCATCAACAAATTGCGAATTCGTAAATGCCTTCCCATTGACTCCTATGGGCCTCTCGGCCCATAGGAATCAATGGGATTTGCGAAAAAGCAGTTAGGAATTCGGTATGTTCGAGGCATGTGGGCTGCTAAATTCATATCTTTTGCATAGATCGCCGCCTAGTGTTGGGTCCGGATGATCGCACATTGTTGTCCTGGAAGAGTCTTCGAAGTATCCTGAGATAGGTGGCTCCTCCCCTGAACTACAGTGCGCATGGGCATCGGCTCCATCCCCAGATTGTTTTTTTCCGCCATTGGGTTCGGATGCGGTCTCGACGTCTCTGTCGGAACCGAGAAAACTCACTTTTTTAAGGCCAAAAGGCCTTCGTTTCATTACGTCGGTATTGTTTGCGTACGGTCTCGAGTACTTCCGACTCTTTGAGTCGGAATCTGCGGAGTCGTATCACTCTTCGGACATCGAGGCCTTCTCATCGCTGCAAGACCACGACTTTTCAACATGGAGCGGAGCCCGTTTAAATACTGTCCCGTCTGTGGGTCCAAATACCCACATATCGACGTGCACCCGGTCTGTAATAAATGCCTCTCGCCAGACCATAACGAGGAGAACTGCATGGCCTGCTCCAGATTCACGTCGAAGAAGACGCTCAAGCTTCGGCGCGCGGTGCGCCTCGAGGCCCGGCAGGCGGCCCCGGCACCAGATAACATCTTCGGCGACCCAGAAGACGAGGTCCAAAGCCATCATCTTGAAATCTCACCACCCGCGACGGAGGTCGAGGCCGATCCCGAAGACGACGACGGGGTCATAAATCAAGACCGTGAATACGTCGACGAGGTAGGGGACGACGACGAAGTTTATGGGGCCGCGGAAGATAGCTCAGGGGATGAGCTATGCCCCGAAAGTTACACGGATCAGGCTCGGGTCACGGGATCGCCACTCGGCCTTACCCAAGACCCTGCACCGCAAGCCACGGCCCCGCCTTCAGGCCCGGCCACGGACATACTTGCTACGCAGCCCGTACCGAAACTGAAAGCGTCGGTATCGACTACGCCTAAAATGGCCGACCCGAAATCGAAACCGAAACTACCGGATTCGAGTGCACCTAAGATGGCGGACGTTCCACCAAAAACACCAAAGCCTGCTACCTTATCGGCTCCGTCGGCCTCCGGTCCACAGAAGTCGAAGAAAACTGTCGACTCGACAGTGCCGAAGTCATCGGCGGGGGAGGCGTCCTCTAAGAAGGTCGTCCGGCACGGGTCGACCGGGACAACGCCGGCAAAGTCCACAAAAGTCAGTGGCAAACATTCAGTGCCGACTGGGACGCCGTTAGTCGGACGCGTGGTTGAGACGGAGTCTGCAAAATCCCACGGATCGAAGGGCGGAAGCTCAACACATCGGTCCGAAGACTCTGTGTCTACGGATGCAGCATCGACGTCTAAGGCTCAAAAGGGACCACAGGACGTCGGAACCGAAGGCAAGGTGGGGGCCTCCTCGTCGGCGCCAAGTGCCGCTGTGAGTGACGCATCTCTCATCGCTACTTCACTCCAAAGAATACGGGATAAGGCCTCTGCCACGTCGGCTCCGGCGCCGTCGCACCAGAAGCCGATGGACATGCCTGCAAAGCCTGCTGGCAAACTTCTCTTCATTCTGCCGCCGAAGGAGGCACCAAAGGCCTTTGCTCCAAAGACGGCGCCAAAGACATCGGACTCTTCCACGTCTACTGGAATATTGGGTCGACAACTCGACTCAGGAGACGATTCTGAGCGTTTTATCGACGCGGACACGGGCAAGTTGACCCTTTATAAGCGGAAGATCACTTCCCAACCAGTGGACTCCTATGTAATCCCACTGAAGAAGAAAAGGCCTGCACAGGACGTTCCAGCCCTGGTGGAACCTATCCAGCCTCCACCTAGAAGGAGTCCAACCCCTTCCCCCGACCACTCTGGGGGAGAGGAATATGGACAAGATGACCAGTACACTTTCCCCATCAATGACCCCGATGCACAACAGGATTCCTATGACGACATAGGTGACCAGGGAATCCAACATGGGGGGCAAGACCCACAGCCTTTCAGTGCACGTGCATCCCCAACAGAGGACTCTGCAGGATTTCATGCACTCATTGAACGGGCAGCTGCTAATCATGATGTGGACATGCATGCTGACCCAGTGGAGGAAGGTTTCCTATTTGACACTTTTTCAGTCTCTGAAAGGACAGTCAAGACACTTCCTATGCTCAAAGGTGTCCTTAAGCATGCAGCGGAAATCTTTAAAGACCCTACCAGAGCGAGAGTGGTCAATCCACGCATCGAGAAGAAATACAGACCAGCACCTGCTGACCCAGCATACATTCGGGGACAGTTGCCGCTAGACTCTCTTGTGGTCGCAAATGCCCGCAAACGGGCAAACTCCCAGACAACGGGTGAAGCTCCTCCCCCAGACAACGGGTGAAGCTCCTCCCCCAGACAAGGAGTCTAAAGTGCTTGAGGCGGGGGGCAAAAGAGTAGCTGCGCAGGCTGCCAATTTCTGGCGTATTGCGAACACACAGGCGCTATTGGCATGTTATGATAGGGCGCATTACGACACCCTAGAGCAACTTTTGCAACACCTGCCTACGCAGTTTCAAGAGGGTACCAATCTGCTTATAGAGGAGGGAAAACTCATCTCCAACGCAGCAATAAAGTGTGCACTTGATGCAGCAGACACAGCAGCTAGGGCTATTAACACTAGCGTCATGCTAAGACGACAAGCGTGGCTACGCATATCAGGGTTTAAACCAGACATTCAAACGACCATACTCAACCAGCCCGTCAATCCTGATAGACTGTTTGGTCCTGATGTTGACACCACCCTCGAAAAGATTAAGAAAGACAACGAAACAGCTAAGTCTATGGGGGCCCTTCAGTCACAACAATTCCGGGGCAACACTTTTCGTCGCTCAGGTGCACGTGGAGTCACCCGGGGACAGATGGGTCAACAATCACAGTTCACTAGAGGTGGAGCACAGTCCTCGTACCCCAAGCAGAATAAAGGGGGTTATCGAGGAAACCGCACCAGAGGACGTGGCAGAGGAAACAACAACTCCCGTTCCTCTGCCCCAAACAAACAGTGACTCTCTGTCACTGCCCCCCGACCATTTAACACCTGTCGGGGGGAGACTCCAGCAGTTCCTGCCAGTCTGGACAAACATCACCACAGACAGGTGGGTAAGACAACTTATCCAGTACGGTTATTGTCTAGAGTTAACGTCCACTCCACCCAACATTCCACCAAGGCAACGTCCTATGTCCGCAGAGCACTTGCACTTATTGCAGCAAGAAGTAGTGGTGATGCTGCAAAAAGGCGCAATCGAGCTCGTGCCAGTGGAGGAGGAAGGCACAGGAGTCTATTCCCTGTACTTCCTTATTCCAAAAAAGGACGGATCCCTCAGACCCATTCTGGATCTGCGCCCCCTCAACCTGTATATACTGTCAGAACATTTCCATATGCTTACACTGCAACAGATTCTTCCCTTGCTGAACCAAGGGGACTTCCTAGCAACCTTAGACCTCAAGGATGCTTATTTCCACATTCCACTACACCCGTCCCACAGAAAGTATCTCAGGTTCACTATCCAAGGCAGGCATTATCAGTTCAAAGTCCTGCCCTTCGGAGTGACCACCGCCCCCAGAATGTTTACCAAGTGTCTGGCGACGGTAGCGGCGCACCTACGGAGGCAGAACATCCATGTCTACCCCTACCTAGACGACTGGCTCGTTCAAGCCAAGTCGGAACAACAGTGCGCCGCGGACATGTCAACTACCATTCACCTCCTTCACAGTCTGGGCTTCTCGCTGAATTACCCAAAGTCACACCTTCAACCAGCACATGTGCGGCAGTTTCTGGGTGCGACGATAAATACCCTGACAGCCATGGCTCAGCCAAACAAGGTCAGGATAGACAGCATGCAGTCTCTAATCCAAAGGTTCAGACCACAACACTCGCTTCCAGCGAGAGTGTTCATGCAGTTGATTGGCATGATGGCCTCCTGCATCTTCATAGTCCCTCACGCACGGCTACATATGCGTCCGCTCCAGGAATGCTTAGCAAATCAGTGGACACAGGCTCAGGGACAAATGACAGACCTAGTGTTGGTTACCAGTCGGGCGTACGACTCTCTGCATTGGTGGAATCCACACAACCTTTGCAAGGGCCGACTGTTCCAAGAGCCAGTGCCACAGATTATCCTGACAACGGACGCATCTCTCCAGGGATGGGGAGCTCATCTGCTCACTTACACAGTGCAGGGACTATGGACGACACAGCAACAGAAGATGCACATCAACTATCTGGAACTGATGGCAATCTTCATGGCGCTCAAGTCCTTCAATGTACATCTGTGCAACAAGGTAGTGTTAGTCCGGACGGACAACATGACAGCGATGTACTACATTCAAAAGCAGGGAGGCACCCACTCGCCGCAGCTGTCTCATCTGGCTCAGAGCATGTGGAAGTGGGCCATTCAGAGGAACATTTTCCTCATGGCAGAACACCTCCCGGGCAAGGACAATCAGATGGCGGATCTGCTCAGCAGATACAGCCATCAAATGCACGAGTGGGAGTTACATCCATCAGTACTCCGCCCGTACTTCCAGCAGTGGGGTCATCCGGAGATAGACCTGTTTGCCACAAACGAAAACGCAAAATGCCAACACTTTGCCGCCAGGTTCCCTCACCCAGTCGCAGGGGAATGCGATATGGATGAACTGGTCAGGCAAATTTGCGTACGCTTTTCCACCAGCACCTCTGATACCGCTGGTGGCAAGAAAGCTAAGGCAGCACTCGATGACACTCATCCTAGTTGCTCCAACGTGGGCACGCCAAGCATGGTACACCACGTTTCTGGAACTCTCAGTGGTGCCGCATCAAAGGCTGCGCCTAACGCCCAGGCTTTTAACGCAGAACCATGGAGACATTCAGCATCCAGATCCGCAACAGCTCAACCTGGCGATCTGGCTCCTGAAGTCCTAGAGTTTGGCTACCTTCACCTACCTCCAGAATGCATGGACATCATCAAGGAGGCAAGGAAGCCGACTACCAGAGCATGCTATGCTGCAAAATGGAAGCGTTTTGTCCTTCACTGTACAGCCAATGACATAAACCCACTAGATGCATCTATCCCTAACATCATTTGCTATCTGTTACATCTTTACAAGTGCAATCTAGCCTACACTTCCATTCGGATACATCTATCCGCCATAGCAGCTTACCTTCAGAACAGGCAACATCTCTCTGTCTTCAGAGTGCCTGCCATTAAAGCCTTCCTTGAAGGTCTGAAACGAGTCATTCCCCCAAGAACACCGCCGGCTCCGGTGTGGAACCTCAATGTGGTCCTCACCAGGCTGATGGGACCACCTTTTGAGCCGCTGCACTCGAGTGAACTCCAGTTCCTAACATGGAAAGTGGCTTTCCTTATTGCTATCACTTCACTAAGACGTGTCAGTGAGCTGCAAGCGCTCACAATCCAAGAGCCATTCATACAAATTCATCCCAATAGGGTGGTACTACGTACTAACCCTAAATTCCTTCCGAAGGTGGTGTCACAGTTTCATCTCAACCAAACTATTGACTTGCCTGCATTCTTCCAAAACCCACAAACGGTGGCGGAAAGAATGCTCCATACTTTGGACGTTAGGAGGGCGTTGATGTACTATATTGACAGGACACAACACTTTAGGAAAACAAAAAAACTTTTTGTTGCCTTCTCGCCACAGCACAAGGGCAACCCTATTTCCAAAGCAGGAATAGCCAGATGGATTGTTAAATGCATCCAGATCTGCTATCAAAAGGCTAAACGTACCTTAACAATACCCCCAAGGGCGCACTCCACACGCAAATTGGGGGCATCCATGGCTTTCCTGGGAAACATTCCTTTAGAAGACATTTGCAGAGCAGCCACATGGGTTACACCACATACCTTTACAAAACACTACTGTGTTGATGTGCATTCCAAACAGCAAGCAGCTGTTGGACAGGCTGTTCTCAAGACACTTTTTCAGGTTTCTGCAGCTGGCACGGGCAACCGCCGCTAATGGAGGGACTGCTATATATTCTATGCAAAAGATATGAATTTAGCAGCCCACATGCCTCGAACTGAATATGCTACTTACCAGTATGCATCTGTTCTTGGCATGTAGGGCTGCTAACATTCATATCGCCCACCCTCCTCCCCGGTGCCTGTCGCACCTGCAGACATTCTCTTGCATTTAATCATTAGCATGGACATCCTTTACACTTTTCACTCCATCTCTGCCACAATGGCTAAAAACAATCTGGGGATGGAGCCGATGCCCATGCGCACTGTAGTCCAGGGGAGGAGCCACCTATCTCAGGATACTTCGAAGACTCTTCCAGGACAACAATGTGCGATCATCCGGACCCAACACTAGGCGGCGATCTATGCAAAAGATATGAATGTTAGCAGCCCTACATGCCAAGAACAGATGCATACTGGTAAGTAGCATATTCATTATTTGTGATTCGGTAAAAATTGCGATTTTTACCGAATCACAAATAAATACCGGAAAAAATGTTGCATAGCATTTTGCAATTCTTAATTTGCGATTCGGTAATTTTCGCAAATTAAGAAATGCAAAATGTCTGAATGATGCATGTGCCTTATAGTTTCTTACCTGTCGGTGTAGTTTTGCAGCTTGAAGACTTTCTGGATTCTCTAGCAAACCCATCCTCCTCCGCCAGAAGGAGACCGGAGGAAAGGGATAAAAACTGGAAAAAGACTTTAAAAGATAGGAGGAAAAACAAGAATAAGACAAGAAAAAAGAATCCAAAGATGGGCACCCACCTGGGCCACGAAAAATAAATAATGGATAAATACTACAATTCCGGACCTAACCACTAGATGACGGAATAATGTACAGCATAGTGAATCCAGAAAGTCTTCAAGCTGCAAAACTACACCGACAGGTAAACTATAAGTTTCCCTACAGTCTTTCTTTGCGTGGTGTCGCCGCTACCATACAATGGTGTGGGTAAGATCCATTGGAATTGCTTTCAGAATACCATTGTGTCATTGGTTTGTTCTTGGCAGTGAGACAAGGACATTTATCGGTGCATCTTTGGGGCCACATCTGGCCCATACTGGTAACACGAAAGTTGAAACAAAATTCTGTTTTAGTGTTATTCACATAACATTTCTATCCACTGCAGAATACAGCATGGGAAAGTGGGTCAGGTCACTTCAAACATTGGCTAACTTCAGTGTGAATGCATTCTTCTCTTTTACAAGGAGCACATCGGCATACAAGGCAGTTCCCTTCACACCAGGGATTACTTTGGCAATGTGTCTTTTTGGAGGCCAATAAAATGTTTGCTTATAGAATTTTTCATTTTGGTGACAGCCGGGCAGCCCCACTAACAAACTTTAACACAAAAACCATGATAAAACCAGCATTGTGCTTAACAAATGTTATTTGATTGATTGACAAAGACAAAATGCTGTCGGAGTGCATAACTGCCATCTCACACACTGCCACCACA